>NC_042616.1:259544173-260744173 GCF_901001135.1 Rhinatrema bivittatum | reverse complement strand
TGTCAGCTGTGTCTTGGTATGCCCATATGACACCAAGCCTCTTCAGTACAGGTGTATAACTTCACATGCACACATTTCTCAGCTATGGGATGAGGCTGTAAAAAGGAAACTCTGTCATTGATATCTTAAACTCTCTACCTGTACCTATAGGCTGTGCCTTTAAGCTTCAGAGCTAATTGTGATTTATAGCATTTCTAGAGAAGTTTCTCTCCATGCTCGAGGCCCAGCTGGAGTCCCATCACACCTATGGCACTATCTCATCCATATGTGAGGGCTAGGACGGGGTCCAATGGGGAGGCCCGCCAAGCCAAATGCCGCTAGCTAGGCCAAGCTATGTACGCTGTTTTGGTAGTCGTACACAAACTCTTAAGACACATGCCTCTTTTAGTCTCACTATCACGCAGAAAACATAATGTCAGCCACATGTATTGGATGTTATCTTTACTTTGACTACTGTTTTTCAAGTACGGTCTACTGCTCCATTGTCAAGAGGAATCCTAAGTAGGCATATGAGTTTTCTGTTACATACTAACCCAGACAGAGAAGCAGTGAATGAAAGAAAGATGATAGGAGAGCAGCAACAAACACTCTACTGTCCCCCCTTCCCTGGAATGGGATGAGGTAGGTGAGGCCTAACAGGCAAAGTAATGTTGTATAAAGTTTTGCCAAAGCTGGCTGCCACTCTGCTTGGTATCCTCGGCTTGCACATGAGGGATCCGGGGGTAGATATGGAAGTATTTCCATTGGTAGTCCATGGTGTAGAGTGAGATTATGGAAGACACAGCAGAGTTGCAATATATCTCCTACTTTGGATGGGGCATACATTAAAGCTCCAGCCGTCTTGTCCAAACAGCGAAATCTACTTTTGAGAACTCCAAAGATGCTTTTGATGATACAGCAGGTAGAACATAAGGCTTTGTTGTACCTTGTCTCCGTGGGCATGCTGGGAATGGCAATGGGGGTGAGAAGCCAGGTCTTGCAACTGTACCTAGAATCTCCTGCAGCAAAGACAGATTTGGGGCATCAATCACAGCACAGTCACTTGCAAATCTGGCTGGCAAGCCACAGCATGCTATAAGACAGTAGAAGCTAGTCTGTAACAGCTTGCGCCTTAAAAGCCTATTTCACGGCTGCTGACTGCCTATTCTGACTCTGCTATTTGCTTATTTGGGACTGGCTCGCTTACCGAGGATTTTCTTTTGGAGAGAAGCGGGAACCTTTCTTGTTGCCACCCTGCCGCGACCCCTTCCGGGTCTGACGTCACTAGGAGGAGTCCTAACAGACGCCCATAAAACCGGCGTCTGGTTGGAGGTATTTGCTGCTGACTGCCTATTCTGACTCTGCTATTTGCTTATTTGGGACTGGCTCGCTTACCGAGGATTTTCTTTTGGAGAGAAGCGGGAACCTTTCTTGTTGCCACCCTGCCGCGACCCCTTCCGGGTCTGACGTCACTAGGAGGAGTCCTAACAGACGCCCATAAATCCGGCGTCTGGTTGGAGGTATTTGCTGCTGACTGCCTATTCTGACTCTGCTATTTGCTTATTTGGGACTGGCTCGCTTACCGAGGATTTTCTTTTGGAGAGAAGCGGAACCTTTCTTGTTGCCACCCTGCCGCGACCCCTTCCGGGTCTGACGTCACTAGGAGGAGTCCTAACAGACGCCCATAAAACCGGCGTCTGGTTGGAGGTATTTGCTGCTGACTGCCTATTCTGACTCTGCTATTTGCTTATTTGGGACTGGCTCGCTTACCGAGGATTTTCTTTTGGAGAGAAGCGGGAACCTTTCTTGTTGCCATCCTGCTGCGACCCCTTCCGGGTCTGACGTCACTAGGAGGAGTCCTAACAGACGCCCATAAAATCGCCGTCTGTACGGCGCATCGCCGTTGGCGCGTCGCCAAAGCCGCGCCTAAGGGGCGCCCGGCTTAGCCGGCTTCGCCGGATTTCACTGGGATAGCTGGAGATAAATGGAAGAGTCTGAGTCCCTAAGGTAAAGAGAACTAACGGTTTATATTTGTGGTCAGCAGCCATCGGACCCTGTTTAAATATAACTGTGTTACCAAAAAATCCTAATTGAACTCTAGGCTTTAATTTATTGAGTTAAGTTTTTGAGGCCCCTTCCTCATAGTGATGCCACATACTAAGAGGAAGGGGAAAATAACAATTACTTCAACACCTGTGATTGATAGCAATCAACCCCGAATTCAGGACATTTTTGGCCGAACTACTTTAACGCCAGGTTCTGGAGTCGCTGGAATTGAAGTTCAGGAGCAGGAACTCAACTCCCTGACTAATGAAATATCTTTGAGCCCTGGAACTCCTTTAACTCCTGAACCGCCAACGGGAAGAGGAGGAGGTGTAATAACACTTGAGGATACCACCCAGAGTTTGGACTTTTCACCAGCGGGGGGCAAGGGGGAGGCAGTGGGAACAGAGGTACCACCGCGGGACTCGCGAGTCCCCGCTAGTTTTAAGTCCCAATCAGGGGGATAGTACCGTATTGGTTCCTAGGGTTAAAAAGATGGAAAATGGACAAGAGGAATTGTCAGCTGGTCCTATAGTTTTTGTTCCCACAAAATTTACAATGGAAGAAATTGGCAGTATGATTCTTGCAATTCAAAAGTCCATAAATGATCTGACTAAAACAGTTCAACTAAGTTTAGATAATAATAAAGAACTCCAGGTTAGAACAGAGAAGGTAGAAAATTCAATGATAAATTTAGAACATAAAATTGAAGAGGTTGAAAAAGTTCAGGTGAACTTAATTAAGTCAGAAACATTTCAACTAAATAAAATTGAGCAGATGGAAAATCAAATTAGAAGGGCAAATCTGAGAATTCTTAATTTTCCTAGGACACATCTGTTGTCCCCCAGAGAATTATTTAAAAGTTATCTTTTAAAAATACTGAAGTATTCTGACAATATGCTTCCTGTAATTTCTAGAGTTTATTATATATCTCGTATGGTAGGGGGCACAGAAGGGCCAGAACAAGGAAGTTCAAGTGAAGATACAAATTTGTCTGAACTGTTAGAAAAGTCATCAGATATGGAAATAAAAACTCGGGGCACTCTAATAATACAATGTGCTGATATTTCTCAGAGGGATTTAATATTGAGATTATATTTTAAAAATCAAAATTCTCAATTCCATGGATTTCCAATTAGGATCTTTCCGGATGTATCTTTAAGCACACAGCTGAGGAGAAAAGAATTTCTGACCATGAGGGAGAAAGTAATTCAAAAGGGAGCGAAATATGTCTTACGTTTTCCTTGTAAATGTGTTTTGATTTATCAAAACACGAGATATGTATTTAATCATCCGGACCAGCTGCGAACATACCTTGATTCCTAAATCCATCAAACCTTAGGAGTAAGGAGAAAGCAGTAATATAGTAGTTCAACACAGTTCTTCAAAATGTTAATTTTCTGCTAAAAGCTGCTTCCTTTTGTTTTCTTTTAGACAGGTTCCGTTATTTCTTTCTGTACCAGTCTTAGGATTCACAGATAAGTTTCAAGTATAATTCATTTTTTTTCTTTGTATGAATATTGTTTTTCTGTTTTGATATTTGTGTACTTATCTGTGATTATCTTCTGGAATATAATATAAAGTGGAATAAAAATAAAATTTAAAAAAAAGAAGAAAAAAAAAGCCTATTTCACTTCCCTAAGTGCATACCACATTGTTCTGGGACAGTATATGACCAGGATAGAAGTAGCTGAATCTAGCTCAGATCTTTTGGATGACTAAATCGCATCTGGGGATTCCAACAAATGTGTGCCAAGTCTTCACAACCAAGCTAAGGCTACTTACTCGTAGCAGTCAGCCAACCTTGAAGCAATACATAAGAGCTGCCAGGGCAAGTCCCTTCCTGCTCTGCAGTATGTCCTCCAGAAATACCAATTTGTGAGCCCTGACACAGGGAATATGCCTGACTCCCAAAATGCACAGCCACTGCTGGTTTAGCTGTGCGATGGTCAAGACTAACTGTACCCGACATCCTGGCTGACCCATCACTAATAGGCCACACATGATCTGACAGCACTATCAGTGTGGACACTTGTGATTAACCAGTTAGATTTCAACTGCTCCAAATGAGAGGATAAGAACAGGCTACTTTTGAAAGTGAACACATAGAAAGGGTATAGTGCCTACCTACATACTAAGCTTTATGGCAAGTGCACTGTTTGCCCTCACAAGATTAGCAGGCCTCCGCAGCAGGGGGAGAAAAAGGCAGGCCCTGGGGCAATAGCCTGCAGACGCAAGTGTACAAGCCTCTTGTCAGCAATGCTGTTACATCCCTCACAGCCTCGCCCCCCCCCCCCCCCCATGTCCGTGCCATTTGCCACAAACACATAGCCAAAGATGGAATAGAGAAAGAAGCATCACTCTTACCTACGAGCCAACCATCACTGTAGAGACAGTCCTCAAAATTTTCACACAAGCCCAATTGCCTAAGTATGAAGGATGTGCATTTGAGCGTCACAGACCAATTACACCTTGATGGAGTGGAAAAGCTTTCTGTTGCAGAAGATCTCCTCCCTGTCATGGGGTGGGATGATGGCCACGTGAGTGTAGTCGATAGCTTCCAGAACATTGGGAAAGTTTGTGAAGGTATAAAAGCCTTTCTTCAAGTCCATCAAGTCCTGCCTGTCCTGAGGAAATGCTATGTAGGAATTCATGCGGTCAGAGACAGCTGATATGACCTGGTCTACAGAGTGGGAAAAAGTGGTTTGGGACATTCCCCCAATGACCCCTACTGTCATTTTGAAGGAGCCAGTTGCCATGAAATCCAGGGTGGCCAATAATTTGGTGAGGCCAGGCACAGCGTGGATCCAGATCCCCTCGGATTTCTTCATATAATTCCATGATAGCTCGAGAGCTGAAGCAATATCTACTAACCACATAATCCTCTGGCATGCCCAGCAATGAGGCTCGAGGAGGAAAGATGTATCTTCTCCACCATGGCTGCCTTTGTGCAGGCGCTGCCATGGGCCCTGATCCTCTCCCTGTAGGGCCAATGGCTCAGCCTCTGGTGCAGGGACTTCCTTAGGGGTTGGAACTACCATTTCCTGTTCTTGTTGTTGTCTTCAGCAAGCCTCCTGAAGCATCCAGTATCTCCCAACAAGTAAACCTGCCACAAACATTATGGGTTTAGGAAAACAGGTCAGGCAAGAGAAGGTGTTTTTATTGGGCCAGGAGAGCCTAGTAGGTGTGACTGATAGAATACCTTTGTTTATCGCACGCGATAATTGCTACGATCTGTGATAATGGCTGTGATGTGTGCTAAAAAGATTTTTTTCAATGTACCACAAAAAAAAAAAAGTTGTAGTTATTTCTGATGTTAAATGCTGCGTTACTGTGCATTACTGTACTGCATTCCACACTAGCAGACCCTCATCTTCATTAACTCCTCCCCAACTCTTCCCACTTGCATACTAAATGTCAAATTTGCATACTATCATGCGCTGCGATATTTATCGCACGTGTTAGGGCCTTATTGCATGCGTTAGGGCTCTAACGTATTTTGATGAAAGATCCAGTAAGTTTGTCCCTGAGCATTGCATGTAGAGACAGAATATATAGAGGAATCAATTTGCCCTCTCTTTTGCTAACATAAAAACACGTTCAAGCCTAGTGGGCGCACAGTGATGCCATCAAACCTTTTCAGTTCTAGACAAAGCAGCTCTGTTTCTTGTATATATCTCTAAAGATTCCCACTCAGACCATATTCAGACCTGAAAGATGCAAACGAAGGCCATTCCTCATCATTCCACATCTGAGCCAAAAATCTGAAGCATATATCCCGCTAATCCTCATTTCATTCTGAAGTGTGAAGGCAGATATAGCAGGATTATCCTTCAAGAGTGATAATGGAGACAGGCCCTCATTCTTTATCCCCATATTTTTACACAAAGCTCTCCATGTCTGAACTGTATGTGATACAATACTGCTGGATCAGAGAGCCATTCAAACTCTGGGAGAAGCAGGAGACAATGAAAGTAAAAAGGATAAGTCTACTCCTCCAGACATACCAGCTTCTATAGAGACCCATGAAACTGGAGTTTTGACCTCAACAATCTTTCAAGCAGGCTGAGAAGCCCAATAATAAGCCAACAAATTAGGGAGAGCTATGCCAACATGCAATTTTGTCCTGCATAGAGTGCTAAGTTTTACTCTCGGCCAGTGGTTCCTAGAGAACCTCCAGTCAATCAGGTGTGCAGGATATCCACAATGAATATGCATGAGAGAAAATTCGTATGCACTGCCTCCACAGTATGCAAATTTTATCTCATGCATATTCATTGTGGATATCTTGAAAAGCTGACTGTCTGGGGATCCCCCAGGACAGGTTTGGGAAGCTTTGCTCCAGGCACTTTACCTTGCCAGATAAACCGGGAGATATCCTCATTGAGATTGGCAAAAAAAGATATGGGTAGCGTGAAAGGGATGTGCTGATAGTAATTGAGGCAATGTATTCATTTTTAAATGGAAATCCTTCCTGCCTATGATGCACACAAGTTCTTCTAATCTTTCAATTCAGCTTTGATTTTTTGAACCACCATGGCATAATTTATTTTATACAAATTAGCTCAGCGCTTAGGAATGGAGATACCTAGATATTTAAAACCCTCACTTACCCTCCTAAAACACTGCAGACAGCTAGGTAAAGAACAAAACTCTTCCTGCCTAACAACAAACACTTCCGACTTTTGATAATCTTGTATTCTGAAATCTGGCCATGCTCTTCAAGGACAGTCAGAAGTCAGGGCATGGGGTTAGTAAGAAATAAACGAATGTCATGAGCATACAGAGAAATCTAATCCTGTAAACTGTTAGTCTGGAAACTCTGAATCTTCTCATCTAATTGGATTATCTGAGCAAGGAGTTCAATAACCAAATCAAATAATTAGGACAATGGGTATCAGTGTCTAGTAGTTTTACTTATGGGAAAAGAAGTAGATAAGAAGCCATTAGTAAGAACCCTAGCTGAAGAATGATCATAAAGTTCCCTCGCCCAGTTAAGGAACTCTTCTTCAAATCCAAAAGCACACAGAACTGAAAACTTAAAACTACAGTTTACCTGGTCAAATGCTTTTTCAGTATTTAGAGATATAATCACTCTAGGCATCCTTCGCTTATGTGCTAGAGAAAGAATATTAAACACTCTTCTTGTGTTAGCTGTAGAGAGCCTGCCTTTAATAAAGACAGTCTGATCTGCATTACCTAAAGAACCCATTATCCCCTCCAGATGCATCTGCAGCACCTTAGCTAGTATTTTAACATCTGTGTTTAATAAAGAAATAGGTCTATAAGGCTTGGGTCCAGGGGTTCCCTTCCCTTATTGTACATAACTACAATATTAGTTCAATAAGATGGAGTGAACATATTGGAAACGCCTGTAAATAGTCCAGAGCTCTTATAAGCGGTAAGGCCAGATCCTGAAAAACTTATTAAAAAAACCATTAGGTCCAGGGCACTACCTACCTGGGAGTCCAGAAACTGCCCTGTGCATTTCCCAGATAGATATGGGTTCAGTCAGTTTGGGCCTCTGTAATGTTTGGCAACCAAGACTTTTACAGAAATGCAGCAATGGCAGGGGTCAGTCACCCTGTCACCCTTTTCTGAATACAAGTCAGAGAAAAAGTTAAGAAAAGCATTATTAATATCCTGCAGGTTATTATAGATCTTCCCATCTTTAGTATGTATCCCTGTAATAAGATTACCCTGTCTCCTTTTCCAGAGCATCCTAGTTAGTAGGGTCCCTGTTTTATTTCCATGCTTGTAGAATTTTTTAAGAGTATTATCTGAGAGAGTGTTCTTTTTGCTGTATTTTGAAGTATTCCAGATGCTGGCTGTTTCCATATCTTTGATGAGCACCTGTTTCTATGTTGCCTTTCCAGATTAGTTATTTCAGCCTCAAGCTGCTCAATCTCATCTTTTTTAAATGGCTAGTATAACCAATAATTTTCACCTCATCACTGATTTTAGCGTTTCCCATAGTAACAATGGACCCTAATCTTCTGTGGAATGAATATCAAATAAATGTTTGATGATTTGAGAGACAAGAGCAGCAAAACTGTCCTTCCCCAAAACAGACACATTTTGACTCCATTCCCTCCCCAAATTCAAGGCCTGGAAAATATCCAAAGACCATTTTAACAGGATTATGATCAGAGATAGACCCAGGAAACACATCAATCACTCCCACCCTTCCAAAGAGTCTTTCAGAACATAAGAAAAAATCTAATCTACTGTATGAATTATTAACTTGTGAATAAAAAGTGAAGCTATAGTGGATATTTAACATGCAGACATCAACTAGTCCAGCACTTTCCATAAGGAACCTAAGTCCTTTCTTATGTTCATTGGGATCAGTATGTCTTGTGGATCTGTCTACGAATGGGTCGGAATAAGTATTCCAATCACCTGCAGCAACTATAGGACACAAAGTAAAAGCAGCAGTCTTACAGACCAAGTTCTTATGCATACCATCTTGATCCTTATTTGGCCCATAGATATTCAAAATAGCCACCCTCTGGTCATATACTGCTCCTTTCAGAAAAGCATTCTGGCCCTCTGGATTTTCATATGACTTGTTGACATTTAGTTGGAGGGCTTTATGAAGCAATATATAAATGGCCCTACTTTTAGAATTATAGGAGGCAAAGTACATCTGTCCAGCCCAATCCCTCCACAGCTTTTCATGCTCAGCATTGATTAAATGAGCTTTCTGAAGTAGAACCACATGTGTTTTATGCCTGTTTAAAAATTAAAAATTCTTATTCCCTTAATAGGTGACAAAATGCCTTTGACATTAAGAGCAATAAACTTTACTTGCGTTTTACCCAGGTTCATATTATAAAATTGCTATAATAAACGATAGAAACTGAGAAAACAAATGTTAAAACAGTATTATGCAGTCTTTGCTTGCTTGTCTAGGAAACATCATTTTGCCTTTTTGTGTTTTAACTACACACCTCTCTCCCCAGATTCAAAAGCCCACCCCATCCAAAAACCTCAATTTTCTAAACAGCATGGAAAAGAAAGGTTATGCATTACATCCCCACAGATCACAGATCACAGCCATCAAAAGCACAAAATAAAAATAAACCTAGCATGGCACTTATTTATTTAGGGGTAGATTTTAAAAGACCTATGCATACCGGGCCTATTTTCAAAGGCCCAGCCACGCGCGTAAACCCCTGGGACACATGGAAGTCCCGGGGTTGCTTAAAGGGGTGGTCTGGGGGGTGGGGTGGGGAGGTCCGGGGGCGGGGCTAGAGGTGCCCGGCACAGCGGCCATATGCTGCTGTGCCGGGGGATCGCGTGCCGGCAGGGTGCCAGTGCCCGCAACCTGCACCTGCTCAAAGCAGGCGCAGCAGGTAAGGCAAGGATTTTGGGGGGGTTTAGGATAGGGCTAGGGGGCGGGGAAGGGGTAGGAAGGTTAGTATAGGGGGGTAGGGAAATTCCCTCTCAGGCTGCTCCTAAATTGGAGCGGACTGGGAGGGAACTTGGAAGGTCGTGGGCATCGGCGTGCGCAGGTTGCACAAATGTGCAAGCCCTTGCGCGTGCCAACCCCCGATTTTATAACATGTGTGCAGTGGCGTGTGCATGTTATAAAATTGCGTGTCCGTGTGTGTGCACCGGGTAGCGCACGCACATGGACGCGCGCGCGTAAGCTTTTAAAATCTACCCCTTGGATTTTTATACTCTGCTTTTCGGCACTTCCACGTGTAACATCAAAGTGGATTACATTCAGGTACTTTGTGGGACACAGGCTCTGCTGCATCTACAAACTTTGTTAATCTATTAAAAACCAATTCACCCAAGTTCCCCCCCTTCCAAAACCTCCCTACCCTCCTTCCTCTCCAACCCAGCTCCAGGCACTGATAAAAATGCAGGGAAAAACAATTGGGCTGATGTACAAAACCTGGGCAATAACTGTCGCTATCTTCTCGTGCTGATTTTTAATACCGCTCACGGTAAAAACCAGCGACCCGGCTCCATGTATTAACATAATGGTATGTCAATGAAGCCATGATAAAAATCCACAGATTATAAAAAAAAACTGAACCAAAGCCCGTGGAAAAGCCCTGATGCAGAAAATCGCAGGAAAAACCATTTTTAAAAACTGTTAATTTAAAAAATGCTGCAGAGTTCCTTATTAGCTGGTAAAAGTGGCATGGGCCAATCTGCAGTGTGATTGGTGGTATATGGATGTCCAGAGTGAAGAAGAAGATTTGGGAGAGCATCGTGCAGGATATCATCAGCCTGTCGGTGGCCACCAGGACAACGGACCAGCTCAGAACTCTGGTGTAACACCAGAGCGGCTTTAAAAGCCAAGACGGCACAGATATTCTTGGACACTCCTCCTTGCAGGGGAATAAAAAGCAGGGCCATGTGCTGAGTGTTAGGCGTTGGTTGGAGTCTTTTGCAATTGCTGCTTGTTTTGTCCCTTGCTGTATCCCTTTTGTTTCCTCTCTGTGTTCTTGAGTGAGTGAATCTTTTGAGTTCATCTGGTTGTTGGTCTGTAATTGTCTGTCTGTTCCCCCCTCCCCCCCCCCCGTTTGTTTAGGTTCCTGTAAGAGTGGAGTGGTGTTCGTGGCTGTGGTGAGAATGGAGGGTGACAGAGGGGGTGTGATTGGGAGAGGGGATAAGCGTGACAGGTGGGCGAGTGATGACGGAGTGGATAGGAGGAGTGCGGCGCGTGAGTTGGTTGAGCGTAGCCAGGGAGGGGAGATGGGGCTGGAGGAAAGGAGGAGTGGGCATGAGGTAGAGGGTGCAGCTAAAGGAGGAGGAAAAGAAGGTGGGAAGAAGTGCCAAAACATGAGAAGGGGGAGGGAAGGATGGGAGCTAGGAGTGAGAATAGTGCCAAGAAAGGTGGGGGACCCACACCACTCATCTGCGAGTGATGAAGAAGCAGCGGGTCTGAGAAAAGCGCACTGCGTTCTTTGGTTAGAAGACATCCGCCAAAGAGAAGAAGATACAGATTGTAAACCCATGGGGATAGGGAAGTACCTGCTGTATCTGGAGGTTATCTGCTTTGAAGTGGTGAAAAGCGGAATATAAAAACAAAAATCAGAATTGGGAAAGCATTGCGCAGGATATCAGCAAACTGTCAGCGGCTGTCAATGTCATGATGGCACATATTGAGCGGTTCTTGTGCCACAAGGAGGGGATCCGCCATGTCAGGTGTAGCTGACACTGACAGAAGACCGGGTTCAGGTGACTCTACAGCGGGACTATATGACTGGTATCCATACTGGGGAAACATATTTGGATGCTGTGGAAATTGGTAGTCATCAGACAATGGCAACAGAGGGGCCTGCCGCAGAGGGGCCTGTTGCGGCGGAAGAGAGTCAGTCCAGGATGTACCTATGAGAACAGAAGAAGAACCAACCATAAGTTTGCAGATGCGAAGTGAGACACCACAGGCACGCAAGAGGACAGTCAGTTGGTTGAGCTCCACCTCATATGGCCAGACACATCATTGCCCGACATACCAGATGTATTAGTGACACCTGGCACCAGTGTAGGCAGCAGGTCTCTAGGTGATGCTGTGGCTGGTGTTGAGCTTCTGGATAAAGGCATTGTTCCACCGATAGAAGCGCCACCCTCCTCCATGGATGTGATGGTAGACCAGTTTGTGGCGGAGCTGATCATTAGGCAGGAACTTGTGGAGTCTAGTGTGACGACTAGATGGAGGGCAATACATGTATAGAGGGAGCATGCAAAAGGAAATGTCTCGGATGTCAATGAGGGAGCGATAGCTGCAGCCAATATGATGTTGGATTGCATTCTTGCTCTCTCTGATGACATTCCTGGTGTCCTACATGGCCTTGACTCCACTTTGTGGGATGTAAATCAGACACTGAACTGTCTGACTGGGCTCATGTTCCCCCAGAAAGCAAGCATATTCTCCTCAGAACCCATGGAGTGCAGCAGCCCCCCATGCAGAGGTAGAGGTGGTGGCCACGGACACAAGCAGTATTCTCGAGGCAAGTTCCCATCATGCTGATTCCCATCGCAACTTTTTCTGGATTCGACCCTGCCCTGGGGCACTATTGTCTCCATCTGGTCCCATTCCGGCTCCACACAGGACCACTGATTGCTTTCTCTCATTCTCTTCTGTGACCGGTGTCTGGCACATAGTTGTCCATCAGGTTTCTGGAATGGACCCCTCCTCCCTTGGAGAACAGCAAAACATCTGTCAACTGGATCACTAATGACAGTCCTGAAACTTTGCTACACTGGACTACCAGTGAAAGTCCCTGAACCCTGCCGTGTCATGACTCTTTGCAGTATGTGGAGATGGAGATATACTGATGCTTCTCCCTCTCTGCCATCGCCTGATCTGCTGTCCGCCGACGCGCATTTCATTTCTTCCCGTTAGTACAACAATCACTTTGAAGTCTATCCTACATGTTTACTTGTGCAATTGTTTTTGAAGTCAAGTAAACAATCTAAAAATTTTACATGTGTCTTATGTTTTGTTTTTTTTTTAGGGCCTGTCAGGGGGTGGTCTGGGCCTGTACCCTTGGTCTAGAGATTTGCAAGACTGGTCTTGTAAATCCCTGGACCAAGCATGCTGGGCCCATCATGGTTGGTCCAGGCCTGCATCCTTGTCCAGAGATTTGCAAGACCAGTCTTGTACATTTTATGACCAAGGATGCAGGCCTGGACCAAGCATGACAGGCCTAGCATCCTTGGTCCAGAGACTTCCACACCACTGTGGAAGTTTTTGGACCTACAGTTCTGGGTCTGGGTGTTTCATGGATGTCACAGGCCCATCATCCTGGGTCCAGAGATTTCCACAGTGGTGTGGAGTCTGTGGAGCAAGAATGCTGGGCCAACGACACCCATGAAAACACCCAGGCCAGGCCCAGGGTCTTTGCTCCAGAGACTTGTCATTAAAAAAAGTTACTTTATTAAAATTGCATTTCAAATGGGAAAATATTTAAAGAGAATTTTCAAAAATAGGACCATTGCAACAATTAATAAAACATTTTAAAAAACAGAAAGTCAGAATGCCACTCCACACACCACCCGGTCAAACCATCCCACCCACTCCATGTGTACAAATATACCTCTGAAATTGTCTGCAACGACCTTGCTACAGAGCTCATTCCCCCTTGGTGTGCTATCTTCGTCTGCAGCAGGTGCAAACATTTCAGGCTCTGGCCCTAGGTCAGGATTCACTTCTAGATGAATGCCATGCTGGAGGGCAATATTGTGAAGCATGCAGCACACCACAACAATATCCGCTACTTTCTCTGGTGAATACTGCAGTGCTCCTCCAGAGTGATTAAGGTAGCGGACCTGCTTTACAAAACACTAGATCTATGACTGCTCTGGTTCTCATGTGTGCCTATTTGTACCAGATTTCTGCTGCTTTACAGCAGTACCCAGCATCTCCTGTAATAAAAATTGGAGAGTTTGTAGTATTGTTTAGCAAAATGTGTACTACTGTTCAGCAAATGTCCTACTTTTATCTCCTGTCCCAGAGAGCTTACATGTGTAGTGGATTAGTAAGCGCTTTGGCATCATATACCAAAAAGTGTATACTATTCTGCCTTTGATACCCACTCCAGAGAGCTTACATTGAAGCTAATGCTTTTGGAACCCATCCCCAACCTGCTTGATTTTATAACAAAATAGTAAGAACTTCTGGCACAATGCACCACAAAGTGTGCACTAATCTGCTTACATTTCAACTTTTTAGCATGCACTTTGTTTTATAGTGTATTCCAAACTTACTGAGCAACCAGTCTTTGCCAGATTTCCCTTCAGTGAAACTTTGAGCCAGTGCTCATTGTGCAAGGATGATGGAGTCATGACCAGGGCCGGCGGAAGCACTAGGCGAACTAGGCGGTCGCCTAGGGCGCCAGCTTCCCGGGGGCGGCACTGCCCCGGTAAAATTAAGAGAGCTGCCGCCCCCCCCCCCCCCCGATAAAAATAAAACAGCCGCTGCCGGCAGCCCGCCCCAAAAGACCCATCTGACCTCCCCCAGCGGTTCGCGTGGCTCCCGGTCCCTCCCGCTGCTCTTTCTTCCCTGCTGCCGTTGCCGCCGGGCTATCAGCACGTTCAAGCCCAGCGGGAACGGCAGCGGTGCAAAAAAAAAAAAAAAAAAGCTGTTGCATCCGCGGCTGGTCTTCTTCCCGCCCCCCCCCCCCTTTGAACCGGAACAGGAAGTGATGAGCGGGAAGAAAGAGAAGTGCTGCGTGAAAAAATAGCGGCGACAGCAGCATCGGCCCCCGAGCAACTGAAGCAGCCGGTAATCGGGAAAGGAGAGAGCAGCACGAGCCTCCTGCGGCCGATGGGATTCTTCCTTCTTGGCCTGCAGGGGCTGGAGGAGGAGGAGCAGCTACCGTTTGTGCTGGGGGGGGGGGGGGGGAGGAAGTGAGTGAGAGAAAGAGAGAGAAGCAGCCAGCCTGCCTGCCTGCGTGTGATTGAGAGTCTGTGTGTAAGTGAGAGAATGTATTTGATGGAGAGCATGTGTGTGTGATTGAGAGAAACTGGTCAGAGAGCTGATGTATGTGTATATGTGAGAGACAATGAAAGTGACTGCTCAAGGAGATGACTGATGTGTGAGACAGTCAGGGATGTGTGTGTGTGTGTGTGTGTGAAAGAGAGAAAAAGCATGGAAGTGAGAACTCTGGGTATGTGAGAAAGCATGGGAGTAAGAAGCCTGGTGTGGGGGTGTATGTGAAAGAAAGCATGGGAGTGAGAGACTGGTGAGTGTGTGTGTGTGTGTGTGTGAAAGAGAGAAAAGCATGGAAGTGAGAACTCTGGGTATGTGTGTGAGAAAGAAAGTGATTATGAGAGTGAGAAGCCCATATATGTAAGTGGAACACGGGAGTGGGAAGCCTGTGTGTGTATGGCATGAGAGAAACTGTTCAGGAAGGTGACTGGTGTGTTTGTGCCAAAGACTGTTTGGGAGATGATTGGTGTGTGAGAGACAGAAACTGGTCATGGGGGCATGACTGATATGGTGTGTGTGTGTGAGAGACATGGACATTAAGGAAGAGGACCATGAGTATAGAGCTTAGCCACTACTGCTGCTTCTGGTGTGTGCTACAGCCTGCATGGAAGAGGAGTAAGAGAGCTGCTGGAGGGGGTAAGTAAAGATGGCTTTTTAAGTTTATTTTTCTTGATTGACTGCCATTTTAATTATTTAATATTATGTGATGTGTCTGCTTTTTTTGTTTGAGCAACAAGTATAGCTTTGGTTTATGTTTATTTTATTTATTTTTATTTATTTATTTATAAAAGAGTTTCTATACCGTCGATAAGACAAATCATCTCAATGGTTTACATGGCATAAAAATGTCAAATAAGTGTTCTGTTATAAATACAGACTTAGTTATTTTCATTAATGCACAATGTAAGTTAACTGTGTGTGTGTGTGTGTGTGGGGGGGGGGGGGCGGCATAGCTGACGTTTCGCCTAGGGTGCCTAATACCCTTGCACCGGCCCTGGTCATGACTGATGATCTTCATGCACGCACTGCACACATCTTGTATAATAAGGGAGTAGAAATGCTTCCTGTTGCAGTATGCCATTTCCCTCCCATGTGGGCTGGGGAGGGGTGAGGGTAAGAGCGACATGGGTGCAATTGAAGGCGACCATTATATTCGGCATGCCAGCTATATCAAAGAAAGTGCGCTTCATCTCCTGCCATTCCCTAAGCTCTTTAGGATACTTAATCACCACAGCCACTGTATTCTGGAAGGAGCCAGTGGCACGAAAATGCAAGGCATCGAGAAGCTTGACCAAGCTTGGAATGGCATATCCTCGATCAGTTAGAGGATCAGTATCCTCTCTGATGTCCTCAGAGAGAGAAAGAATTGCCCTGGAGCTCACTCTATACTTCCACACCACATCTGTCTCTGGCAATCCCAGCAGTATTGTCCTTAAGTGGAATATCTGCAGCCTGAGTGCCTTTCTGTGAATGGCTTGAGCCAAGTCCCACTCTTCTCAGACTTTCCTCTCTTCATTAGTGATAAACCATCTTCTTTCAGTCTGATCCCTCTCTCTTTCTCACTGTAAAGCTTCTGCCACTATAATTCTTCAGATGACCTGCAAAATGTACCAAACTATCAAAAAAAGCATAATCAATTTTTGCAACAGAGAAGCACCTATAAAATGGTCAGCAATGCACTAAAATGGCCACCAGAAATGTGCTTTAACTTTTACTTCTGCCCTGACCCAGGCATTAAAATTCCCATTTAAAAAAAACAAAAGTAAGAATGTCTCCCTGTTAATTCAGCTCTCAGGATTGCTAAAACCTATATTACATACATGAGTAAGGTTAGTGCTGAAAAATCCATGCTAAAACCAGAGTAAAAACCCGTGGTACATTTAGCGTGGCTGATTACATCGGCCCCATAGTGATAGAAGGCTATAAACTCTCTGGGAGCAATTATACAGTACTCTATGTGATCTCTGTAAAACTGTTCCCACATGCACCAGATAAATCATACCAGGGGGAAGTAGATCTCAAAACAAATGCAAAAAAGCAAAAATAAAAGGAGCTCTGCTATGTATCACCAAAATTGTCCACGAAACAACATAATTCCAGTCCCACATCTCAACCGTCCAAGACTGCACATGTTCCCTTTCTATTATACGACTGCACTGAAGATATCCTTGGGCATATAAGAGTCCTCGTGCGTGGGAAATAGTCTTGTGTGCAGTGAAAAAAAACCCCATAAACATATATTCACCAATTCTAACCATGCTTTCACAGGCAATTATAAATCAGATGAATCCTTTATCCCACTGCCCCCTTACACCCTTCCCCTTCTCCCCCCCCCCAAAACCCCTGAGTATAACAAGAAAAAAGCAAAAATAACAGTTAAAAACTGACAAAAAGAAACCCTAATGGGGGTAATCATATAGTAGCTTTTACCCTGCAATGAAAAACTAGGCATTTATATAAGCACAATCAACAATCACAACTCATCCTAAGAACATAAGAACTTGCCATGCTGGGTCAGACCAAGAGTCCATCAAGCCCAGCATCCTGTTTCCAACAGAGGCCAAACCAGGCCACAAGAACCTGGCCATTACCCAAACACTAAGAAGAACCCATGCTACTGCTGCAATTAATAGCAGTGGCTATTCCCTAAGTAAATTTGATTAATAGCCGTTAATGGACTTCTCCTCCAAGAACTTATCTAAACCTGTTTTGAACCCAGCTACACTAACTGCACTAACCACATCCTCTGACAACAAATTCCAGAGCTTTATTGTGCGTTGAGTGAAAAAGAATTTTCTCCGATTAGTCTTAAATGTGCTACTTGCTGACTTCATAGAATGCCCCCTAGTCCTTCTATTATTCGAAAGTGTAAATAACCGATTCACATCTACTCGTTCAAGACCTCTTATGATCTTAAAGACCTCTATCATATCCCCCCTCAGCCATCTCTTCTCCAAGCTGAGCAACCCTAACTTCTTCAGCCTTTCCTCATAGGGGAGCTGTTCCATCCCCTTTATCATTTTGGTTGCCTTTCTCTGTACCTTCTGCATCGCAATTATATCTTTTTTGAGATGCGGCAACCAGAATTGTACGCAGTATTCCAGGTGCAGTCTCACCATGGAGCGATACAGAGGCATTATGACATTTTCCATTTTATTAACCATTCCCTTCCTAATAATTCCTAACATTCTGTTTGCTTTTTTGACTGCTGTAGCACACTGAGCCTACAATTTTAAAGTATTATCCACTATGATGCCTAGATCTTTTTCCTGGGTGGTAGCTCCTAATATGGAACCTAACATCGTGTAACTACAGCAAGGGTTATTTTTCCCTATATGCAACACCTTGCACTTGTCCACATTAAATTTCATCTGCCATTTGGATGCCCAATTTTTCAGTCTTGCAAGGTCCTCCGCTTGTGTTTTAACTACTCTGAATTATTTTGTATCATCCGCAAATTTGATAACCTCACTCTTCGTATTCCTTTCCAGATCATTTATATATATATTGAAAAGCACTGGTCCAAGTACAGATCCCTGAGGCACTCCACGGTTTACCCTTTTCCACTGAGAAAATTGACCATTTAATCCTACTTTCTGCTTCCTGTCTTTTAACCAGTTTGTAATCCATGAAAGGACATCGTCTCCTATCCCATGACTTTTTAGTTTTCTTAGAAGCCTCTCATGAGGGACTTTGTCAAACAACTTCTGAAAATCCAAATGCACTACATCTACCGGTTCACCTTTATCCACATGTTTATTAACCCCTTCAAAAAAATGAAGCAGATTTGTTAGGCAAGACTTCCCTTGGATAAATCCATGTTGACTGTGTTCCATTAAACCATGTCTTTCTATATGCTCTACGATTTTGATCTTGACAATAGTTTCCACTATTTTTCCCGGCACTGAAGTGAGGCTCACTGGTCTATAGTTACCTGGATCACCCTTGGAGCCTTTTTTAAATATTGGGCTTACATTGGCCACCCTCCAGTCTTCAGGTACAATGGATGATTTCAATGACAGGTTACAAATTTTAACTAATAGATCAGAAATTTCATTTTTGAGTTCCTTCAGTACCCTAGGATGCATACCATCTGGTCCAGGTGATTTGCTACTCTTTAGTTTGTCAATATGGCCTACTACATCGGCCCTCCAGGACATCTCTGGCCTGGCCCAGAGGATTTCTGACCAACAGAAAGTATTGGAGAGCTTGGGCAACGCCATAAATATTTTAAATAACCGGCTGGACATTGCTGCAACGTCTGCCAAATTGGGTTCTCCTCCTCTGACGCCACCGTTCCGGCCACCTGTGTCCCTGCCGGCACCTCTTCATTTTTCAGGAGGCCCCTTATCCTGAGGGGCTTCCTCAATCAGTGCAACATGCACTTTTCCCTACAACCGGCATACTTTCCTGATGTGGCTACTAAGACAATGTACATCCTCTCCTTACTGGAAGGAAGAGTATTGGCCTGGGCGTCACCCTTGTGGGAACGAGCGGACCCGATCCTTCAGGATCTGCCGGGCTTTCTTGCCCTTTTCCGTTCCGTCTTGGATGACCCTGCTCGCTGGTTCCACACTGCTGCACCTACATCAAGGTTCCAGATCCCTCACCCTTCCAGAGGAGGTGGTGAGGATAAAAACAGTAAATGAATTCAAGAGGGCATGGGATAAACACTATGGATCCCTAAAGGTTAGAGGTTGGAAATGAAGAAAAGGGCGCATGGGGTAACCTGCATGGAATGGCAGTTACTACCCTTAATCAGAAGGCATGGTATTACTATCATTAACTGATTAACGATTATGCTTTTGTTGCAATCTCAACATCGCTCTCCACTTCAAGGGCGGGGGAAGGGGAATTGGTTTCAGACAATAGCCAATGCTGGGACCCAACTTTTACAGTCTTGGGTACTGATATGCAGACATCAGTGAAAATGTACAAGACTGCTTCTACAGCCAAGACCAAAAGCAAAGCATGTTCGAGTAACATGTCTGATTGTAATATTACTACCCAATAAAGCTTGTGGGGAACCAGCACGGAGCTTCAGTTAGTACCTTAAACAAAGACATAAGGGTAACCTGCACGGAGCGGCAGTTTCTACCTTATGTCTATTTATTTATTTATTTATTTATTTGTTGTTGGTTTTTTTAATACTATCATTTGGCAATGCCATCATAACGGTTGACAAAACAGTGCATCAATCAGTTTACATTCATTAAAGTTAGAGTAGAAACTATAATATTCCAGAAAATAAACAATTTAAAAATTTAACAATTAAAAATAAATTGCACATCAGGAAAGTACAGTAAAATCTTAAAAATACATAAACCATGACTATTAATAGTGAGAGCATCTTAAAATTATCATTACAAAAGTACAGAGGTCAGTTAAGAGTTGGAATTAGGGGCTGGGAATACTGAAGTTCTGGGGTGTGTAGCAGTGAGGTAGAGTGGTGAGTCAGGGGCCTTGGTATGCTGTTGTGAAAATTGCTGGGCAGATTGATGGACCATTTGGTCTTTTTCTGCCATCGTTAATATATTATTATGTAAACAATGGTTAAGAGGGTCAATGATATAAAAATCAGTTGTCACCTGAATTTCCTGATTTCCTGTTTTGAAGTGAATATATGTATGCATGTAGAAATTGTTGCACATTTCATCAATGCCCATGGTGTTCGTTTCAATTTTTAATGGAACTGCCCTTTCTTTTTCCCTAAGGGCCTCCTTTCATTTTGAAACCTTGTGCCTATGGGCTGTTGTGTGATAATAAGACAATCTTCCTTCCAGTGGCTAAACACATCAATCAAAGAGTGGGCCGGCAGGGGCCAGGTTCCTGAGCTGGTTTGAGAAGGCAGTTCAACAACTGGGGAAGGTGAGGGGTAGGTGAGGCATCACTTGATGGGGAAGGGGAAAGAAAGGTGGAGGCAACATCAGGGGCAGGGCAGGGCTAGGAGATGGCAGGGTCATTGGCAAAGGCAGGAGGGCGGTCTGGGCTGGCATCAGCATCAGTGTCTTTCCCTGTCCTCAATGCCACCCCTTCTCTCCCATCCCCCTCCTCTTAATCCTGCCTTTCTAGTGTTGGCAACTGACTCCATTTGTTCAGGACAGGTTAATGTACGTCCTGGATTTACTCCAATGCATGTATGGACTTGTAGTGCTTATTTTTCTTAGGGAAATCAGAACTACATGTCTATGCATGCAATGGAATAAAACTGGTAAGAACTGGTTTAACCTGTCCTGAAAAAAATGGAGCTGGTTGGCAAACCTACCTTTTTCTCCCCCATCCCCCTGATGCCTCCTTTCCATGTCCCGCCCCCCCCCCCCCCACACACATATATACTGCTACCTCCATCCTCTCTCGCACTCCCTCCCTCTCCCCTCTCACACCCTCTCTTTAGTCTCTGGGCTGACACCTCCTAGCCCTGCACCCTTCCCCACTCTCACTTGATGCTTCCCTGTGCATTCCTAATGCTATTGCTCTTTCAAAATCTTTATACCTTCAAGTGATGTTTTAATAATGCATTTATTCATTTTATATGGTGAGGGAAGATCCCAATACTGCAAAAAATGCATATTTTAGAATTTAGAGGATTTGAATCATGCTTTCCATGGCTTTAGATCATTACTTAGTCGTCAATAATTTGTCCTTAAAATATACCATGAGAAAATGAAGGCTCACATTATACTTAGCAAAATCAGTAATTTGTAATTTTACGATATAATCATGGGTTTTATTTAGTGCCATACATCTGAACAAGACTAAGGAGTGCATTGCTGATAGGCATAAAATACAGATCCTTTGAAGATACTTGATAAATGTTCATGTTAAAAATAAATGAATCTCTAACTCATGGAATGGCAGGAAAATTGGCACTTTAGATGGAAATTGAAGCCTGGCAGGCAATAAAATATAACCATAAATGGATATTTTGACAACACAGCCATTGGGATAACACAATAGATTATATAGTACCCAAGATTTTCCAATTAAACCAATGGCCCAATGTTCCTAAAAGGAAGAATTTTACTTTTGCAAATGATATTAAAGCAGAGTGAATAATAAGGAAAATTCAGTCAGACAAGAAAGATTTATGCCTTTTCAGCAACTAAAAGTACATAGCAATGCAGTTCAAAAGGGATGAATGGATAATAAGTCTGAAAACAGATTTTAGAGGTAATGTATAGACTGGAAAAATGCACTAGCATACTAATTTGGAAAGGGTTTAGGGAGTTGTTATTGAAAAAAAATCTATAAACTTCTAACTTTGTATGAGTAGCGAAAAAAGACAAACAATCTTATCTGCACTGCTAGAAAACTAGAATATACTGTAAATCTAAGGAGATGGAATCATTACTGTTAAGCACAAAACAAAAGGTTTGACAAAGAGATCTCAATTGCATCTAAAAATCAAGCAGCAAGGTCTTATCACTAAGGCAATAAGGGAATTCTTTATTATACAAAATAAAATTCTTGGGAGCTAATTAAATAGAAAGAATCTACAAATATTGCTGTATAAAAGCAAACAGCAATATTATGCCTGCACATAGTCATCAGTTTTGGTCAATGTGGTTCCCTTCAGCAAATGTACCTATTGTTTGAGCATTAATTTGTTTGTATCTTGATGTACATTTATACTGACACAACATGAGAAGTTCATCTGGAGCTTAACATATTTGGGAGGAAAATTAAGTATTCTGTTCACATGCCACAATGCTGTAGAAAAATTACTCAGGAGAGTTAGGACAGATAGATTGAAAGAGAAGCATATGACCTAATCAATGCTCCCTCCTAATTTTTTGAAGGCTGTGTGTGCAAAAATGTTCTTGTGTTCAACATAGTAAACAATATTGTGTGCAGTGTTCTTTGAAACACCATTCTATTTTCCTTTCCTTTTGCATATGTGCTATGTTTTTCTGTGTGTATGTGCACAGCTTACAGGGAACATTGGGCCTAATGCAGTTGTAAAAAAACTTACCTTCACTATTGCTTTTTGTTTGAATTTTAGTTTAAAAGATTTCAATAGAGTATTGAATGTAACTTTATTGGAAAATATCTCCAGTATCTGGTAAACAAATCATTTAGCCTTCTGGAAGATAATAAAAGCTTGGTTATTTTAATTATGAGCTTATGAAGATTTGTAGTTTCCAGTGGAAACACCGAGTGGAGAGGATCACCTTGCTGGTGGCTGAAAGGAATCAGTAAGTTTTTGCTTGGGACATTGCCTTTTTTAAAAGTATTGGGGCAAAGTTAACTATTTGGGAATATTATTTAGTGTGTTTGTGTGTTTGTGCCTTTAATAGTCAGAAAGGCAGTGAATAAACAAGTTAGACTGTTTTGCATTTTTAAATAGTCAGTCAATAAGGTAGCAGTAAGTAGGCAGTGAATACACAAGTTAGACTGTTTGTATTTTTAGTCAGTCAATAAGGTAGCAGTAGGTAGTGTGTTTATTTTTAAAAGTCTGCAGAACTGAGTGTTCTCCAGACTTTTAAAGAGCTGAGTGTTTGTATTTAATACTAACTGAGTGCATTGTATTGAAAAAAAAAACCCCACAAAAAAAAAAACAACCCACAAAAAAGTAGCCAGAAGCTAGAAATAAGCTAGGAGCAGTATATACCAAAGTAAAAAAGTTGAATAGTTCAGCTCAGTTACTCACCTTGGAAAGGTGTTGAGGTAGTGTGATTGGGTTTGAATAGGGACCAACATTTGTTAATCAAGGGAGCAGTGAGTCACTCAGGCTGACTAACTGAAGTTAGACTGTTTGTATTTCCCAACCTTAGCTCATCCCTTAATTTATAGGCAGGTGCCACTTTCACAAAAAAAAAAAAAACCCCCCAAAAAAACCATCAACAAAAACTTTATTGAAAATTCGATCAGACCCCGGTAGGCCACTACCAGACACATAGTGAATTCACTAATACATTTAAAGGAAGTTAGACACATTCCTACTCCCATAGCAACCTAAAGCTTAACTAGGAACTGATCAAAATTGAGATGAAGGCAGCAGTCCAGCAGCAAGAGGGGGGCTTCCCAGTCTTTTGCATCGAGTGTCACATGTATGATTTTTTACCCACCGGTGAGAAGTTGTACATATGCATGCGATGCAAAGAACTCCTGGCTCTCAGAGAACGAGTCCGATCTCTGGAGGCTAGAGTGGCAGACCTGGAGGAGCTGAGGCAGACAGAGAGGTATATAGATGAGACCTTCAGGGACATAGTAGTCAAGTCCCAACTTCAGACTGGCAGCCCTGGTGCTGCCTTGGAGGAAGAAGGTCTCATAATGGGAGAGCACCAACCAGGTGTAGCAGGAAAGGATCCTGTAGCAAGGACCTGCTCTCTAGGTGATGCATTGTCCTTTCGCACTGAGGATATCTCCCCAAGGCCTACTGCCCAGGAGGGAAGGGTTAGGTCGGCCATCATAGTTGGTGATTCGATTATTAGGAATGTAGATAGCTGGGTGGCTGGTGGGCGTGAGGATCGCCTGGTAACATGCCTACCTGGAGCGAAGGTGGCGGACCTCACGCGTCACCTAGATAGGATTTTAGACAGTGCTGGGGAGGAGCCGGCTGTCGTGGTACATGTGGGCACCAACGACATAGGAAAATGTGGGAGGGAGGTTCTGGAAGCCAAATTTAGGCTCTTAGGTAGAAAGATTAAATCCAGAACCTCCAGGGTAGCATTCTCTGAAATGCTCCCTGTTCCACACGCAGGTCACCAGAGGCAGGCAGAGCTCCGGAGTCTCAATGCGTGGATGAGACAATGGTGCAAGGAAGAGGGATTCAGTTTTGTTAGGAACTGGGGAACCTTTTGGGGAAGGGGGAGTCTCTTCCGAAGGGATGGGCTCCACCTTAACCAGGGTGGAACCAAACTGCTGGCGCTAACCTTTAAAAAGGAGATAGAGCAGCTTTTAAACTAGAACAAAGGGGAAAGCCGACAAAAAGTTCAATGGATGCTTAGAATACAATCCAAAACAGTTCAGATTCGGAGATCAAGATGGCCGCCGAACAGTGAGGGTGTGCGGATCGCAGCTCCTGCCTCGTCACTTTTCCTCCCAGCTAAATCCTAAGAAATCTTTTCCTATTGACGGTAATTTCTGGCGTTTTTTTGTAAAGAAAATGCCGCACACTAAGAGGAAGGCGCGGGTTCGAGAAAATACCTCTACTCCTGATTATTCGAGACAGATGAGGATTGAAGCTGCCTTCGCCCAAACGCCATCTTCAGACCCGGATGTTATGGTCGCTGGGGCTGCGTTGGAGCAGCAGCACAGCCCCCAGACTTTTGAAATATCTCTAAGCCCGGGATATCCAACGACTCCAGACCCGCCTAAGAGAACATCTGACTTAGAGAACGCTACCCAGAGAGGAGATGGAGACTTCCCCTCGGTGAGCCTGGAGGAACCAGGTTCCAGGGAGCGTGGGAAAGAGGCCCAACAACAGCAGGGCCCAGGAGGAGAACTCAAGTCTAGCGGCGAAGGACTTTCGGACGTAGGAGTTGCAGTGAGTAATATTTCTTTCCTCAATACCACTTCTACCTTAGCCCCTTCGTTGGAGGAAATAAAAAACATCTTGATTGTGATGCAAAAATCGATAAATATACTAACGCTGACTGTGAATGAAGCTATGAATAAAACTATACTAGTAGAAGAAAAAATGAATATGGTTGAGACAAGAGTGGTAACATTGGAACAAAAAGTAGAAGGGATAGAAAAAATACAAGGGAATCTCATAAGATCGGAGAAAATGTTTCAAAATAAGTTGGAAGCTCAAGAAAATATATCAAAAAGAGCAAATCTACGTTTCTTAAATTTCCCGAAAACGAAACTACAGTCACCTTTGGACTTGCTAAGAAGTTATTTTGTTAATGTTTTAAAATTTTCATCAGAAAACATTCCAGTAATAGCAACTACATATTATCAAGAACAACGAGGTCGTGAGAAAGGGAAATTGAAACCTGAAGAAAATCAAGAGATACCAGAGGAAGAAACTTTGGATATTACACATTTTCTAGAAAAATCATTTGAAATGGACATTCCACTAAGAGCGACGCTAATTGTACAATTTTCCTCTAGGATAGAAAGAGATAATGTATTAAAATTGTACTTTAGATCCCAAAATGTGAAATTCTTTGGCCAGCCATTACGTGTATTCCCAGACATAGCTAGAATAACTCAAATTAAGCGGAAAAAATTCTTAGAAATGAGGAAAGAAGTGGTAGAAAGAGGGGAACGTTTTTTATTGCGTTTTCCTTGTCGTTGTTTAATTTCTCGTGGTGATGCAAAGTTTATATTTGTAGACCCTGAACAATTATGGAAACATTTAGATATCTCTGAGCAAACCTAGTTAATCCTAAAGTAGTTGGAAGTAAGAGTAGTTAGTTGGCGTAACCCACTGTTAAATCGGCTATTTTCTTGTTAAAATCATATTTTCCTTAATTGTACTGCTATAATCACCCTTGATCTCCCATATTTCCTTTTATTACACTAATTCAATGTACACAAACCAGGTAACATTTATGTTTAAACAATTTTATTAAAGTTTATCAAAATACACACAAACATTTGTCTGGGAGCAGTATGTTCTGCCACCGCCCCCAGCAGTACTGAAAACAACCACAACAATAACAAAGCAGAATCAGCACCCCCCTCCCCGCCCACCCAACCCCCTCCCCCAATCTTCGTCGGTCCCTAGCGTCTATTGTACACTAGTTATAGTGTTCGATCCAACACAAAGTTCTTGACGTCCCGTACTGTGAAAATAAGCAATGTCCCGGTATATCCGTCAGGTCCGGATGCGCTGCGACCTCAGGCATTGAGAATGCGGCTCCGAGCTCGATGAGGAAGAGACTGGACATACGATTCCCAAATGTCGAGGAATCTCCGCCGCATCCTAGGAGAGCCCCTGGAGGAAATAGATTCCATGTGCATCATAGTATAGAAGAGGTTTCTCCACACCCAAAAAGAGGGTGGATCCACCTCACGCCACTGCAATAAGACCACTCTCTTCCCCACCGCACTAGCCTTTTGGATGAAAAGGCGAGTGCCCATATTCCGGAGTCTCTGCCCTGGAATGTAGCCAAACAACAGCCAGAGTGGGGCAACTGGGATAGAAATCCCCAAAATCCCGGCTAGATATTTTGCAATAAGAGCCCAAAATCGCAAAACCGCTGGACAGGACCAAAAAACATGAGACAAGGTGCCTGTGCGGTCTGGGCATCGGCGGCAACCGTCCGAAATTGCGATATGTTGTTGAAAGGCCCGTTGCGGCGAAATGTAGGCTCTACCCAAAAATTTATACAACAGCTCGCGATACAAGCTATTACCCGTGATCCGGGATACCCCCCTATAGCAGGTACGTAGCATAGTAGCTGTCAGCTGAAATTCCCCATCTACATTCCACCGAGCCAGCAGAGTGTCAAAAAAATCAGGGCAGCTGGCCTTGTTCAAAGATTTATAATAATAAGAGAGAGTGGGGGCTTTGGCCTGAGACAATTGCAACATCTCCTCCAAAGCCTGAAATACTCTAAGCATCAGGAAGGCCGGCGGCAATGATTTCAAGTAGTGGTCAACTTGCAGATAGGAGAAAATAGCCTTACGGTCCATCCCATAGAGCTCACTGAATTCCTGCCAAGTAAGTCTACGTCCCTCTGGGTGATAGAAATGCCCTAAATAAACAACGCCCAACTGCTGCCACCTCCGGAACACTTGTGATTGAGTGCCCGGGAGGAACTCAGGATTCCCAGTCACCGATAACAAGTATGCACACACCCGGGGAAGATGCAATCTTTTTGTAAGGGCTACCCAGGCACTTCGGATCGGAGAGACAAGGACGGATTGTGTAATCACCAATGGTAAGCTACGGCGTTCCATCTGCATAGCACAAGTAAGAGCAATAGGGGATGTAAGCGCCTTATCCGCCTCCAAATACGTATAGGCAGCTTCCCCCAGGATCCAATCACGAAGCACCCGCATATTGCAGGCCAAATTATAAAGCTGCATATCCGGTACTCCCAAACCACCAGTCCCCCACTGTCTCTTCAGCCAAGCTAGGGGCAATCTCGCCCTTCCCCCCTTCCAAAGAAATATCCGCAAGGAGCCATCCAGAGTCCTCCTATCGGAGTAGGCAAGGTGGACGGGTAGGTTCTGCATAATATATAACCATTTGGGGAGCACCACCATTTTATAGAGATGTATCCGTCCGCTAAGAGACAAAGGTAGAGGCCCCCACCGCTGCAACATATCCTGCGTCCGCTGAAGAAGCGGAGGTATATTCGCCGAGTATACTTGGGCAGGGTTCGCCGTGATCTTGTCCAGGTAACATTTAAAATTTGTTTCTTGTATGTGTTCACATAGGTGAAAGAAAGTGCATTATTTTCTTTTGTAACCTGGATAATATGTGAAACATTGAAATTTCTTGTTTGTTTAAACAAAAATCAATAAAGATATAAATTAAAAAAAAAAAAAAGAATACAATCCAAAACAAGTGATATAAAGGTGTTACGAAGGGCGGCTCATGGGACAGCTCTGTGAACCATTGCACTCACCTTGGGTGCTGTAGGGCCTCCTTCTGTGGTGGGGATGTCACTTGTATACATGTGCAGCTGGGAGTGGCGCATGTCACTCGGACGCCATCCTTCTTCTGTTCTTCCCTGGGTCTCCCTGGGTGCATGTGATTGCGGTGTGCTCTAAGTCCTAAAGGGCCCATGGCAGGAAAAGTTTCTGCAGTGCCCTTTGTCATGATATCAACAGCATGCACTATTTAAAGCACCCCAGGACCATGCACTGGTGCCTTAGCAACGGGTCTCCTGTCTTGTGCTAGTGCGTGTGTTGCTCCTGTGTTCCTTATTGTTTCTGTGTTCCTGTTTGCTCCTGCCTCGTTCAGGCTTGCCCAGCCTGTTTCATCCAGCATTGTCTCCTTGTCCCAGTCTTGTCCAGCGTCTCTCATGTGTCTTCCCGGTATTGATTTATTGCATTGGACCTGACCATGCTTGCCTGCTGCCTGGACCTGACCTCTTGCATTGGACCTGATCATGCTTGCCTGCTGCCTAGATCTGACCTTTTGTATAGGACTTGACTCCGCTTGCCTGCCACCTGTCCCTACCTTGGCCTAACTGGCTTCTCCAGTCTGCTGCCTGTCCTGACCATGGCATGCTCTTGGACTCTTGCTCTCTCTACCACCCTAGGGACCCACTTAAGCCCTGCCAGCCAACAGAACCCCAGGGCTCCATCTGCAGGGGAGGTGGCTGGAATAGGTGAAGCTCCAGCCTGTCCTGCCTTAGGGCACATTTGCCAGTTGTTGGTGTAGGCCACTGTGCCTGAGCTATCGCCAATAGCTAAGTTGGAGAGCGGGTACATGACCAAAGGTTTACCTAGGATATCAAATACTTATGTACTAGCCTTTGGTATAATGGAGTAAAAGAAGAACTGGAATAGCCTGCTGGGTATTGCCTGGATCAGGTGACAATTCTAAATTGTTGTCCTAAGTTTTTCTCCCATTCTATGTATTAGAAGAAGGAAACCCTCAATAATTTGGGGCTAGTAGTTTTAAAAAACAGCAATAATTGCCAAGTACTGTGAAAAGCCACCAGATGGTGCTAATGGCTTACATCATTCTCTGAGTGATGCCAAAAAGCAAAGAACTGATTAAAAAAAAAAAAATCAGGTATACTATTGACTGATATACGCTCACTTTCTAAAATTTATTCCTTGGATTTTTCTGCCCCTAAAGTAAATGCATACTGATCAGGTAATAAATAAAAATGAGCACTGTGCAGCAAATAGGGATGAACATTTTTCATTATTAATACAATCTGAATATTTTGTGTGTTTTTATTTTTCAAAAGCAGGAGAAAGTGAGTGGGGAAAAATATACCTCATCTAATACTAGAGTGATGATTTTATGGTCTGACATGACAGACTTTCACTGATGTTTTTCCATGGATTATTGTGAAGTGTCTGGATTCTGGACATGCCCCAGTGGCCTTATCTAAGGCAGGCTACTCCCACGTTTGTTTGTTTTTCCAGCCTGTGCGATTTAGTCCTTGTTGGTTGTTTGAATATAAATCCTCTTTTCTTCATTCCCCCTGCCATTGAAGCAGAGAGCTGCTTGGATATGCAATGAAAGTGAAGCATCAGGCTAATTTGGTTTGGGGTAGTAACCACCGCAACAAGCAAGCTACTCCCATGCTTATTTGTGAATGCAGATCTTTTTTCCTACATTTCCTCTTGCCGTTGAAGCATAGAGCAATGTTGGGGTCGCATTAACCTTGTGTATGTTTATTGAATAAGGGTAGTAGCCATCATTCCCGCAAGGCACCCCCATGCCTCTTCTCTTCATTTCATTCCATTCACATCCTCAAGACTTTATGGATCCACAGCGTTTATCCCATGCCGTTTTGAAATCCTTCACAGATTTGGTTCTCACCACTTTCTCTGGAAGGGCGTTCCAGGCATCCACAACCCTCTCCATGAAGAAATACTTCCTGACATTGATTCTGAGCCTTCCTCCCTGGAGGTTTAAGTCATGACCCCTGGTTCTGCTGATTTTTTTCCAATGGAAAATGTTTGTTGTTGACTTTGGATCATTAAAACCTTTCAAGTATCTGAAAGTCTGTTTCATATCACCCCTGTTCCTCCTTTCCTCCTGGGTATACATATTTAGATTCTTCAATCTCTCCTCATAAGTCATTTGATGAAGACCCTCCACCTTTTTGGTCGCCCTTCTCTGGACCGCCTCCATCCTGTCTCTGTCCCTTCTGAGATACGGTCTCCAGAACTGAACACAGTACTCCAGGTGAGGCCTCACCAAGGACCTGTAAAAGGGGATAATCACTTCCCTTTTCTTACTCGTTATTCCTCTCTCTATGCAGCCCAGCATTCTTCTGGCTTTAGCTATTGCCTTGTTGCATTGTTTCGCCGACTTCAGATCGTTAGACACTATCACCCCAAGGTTTCTCTCCTGCTCCGGGCACATCAGCCCTTCATCCCCCCATCGAATACATTTCTTTCTGATTTCCACACCCCATATGCATGACTCTGCATTTCTTGGCATTGAATCTCAGCTGCCATATCTTCGACCAGTCTTCCAGCTTCCTTAAATCCCGTCTCATTCTCTCCACTCCTTCTGGCGTGTCCACTCTGTTGCAGATCTTAGTATCATCCACAAATAGACAAACCTTACCTTCTATCCCGTCCGCGATGTTGCTCACGAAGATATTGAACAGGACTGGTCCCAACACCGACCCTTGCAGCACTCCGCTCATTACCGCTCTCTCTTCCGAGTAAGTTCTATTTACCATCACACATTGTCTTCTGTCCTTCAACCAGTTTGTTATCCATGCCACCACCTTGGCACTCACTCCCAAGCTTCTCGATTTATTCACAAGCCTCCTGTGTGGGACCGTATCAAAAGCTTTGCTAAAATCCAAGTAGATGACATCAAGCGCTCTTCCTTGATCCAATTCTTTAGTCACCCAATCAAAAAAGTCTATCAGATTCGTCTGACAGGACCTTCCCTTGGTGAAACCATGCTGCCTCTGGTCCAGCAATTCTGCTGCTTGAGATAGTTCACTATTCTTTCCTTCAGCAGCGACTCTAATACTTTTCCCACCACCGAGGTAAGGCTAACTGGCCTGTAGTTACCAGCCTCCTCTCTGCTCCCACTCTTGTGAAGAGGGACCACCGTCGCTCTTCTCCAATCACTCGGCACCACTCCCATTTCTAGGGATCTATTGAACAGGTCACGCAGCGGAGCCGCCAGCACATCTCTGAGCTCCCTCAGTATCCTGGGATGAACCTCATTCAGGGATTACATTTTACAAAGTATTTTGATAAATCAAATTCAAATATCTTTTACCTGTACCTTTTACCTGCACATATTTCAAATCAAGAAATACTAATATGAAATGTAAATCTGTTATTTAAAATGTTTCCTATACAATGTGATGAATTCCTCAGAGGTATTGTTAAGAAAAATAGTTGGGAGTGTAATGTGTAATAACAAGTAGTCCATAACTCTTTATCTGAAGATAAGGTGTCTCTAAATATTGGTTTACAAAAATAAGGAATTCCAAATTAATTTGATTTAAGAAAGATGGTTTATAGAAAGGATAAGATGGCCCCTACCTGAACGATGTTTAGCAAGACTAAACAAAGACGAGTAAGTGAGAAAAATAGTCCAGTTAGACTCTATTATCAAATGTTTGTCAGTCCGGTGGGTTTGGGGGCACGTGACTCTTGCTAGGGTACCAGCTCCCATGTTTCCATTCTCTATCAAATTAAGGACTAGAAGGTCAGTGGGAAGCTCTCAGAGTTAATCCCACAACCAGTACCCTGTGTGTTTGTTGTAATTATTCTAATCATGATATTTCTCATATTTTTCATTTAGTGATTGAAGGGGGTTTGGGTCTCAGGGTTGGAGCATAGGGTTCACATAGGGTAGTGATGGCAAACTCCAGTCCTGGAGTACCACAAACAGGCCAGGTTTTCAGGATATCCACAATAAATATGCATGAGATAGAAACATAGAAATGACGGCAGAAGAAGACCGAATGGCCCATCCAGTCTGCTCAGCAAGCTACGCACTTTATCCTTTTTTTAAAATCTTTTTCTATCACCCACCTGTTACTATTGGCTTCCAGTACCCTTCAGCCCTAATTCCCCTCCACCCCACCACCAATGTAGAGAGCAGCGCCGGATCTGTATCCAAGTGAACATCCAGCTCAATTAGGGTTAGCAATCGCTGTAACAAGCAGGCCACACCCCTGCCCCATACTCTTACCCACCCCTGTTTTTTTTTTTGGAGATGGCAGCCCTCCATCCTTCCGCTCCGTGAAGGTGGAACACCAACCACTGGCATCCCGCTCCGTGAATGCCTCTGTGGCTACTGCCGCTCCGTGCAGTGTTTTGCTGCCTTTTTATTCACGTCCTCTAGACTTGATGGACCCACAGCGTTTATCCCATGCCCCTTTGAAGTCCTTCACAGTTTTAGACTTCACCACTTCCTCCAGAAGGGCATTCCAGGCATCCACCACCCTTTCCGTGAAGAAATACTTCCTGACATTGGTTCTTAGTCTTCCTCCCTGGAGCCTCAGCTCGTGACCTCTGGTTCTGCTGATTTTTTTCTGATGGAAAAGGTTTGTCGTAGTCTTTGGATCATTAAAGTTTTTCAAGTATCTGAAAGTCTGAATCATATCACCCCTGCCCCTCCTTTCCTCCAGGGAGTACATATTTAGATTCTTCAATCTCTCCTCGTATGTCATCCAATGAAGATCCTCCACCTTCCTGGTCGCCCTTCTCTGTACTGCTTCCATCTTGTCTTTGTCTCTTTGTAGATACGGTCTCCAGAACTGAACACAATACTCCAGGTGAGGCCTTGCCAAGGGGATAATCACTTCCCTTTTCTTACTCGATATGCCTCTCTCTATTCAGCCCAGCATTCTTGTAGCTTTTGCTATCACCTTGTCGCATTGTTTCGCAGACAGATTTGCATACAATGGAGACAGTGCATGCAAATCTGTCTCATGCATATTCTTTGTAAATATCCTGAAAACCTAGCCTGTTTATGGCACTTGAGGACTAGAGTTCACCATCACTGACATAGGGTATTATTCTTTCTCATTGGGAGTTGTCGTGAGTAAATGTCGAGGACAACATTTAGAAGGCCTGGGTGAAGTGTGAATTTGATAAAAAAGAATATAAATTAATTTATTTACCTGCCTGCAGGGTGGGGGGAGGGTTCCAGCACTGCTGTATCCCTGAAGCAATGCTGGGCACTTGGCATTGTGCCTGGTAGGAGTTGGCCCAATGTTTTTATTTAAAAAAAATAATAAAATATGTGCCTCAAGGTGGTGGGGAGATCAGGAGCAGTCCCGCAAGCTGGAATGCGGGTTTTTAAAATTTTTTTCTGGTCCAAGGCTCGGAAAGAGGAGGAAGAGTCTTCAGCGGCTCAAGCCGCATGTTTAAAATGAGAAGCGGCAGCTGCCGCGTATGTGGGAGCAGTATCGGCAAGTGCTGGTGAAGAGAGGAGGTGGAGTGTAGCATCAGGGAGCCAGAGCAGGCGGCTGAGTGCCGTGGCTGCTCTGGAAAATTTCTAATGCGACTGCCTGCATGGTTTGAGTGCCGTGGGAGCATGGCGAACTCCCACCAGCACAGATTAAAGAATTAAAAGAAAAAAAAAAAGCATGAGCACGGGAGGAACAGGAGGAGCACAGCATATGGGAGCTGTTGCTTCTTCGGGCTCATGAGCTGAGTCCTGACAGTGTCAAAATGTAATCTGCTTTGAAGTGCTGAAAAGCAGAATATAAAAACATAAATAAATAAACTTTAAAATAATAAACCTTAATTTTTGTCAGGGGTGGTCACAAGGAAAATGTTCATTTATAAATTCAAGATTGAAATTTGAACTCTGTAGTTGCTACTTTTCAAGCCATTTCTCCGTTATGAATAGAGACCCCTAGGGACTGAAAGACTTAATAAAACCTATCACAGATTGGTTTTGGTGGGTCTGGTCACCAGAGAAGGGAATAAAAAATTACCAGATGTCTTTATTTTGAATAAAAATGTTTCATTTTTTGACTTATGAACATAAATAGCTCTGAGGAAGGCTGTCGTGAATTTTTTCAGCTGAATTTGACAGAATGTTTGTGAGGAGTGAAAAAGCTGTTAAAATGATTTTAAACTTTAAATTATTTTATTTTGGGATTTTACAAGTAGTAATATTTTTCCATTAATTTCAATAGGTTTTTCTTTTTCATTAAAGTTAATAGGACAAACTATGTCAATTTTTAGAAAAAACTGATCAGAATTCCGAAGCTGTTTCCATAATAACTCCATGGTTACACAAGTTTCACCTGTTACACTAGGGGGCAGATTTTCAAAGCCCTATGTGCGTAAATCCAGGAGGATTTACGCACGTAGGGGGGTTACGTGCGCCGGGCCTATTTTCAAAAGGCCCGGCGGCGCACATAAAGACCCGGGATGCATGTGAGTCCCTGGGCTTGAAAAAAGGGGCGGGCCGGAGCTTCCAGGCACAGCGGCCATTTGCCGCTGTGCCTGGGATCGTGGGCCGGCCATTGGCCAGCGCACGCAACTTGTGCCTGCCCAAAGCAGGCGTAACAAGGTAAGATACATTTTTTAGGGGGGTTTAGCGTAAGGATGGGGGGCTGGAGAGTTAAGGGAAGGGAGTGGGGGGGGGGGGAGGGAACGGAGGAAGGCAGCGTGGCTCAGCGCATGCAAGGTGCACAATTTTGCACCCCCTTGCGTGCGCCGACCCCTGATTTTTTAACATGCGCGCAGCTGCGCACGCATGTTATAAAATCGGGCGTACATTTGTTTGCGCTGGATTGCATGCACAAATGTACGCTGTGCGCGTATGTTTTAAAATCTGCCCCTAGGTGAACAGGTAGGAGTATTTATATGGAATTTTAGACAAAGTACCAAATTGTTTTTTCAAATTATTCCTGTAAAAATAAATTTGTTTTCAAATATTCCCTTTTAACTATCATACTTGTACCAATACAATTTTTATTTAGATAAAAATAGATTATATAGTATATTTATGTTAGTCAAGTACTATTTTTCATGACATCAGCAAAAATGTGACATCATTGATAGAAAACTTGAAGATTGACAATTTAGAACTGACAGGTTTTTTTTCTTTTGGAGGAGACACTGAGAGCTGAAGGAGTTGTGTGATTAGAGCTCATTTTTCTGTGCCTAGTTTAGGTTAAAGGTTAAAGCACCCAGAACAAATTTGAGATGAAGACAGTCCAGCAGCAAGAGGGGGGCTTCCCAGTCTTTTGCATCGAGTGTCACATGTATGATTTTTTACCCGCCGGTGAGAAATTGTACATGTGCATGCGATGCAAAGAGCTCCTGGCACTCAGAGAACGAGTCCGATCTCTGGAGGCTAGAGTGGCAGACCTGGAGGAGCTGAGGCAGACAGAGAGGTATATAGATGAGACCTTCAGGGACAGAGGCCAAGTCCCAACTTCAGAAATTAGGGAAGCTAACCAAATTGGTAGTGCGGTAATAATGGGAGACTTCAATTACCCCAATATTGATTGGGTAAATGTATCATCGGTACATGCTAGAGATATAAAGTTCCTGGATGGAATAAATGAAATTTTTATGGAGCAATTGGTTTAGGAACCAACAAGACAGGGAGCAATTTTAGATCTAATTCTCAGTGGAGCACAGGAATTGGTGAGAGAGGTAACGATGGTGGGGCAACTTGGCAATAGTGATCATAATATGATCAAATTTGAACTAATGACTGGAAGGGGGACAGTAAGCAAATCCACGGCTCTTGTGCTAAACTTTCAAAAGGGAAACTTTGATAAAATGAGAAAAATTGTTAGAAAAAAACTGAAAGGAGCAGCTACAAAGGTAAAAAGTGTGCAAGAGGCATGGTCATTGTTAAAAAATACCATCCTAGAAGCACAGTCCAGATGTATTCTACACATTACAAAAGGTGGCACGAAGGCAAAACGATTACCGGCATGGTTAATAGGGGAGATGAAAGAAGCTATTTTAGCCAAAAGATCTTCATTCAAAAATTGGAAGAAGGAACCAACAGAAGAAAATAGGATAAAGCATAATCGTTGGTAGGGATGTGAATCGTGTCCTCGATCGTCTTAACGATCGATTTCGGCTGGGAGGGGGAGGGAATCGTATTGTTGCCGTTTGGGGGGGTAAAATATCGTGAAAAATCGTTAAAAATCGTTAAAAATCGAAAAATCGAAAAACCGGCACATTAAAACCCCCTAAAACCCACCCCCGACCCTTTAAATTAAATCCCCCACCCTCCCGAACCCCATCCCTCGCCGGAACATCGTTAAAAATCGAAAAATCGAAAAACCGGCACACTAAAACCCCCTAAAACCCACCCCCGACCCTTTAAATTAAATCCCCCACCCTCCCGACCCCCCCCCCAAATAACTTAAATAACCTGCGGGTCCAGCGGCGGTCCGGAACGGGCTCCTGCTCCTCAATCTTGTCGTCTTCAGCCGGCGCCATTTTCCAAAATGGCGCCGAAAAATGGCGGCGGCCATAGACGAAAAAGATTGGACGGCAGGAGGTCCTTCCGGACCCCCGCTGGACTTTTGGCAAGTCTCGTGGGGGTCAGGAGGCCCCCCACAAGCTGGCCAAAAGTTCCTGGAGGTCCAGCGGGGGTCAGGGAGCGATTTCCCGCCGCGAATCGTTTTCGTACGGAAAATGGCGCCGGCAGGAGATCGACTGCAGGAGGTCGTTCATTTTCCGTACGAAAACGATTCGCGGCGGGAAATCGCTCCCTGACCCCCGCTGGACCTCCAGGAACTTTTGGCCAGCTTGTGGGGGGCCTCCTGACCCCCACGAGACTTGCCAAAAGTCCAGCGGGGGTCCGGAAGGACCTCCTGCCGTCCAATCTTTTTCGTCTATGGCCGCCGCCATTTTTCGGCGCCATTTTGGAAAATGGCGCCGGCTGAAGACGACAAGATTCAGGAGCAGGAGCCCGTTCCGGACCGCTGCCGTTCCGGACCGCCGCTGGACCCACAGGTTATTTAAGTTATTTGGGGGGGGGTTCGGGAGGGTGGGGGATTTAATTTAAAGGGTCGGGGGTGGGTTTTAGGGGGTTTTAGTGTGCCGGCTCACGATTCTAACGATTTATAACGATAAATCGTTAGAATCTGTATTGTATTGTGTTCCATAACGGTTTAAGACGATATTAAAATTATCGGACGATAATTTTAATCGTCCTAAAACGATTCACATCCCTAATCGTTGGCAAGTTAAATGTAAGTCATTGATAAGACAGGCTAAGAGAGAATTTGAAAAGAAGTTGGCCGTTGAAGCAAAAACTCACAGTTTAAACTTTTTAAAATATATCCGAAGCAGAAAGCCTGTGAGGGAGGCAGTTGGACTGTTAGATGATCGAGGGGTTAAAGGGGCACTTAGAGATGATAAGGCCATTGCGGAAAGATTAAATGATTTCTTTGCTTCGGTGTTTACTGAAGAGGATGTTGGAGAGGTACCATACTGGAGAAGGTTTTCATGGGTAATAATTCAGATGGACTGACCTAAATCACGGTGAACCTGAAGAGTAGTAAATCACCTGGACCGGATGATATACACCCCAGGGTTTTGAAGGAACTAAAAAATGAAATTTCAGACCTATTAGTAAAAATTTATAACCTATCATTAAAATCATCCATTGTACCTGAAGACTGGAGGATAGCTAATGTAACCCAATATTTAAAAAGGGCTCCAGGGGAAATCCGGGAAACTACAAACCGGTTAGCCTGACTTCAATGCCAGGAAAAATAGTGGAAAGTGTTCTAAACATCAAAATCACAGAACATATAGAAAGACGTGGTTTAATAGAACAAAGTCAGCATGGCTTTACCCAAGGCAAGTCTTCCCTCACAAATCTGCTTCACTTTTTTGAAGGAGTTAATAAACATGTGGATAAAGATGAACTGATTGATGTAGTGTACTTGGATTTTCAGAAGGCATTTGACAAAGTTCCTCATGAGAGGCTTCTAGGAAAAGTAAAAAGTCATGGGATAGGTGGTGATGTCCTTTCGTGGATTACAAACTGGCTAAAAGACAGGAAACAGAGAGTAGGATTAAATGGATAATTTTCTCAGTGGAAGGGAGTGGGCAGTGGAGTGCCTCAGGGATCTGTATTGCGACCCTTACTTTTCAATATATTTATAAATGATCTGGAAAGAAATACGACGAGTGAGGTAATCAAATTTGCTGATGATGCAAAATTGTTCAGAGTAGTTAAATCACAAGCAGAATGTGATAAATTGCAGGAAGACCTTTTGAGACTGGAAAATTGGGCATCAAAATGGCAGATGAAATTTAATGTGGATAAGTGCAAGGTGATGCATATAGGGAAAAATAACCCATGCTAAAGTTACACAATGTTAGGTTCCATATTAGGTGCTACCACTCAAGAAAGAAATCTAGGCGTCATAGTGGATAACACATTGAAATTGTCGGTTCAGTGTGCTGCGGCAGTCAAAAAAGCAAACAGAATGTTGGGCAGTATTAGAAATGGAATGGTGAATAAAACGGAAAATGTCATAATGCCTCTGTATCGCTCCAGGGTGAGACCGCACCTTGAATACTGTGTACAATTCTGGTCGCCGCATCTAAAAAAATATATAATTGTGATGGAGAAGGTACAGAGAACGGCGACCAAAATGATAAGGGGATTGGAACAGCTCCCCTATGAGGAAAGACTAAAGAGGTTAGGACTTTTCAGCTTGGAGAAGAGACGGCTGAGGGGGGTTATGATAGAGGTGTTTAAAATCAGGAGAGGTCTAGAACAGGTAGATGTGAATCAGTTATTTACTCTTTCAGATAATAGAAAGACTAGGAGGCACTCCATGAAGTTAGCATGTAGCACATTTAAAACTAATTGGAGAAAGTTCTTTTTCACTCAATGCACAATTAAACTCTGGATGTGGTTAGTGCAGTTAATATAGCTGTGTTTAAAAAAGGATTGGATAAGTTCTTGGAAGAGAAGTCCATTACCTGCTATTAATTAAGTTGTCAGCCAGTGCTATTACTAGCAACAGTAACATGGAATAGACTTAGTTTTTGGGTACTTGCCAGGTTCTTATGGCCTCGATTGCCACTGTTGGAAACAGGATGCTGGGCTTGATGGACCCTTGGTCTGACCCAGTATGGCATGTTCTTATGTTCTAATATATAGGAAACATTGTTGTATGACTAAGAATGAATGGGAATAATAAGTTAATTGTGAATTAACCTTGAAAGAAGGTAAGAAATTAGGAACAGTTACAAGTAATTTCACAGCCAATCCATGCATACTTTATTGGCTTTAATTGTGATTGAAACTGAGAGTAATGAAAGTGAAATAAATATTAAATATTTCATTTTCACACCAAGTTATGGAATGGATTCCAAATAAATATTTAATAAATGTACAAGCAGTCCTGTCTGTAGATAAAGGAAAAAAAGGACCATGAATAGCTGGCCCTGCTTGGATATAAAGGCATGGGATCTGTTGAAAAATATAATCCAGTTTAAATAAATTGTTGTAAGCAACTAAATTCAGGAGACATATTTGTTTGTACATTTTCTAAGGAGGATAAGCCTGAAATAACTATTAATGTTTACTAAGATACTATGTGATACTATATATTTCCTATCAGCCTAAAGGGACTGAAGTTTTGAATAATATAGAGACTGTGGTATTACAGAATCCTGACAGTGATTGTGACCACTGTGAATGTTCATAAGATCATACTTGCTTCAAGAAGAATAAGAATACATTGCTAGAACTGTGATACATTATAGTGACGACTATAGGTTAATTATAACAACTGCCTCCCAGTGTCATAGTTAAGGATTATAATTATTCTTTATTTTGGATAATTAGAAGTGTTAAGTAATGAAAATATAGTAAGTGGAAGAATAACTTTTGGAATTTGGAAGTTAAATTATTGAATTGTTATTAGGTAGAGTAGTAGGTCCTGAGGTTCCTAGTTATTGAGTTCCAGGAAGACTACGGGTCAAGCGGTAGATGAGATATTTATACTATACTACGTCTGCTAGCAGTGAACCCCAGACTCGAACTCAAGCATCTTCTTCCAGAGGTCCACTAAACCCACGTACACAGTGAATACCAGCTTCGTTCCCTAGCCCAATAAGAAGAACTAAGATAAGTGCACTTATCCAGAGGCATTAGTAAAGGGATACGCATCACATAAAAATAAGAAAAATTACACTTATCCAGAAACATTAGTAAATGGATACACATAACATAAAAAGAGAAAAATTATACTTACTACTTACCTGAAATGAATTTCTTCCATAGTAGATAAAAGTATAGAAGTCCTTGAATTCTGTTTTCAAGAAGAAGAATATGCAAAGAAACTATTCTTAAAGTAGATTCCTATAAAGAATATGATTATATCTAACAAATATAACATTAATAGGAAAGGATATAAACTTATCTGATCAGCTTGTTCTTTAAATGTTGTCCTATTAATTTGATAGTTGCATTCTTGAGATATGATACCTTGTAAATGACAGGAAACCGAATTAAGAATTGTATAAGCTATATACCAGTGCTATATTTCGAATAGTTGTGTACTACAATTTATTACTATTGTTGATAAAATAACTTAATTGTTTCCTGGTAAATTCAAGCCATTCCCAATTGCCAGTTGAATAAATTCAGTTTTTTTTTAATACAGGAGTGTCTCAACAACTTTATTTTATGGTGAAACTTGTCTGAGGGAAAGGGTAAATTGTTATTAGTTAACAACTTAAATATAACAGAACCCTTGGAGCCTGAATCACCCGGCTATCTGTGACTGTGCAAAAATAGTTTATACCCCTCAATAGTGGTTTACATCATTTGACATCATGAACAGGATTTGCTTCATTAGTACATCATAATTGGATTTGAATTCTAAATCACAAGATGTAGAGCCTTCTGTACCACTATGGGGTGGATTTTAAAAGGGTTATGAGCGTAAATCCTCAGGATTTACGTGCATAACCACTCCTGCACGTGCCGAGCCTGTTTTGCTTAGGCCCGGCGACGCGTGCATGTCTTGGGGCTTTGTGAAAGGGGCAGGGTCGGGACCGAGGCCTCTGGCACAGCGGCCGTGCCAGGGGATCGGGCGCCGGCAGCTGGCTGGCGCATGCAAGTTACACCTGCTAGAGGCAGGCGTAACTTACAAAATAAAGGTAGGGAGGATTTAGGTAGGGCTGGGGGGGCGGGGCCGAAGGAAAGGATTTTGGAGCGGCCTTGGAGGGAACGGGGAAAGCCATTAGGGCTCCCCTAGGGCTCGGAGCGCACAAGGTGCACAAATGTACCCTGCGCGCGTATGTTTAAAAATCCGGCCCTATATTTTCATTCTTACTTCTGGTAATAAATTGTCTGTTTCTTATAACACGTAAGATGAAAGACTGGGAACAACAGAAAAAACAAATGCAAAGAAGATTGAAAGAAAAAATAAAGATCAAGCAGAAAGATTGAGAAGATCTAGAGAAAAAAGTGGAGATTTTAGAGATTTCAATGCATTTGCCAAAGCAGTATTAGAAAAGATGGGCGAAATTACTAAATATCCATCGTTGTATGTACCTAGGGATAAAAGGATCATAGATTTCAGTGGATATCCCATAAGATCTAGTGATCCTACGGTAGAGAATAGATTAACCAAGCCAGATCTGCTCTACATATTTTAAGAGTCCCTCCAGAAGATCAATGGGAAGTTGTTAAAGATCACCTCAGAGGAGCAGCGAGAAAGAGGAAGAGATGTAGAGGACCTGTTTTACATTCTATAGAAGGAATTTGGAGACAAGGTTCCCTTAAATAGAATTCTATGAATGAAGACAATTAGCAGGAGAGACTATAAAAACTTTTGATTGACACTTAAACAATCTTATGACTAAGATATTAACAAGGAAAGCTTCAGTCATTATGGATGAAGAAGAGGTGAAGGAACAACTTAATACAGGTCTGGGAGATAATAATCTCCATAGAGAAGTCAAAAGAAAAAATAGAGACTGTCCTAATCTTTCCTACCAAGATTTACTGGATTTAGCCATCAAATGGTCTGAGGAAGAAGAAAAATTATTTGGAGAAGGAGACAGGGACAGAGGTATAAAATTGATAACAAAAAGGAAAGAGGGAATTGTCAGAGCCGCAATAAACAAACCTGATCCAATCTTTTTGGCTGTACAACAATTATACAATACAGTTGAAAGGATGGGAGAAAATATGGAAAAAAACCAGCAAGAATTATTTAAAGCAATTCAAGAAAATAGAATACCTCCAGTGAGAAAATGGGAACTAGACAATTGAGAAAGGTCAGGAATTTTACAAAGAACTCAGGAAAGAAATAATCCTGATGAGCTGCTGTGTTACCAACGTGGAGAACCAGGACACATTGCGAAATATTGCAGAAGTGAAAAAATCCCTGACTACAGAGACAAGAAAAGACCTTCTAGAAATATTAGAGAAGTGAAAAGAAATAATAAAACTTGCAGGGAAGGTGAAGAAGAGGAAGGAATTGAACATGAATAAGTTGCTCCATCATTCTGAAAGAGAGAAGGAAAAAGAGACAGAAGACAGAGAACAAGATCAACCCATTTCATCATCTATTGCTAGAGGTGGTATCCAAAGTGTACAAATAGAAAGCCCAAATAGAGCATTAATTAGACCCAATGCTATTGGCCCACGTTCAGTTATGGATGTAATTATTGGAGACATTCCAATAAAGGGGTAGATTTTCAAAGGGGTACGCGCGTACCCCTCGAAAACCTACCCCAAACCCCCCCTGCGCGCGCCGAACCTATTTTGCATAGGCTCTGCGGCGTGCGCAAGCCCTGGGTCGCGCGTAAGTCCCGGGGCTTGCATGGAGGGGCGTGTCGGGGGGGGGGGGGCGTGCCGTGAGTGACGCGGCGTTTTGGGGGCAGGCCGCGAGTGACACGGCATTTCGGGGGCGGGCCCGGGGGTGTGGCGCCGGCCTGTAAAGTAAATACTAATGTAGATATCCTATCCAGATTTCCAAGAGAAGAACAACAAGATATTGAAACAGATCCAAACTTTATTCTTGCTTCAATGGGAGTCAGTGCAATTCCATTAACAAACGTCTTGCACTGGTCCTTCTTGGTTATTTATTTATTTATACATTTTTATATACTGCCATTCAATTAGTATATCATGAGTGGTTTACAATCAGTTAAAAGGATAAATCATTTAAACAAATCATAAAATACAATATAGATAAAAAAGTAACAAAAACATAAGAAATTAATAAAATAAGTGCAAAATAAATAGCTTTGAATGAGATAAAATTAGATATTAAAATTGGTTGTAACTTAAATTCCAATAAAAAGATTAAGCCTCAGATTACTAGAAATGTATGCTATCAGCTATAATAAGCAAGGTTAACTATTGCAATCATAAGCGCTTTTAAAAAGCCATGTCTTTAATTCTCTTTTAAAGGTCTTAGTATCAGTCTGTTGTCTTAGGCCGTCTGGCAAACCATTCCATATTATTGGTCCTGCCACTGAAATTGCTCTTGATCTCACTTTGCTAAGATGAGCAGTGCGAATAGATGGCACAACTAATAAACCTCTGTTCGAAGAAAGCAGATTTCTTTTTTGGTGTATAAAGATACAGAGCAAAGGACTTTAAATTCTATTCTATATTTTATCGGTAACCAATGAAAAGACACCAGTGTCGGTGTAATGTGATCACATTTTTGATAGCCTATTAATACCCTTGCAGTTACATTTTGCAGCAGTTGTAGTGGTCGTAATGTGTTGGCTGGTAGTCCCAATAGTAATGAATTACATTAATCTAAATTGGAAAATATCATTATTTGAAGAACTGTGCGAAAATCATCTGCATTAAGGAGTGGCTTTAAACGTATAAAACATACACCAATCTCGCTGTCATATTTTGCATCACTTGTAGCTGTTTCATAGTTTTCACTGTCACCCCCATCAATAAACCATTACAGTAATCAAATATGGTGCATACCAATGCCTCGATAACAATACAAAAAGCCCCAAAAAATCAATCAGCCTTTAATTCTCCTGAGTTGCTTTAACTTCATAAAAATTCTTTGTACTATCAAGGAAATCTGGGCATCAAAGGACAGTGTAGAATCCAATTGAACCCCCAAATTATGGACCTTTGAAATATTCCAACATTTCCACCTCCAACTGTAAGGGGTTTTCTAATTCTGTTGCTATAAAAATCATCCACTCAGTTTTACCCTCATTTAATACTAATTTATTCCCAATCTATTAAAATCTTCAGCTCTTCATGTACCTTAACCAGTGACAACTCTGGATCTCTTCCAAGGGGGACACAATAATTGGACATTGTCGGCATAAATGAAACCCCTGAACCCCAGTGTCCGAATTATTTGTCCCAACGGTTTTACGTTGGCCAGCTGTGGAGTCTGTGGCTGGCCTTTCTCACTCGGTGTTGCACCACCGCAGCGGGAGCGGGTCCGGGCTCCCTGGCGGCGGTGGGGAGACACCGTGGGTCCTGCCTTCTATTGTCGTGGCCTCGCATGCTGCTTTTTGCACGCAGGCCGCAGACTGCAGCCTCCTTCACGGCAGAGATGCCGTCGCCGTCTGCTCCTAGCATCCCAGCCTCTAGGCGCATGCACTCGCCTTCTTTGGGTATTTAAAGGGCATGCGGCAGAGAAGGGCTGTCAGCCCTCGCTGATGATGTCAGCAACTTGCTCCTATTTAAGGCAAGCTCTAGCAGTCAGTGCTTGCCTCAGCAACAGGTCCCGCTCCTGGTGAGTAGCTGGTTGCTTCGTACTCCGTGCTCCTGATTCCTGACTCTGTGTTCCTGATTCCTGACTCCATGCTCTTGGTTCCTGACTCCATGCTCCTGGTTCCTGGTACCTGCCTCTGTTCCTGTGTTCCTGTCCCGGCCCTGTCTTCCTTCTCCTAGATCTCTGCTACCTTGGACTGATTCTCTGGCTTCTGACCCCGGTATGTTCTTGGACCCTGCTTTATCTGTTGCCTGCCCCGACTGCCTGCCTGTTCTTTGCATTTCGTCATCTCGCTGCCTGCCCTGATCTCTGGCCTCTACCTGGACTCCTCTGCTCGCCGCCAGCCCCGAATTCTGGAAAGTCTGGCCATGCCTTTTCTTCAAATCTGTGGATTCCTTCTTCGACCGGAGACCCGCGCCTAAATCCAGCCGGCCCCGGTACCCAAGGGCTCAACCTGCGGGGAACGAGGGCTGGTATTGGTGAAGGTCCTGTTGGGTCTCCCCACCGGCCTTCTTTGCCAATCTCGTCTCGGGTCAGGGGTCCACCGTTCAACAAACGGCTGCATGAAAATATAATTAAAATTCATTCTTAACCTAAAATCCTCTATACCAAAACCGATTACTGTCCTTAAAGATGTTTCGATGTTACGTGTTTAAATGTTATTATCCAATCCTTAAGTTTGATAAAGTTATAAAATCTTCATTAAAAGGGTGTTTGATTTATTTATGTGAATTTTGTGATTTATTATTGTTTTCCTTCTCAGGTGGAGTCTTCTAATAAGATTCGACACCTTGCATTCAATTTCATTATTTATTTACAGGAGAGTTACACTGAAAATAAAATGATGATCCTGTGTTCCAGCCTTTTGTACAGGAATTCTGTCACTCTATATGTGAAGGGAAGGAGAGAAGGAGTTAAAAGGAGGAAATTTCAATTTGAAACTATAAAGTATTTTTCAGGGAGCGAATAAGAATAGGTAATAAAGTATTCTAATATATTTCCATTTAATTAGTATCCCCTCCTGAGGATGCACTATGGTTACTGGGCAATTTATTGAAGAACAGAAGTTTAATGGTTTCCCATTATGGGGATAGTGGTTGTATATGCTGTTATTAATATATCTACCGCATTGTGTAAACTGCTTTTAGTACAATTGACAGTGTAAACGCAACATATACATATAACATGTCACAGAAGAAGATAGACACCACCTTGGATCCATATTCCTGCTTTTGGGTGGTGGCAGCACCTGGCCTACCTTCTCCAGCAGTGGCTGTGCTGGTTCTTCAGCTTCATCATTCGCTATTCAGTTTGCAGGAATATGGATCCAAGGTGGTGTCTGTCTTCTTCTGTGACATGTTATATGTCTATGTTAGGTTTACAGTAAGATTGTAAGTCTATAGGCTATGCTGGCCATAGTCTTCACAGGGTAAGAGCTCACCCTGGTGGCAAGGTTTGTGATGAAACCTGCTTCATGAGTAAGTGTCCTTCCTCATACCATTTTTTAATTTTTTTTTGTGTGTGTGTGTGTCTTAGTGGGAGCCATCCATCCCTTCAGGACCTTCCACCAGGAGGCTTTGGATTGGGTGACTCAGTGCTATTTATCCCAGCCATTTTAAGACTCAGGGGGTTCAGTTTGAGGAAGCAGTTGCAGAGCAAATATATTTTTTTCCACACTCTGGCAGGGTCTCCCAGCTTTTCCCAAAGGATTTTCTTTTAGAATCCCTGCCAGAGGGTCCTTCTTATAATTTACAGTGAGGTAGACTTTTAAGCCTGATACCCTTTAGGGGCAAAGGGGCTCTCTACAGGGGACCAAAGACCTGTGAGCCTACTCTACTCACTAGGGAGGCAGGCACCAGTGATGGATCCTGCTGCGAGAGATTGTGATGGTAGAGCTGGTAGGAAATAGATGCCTAACTCAGGATCCTAGATTTAGGAGCTCAGCTTTTTTTGAATATCAGCCCATCCCCTTTATCTGAAAAATGAAAATTCAAGCAACTAGACCAGGATATTCCTTTAAAGGCTGCAATATTGTCTGTTTTACGTTCACCAAACTTAGTTAAAGAAGCAAATTCTTAGGATAAATGTATGCAAATATATTGGATGAATATTTATTGTGTGTATCCAGGGGTATCGTTAGCCCTGGGCACATGGGACCCATGCCCCATGTCTCCTGCTCAGTGCTCTGAATCTCCTCTGACTCGCCGTGCACTGAATGGTTCACAAAGGCATCCCCCAACCTCAGCTGCGGCCAGCACCTGCAAATGTGCAGCTGCAATTTCTCCTTCCACCATGGGGGCCTCTTCCTTCCTGTGGCCTGCGTGGTGGAAACAGAAACTGTTTGAACTGCATAGGGTCCATGCAGTCAGAGCAGCTGATGTGTGAACCACATGGGGCTCCGTAGATAATGTGTGGGCCGCAGGAAGGAAGAGGCCCCAAGGCAGGAGGAACTGCAGCTGCACCTGCTTAGAAATGCTGACCACAGGTTTGTGTGAGAAGCACCTCAGAGAGAGGGTGGAACGGGGACTTAGAAACAGATTTGGGAGGGGACAAGGGCAGGGGAAAAATGGGATTCCAGGAAAAGAGCAGGGGGACTGGGTGGGAGAACAAGGACTGAGATGGGGCCAGCACAGGAAAAATGGGGATTAGGTAGATCCTGGAAGACCAGGGATGTGAGGAATAGGTGGGAGAATAGGGGAAGGATAGGACTCAGGAAGTGGGAGGAGTGTAAGGGAAGAACAGGGACTTGGGAGGGGGAATAGGGGAAGAACTTGGACGTGTGGACTGGGGGAATCTGGGAAGAATGGTAACTTAGACTGGGCAGAATCTGTGAGAGGGGGGACTCGGGACTTGGGGAGAGTAGGGAAAGAATAAGAATCAGAGATTAGAAGAGCGCAGGGAAGAATAAGATTCAGGGATTAAGGAGAGAACAGGGGAAGACTAGGACTCAGGAATTTGGGGAATAACAGGGCAAAAACAGGGACTTGGGAACTAGGAGGACAGCAGGGCAAAAATGGGACTTAAGGACTAAGTTGAGAGATTGCAACCCCCCTCCCCCCCCGAACCTATGTAGCAAACCTGCTATACCACAACAGAATTAACTCCCACAACTCAAATAACAGCAACCCTTCCCAAGGAAGGGCAGAAATGTAAACCCGAGAAAGGTGAGATCGCCACTTTGGGGGCTCAGAAAGGACATAGCCGGCTAGCACTGACTTCTAGGGCACTGACCAGCCCCCTCTTTCTCCCGGTCCCTAATTTGCATCTTTTCACTTAAACTCTATGTAGCTTCACCAGAAAGGATTAGCCTGATATGAGATGTCTATGCAACCAGAGTGATGGGAGGCAGCCCCTCAGAGCCTACTTCAGTACAGAAAAGCAGCATGTGCAGCGCGTGGTGAGGACATGGAGGGACAATGCTTTGCTGTACTTAAGGAGATTCCCTGAGATTATTATTTCAAGTGCAGTCTCCCTCCTAATGCATGAACACACCACTAGTGTGATATGCTGCCAATCAGTGCTTTCACTTTTGGTCTTACAGGCTAAACAGGTCTCCTTTCCGTCCACTGAATGCATTATAAAGTACTTTCTGTTCCATGCCTTTAAAATTAAATTATATTGGCTATAACCATAATGTCCACTAGATAAAAACTAATTTTATTCTTACCATTGTCACTTTTGAAAATGCCCCAGTCATCTTGTCTTGCTGACTCATTCGACAGGAACCTTGCACCTCTCTTCTCCGCTGCAGAGAGAAATGTTTTAGCATTGGATAGTCATTATCTTGTAACATTCATTTGTTTACTAAAACCAATAATTAAATTCACCCCTTCAGGTTGATTTGAGCACTGTGTAAAGCTTAAGAGCAGGGGTAGACAATTTTGGTCCTGGAGTGCCACAGACAGGTTTGGTTTTCAAGACATCCACAATGAGATGTAATTGCATATAATGGAGACAGTGGCATGCAACTATATCTCATACCTATTCATTGCAGATATCCTGAAAGCCAGACTTGTTTGTGGCACTCCAGGACCAGAGTTGTCTTACCCTGCTTGTTAGAAAGTTTGAAGCAACGAGCTGGAAGTACCGGTAGTTTATTTTAGGTTCTGGCCATAGAATTGATGCTTTTGTTCAGGGATTTTCAACATCCTATATGCCCATGTTTCACAGGAAATAAAATGGTGAAAAGACCCGAAAGAAACACACATAGAAAACCTGTAATTTCCTATGAGGATAGGAACGCCTGTGCCTTTGGAAAATACAAAGCTTGAGGATCTTCAGTAATGAGAGGCTGAAATGTATCAAAACAGGATCTGTTTCCATCTATCTACTTTTCTTAGGCTTCTTCGGTGCCCTTTCAGGTCCTCTCAGTCTTTAGGGATGGCCTTGTTGCACTCCTGTGTTCTGTTTCCACACTCCTCACTAGATCTCTCAGCACTGGCACGAGTCCTGGATTCTGTTCCGCAGCTGATGACATCTACCCCGCCTCTCCTTGGTTGTGCTTCATAGTTAGGGCCAATGATGCCTCCACCCCTCTTGCTCCTTCCCAGCAAGAGTACTAGAGCTGCTGCTCAGAGAAAATGCATAAAATACACACTCCCCTGAACACTTTGCACAAATAGACCTGGAGATCACCAAAGAACATAAAATATATTATACAATTTAACAGTAAACAAAAATATGCATATGAGCAGTAAGAAAATATAAGAATGCAAAGCTGTATCACATTCACACTATTACAAGAAATGTAATTTGCAATATTCTATTCTGATCAGTAGAGGTCAGCTGCAATGCAAACCAAGTGGCCACTATGTAGCTCCTGGTATGTGTAGAACAAATCAGGTGCTATTCACCAAAAGATCACTAGATGGCACAGTAGGACTGAACATAAAAGTTTCTATGGCCTCTAATGCTTGAATCTCAGCATGAATAATATAAAGAGTTCAATGAACTGTGACTTGCCCTTCTGCTGGGTGCATTTCCTCTGGTAATTAGAGCTCAGTCAGAGAATGCTCCCATCACTGTTTTGCCTTAGAATTTTTAAGGACAAAATTCAGAGAATTCACTTGGTTTAGAAAAGTCTCCAATAAATAAATTTCACCCTCACTGTCTAATAATTTTTTGCCTCTATAGTGGAGGTTTGCCATTATAGCAAATATTTCAGCTCGCAGACTGTATAGCTGAGTCTACATCTCAGGTTCTGATATCTTTTGAGTTTTTTTGCAAACAGGTTTCATATTCAGAAGATCCCACTGATCACGTATTAATGCACTGTCTTTAGTATTTAAACTGGGATGGGTCAGACAACTCTGGGAATACTTCTGTGACCTAATCGGTTCACTCATTCTTAGCCCAGCAGTTTCTGATCAGAAACCCTTCTCCCTATCTGATCAGGGCTAAGCTCCCAGGATATTTCTGTGATTGGCTGCCTGCCCCTGTCAATCATAGTGATTTATTCAATCAGCACATTTATTTCTCTCCTTCTGGGTTCACTGGAAAGGGACGATGTAGTAAAATGCAGGACTTTTCAGTAATGGGAGGTCCAAGGAGGTATGTAGGGGTCAGTGATGGAGTGAATGGGTTGGGAGTGGATTATAAAAGTTGATTCCCGTGAGGCACAAACCCAGTGCCTGAAAGAAGCTGATGAGAGAGCAGGAGATGTCTGGAGATGGTCTGGAGAGAGAGAGAGAGAGAGTCTAAGAAATTCTGCTAGAAACGAAGAAGGGAGTTTACTCTGGTACTGCTGCGACCAACTGAGCGATAAGGACCACTCAGTTTATGAGGACACCTATTCTGCCTGGGAAAGCCCCAATTTGAGAGATACTGAGAAGTCTGTAGTTTTGCTTACAACTTTCTTTTCTGGGGGACCTGAAGAATGTCAGGGGCCTCAGTGGGAAACTGTTAGGAAGAAAGGAGTTTGGATTGAATTGAAGACAATTGGAGAGACCTGTGAATAACAATTGTGGGAATTTTGGAAAGGCACAATAACTGTGAAAGTACTAAGAACTGTGGGCTGTATGTGCTGAAGTTTTGTTCTTTTCTCTGAACCTTTGGCTTTGGGACTATTTTTAGCTTTCATATAAATTCTTTCTGCTGTTTTGGACACAACTCTGGTTATGGCCTGAAGTTTTTTTGATTGTGTGACTCCTCTTGGGCCCCATAGCTGAAGCCACCCCCAAGTGGATTGAACCCTGATCTGGGTCTGAAGCCTGTTTTTCCTGTCCTTGCAGCACCCGACGGTGATCCCTGTGAAGGGGGGAGGGGGATTTCGGGGTCTTACAAGATTTTTCTGTTTTACTCTTTCAGTGTAGGGCAAACAGTAGACTGGTTATTTGCTTTCCCTCCACATATTTCCACCTCCCCCCCAAGTTCTGCAAAGCATAGGAGTGAAAAACAAAGCAGCAATATTCTCTACCTTCCCCTTAATTGCTCAAATGCTGTGCATCCTGGCTGTATTGATATCAAAGGTCTCCTTTCTCTTATACAAAATAATCAGCACTTCATTCCTCCAATGCTTGGATGCCCTGATAACTCACATTAGTATGTACAGCAATCCAGTGCAAGAAGGGAAGGGGTAGTTAGAAATAGAGTCAGTCTCGTACAACGTTCTTTCTAATTTTTTCTGGACTGTTCTGGACTGAAAAGTTCTCCTGTGCAATATAATGTACACATATTTGCATGGTATTCTTTGAAATTCCATTCTGTTTTCCTTTACTTGTGCATGCTATGTTTTCTTGTGTACTCTTGTTTCTTGCATGTGCACAAGTGCACAGCTTACAGGGAACATTGGTCTCATATGCCCCCTACAGAGGTACCAGCATCATCTTGGAGAGGGACATGACCTGCAACAGAGGAAAAGATAAAGGGCATAATGAGAAAGAACTCAAAAATTAAATTGCAGACCTATTACAAGTAATTTGTAACCTGTTATTAAAATCATCTGTAGTACCTGAAGATTGGAAAGTGGCCAATGTAACCCTGATATTTTAAAAGGCTCTAGAGGTGATCGGGGAAACTACAGATCGGTGAGTCTGCTTCAATGCCAGGAAAAATCATGGAAACTATTATAAAGAATAAAATCACAGAACATTTAGCTAGACATAGTTTAATGGGACATAGCCAGCATGGATTTACCCAGGAAAGTCTTGCTCACAAGTGGATAAAGCTGGACATAAGAACATAAGAACATGCCATACTGGGTCAGACCAAGGGTCCATCAAGCCCAGCATCCTGTTTCCAACAGTGGCCAATCCAGGCCATAAGAACCTGGCAAGTACCCAAAAACTAAGTCTATTCCATGTTACCATTGCTAGTAATAGCAGTGGCTATTTTCTAAGTCAACTTAATTAATAGCAGGTAATGGACTTCTCCTCCAAGAACTTATCCAATCCTTTTGTAAACACAGCTACACTAACCACATCCTCTGGCAACAAATTCCAGGGCCCTTTGCTCTTACCATGTGACAGGGACTATCGGTACCATTGGTCGGCCCCTGTCACATGGTAGGTGCACTGGATGGCCCGTGCCATTTTTAAAGATGTGACAGGGACCGGCCAATGGCACGGATACCCTGTCACATGCTAAGGGCAAAGGGCCATCGGCGCCAATTTGTTTACTGGCAGCCGACGGCCCGAGCACGGGAGAATGCTCCCGGGACCCCCGCTGGACTACCAGGTATTTAAAAAAAATTTTTGGGGGGGGGTCCGGAGGGTGGGGGGATACTAACAAACTCATTTTAAAGAGTCAGCTGTATTTTTTGGTTATCGGCTCGGGCGCAGCCGATAAAAAAAAAACCCGATCGGACTGTAAGATAAAAATTTCACGATGTGAATCGGAACCGGAATTCGAACCAATACCGGTTCCGATTCACATCTCTACAGGTAGAACTGAAAGCAAAGTCCTTTTGTAGTGCAGGAAGCAGGCAACTCCCTGGGAGGAGTTTAGATGGGCCACACCCAGCTGGCCCTATAACTAAAGGGAAGAGCTGCGGGCCGGCCCCAGAGAGTCCAGGAGGAAGCTGAGCAGGCCTCAGGCAGACCCAGAATTCATGATATTTATCGCGAATTCTGTTTTTGCGTGAGAGAGAGAGAGAGAGAGAACCTCTGGGCTGGTACACATAATTGATCTTTTTATACCACTATAGGAGGGTCATCTAGTAACTCGAGGTGAGGTTTTGGTGGTGGACTAGGGTTTTGGGGCCAGTTTTACATGCACAGTCAGACATACAGAACAGCACAGTACATATCAGTGAAAATTGGATGTGATTTGGAATGAGGAAAGATAGACAAAGATGAGATTTCTATAATGTTCACTCACCCTAGCTAGAAATCTCATCTTTGTGTATCTTTCCTCATTCCAAATCACATCCAGTTTTCACTGATATGTACTGTGCTGTTCTGTATGTCTGACTGTGCATGTAAAACTGGCCCAAAAACCCTAGTCCACCACCAAAACCTCATCTCGAGTTACTAGATGATCCTCCTATAGTGGTATAAATAGTTGACTACTATAAGAACCTTGTAAAGAGTGTCTCTCTTTCTCTCCCCACACAGTGTGGTAACTAAAAAATGATCCTAGCCATGTGAAAATTTATAGCATTTTGATGAATCTAGGTCTAAATTAGTATGCAGCATTAAGCCTCTGAGTATGCATACGCTGGCTTTTAAATTCCTTAGGGAAAAAGGGCTCAGGGTGGTGGCTCCCAAGATTCTATTTACCAGTGAGAAGATGTCAGAGACACTGCTTCCTCCTCCACCCTGCAATTATGCTGACCAACCAGATCCAGTGTCATGAAGTGCTGTATGGAAGAACTTTCCATCCCTGCTATTGTATCCAGAGTCACACTTGCTGGGGTCTTCCCAAGGAACTAGGAGAGTCCCTACCATACTTCAGCTGCTTCAGAGACAGAGGCCGCGTCAGCTACTGTCTCACCCCTCACAACTCAGAAACCAGGGATCTTCAAAGTGATGAGAAGGGGTTAAATTCTGGCTTATTGTCTATGGCAGAGCTTTCCAAACTGTGTGTCGGGACACGTTAGTGTGTCGCCTGCAGTGTGCAGGTGTGTCGCGCAAGCCCGGTCAACTCTGATGCGAGTTTGGGCTTTTTTTTTTTTGGGAATCACTTTTTGTTTTCAGTTTATGGGTTGCTTATTATTGGGTGATTTTTGCTGTCAATCGCGATTTTTTGGGGGGCTTGGTGGGTGGAACGAGCCCAGCCATCCTTGCATTGGCTGCTGCTGCCGATGAGGCCTGGCCATGAGGAGTACTGACTGCAAGCAGCAGTGTCTGGTGATCATGGAAGAGAGTGAAGCACTTAACTGGCAACAATCAAAAAGACGAGGTACATGAGTGTGGGGGCCAGACATGTGCTGGGGGGAGAGAGATGAGTGAGTGGGGGGCAAACGTGCTGGGGGGACAGACATGTGCTTGAGGGGGAGAGATATGAGTGTGTGGGGGCCAGACATGTGCTGGGGGGAGGAGAGAGATGAGTGTGTGGGGGACAGACAATTTGTTTTATTATTGTTTCTCATAAATTATAACAATAACATGAATCTTGGAATATATATTTTTAATATAAATTTAAGGTTTTCATGAGATAGGTTGTGTCGTGAAACATTTTATTTATGTATATATTTAAGGAAACATACATAAATTGTCGAAATATGTTTCGTTTGTTTAACCTTTAACCTCTGGTTTACTAGTAGACTGAATTACCGTGTCGTGAAATTATGTTTGTCTAAAAAGTGTGTCACCAACATGAAAAGTTTGGAAAGCTCTGGTCTATGGGTTAGCAAATTAGGAGTATTTTGAAATATGAGCTAATTGTTGCCAAAGTACTGTGTTGTATTTCCTCTTACTTATTCATATCTGATATGCTAATTATAAGAAGTGAATTCTATGCTAAGGATATATTATAAGTTTTTTTTTGCCAAGCATAAGATGTTAATTTGTTCTGCGTGGGAAATCTAAAATGTCTGAAAATAAATCCTTCTGATTCTGAGACAAACAGATGTCCTTTCCTGGGCCATTCGTCTCACATATAAGGGCGATAAGGGGTATACTTCAGTAACACTGCCCCCCTTCCCCCCGAGACAAGAGCGGGGAGTAAAGCTACAACCCAAGAAAGAGATCTAGGCATCATAGTGGATAACACATTGAAATCGTCGGCTCAGTGTGCTGTGGCAGTCAAAAATGCAAACAGAATGTTGGGAATTATTAGAAAGGAAATGGTGAATAAAACGGAAAATGTCATAATGCCTCTGTATCCCTCCATGGTGAGACCACACCTTGAATACTATGTACAATTCTGGTCGCCGCATCTCAAAAAAGATAAAATTGCACTGGAGAAGTACAGAGAAGGGCAACCAAAATGAAAAGGGGAATGGAACAGCTCCCCTATGAGGAAAGACTAAAGAGGTTAGGACTTTTCAGCTTGGAGAAGAGATGGCTGAGGGGGGATATGATAGAGGTGTTTAAAATCATGAGAGGTCTAGAACGGGTAGATGTGAATCAGTTATTTACTCTTTCGAATAATAGAAAGACTAGGGGCACTCCATGAAGTTAGCATGTGGCACATTTAAAACTAATCGGAGAAAGTTCTTTTTTACTCAACGCACAATTAAACTCTGGAATTTGTTGCCAGAGGATGCGGTTAGTGCAGTTAGTATAGCTGTGTTTAAAAAAGGATTGGATAAGTTCTTGGAGGAGAAGTCCATTACCTGCTATCAATTAAGTTGACTTAGAAAATAGCCACTGCTATTACTAGCAATAGTAACATGGAATAGACTTAGTTTTTGGGTACTTGCCAGGTTCTTATGGCCTGGATTGGCCACTGTTGGAAACAGGATGTTGGGCTTGATGGACCCTTGGTCTAACCCAGTATGGCATGTTCTTATGTTCTTATCCCCATAGGCTACAGAATAACTTTATCTTGCCTACAGAACTGCTTGTTGCCTTCCTATCCTGTTTCGTACTGATGTCGACATCTTCAATCTCAGATGACTGGAAGCCCAAAGATACATATTACAACAATTTGTCATTTTCTTTTTTCAGATGATTGTGTGTTGGTGGCACACTTGTTGCATGAAGTTCAATAGCTATTTGACAGTTTTTTGCCTTGGTGTTTTGGAATGACCATGTCACCTCACCTTGCAACTTATCTATACCAGAGGGATGTGCCAGAGATACCAGGTTAGCAGCTGTTGACATTCCTGTTATTTATGCAGGTTCTTGTTTGATTCTATTAACGATGTTGACATTAGTGCAACTCTGCATTTGGACACTTGAGGCAGTACTTGGGGAACAAAGACAGTGTGTGTGTCATGATAAAGCTGGTAGTCTATTGTTCAGTTGTCATCTCATCTCTGCTCTTTGGATGTGAGACTTGGACTCCATACCATTGCCATATCCAGAAGCTTGACCAGTTCTATCTATATTGCCATCATAGAATTATTAATATTAGATGGGAGGGTAGAATTCCTAATAACAAGGTTCTCCACCCATTCAGTGTGACAGACATTGAGATAATGCTAATTCAGCTCAACTAAAGTTGACTGGCCAATGTTTTGTATATGTATAATACTAGTCTTACCAAAATTATTTTTCTTGGACAGCCAGCAAATGGGCAGCTATTGTGTGGTGGATAGTTTAAAAGGAATAAATATAATCTGAGAGCTCACATGATGACTTGTATGTTACTAGTTTGTGAGGGGAATTTGCAATAACTATGGTAATAACAATGCCAAAATAAACAATAAGAATTACAAGTAAAACTACATAATTCTTGGAGACCTGAAAGTCACTCAAATATTTAGAAGATTCTTTTGATGGGTAAGAAAAAGGAGGGCAGCATTAGGCCCTACCCGCTCGGACTTTCCTCTTCCCCTCTCTCATCCCAACCGTCATTAGAGTCTTTCCAATTTACTAGCCAAACATCAGGCTCCATGGAACTAGGAGCTATATGCTCTGTTCAACAAGAGTCTACAAACTCACTTAGTCCTGACAGACCATCTCCTTCAAGGACATGGAGTCTGACTCAGATGAGTTTGCAGGACAATGTAAGTAGAAATATTGCCTTCTCTCTACCAGGCCTGAGCAGGGCATCCCAGTCTGAGGTGTTGGGTTCTTCTACTCCCTTGAGTCATCTTGTTAAACTGGGCACAATAACACTGGGCGTTTTGTGGACTGCCATTACCAGGTGAGAGACTACGCTATCTTCTAGAATTGACTCTGCGCTGGGTTCCTCTGGTAATATGTCTAAGTTAAATGAATATTTGAAGAAAATTCAAGAACAAACTGAAAAATTGGTTTCTCTAAATAAGATTTCTACAGTGGTCGAAAATAATGCTACAGTTATGAAATAATTTAAAACTACAAAGAAAGCTGGAAATTTTGGGTAATGTTGCCAAAAGATGTAACTTGAGAATATTACATTTTCCTAAATGTTCTATGGTTTCTTCCTTGGAGATGTTCAAGAGATTCCTTGTGAATCTCCTAGGCTTCTCCAAAGATTCTATCCCTTCAGTAGTTAAAGTTCACTAGTTACTGTTGCACTGCGCTGGGCAAGAGCACCAGGGGGGCGCTCTCTAGTGCGGGATGAGATATGTGCCCTTGCGGTGAGAAGTCCCTGACCCTCGACCGAACCTGCAGGCTTCCTTGAGACCACCAACGCAATGTTGGTCTCTGAATGGTCCTCCGACTGTTCCAAGCCCTTTCGGACTGCTGCTGGGGAAACGGCGGGAAGCAGCAGGTCAGACAGATGACAAGGCGGTCGAAGACATGGCACAAGATGAAGACTTGGAAGGACGAAGACTCAGGCATTGAGGAAGACAAAGACTTGGAAAGACGAAGACTCGGAAGGACGAAGATCAGACTGGACGAAGATCAATTTCAGATTCAAGTTCAGATTCAGATGAGAAGAGACAAGTTAAAACCAGGATAAAACTCAGGATGGAGAAGACTCCGGATAGAGCGCTAACACCCACAGCCGGGGAGGAGGCTGCCATGGCCAGAAGGACCTGTAGGCTATCCACTGGAGCACTGCCTCCGGGGGCTAGGCGTAGGCGGAGTCCAGAGCATCAGAGGACTATATACAAGATGGCCTCCAGGCGGAAATCCAGGACCCAGAAAACAAAGAGGTAGGCGATCTATAATGGCCGTCATGTAAACAAAAAAAGAATAGATGTCTTGATCTTTTCCAAATATTTATTAAAGTAGAGACGTATAGACGTATTCATAAAAATGCCCAACTCAGGCCGAGTTTCGCAGCTCAACAGCCGCTGCCTCAGGGGCTTGGACAATCAAGAATCTCAGATGAGTATAAAGTCATCAAAGAGTAGCTCTCTGCTTCAACGGCAGGGGAGAAGAAAAACTGATACTTCACGCATATCCAGCATAGCTCTCTGCTTCAACAGCAGGGGAGAAGAAAAAAAGATTCGCACTCACAAAGCGGGGAGTAGCTGGCTTGTTACGGCGGTTACTACCCCAAACCAAATAAGCCTGATACTTCACTTTCAATGCATATCCTGCTTCAACGGCAGGGGAGAAGAAAAACTGATACTTCACGTCACGCATATCCAGCATAGCTCCCTGCTTCAACGGCAGGGGAGAAGAAAAACAACCAATAAGGGCTGAATAACACAGTCTAGGTAAAACAAATAAGCATGGGTGTAGCTTGCTTATTGCGGCGGTTACTTCCCCTACTACCCATAACTAATCAAGCTTGATATTTCACTTGGTTGCAGCTCCATCACTGCTCTCTACATTAATGGTGGGGGTGGAAGGGAAATAGAACCAAAGAGCTAAGAGAAACAGATAAGTATGAGAGAAAAAAAATGTGAAGCTTGCTGGGCAGACTGGATGGGCCGTTTGGTCTTCTTCTGCCGTCATTTCTATGTTTCTATGTTTCTATGTTTCTATATCAAGGGAAGGTCACTGTGAACCAACACTGAAAGATAACTTGCAAAACGCTGTCATGTATTCAGTCTCTACTTTAATAAATATTTGGAAAAGATCAAGGCATCTACTCCAGGCAGAAATCCAGGACATCAGGATGAATTCCTTGGACACTCAATGAAGGGCAGCCGGGACGGACGAAACGTACGTCCCAAAGACTCCAGACCTAGGAGGTGACAGACAGGAACATGGAGATCCTTGGCTCCGATGATGGAGAAGACCCAACAGCACCCTACACACCCCAGTGGTGGTGGTCACTGACCACTGGGCCGCAGCGCACCCTACCAAACCAGCCAGGCTGGTCATGGACCACGCTGGGAGGGAGCCGACGAAGCCTTGGACATCTGGACAAGACAGACATCAGATGAAGACTAGGCCAAGGAACATCAGGAGTGGAACGGAACATCAAAACTGGAACAGAACATTAGGATCAGGAACAATGATGATGAAGGATCCAATGAAGATACAGGAATGCCATGCAGGAGCAAGAGACGAGGGATCCTGGAAAAGAACTGGCTCCAAGAAGCTACTCCTTGCGAAGGTCCCAGTGCAGCTCCTGACGTGCACCACGGCAGCAGCATCGACGGTGGCCTCTGGCCGCATTGGGAACCCCTGCACGGTAAGACGGTGGCCTCGGCTTGGAAGAAAGCAGCAACCAGCAGCTCCTGCCGCTCTGGAGGTCCGGGCACCAGAACGGCCTCCAGGCTGCGAGGGAAGGTAAGAAGCCTCCCGTGGCTCTGGCCACAGGAGGAATCGCAACAGTTACGATTTATCAATTCTGGTGAAAGGGATAATGAGGTTAGAGAAGACCCTTTTGATCTTACTGGTTTCCTGGAAAACTCTGATTTTCTTATTAAGGATAGGGTGACTCTATTAGTAGAATTTCTTAAGGAATCTGATCTTAAAATTTTTCTTTCGCCTTAAAGAATGCATATTTTTATTGGAGGTGGGGGGGGATTTCCATTTTTCCAGATGAAGCATGGGATACTCAGTATTATCGTAAATTATTTATAGAGAGAAGACCAAATGTTTTGGATATGGGGGAGTATTTCAACTGCAATTTCCTTGTAAGTGTGTGCTTAACTTTCAAGGTAATAAATATGTTTTCTATGATGTAAACCAGCTTGATTGGCTAATAGGTTGGTTTCTCCTTATGATAGTGCTGTTCCACAAAACTAATTTAATGGTCCATTTTGTAGTAAAGGGCTAAATGTTTCTTGGTTTAGTTTACAGGTATTGTATATCTCCCCAATTTTTTGGACTTTATGCAGCTACTGGATATAATTTTATGTTTTTCCTGATAAATATAATTTCAGATGTCTGCTATGTATGTGGAAACCAAGGTGTACTGGGATGTATTTTTAAAAATTCAATAAAGATTAAGTTTAAAAAAGTAATTCAAATGAACAAATATTTTATTATAATTACCTCAATTATAAAACCAATCAGATTATAGTGCATATGAATGTAGGAATTTAGATATTTGCATGTGCTTGGGATCTTAGAGAGAATGTGTAAACAGAGAGCAAGATTCTGCTAGATTATCTTTGCAAGCAAATATAAGGCTTACTCTGACAGTTAGGCCAAAACTGTTTCTTGTAGATCAGATGGATGGGAACTTCAGATAAGTCTGCTCCCAATACTTGCTTCATGAAGATGGTGATGATAGCAACATCACTTGAAATTCCTCTGTCTTGTTTCATGTCTTGTTCCCTTTTGGCAGCATGTCTCTGATGGTCACATGAGATGTCATCCCTGTCAATCCTGGATTGCATTATTTATTTATTTATTTATTTTTAATTTTTATATACCGGAATTCCTGTATGCAATACAAATCAATCCGGTTTACATGTAACAAAAAGGTTGCCCTGGTCTGGGAGGTTAGACCGGGGTTTTTTACTTGCATTCTGGACAGAGTCACTATAAATGTCTACCCAGAATGTATTTTGGATTTGTGAGGAGATGTATTTTTCATTGTTTTGGTAAAACAGGAGAATAACAGGCAATTAACCTTGCAATGTATGCTTGCAGACAAAAGCTATAGGCAATTCTCAACAGTTTCAGCAAATATTTTGATTTTGGGTTTTTCACTAGCATCAGCATTTTGTATTATTCTCTCTTGATTTATAGAAGCTAGTAAAAGGAGGCATGAGTCTTTTCTTTGGCTTGTAGAATTGCATTTGGAACCTTGTCCCACGTAATACATAATTAGGGATCCACTTTCAGTTTTTATTTTGTTTTTCCTGGGAACTTCAATGTTATAACAAAATAAAATCAGTGGAAAAATAACTTTTCCACTGATTTATCTCCTGGTTGTTATAAGAAAGTCATTTTTCCACTGATATTTGTTTGTTATAACATTGAAATTCCCAGGAAAATTAAAATAAAAACTTAAAATGAAGGTCCTTATACATAATATAGCAGATCCAAAACTGACTGCCACATGTGGAGTGGACAAATCTAATCTCTGTTCAGCTGCAGAAGACAGTGGTAGTAGATCTGCCATTCGAGTGCACATCAGTTTGAATAGAATTGCATCATGTCCATAGATGTTGCTATGTGGTGGCAAGTACCACCACAAAAAAAAGGCTTGCACCCTGTTGCCATCCCAGTTTTATAAATTGGATCATGCAGGGATCTGATCTGATGCAGCCTGATCTGATGCAGCCATCAACTGCCTGATCTTTGGCTTCAATGAACCTCTCTACCAGCCCCAGCCAGCAGCAATATTCACGTTTAAGCAAATGTCATCTCCTGTTGCTGTGAGACCAGTCTTGCAGCTCTTACTGTGAGACTGCCGAGCAGCAGCAGAAGATGATGCTGTTGCTTAAGGCCCACGCTATGACTATGGGCAAGAGGGGGTAGCATTGCTCCCTCAAAACTGTCAACTGACTCCATCCCTGGTGGCTAAAGAAAGAGCCAGGTCTGGCAGGCTGCTGCAGAGTCCATCCTACAGTGGCTGAAGGAACAGCAGCCGTCAGTGGACCCCAACCCACTAGTGGCTGAAGAAGAGGCCAATTAGAGAGGGTGAGGCCCTGAGCCTGTCTGATAATGTGTGTGTGTCTGTGTGTATGTGAGAGAGACATCCTATGTGTGGGGAGAGAAAACCTGCATATGTATGTGTGTGTGAGAGCCTGCATGTGTGCAAGTGAGACTGTGTGTGTATATGTATGTGTGTGTGTCTTTGTTTGCGAAAGCAACCATGTGTATATGTGTGGGAGAGAGCGAGAGAGAGCTTGTGTGTGTGAGAGACCTTCAGTGTGTGTGTATACGGAAGAGAAAGAGAGAGAGAATGCCTGTGTGTGTTTGTGTATGTGTGTATGTATGAGAGAGCCACTAAGTGAGCATGTATGTGTGGAGTATGCATGAGAGTGAACATGTGAGTGAGAGAGAATGAACATGTGTGTTAGAGTGTGTATATAAAATGAAAGAGGATAAAGTTTGTGCACCCTCCCCTTCCCTCACTAATCCACGACAATCTTAGGGTGACAGGAAATCAAAAGTTCACAGGTATGGAGAGAGTAGGATAGTTTTAATTATTGGATGTTATTTGAGGTATTTGCTGTTTTGAAATATTTCATTGATGTTAGAAAACTATAAAAAATGTTAATATAAATGTTTAATTATTGGATATTCTATTCATCAAATGCTTGAAATATTTATTCTTTGTATTAGTATGATTGAAGTTTTATATTTCTTGATTTTGTTGTTTTATGAGGAATGTTAATGTTTCTGGTTTTCCATAATTGCATTGTATACAGAATCTGGCTAGTTGAGGTTTCCAGTTCAGGTTTTGTCTGCCCCGAGCTAGGGTCTGGGCTGCAGTATATATACCTTGCATGAGTGACGTCAGATTCAGATGCCGCCCAAGGTCTCCCCGTGCTTGGGTCTTTAAATTAGACTGAGCTCCACGCGTGCATGCTAGGGGGGCGGGGCCGATGCTGAGGAGGATGCCGAGCCCCGGTGCGAGGAGAGCTGCGATGCTGAAGGCTGTAAGGGAGCCGGGGATGCCCGTGGAGGATGCGGTCGGGTCGGACAGAACAGGAACTCCAGGCCGTGCTGGTAGAGGGTCGCGCCAGATAAGCAGGCCCGGCCGCGGAGCCAACGCAGCTGGGAAGCGCAACACATTTCTGTACAGTATAAAATTTAAAATTCTTAAAAGTCACATAATTCAATATTTGAAGGGAAAATATATGGTTTCTACCTTTGTTGTCCCTTCTGTCTCACCCCCAGTCTTTTTTTTTTTTTGGAACAGTAGTTCTTCCTTTCAGTGTTTTTTTTTCCAGCTCAATTAGAGCCAGGTACTGGGATCCAGATGCCAGGAGCCCTTTTTCAAAACTATCCAGATATTTTTATCCCTCTATCCTAGTCTGGTCATTGTAGCAATGGACCTGAGGTCACGAGACATACACCAAAACTCATTCTGGAACCCTGAATCATGTGTGCTAAAAATGACCATGTCTCCTCCAATCCAGGGGCTGTTGAATGCTGCTTCTACAACATCCCCAGTCCTGGCCGATCTGGTGTGCAGAAGACCTAAACAGAAATTGAACAGGGGACTCTTGGCAAGGCAGCACACAATATTCCCATTGAGCTATCCGGTGGCCTTTGTCCCAAGCTTTAACCCAGTCTTAACTCCCAGTCTTCTTTGTCTCTCCTCAATGGGCATCAGGATTAGGGTCAGGGTAAAAATCAGAGATAGAGAACCCATATCGTCTGTCCCAGTGGTGGTCCATCCTTCTCCTCTTCTTGCAGCTTGGATTCCCCTGATAAAATTGAGACTACGTGCAGAGGGTCATGTAGGAGAGGAAGAGGTATCTGGTGATAGGGTGAATTCTTTGTCTCTGCCTCAGTAGTGTGTGTTGTTCCTGCAGTTGTGTGAGAACTATGGGAATAAGCAGAAAAGGACGGATGACAGCAGATTTCTAGTGCTCAGCGGCTTGCAGCTGCAGTACCAGAAGTACCTCTGTAGGGGGATGTGAGAGGGAGAGCAGTTAGTCTAGAAGTCTTCAGCCTTGGGTTGTTTTATTTATTATATTTGTATCTTGTGCATTTTCCATCTTAGTAGACTCAGTATCCTCCTCACATCTTGTTACTTTGCATGTAATGCTGGAAAGTAGTATCCCTGTGGTGTCTAAATTCAGAAATATAGATGCCTGAATCAGAACTGGTTCTCTCATGTGTCACTTAGAATTAATATTGTAATGAAGTGAAATTTTGATTTAATTGCTGATTTCGGTGTCGACGGACATGTGCAATTTTTTAATGCTGAAAAGAACTCTTTAAATTCTACATAATTAACTGAAGAGACCTAATAGGGCTTTATTCAAAAATGCATTTATTCATTGCAAATCAAGCAGTTTAATTATGTCAAAATAAAAGGTCAGACTCAAAGGATGGAAAGAGTGACCATGCTAAAATGTATTTACGCTCACTTAAACAGAAACACACATAGTTGATGCTGGAAGAGTTTTGATGATATTATCTCCAACTTCTGGGGAATATATGGTATGTGAGTATTGGGGTCCTTTATGTGTATGTGTGGCTTGAACTGGTGTGAGTGATCTGGTTAGGTTATTTAGTTTGGGTAGAAAGGACAAGTCCTGTGTAGAGGGGGTGTTTAGTGTCCAGCTTTTCTAAGGGTGCTTTTTTATGGTTTTACATCTGGTTGTTTCATTTGTTGTTTGTTATGTTGTAATGAGTGCAAACTTATGTTAACCTCACTTTGTGGTGGGGGTTTCCTCCCTAAGGAGCCCTGTTTCATTCACATAAGGAGGGCGTTTTGTGGAAAAGGGGCAGGAAACTCCTGCAAGGCCACTGAGAGAGTGTTACCACACAGAAATACCACAGTACATTCCAAAGTTTGTGCTCCAAATAAATGAAAGTTACAAACATTCATTATTTTATTATCTTCAAATATACTTTCATATGCACAGGTCTTATGCAAAGTACCGTAAGTCTTTTCAATCCCCTGGAACCCTACTCCTCCTCCCACTGGTATTTTGTTGTTCTACCCAATAAGGAACAGATAAGAAGATAGAGTCTCCCTTGAAATTTCTTCACAATGAACTGCCCAGGACCAATCTCCCCACTTTTCTTCTGGTGGCTTAAAGAAACTGGTTCACTCCTGTCTTCCTGCAGAGGGATCCTTATCCTTCTAAGAGATACCCCAATGGCCTAGAAATAGTCACACTGTCCTCCATCTGCCAAGATAAAATTGTAAACTTACAGTGAACAATTTTTTTCTTTCAACCCATCTATTAATACATCATATGCACAAAAGACAAACATATGGTAGCTTGGAAACAACACCCAAGACAGAAGGGAACTTCCACAGGTGTGGAACATCAAGTCACCATCTTGGGTCCAGCACATGAAGAACAACATATAATTCAAAATCCCACATATTATTTTATTTAGCCCAAAAAATGATAGAAAACTGAGAGTAGACCAACATTTAGAAGACACTTCAAACTTCCAACTCTCAGATCTCTTGAGAGAATCATGACTTAAATCACTGTTTAAATTTTTACAACTCCAAACAGAATTGTCCAACTCCAATCTACGTTACCAGTAACTCTGGAAACAGCCAAACCAAGCTTCTCTTTTTACATTGATCTCTGTGAGGAAAAAATACCCACACCAATCCATGGTAAGAACTCTGGGTTAGAGTAGTTATCCCTTCTGGTATGTTCTCTCTGAAGGGAAAATACTATAACACCAATCTAAAATCTCCTGGGTGGAGACAATAGCATTCCTCTTTACTCTATCCTTCAGAACCTAGCTGGATACTAAAAGACAAATCAAAATTAGTGGAATAAGGTGTCATCTCCTCTTGGACACTTCTTCCTAAAAATATATCTCATAAGTTAGATAATTTAATAAAATAAAATACTATAGACAGAATTCAAGAGAAAGAGACAAAAAGATATTTAAAATAATTTTGCAAACTTTTATGATTTGTATATATTTTCCACAAACTTTGTAGTTTTTTCTTTTTTCCAAACTTTTTTCTACGATATATGATATACCATCAAAGGGAAAACATTTCCTCAATCAAAATTATGAAATTCTCAAAATTATTCCAGTTTACCTTAGGCATACTAAGAAACAATACAAAAGTCCATTTCCTTCATGGACGTCTGATCTTCTGGCTCCTTTCCTGAGTCATTCAATCACTTTCAGGGATTTAGTTCCCCTAATTCCAACAAAGTCCATCACAGTCCAAAAGCCAAAACAGCTTCAAGATGGATACATTTCCCTATCTGCAACATAAATACAAACACACAAGACAACATAGCAACTACACAAAAAAATGTCCTTTTTGTGGTCAACTGGTCCAATTATGCATCCTTGCAACAGACAAGTCTAAATTATCAGTCTCCTTTGTCAGCCTGGCTTGTAATGTTCAAAGTAAATATCAGGCAGGGTCAAAAATCTGTACACTGTTTCCTGCTGGAAGAATCCTTATTTTGGAGAGAAATGTTGGGGCCTCCAAATGGATCTCTGATGACCACAGCATGCTTTCTCACACTCCCGGCCCACTAACTACTGAACATATATTTATTAGTGGTAGCTTTCATCAATGGATGATCCTAGAAAAAGTCTTGTAAGCTACATCATTCTTGAGGTAGTTATACATTTTGTGTTCTATCCACTCCTCAACTTCACCACACACATATTGAGCAATGGCACATATTGTTATGAGTAGTTGCAGAGTTCCTACAGCAGCGTCCTCATGAACAGCTCTCTCTGGATCATGCAGGAAGTTTCTTCCAGCCTGGTCATCCTGATTCTATCCAGGGCTCCTTCAGCACTTAGGTGTAATATGGACAGTCCACCTCTGGATTATCCTAACCTCCTCCAGTTATCTCTCTGGGCAGGCCCAATATCCACTGCCTCTAGGATGCAGTACTGTTGGTAGTAGAATGACTATCTAACTAAGGGCTGGGCACAGACCACCCTGGGGAAATCCTGGTAGTAGTTGATTCCTTAATCAAGGTGCTCACAGCCAACACCACAAAGTCAAACATGGTTTCTATCTGTGGTAGTCCATTCACAGGATCCTCCTTTAAAGCTTGGACACACCTGCTGGTACTAGAGATCACTTCAGTATATATTGAACCATGTGCCTCTCATGCATGCATTCAATCTACCCATGACATGGTCTCTGCACAAAACTGGGCTGGGGATGGTAGCTCTGGGCAAGGTAGAGATGCTGGGTCTAACATCTCTTCATGCAGTTATTGTACTAATTTTCCTCATACCCTGCCACTCATAGGAAACTACTCGTCATTTCACACCCAATTCATGGGTTTGGCCTGGGTCTAACTTCTCCCCCTTCCTCTCAAGATGGGAACTGACACTGGGGGCTCCTCTTCACTTCTGGACGCCTCCTCTTTGATTGAGGCCAGTGCAGGTGTTATAATCTGGTATGGTTGTGGACCCTGGATTGAAGTGAGAGCTGACTCCACCCACAGGGAGGAGCCCTGTGGGGACTCACTACAATAGGCATGGCCTCAGCTGAGACAGACACAGCAGTAAGAGTCTTTATTAGACTGAAACATGGGTAATACCCACCGAGTGGAATGAAGACACAGTCCAGAGTAGTAAGGTTGCTCATTGATGATATCCCTGGTAGTGGCCTGCAAGAGCGGGGTATGCCAGGAAAGTCCTCTCCCAATGACACAGCTCTCAGGGTAGATCCGGTAGTGGCCCACAGTGCGGGGTATGCTGAGAATCAGCGAGTAGTAGTTCAGAGAGGTGCAGGAGGTCAGCAGAGCAAGGTAGATGACAGTACTCACTCCGAAGTATAGAAGAAGGTAGCTGGTATGAGCATGGTAGTGGCCCGAGGCCAGGGGTACACCGGCGGTTCCGTCAGCAAGTTGGTAGAAACGAGAAGCGTACTCACAAGGCTGAACTAGGCAGGATCCCAAACAAGGATAGATGGATTCTCCAGGCAGGAAGGCCCTCCGAGGAGCAGATAGCCAGAACGTGACAAGGCCCCCGAGGAGTGGGTACCTAAGGTGTTCTAAGTCCAGGAGTTCAGGAACGAGTTCAGAGTAGCGAAGCAAAGCATCTCCAAGAGGAGTGGAATAAGCAGGAAGGAAGTCCTTGCTAACTCGTAGGAAGCATAGGCTGGATGGATTAAATACAATGGCGGGTGACGTCATGCAGAGGGGACAACCCCGAGGTTACTGCTATGATGTGAATAAGAGAGGGCCTGGCGTGTGCACGCATGCCCTAGGTAATCCCCGATTCAAGATGGTGGACGGAATCGCCAACGCCGTCCCGGGGACACTGGGGAAGGTGGCGTTTGCAGGCTGAGGCCGCCATGGTTCTGAGAATCGCTGGTGCTGGGAAAAGAGGCGAGCAATAGAGGTCTCAGCCATCTGCGACTGACGGGCGCAACAAGAGGGTTTTCTGGGGAATGAGTGCTTATCTTTCTAGTACCTTAATGCTCCTAATCCCTTCCCTACTGTTGCTGTCAGGTGGCAACCCCATGTCCGCTGCTCTTTCTGGACAAGATAGGAGATTTTCATCCTCAGTGTATGTCTGGCACTACACCAGCTCCTTCAAGTAGCACCACTGTCAGTTCCCCAACAGTGGGAAACATAGCAGAGGTTGTCAAAGTAGATTGGGTTTCAGGCTCGAAGAGTAACTCCAAATAATAGATGAGATCTTGCACCCAGTGACATCAGTGGCACTCAAACTTCCTAACATTTAATCCTCTCTCAATAGAGAGCCACACTCAGTCTCACAGCCTGTAGGCCATTCTAACACTTTGTGCAGCAATCTCCAAACACCAAATAGGTTTAAGCAGTCTCCTCCTGCTGCCCAGGTCATGCTCGGTAGTCTCCACACCTTCATCAAAATCGCTGCCAATCTTGCTGTGGATCCAGCTATGAGGTAGCTTATCATGCACACTATGGGGGAACTACCTCCAGTTAATTCTGGAAAGAGTGGTGGAATATCTCATCTACCAATGGGTGTCAAATGCAGCATCCCAAATAACTTGCTATTCATTGGAGAGTGGGTCAGTGTTCAATTTGAAAAGCCAAACTTTGAGGAGCTTTTTGGGATCATCACAGAAGATTAGCATTGGGGAATTTGACCTTACCCAACTGGCTTTGCCTGCTACTCTCTGGACTTAGTTCTGGTATGAGCCAGGGGCTGACCATAATTGCCCACTGACAAATTGGTCTTGAGAGGAGCAGCTTTTACACCAATATGTGGAATGGAGGTGGAATTATCAACCACTTTATCTATCTCTTAGAATGACGTACTATATTGAGGAGCACCATGATGAATGGTTGCACCTGGAAATATTGTGGCAGATGTACTTGTATCCTATCTACCTCAGGATCATCCCATTATCCAGGATACTTTTCAAAAACAAATTGAAAGTAGGTGTAGATAATAGGGATGTGCAGACAAAAAGTTTATGTTCATAAGTCCATAAGTCGAAAAGGGGGGTCAATTTCGGTCAATATGGACATATGGAGAATTCCATAAGTTGAGTCTATGTCCATATGTGCACCGGTTCCCTAAATAAAAATTTAAACCCCTCACCCTCCTTAATTCCCCCCCAAGACTTACCAAAATTCCCTGGTGGTCCAGTGGGGAGTCAGGAAGCCATTCCTCTATTCCTTTGCGAGGAGCACGTGACGTCCGCATCACGTCGGAGTGACGTGGCCGTCACGTGGTCCACCGCAGTTCCGCTCCCGGACCCCTCGTTGGACACAAACGGAACTTTTGGCCAGCTTGGGGGGGCCTCCTGACCCCCAACACGGCTGGACACGGCTGTGGTCAGCATACAGCCTCGTGCTCTGAACACCATCCAGTGTGGCCTGAGACGCCACCAGCTGCTACTCCCACCACTGTCCCTTTGGTGTATATATGCACACATTATATAGGCCCCATGGTGGGAAACATGAGCGGTACCCTCCGATGACATCAGGCTATCTGGCCTACTTAAGCAAGGGCCTCGCAATATTACCTTGACTCAGCAAAAGGTCTCCCACCTTTGCAGTGCGAGTTGCCTTGAGTTCCTGGTTCCTGCATTCCTGATTCTTCATCCAGCCTTACCTTGTCAGCCTTTTCTCTCAAGTCTTGTCTCATCCAGTCGTCCTTGTCCAGCCTTGCTTTGTATTGCCTGTCTTGTCCAGTGTCTTCCATGTGTCTTCATCTACCCTTGGCCTGACTTCCAGATCTGACCTCTTGCTTGGACCTGACCATGATTTCCTGCCACCTGGACCTGACCACCCTTGTTTGGTGCCTGCTCCCTGCTCCAACCTTGGCTTGTCTCCAATTTTGTTAGTCTGCTGCCTGCCCTGACCCTGACGCACCACTGGACTCTTGCTCTAGCTACCACCCTAGGAAACCACCTAAAATCTGCCAGTCACCAAAACCCAAGGGCTCAATCTGGCACGTTTGCCAGCTGCCCGCTTAGGCCTTGTAGGTTCACCTACGAGGCTGTGTCAAAATTGCTGCAGCACAAAGGGCTCACACCCACACCACCCTTCACAAAAGAGTGGAGAATCAGGAAGATTGTCATCAGATAATCATTTCCAATTGTAAAGTAGAAAGATGCCACCCGGGCTCTTATCCAGTTGGACTGTTTGTTGAACTGAATTGTGATTTATTGGGTGTGGGTACATGGTTTAGGCCCATTGCTATTATGATGTGTATTTGTATTTATATTTATTAACCGCCCATACCAAGGCCCTGAATGGTGAACCACAAACATACCCAATTAAAAGTATCTCATAAACAAAATGGTTTAAAAGTTTGAATATATCTTGGCATTTCCTTTCACATATGAATGGCCTCTTGCCTATTATGCAGCCTCCCTGCCAACGGAGGTCCCCATGGAGCTACATCTGCTCTCACTCTAATCAGAGCCTCTGTAGTCCCAATACTCAGCAGGGCCCAGACTACTTAACCCTGCCTCTTGCAAAGTCCAGCGCCTTGTCATCGAGTCTACTCGGCTCCCTGCTTGGCCCTGTTCTTCCGTGTACTACTTTGTGGCCACTGAGCCTTCTCATTCTGGTCTAACCTTGCCTTGTGGCCTTTCTGGCCTTCTGCTCTAGCCTTGCCCTGTGGTCTCTCAGGCCTTCTGCTCTAGCCTTGTGGCCTTTCAGGCCTTCAGCTTAGTTTTGTCTTGTGGCCTTTTCAGGCTCTCTATCTTGCCTGCTGACTTCAGGCATCTGTGTTCCTTGTCTAGTCTTATCCTCTTCTGTCTTATCTGTTATGTCCCTATCTGGTACAGTCCTGTCCTTGTATCCAGTCCTTGCCTCAGACTCTAGTCTTGTTTCAGCCTCACACGTCAGTCCTGCACAGTCTGCATTTCAACTCTAGCCACAGCCTAAGTCCTGCCGGTCACCAGAACCCAAGGGCTCAAGCTGCTGGGGAGGTGGCTTGTACAGGCAGAAGATCTGTTCTTTTTTGCCCTGAAGTCCTGGACTTCTCCTGTGAGGACTCACCAGCCCATGTTAATCAGTGAGTTTCCTTGCAGATGAGACAAGAAGAGCCTGGAGGACTTTTGAGTGATGTGAATTGAATGGAGTTGTAGTGGCAGTCAAAGAAAGTGACTGTATATACAAAATGGTGCCTATGTTTTTATGATTATAAATATCTAACATGTTTTTATTTCTGTAATTTGAAAGTATTTGTTCATAAATGTACAAAAGCTTTGTCTTTGTGGAGCAGGGGGCGTGGCTTAGTCACAAGCAATGGCCCGCGGAGAGGGGTTCACCAGCGCTGGGTCTCCATGAAGCAGAGTGTGAGGCAATGGTCCGCGGAGCGGGGTACACCGAAGTAGAGTCTCACGGAAAGATTAATTCCTAGAGCAGCCCTGAGGAGTGGGGGGAAGGTGGACAGCATCTGAGGCGCAGGGTCCTCCGAGGAGTATATATCCAGAGAGAGGAGCAGGGCCCCCGAGGAGCGGGTACCCGAGAGTGTCTCACACCAGGAGAAGCAGGAACCAGGAATCAACGTCTGTAGTGAGAACAGCAGGATTCAGCAAGGAAGGAACTCGTTGCCAAGTTGATTAGAGCCAGGCCCCGATGGTGCTTAGGAGTCCAGGGCTAGTGATGTCATCAAGGGGAGACGCCCCTGAGGTTCCCGCCCTGGTGTCCTTAAAGGAGGGCCATGGAGCGCGTGCACGTACGTGCCTAGGAAGGCCCGGGAGGGACATGGTGGTCGGCGGCGTCCTCACTGCCCTGAGGAGTCCTGAGATGGAGCTATGAGGGTCGGAGGCGGCTATCCACAGCCACGAGTCTTCCCAGAGGAGAGAGGGCAGCGAGGCACGAAGTGAGTAATAGCGGTCGCAGCCGTCTGCGACTGACAGTCATAACAGTTTATAAAGGGGAGCTTGACCAATCCCAAAGCAGGGGGGATGGCCAATCCCTGGGGAAGATCCAAAAATGCAAAAATCTCCCAGCAAATGGAAAATGGAAAGGGTGCGAAGCTACCGTTAGACTAGTTTTGGGGTTAGTCCACTTTCCTGATACATTTATATTTTAACTCGTTCACTGTACTCTTTTTCTTAAATTTGACCCATTGTACTCCCATTTTCTTTGCTTTTTGTCTCCTTTTCTTCCACTTTTATGATTTCAATTGCTTCCCACTGACTTTACCCTCATGTTCTCCCTCTTTGCACACCCCCCAAATCATGTGCCACTTAACTGACTCCTGCACCATGTCTATCATCATCACTGAGTGCTCTCCATGAATTACACTGACCCATCAGGCCATATACATTTTATATAATTTGACACCATTGTTGTTCTTCTCATCCTCCTCCTACCCACTCTATTTCCTTGCTTCTATCTGAAACTTCCAGTTGATGACTAATAAATCTGAGGCCAATCTAATCCTCATCTTCAATGTTAATCTCTTCTTTCGGAAGGTGTTTTCCCATGAACTTCAGTTCATGGAATGTTTGATTTGTTTCATTCATGTGAAAAAAAACAAACATTAAAAAAACCAAACTGCAAAACAGACAAAGAATGAAAATAGGGGCTTCCAAGGCCTCCCATCCCTCCCTCTCACCCACCCAGAAAAACACTGGGGCCAAACCCCCACTTACTCAGTCCGGTGGGGATCCGCCGACAAGGCCTAGACCTAGGCGAGGTCGGGGTAACCTACCACTTCCTAGACTGGAGCCTGGGCCCAGGCCCAGTGCCACAGCCTGGCCCACAGGCCAAGTCCTGATGATGGGGCCTCAGCCCAGACCCTGGCCTGATGCCAAGGTCTGGCCTGGAGGCTGAGTCCCGATGCCTGATCCTTGGCCTAGGGTCAGGCCCAGTCTCGGAGCGCAGGCTGTGGAGCAGCTCTGATGATGTCCTCTTGTGTCTTCTTTTTTTCTTCAACTGATACCATCTGCTGGGGTCGCACTGGAGTTAATTAACTGTGCTGCTGAATATACCCTGCTAGTTAGCTGGGTATATTTATCTGGCAAACTAGCCGAGCCACATAGCGGTTGAAAATGGACCCCATAGAGTTTTAGCCTTTTCCAGTTAGTTTGAATACTGGAGCTATTAGCGTGCAGTTTCAGTTTCCTACCTGGTCTAAAAATTGGTTAGAATATATACTTAACTGGTTAGGTATTCAGGTGAATATTCTCCTAAATTTAGCAGGTCAAAATTTGACTGGCTAGATTTAGCTGGTTAATGCTGAATATTGGGCACTAGCTGGCTAAGTCCTTTTTAAAAGCAAAACAAGACAAAAAACCTGGGGCTTCCTCTCACCTAAATCTCAAAACTGAGAAACCCTGTCCCCATCCACTAATGCTAATCCCTTCCCTCCCTCCTGCTTGCCCACCAGGCCTGAGTTTTTAAAAATTAAAATTGTCTGGTGGGCCAATGCCAGCTTCCTCCCTTCCTCTGACTTATTGTAAATTAAAAAAAAAAAAATTACCTATGTCCCAGTTTGCCATTCCTCCATCCCTCCCAAGTGACAGTATGTAAAACAATGCCCTTCTTCCCTCCCAACCCACTGTATTTGAAAAAAAGTGCCACGATCCAGCATTCATCACTGTGTTTGAAAAGTTGTCTGCCACCCAGATCCTTACTCCCTCCACCCCAACACATATACCCACTCATGGCACCAAAAAAACCCAAACCAAAACAAGATTGTGCGCCTGCCCCAGGATATCCTGACACTCTCTCATTCTGAATGGTGATTGGTCCCTTGTTCAAAGTGCAGTGAATAAATTACTAGCAATTAGATGGAGATACCTCTTGTGGCAATAGAAACTTTGGTGACAGGAAGGAAGGAGAGAAGAGGGTTCTTGGCTGGTTCTGTTTCTTTTATTGGTGACACCAATAAGAGAGGGGAGGGTTATCTTGGGCAGGGACACTATTTTATTTTATTTTATTTTAGTTTATGGTGACACATTATGAATGTTTTCATTGTAACCCACCCCAAACTTTGGAGGGTGTGGACTATAAGTCCATTTTAAATGAATAAACATGAGGGTGGGGTGGGAGAGGGGGTTCAGGGCAGATGGCAAATTTTTCAAAGTCTGTGAACCGGGAGGGATGCCATATCAGGGCAATTTTTTTTCATATTCACTGGGTCAGGGATGCCAGATGGGGGAATTTTTCTTCATACGGTCTGGGATGGGTATCAGGGCTGCAGGCAATATATTTTTTTACTACAGTCAGTTGGAGGGAGAGAAAGGGTATCAGGATGGCAGGACTTTAAAAAAATTGCACTCTGCAGAGAGGAGCATCTGACTGTCAAATTTATGCCTTCTATTGCAGCGTGTAGATTTAACCAACCAAGCTGAGCGGGTGGCAGTGAAAATCAGCCCTAGTCACCTCATTTTCTTCCCTGTCCTAATCTCACTAGCACCCTAGGTCCTAATTTTTAGTGTTTAAATTTAGTCTGATAGCTTGGTCAGTTTTCAAAGCCTTTAATCTAGCTAGCTTATTGCTTTGAATTTAAGAACATAAGATATACCATAATGGGTCAGACCAAGGGTCCATCAAGCTCAGTATCCTGTCTCCAACAGTGGCCAATCCAAGTCACAAGTACCTGGCAAGTACCCAAACATTAAATAGATCCCATGCTACTAATGCCAGCAACAAGAGGTGGCTATTCCCTAAGTCAGCTTGGTTAATTGCAGTTTATGGACTTCTCCAGGAATTTATCCGAACCTTTTTTAAACCAGGTACACTAACTGCCTTAACCACATCCTCTGGTAACGAATTCCAGAGCTTAATTGTGCATTGAATGACCTCTACGTTCATTAATTATTCAAACTAAGAATGTTTCTTTAACAATCAAATTTAAAGAATCCTAAAAAACAACCCCTGCAAATCTTATCACATGTATTTTGCATATGAGACCAAGAACAGTAAAAAAAAAAAGACTTTTATGTGACAAAATTAGCATACCACAAGCATAAATTTCAGCTTTGCTTTAATGTAAACCTCAAAATTTACATTTTCAGTAAACACTGTTCAAGTTGCAAACTCTGACACTAAAAATAGACAAAATCACTCGTCATAACTCTTCCCTCCCTCAAAGGGTACATTTAAATTATTTTCGCTTCTTCTTATTATCCCTTTCTGAGTTATACGTCTCCTGAATGTTGGCAGGCACATCTTGAAGAGGGGTGGAAGGATGCCACTGTGCATACCCCCACTGTGTAAAGTCATCACCGAGGAAAGATGCTGTTTCGCTGCCCCAAAGTGAGTGAGGAGAGGCAGGAATTATAATCATTCACACAAGTTTAATCAGGAGCTGGAATAGGAAATTATGCTTTCCTTGGCATCTAATGCTAAATACTGGGAAACAGACTTTTTGAAATAAGGCAGCGAATAAACAAATCCATTCCATTCTCTTGGAATGAACTTTCCCAAAAAGTAATGTTAAACCACAAATACGGCAATATCATTTCCCTAAGGTGACACAAATTCATTGCATACCTTGCTGACTACCTTTTTATTGTTGTTATAATTATCATGAGCTGTATAGCCTGTACCAGATGTATGTAGCACCATATAGAGACACATAATGGACAGTCCCCCTATTCCTTAGTGCAGGGGTAGGCAACTCTGGTCCTAGAGTGCCACAAACAGGATTGATTTTCAGGATATCCACAATGAGTATGCATGAGATTTCTTTTGCATATAATGGGGGCAGTGCATGAAAATATGCTTCATGCATATTCATTGTGGATGTCCTGAAAAGCCGACTGGTTTGTGACACTCCAGGACCGGAGTTGCTTACCCCTGCCGTCGAGCTTGCCATCAAGTCAAGACAGGCTGACAAGACATTCAGACAAGAAACATAAGAGGCTTTGAGTTCAAAGAGAGAAACCATGACTGGGAAGAACTGAAGCAGATGGATTACAGGTGAGTTAAACAGAGGAAGGGGAAACTTTAATTCAGAGAATTTGCAAGGAGTGGGGCCTCTACAAATTCCAGATAAGAAAATAGCAAATGGGGTAAGTATGACCTCAATTGCTTCAATGCTATCATTAAAAAACACTGTGAGGTCCATAATCAAAGGTTTTGTCTGGGTAACATTTGGAGTTACGCAGATAAAAACTGAGATTTGAAAATGTCCCCCTACTCCACAGCTACTATAATTTTGTCTAGGAAACTCATTATCCAGACAAAATTTAGCTGGATAATAAGAGGGGTTTGTTAAATAATTTTCCTGTAAATAATCAAAATTAGAATAATAACAATGCGCTCTAGGCAAGATACAACATAAAGCAATTACAATTACAGTATTCATTACATTAATCAAATAAATCAATTACAAAAGTTATAGAGGTCCATATTCAGACACAATCTGGCCAGCAAAGTTAGCTGGATAAGATTTGGAGGGAAATTCAATAGTGAAAACTCTGAATATTAGAGTTAGCCAGTTAACTTAGGGGGTCATTTATCAAAATGCGATAGGCCTTTAATGCATGCGATCGCACCATATCGTATGGTGTGATGCAAATTCAGAAAATAGGAGGAGTTAGGGGTGGAGAGTGGGCTGGGTTAGCCTGTCTGTGAAGAGCTATTGCACAGCCATAATGCCAATTTTAACTGTACCTCTTTGAATTGTGTGGTAAGGTTTCCTTGCCATTTGTGATGTCTCCCATAAGTCCTATTTCAGGTGAATTGACAGGTCCAGAGCCTGGGGAGGGAGGGAGGGAAGGCCAGCAAATCTTCACAAGAGACCACTGTTCTGTTCGTAGGTGTCACGTAGAATGTCAAAGTGGCCCCTAACCCCCTACACTCTTACCTAATCCCCACCTCGAGTTACTAGGTAGGCCTACCATAGGGATACAAATACCTGCCTATGGACCATGACATTATGGCCAGGTGTGCACTCTCTCTCGCTCTCGCTCCCTCTCCCTCTCCCTCTCCCTCTCCCTCCCCTCCCCTCCCCCCTCCCCATATGTCTAGGACCATTAACAATGGTCTCCTGGTAGTTGAATGAAGGAAATACAACAGGTCTGGCACTTATCACAGAATCTGAAAATGGTATTGCAATTTGTGCTAACTTAGCTCTTCGCACAGGTAATTAGCACAAATTGCAATAAATGCTATATTAGCATAAAACATGCCCCTTTTCCTATCGCAGGCGGTACTTACCGCATTTTGATAAATCCACCCTTTAGCTGGCTAACGCAACTCCTCCCAGTTACACCCCCTGGAATGCCCCTAACTTAGGGGGTCATTTTCTATCCCTATCGCATGTGAAAAGTCCCTTTTCACTTGTGATAGCTAGATCGGGGCGGAGTCAGGGCGGCATCGGGACCGGAAGAGGAGGAGTCAGGGCGGCGTTGGGGCGGACGCTGCGGAAACTTCGCTGGCGGCGATAAGGTAAGACCCGTTATTGCCGCCAGTAGCGCACCCAATAGCACCACCTTTCACGGTGGCGCTATTGGGTGCGAAAGCTGGCAGCGATAACATCGCGGTGGTGCAAACGCTGCCGGCTTTCGCAGGCCCGCCCTCCGCTTCGCCCCCGCCCCACTGCCTCCCGTGTATGCAAATCTATCTCATGCATATTCATTGTGGATATCCTGAAAACCTGGCCTGTTTGTGGCTCTTGAGGACCGGAGTTGGCCACCCTGACCTAAACCCTGCAGAAAACAATCAGGTATTAGTCCTGATTTTGGCCTAATTTCCCTAAATATTCTATTGTCCTTTTTAATTGAGCAGCTATTAATAAGACTAAACTTAATGATATTGTGTTCGAACCATGAAACAGGTGAGAGACAAATTTCCCCTATTTTTAGTCCTGAGATCCACCTTCACATATGAAAACTCAATCTAGGGTATGTCTCACTTTATGTGCTTGATCCTTGACAATCTGGATTAAAACTAAACATTTCATTATATCAATAAAATCAGCTGATAATGGACCCAGTTAAATCTCTTAAATCGGTTTAGGAAATTTCAGGGATACCCCAGCAATCACATCCAATAAATTTGTGAAAGAACATCCTTGATTCCGGGGAATACGATAATTAACAGAATACCTAGTTTCTTTTCTGGCCATCTATCCATAGCAGCAAATATCCAAATCATCTATCAAATGCACAGGAGTTTTTGATAACAATATTGAATCTCAATAAGCAATTCCCACCCCTCTACCCTTTCTGTCTATCCTTGGCTGACGGAGAACAGAAAATTTCAATGAAGTTAATTGAGGCAGGCTTATGCCTTCTGTTTATTACCTGAAGCCCAGTTTCAGTCATATATAGCAGCATGTTGCTCCATAATTATAACCTGCAAAATATATATTTTCCCATTCACCAATCCCCTGCTGGAGACTTAAAATTATGCCGATTGTGACAATAACTCAGTGCCAGAGGCGTTATTAAGCATCATTCATCTCCTCTATTAGTGCATCACTATATTTATTTATTTTATATTGCATCTTTGTGTTGTTTTTACGGGATTTCCTGTTCACCTGGACCACACAGAAGGTGCTGAGAAGGAAACATCCACCGTTGGGATTTCCAGAATTGAAGCTGGCAGGCAGAATTGGCATGATTTTTGTATCTATACCACCTACAGAGTACGGTCAAAAGACTGCAGCAGGTCTAGCTCATGATAAATTGACAGGCATGGAGCATCACTTGTTTACCTTTCCCACAGGGGATTGATTATTCTGCTGGAGAAATATGCAGACACACACACACACACACACACACACACACACACATGCAGTAAATTCACATTTCAAGGTAACTTTAAATTCATTTCTTCAAAACACATCATTCTAATTTGGCATATCAAACAGCAAACACTTGTATAGCTCTGCAGCTGCAGGACTCAGACATCAGTCAGGGCCTTCAAAGAAGTCAGTTTTCCCTTCATCTGCTTCCCCAAGAGAAGGCCGAAAGATCTTTTTCGTGAACTGGGCTTCAGCAAATTTTACTTGAAAGGTGTTATGAAAAGGGAAGCTGCAAATTATCATTAGTTAAAATAATGCCCACTATCAGCAAGAGACAGAAGCCATTCACGTACAAGTACTGCTGTGGTGAGTCCTGAATTTACATAAACACAGAAGGCCTGATTTACAAAGGGATTGCTCTCATTTTATATTTATAGGAGAGAACCGTATACTTAATGTTCTCCTTATATAATATGCAGTTATGAGTAAGATATGCACAGGATGATGGTTATGGATTCATTTTCCATTGATTTATCTACCATTATTACATATTAGGCATTTATGTAAGGTACAGAGTTGAGGGCGCCATATAAAGGATGAAATTAACATTATAATTAGTAAATCAAGCAGAACAGAGAAACACATTTCTTTCACAGTTCCATTACTTCTTGTATTAGATTTTTCTTATATCGTACCCATTTGATTTGACTATATAAAATGCTATATATATATACTGTACACTCATAAAACCGGCCATCTAGTCTCTGGGGCCTGGAGAAGGGGACTTTTCTCTGTTTAAGAATACCAAGCAATGGAGGGAGAGGGAAAAGACCAATAGCAGGGAGTGGCGAGGAGTCAACTTCACAGGGTGGGGAGGGGAGGGGAAGGGAATGAAAGTGAGAGAGGTAAGTGGAATAGGCTGCTGGAAGAGAGGAAAAAGAAAGAGAACAGGTGGATGAGGAGGAAAAAAGAGGTGGAGAAGAGGAGGGCTGTTTCCAGAGGGAGAAGATGACAAGGGCAAAAAGGAGGAAGAGGCTCTGGGATGATGGAGGGAAAGCAGAAACAGCACTTCAGGCTGGATTAGGGAGGCAGACAGAAGCTGAGAGAAAAGCTAGACTTAGCAAGCGAAGAATGAAACTTTGAGGAGGAGGAGAAGAGAAGACTGGCGACATGTGGGGTAAGACAGGAAGAAGAAAAAGAGACTGAGATATGGAAGGGAGAAAAATGGGGCAAGAAAGAGGAGACAAGAGAGAAGGGTTTTGGTGGAGCTCTGCTGACTTTACTGGTGACCCGGATAGATTAAATATCAAGTGCTGAAATTGACAGAAGCTTTGGCAAAATGTAAAAGACTTGAGAATGCAACTAAAAGGAAAGAAAGAGAGAGGAAAAAAGAGAACAAAAAATAGTACAATAAAAAAATTAGCTAGACACAAAGGGGAGGATATTCAAAACTGGCCAGCTAAGTAACTTAGAGGGTCATTCATTAAATCGTGATAATTACCACATCACAATTTGAATATTTAAATTTGAAATTAAAATAAAAAAGGGAGGGGTTTGTGTGTGGTTTTGAATAATGAAGGACCGACAGTGCTGCGGAGGATAATGTCTCACACGTTATCGCCGGCAGTAGCGCCGGAAATAACTACCGTACACCTTTTCTACTGGTGCTACGGGGGCGAAAGTGTTCAGCGCGTCCACAGCCGCGGCGTGCGATAGCGTACCGCTGCGATGTGGCCAGCTGCACGCTTTCGCCCCGCCCCTTTTTTTGGCCGCGTTCGATCATCCTGCTATATATTTATAGCGGAATGATGAATCCAGGGGTTAGCCGGTTAGAACTTATCCGGCTAAGGCACGATGTATATTCAGTGGCATGGCTATGCCGCTGAGAATACTCATATAACTGAGTGCTTAAGCCATATAAGTCTAACCGGCTAAGTTCAGACCTGCTCTGTGGCACATCTAGCTTAGCTGTACAACTTATGCGGCTAAGTCCGAATATCAGCAGTTAGTCGCATAAGTTGTATGGCTAACTCGCTCCACTCCGATCCGCCCGCTTTATGCACACTTCTTATGCGGCTAACGTTTAGCTATATACCGGTCACTGAATGAGGGCGCATATCCAGCAGGCTGCTACTTAGCTGCGTAAGTCCCATTATTCCAGCTAAATAGCGCTGAACAAACTTTGAATACTGGGCCCCCATACACTTGCAAAACTATTTTAGTCACAAAATGGGAGAAAACCTTTAGCAAATGGGCCCCTAAATAATATAAAGCTATATGTACAGATTTGACATTGAGCACAGCTACAAGTGCATAAGAGATGCACCTCATCGAGGAGCGAGTATGTACTAGTGCTACATGCACCAAGCTGCACCCCTTCTCTATCGTCCTCAGTGCCATGTTTCCAAAAGTTTGGATTACTTCAGTAAAACTCCCCTGGTGTCACTTTCACCTTCAGCGGCGAGCTGAAATGGAAAATGGTTTACGAAGGAATTTATGATCCTCTTCAGTCAGGATTTTTCCCATGGGTACAGATGAGGGACAAGTCCTGTTTGAATAAGGCCTATGACTGCAGTGGTTCACAGATATTTACCGGGGTTTATCCTGCCAGTCGATCTTTGCTAGTGTGCATTCAGCTACTCAGAAATCAAGAGACTATGGGATGTTAGCTGGAGAAAGTGGAATAATACTAAATTAAAAAAGCAACTTATCTTGTTGGCTGTAATCCATGTGATTCAACTTAAAAAAAAAAAAAAAAGATGATGGAAGGTTTAAATGCTGCAGATTTCATCTCTGTTCTTATGCACAATAGTAACTTGTGAGATAAAAAGAGTACATTTCTCTTCTGCCTTTGTTTTGAGCCTTTGTTCCATGATCCCAGTGAAACCCTTATACAGTTTGCCCTTACAATCAATATCGTAATCAGGACTTTGTGCAATGATCTTTTCACCTCCTTTTTTTTCTTTGATGGACTCTTGATAGGACACATACCAAGTAGATTATTTCTTCTGTGATACGGGGGTTAATGAATTAACCTCCTACAAATCTTACATTACATTGCATTGTATTGAAGATGTAAAATCCACACGCAAACCCGATGACACAAAGCTGAATTAACAGCAATGAGGCAAGCAGGTTTATAAAAAACACTAAAAGCAATTTCCCATCAAGCTGTGAAATCCTTTTCAGCATTCCCTAATGCATTCATAATATTTTTCTAAGAATATGAAAGGAATTCAAATAAATATTTTTCGGGTTGTATTATTGCAAAATATGAAAAGATTTTTTTTTTTTTTAAAGAAATTGACAAAATAATTTCAGGTCCTATACTGCTAAAACAATTAGCAGTATAGGACCTATACTGTTCCTGTTTTCCTGTTTCTAGAAAACAATTCTAGAAACAGGAAATGTCTGCAAAACCTTTGCAGGTAGAAAATCTAGATTTGGGAATCGAATGTTTACAAGATACTATATGGTGATAAAATAGCCCACACTACATCTGGAAAATAGCATTCAGTATATGTGGTGGAATGCTCAAATAATAAACTCTTCAATACTAAAAAAAAAATAATTAATTATTTTAAAATGTATTTTCTCTTCCTGGAGCTTATCCATTTTGTGCTTTCTGTCCCAGGTGCCCTGATTAGCCTTGTCTAAGTCCCTCGCACACCGTTTCTATCCTGTCCTTTGCAGCTCTCCAGCTAATTTGCCTCTTCGGCCTTCTTCACAAGGAGACATGATCCTGTTGCAACGCTGGCTTGATTTCTGTCAAATCTGAGAGCCTTGTTCACGGATGAATATTGCCTTGTATTAGATTTACAGGATTTCCCACATCCTGGTAATGAACTGTTAGGCAATTTCAGGAGATATTTGACTTGACGTTTTCTTGGAGATTTACACTTGTAGGGTCGGAGGAGGGGCCACCGTGGAAACACCATGTACTCCCACCAATCCTACACCCGGTTTAGGAAAAGAAGCTGGTTTGCCAAATAATCTGGAACCTCCAGTCAGTCATGAAGGATTGAACCAAATTAATATATTGACTCGTAATTGAAGCGAGAGTAAATTCCCACACGAGATGACTCTAACTCAGAGGACCCCAAACTATGGCCCAAGGGCTGGATGTGGTCCCTGGCTGAATTTTATCCAGTCCTGATAGCAATAGCAGAAGGAGCTTGATCCTGCCCACATCAGCAGTGACAGAAGGAGCTTGGTTTGGCGCTGCTGTGGGGGTGGCAGGAGAGCACTCTGCTGCTACTGCCTGCTCAGATACTTGAAGTTGGAAGTGCACGTAGTAGCAGCATAACAGACTAGAGCGGTGTGGGCAGGGCCTGCTGGTGCAAGGCCGCCACTAAGTGGCTGTGATTTACATTGCTGGCATTAGTGCTGCTTGTGCATTTGGAGCCACTTGTGTCAAAGACAGAGAGAGAGAGGCTGCAGCAGAGCCATAAGGAGTTTTTGGCTGCTGTAGAGGGTGGTGCACATTGTCTCTCCTGTGGACGCAAGCTTTGGAGGCAGAGTATAGAGATCCTCATTATTATAATTCGGATAAAATTCAGGGTGACTCGTCTTCCATTAGGGGTCTCCAGACAGGATTATTTGGCTCATACCACACTGGCATGTTGCAACACTCCCTCAAACCTTCTCAGGAAACAAATCTGAGGGGGTTCTCTCCCTCCCCCCCCTCCCCCCTCCCTCTCCCTTGGTTCAGCAAACTCTGAGGATGATCTCTTCCTCGCCCTGAGCCCTCTTGATGATTTGAAATGTCCTGTGTGGGCCTTCTTTTAAAAGTCTGGGGAATCCCTGCTGCAGCTCCATCTAAATTTACTCTGGTAGCTCTAATTTCTTTTCCCTTCTTTTTCCCTCTTCAAAATTTTTTCTTCCTTTATCTCCTTTGGTGTTCTCTACCTTATTCCCCCCCCCCCCCCCCACACTTCCCCCTTTGTTCTTTTGTTTTGCCTCAGTCTGGACTTTGGGTGGGGCTATGCAAAAAACATTAACGTGAACATTAAGGCTCCTTTGTGTTGCTCGCCCCGTTCGCGTTCGGCCCGCGCAAGGGCCTGCTCACCTCTCTGGCTCCTCTGCAGGTCTTTGGTCGACCTCCCTAGCAACAGCCGCGAGCTCTTCCAGGCCTCGGTGTCCCACGGCAGCGGTCGCCGGGCCTTCCAATGCGCACCTGGCCTCTTGTAGGGCCAGGGGCGGGTCCTAGCTCCGCGGCGCGCCCTGATTGAAGGAACTACTTAAGGAAGTTCCTGCCTGCACTTCCTTGCCTTGGCAATCGGGTCGTCTTATTGCTAGATTGTCACTGCGTGCTAAGCCATTATTCCAGTCTCGTTCCAGTCTCGTTCCAGCCTTGTTCCAGGATCTTACTGTTGCAGCCTTGTTCATGCATCCTACTGTTCCAGCGTCCTTCTGTTCCTGTGTTCGTCTGTCGTCTCCCCAGGTAGTACCTTTGAACTGTCTCTCTGGTACTGACCTCGGCCTGATCCTTGACTTCTCTGCCTGCTGCCTGCCTTCTGACCTCGGCCTGCCTGTGACCTCGTCTGACCTCCGGAACCTGACCTCTGCTTTGTTGACTACTCTTGGACTGCTTCCTGATATTTGACTCCTGCTTTGGCTGACACTCCTCGAACTGACCTCCGGATCCTGACCTCTACCAGAATGACCACGTCTCCAGATTCTGGCTCTGTCCCTTGCCTTGTCATCACCTATGCTGTTCTGGTCTTCCTTGCTCCATCTGACCTCCAGCCTCGAACCTGATCGCGCTCCTCTCCTGTCTGTGGACACGTCTGCCTACCATCTCTCCAGGAGACCCTGCAAGGCCCACCTAAGTCCAAGCAGCCCGGGTCCCTACGGGCTCCACCTGGGGGGACCGCTGGCTTCCAGTGGTGAAGCTCATCCTACCTAGCCTCTGTCTCCTCCAGTGCTCCACCCCCTGGGGGCAGGTGCTTCCTGGTTCCTACCAGGGAGCCGTTCTCCACTGCTCCAGGACAAGGGTCCACCCCCGAGTGCAACACTTTGTTCATACTAAAAATAGCTTGCTATGCAGTAAGGCCTTCAGGTGCACATTACTGGAGTAAGTTTGTAACAGCCCACATAAGAAAGTCAGTAAATGCACACAAAAGTTACACCGATTTTCGAAGCTAATTTATGTTTACTTTGAACATTATCCCACAGACTCCTGCTAATTTGTGCACAGGAAATGTATGCACCTGCTTTTGAAAACCCAAATGTATGTGTGCAAATCCCAACACCTCTCCAACTCCACCCCGGGAAAGACTCCATTCAGTATGGATAATCCTATGCGCATACAGGCCCTACGCACCTAAATTTATCCCCATATCAGGCGGGAAATTGTACAACAAGCCATTTCAGTGCCTGAAACTCGGTTTTACCCATGGAAATGACTCTGAAACTTACCCAGACTGAGTGGAGGCATTCCTGGTGGTAGGGTTGGGGAGGGATTTGGACTTACACACAGATAATTTGGGGTGACAGGGGCACTTCTTCTCATGTATCACTCCGAATGACTGTCTCGCATTGTTAGGATCAAATCAGTATGGCATCTTCTAAGAGTGTTACATTTATTACTGGATGATGCCAATCCCACTCCTGCTACTAAATATGAAGGAATGTCCTGTCATGGCTTTTGGCTCAATTATCCCTGTGGGTGTGACTGCATCCCTGTCTCTGATGGGCCATGGCCTCTCTACTCTCTCTCCTCCAGACTCCTTCCTTGTCTGAGGCCTCATGCTTTCAGGTACTCTCCTCTTCTCAGGATGGAATAACTTCACAGCTGTTCCAGTTCAGGGCTTACCCCAGCGCTCTCTCTTCCACTCTCTTGACCTCAGCGCTCTCCCACTTCCTCTCCTGCTGATCCCAGTGCTCTCTCTCCTTTCACCCCTGACCTCAGTGCTCTCCCCATTCCCCCCTGCCTCCAGTGATCTCCCCTTTCCCTTTTCCCCAATTCCAGTACTCTCCCCCTTCTCAAACCCCAATGCTCCCCCCAGGCCAGACTTCACCAGCCTCTATCTGGCCTCCCCAACTCCAATATTCTCCTCCACCCATCACTCCCCCATTCCCCAGCCTGATCCCAGCACTGTCTCCTCCTCCCTAACCTGAAGAGAACGCTCTCTATCCCCCCAAGCCCAACCCCAGGATGATCTCTGCCCCTTCCCCAGTCCAATTCAGGAACTCTCACTCCGACCTTCCTGAACCCTGCCACTTTTACCCCTTTCACAAGCACCGCTTCTGAGGCTGTGGGACTCCTGCAGTCCATCTGCACCCTTGCCTCTACTTCTGCTCTGCTTTGCATCAACAAGCTTTCTCTAGCTCGCAGGGCTTCACAGCTGCTTCTAATTTTGGCCGCATGGTTGCATTTTCTTCTGATCAGTATAATAGCACCTTCTTCCACCTCACCCAGCGGACCAATATCTCTGGCTCCTTCCATCCTGCATGGCCCTAGGTTTAAATCCAAAGAGGGTGAGCCACTGTTAGCAGTCAGAGTACGCCTGGTGGCTAGCAAATGATACATTAGGAAGAGGAGTACTGAAACAGTCAGATGGAGGTCGAGCCAAGGCTGGTAGAAGGAGGCCTAGCTTGTGAGGTGTCTAGCACACGGCTGTAACCGTGGAGCAGGAGCAGGAACTCTGGGGAAAGGAGTGGAGCAAGAACACAGGGGCAGGACTGCAGGACTGGATGCAGAGCAGGAACAGTGGAACAGGACCACATGGCTGGTTGTAGTGCAGGATCAGTGGAGCAGTAGTGCAAAGCTGGATGTAGTGCAGGAACAAGGCCAGAAGAGCAGAGGTTCCAAAGAACATGTCCCAGGAATCTGTTGTACCAGAAAAAGGGTGCCTCTGTTGCTCTCCTTCTCTACTGTCACCAGGTAGGGCATGCCCAGTGCTAAATGAATAGGACCTTCCAAGGGCATGTCTGCCAATATGAAAACTGGAGGGTAAATATGCCTTGTTTTTTTTCTCTGCATCTGTGGCTTCTCTGCACTTTCCTAGACTCTATGTTACTGGTTCAAGCTCCGTTGATCCTGACACTAACTGACATGAGCTCAGCAGTTTCCTTCTTCCTGCCCATATGAGTTGGAGCTGACTACATTGTTTAATGGGGGGGGGGGGGGGGGGGGGGACGGACGGACCAGCATTGCCTCTCCCCACCTCAAACTCTATCCAAATTTGTGTGTGTTGAAAAGAATGCATGTATTTTGTTATTAAAAATGTATCCTTTTCATCAACAGCATTCATTTTCATTTCATTTCATTTATTAAAATTTAATTGATCGCCTACCACAGGGAGGCCTAGGCGATTTACAACATTAACATACATAATAAAAACATAAAAATAACAAATACAATAACACACGAATTGCATATGTTTCACAGAAACAGAAATAGACAATCTCATGTAAATAAAATGAATAATCAATCACCCAAAGTATGTAACAGAATCCTCACATCTGTAAAGGTATTTCTTCTGCTGGCAGCACTCTAGAGTATGTTATATGCACGCTGGAGAAGGTGCTCTTTCAATGACTGTCTGAACTTTTTTGCATCATCCAAAGACCTGAGCTCAAATGGAATGAGATTCCATTGTGTTGGCGCAGCAATGGAAAAAGAGGTCTCACGAGTACTATATAAGTGAGCTTGTTGAACAGAAGGAACTTCTAGCAGATTCAATTGAGAAGAACGTAAGCATCTTACTGGTTTATAAATGCATAGAAGGGCATTTAGCCAGTAAGAGGAATCTGAAGTTAACAACTTAAAAGCAACCATAGCTATTTTGTAAGTAATACATTCAGTTATTGGTAACCAATTCAGATTGTATAGGACTGGAGAAATATGATCACAACGCTTCGAGTGAGATACTAGACGCGCAGCCGAATTAAGTAATAATTGTAACGAATGAAGTGTCGTTTTAGGAAGACCAATGAACAAACTGTTACAATAATCTAAGTGAGGAAAGATGATCGCACGAGTTACAATCAGGAAATCTCGATCAAATAACAATTGCCTTAACCCTGAAATAAGACGAAGTTTGAAAAATCCACTTTTAATAAGAGATCTAATGTGAGGATGAAAAGACAAAGTGGGGTCAAGTAAAACTCCTAAACTCCTGATAGGTTTATCTATAGTGAATGAGATGTCATCAATGCGAATTGAATCATGGGAAGGTATACAATGAGGACGATGGATCAATACAATATTGGTCTTGTTGGTATTAAGCATAAGTTTGTTTTGTTTTAACCATCGCTTAATTGAATCTATGCACAAATGCAAGGTATCAGAAGTAATTTGCCATGACTGTTGTACCTTAATATAGAACTGAATGTCGTCTGCATAGATTTTAAATCCATCAGTAATGATGGACAACAATTTTGCAATAGGGGCCAAATAAATGTTAAATAACATAGCCGACAAGGCAGAGCCTTGTGGGAACCCAGCTTTTAATGATTGAGAAGATGACGATTGAAAATTGAACCTGACCGTTTGAGACCGATCTGACAGATAACTTTTAAACCAAGTAAGTACTGTCCCTGATATATCGCATTCCTGCAAATGAGACAACAAAATCTGATGATCAATAGAATCAAATGCGGAAGTAATGTCAAGAGACACTAACAAAAACTGATCACCTCTATCAAGATTCCTTTTAAGAGAGTCAACAAGTGAAATAAGAAGTAATTCTGTACTGAAACCACGACGAAAGCCGAATTGATGTGGACTCAAGATCTCATTAGTGTCCATAAACTCAGTCAGTTGTTTAAGAACAATACCTTCAATCACTTTCGCTAATATAGGAAGAGAAGAAATAGGCCTATAGTTAATCAAATTGCCACTATCTAAATTTGCCTTTTTTAATAAAGGTTTCACCACTGCCGATTTCAAAGCCTTAGGTAATGTACCCACTGACAATGAAGCATTCACAATATGTGTGATAGAGACTTTCAAAAGGACAAAGATTTTTCTGAAAGTAACTGTTGAGATATTCAAAATAGGACAAGTGGTGTTATTCAATTGTGAAATTACATTCAGAATTTCCATAGAGGAAACTAAATCAAACTCTGTCCAAATAGCAGCATTACCACTCATAGAGTGACTGAAGGGAACATTCACATCTTTAAAATTCAGCAAAAGATTTTCTAACTTAACTGCAAAATGTTTTGCAAACATATCAGCTGAGAGAGAAGCAGAGTCAAGGCTAAATGGTTTCGGTACATCTGATAACTTACGAACTAAATTAAATAGAGCTTTCGGGGAATTACCTAATTCATGTATTTTTTTGGAATAATATTCCTTTTTAGCAGTTAAAGTATCCAATTGATATTTGGCTAAAGCCTCACGAAAAGCTAACACATTTTCATGGGAAGTTCAAAAAAATTATGATCTAATTTTAGTTCTAATAAAGCTGTTCATTAGAATGAAGTTAAATAAACCCCTAATTATTTCTTAAAATGTATTGTTTGTTCCTTTACATTGGCCTATTCTGCATATTTTTGGGTTCATGTATAGAAGTTAGATGTGAGTATTGAACATCATGCTGGGCTTGTACAATATTTCATACTGGCAAACCTGGAGCCACTTTTACCCCTCACAGATATCCAGTATATTTATTCTTATGCACCGTATTCTCCAGTGAACTTTGAGAAGCTGTGTCAATCAATATATATTACTCTTGGCTTACAATTAGTCACATTTCTACCTCTAAATGTTTAAAACTTTGATAGTTTCAAGGAATCCCTCCTGGCATAATACATTTGTCTTATTCACTCAAATGAATAGACAGAGAGGTCAATATGCAGCGCCACTTGGCTGGAGAAGTAAGGACTTATCTGGCTAAGTGGCAGCAGCTGAACATCTGGACTCATTTAGTGGCTGCCAATTATCCAACTAACTGCTTATCCAGCTTAAGTGGTGGGAAGGAAATGGGTATTTCCGGGAGGAGCAACTTATCGGACTAACATTTAAACTTATCCAGCTAAGATAATTGGATAAGTTAGAGCTGCTCAATAGCAGGTCTAAAATTAGTTGGATAAGATTTATCTGGCTAACTAGACATTTTTTTAAGGGATATTCAGCTAACTTACCCCTAGATTTTTCAAAATGTTATAAATGTAGCTGAAATAGCACCCACAAAAAAATAAAATAAAATGGGCATAGTTAGGCTAATTCCCTAACTTCTGAATCGCGTAGGTAATTTCCACAATGTGTGTTACTTTACCGCAACGAGAGATACCGTGCTGCAAAGCTTGATGCATCAGCATGACAGGCGGCATTAGCCAGGTTGCGTATCAATAGCCGCGGCTCGCGTTACTTTATGCATTGCATGCTATTTTTTTTTGTTTATATATATACCAACTTCCTGCAGCTGCCTCTTTGAGGGTGTGTCGGGAGTTTGGAGAGGGAGGAGGTAGGTAGATGTTGTTGGTGGATAGTTGGAGGTTTATTGTAGCAATTATTGAGTGAGTTATCTTGTTTTATATTTTCTCTTCTGTTTCCCTTTTCCTTGGTCTCTTTTGTCTTTTGGTGTGTGTGAAAGTTTTTGTAGTGTGTCATATTTGTCTGAAGGTCTTTTTCTGCTGAGGAGTAAGGAGGAGTGGAGGATTGCAGATGAGTGGTGGTTGTGGTGAGGAGGCATGTGGAGGAGTGAGAAGGAGTGGTGGTAGTGGTGAAGAGGTGTGAGGAGTGGTGGATGCAGTGAGGAGGATGGAGTATGAGAGGTGTGGGGAGAGAGGAGAGCAGAGATGTGAGGAGGGGCAGGAGGCGGAAAGGAGGAGGAAGGATGAGGGCAGGAGTGCTAGGGGAAGGAGGAGTAGGAATAGGGACAGGGACAGGGGTAGAGATAGGCAGGAGGGAAGGGATAGGAGGAAGTGGGAGGGGAAAGGGGATAGGTTTGTGAGGATGGAAAGAGGAGGACAGCAGGCTAAGGATAGAGAGCAGAGGGGAAGGGAGTTTGTAGGCAGGGGCATGAATGGGGAGAGGAAGAGAGGGGAGATGGGAGTGGGAGTGAGCTTGAGGAAAGGGATGACACCTCTCTGGAAGTGGAAGTGGCACTCCCTTCTGGCAGCCAGGCAGCAGGACGCCCTCGCATGAGGGCTCTCAAGTTCAGCGTCCAGGACAATGAACTGATTATTGCTGGGGTCCTAGAGCATTACCCAATGTTTTTGGAATCCGTGCCAGCAGGACCAGATTTGGCGCAACATTGCCCAGGCAATTTCATGGAGGAGCAGTGTCCAGTGCAGTGGCCCACAGGTACCAGTACATCAAGGCCCAATTAAAGATGAAGGTGTGCAGCCACAACAAATACTTCCAGCAGATCAGTGGAGGAGCACCTTGCCCAATAATACTCATGCCCATGGAGGAGCGCCTCATCTAGTGGCTGGGACCGGACATGTTTGAGGGCATGACTGAGTGGCTAGACACAACGCAAACCAGAGCCAGTAAGTTCACCTCACCTGTAAATGGCAAGGCTGTTACAGTTGTGCACATCATTTGGCATAAGATGCTCACATTCATGGAGATGCAAAATGCACATGTCATGCCAAATGTTCCATGTGTGTATCTTTTGGCTTTGGTACTTATGTGTTCTTCTTTGTTTCCACAGCTCTCAGCCAGGACTCTGCCAGTCCCAGCCATCAAGCCCTAGGGACCACGACCAGCAGTGAAGTCCCAGGGACCAGCGGCGCAGCTGGACGTTTATGTGGCCCCCTTGCTTATGGACTCCTATACCCAGTTTAGTGAGGAGGAGAAGGATCATCATCATCATCAGCAAAGCCTGATCCTAGAGAGCCCTAGGCTCAGCTAGCCCACTGTATGTCAGTTTGATTAGAGGAACCCAGCCTTAATGGAATGACCCAGCCTGCAATGGCCTTGCTACAGCACACCACATCGGCAGCACAAAGCGACAGGCACTGAGCTTGACCACCCCACCAGCCCTCTCATTCCTCTTCTGGAGGCTGAACCTGCATCTAACCAGATGACAAGCACCAGCTCCAGCATCAGCCACAGCACCAGCTCCAGCACCAGCACTGCCACCAGCACCATCACCATCACAGGCCTCCATGCATAAGCAGCTTGACTGGCTGGAAAGGAGCCATTGTGTCCAGCTACACCACATACAGACAGAGCTAGTGCATTGTGGAGGGCTATCAGTAGGCAAACCCAGGCCCTGTGTGCCCAGATGGCAGCACAGGCACAGGCTCTCACAGCAGTTGCAACATCAATAAATAACCTCACCACTGTCATGACAGAGATTTTACAATGAATGCCGGAGCCTGCCCCTGTGCCTTCCCCAGCATCACAGGTCTCAACACCACGCAGCAGTTCCTGGCCCCAGAGATGACCCAGGGGTAGGCCCCCAAGGTCATGCCATTCCCAAGTGGCAGGCCACAGCATGACAGAGGGCCATGAAGACCCCAAACAGCTGGCTTCTAATGGCAAAGAAACAGGTTTGTTGACAAGCCTGGCCAGGCCTCTGTACAGTGTTCCTATGCCGGCTAGATAGAAGAAGGCTGCTGGGCCTGTCCTGACTACAGAGTTCCTGTGTTCACTTGATGATGGGTATAATCTACTGTGTGCCACTGTTGTCCACCAGCAACTACTAATGCCCTCCTCGATGCTCTGCCCATACTCCAGCCTCCTTGAGGTCATCTCCAGTCACAATCCAGCTGCTGTCTCTTCTCATCATGTCTCATCTCCTGCTCCTGATGATGGTGTCTCAATTCATCTCTGCCTGCTGCTGCCTCCATGCTGGTGTCTCATCTCTTCTCAGCCTGTTGTCGCCTCCATGCTGCTATGTCTTCTCCTGTGGCTCCTGCCTCCATGCTGCTGTATCTTCTCCCTGTCCTTGGCCTCCATGCTACACTCTTTGGTCCTGGAACTGCTTCCTTCTTGCTGAAGTCTGCTGCCTTGGCCCTTAGGCTGTCCCCCTTTGAGTGCACTCTTTCTACATGGACTGTTTGGGGCCTTCACTTGAACTCTGCTGCCTTGGCCCTTAGGCTGTCCCCTTTTGAGTGCACTCTTTTACATGGATTGTCTGGGGCCTTCTTGTCATCACATAGTAATCCTGTTGTCAGGACTAACATTAGAGCTGTACTGTAGCTTTTGGGGGTGCCACTTCTGCTTTCTATGTTCTTTGCTGTAATCATGACTGTGCAAAAAGGATAAGATGCAAAGCCTGTACATGTAATGATGCAATTTTTAACAATGTATATATAGGTCTACACACAATGTGCTGTTCAGTTCATTTACAGTGTCATGTGCTATTTGTTATCTTGACTTGCAGAATGTGATTACTAAAGACATTGAATTGCTTTGAAGTTGTTGAATAGATTTGTTCACTAATAAACTGGTCACAGGTTTGAAAAATATACATTGGTTGTGTCTTTTCATTGTGTGGTTTTTGTCTGAAGGGTTCACTAGCCACTTGTCTGGCAGGCAAGACCATATGGCCTAGACCATACAACTGAAAGCTCAGTGTATGATTCCAAGGAAGACAGCAAGAGCTAAACAAGAAGCTCCTTACTAGGAGCTTCACTATTGACTCCTGTTTCCTTCTTCAGACAGCATACTCTTAAGTAAATCTTGGGTACATGGGCCTGTATGTGAGATGGCCACTAGCTAGCTAGTGTTCAGCTCCATACGCTGTCTGGTACAATAGTCTGGTTCAATAGGTGTTGAAATGCTTGGCTAGAGGTGCAGTAGCTAGCTAGGCTTTCACTCTGTGGGGACCCAATGGATTGTATGGCTATGTGTTGGTCATAGTGCAGCCTAAACAAACCATTGGCCTCTTCCATTGTGAAGTTATATCACCTCTGATCAAACAATGGTCCTTCTATCTGGCTCTGGCACTGAATGCTCTCATGACATCACTCTTTTGTCAGAGATCTACTTGAAGAGTAACAGCAGTGCGAGGTATTGTTCATCTGTAGGGAGCTGAAATGTACAAGCTGCAGGTGGCAGAGCCAGAGAGTACATTGTGTACATGTAAATTAAGCTTGTGTGGTATTAAGGGGAAGTTACAGTCATAACTACACAAGACCCCTTACTTGTGTCCTTAGTGCAATTAAAATTCTATGTGGACCCAAACCTTTTTAGGTTTCACACTACACCAAATATACCATCGACTTGCAGGCTGCTGGAATAGGGTGTCTGGTGCTATGTGACAACTGAGCATGAGTGAGAGAGTTGTGTCGTGTAGTGAATGGCCACAGCCCAAGGGCTGATGGTTTAGAGGGCTGCTGCTGCTGCTTGGGACCAGGCAGACTTCCACAAACTGGTTGCCTCCCCTGTACTGGCCTGGCTTGTGGATCTGTATAATACCTGTAAGCTCATACTTAGCTAACAGCTGTTATATAGATCCACAAGCCAGGCCACCCAGTAAGTTCATCCTTAGCTAACATTTATTATACAGATCCACAAGCCAGGCCAGTACAGGGGTGGCAGGTAGTCTGTGGAAGACTGCCTGGTCCCAAGCAGCAGCAGCAGCAGCCCTCTAAGACTGTCAGCTCTTGAGTTGTGGCCATTCACCACAGGACACAACTCCCTCACTCGTCCTCAATTGTCACATAGTACCTGACAACCTGTTTCAGCAGCCTGTAACTAATCAGCGGTGCATAATGTAAAGATTGGTTAGAGCTCAAGTTAAAGGCCAAAGGTTTCAAGCTAAACCTGTCCCCTTGATTCCACAGTAGATAATTTCCACCGTTTCTATGTATAACATAGTAAACATATTGAGCTACATATGCCTGAATCCAGGTAGGCCTACCCTGCCAGTGTATACAGATGGCAGAGTAGGTGTCAAATGATTTGGCCTGGTGTGTCAGCCTCTATGTTGACTGTGCATGATATGATCTACAAAGAGGAGGCTAAGGAGGCTACTGTCAGGAAAAAGGGAGCCCCAAATTGGAGTGCTGGCAGGCCTCAGCCACCTGCAAAACTCCCCCCCCAGGTATCTGCAACATGCTGGCACTCAGTCCCTCCACCAACTTATTTTTCTGTACAAGCCCAACATTGATGGCATAAGGGGGACATTGGCACTCTGTGTTCTTCCCATCCCTGCATCCCCATATTCAGTGGAAAGCTTATTTACACCCACATCCCGCAAAGCTGCTAGGCCTCCCTGGCAGCTGAACCTCTGAGAACCATCACACCCTCAATTTACTGGACTATTGGGCCCACTGCAGGTACTAGGTGGCAGAGCCTCAGGGGGAGGAGGTGGGGGGAAGGTGTGCACTATTGGCAGATATGAACTATTCCCAAACATCAGATTGCATAACTGAGGTCTATCACTGGCAAGTTTCACACCCCACCCCAACATTCCCCCTCTCAACGCAAGGTATTAACAATGAGAGGCCTAGGGAGAATGTCATAGTTCTATGCATGAGGCCATTCAGACACCAGCCCATACTATCATACCTCTGAGACAGGCCTTGTCAAGAGTGGAAGCACTGATCACTGCTGTCCAAGGCAAGTTTGTGCAAAATGAATGCACACACACCCACACATACATACACTCTGCCTGCTCAGGGTATTCATTGGTGAGGTAAGGGAGGGAACTAACAGTCCAACTCACCCTCCAGGCACAGATGTTGACAGAGGCTAACACCGCACGTCACTTACCCAGATGCACACTGACACACATATCCCATTGGGTACTGACTAACTGCAGTACTTTGTGCACCTACACATGGCCAATGCATATGTTCCTGGACTGTTTGTTAACAAACATCTTTGACATCTGTGGCAGCCTGGTCCCTGTCTGCTAGTCTGAGTTCTTATTCGGCACATAACATTATCTACACCTGCATGCATAAAAGACATCTGTCAGAGGCATATATGAAACTTACTTTGTCTGAGATACTGACATGGGCCCTTCAAGGCCTCAGGTGGCAGTAAATGTGTATCTTGCAAGATACCAACACAGAAAGCACATAAGCCATCATGGTAAACACATGAGACCTCTGGGAGCAGTAGGCCACTACATTCAGCACTGTGGCTGGTTTACGACTGAGGCAGCTTGTAGGCTCCTGTGGTCTATAGCTGACAATACCTTTTCTAGGCATGATACTAGAAACCGAGCTGAGGATAGAGAGATACTCTCAGAACACCTGCCTTGCTCACCACAAACTATTACAGTGACAAACACCACATAAGACACAGATTATAGGACAGCTACTCTTCCCTGGGGGTCACAAGTCAGGGCTGTCATCTGGATCAGCAAGGGCCTCTAACCCTAATCCATCTGATAGTGGATTACTCACCCAGGGCTCTGCCCTTTCTGCACACTGCTCACCCCAGGAGTCCCCAGCCTATGCACTTTAAGGGTGCCCACAATTAGCATAAGGAGTGGAACTGTTAGGGTTAGTGGTATGTGGGCCTTGGGCCGAGGAGAGATGGTACCGCCCACAGGGAGGATCCCCGTGAGCCTCACCGTCAGGAGGCGAGGTCTCAGCTGATGTCAGACACAGTATTAGTCTAGAGTTTTTATTAAAGAAAGTGAGTGACACCACCCTAAGAGCAGGGGGTGCCAGAGAGGAGGTCTCACAGACCCAGAGGCACAGGGTTGGTGGAATGGGGAATACCCAGAGGGGATACCTCCGTAGAGTTGGTAATGGTCCGCAAGGCAGGGTACACCGTCGAGGTCCTCAGTAGAGCTGGTAGTGGCCCGCGGAGCGGGGTACACTGAAGAAGGTCCTCAGCAGAGACGGTAGTGGTCCGCAGAGCGGGGTACACCAGGGAGGTCCTCAGTAGAGATGATAGCTCTCCACAGAGTGGGGAACGCCGATGAAGTCTGTAGTAGAGTAGGTAGTAGAGTAGGTAAAAACCCGCAGAGCGGGATACACCCGAGGGAGTCTTCTGTAGGGATGGTAATGGTCCGCGAAGCGGGGTACACCAGAGAGGTCCTCGGTAGAACAGGAAGTGGTCCGCAGAGCGGGGTACTCACAAAGAGAGTAGCGATGGTTCCACGGAAGCCCTGGGGAACGGGATAGGCAGAAGTCCCAAGCATAGGCCCTCCGAGGAGTGGATAGCCAAGATGTGGAGAGGGCCCCCGAGGAGCGGGTACCTGAGACGTATTACACCAGAAAGCAGGAACTGGAATGCAGAGTCCTCTGAGAGCGAGGCGGATTTAGCAAGGAGGGATCTCTTTGCCAAGTCATCGGTAGGCAGGGCCAGCTGGTTTAAATATCCTGGAGAGATGAGGTCATCCGAGGAGGACGCCCCCGAGGTTCCCGCCATGATGTGCTTAAGACTGGCCTGTGCGCACATGCGCCTAAGGGTTTCCAATGACAAGATGGTGGTCAGCGGTGTCCATGCCACCCCGGGAGACCTGGAAGCGGTAGGCAGGTCATCAGCAGCTGGTGGAGGCTGCCAGTCTACCCCACAGAGTCAGGGAAGTGAAGAGCAACAGCGGTCGCAGCCATCTGCGATTGACGGGTGTAACAAGAACACATACTATCTCTCACTTCAAACACACAACTCTGCCAGATTTATAGGTTCATACAATCAGATGCACAAGATGACAAGCCAAGGGATGTGCAGTACCATCACATCTCCATAGTAGGAAAAGGCTACTTGTGACCTGTCAGGCCAGGCAAATTACTTCTAACACACCTTTGCAGTGGGTTCAATGAGGCAAAGCTTTGATTGGGAGACATTTGGGTGATAGTAGAGTCCTTAGAAACTATACTGTGACCCTGACAATTGAGAGGTCACTTTCTTATACAGGTGAAGGCATGACACCATCTGATTTACTATCCTGCCTATACACAGTCAGAACAGCATCCTTGTCTAGCCTCCCTGAGAAGCTCACATAACCAACATGACACCCCAACAGACACATCTGGACATGATAGTTGACAGTTAACCTAGGTAGCTGGAGCAGGGTGCATGTGTATGGCTGCACCCAACCACAAACAGGTATGCTGGCTTGCAAAGATCTGTGAGCATTGTGGGAATGATACTATCATTGATATGCACTTTATGAAAGCCTGTAATTGCACGCCTGCTAGGTGAGCACTCTGATGTCTGCAGTTGTCTGCCACAGCTGATGCAGTGCTGGAATCAGTGTCTTTACAGATCCTTGTGACACAATACATCCCATGTACAGCCGCTATGGAATGAACCAGTTAAATGTATACTCTGGGAATGATATTTTTTACTGACTACTTGTAACTTTTGAATGTGCTTTCACATTTCTTAGCTACCTGGCCTTGATCTGATTTCTAGAGCTGGTGCCTTCCATGTTCCAGGCCCTGCTGGAGTCCCAGCAGACCAATGGCACTATGTCCCCGACATGTGAAGCCTAGGACTGTGTTCAAGGGGTAGGGCCAGCCAGCCAAATGCTGCAAGCTAGGGCAAGCTCTATATACTGTGTTGGCAGGCCTACACAAACACTATGTAAAGACATGGCTCATTTACTCTCACAATCAGTCAGAAAACCTTAGGCCAGTCACATGTATTTATTGTTCTTTTTACTTGGAGTATATTTTTTCTAGTACAGTCAATTGCCTAAGTGGTTTCTTTACACACGTACCTGTAAGTTTTAGGGGTGCAGGGACCTGTCTGCTACAGGACATTTCCAGTTCCCCTCCCACTTCACCTCACGATCCTAAGTTCAGGAAGAGACGTGTTCTCCACAGAATTAGACTTTTATTTATCAGATTTGGCAGGATTAGCATTTAGAAGATAACAATAATACATGTTTATTATGAATGTATATTTTAGCGTTTAGTATTTGTTTTATACTTTTAGCTAATTTAAAATTATTGCTACTTATATAAAAATTGTTTGGATTGCTCTTACTATTTTATGTATTTTATGATTTGTAAACCGTTATGATGGCTTGTCTTAATGACGGTATAAAAAACATAATAAATAAAATAAATAAATAAATGTCTTTAACATCCTGGCTACTAAGCACCAGTTTACCCTAAAGAAAGTTCTATATCATGGGTGGTTAAAAACAAGCCATCAACCTTAGCCTGCCTAATATATTAATACTTATGGCTAACTTACTTACTTACTCCTAGTCCCAACTTCAGGTGATTTCCCTCTGTTTACCTCTGAAGCAGGCTCTGGCTAGAGGTCTGAAGAACCGTCTGGGAAGGAGGCTTGCTTCCGGGTCTGGTACTGGCAAAGCTGCTGGGCTGCTCTCAGCTTCTCACCGCCTTAGATTCCGTGCCACGGTCTGATCCCAGGCAGGGTTCCTCCTCTCTTCAGTCTCCTGGCCATGCCTAGTCTTCTCCCTCCTTAATAACAGGGGGTGCTGGGCCCATTGGGACCACTCCCTTTTTCCTTATTTGTCCCGCCTTATACTTTCCAGCTGATAAATATGTATAAGCTTGTACATAATCATGTAGTGGCTGGAGGGTCTTTGTCGCATTGCAGGTAGTTTTCCCCCTCCCCTTTTTTTCTGCAGGGGGTCCTGCAACATCTGGACTGAGGCTGTATGCCAGCGTCAGCATTTTCTCCATTTCAGACTTCTCCCCCTTCATCCAAGGGTGGGGGTCCCTCTGACCTTTGGACTTCCCTTTGCTAGTCCATGACTTCTGCTTATGAGCTTAAATTGCTGCATTGTCCCTCTGCCTTGGTTTTATTTACACAGGAGCTTACAAGCAGACAGATCTTGATAAGTATCCTTCAGTTCTGATTTAAAGTTCTCATCTGGGCAAATTTGATTTTCTTTAGCCGAGACAGTGTTTTTGGGCCTGTCAGCATACTTGCTGTATCCCTCTTTGGCTATTATGGTTCATATTGGGTGCTTTCAGTGGATAAACATGGGATATCTCCCTACATACCCAGACAGAGGAAGCCAGAGTTAAATCAAGATTCTCAAGAGGAGAGCTGATGCTAACACTCATGGCTCTCTTACATGGAAGGGGAAGGGGTAGTTGAGTGCTAACAGGCAAAATAGCATTGTAGGAGGTTTTGGCGAATCTGGCTGCCGCTCAGCATGGTGTCCTAGGCTTCTGCAGGGGGACATGAAGGATCCTGGGGTAGGTCCTGAAGTATCTCTATTGATAGACCATGGCGTAGGGTAGGGATGTCCAGAGGGACCGCATACATTGCATTCGGTATTCATATTCGTCGGGGGCAGATACGTTGCATTCGGCAAGGGGGCCCCCGATACGTTCATGAGTTCATTCTTATTTGTTTCCCAGCTAAAATTTAATTAACTACAACCCCCCACTCTCCTGACCCCCGCAAGACTTACCAAAACTCCCTGGTGGTCCAGCGGGGGGTCCAGGAGCCATCTCCTGCACTCACATCGTCGGCTGCCAGTATTCAAAATGGCGCTGATAGCTGACCTTACTATGTAACAGGGGCTACCGGTGCCATTGGTCGGCCCCCGTCACATGGTAGAAGCAATGGACGGCTGGCGCCATCTTGTGCTCCTACCATGTGACAGGGGCTGACCAATGGCACCGGTAGCCCCTGTGACATAGTAAGGGCAAAGGCTATAGGCATCATTTTGATTACTGGCAGCCGACGGCCCGAGTGCAGATCGCTCCCGGACCCCCGCTAGACCACCAGGGACTTTTGGCAAGTCTTGGGGGACCCTCCTGACCCCCACAAGATTTGTCAAAAGCCCCTGGTGGTCCAGCGGGGGTCCTGGAGTGACCTCCTGCACTCGGGCCGTTGGCTGCCAGTATTCAAAATGGCTCCGATAGCTTTTGCCCTTACTATGTCATAGGGGCTACAGGTGCCATTGGTCGGCCCCTGTGACATAGTGAAGGCAAAGTATCGGCGCCATTTTGAATACTGGCAGCTGATGGCCCGAGTGCAGGAGGTCGCTCCTGGACCCCTGCTGGACCACCAGGGACTTTTCGCAAGTCTTGGGGAAAGCGAAATGTATCGCGATTCCCCACGAATACAATGAATCTTCACTGAATTATTCGGCTGTCTAAAGGAGTGAATTTAAACAAACCCCCCACCCTCCTGACCACCCCATGGCTTGGCAAAAGTCTCTGGTGGTCCAGCGGGGGTCCGGGAGCGACTTCCTGCACTCAAGCCATTGGCTGCCAGTACTCAAAATGGCGCTGATAGCCTTTGCCCTTACTATGTCACAGGGGCTACTGGTGCCATTGGTCAGCCCCTGTCACATGGTAGGAGCACAAGATGGTGCCGGCCGTCCATTGCTCCTACCATGAGACAGGTGCCGACCAATGGCACCGGTAGCTCCTGTGACATAGTAAGGTCAAAGGCTATCGGCGCCATTTTGAATACTGGCAGCCGATGGCGTGAGTGCAGGAGATGGCTCCCTGACCCCCCGCTGGACCACCAGGGAGTTTTGGTAAGTCTTGGGGCAGTCAGGAGGGTGGGGGGTTTGTTTAAATTCGCTCCTTTAGACGGCTGAATAATTCGGTGAAGATTCTTTGTATTCGTGGGGAATTGCGATACGTTTCGCTTCCCCATGAATACAACGAATATGGCCCTATACGTTGCGGATTACCAATATGTTGCAAACGAATGTACACTCCTAGCATAGGGCGAGATTATGGAATACACAGCAGAGCAGCCCTACATCCGCTACTCTGTGTAGTGCATTCATTAAACTCCCAGTTTTGTCCAAACAGCAAAATCTACTTTTCAGAACTCCAAAGGTGCGTTCTATGATACAGCGAGTTGAAAATAAGGCCTCATTGTACCTCATCTCAGCCGATTTGTTGGGAATAGCAACAGGGGTGAGAAGCCAGGTCCGGCAACCATATCCTGAATCTCTTGCGGCAAACACAGAATGGCTGCATCATTCACCTCACTGTGACTTAGAGATATGAATGGCAAGACACAGCATATAAGATAGTCTAAGGTTACCTCTATGTTAGCTTGGCCCTTCAAATACTATTTCCCTATCCTAAGGCCATGCCACTTTTGGTGGTGAGATTATATGAACAGTTTAAGACTTGCTTATTCTGCGTCAGCTTTTCCAGAATGGCTAACTGCATGTGTTGTTCCTACCAAATGTGTGCCTGTCACTTATAAAGAAGCGAAGGCTACCAGTTTCTAGCCCTCATCAAACCCTGGAGCTGTACATCATAGCTGCCTCACATGTCCTAGGCTATAAACTTCAACCTCGTGGTTTGACAGCTTAAGTCCCGGGCTGCTCGCCATATATCCTCCCATGATACACATTGGTCTGACCTGACACACTGAATATGCTAGTCCAAATCATGGCCATGCTGCAGCTTTTGTTTGATTTGTGTGATCATCAAGGTAAACTGTGGCTGACATTCTGGCTGACTGATGACTAACCAGCCACACATGATCTGGGAGTCCCAGCAGTGTGGATACTAAAAAAATATGAGTAGCCAAACACATTTCTACTGCTGGAAATGTGAGGCTAGGAAAGGACAAATTTGTTAAGTGAAGCCTTAGAAAGTGACAAAGTGTGTAGTGGTTGCCCACTCATAAAGCACTGTGGCAAGTGCATCATGTGGGCACACAACATTAGCAGGCCTCTCCAGCATGGCACAAGAAAGCCAGACCCTGGCACTCTGGCATGTACACCTAACAGTACAAGCCATTTTTCATTTAAGCAATGCTGTAATCTTCCCCACTGCTGCCCCCCCCCCCCCCCATGTCCCAGCCAGTTGATAGAAACACAGAACCAGAAAGAAGCATGTGTCCTACCTATGAGCCAACCATCACCATAGAGGCCGTGCTCAAAATCATCAAAAATCCAATTGGCTAAGTATAAAAGAATCATGCGTAGATCCCGGGTACCTGGCCACGATCGTGCATCACAGACAACTTGCATGTTGAGAGAGTGGAAGAGCTTATATCGCGGTATTGTGGAAGATTTCCTCCCTGTTACATGGTGGGATGATGGCTATGTGAGTACAGTCGATAACTGCCACAAATTGGGAAAGTGTGCAATGGCATTAAAACCTATCTTGATATCCATCAAGTCCTGTCTGTCCCAAGGGAATGCTGTGTAGCAATCAATGCAGGCAGATACAGCTGTTATGACCTGGCCCAAAAGCATGAAAAAGTGCTCTGGGCCATTCCCCTGTTGACCCTTACTGTTGTTTGGAAGGAGCAGGATGCCATGAAGTGCAGGGTGGCCAACAGTGAGGCCAGGTATAGTGTGAGACTATTCTGTGACCGGATCCAGAACACCTCTTGTTTCCTCATATAAGTCCAGGATAGACCACAAGCTGAGGTGATACCTGCCTACCACATATTCTTCTGGCATGCCCATCAAAGAAGTTTGTGGAGGAAAGATGAGCTCCCTATATCTCCTCCACCATGGCTGCCTGCATGGGAAGCACTATCATGGGCCCCGACGTTCTCCCTGTGGGGCCAGTGGCTCAGGCTCTGGTGCAGGGACTTCCCTGGCTTGTTTTGGTACTTGTGCTGGTAGTCCTTCTTCTTCCAGTTGTTGGTTGCGACGATCCTCCTCAAACATCCAGTATCCCTTCACAAGTGCAGTAGTAACAAACATTATGGGTCTAGGAGGATAGGCCAAGTAGGGACAATTATTTTTATTGGCCCAGGAGGGTGTGGTAGGTGTTTTTGCTAGTAGGCCTCATTTTAATGTATGCGATAATAGCTGCGATCCATGCTAACAGCCGTGCATGTGCATTAAACCTTTTTTTACCTATACTGCCAAAACAAATAGGTGTAGTTATTCTGACATTAAATCCTGTGTTATTGTGTGTTATTCTAACGCTTTATGTGGTAGGAGACCCCACTTTGCCTTTACTCTTCCCACTCTCCTCCCACTTGCATACTCAATGTAATATTAGAATATGCATTTGTGTCTCGATATTTATCGGGTGTGTTATGGCCATATTAAGCGTGTTATGGCCATATTGCGTGCGTTAGGGCCCTAACGCAAAATAAAAAATGACCCAGTTACTTAGCTGTTTAGTTTTGAATATCTACCCCAAAATCTTGTCTATGCCCTTAGTTTTAGAATATATTTGAAGGCCAGGTCAAAAAATGTAGGTATAAATTTGTGCAGCACTGATATGTTTTTCCATGGATAGGGTGCTCAATAAAACTTAGGAACAGTCCTGAAGCCCAGTCTAGTTTTTGTGGCTACAGAATATACAAAAACTCCTGTATTGTTAAATTGTTTATGTCAATGCATGTCTTGATTCTCATAAATCAAAGATAATACTTACAGAAGTCCCTTGATACTACTACTTAATCATTTCTTACAAGTATACTAAGGGGCGGATTTTAAAAGGCCTGCGCGCGCTGGCAGCCTATTTTGCATAGGCCGCCGGCGCGCGTAAAGCCCCGGGACGTGCGTAAGTCCCGGGGCTTTCGAAAAGGGGCGGGAGGGGGCGTGTCCGGGGGCATTCCCGAAACGACGCAGCGTTTCGGAGGCGTGCCGCGGTGTTTCGGAGGCGTGGCGCCGGCCCGTGGGCGTGGTCGAGGCCTCCAGACCAGCCCCCGGGACCGGAGGACAGAGTGGGGCTGCCGGCGACGCGTGCAAAGTTACGCCTGCTTTCAGCAGGCGTAACTTTGCCAACAAATGTAGGGGGGGGTTTAGATAGGGCCGGGGGGGTGGGTTAGGTAGGGGAAGGTGGGGGGAGGGCGAAGGAAAGTTCCCTCTGAGGCCGCTCCGAAATTGGAGCGGCCTCGGAGGGAACAGGCAGCGCGTGCTGGGCTTGGCGTGTGCAGGTTGCACAAATGTGCACCCCCTTGCGCGCGCCGACCCCGGATTTTATAAGATACGTGCGGCTACGCACGTATCTTATAAAATCCAGCGTACTTTTGTTCGCGCCTGGTGCGCGAACAAAAGTACACGATCGCGCAAGTATTTAAAATCTACCCCTGTATGTGCAATGTTGTAGAGATACACACAAGGGAAAGTCCATGCTTCATGGGGCTTACTGTCTAATCAAGTCTGTTCCAAGACTGTCTGTAATTACTATGCTATCATGGCCTTTGCTATATCTACCTGAAGATGAGTTTCTTTTTTGTGCCTGGTCCAAGAACCATTCTTGGCAAAATTCTCTATAAAGGTGCATGAGCTCCCATGAATTCCAGATCACATTTTATGAAGAATCTGATAGCATAAAAGGCAGTAAAGAACTACTGGTCCTTTGTAAGTTTTATAGCAGCTTGTTCAGCTGATGTCATTCTTCTTCTGCTAGTTTGCAGTCTCAGATCAATTATTTACAGCTCAGCACAAGCATGTTCCTTCTATTTTTATCATTGTTCTGTCAAATTAAATTAGTCATTCCTGCTATTAACTCTGAAAAATTTTGGCTGTTCCTGTTGTTACAACAGATAACAGCATGCCCCAGCAGAATCTGAGGGTATTGTCAAGACCACAGTGGTACACCAGCAAGATCATCAACATCATCATTCATTTATTACATGCTTTGCAACTAAAGAGCTCAAAGTGAGTTAGAAGTTAGAATCTACGACATCAGATATCCATTCGACAATGCAAGAACAAAGTAGAATTAGGAAAAGGCATTTCTGGCACAGGAATATATTAATCAAATATGTAAAAAATGGTGCCAAAAAGTGATACATAAAGACAGTTAAAGTGACTGAGAGCAGTTTTGCTATGTCAGACAGTCTTTTTAGAGAGGTTGAAGGTTTTAAAAGCTTGCATCATGATTTTGAATGTGGCTCAATGGAGTATCAAAAGCCAATGTAGAGATTTTAGGATGAGTGACCCTTTTGAATTTTCTTGCACTCAGCCGCATTTGAGCTGTAGCATTCTGAATGAGTGTCGGCTGACCTTTTATTTTGGGATTCCAAATATGGTTGAAAAATAGATTTCTTGAATTCAATGGTGACAATATCATCATGTTTTTATACTGTTTCACAGAAAGAATTAAAAGTTGAAATGTCATCTTCTGTTTTGCTGTCGGCAAGGGGAAGCCCACCTCCCAAGTTGAAGCCCCTTCCCTCAGTGAGGAGGCAGGCAGCATCAAAGCTGGTGACCACCAGGAAAATGATTGCCCTGGATGACCAACCCCTGCAGTTGGTTGAGAATGTGGGATTTAAGTGGCTGCTACATGTGTTAGCCCAAAATTACACGTAACCCCATCTCTGGGTATGGGTTACTACCCAATGAGGCCATAAAAGAATTTGTTGTAATCTTTGGGGAAGGAACCTTCCCAGGCTAGTTTGGCACATCCTCTTTATTGCAGGGCCTGGATCCTTTGTCAAGTGGGGTGGGAGGAGATTACTCCCAAGGCCCCGAGTGGTAAGGGTGGCCCCTTGTGTCTGTCCCTTTGTCCCTGGGGTAACCAGTTTATGTCTGTCTCAATGTGTTCTGGGGGTATCAAAAAAAGACTGGAATCACTGGACTAGAGTCCAAAACAATTATTTACTGATGAACAATGAGTGAAAATGGCACAAATCATGATCCACAGCAGCACAATGTATTGGTTTATCACAATGTTCTCCTCAATCATTCAGAAATGTCAAAGGTCAGGGAATTACTACCCTCCAGGGCTTGGAAAAATAGGTCCCCAGGAGGTCAGGGTATCCTTTTGATGGGCAGGACCACCCCTTCCAACTGGCAAGGATACAGTTTCTGCACAGAAAGAGAAAACTCCCTTTTCCCAGGGTCTTCAGAATCACTGGATGGGTGTCCCTTTTAATGTAGGCTTTGCTTTTACTCACTGTTAGATGACTCAAACCTTCTGTACTCTAATACAGTCCTTCGTTCTTTTCTTTGAATCCCTGATGGGAGGAATCCTCTGGAGCAGGACTATTGGTGCTCCAGTCAGGAGGAAAGGCAGTCAAAACTTCCTTCTGAGTCTTGGAAGTAATCTTTAGGAAAAATGAAGATATCACCTGAGTGTATCCTTACAGCAGGTCACCACCACTTCTGGGGCAGGTCTTCCCTAACCTGCCCAGACCCAGGGTTCTCCGTTCCCTGGGCCCAGGAGATGAACAGGCTCCAGTAAGACTCCTACTATGTAAAAATCCAAATTACAAAAAACGTACCCAGAGGGAAGATTCCATCCAGATAGGTTATGTACTGGAAAGGAAAGATCCCTCCTGACTCTGGTCAGGCCCACCCTCTGTCTGGGCCTGCAAAATAACTACAGATAATCATCTCTCTACCTCTGAACTCTGTTCCAAACTCAAAAGACTGCCTCTCTAGCAGTAGCCAGAGCCCTGCTTTTAAAAGCTAACTAGAGGGATGGTCATTCCAGACCTCGTAGAGGGTGGGACTGCATTTGACTGAAATCTCCACTATCATCCTGCACAAAATCTAATACTTGATTCCCAGGGCTTACTGGTAACCCAGAAAGGTGCCTGGGTTACATACAAAGTTCCCTCCAAGGCATTTAGTGGATGGATGATTCCTACGCTGTATACTTACTGCCATGTTTGGGGAAGACACAGCTGATCAAAGTGGAAGGGAGTAGTAACATCCATTTCAGCTGGAACATCTTGACCATCCAGAATTCTACACATGCCTACATCTTCTTGGCAGTACACTGGTGGCAAATGGACAAGGCAAGGTCAGATAGCAGTTCGGACAGGGCACACCAGCAGGGTATAGATGGGCTGTGCTGTACACCCAGGTGATTGATCCAAGCTCTACCTCAACATATCTTAACTGCGATAAGACGGAGGATAGACTGGAAAGACATTTATTTTGTTTTTATTTATTATTTATTACATTTATTTATTAATCACCTTGCTGTTAAAAATGCCCAAGGTGATATACAACCAAATAAAATACAATACATAAAATACAATCATAAAATAATAAAATTGGAGGACTTACTGGCTGGAGCACTCTCGAAAGAGAGAGAGGTTTTGGGGCCGAAATCGCTGCATTTTTCTCCTGTTGAGAGCGTTACCATCTGCATCGGCTCGAGGCCACGCCCCCGGAAGTGACATCAGCGCCGGGTCGAACGCTGGTATAAATTCAGGGAAGGGATAACCTGACTTGGAGGACTTACTGGCTGGAGCACTCTCGAAAGAGAGAGAGATTTTGGGGCCTGAATCGCTGCATTTTTCTCCTGTTGAGAGCATTACCATCTGCATCGGCTCGAGGCCACGCCCCCGGAAGTGACATCAGCGCCGGGTCGAACGCTGGTATAAATTCAGGGAAGGGATAACCTGACTTGGAGGACTTACTGGCTGGAGCACTCTCGAAAGAGAGAGAGGTTTTGGGGCCTGAATCGCTGCATTTTTCTCCTGTTGAGAGCGTTACCATCTGCATCGGCTCGAGGCCACGCCCCCGGAAGTGACATCAGCGCCGGGTCGAACGCTGGTATAAATTCAGGGAAGGGATAACCTGACTTGGAGGACTTACTGGCTGGAGCACTCTCGAAAGAGAGAGAGGTTTTGGGGCCGAAATTGCTGCATTTTTCTCCTGTTGAGAGCGTTACCATCTGCATTGGCTCGAGGCCACGCCCCCGGAAGTGACATCAGCGCCGGGTCGAACGCTGGTATAAATTCAGGGAAGGGATAACCTGACTTGGAGGACTTACTGGCTGGAGCACTCTCGAAAGAGAGAGAGGTTTTGGGGCCTGAATCGCTGCATTTTTCTCCTGTTGAGAGCGTTACCATCTGCATCGGCTCGAGGTCACGCCCCCGGAAGTGACATCAGCGCCGGGTCGAACGCTGGTATAAATTCAGGGAAGGGATAACCTGACTTGGAGGACTTACTGGCTGGAGCACTCTCGAAAGAGAGAGAGGTTTTGGGGCCTGAATTGCTGCATTTTTCTCCTGTTGAGAGCGTTACCATCTGCATCGGCTCGAGGTCACGCCCCCGGAAGTGACATCAGCGCCGGGTCGAACGCTGGTATAAATTCAGGGAAGGGATAACCTGACTTGGAGGACTTACTGGCTGGAGCACTCTCGAAAGAGAGAGAGGTTTTGGGGCCTGAATCGCTGCATTTTTTTCCTGTTGAGAGCGTTACCATCTGCATCGGCTCGAGGCCACGCCCCCGGAAGTGACATCAGCGCCGGGTCGAACGCTGGTATAAAATTAAGACAAGTGCGGCGCGCAGCCGCCGGCGCGCTGCCGAAGCCGCGCGCCAAAGGGGCACGCCCCTTGGTAAAAAATTTTTCTTAGTGTCTTCTCCTGTCTTTATGGGCAGGAAAAGAAAATCTAAAAATTGGACTTCAACACCGGCTTCTATGGAAGGCAGGGGACCGATGGATCAGCATGTAGTAAGGCGGGTAAGTCAAGATACTCGCAATACTATTCCAGAGATATCATTTTCCTCAGGTGCTTCTGATAGCCCAAGCCATCAGTTACAATCTCAACCCTTTATAGAAGTGAAGTCACCTATTGCATCAAGTTCGGAGGTGGTAGAAATCAACGTGGAATCTCCCTTAATGGGAGAACAGGACGCAAATGAAATGGTATCCAAAGGGGAAGCAGAACTACAAATATTAAGTTCTGCACCCTTGGATCCACATAACATAACTCTGACTGATGTTTGGAAGGCTATTAATGATCTCCAGAAAGTTATGACGGGGTTTATGTTACAAACTAATAAAGGGAGTGTAGAAATGAAAAATGTCCTACAAAAATGTGATAGTCGGTTAAAACAACTGGAAGATACAGGAAAAGTCACTACAGAACAGATAATAAATTTACAGACAGCAAGTAACTCCTTTATTAAGGATAGTTTAAGTAGTCAGAGACAGATTGAGAGTCTGGAAAATGAGAATAGGGTTAGAAACTTAAGGTTCTTAAATTTTCCTATGACGAGACTTCTTTCTGCTATAGAATTATTAAAAAAATATCTTAAAGAGAACCTGGCTATATTAGATGTAGATGATAAATCTGTATCAAAAATTTACTATATATTAACCTCAAAGATTAAGAGACAGGAAGGAGATGATGGGATGGACAGTATACAACAAGAGTCCCCCAATTTAACCTCCTTCCTAGAGTCATCTATAGATGATATTCCTCAGCGTGCTACCCTTTTAGTAACTTTCTGTAGAGAAAGGGATAAGGTACATATACTGCAGAAGTATTTTAGAAATAGGGAACTTCTATTTTGCGGACACAAAGTCCAAGTGTTTCCAGATGTGTCACGATCTACACAATACAGGAGGAAACAATTTCTTTCCTTGAAATCTAGAGTTTTGGCCCTAGGGGCAACATTTTTTCTTAAGTTTCCCTGTAAATGCCTGGTGATTTATCAAAGGAATAAATTTATTTTTCATGATCCAACACATCTGGAAGTATTTCTTGTAGATAAGGAAACGGGTTGAGTTATATAGTAACTACATTAAAAATAACAATCCAGTAAAAAGTTATTGTTTATATAACATTTGCTTGTTAAAAATTGCCTTTTTAGTGCCTCCCATTTAGGGGACTATAAATTTGCATTATAGTTGTGAATCTTGAAGAATCTGTTTTTTCTTTTTTGTTATGTTTAATGCAAATTGTTTCCTGTTTTTTTTGCATATGTTTTAATTTGTAAAAAATTCCAATAAACTATAAATAAAAAAAAAATAATAATAAAATTGTGAAATAATACATCTCTTTACCAATTATCAACAACCATTACTTCTACTAGATCTCACTAATACTACAACAGATCATAGTACAAGCACTTACCCCATGTTCACAATCTCCAATAATTAATCATTTTGAAATTAGTTAAAGGTTGTAAATATCATCCATATTTTTAGTTTTTTCTGGGATTGTTTTAACCCCATTTTTGATCTTATATCAAAGGGGAGACTGTTCCATAAAACTGGAACAGAAGCTGAGAAAAACCTATTAATCTCAAATGACCAAACTTTTTAGATGGTACAAATGGCACTAGATATTTTCCCATAGAGTGCAAATGTCTTGGTGTCTCATGCCATTTTAAACTATTTTTCAAATGTGGCGAACCATTCTTTCTCAAAATTTTAAAGGCCAAAACTAAGCATTTAAATTTACATCTTGCTTCCCAGCAATCAATGTAGTTGCAGCAACAAAGGCATGGCTGGTGTTTTGTTTTAGCTATCTGTCACAATCCTAGCTGCCACATTTTTCAATCAATTGTAATATTCTCATTGTCTTACTTGGTAACCCCAAACAGGTGGCATTATAATAATCTATATGATTCAAAATTAGGGCATACACCACTTGTATGATCTAAATAAGGTTTCAATTGTTTTACCATTTTCAGTTCTCAAAATGTACTTTTCGCAGCCGGTGCTATCTGCTGCTCCAAATTCAATTTTTCATCAAATTTCACCCCAAGTGATCTAACTTCCTCTGTACTTGCCAACATTATATTACCCAATTTAGACATGAACATTCCTTGTTTTATGGTTACAGACAGAGGCAGGAACATGACAAAAGGGCTACCAGGGAATCCAATGCTTTCCACACTTGCTGCACCTGGCAGTGCGAGATTCCCTGGAGTTGGTGGGTCAAGACAAGTGTCAATTTTGTCCTGTGGGAACTAATAGAAAGGTGCAGGAAAACAGCAGGATATTTTAACTGGACATAAAGGGTGGGCAGCAGCTCCGAGAGAAGCAGAAAGCAGTCAGAGCACCTCTGCATTTACTTATTCAGGGTAGGCACAAGATAGAATTCCCCCATCTGATGATGCAGAGATTAGTGGAGTAACATATATCTGTACACGAGCTGTCTGTGTGTAACACTACTAAAGAAAGTGGACCCTTGTGGCTGTGGTATGGTTGGCACCACCTAGTGAGTGATCTTGCAAGGTCCACATCGGCAGCTGACAGAGAAGCCAATAGGTGGGATTGGCTGGAGCTTCACCTATACCAGCTGCCTCCCCTGCAGGTTGAGCCCTTGGGTTCTGGCATCCATCAGGACTTAGGTGGGTTCCTAAGGCTATGCAGAGTGAGAGTCTGATCAGAGCAAGGGTCATGGAAGGCAGCAGACAGCAGAATGGATATAGGCCAGAGGTCGAGGCAGGTAGCAGACAGTGGAAGGTCAGAGGCCAGTCTGGAGTCAGAATCCAGGTAGTCAGTCCAAAACAAACAGGACAGACAAGACAGACAAGGCCAACAAGACAAGCAAGGAAGGAAGGAAACAAGCAGGGCCAGAAACAAGGACAGACAGGCAAGGAACTGGACAAGGAATACAGAGGAGATAGGACAACACAAGGAAATAAAACAAGGAACACAGAACAAGGCACAAAGCAAGAATAAGACAAGGAAAGCAACACACACTGAACTGCAAGGGCACGAGAAGATCTGTTGCTGAGGCACTGGCTGGTTGCAAAGACTTTCTTATGTACTCCTGGAGGATATGACATCATCAGCTAGTGCCACAGGAAGTCCCGACTAGGGGACCTATAAAGGCAGTCCAGATTTACAGAAAGTTGCATCCCGGGCCCTTGGAGCAGTATGCTGCTAGAGTTGCTTTGGATCAGAGGTGAGGGACTTAACAGTACCCCTCCTCCAAAGCCCCCTTCCCAGTCTTCTGGGCCTAGACTTCAAGGGAAACCTGTGGTGGAATTCCACCACCAGATGGGGAGCCTGCAGATTGATGGCAAGTTCCCATGAATTCTCCTCAGGGCCATAGTTCCTCTCTCTGGGCTCCAGGCAATGAGATACTGTAACTTGTTTCAAACTCTGCGTGAATTAAGAATTTTTTCTATGTCAAACTGGGTGTCTTCTTCAAGAGGGAGTTCAGGCTTTTGGGGTGGTGTTCTGCCTGACCAGGGCAGGATGGCAGGCTTTAACAAGGAGATGTCATGTATTCGTAGAGACATGGGAAGCTTGACTTTATAGGCAACTGGGCCCAGCTGCCGCTCAATGGGAAAAGGCCCCATGAATCAGGGTGCAAATTTTGTGGATGGTATTTTAAGCCTCAGATTCTTTGTACTGAGCTATACCAATGTAACAGGATGGAGAGGGGTACAAGGTGCAGTTTCTTGTCGGCTTGGGCTTTAGCACATCATGCAGCTTGATCAATGAGTTGGCAAGTCTTTACCCATAGATCCTGGAGCTCTTGTCCTACCAAGGTAGCTGTTTGACAAGTCTCAGGAGTAGGAACAAGTCACAGGATCCATGGATGGCATCCAAAGATGATGTAAAATGGTGATGATCCAGTGGCGCTGTTGACATAGTTATTATTGGCAAATTCGGTCCATGGAAGAAAGTAGGCTCAATTGTCTTGTCTCTGATTTACATACAAGTGCAGAAAAACTTTGAGGCCTTGGTTGACTCTCTCAGTCTGGCCATTACTCTGAGGGTGGTGGGCAGAGGTGAAGTCCAGGACAATTCTGAATTTCTGGAGTAGAGCTCTCCAGTACTTCGCATTGAATTGGACCCCCTGATCTGAAAAAATGTGGAGAAGAAGTCCATGGATTCTAAATATGTGCTGAGTGAAGAGTTGAGTTCAGACATGGATGGGCGTCCAGAGAGAGGAGCAAAGTGTGCCATCCATTCGAAGGAGGAAGATCACAGATAAAATCGATGCCACATGAGTCCAAGGTTCTGTGGGAGCTGGCAGTGGCTGTAAGAACCAAGAAGCAAGAAGGTAGGTGATCTAAAAAAGCCGTTAGGTAAACAAAAGGGATAGATGCCAAGGTCTTTTTCAAATATTTATTGTGGTGGAGACGTATTTAAAAACAACTGCCCGACTAAGGCCGAGTTTTGCCACTCTTTCAGCGGCTGCCTCAGGGGCTATGAATAAATCATAAAAACATGGAGATTAATAAAACAAAATTAAAAAACATCAATAACTTTAAAAAGTTTTTTGTACATGCATATGCTGATGTTTAAAAGAATATAATAATACAAATCCTGTATGTTGAGTAGTGAGAAAGGAATTTAAGAGAAGACTCAAAGTGACCTCATATAAGTTGCCCGAGGGGCTACAGGCTTGAAAAAGCTTTCAGCGGCAAGGGCCTTTTTTAATCATTGGTCACAGTGAGGCATTTTTTAGAACGCTTCCATGTATGAAGCTAAATCGATATACACTTATCTTATAAAGCTCTACAGTCCAAATTTTGCAGGTGAGAACACAAGTGCAACAAACTGAAGTGTAATCCGGCTGGGTAAGGAAAATCCGACGCTGTCCGACAATAAAACCTCCTTCTTCAGGGAGTCGGATATAATTCTTGCCGGTACAGAAACTGTGAAAATGGAATTGCATTTTAAATAAGAGGTGTATATCCAAAAAGTCCCACTTACAGTTTTTGAGGAAAGCAGCGCCTCTGGTAGGAGAAACTTATGTATTGTGAGTCAAACTTGTCTGGCTGTGGTGAAGCGTCTCAGCGTGTCTCTACAATTGAACAGGGGTGCATAAAACATGAAAAAAGCAAACCCAAACTTAATAAACCCATACCAAAGATACCTGAGTTGCATGAACACTGACTTGTGCGGTGCTGATGAACAGTCTAATGCCTTGCTGTGAATCATCTATCAGCAGCGGTACTGGAGCCAAAACGCTGGCATTTTAAAGCTTCAAAGACCCGCCAAAATCGCGGGTGTGTCCATATATGGGTACATACGACATCCAGACGCCATCTTAAATGTAGATGGTCCAAATAAGGGCATGTGCATCATCGGACGCCATCTTGGTTATTGCCACATCGGGAACGACATGATGATGGTCCAAATAAGGGCATTTGCATCATCAGATGCCATCTTGGTAACTTGCACGTCGGCAGCAACTTGCATTGAAAAGCAGTGAATGAAATAAATCTATATTTCACGAAATGCTGTTTGGCAGGAATTAACAGTGTCATGAGTCAAAAGCATGGGGATGCTGAATGAATTATCTGAATTAAAAAATCACAAATTCTAGAGTGCGTGGTAGTTAAAGGGACACATCAAAACAAAGAAAATGTCTGTGTTAACATGATAGGGACAAGTCTGATCTTCATGGATTCAAATGAGAGTTTACCATTCGATTTTTTCATTGAGATTAAGAGCAGATTGCCTATCACCCCCCCGCCAGGATTGGGTGACATGATCGACAATGAGCCATTGGAGTTGTTCAAAGGTGTGTTGATAAGTTATACAATGTTGTACAATGGGAGCTTTTAAATCGAGATTTTTAATTCTGCTCCTGTGTTCAATTAGGCGAACCCTGATTTTGCGTTTAGTGCGGCTAATGTAAATCTTAGAGCATGGACATATAAGTCCATACACCACGAATTCAGAGTTGCAGTCCACTGGATATTTGCGGATAACTTTAACGTGACTGTTGGGATCTTGCCATTCTATGCCTGTAATGGCTTGAGTGCAAAAACTGCAGTTGCCACAGATAGTTTGTCCTGGGGGACCATGATGGTGATCAATGTGCTGTGCCGCTCGCACCACCTGTTGTTTGATGTTCGTCCCTCGACTATATACAAATATTGGAGGTGTTTCAAAAATTGTGTGTGGATTTAGAACATGCCAATTACGGCGGATGGATTGTCTGATGTGATGAGTGAGGTCTGTGTGTTCCAATATGCAGACTAAGTTGGAAATTTGTTTTTTGTTTCTGTATTCTAAGAGGTCATCACGATCAGAATATTTAGCCCGCTTGAAGGCATGCTTGATGGCTTGTGGGGGATATCCTCTCTCACGGAATCTGTTGCTGAATACCTTAATCTGTTGTAAAAAATCTTGATGGTCAGAACAAATTCTCCGTATGTGAAAGAACTGCCCGACAGGAAGTCCTTCCTTAAACCATCTTGGGTGATGACTTTCAAATTTGAGAAAGTTGTTCCTGTCAGTGGGTTTCCTGTAAAGTGATGTGTGAATTGCACTAGATTTTTTGGAGACCAGGATATCCAGAAAAGGCAAATGTTCTTTGTCGAATGACATGGAAAATTTTAGGTGTGAGCTGGTAGTGTTGAGCCACGAATAGAATTGGAGTAATTGACCTTCAATGCCGCTCCAGATGAAAAAAATGTCGTCTATATATCTTGACCACTGTACGACAAATTTGAAAAAATCAGATGGATATATGACTGTTTCCTCAAATCTGGAGACATATAAATTGGCAATGTCAGGGGCTACAGGAGACCCCATTGCCACCCCATGGATCTGTAGATAATACTCTTGTTGGTAAGAAAAATAGTTATTAAATAAAACTAATTCCATCAGTGACATCAAAAACTCAGTGGGAATGCGTTGGGGACGTACACAGTTGGTGATGACTTCTCTCGTGAGATCCAAAGCTTCTTCTTGGGGAACATTTGTATGGAGTGCTTCTATGTCAAGACTGACTAGTATAGCCTTGTCTGATATTTGGGGGATGTCCGTAAGTTTCTGCAACATATGCGATGTGTCCTGTATGTATGACTTGGATAGGCATACAGCTGGTTGAAGGAAGTGGTCGAGAAATTTAGCCAGTGGTTCCAGAAGAGACCCATTAGCGGATACTATGGGTCGACAGGGAGGGTTTTCTAAGGTTGTATGTACCTTGGGTACCCCATAAATGACTGGTGACCTGGGAAATTCAACATTTAAAAATATCAATTCCTTCGGAGTTAGAAATCCAGCAATGGAAGCCGTTTGTAATAATTGTTGAATTTGATTTTTAAGATGGAGGGTTGGATCTTCTGTGAGTCTATGATAAAACTTGCGATCATCCAATTGTCGATGAATTTCTTGTTGGTATGCGATATCATCCATGATGACTATCGCTCCGCCTTTGTCAGCGGATTTAATGATGATATCTTTGTTTTGTGCTAGCGATTTTAATGCTTGGTTCTCACATGCGGCTCAGGTATCTTTGGTATGGGTTTATTAAGTCTGGGTTTGCTTTTTTCATGTTTTATGCACCCCTGTTCAATTGTAGAGCCATGCTGAGACGCTTCATCACAGCCAGACAAGTTTGACTCACAATACATAAGTTTCTCCTACCAGAGGCGCCGCTTTCCTTAAAAACTGTAAGTGGGACTTTTTGGATATACACCTCTTATTTAAAATGCAATTCCATTTTCATAATTTCTGTACTGGCAAGAATTATATCCGACTCCCTGAAGAAGGAGGTTTTCTCCGAAACACTGCGTGTCGGACAGCGTTGGATTTTCCTTACCCAGCCGGATTATACTTTGGTTTGTTGCACTTGTGCTCTCACCTGTAAAATTTGGACTGTAGAGCTTTATAAGATAAGTGTATATCGATTTAGCTTCATACATGGAAGCGTTCTAAAAAGTGCCTCACTGTGACCAATGATTAAAAAAGGCCCTTGCCGCTGAAAGCTTTTTCAAGCCTGTAGCCCCTCGGGCACCTTATATGAGGTCACTTTGAGTCTTCTCTTAAATTCCTTTCTCACTACTCAACATACAGGATTTGTATTATTATAGTATTATCAGTGATTTCCTGATTATCGTGGATTCTAGACTTGTATTGATATGATGTTTAAAAGAAAACATTAAAATGATGACATGCAAATAAGACCCAACAGAGCAAACATGCATCATCAAACGTCATTAAGGTTGAAATTTACCTATATATATATATATATAAAAAAGTCAACCCGAATTAAAAAACATTTTGAAAATATTTTTGAAAACATTTTTTTAAAAACATGGGATCAATTGAGTAAGCAACATATTATAAAAATTGTTTAAAAATTCTTCCATTAAAAACAAGCTATATTAATATTAAGATGCATCTGATCTCAGTGCCCCATGTTTATTACCTCAGACACTCGTTTGGAATCAGGACCATTAAAAGGGCTTCAAGCTTATGGTGCAATATCATTTAAAAGAAATCCACAGTGGGAATTCTAAAACTATCATTCAAAACATTCAAAACTATCATTCAAAACATTCAAAACTATCACTAGTGGTCTTTCAAGGTGCAAGTAAAAATGTGTAGGCAAGAATTATTGAAAGAATGTGAACAAACCTTAATTTCTATATGATAAATCACAATCTTGTAGACTCCATTCATCTAATGGTGCCTAATATTAAAAAAGTGGAAAGGTTATGAGATGCTGTGAACAAGTTTTTGAAGAGAGGAGAAACAGGTAGATTATTGAAAAAAGTAACAAATGGTATATGAAACTGCGCTATTGCCTATTTCTGTGTATGTGCTTATACTCTGCGCCTGCCATTCAAACAGATATGGAATTCGCTACAGACAACTAATTTATGTGATTAAAGAAATAATGTTACCATAATCTCTACATCTCGATGTAGAATTTATATTCATCATGGCAAGTGTGTATGTATTGTTCTAAGATCACATCTAACGGAACTTTAAAGCGCCAAAACACTATCAGTCATTCGGGGGGCGTGTCTAGAACATATCAACAAGAAAGAGAATATCTTTACAGATATTTGTGCCTACTTTCTTCCATGGACCGAATTTGCCATGATATTCTCTGCCACAGGGGTCTCTCTTCAGTCTTCGTTTTTCGGCGCTGCTGTAGGCATCACGGAGCAGGAGCCTTTGTGAGTTTTCTCACAGTATTTTGTCTGACTAAAGCCACAATTCTCATTTTCTCCCACACAGGATCTCTCAGGTTTCCACCGGCTGGTGAGTTATCATTGTCTCGATTTTACTCTCTGAGTAAAATTTCTTTTTTTCTCTCACGTTTTCTTCTCCTCAATCGACGGCTGTTGACGCTAAAATGGCTACGGGATTTAAAAAATGTCCCATCTGTAATCGGACAATGTCCATTACAGACCCACACCTTGAGTGTGTGCTGTGTTTAGGGGAAAAACACAATGTAACAATCTGCCCTAAATGTGCAGAAATGACCGCGAAGGGAAGAAAGGCCCACCAAGAAAAGATGGAACACTTATTCCATCTACAACTTCTGCCATCTCCCTCTACGTCGACTAAATCATTTCCGGCTGGATCTCTAAACGCATAATTTTGAAAAAACGCCATCCGGAAGGGTCGGGGGACCATCCATCGCCAACGTCATCAATAGCATCCCCGAAGTCAGCGATCGAACACCGCTCGAAGCACCGTCATCGGCACTGATACCCATCGATACCAGAGGCACTTCTCTCCCCGGAGGAATCGACCGTGAAATGGCCAAGAATCCAGGAAACACCGATACCTCTGACGCCGGGGCCTTCATCCCACGGAGAAGCACTAGTTGTTGAACCTCCACAGGGCTCTGTGGAAGGAACATCGACACCTTCACCGCCATCGCATACAGCTGCTCTGCCCACATCAGCTGTTATGCAGGAATTGTCGGATTTCATCTGGCAAGCGGTGCTCCAGGCCTTAAAGGAACAGATTCCGGCGCCTTCGCCGATGCCGGTGCCTACACTGATGCCGGTATCTGTACCGACGCCAGTGGTTCCACCAAAGCTGGTGCACACACCAATACCGGTGCCTGCACCGATGCTGACAACCCCATCGATGCTGGTGCCTGCACTGATGCCGGCACCACAACCTAAGTTGATGCCGAGGCGACCATCGATCTGAACACCGATTCCATCGTCAATACCAGACCCGATGCCATTGATGCCGATGTCACCTGGGGCTCCAGGACATCCTGAAGTTACGTTATACCAACTTCTGATGAAGAGATTTGATGAAGTAGTTGGTGCTCTTCTACCCAAGCCACGAGAAGAGATTCCTGAACGGATACCCCTCGATGATCCGCAGCCAGGTCCTTCAGGACTTCTACGTCCACCAAGATCTTCTCCGATATCTCCACATCAGGAAAATCCATACGATACGTGGGATGAGGGACATACAGACACTTCCTCTGAAGAATTTATGTCGGATCCTTCCCCTCCAGACCAAAGGAAGAAATCTCCACTGGAGGATTTATCCTTTACAAATTTTGTTCAGGATATGGTGGACACCATACCCTTCACATTGGTAACTGAGGAAGATGCTAGACAGCAAACATTGGAGGTCCTCCAATTTGTGGACCCTCCAAAACAAGTATTAGCCATCCCTATCCATGCAGTCCTCCTAGACTTACAACATCGACTCTGGGAGCACCCATGCTCAGTACCTGCTGTCAATAAAAGGATGGACACTACTTATTTGGTACAGTCTGTTCCTGGCTACCAAAAAGCACAACTTCCACACCAATCAGTGGTTGTGAAATCTGCACAAAAGAAGTAAAAAAGGATAAGTCCGCATTCCTCCACTCCCCCAGGAAAGGATCATAGATTCTTAGATTCCCTGGGGAGGAAAATTTATCAAGGAGCCATGTTAAATACCAGGATTTCATCTTATCAATTATACATGACTCAATATCAAAGAAATCTGTGGAAACAGATGCAAGAATTGTCAACATCTTTACCACAGCAATATCAGGAAGCAGCCCAAGCAATCATTCACAAAGGACTTGAAGCTGGCAAGCATGAAGTCCGAGTTGCTTATGATGGGTTTGAAACAGCATCCAGAATAGTGGCCTCTGGGATAAGTGTGAGACGTTGGGCATGGCTTAAGGCCTCAGACCTCAGGCCTGAGGTCCAAGAAAAATTAGTTGACTTACCATGTCTTGGTGACAACCTTTTCGGTTCCAAAGTACAAGATGCGGTAGAACAATTAAAAGAACACACAGAAACCCTGCACCAACTTTCATCAATTCCACAGAATTCTGCTGCCCAGTCATCTCGTTGGCCTCCAAGAAAAGAATCTAGATGACCCTTCTATCGGCAGAGCATTATTACCCTCCAGCATCAAGGGGCAGATCTTCTAGGCTGCAGCAAAGACCTCAGCCCAGACAACTTAGGGTGGCTAGGCCTTAACCCCCGCTGCAGACGGGACCGGCTGCAGGCTTTTGAGACCTTTCCCAGAGACCAAAGCCATCTCTTCAGTCCTCATCCAGAGCTTCCGGTAGGAGGCCGAGTGTCCTCCATCTACAACCATTGGTTACAAATAACAACAGACCAATGGGTACTTGCAATAATATCTCAAGGTTACCAACTCAATTTTCTCTCTATTCCAAGAGATTCTCCTCCAAGACCTCTTTCACTAAGCGAAAATCACATAATCAGTTACAAGTAGAATTATCCACCCTTCTGAGAGCCAGAGCTGTAGAGCTGGTGCCCCAGACTCAGCAGGGCAGAGGATTCTATTCCCGCTATTTCCTCATTCCAAAGAAAACCGGAGGCTTACGTCCCATCCTAGACCTCAGAAATCTCAACAAATTTCTGAAGAAAGAAAAGTTCAGGATGGTTTCTCTAGGCACCATGCTTCTACTTCTTCAAACAGGAGATTGGCTTTGTTCTCTGGATCTTCAAGACGCTTACGCTCACATACCAATATTCCCTCCTCATCGCAAGTATCTGCACTTCATGGTGGGTCATCAACATTTCCAATATAGAGTACTACCATTCGGACTTGCCTCTGTTCCCAGAGTATTCACCAAATGTCTGGCAGTAATAGCAGCACACTTGCACAAGGAAAGTATCCATGTCTTCCCCTATCTAGATGACTGGCTCATCAGAAGTCAATCTCAACAAGGAGCTCTGGCTTCTCTCAGTCGAACAATTACTCTACTTCACTCCATGGGCTTTCTCATCAATTATCAAAAGTCCCATCTCATTCCATCATATCTGCTTCAATTCATCAGAGCAGAATTGAACACCATCCTCTCAAAAGCTTTTCTACCCAAGGATCGGGCAGACACACTTTCCCTTTTGGCAAACTCGCTACACTCAAAGAAACAAGCAACAGCTCATCAGTTTCTAACCTTACTAGGCCACATGGCCTCTACAGTTCATGTCACTCATATGGCAAGGCTCGCCATGAGAGAAACCCAATGGACATTAAGATCACAATGGATCCAAGCCATTCAACCACTGTATTCTCCAATTCAAGTAACCCACCAACTAGTTCATCTCTACTTTGGTGGGCGAACAAGGACAATTTGCGCAAGGGCCTACCCTTCCAACGACCGGTCCCACAGATAACGTTAACTACAGATGCATCCACCTTGGACTGGGGAGCTCACATAGACAATCTCCAGACCCAAGGTACTTGGACAACACTCAAAGCTACATTCCAAATCAATTTCCTGGAACTTCGAGCTATACGTTATGTGCTGCATGCATTCAAGGACTGCCTTTCACACAAGATTGTTCTGATCCAAACGGACAACACAGTAGCCATGTGGTACATCAACAAACAAGGAGGTACAGGCTCATATCTCCTCTGTCAAGAAGCTGCACAGATTTGGGACTGGGCCCTGACACACTCCATGTTTCTACGGGCCACTTATCTGGCAGGCATTCACAACATAGTGGAAGATCGACTCAGTCGCCAGTTCCAACCACACGAATGGTCCCTGGATCCCTTAGAAGCGACCAGGATATTTCAACGTTGGGGACAACCAACAATAGACCTCTTTGCGTCACACCTGAATCACAAAGTGGACAAATTCTGCGCTCTACGCAGACAGAATCACCAACTAGCCAAGGACGCCTTTGCTCGCCCTTGGAACTCAGGCCTTCTATACGCGTATCCTCCAATACCGCTCATAACCAAAACTCTAGTGAAGCTACAACAGGACAAGGGGTCCATGATACTCATAGCCCCGTATTGGCCTCGACAAGTATGGTTTCCCACACTTCTAGACCTCTCGATCAGAGAGGCAATTCACCTGGGTGTAGCTCCCACTCTCATAACTCAGGATCAGGGTCGGTTGCACCATCCCAACCTTCAATCCCTATCCCTGACAGCATGGATGTTGAATGCTTGATTTTACAACCTCTCAATCTTTCAACCAATGTATCTCAAGTGCTTATAGCTTCACATAAACCTTCCACACGAAAGAAGTATTCTTCGAAATGGAAAAGATTTACTTTGTGGTGCAGCCAAAAGAGTATTGATCCCTTCTCCTGCCCCACAACTTCTTTACTGGACTACTTATATCATCTTTCAGACTCTGGTCTCCAGACATCATCTGTAAGAGTACATTTAAGTGCAATCTCGGCTTACCATAACAAGATGGGAGATGCACCAATATCCATACAACCTCTTGTCACCAGGTTTATGAGAGGTTTAACTGAACTTTTTTATAATTTATTCTTTATTATTTTTCAATGATTACATCAAGAAACCATTTACAAATATGTATCACGTACAAGGCAAATTTGCATACTTAAAACAAATATATTTACTGTAGTACATATAACATAACTGGGGGAGAATATTAACATATTTGTTGAAGAAATCATATCTAATGCAGTCCCATTTATCCTAATGAGGCTACCATTAGACCTAACAAAACATAAATGGAGAATGGACTAATCTATTTTCTCAAGGAGCCTTTACCTCTAATGTTTCAAATTCAGTTGCAGATTTATCCAGTAAGAACGTCTCTAAATGAACTGGATCCATAAACCCAAATTTTTTTCCCTTATAATTTATATAACATAAACAAGGAAATTTTAAAAAGAAAGTTGCCTCTAAAGCCACTACACGATGTTTTAAAGCAAGAAAGTTTTCCTTCTTGCTTGGGTGGCTCTGGCAAAATCCGGGAATATTTGGATCTTGTATCCACAAAAAGAGACATCCTTATAAAAAACTTTCTGAATAGTTTATCCTTGTCCTGTTCTGATAGAAAGGCAATAAAAAGGGTTGCCCTGTTCTCAATTATGTCCAGAGACTCCTCCAAGAAGGTTGATATCCCTATACTTGGAGGAGTATCCAGATCATCACCGGGAATATTCTTATCCCTTTTCTTTCTAAAATAATATATTTTAGACAAACTAGGGAATTCTTCATCTTCATACATTAATACTTCCTTAAGAAACTTTTTAAACATTTCTAAAGGGGACAAAAGATGTCTTATTGGGAAATTTACCAATCTTAAGTTTTTTAATCTCAATAAATTTTCCATTCATTCTAGTTCTTTATGTATATTTAAACTATCACACATGAATGTATTTTGTGATGACTGAACCAGCTGCATTTTCTCCTTCATCTCAGATATATCTTTTTCACATTTTAAAACTTTTATCCGCTGTTCATTAATCTTTTCAAAATTAACATTTATAACAGTTGACAACGATCTATTCATAACAACAATATTATTATCTAATTTTGAAATAGCGTTCCATAAATCTGATAACATAACATTGTCTGGATTTACATCCAGAACAGTGTTACCAATAAGAACTGGACTAGGTTCTGGAATTATAACTTTAAGTAAAGATTTCTCAGACCCTTGACTTTCTGCTCGAGAAACCAAGCTTACTTCCAAGGGATTGAGTCCTACCAGTTCTGTTGCCAGTTCAGTAGATGGGATCTTACATGGCTGCGGCGGTAAAACGGGACCTCCTTCTGGACTAAGGGAAGCAAACGATGAACTTCCCATTAAATCCTCATTTGGATCAACCCTCTGCCTTACGACATGTTGATCCATTGGGCCGGTGCGATGTTGAAGCACTGGTGATGATGTAAATGCCTTGGCTTTTCTCTTCTTCCCCATCTATGATGAAGAGATTTAAATGAAGACAATTTCCTGGCCAAACTCCCAAACTCGCCCGAACTAAGCCGGACCAAGCCGCGCACCCCTTCGGCACGCGCGGCTTAGGTGTTGCGCCACGCCACTGGCTGATTTCAAAGCCATGGCCATGCCCATTCCAACGTGAGCAGCGACGACCTCAGCTGTAGATGGTAAGGGAATCAGGGGCTCTCCTTCAGCGGTGAGTCCGTTCAGCTTTCGCCGCAGCTGACAACAAGTTGAGGCCTTTCTTCCAACGTGGAGTCTCGGGGAGAGGTGGCCAGTGGCCCCCTCCTTCTCCTGCTCTCTCCCCGAGATTACGGTGCTCCACTGGCTGATTTCAAAGCCATGGCCATGTCCCTTCCGACATGAGCAGCGACGTCCTCAGCTGTAGATGGTAAAGGAATCAGGGGCTCTCCTTCAGCGGTGAGTCTGTTTAGCTTTTGCCGCAGCTGACAACAAGTTGAGGCCTTTCTTCCAACGTGGAGTCTTGGGGAGAGGTGGCTAGCGGCCGCCTCCTTCTCCTGCTCTCTCCCCGAGATTACGGCGCGCCACTGGCTGATTTCAAAGCCGTGGCCATGCCCCTTCCGACGTGAGCATTGACGTCCTCAGCTGTAGATGGTAAGGGAATCAGGGGCTCTCCTTCAGCGGCGAGTCCGTTCAGCTTTCGCCGCAGCTGACAAGTTGAGGCCTTTCTTCCAACGTGGAGTCTTGGGGAGAGGTGGCCAGTGGCCCCCTCCTTCTCCTGCTCTCTCCCCCAGGTTTAACTGAACTTAAACCACCAATTCGGCCACCAGTCACAGAATGGGACCGAATCTGGTCTTAACAAGACTCATGCATTCTCCTTTTGAACCTATGAATTCCTGTGATGTTAAATTTCTCACATGGAAGACTATCTTCCTCATAGCCATTACATCGGCTAGAAGGGTTAGTGAGTTACAAGCACTTGTCACGTACTCACCCTATACAAAATTCCTACATGACAGAGTGGTTCTCCGTACACATCCAAAATTCCTCCCCAAGGTAATTACGGAATTCCACTTGAACCAATCCATAGTTTTTCCCACATTCTTTCCAAGGCCTCATTCTCACCTGATTGCATACAGTTTTGCTATTAAAAAGCAGGCCTTCCTCTCCAAGGGCGAGTAAAGGCACATTCAGTAAGAGCAATGTCAACCTCAGTAGCACACTATCGTTCATGGGTGGGCCCGCAGCACATCCAACGGAGCCCACCTTTAATGGCAGCGCGCCCAAAAACAGAGCGGGAGGAGGACGCAGGGGTTGAGGGAGGGGGAGAACCAGGCGACGGCCGACCACAACCCCCACCCCTTTTTACACAGGCATCACCTACCTAGGCGCTCCTATCATCAGACGAGGGGCAAGAATCCAGCCCAGCCCGGAGAGCGGGGTCCTAACGTCATCAAGGGCGTCGGCGGCGACATCCGATGACGTGCCTTGCCCCTTTAAATGGGCCGAACGCGCGGCAGGCAACCCTTTTGCCTGAAGACGCACGAGCGAGCAAGACCCACCCACCCTCCCATAAGTTTCACAACGTCCTGCAGGGACGTGACTCAAGTTAGTTAAATCTAGAACATGTATTTATCTGTTATGTTTTGTCGCAGCTGATGGTTGGCCGGTACCCGGGCCGGTTGGAAAAATTACAAGCGGTGCTGGTGTCATCGCACAACAGTATGGTAGCCGATGGCGCCAGGAGGCGAAAAAGCCGACGGCCCCCTTGCTTGAAACGTGGCGGGGGGCCTACAGAGATGGGCTGCCTTGCTAGGAACAGGCGGCGGGCAGCGGAACACGAAAGCCCCCGGCTCGGGTAACCAGAAAAGTTAACATGTTATGTTTAAAATAAAGCTGCGGCCATTTTTACCCAGAAACAGTCTCAGCGTGATCAATAGTGCACAGGTTAAAGAAAAGGATATATTTAGAGAACGGATCTGCTATGTCTGGCAGTACGACGGGCGCAAGAGTGTGTGGCAGCTGCTAACGTTAAGTGCCAATCCTTGACATATGTAAAGCAGCAACATGGAGTTCTCTTCACACCTTTGCAGCTCATTACTGTTTAGATAAAGAAGGACAACAAGATTCAGCCTATGGACAATCTGTCTTAAAGAACTTGTTTCCAGTTTAATCCCAACTCCTTCTACATCCAACCTGCTGTGATCTTCGGCTGCCTCATTTTCACCAACAATACTTCACTGTTGCTTCACTACAAAATGACTCAGCCTCTAGCTTGCTAATCACCCATATGTGAGGACTAGCATCCTGCTTGTCCTGGGATAAAGCAAAATTGCTTACCTTGTAATAGGTGTTATCTCAGGACAGCAGGATGTAGTCCTCACGAAACCCACCCGCCACCCCGCAGAGTTGGGTCTGATACGTTTTATTATTTTATTTTTTGCTAAAGCTTATTGCTACATACGAGACTGAAGAGAGACCCCTCTGGCAGAGAATATCATGGCATGCTGGGCATGCTCAGTGGCCTCACAGGGCCAGTCAAAAGTTTCTAGAAACTTTGACAGAAAGTTTTCCGCAATAGGGCTCCATCAATGATGTCACCCATATGTGAGGACTATATCCTGCTGTCCTGGGATAACACCTATTACAAGGTAAGCAATTTTGCTTTCTCTCTATACACTAAATCCCTGCTTGTGGCTTGGCTGCACTCAGATCCATAGTTCTTTGGGGAAGGAACTGGTAAATATAGATTAAGTGTCTGATTAATGTCTCCCTTACTAGTTGATCTTTCAGGCATGCACGGTATGGACAGCAGAACCAAATAAAAATGCTGCTTTAAGGGTAGATAGTAGGATGATAACAATTAGTGGACTAACCTGCATGGCAGGTTAGAGACTTATGGCTATAGGATGTCCTTATTTTACTGCTGTAGAAAATAAACCATAGCATGCAGCAAATAACACAGACATAAACCCAAAGGGGTAGATTTTCAAAGGGGTACGTGCGTACGATACTCGCGTACCCCCCGAAAACCTACCCCAAACCCCCCCTGCGCACGCTGAGCCTATTTTGCATAGGCTCGGTGGCGCGCTCAAGCCCCGGGACGCGCGTAAGTCCCGGGGCTTGCATGGAGGGGCGTGTCAGGGGCGTGTCGGGGCGTGCTGCAAGTGACACGAGTGACGCGGCATTTCGGGGGCGGGCCCGGGGGCATGGTGCCGGCCTGGAGTTGTGGTCGAGGCCTCCGGACCAGCCCCCGGGTCGGATGATGGCGCGCCAGCAGCCTGCTGGCGCGCGCAGATTTACGCCTGCTTTCCGCAGGCGTAAATCTGCCAACAAAGGTAGGGGGGGTTTAGATAGGGCCAGGGGGGTGAGTTAGGTAGGGGAAGGGAGGGGAAGGTGAGGGGAGGCGGAAGGAAAGTTCCCTCCGAGGCCGCTCCGATTTTGGAGCGGCCTCAGAGGGAACAGGCAGCGCGCGCTGGGCTCGGTGCGCGCAGGTTGCACAAATGTGCACCCCCTTGCGTGCGCCGACCCCGGATTTTATAAGATACGCGCGGCTACGCGCGTATCTTATAAAATCCAGCGTACTTTTGTTCGCGCCTGGTGCACGAACAAAAGTACGCCCGCACATACATTTATAAAATCTACCCAAAACTGATTTATAAAAATATGGGGCATTATTAGTATGTATATGACACATAGCTATTTGTATTATTTATATTTGTATAAAAACATCAGTTGGTATAGGGATATCTGTTTTGGGTATCTAATATTATATCTAATATTATATTTTATATGTAAGTATACGTACTTATGCGATGATGTAGGAATAAAATATTTTGTAGTTTTGATACAAGTTTGTATTAAGTTTTGATTCCTTTTTGGCATGTTGCATACATATGTAATATAAGGAATCTGTATGTACCTTATAAAAATAATAGCATTTATCTAAAATTTAAAACTTTAGAAAATATTTTCTAACAATTTACAAATTTATAGTAAAATAAAAAAAATAGGACAGGGGTGGGACAAACCTATATACTTAGCCTGGGCAGGTCAGGTCCTGAAGGCCTAGGGGAATGTTGTTGTTGTTGGTGGCTTCAAATCCATGAACTCAAGAGCATCTATGTAGCTCTCTTGAACCTTGGTTAGTTGTTCCACCACTGCGACCAGCTTCCTGAGGTCAGCTCTGATGCCTCACAACTCCTCCACCATCATTTGCATCTCTGGACAAAAGCCTCGTGAGATTGGCTCCTAGCATGGATCATGTGCCCCAGCCATTGAGACAGGCTCTGCAACTTTTGGAAACTCAGCAGAGAATGGCGGGAGGGGTTGAGATGGGTCTTCACCTGTCTTGGCCAGCAGTGCCTGGCTAGCCTGAAGACCTGCGTCCCTAGGTCCCTGTGCAAAATAGGGAGGAGGCCCTACCTGAAAGGGGAGAAGGATGTCATCAGCTGCAGGCTCAGGGCCTCCCTGGGGATATGTGGCTTGACTACCACCACTGGGTTCCCCACTGGTGGTAATAGAGGGGATGATGGTGGTGCTGGCTGCTGCTCCCTAGCAGTGGCATCAGGAGGGGCCAGTCCCTCATTGTCTTCTGCCTTTTCCTCCTCCTCTAATGATGACGAGGTGGTGTCATCTCTGAAGAGAACAAAAATGCACCAGGGTGTGATGTCCATCATCATACAAGCAGTTATAGGGCATTCCTTTTCTAGGAGAGGTGTAGGCAAAGGAAAGTGCTCCTAGCTGTGGTACACCCATGTCCTAAAAGTGGTGTCCTTGAGTTGCAGAAGCTTCACTTCTGCAGTATTGTACTACATGGTGCCTAGGGAGTGATATGGGCTTAGAGGGAGACTCTGTGTCAGAGTAGTTAGCATCGAGGTGTGGTCTATACAGAAGGGTATCAAGGACCAGGAAGTGGAACCTAGTGTATGGGTATTTTTAGGATAGGGGCATATACTTTTCATGCTAATCATTTTAGGAGTGGGTTTTAACACCCTCCAGAGTTTCATACTAGGCCTGAGAATGCATTACAAGTCACACTTCATGGACAGTGCTGCCCATAACCCATAACCCAGAGAAATGTCAAGGACACCATGTTTTGGCATGATGGCTTGTTGAAGCTCATGGCAGAGACAGGGTCTTAGAAAGTGGAAGATCAATAGTGGGGCCAATGATGGAAGCAGGACATAGACAGACCATGTTCTAACTTATCTCTGGCCCCATCCTGCCTCGCACACAGCTGATCCAACTACCTCCAATATTTCCAGCATAGCTCCTGGACTTTCTTCTTCAGGTCCTCAATCTATACAGATACAAAGTTTAGTGTGCACTGTTGCTACTACTATGACTTCCACACTGGTATGTTTCTATGTTTTCAGTGGAAGTCTGGAGTTAGTAGCATGGCTCTTTGCACTTGCTTAATGAATCTAGAAATGATTTCCTACCACCAGGCCCAAAAGAACACCAATCCTTGAACTGCCATGATACTTATTTTCATGAGAGAGCTAGCCGAAAAGGTCATCCAGTTGGAATACCCCTTTCAAATAAACGATAATTTGTAAGGGATAACTCTGGGTCTATAGAAAGCATACATATTTGGGGAGTAACTGGAATTCTATGACAGGGCCACATCTCTCTCTTCTGGAAGAAAGATAGTTGTTTACTCTGCTATAGGGGCAACCATTAACTCTATTACATGTCCCAGAGGAAGTTCTATCTTGTAATTGGAACTTTACTATATTTTTGACTATTGGTTAAAGTTGTCGCTTGTTATCCTTAACAACTATTTTACTCTTACATCATATCCATTTTGAAATGCAATTAATGGAATGTAATTCTGTTACAGTATTCATGCATACCTATTGGCTCTTGCCCTACCTGTAGGTCACACTGGCTTCTCCCTGGAGACCCCGCCTGCACACCCTTATTAGCCCCCACCCTTATTAGTCCCCACTCCTATTCCCACACTACTAGTTCCCCCTTAGTGACCCCACTTACATACCCCAAGCAAATCATACCCTTATTTCCTACAATCCACTTACCCACATGGGTAGGATGCTCCATGATTGAAATCATGTTGCATGGCTTGTCCTCAAGTTTCTTCATTGTCCCCTTGTGGGTTGGAGCAGATGCTCATTTATCACCACCAGGGATACCAGTTGTGATATGTTCCTGGTGGTAAAATTGTACTGGCATGCTGATGGAGGTATTGCTGAATGCGCCCGGCCTGGAAGAACTGGAAGTTGCACATGCAGAAAAATTCACATACAAATACATGCGCAACATATGCGTGCAAAATTCATTCTTTCAATGTACACAGGGTGTTTGGCAAAACCATGCATGCAGATCTTGCCATACGGTATTGTTTGTTTCAACATTAATATGGCCCAAAATATTACTGAGCTTGTTTAAAATGACTCCATACGTGCAAAGTATTATTGGCCACATTTTTGTCATTTTAGCTGTATATTGTGCTAGTGTGCTATAAAACTAACATTGTATAAATCCATCTATTCAGGGTAAACCGATCTCTCACATACAGCTAATGTATGCATAAAATGTGGACGGGACACACGGAAGTGTATTTTAAGAGCATTTTTATTAATTAGGCCAGTGAACCTTTGTTGTTTACATATGTCAAGGTCTTGCTTTGGGATCCCATTAATTCTGGATTCTGGCATTCCTAATTATACTAGAGGCAACATTATTCATGTCAGAAAGTTTTGCTAATCAACTGTAAGCTCTGCTAGCAGGCAACATTTGCTGCATGTCTTACTGTATATCTTGACAGATAAGCAGCACTACTTTCAACCTTTTGTATGCACAAGGTAAGAAGGATAGAAAGCACAGAAGAAATATAATGGTTGCACTAATTAGTGTGATAAATTTTGGTTTAACTCTGACTTCATCCCATCAATTATCTCAGGGTCCTTTGCCTATTTCTATTTCTTGGCATCATGTTGTCGGTCAGTTTTTTAAATAATTCCCAGATCCAGTACATTTTTGTTATGATTCATCTCTCTATTTCCAAACGGCAATTGACTTGTGGTGCACTAACAGAAATAATATACAATTTTAAGCCTAATCCCAATTCATGCCAAATGTCAGATTTCAAAATTCAGCTGTCAGTGTGATACCCAAATTCGAGCACAATGTGGAAGGGTGAAAACTGTCAAAGCGAAGATAGGTGTTACAATCATTGTAACACCTTTCTTCGCTTTGACAGTGTGATACTAAAGACATAAAATAAAGCTTAGAATTATAGCGCATAATTTATGTAGTAAGCAAAGGCTAACAATCTATATTTTAACAATAATTCAGATTTATAAAGCACCTTCCAGCCAGAGGATCATGCTACATTTTATAGTCAGGGAGGATAATTTTAAAATATTTGCTGCATGCCCATATATGTGTGTATATGGCCGCGCATAGATGTACCCCATTATTTTATAATCTGTGCATATCATGCATGTGCGAGTTATAAAATACACGTAATTCTTCCCTGCAATATTTGCACTTAAAGAATAAACGTGAATAAATATTCAAGTTAGCTGGATAAGTTTTAAAAAGCACTACTTATTCGGGTTAGCAAGATAGCTAAATAGGTTTATAAAACGCTACTAACCCAGCTAAGTATGATAGCCAGATTAGTCTTTAAAAAGTGCTACCTAACTGTAGAAGCAGAACTTTTTAAGAGTTATCCAGCTAAGTAGCAGCAAAGCTGCCACTTAAGCCGGAAACGTCGGAATTTATGTCACTTTGACTACTGTTTTGCAATTAGGTGGCATGGGCCGAGTAATGTGGTTCACAATAGAATGAATAAAAGATTTCCCTGTAGATGTTATAGTACTTTGTATCTCATGGGCAGCATAAAATAATGGTAAGGCAATGCAAATTCTAAGGCTAAGTAGATCATTCAGGATGACATGCACCCAAGGAACCAAATTCCGAGTAGATTGTTGTATGAGCTATGATCAGAGTTTGGCAGCAGGGGGCACTGTCTAGTTACATTTTTGCTGTCGTATTCTTGCTCTCTCTGCTTGACACTTATGTCATATATATTTTAGGAAAATTGAGGAGCTGAACATCTTGTTCTTCACAGTATTTCATCAAAGTCTGTGAAATATGGGGATGTTTCCATACACATTTATTTATTTTTTTGATAAACAAAAATTACACAATTCTAAGTTTATTGGAAATAGGTGTAAACATAAACAAGCCTATTATTAGTACATTGATTCATATAGCTTAAAAATGTTTACTGTGCTGCAGTTCTTGAAAAAGTACTATCACAGTTGCAACATAATCATAACACTTAGATCCGTACTTTTGCATTAGGTCACTAAATATACCAATTTTTTTTTTCATAAGGAAGCCCAATTTAGATGTCATTAATGTAATTACAGTATAGAATATGATCAATTTAGACACTGAGTTTGTTTGGTAGCCAAAGGCTAAACTCACAGAGAAGGATATTCAGAAAGTTTATCTGGCTAACATTGGATAAATCTAGCCAGATATAAATGTCCTCTCTAGGACCATCCAAATTAATACACACAAAATCACAAGGTGCATATATTTAGTACGGATGTGAATCGGGCTTCGGACGATTGAAAATATCATCGATATTTTCAAAATCGTCAGAAATCGGGGGCTCGCCCAAAACGATAGGAAAACCCCACGATATTGATCGTGGGGGTTCCCTTATCATTTTGGGGGAGGGCGGGAAAAACAGCACACAAAAATAACCCCTAAACCCACCCGACCCTTTAAAAGTAACCCCTTAGCTTCCCCCATCCTCCCGACCCCCCCAAAAACATTTTACAGGTACCTGGTGGTCCAGTGGGGGTCCCGGGAGTGATCTCCCACGATCTCCCGCTCCGGGCCATCCTCCCGCTCCCGGGCCGTCGGCTGCCACTAATCAAAATGGCGCCGATGGCAAGTCTTGTGGGGGTCAGGAAGGTCCCCCAAGACTTGCCAAAAGCCCTGGTGGTCCAGCGGGGGTCCGGGAGTGATCTCCTGCACTCGGGCCATCGGCTGGCAGTAATCAAAATGGCGCCGATGGCCCTCTGCCCTTACCATGTGACAGGGTATCCGTGCCTTTGGCCGGATCCTGTCACATGGTAGGAGCACTGGATGGCCGGCACCATCTTGTGCTCCTACCATGTGACAGGGGCTGACCAATGGCACTGGTAGCCCCTGTGACATAGTAAGGGCAAAGGCTATCGGCGCCATTTTGAATACTGGCAGCCGACGGTCTGAGTGCAGGAGGTTGCTCCCGGACCCCCGCTGGACTTTTGGCAAGTCTTGTGGGGGTCAGGAAGGTCCCCCAAGACTTGCCAAAAGCCCTGGTGGTCCAGCGGGGGTCCGGGAGTGATCTCCTGCACTCGGGCCATCGGCTGCCAGTAATCAAAATGGTGCCGATGGCCCTCTGCCCTTACCATGTGACAGGGTATCCGTGCCTTTGGCCGGATCCTGTCACATGGTAGGAGCACTGGATGGCCGGCACCATTTTGTGCTCCTACCATGTGACAGGGGCTGACCAATGGCACCGGTAGCCCCTGTGACATAGTAAGGGCAAAGGCTAACGGCGCCATTTTGATTACTGGCAGTCGATGGCACGAGTGCAGGAGATCACTCCTGGACCCCCACTGGACCACCAGGGCTTTTGACAAGTCTTGGGGGACCCTCCTGACCCCCACAAGACTTGTCAAAAGTCCAGCGGGGGTTCGGAAGCGACCTCCTGCACTCGGACCGTCGGCTGCCAGTATTCAAAATGGCGCCGATAGCCTTTGCCCTTACTATGTCACAGGGGCTACCGGTGCCATTGGTCAGCCCCTGTCACATGGTAGGAGCACAAGATGGCGCCGGCCATCCAGTGCTTCTACCATGTGACAGGATCCGGCCAATGGCACGGATACCCTGTCACATGGTAAGGGCAAAGGGCCATCAGCACCATTTTGATTAGTGGCAGCCAACGGCCCGGGAGCGGGAGGACGGCCCGGAGCGGGAGATCGCGGGAGATCGCTCCCGGGACCCCCACTGGACCACCAGGTACCTGTAAAAAGTTTTTGGGGGGGTTGGGAGGATGGGGGAAGTTAAGGGGTTACTTTTAAAGGGTCGGGGTGGGTTTTTTGTTTATCGGCTCGGGCGCAGCCGATAAACAAAACCGCGATCGGGCCCGATTGAAAAAAACCTACATGTGAATCGGAACCGGAATCCGAACCGATTCCGGTTCCGATTCACATCTCTAATATTTAGCCAGTTAGAAAAGGGGCAGCTCTAGAGGCATTCCAGACTGGGTTTTCTATTTAGCCGGTCAGCGCTGATTTTCAGCACCACTCCAGACATGCAAATAGCAGACCTAAATATAGCTAAACGAATTTTGTCTTGCTAAATTTAGGTGAATTTCCAGCCACAAATGTAGCCAGTTAGGTTAAATTACTCAATTATCTTTCCACTCTACAGGTTTTTGAAAATTGACTCACCAGTTAATTTGTAATTAATACTTGGGATGCCACATCCATGAAACCTTATATAGATCATATATAACAGTATTGTTGACTTTTACAGATGTGTTTGTTCAACATTTTGCTAGATCTTGTATTATATATATATATTAGAGATGTGAATCGTGTCCTCGATCGTCTTAACAATCGATTTCGGCTGGGAGGGGGAGGGAATCGTATTGTTGCCGTTTGGGTGTGTAAACTATCGTGAAAATCGTTAAAATCGTGAGCCGACACACTAAAACCCCCTAAAACCCACCCCCGACCCTTTAAATTAAATCCCCCACCCTCCCGAACCCCCCCCAAATGCTTTAAATAACCTGGGGATCCAGCGGTGGTCCAGAACGGCGGCGGTCCGGAACGGCCCCCTCAATTGAATCCTGTTGTCTTCAGCCGGCGCCATTTTGCAAAATGGCCACCGCAAAATGGCGGCGGCCATAGACAAAAACGATTCGACGCAGGAGGTCGTTCCGGACCCCCGCTGGACTTTTGGCAAGTCTTGTGGGGGTCAGGAGGCCCCCCCAAGCTGGCCAAAATTTCCTGGGAGTCCAGCGGGGTTCAGGAAGCGATTTCTTGCCGCGAATCGTTTTCCGTACGGAAAATGGCGCCGGCAGGAGATCGACTGCAGGAGGTCATTCAGCGGCGGTCCAGAACCCCCACTGAATGACCTCCTGCAGTCGATCTCCTGCCGGCGCCATTTTCCGTACGGAAAACGATTCGCGGCAAGAAATCGCTTCCTGAACCCCGCTGGACTCCCAGGAACTTTTGGCCAGCTTGGGGGGCCTCCTGACCCCCACAAGACTTGCCAAAAGTCCAGCGGGGGTCCGGAACGACCTCCTGCGTCGAATCGTTTTTGTCTATGGCCGCCGCCATTTTGTGGCGGCCATTTTGCAAAATGGCACCGGCTGAAGACAACAGGATTCAATTGAGGGGGCCGTTCCGGACCGCCGCCGTTCTGGACCACCGCTGGATCCCCAGGTTATTTAAAGCATTGGGGGGGGGGGGGTTCGGGAGGGTGGGGGATTTAATTTAAAGGGTCGGGGGTGGGTTTTAGGGGGTTTTAGTGTGCCGGTTTTCCTGCCCTCCCCCTTCCCCCGATTTACGATTTTTTAACGATAAATCGGGGGAATTGGTATTGTATCGTGGCCCTAACGATTTTTGACGATTTAAAATATATCGGACGATATTTAAAATCGGCAAAAAACAATTCACATCCCTAATATATATATATTAATGTAACTCCCTTAGAACCTCTTTTCACTACAAGAGGTGTCTCATGCATGTTTGTTAACTGCACTATAATATGTAACATCCTTTTCAGGTGGAGGAGGATAAACCTCTGGGACCCTAGGTTCACGGGGGTGAGGACCCACACACAGTCTCTCACTTCCTTTGATCTCTTTTGGGATGTCCTTGCTTTGAGAGATATTTTACCACTGAAGAAACATTTTGTTGGATACTCAGGTTGAGTGTTCAATAAACATTTCCTGCAACCAAAAATTCTTAAAGTCCAATTCACAATATAAATTGTCCAGATAATCTTCACACAAAAATTAAAAGTGCTTCTTTCTCAGTTTTATAGGCTAAGTCAGGGTCTCTTTGGATGGCAAGCATTTGGGAAAATCCCAAAAGTCTTGAGTGATAGAGTGTGGGCTCCTACCAAGGTTTGGGATCTTCTATATATCACTTGCTGGTGGTAGAACTGGACTTCTAGGGGTAGAAAGTCCCACAGGTGCTCAAAATTCCAAAACCTTTCCTCTTTCTCTATGGGCAGGAACTGGTGGCAAATATTCCTCTCAAAGTAATAGAATAAAACACTCTTCAAAAATCCTTGTCTCTTCTTCTCTGTCAGATCACTGCTCTCCCTTCTTAGCTGGGTGAAAGGAATCACAGCACCTTCTTGACCTCCCAAGCAGGAGTAACAGACTTCTTCAGGTTAAAGCAAGATCTAAAGCAACTCTCAAAAAAACAAAAACAGCTCTTCTCTAAATTCTTTGCCACTCTTCAGAGACACTTCTTGGTAGACCGTGAGTTGCTTAGCCAGGAATATGCCTCTACCCTCGGTACCAGGCTCTGGGGCCCAGAATAGGAAATCACTTCCAGCAATTTATTTATTTTTATTTATTTAAAAAGTATTTATATACCGTTTTTTAAAAAAGAAATTTTATCAAAAACGGTTCACAGATTTAAAACCAAAAATAAAATAATCAAAATAAAATGGAATTTTTAAACTTTACATAAAAATTGGTAATAACTAGACAGAATGCTAGTATATAAGGTTATTAAAAATATAAAAGTTTGGAACCATGGGCTTATTGTTTTGGGGGAAAAAGGGGGGGAAGGGGAACGGGAGGAGGAAGGGGAAGTGGGAGAAATAGAGCGTAAAAATTATATGAGATAAAGGGAAGAAGGGAGAAGGGTATGATAGTTGGAAACGTGTGAATGAGCAGGTATGTTGTAGTTATGTGTAGTATAAATGGGATTGTAATCGGTGTAACTATGTTTAAGAGGGTAATTTCGGTATTGATGATTAAGTTTAATTAGAAGACGTGTTGAATGCAAGTTGAAAAAGATATGTTTTGAGAGATTTTTTGAAATGTGCAGGGTTGGATATCGAGCGAAGATGGTTTGGTAAAGTGTTCCAAAGTGTTGGACCGGCTATTGAAAAGGCTCTTTTTCTAGTGAGGTCTAATCTGGCTTGTTTAGGAGAAGGGATATCTAGTAAATTTTGGTTAAGTGATCTTAAGTGTCGCGTCGGTTTGTATATGCGCAGTATTGAACAAAGCCAGGTAGAAGTATGATTATGGTTATGAATTAAACTATGGATAATAGAGAGAATTTTGTATTTTATTCTGAACTTTATGGGTAACCAGTGTAATGATTGTAGAATAGGGGTGATATGAGACGTAAAGATGTTCTGGTTAGTATCCGGGCTGCAGAGTTTTGGATCAGTTGAAGGGGGTATAGTGAAGAGTCTGACAATCCTAGGAAGAGAGCATTACAATAGTCTAAGCCAGAGAAGATTAAGGATTGAAGAATGGTTCTGTAATCTCGGTAAAATAGTAGAGGACGAAGATGTTTTAACAGACGTAGTTTGAAAAACGATTTTTTTGTAAGTGAGGATATGTGTTGTTTTAGAGAAAGATCTGAATTAATGTTTACACCTAGGCTTATAGCAGAGCGTGTTATGGGGATAGTAACATTATTGATTGTAAGATGTGATGGTGGACCTAATGAAGAATCAGAGATGGAAGTTAAGTATACGAGCTCAGTTTTTGCTGGATTCAGTTTTAATCGATTGTGGGAGAGCCAAGAGTTGATTGTAGATAAGTATAGAGAAACTAAAGATAGAGTGTCTGACCAGGATGATTTATATGGGACAAAAAATTGGATGTCGTCTGCATAAATTTTGAACTGAAGATTAAGAGAGGATAGAATGTAGCATAAAGAAAGTAGATATATGTTGAACAGAATAGGAGAAAGAGATGAGCCCTGAGGAACGCCGGAATTAATGATATATGGGGAAGAGCAGTGCTGACTATAATTGACTTGTTGAGGTCGGTTGGAGAGGAAGGATGTAAACCAGTTCAAAACTGTACCTGTGATGCCTATGTTTTGAAGACCTGAAATGAGTATCTGATGATTAATGGTATCGAATGCTGCTGATATATCTAAGAAAACTATAATGTAGTAATGCTGATATATCTGATATATCTAAGAAAACTATAATGTAGTCTGCTTCCTCAAAACTAACTCAAAAGTCACACTTCTCATGCACAGCTGGCTTTTATAGTGCACTGCTGACCAATCCAAACAACTTCTGTGGAGGTGCCTGCAGGGATGGTCTGCAAACTACTGTATCCTATCTCAGGTTTTAAGCTAGGGACAATTTGGCTAGTGATGGACCTGGGTGGTCTCTTACAAATATATTGAAGCAATAAATCCTTGGCAAACAGGAAATAAAATGCCAACTAGCTTGCACTAAGAAAAAAGTATCATTAATATGTGGTAACTGATAAAGCTCTATATATTTTATTTTATGTGTTTTAAAAGGATGATTGTGCATATATATTCCTATTAAGAAACAAAATGGATTAAATTTAATTTTATAAATACACAAGTGAATTAGTAACTAGCAAAAGGAAAGAAATAGATTATGGGATATGTAACAGAATAGAGACCTGTGGAAATAAACTGAAATGAAGATGATAGAGAGAGAGTTAAGAGAATAATGTTAACAGGACTAGAGAGAAAGATAAGGGACAGAAAATGTGGAAGAAGGAAGATTGGGCATTGTAGGCCCTGTAGATGATCATAGGCAACTTTCAGCATGCCAAAACAGGAATTCTTGTTTAATTAGTCACTTAGGCCTGGATTTATCAAAATGTATTAAATATCACATGCGATTGGAAAAGGGGCATGTTTTATGGTAATAGGCTGTTTATTGCAAAGTGCACTTTGCATAGGATTTACCACAGACTGTGATAACATTTTTGCACTTAGTACCACAATTGTTGTAATTCCTACCTACAACCACTTTGGGGGGGGGGCGGGGATGAGAGAGAGAGAACATTGCACAAATCTCATTTTTGGGTGAGTTTCCTCACTCTGAAGGTCATCAAATCTTCACAAGAGTGCACTGTTCTATTTGTATGTCATTCTCTGCATGTCAAAGTAGCCCCTAACCCCTACACTAATACCTAAACATCACATCGAGTAGCTAGGTGGGCCTTCTATAGAGGTATAAATACCTACCTAGTATGAGAGCCTTATAGCTTGGTTCTCGCTTTCTCTCTCAGCAACTGAAAACACTATGTGCAATAAAGCCATATCACATGGCTTAATGAAAAAGGTGTAGTTATGGCATTGCAAAGCCAGCTCACTTGGCCAGAACTCCTCCCCTTTTCCTAATTTGCATCACACCATGCGTTGAAGGTGCTTTTCGCATGCAAAAACATCTTAACGCACTTTGATAAATGACCCCATTAGTGTGACAAATTGTCATTACTTTTTCTTTTATAAGATGACTTGCTTTAATTATTTTAAGGTTGTCTACCCCAGACAGCAGTATCCAGTCCAGTGCATTTTATTGCATAGCCATTTATGCAGACTGCAGATATGTCCTTGTTCTATTCGAAATATCAGCGGCTTTCGAAATATTAGATCATGGGATCTTCCTTTTTAATTGAGATAATACGGCGTTTCTGGTCTAGCTTTGCAATGGCTCAATTTCTTCCTTGCTGAATAGTCACAGCAGGTACGTAGGGGAAGTAAAACCTCAGTGTGGCATAATATTTCAACTGGTTTTCCCCAGGGATCAGCGATGTCAGCTGCACTATACATCATCTACCTGACTTCTAGTTGTAAGTTGCTAGCTGTTCTCTGTGAGGGATACCTGTTATATGCTGATGATATTCCCTTACATCCCTTGGGCTGCAACCGTGGAAAACCGGGGAGGGGTGGGGAGGGATGGGACGGAAACTGGTTGGGTAGCATGTGCTGGTAGCTGGCCGGCGCTCGGAAAATACTTCTGTTACGGGGTAGCAGTAAGTAGTGAAATACAAAAATTTCGGATAGCTAGGTAGGGGTTGTTACTTGCTTTGAAATACTGTTATACTGTTTTTATTAGTATGGTTTACTATTATGATTGATTTATATTTCTTGATTTGGTTTTATGAACAATGGTGATGTTTCTGTTTTTGCATTATTTCACTGCATGCAAATGAGTCTGGCTGGGAGGTCTGAGGGAAGGGGGTGCTGGGGAGGAAGACTGCTGGGGACTGGGAGGGGAGAGGGAGCTGGAGAGCAAGGCTGCTGGTGACTGGGAGGGGAGAGAGCAAGACTGCTGGGGACTGGGAGGGGAGAGGCAGGGGAGAGGGAGCAAGACTGCTGGGGACTGGGAGGGGAGAGGCAGGGGAGAGGGAGCAAGACTGCTGGGGACTGGGAGGGTAGGAGAGTGAGACTGCTATTACTTCAGTTTCTCTGAGATGGCAAGTGGGAAGAATTTCATTTTCTCTATTTCATTTTTGGGAAATGTGCATCTGAATATTTTTATTTTTTTTTAAAGAACTGGGAAAATGCTAATTTTATTTATTTTTCTGGTGTTTTAATGCAGGCAGAGTCTGGCTGTTTTGGGTTTTCCAGTTACGCTTTTGTCTCCATGTTTCTCTTTATAATTTGTAAGCAATTATTCTGTATTTGGTGAGGGGACGGGCAGTGTGCTGTAATGACACTGCAATGATGTATGCAGGTCTGGAAAAAAGAACACATTTGGGATTTTTTTTTCCTTTTTTTCCTGATGGTTAGTGCTATGCTGATGGTGGTCCCTTGGCCTGAGGTGGGGTTGGCACTACCCACAGGGTGAGCCCTATGGGTCCCTACCATCGGGAGGCAGAGCAGGCTAGGAGGCGGAGGCCGCCTGGAGCTTCGCCAATACCAGCCCACGTTCCCCTTAGGTTAAGCCCTCGGGTGCCGGGGCCGGCTGGACTTAGGCGGGCCTCTGTGAGACGACTCCCAGTTGGTGAAGTCAAGGGCACACCAGAAATCAGCAGAGGTGTAGGAAGGCCAAGGACGGTCCGGACAAGGCAGGGTTCCGAAGACCTAGACGCCAACAGGAACAAATGGAGACAGGGGGCATCCAGGTAAAGACAGGCCAAAGCCTGAGAGGTCAGGTCCATAGAAGACAAGGAGAGCCCAAGGCAAGCTGGAGTCAGGGCAGGCGGCAGGAAGGCACAGTACCAGGAGCAGAGCAGAGCAGAGGACTGTTAGTGTAGCTGTGTTTAAAAAAGGACTGGATAAGTTCTTGGAGGAGAAGTCCATTACCTGTTATTAATTAAGTTGACTTAGAAAATAGCCACTGCTATTACTAGCAACAGTAACATGGAACAGACTTAGTTTTTGGGTACTTGGCAGGTTCTTATGGCCTGGATTGGCCACTGTTGGAGGCAGTTTGCTGGGCTTGATGGACCCTTGGTCTGACCCAGTATGACATGTTCTTATGTTTTTATGAGGTCAGAGCCAGGAGATAGGTCAGATGTGGTCAGACAAAGCAGAGGTCAATACCGAGAAATCAGTCCAAGAATAGTCCAGGCAATGCAGGGGTCGATACCAGAGAATCAGTCCAAGGAACAAGGAGCAGACAAGGAGACACGCAGGGGCAGGAACCAGGAACGAGGACAGGTACTGAAGACAGGAACGAGATGAGGACAGGAACCAGTAACAAGCAACTGGTACACAAACAATCGTGAGAACTGTTGCCAAGGCAGGGAACAAGTGGCTGGGCCCTGCCTTTTATACAGAGGCCCAGTGATATCATCATCCTGGGCCGCGGACTACTTTCCCGCCATGGCCCCTTTAAGAGAGCGCAAGTTACGCGCGCCTAAGCTGGAGCCCAGAGGAAGAAGGGTGGCGGCGTCACTCCTCAGCCTGCGCGGGGAGGCCCGTCGGGCACCAGGAGGAACCGCGCAGGAATCAGAAGCGGGCGAGGTGACTGCAGGCGCTTGGGGACGGAGGTGACTGCCCAACGCCGCGAGTGAAGGTGAACCGGAGCTGGCAGCTGAAGTCCCGGGGTGAGCAGGCCCGGGCGTGGACCTTGCACAGCCGGGACACGTAACAGTTAGACATGGAAAAAGTGGAAATATTGGAAGAATTTAGAAATTTAATATCACATGCTAGACTCTCGGTCTTATTCTTTATCAGTACCATAGAAGGAAGGGGCAAAGGAAACTATTGTCTGCAGAAAGGGACGTTTTTGCCTCAGAGGCTGCTCCCAATAGTCTGTCAGTTCATTTCTTTACTAGGATTTGTATTAGTGAGACTTTCTGTGACTGCAAGCAGTTCTACAAAGAGGATGATTGTTGCGGGGGGCGCAGGGGAGGCAACACAAATGCATTGGACCCCGGGCGCTGGAGACCCTCTGAACACCTCTGCCGCCAACACTTCCCCTCCTGCCTGCGACCAAAGAAAAAACCCAACTGGCCACCTGCAACAGCCTTATCCACCCACGGCAGAAGAAAGGAACCAGCAGGGCTAAAGGGGAGGTTTAGCAGGACAGGGCCAGCACGCCCCTCCCATAGGATGCTAACTGCAAAGGACCTGTGGGGCCATCAGCACTGCTGCTCCTGCCTGCAGCTGAAGAGGAGGCCTAGCGAAGCCAGCACACCCCTCCCAGCAGTTGCTGAATACAAAGGCCCCAGCACATCCCCTGGCACCTGCAGCAGAAGAGGAGGCCTGCTTTGTGAGAGAGCCAGTGAATGAGTGTGTGTGTGTATGAGGGGAAAGGGGAAGAGAGAACAAGTGAGAGAGTATGTGTGTGTGTATGTATATGAGAGGAAGAGAGCCAGTGAGTGATTATGTCTATGTATGAGGGGGAAAGAGCCAGTGAGTGTGAGTGTGTATATGAGGGGGAAAGAGCCAGTGATTGTGAGTATGTGTGTGTGTGTATATGAGAGGAAGAGAGCCAGTGAGTGATTATGTCTATGTATAAGGGGGAGAGAGCTAGTGAGAGTGTGTATGTGTGTGTGTGTGTGTGTGTATATGAGGGGGAAAGAGCCAGTGAGTGTGTATGTGTGTGTATATGAGGGGGAAAGAGCCAGTGATTGTGAGTATGTGTGTGTGTGTATATGAGGGGAAAGAGCCAGTGAGTGTGTGTGTGTCTGTATATATGAGGGAGAAAGAGCCAGTGAGTGTGTGTATGAGGGGGAAGGAGCCAGTGAGTATGGTGTGTGTGTGTATATGAGAGGAAAGAGCCACTGAGTGTGTGTATGATGGGGAGAGTGCCAGTGAGTGTGTCTGCATCTGTGTATGATGGGGAGTGAGCCAGTGAGTATGTAAGTGTGTGTGTGTGTGTATGAGGGGGAAAGAGCCAGTGAGAGTGAGTGTATATGAGGAGGTAAGAACCAATGAGTGTGTATGACGGGGAGAGAGCCAGTGTGTGTGTCTGTGTATGGGGAGAGAGAACCTGTCTGTTTGTGGGTCTCTCTGGGTGATGGATCCCCTGGGGCAGAGCTTCTCAACCCATGGGACTCAGCAAGATCGATGTACCGTGGCAGTCACCCTGATCACGAACTCTCTCCCTTCCCCGCAGGGCTGGCACATTGAACTTTGGGCACTGGCACTACACATAAGTACCTTTGGTACAAGGCAGGAGTAGTATGCTCAGAAGTTGTTTCAAGGCAGAGGAACTGCCAGTGAAAGAAGACTCCAGACTGCTCCCACCAGCAAAAAAAAGAAACAAAACCCTGAGTTGTTGCTGCTCCTGCAGGTGAAAAGATGGCCCCTGCACTGCTACTTCCTTGCCAGTGAAAGAAGACCAGACTATCACTGCCCTTGCTGATGAAAGAGTAGCTGCTATCCTTTAAGGTAGAAGAGCAGGTAGGAAAATGCTATAATGAGCATGCTGGGAGGAGGAGGCCAGACAGAGCAAAGGGGAATGCTAGGCAGGGGAGATGATGATTCTGGGTACTGGCAGGGGAGAAGGGGGAGATCCTGCTGGGCAGGTGAAAGGGAGAGAAAGATCCTGATGGGAAAATGAGAAGGTGAAATTAGGTTTGGTATGTGGTGTGTGCCTTGAGGATCAAGCAAACTTGAGTGTGACCTGAAATTAAAACAGTTGACAGCAGTGGGGTAGCCATGGGAGAGCCTGGGGTCCACCCACTTTCTGCTCAGGGACACCCATTCAGGGCTGCCCGATACCATAAGAGGCCTGATGGAGCAAGGCCATCGCAAGATCCCATCCCCACGGCAGTGGAAGAAGGGACAGAGGCCTGTGTGTGTGTGTGTGTGTGTGTGTGTGTAAGAGAATGGGAACTTGGGTGTTTGTGTGTATGAGAGAATGAGAGCCTGAATGTGTGTGTATGTGTTTATGAGAATGGGAACCTGTGTGTGTGTGTGTGTGTGTGTGTGTGTGTGTGTGTGTGAGAGAGAGAGAGAGAGAGGGAGCCTGGGCACATGGGAGCCTAGGGTGTGTGTAAGAGAGAGAGAATGAGAGTAAGAATTTTTATGTGTGTGTGGTGTGCATGAGAGAGCTTCTGTGTGTGAGACAGTATGTGAGAGTGAGATCTTGTGTATGTATGTATGGGAGAGGTCCCTAAGATCACTGCATGCAAAGTCTGATTTCTTGGAGGTCTCTATTTCAGCTTTTATCTGCACATTTTCTAATTTGTGGTCACTTATTCTACATTTGGTGAGGGCCTGTCTATTAGAGTGTATCCCTTTAAGTGCATGTTGTTATGTTCTCCTAGGAGTTTTTCCTGCTCATTATTGTTTGGGAAGTATTTCATTTTTCTTTGTCAGGTTTGGAAAACGTGTTTCTCTCATATTTTTGCATTTTACACAGTACAGAAGGAAATTCATGTCTCTTTCTCCAGTGTTGCCCTGTAGGAAGATTCTGGCTTTTGGGGGTTTCTAGTTCAGGATTTGTTTGAATATTTCTATTTCTAATTTGTGGTCACTTATTCTGGACCTGGTAGAGCCTATCTGTGCTTTGTATATGCAACCAAGTATAGGTAATCTGCTAGTATGTTGTTTCTAAGTAGGTATCTGTGTTGCAGATTTTAATATCATCTGCAAAAAAGTAAAACTTTCTTGATAGCCCTTCTGCAATATCGCTACAAAAGTGTGGAAGAGAACTGGACCAATCCCTGCTGCATACTGTAGGTAACTCCCTTTCCTTTGAATGAACTCTGTCATAACTCTATGTCATCTCCCACTCAACCAGTTTCTAATCCAGTCAGTCACTTTAGGGCCAATAACTGGAGTGATAAGATTTTTAATATGTTGTAAATAAGAAACCGTGTCAAAGGCATTGTGTCAAAGACACTGTCCTTTGATCTAACTCTCTTGTCATCCACTCATAGAAATTGATTAGATTCATCTGACAAGACCTAACTCTGGTAAAACCATATTGCCTTGGATCCTGTAATCCATTGGATTCCAGAAGCTGCATTTCTTTCTATTTTAGCAATTATTCCATTAATTTACTCACCACCAAGATTGGACTTCTTGGCTTGTAGTTCTCAGAACCCTTCTTACGTCCAATTTTGTAAATAGGAACCATATCTTCCTGTCTTCATCATTGGAATGTCTGAATAAATCGTGGAACTGTTCTTTTGTGATGCCATCAGCATAAATGTTATCTTTGCTGTCTCCATCTGTTGAATCATCATCTAATGCTGATTCATTTTTGTCTTCATAGATGATGCCATCTTCTGATCCATCTATAGCATTGCTAATGCTGCATTTCAGGAATAGCTTCTTGACTATTTCTGGTGGAATTGACTCCTAGGCATCCTTTATCCATTTTGCTACCAAATCAATGTCTGGTTTCATCAGGTTCCCTCCTTTTGTTAAATTTGTCTGACCAGAACACATCCTTTGTTGCCACATATCCTGCAATTGGTCCTTGAAAGACTTGTTGAGACAGACATCTAACAACTGGAGCATTGATGTCAGACCTCCTGGAATCACTGCTAATGTGATTGCCATTTTCTTTGCATCATCCTTCACATCCTCTGTTATATGTGCATGGAACATATCCCACACCATTAGTGACGGTCGTTCTCTTAGCCCCATGCCTAGTAGATGTTGCGTGTCCTGGCCGCGCTGGTGCCACGGCCGGCCCCGCTCACCTCAGGCTTACCTCCGCAAGGCCTGGCTCGTCCTTCCTTGCAGCCGCCGCCAGTTCCTGGCATCCACGGCGTCCCACAGCCTCTCCCGGGCCTTCTAGGCCCTCAACCTCGCACGGCTCCTCATGCCAGGGCTTGGCATCCTTGCTGGCGTTGGGTCTGCTCCTAAGTGCGCGGGCACGGAACTCCCATCTATTTAAAAGGCCAAGCGTGGGAAGCTCCTCTGCGGCGCACAACAATGATGTCTCCTGAGCCCTGTATAAAGGGCAGAGCTCAGGCTCCAGTTCCTTACCTTGGCAAACGGGTCATCTCTTCATTGAGAAGCTAGTTGCCATCCTGTGTTCCTGCATTCCCTGTTCCTTGCCTGTTCCAGTGTTCCTGCATTCCTGTTCCAGTTCTTGTTCCCATGTTCCTGTGTCTTCCAGTGCTCCTGCGTTCCCGTGGTCCTTCTGTGCTCCAGCTTCCGTTGCTGTTCCGCTTCCCAGGTAGCACCCTTCGGACTGATACTCGGTACTGACCTCGGCTTGCCTCTGACTATGCTTAGACTGACTCATGGTATTGACCTCTGCCTGCCTCTGATCACGTTGGACTGACTCACGGTATTGACCTCTGCCTGCCTCTGACCACGTTTGGACCGCTGCGTGGAACTGACCTCTGCCTGCCTCTGATCACGTTTGGACAGCTGCCTGGAACTGACCTCTGCCTGCCTCTGACCATGTTTAGACCACCGCCTGGACCTGCCTCTGCTTGCTACTGTCCACGCTCAGACTGATACCTGGACTGACCTTTGCTTTGGCTGACCACCCTCGGACGGATACCCTGGCTTTGACCCTTCGCTAGGCTCCACATGGACACTCTTGTTGCTACTCCCGTGGCCATCAGGCCTGCCTGCTCTGACGTCACCCACGGCCTTCTACCAGCTAGACCACTAGGCCCTGCCTATCCTGACCGGAGGACCTTCATTTCCTGCTATGTTCCACTGGTCTCCAGTAACCTCTGTTCCGGTCTAGCACAACTGTTCTCCAGTAGCCGCGCAGACTTGCTCTTCGTGGGCACAGCTCTCCGCTACCTCTCCAGGAGATCCTCCAAGGCCCACTTAAGCCCAGGCGATCCAGGTACCCAAGGGCTCAACCCGCGGAAACCCCGGACTGTTATTGGTGAAGCTCCAGCAAGCCTCTATCTCCTCATGTGCTCCGCTTCCTGGCAGCAGGCACCCTCTAGGAACCCTCAGGGGGCCGTACCAATCCTGCGCCAGGCCAAGGGTTCACCTGCAGCACAACAGTAGAGATGTGATTCGGCTGAACCTTTTGGTTCTGCCTTTGTTATCGGCCCACCGCAGGAAATTTTGTTTCCCGTGGTTCGGGCCGATTTTTTTTTCGGCTGTCCCAAACCGAAAAAAACCCAAACCACCCCAACCCTTCAAATGTAATTAATTGCAACCCCTCCAAAACTTGCCGAAAGTCCCTGGTGGTCCAGCGGGGGTCCCAGGAGCGATATCCCCCTCTTGGGCTGTCAGCTGCCAGTAAACAAAAGGGCGCCCGTGACCCTTTGCCCATACCATGTGACACGGGCTATTGATGCCATTGGCCGGCCTCTGTCACATCTTAAAAAATGGCGCAGGCCATCCATTGCTCCTACCATGTGACAGGGGCCAACCAATGGCACCGATAGCCCCTGTCACATGGTAAGGGCAAAGGGCCATCGGCGCCATTTTGATTAGTGGCAGCCAACAGTCCGAGAGGGGATATCGCTCCCGGGACCCCGCTGGACCACCAGGGATGTTCGGTAAGTCTTGGGTGGGGGGGTTCAGGCAAGTCTTGTGGGGGGCAGGAGGGTGGGGGGTTGCAATTAATTAAATTGAAGGGTTGGGGTAGGTTTGGTTTTTTTTTTTTAATGTGCCCTTTCTCCCCCCCCCCCAAAAAAATGATAAGAAAACCACAAGAAATTTCATGGGTTTTCCTATCGTTTCGGCGACCCCCCCCCCCCCGAAACACGATGAAATAGGAAATATCTATATTTCCTATTTCGTCGCAAACTAATGCACATCTCTAATGCCTAGTTGCCTACCCTACACATCGCACAGCCACCATTTCGTTCCCTCCTCATCCATCCATCCTTTAGGATGAACCCAAACAGTTATGTCTGCTGGAATATTTAGGTTTTTTGGCATCATTTTCCTCTTGAATATTACCACCGGATGCAGTTTTATGTCATCTGCCAGGCAAGACAGGATCATCGTGAAATGGGTCTTTTCATGACCAGTTGTTTTTACAAGTATGGTCTTCTCATCAAAGCCAGCTATAGTGAGATTGCCAGGCATTTCAAATGTCATCAGCGTTTCGTCCATATTACCAATGTTATTCATATCAAAATAATTATTTATTCTCTGCTGAATGATGAATTTGTGGAATGAACAGATCTTTTTCATCAAGCTGACAAAGGCACAATCCATGTTGGTTCATAAACCGTGAACACCAACCAGACGATGCTGCAAATTCTTTCAGACCTTTGGTTGCTGAATATTTTTCTTCTTCTGCCATTTGAAGGGCACGTATCCTAATGCTCAAGTGAGTCACAATGTAGCCATTCTGTCTGCATGCCAATATCCAGTCATTCAATCCTTTTTCATTCCTTCAAAAGGCACACTTTTGACTTTGGCATTTCTAGCAGCCTTTCCTCATTTTTTCGCCAATTTCAGATGAGTTTTTCACTAATGTCAAATTCTCTTGCAGTTACACAATTATTGGCCTCCTTTGCACATTCTATAACCTTCAGTTTCAGTGATGTGGTATAAGATGTTCTCATTGTCTTCTCAGCACTCATTTTCCTGAGGGTAAGATGTCATTATTCTAATGGCTGTCCCTGCTGTCTAAATCTTTCCCTCCCTCCTTCATGTCTGTCCCTGCTGTTTGAATCTTTCCCTTCCTCCCCCATGACTTTCCCTGCTGTCTGAATCCTTTCCTCCCTCCACCATGGCTGTCCCTCCTGTTTGAATCATTCCCCCCTCCCGATTCCTTAACTCACCCGCTGCTATCTGGACAATGACGGCACTTGCATTTGCTCAGGCCCATCCTTCCTTCTCCCCCGCAGTCTCCCAGTGTAGCGATAGAACAGGTTCTCCCCCACAACTCCTCCGGATCCCTCACTGCTGCTAAAAGGATGACGATGAACTTGCGGTCATTCAGGCATGTCCTCCCTCCTCCCCCTTGGGATGACAGTGGCGCGCTTTGAACCATGTGTTTCTACTTGCACCAATCAGACCCTGACTTGGGAGAGGGGAGGATGTGCCTGTGCAATTGCAAGTGCTGTTATACTGGCACTAAGTAGATTGACGATTGCAATTTTAAGGACTGTTTTTGAAGTTAAAGTTTTTTAATTATAAACAAGTATATTCAGTAATTAATGTTCTATATTAAAAAAAAACCCCCAATAGAAACATCAAATTACACCCAATAATTAAAACTAATAAGGATTAAAAAAATCTCCCTCACACACATAGGGGGTAAATTTCAAAAGGAGTTACATGCGTAAATGTAGCTACTATTGTAGCAATTTTCAAAAGCCATTTACTCAAGTAAAGTGCACTTATGTGAGTAAATCCTATAGACAAGTCAATGGCATATATTGTAGCAATTTTCAAAAACCCACTTACTCAAGTAAAGTGAATTTACTCCAGTAAACCTGGTTTTTACTCGAGTAAATGCTTTTTAAAATCAGGCCCATAGGCTCTTACAGATACACAGTATACACACCCACATCTCTAAATATAGACACACACACAGCCTCTCATACAGACATATACATACACTCGTAGGCTCTCACACAGAAATATGCACACACAGGCACACAAGATCTCATACAGACATGCACAAAAGCTCTCACATATACAGGCTCTCATACAGACATATACACACACCCACAGGCTCTCACATAGACATACAAGCTCTCACACAGACATATAATCATACACAGGCACACAAGATCTCACACAGACATGCACAAAGGCTCTCACACATACAGGCTCTCATACAGACAAACACACAGGCATGCACACAGGTTCTCACAGACACATACACATACCCACAAGCTGTCAAACAGATATACACATACAAACACACATGGCCTCCTCTTTGTTTCGGGCCATACCCCACAGCCTCCTCTTCACTCATGGCCCCGGCAGCCTCCTCTTCACTTCAGGCTGTGGCGGGATGGGGTCCGCCATGGCTCTGGTAGCCTTCTCTTCATTTCGGGCTGTGGTGGGATGGGCCCTGCCATGGCCCCGCCGGTCTCTTCTTCGCTTCATGCCGTGGTGGGATGGGCACTGCCACGGCCTCACCAGGCTTCCTGCACTCGGAGGGAGGCAAGCTGTGCATGCCCGCAGGAAAAGTTGTGCTTAGAGTTGCACACATGCATGACTGCAGAACCTTTCCCATGTGCAGCTTAGAAGGAATATTAGTGGTGGTGGTCAGCAACATTGTTGTTCTGGGGGAAGAGCCAGGGAAGACACAATAACTTCCCAAGTTGGTGGTGCATGGCACACCCCATTTTAAAGTTGGTTGTGCCTGTGTACAACTATGCACTATGGATGCCGCACCCCTGGATACTTTGAAATGTCTGAATACAAGTGCTAGAAATCTAAAAAATAAGATGTGAGAGTTGGAATGCATAGCACTAAATGAAGAGGTAGATATAATTGACATCTCAGAGACCTGGTTGAGGGGATAATCAATGGGACAATGTGATACCAGGGTACAAATTATATTACAATGATAAGATGGTTCAAATTGGTGGAGGGTATGCTATATGTTAAAATGGGAATAGGGTCAAACAGGATAAAAGTTCAACAGGAAACAAAATGCACTGTAGAATCTTTATGGATAGAAATTCCATATGAAAGGGAAATAAAATAACAGTGGAGGTGTACTACTGTCTACCTGGCCAGAATGAACAGACAGATGAATACATTCTAACAGAAATTAGGCAAGCTAACAAAAATAGCAACACTAATAATGGGTGATTTCAGTTACCCCAGTATTGACTGGGTTAATGTCACATCAGGACATGTTAAAGAGGTAAGGTTTCTAGATGAAATAAATTACTGCTTCATGGAGCAACAGGTTCAAGAACTGACCAGGGGGGAGACCTAATCTTTAGTGGAATGCATGATTTGGTGAAAGAGGTAATGGAGTTAGGGTCACTTGGCAACAGTGATCATAACATGATCAAATTTGACTTGATAACTGGAGGGAGGATGCTAAGAAAAATGGTTAGGAAAAAATGAAAAGGAGCAGCTGCAAAGGTCAAGAGTTCACATCAAGCATGGACATTGTTTAAAAATACATCTTGGAAGCCCAGATCAGATTTTTTTCATGCATTAGAAAGTGTGGAAAGAAGGCTAAACGACTACCAGCATGGTTAAAAAGTGAGGTGAGAGAGGCTTTTCTAGCCCAAAGAACATCCTTCAAAAAATGGAAAAGGGATCTGAATGAAGAAAACAGTAAACAGCAAAAGCACCAGCAAGTTAGATGCAAAGCACTGACAAGGAAGACACAGACAGAATTTGAACAGAAGCTTGCTGTGGAAGAAAAAAACTCATAAAACCTTTTTCAGGTACATATGGAGGAAGCAAAAAGCCTGGGAGGGAGTCAGTTGAATCACTGAATGATCGAGTGACAAGGGGGGTGCTAAGGGAGGATAAGGCCATAGAAGAGTGTTTGAATGAATTGATTGTTTTGGTCTTTACTGAGGAAGATGTGAGGCAGATACCCAGGCATGAAATGATATTTAAAGTTGATGATTCAGAGGAAATAAAACAAATGTCAATGAACCTGGAAGGTATACTAGGGCAAATTGACAAACTAAAGAGTAGCAAATCACCTGGCCAGATGGTATACATCTCAGAGTGCTGAAAGAATTGGTAATCTGTAAACTATCATTAAAATCAGCCTCAGTACCTGAAGATTGGAGGGTGGCCAATATAAAGCCGGTTTTTAGAAAGGGTTCTTGAGTGATCTGGGAAACTACAGACTAGTGAGTCTGATGTCAGAGCTGGGAAAAATGGTTAAAATTATTCTAGAGAATAAAATTACTGAACATATAGATAGACATAGTTTAATGGGACAAAGTCAACATGGACTTAGCCAAGGGAAGTCGTGCCTCACCAGTTAGCTCCATTTTTTTGAAGGCATGAATAAACATGTGGATAAAGGTGAGCCAATTGATATAGTGTATCTGGATTTTCAGAAAGCATTTGACAAAGTACCTCATGAGAGGCTCTTGAGGAAATTTAAAAGTCATGGGACAGAGGCAATGCTCTGTTATGGATGAGAACTGGTTAAAAGATAGAAAGCAAAGAGTAGGATTAAATGGTCAATTTTATTAATGGAGAAAGGAGAATAGTGGAGTGCTTCAGGGATCTGTACTAGGACAGCTGCTTTTTAACATATTAATAAATGACCTAGATATGGGAATGATGAGTGAGGTGATCAGATTTGCTGATGATACAAAACTATTCAAAATTGTTAAATCATAAGAGGATTGTGAGAAATTGCAAGACTGGGAAACTGGTCATCCAAATGGCAGATGACATTTAATGTAGACAAGTACTAAGTGATGCACATTGGGAAGAGGTTGATATTCAGAAGCCATTTAGACGGATAGCTGAAAAGTTATTCATCTAAATTGCAAGGCAGCGATATTTGAAGCCATATGCAGCTAAATTCGGGGGCAGTCCAGAGGTGGGGGGTGGGGAGATGTTTCAATATTCACAGTTAGCCATATAACTTATGCGGCTAACTCTGGTCACACCCTAGGGCTGTTTTAAAGTTAATCAGATATACTTATCTGCTAAGTTAGCCAAATAGATATATCTGGTTAAGTTATAAATATATATTTTTAAAACTTTATTTCTGTGCATTCCTTTTTCTGACAATTATTTGTGGTCTTATTCCAAGGCCTTTCTCAGTGAACACTGAACAGAAATATTTAAGCAATTCCACCCTCTTCTCATCAGCCTTTGCATATTTTCACCTTCACCCGAGTCTTACAATTCTATTTTTGCACTTCTTCCTTTTACCGTTATATCTAAAAAAATATTTTTGCCCTCTTTTACTATATTAGCTATTTTTTTTCTTCCATTTGCGTCTTTGCTCTTCTGGCTCTTTCCTCAGCTTCAGATATTTTTGTCTGTCTTCCTCTTTCTGTGATCTCTTGCAGTTTATGAATACTTACCTTTTTATCTTTCTCTTTACTGCCAATTCTTTAGACAGTCACCATGGCTTCTTTTTCCTCTTACCTTTATTTACTTTCCTAAGAAAAGGTTTGGTTCTCCTACAATATCTCCACTGGGTCTTCTTGCCCGCAGTCTTCAGCCCCAGTGGGATGAGCTTCGCCTGGGTGCTTGAGTGGCAGTATTCATCAGGTGGCTCATTGGCCACAGTTATTTATTCATTATTAGCATTTGAGATTCTGCCTTGTCCCACAAGTGGGCCCAAGGTGGATTAGAAAACAAGTTACACTATATTGGTCGAAGGTTATTTACAATCACAATGGAATCAAATTTAAAATGGATAACATTGAGAGGCCAGGGTGTATAATTTCTAATCCTTACTCGACAATTCAGGTAAATAGGTCAGAAAGGCTGAGTCTCTGCCGGGGAATTCTAAGGGAAGGTGTGGCTAAAGAGCCATGCCTTAGCTTTTTTTCCTGAAAGTAAAGTAAGACGGCTCGAGGTGTGGAGGTAGTGGTACCTTGGTCCAGATTTTTGAAACACAGCAACTGAAGGCGCAAAGTCTTGTACAGGATAGTCTGCTCAAAGGGCATGGTCTAGAGGAGGGGAGGAGAGAAGAGCCATTTGGAAGGATCAGAGTTCTATAATGAGAGTGAAGGGAAAAGAAGTTGAGAGAAATACTCAGGAGCTTGTTTATTTATGCACTTGTAGACGATGGAGATTGCACTTTCTGTACTACTGTATCTCTGTAATTATTTATACTCCCCTCCCCCTCCCCTGTTCATTGTGTTTTCAATCTTTCAGTTGCAATGTAAACCGGTATGATGTTTGCACACCAATGCCGGTATATAAAAATCTTAAATAAATAAATAAGACAAAGTGGATTTTTGGGCATGCAAAATGCAACCCCCCCCCCCCCCATCTTATAGTCACGTTAATAAAGTATATAATATGATTATGCTTACTTGATGTAATTTTTTGTGATGTTTCTGATTTATAAGCATCTCTAGCATAGGCATCGGATGGGATGGGTTACAGGGGCCATAGCCTGACCAAAATCTGGCCCCCTCTCACAGAATCACTGTGGGAGATCTGGGGCCAGGTCAGGCAGGCAGCAGCTGTTCGGCAGCAGGAAGAGGAAAGCAATGGTACATTAGCTGCGTTCTCCACCTCAGCAGCTCTGGGCCAGACTGCTGTTTTGAAGCACAAGTGACTCTTTACAGCCATATGGTTCCAAGAAGAAGTTGGGACATGTGGCAGAGGAAGAGGAGGATATGGTCTGAGGCACCGCTGCTCTCTTCCTTCTGCCACTAATCAGTCTGGGAGGGAGGAAGAAGAAGAATGGTAGAGGGAGAATGGCAAAGAGAGTGAGAGAGGGGTGGGGGCAGGGGAAGAGAGGGAGGGGGTATGGAGGCAGGAGGAGAGGGGTATGGAGGCAGGGGGACATATAGTTTGGATACTGCAAATTTGTGCCACAGAGCGGGTTCAGTATATGTTTTTGATTTCTTGACAGTGATTCTGTTTATTTCTTTGCCTATGTCTTTATAGTGCTTATTATGAATCATTTGCCTAGATTTCAGTATTTAGGAATAAAAAATCACTATGCTTAGAATGAATCCTAAACATTATTTTTCCCATAATGCCTATAGATGAAGTATTTATTCATTTAGTAAAATAGACTTACATGATTTTTCTAAAACCAACAGGTGCATTAAACGTATTAGGGGGTAATTTTCTAACTGCCTGCAAAGGTGCAAAATCTGGGGACATTTTTACCTGCAGATTTTATACCATATTCAAGCGAAAATATGTGCAGACACTCACTTTGAAAATTATCCCTGAAAAACGACATGTATACATTTATAACTGAGCTCTGTGGTGAGCAAACTAATGGAATCACTGCAAAAACAGGGGATAGTGCAATTTTTGGAATCCAATGGATTGCAAGATCCGAAGCAGCATGGTAATATCAAAGGTAAATCTTAACAGACAAATCTGATCAATTTCTTTGATTGGGTGACCAGAGAGTTGGATCAAGGGAGATCGCTAGACATTATGTACTTGGATTCTAGCAAGGCTTTTGACAGGGTTTCACACAAAAGAGTTATAAATAAATTGAGCGCCCTTGGTATGGAACCTAAAATGATTTATTGGGTTTGAAACTGGCTCAGTAGGAGGCAACAAAGAGTAGTGGTAAATAGAGTTTTCTCTGAGGAGGGTGTGTTACTAGTGGTGTACCTCAGGGATCGGTCCTTGGACCAGTTCTTTTCAACATTTTTGTGAGCGACATAATTGAAGGATTGTTGGGAAAGGTTGTCTTTTTTCCAATGATACAAAACTTTGTAACAGGGTGGACAGCCAGGAAGGTATGGAAAGCATGAGGAGGAATCTAGTGAAGCCTGAGGAATGGTTTAAGGTTTGGCAGCTTAAGATTTAACACTAAAAAATGCAGAGGGAAAGCTACAGTATGGGAGGTGAAATTCTTCTAAGCATAAAGGAAGAACAGGATTTGACTGGGGGTAATTGTATCTGATGGCCAAACAAGTGGATAAAGCGATGGTAAAAGCCAGAAATATGCTTGGGGAGAGGAATGGTCAGTAGAAAAAGGAGGTGATATTTCCCCTGTATAGGTCCCTGGTGAGACCCCACTTGGAATACTGTGTACAAGTCTGGAGACCACACCTTCAAAATGATATAATAAACAGAATAGAGTCGGTCCAGAGGGTGGCTACTAAAATGGCCAGTGATCTTCATTCTAAAGCATATAGACTTAAAAGATCTATACATGCATACTCTGAAGGAAAGGCGAGATTGGGGAGATATGATAGAGACATTCAAATATCTCAAAGGTTTCCATGCATAGGAGGTGAGCCTCTTTCAATGGAAAGGAGGCTCTAGAGCGAGGGGGTATTGTGATGAGCTTGAAAAGGGGTAAACTCAAGAGTAATCTTAGGAAATATTTCTTTACAGAGAGGGTGGTGGATGCATGGAACATCCTTCCAGTAGAGGTGGTAGAGACAAAAGCAGTATCTAAATTCATGAAAGCATGGGATAAATACAGGGGATCTCTAAGGAAGTGATGGGCATTATAATGCTAAATTAATTGGGAGAATGGGCAGACTAGATGGGCCATATGGTCTTTTTCTGTGGCCATGTTACTATGTTTTAATATATGTGGGAAGTTTTCTTGTAAAATATTTGCGTATCTTTTGAAAATTCAAGAGTATGTGGATAAGTGCAAGCACCTCCCTGCCCCTGCCCCCGGGAATTCCTCTTCTCACTACAGATAAAGTTACTCATGCAGCAGTACGACACGTGGAAATTTACCCACACACAGGGTCACATATTTCCAAAATTTTCAAAAAGCCCATTTTTACAGGTAAAGCGCTGTTGTTTGGTTTTTTTAAAATTTTATCTGTGGAAAGTTGGAAATAGCTTTTAAAATTGTCCTCATTGTGACTCGTTTTATCCTATGGCCGCAGTAGCTCTTGATGAACTTGTTAAGAAAATTCTTCCATCATGCAATGGTGGGTAAATCCTTAGGCTGCATCCATAGCCCACTATTCTTCTCTATTGACCTCCTTCCATTTGGACAAATCATGTCCTCCTGTAATCTCAGCTACCATTTTGTTAATGATGACACTCAGCTGTACATCTCTTGTAGCAAGTGAATGTCCTGTAGCTGAAAATCTGTAAGGGCAAGAAATCATTAATCAACTGCAGCTCCCTATCTCCTTTCTTGACTTTGACCTTGTTCTTACTTCCACTGTTTATAAATTTGATCAAGAACCATTTTATATGTATATATATATATATATATATATATATATATATATATATATATATAAAATATATTTCATTTTTCTAATACTTTTAAATATGCCTTTTATCATCTCTGTTGCATTACCTAAATTTGTAATTTTCAAAATTCTGCTTCTGCTGTGGTGTTTATTCATGCTTTTATTTCCCCATCTTAATTGCTACAGTTTGCATATTGAAGGATTTCCAAGACCTGAATGGTTTTGTATTTAATCTGACATAGGCTTCTCTGAAATATAGCGGACACCATCCATATAGAGTTGACTCCAAAATGCTCTGCAATAAACCTCTAAATAGAGAAGCAAATACAAACATTCTTACGATACTAAAAATGGATATGCTGCCATATCTGCCATGAAATGACCATTATCTTGTAAAAACAAGGAGTGGTTTTTTTTTTCTAACATATTGCAAATCACAAGAGCCACAATAAATCTTAGAAAAAGGTGAAATGTCCATTTGAATAGTTTACTGAATAACAGTTCACAGGTTTCCTTTCTTTTTAATTTGTTGAAGAACATTTTGGGAGGAAGACATGTATCAGATGACATGTTGAAGAATACTAATTATTCAAAGTCAGTTAACTAATAGGTTTTCCATACATGGAAAGCACTCTTTTAATTTTGCTCATAATGAGTGTCTTGCATTTATGGAATGTGCCAACTATCGAGTTATTTAAAGTGAACTAATTTTTAAAAATGTCAGACATATCAGGCATGACAAACCCAGTCCTTAATGGCTCTAAATGTGTGTAAGTTTCAAGATATCCACCAGAAAAATGAATGTAATTTATTTCTGTAAATTGCTTAAATTTTCCTCCCAAAACAATGATTTACAGCACTTGAGGCCAATATGTGCTCCCCTAGCTACCGAGTTGGCAGTTTAAAGTTTCTGCTGGCCCTGGCTCCTGCGGCTGGTACATCATGGGTTGCCACAGATTGCTAGCAGCTTGACAATGTGCAGCCTGGTTACTATACATTGCATATGGATGTGTTTGCTCCTGGTCAATAACATTGACGTGATCTTTCTGAAAAGTCAGGGCTGTTAGCTAAAGAACCCAGAAAATGACAGCGTCGTTGGTCCAGGAGACAGCATTTCAATTGCAGTTCAAGAGGGGAAAAATGGAGATTAAAGAAGAAAATGCCTGCTTGTGATTGGGTGATATTAATGTGCACACAATGTTCTAAAATAACCCTGTAAAGGCACTTTAATGCTGTAAATCATAAAACTCACGGGGAAGCTCCCAGAGGCTGAATGCTCATCGGTGTCCGTATATCTAACTTCTGTCAATCCCTTCTGGATTACAGATACATCAACAGACTACTGTGAAATAGATTGACTAGCAGCAAGACAGAAGCAGAATAGAAAAGAAGTATCACAGCATGCTGGCAAGAGTCGCTGGCTAACACATAATTCCAGTAAGAATGCCAATACCTGAAGCTGAGTTTAGCTATTTTTAAAGAACCTGCTGGAAAGCACTGATGAACGGAGAATATTATTTGTAATAGAGGAGGATGCGATTTAAAAAAGAGAACCCCTCCCCCAAACTCCCTGCCATTTTGGGGGGAAGGATTGAGGGGGGAGGGAAAAGGGAGGAGAAAGTCTGGACTAGCACAACCAGTTTGTGTACACATTGACAGGAAAGAACAGATTAGTTTGTTGAATATTAGAGAGAAAAAGTTAACCCTCTGATATTTTCAAGGGTAATTTTCAAAGGAATTTCTATAGGTTAAACCATTTATTCCCCTCAGAAAGCAACAGCCTTTTAAAAAATTACCTGCTCGATACGTGGATAAATTTATATGTGTGCGTCTTGTTTGCACGCAAGTTTACCCGGACTGAGTGGTGACGTTTTCTGGAACGGAATTTGGGAAGGGTTTGCACTTCTGAGCATACGCATCAGTTTTCATGAACATTTTCCTTGCACATAACAGCAGATGGATTTATTCGTGTGAGTCCACTTTAAAAACTGGTGTAACTTCCAGGCATTTATCCTGACTGTCGTATGTGGACTGGGTGAAAATTACCCACTAAATCTGTCTCCCTCTGCTCATAGGCACGTCTATAGTTTGGTTGATCATGAAAGCTGGAGCTTTTAGTCTGTATTAATAATGTCACATAGACTTCTAAATAGTTGATTTTCTGGGAAAAATAACGAAAACAGATTACCAAATGTGCGTTTTCTATCTTAACCTTTTCTTTTTGCTTCATGCTTTGAGTAATAGTAAGTCAAGGCAGCTTAAAAGTTCCATTCACCTAAAGCAATTGTAAAGCAGCTGTCAGGATCCTTGGCAGAAAGGTGAAGATAACAAACAGCTGCCAAGGAGGAGTCAATTCCTTTCAGAAGCAAAATGGCCAAAACAGGCGAGTAATATCCCCATACAGAGTATCTATGTATAGACTTTGCAGTTTTATACGTAAAAGGCCGAATTTTAAATCAGCCACGCGTGCAAATTTTGTCACTCATTCGCGTGGCTGGGCCCTGTGTGCGCCATGCGCATTTTCAAAAGGGCATGGCCATGGGTGTAAGTGACGATATGTGCATAATTGCTGGGCCCTGAAAAACGGGAAAACCGGGGGACTTGGTCTGGGTGTGGAGGGGTGGGCTGGAGGCCGGATGGGACAGCGGCCATTAGCCGCCGTTCCGGGGAAGCATGCACCGGCAGTTGGCCGGCGCGCGCAAACTACTTCTGCTCCAGGGGAGCAGTAAGTAGAGAAACGAAAAAAGTGTAAGTTTTGAGGACGGGTTAAGGGGATGTGGAAGAAAGTGGAAGAGGGAGGGGGTTTAGGTAGGGGGGTAGGGGGAAGTTCCCTCCGAGTCCGCTCCTTAATCGGACACTCGCACGGGCACGTTTTAAAATGTACCCCAAACAACATATCACATAGGATGACTGATCCAATATCGTTCTATTCTCAGCTCTGTATAAAAGTGGACAAAGAATATCTGTGTTTGTGAGTTTGTGCATGTGCATATCATAGAGACAGATGAATGAATTTAGAACAAAAATTCAATCTGGAGAATCTCCATTGGTGCATCTTGGATCAGTTGATTAGTTTAAAAAGGCAAGAAGAAATGGAGACGATACCAGCACTAGACGCCAGCCGTATAACATAGAAACATAGAAACATAGAAACATAGAAATGACGGCAGAAGAAGACCAAACGGCCCATCCAGTCTGCCCAGCAAGCTTCACACATTTTTTCTCTCATACTTATCTGTTTCTCTTAGCTCTTGGTTCTATTTACCTTCCACCCCCACCATTGAAATATCTAGCTTGATTAGTTAGGGGTAGTAGGGGAAGTAACCGCCGCAATAAGCAAGCTACACCCATGCTTATTTGTTTTACCCAGACTATGTTATACAGTCCTTATTGGTTGTTTTTCTTCTCCCCTGCTGTTGAAGCAGGGAGCTATGCTGGAAATGCGTGATGTATCAGTCTTCTCCCATGCCGTTGAAGCAGAGAGCCATGCTGGATATGCATCGAAAGTGAAGTATCAGACACATTTGGTTTGGGGTAGTAACCGCCGTAACAAGCCAGCTACTCCCCGCTTTGTGAGTGCGAACCCTTTTTTCTTCTCCCCTGCCGTTGAAGCAGAGAACTATGCTGTATATGCATTGAGGTGAAGTATCAGGCTTATTTGGTTTGGGGTAGTAACCGCCGTAACAAGCCAGCTACTCCCCTCTTTGTGAGTGTAAATCCATTTTTCCACATTTCCTCTTGCTGTTGAAGCTTAGAGCGATGTTGGAGTCACAGTAAGCATGTGTATGTTTATTGAATAAGGGTATTGTCTCCAGGCAGTAGCTGTCATTCTGGCGAGTCACCCACTCTTCATTGGCGGCCTCTTGACTTTATGGATCCACGGTGTTTAACAAAAGAGGTCCCGACGGTGAGGAAAACGAATAGAGACTCCCCTGATGAAGAAAGTGGATTGTATCGAAACATGGCCATGTCTGGAGGCTATTCACAAAGCTAAGTTGATCGGGCATTTTGGTAAAATAGTAACCTTATTGAAGGGATCTAGAAGCGGCGTGTGATAAACTGTTGCAAAGGGTGTTTAAAATGAGTTATTGTAACATAGACGCTGAGAGTGGTAAAAGTGATTTACTGCAATTTAGACGTGGAAAGCGTTGAAGATTTGAGAAATTGTTGTTGAGAGCGTTAAGAATTATTGCAATACAGACGCTGAGAGCGGCAAAAGTAATTAACTGTGATTTAGACACAAAGATTTAAAAAACAGAGGAAGACCGAGCTATTTTGCTAATTTTAAGTGCACAAAACATAACATTTTTTCACATAAAATATTCAAACAAAAGCTAAGGTAGGATGGAGGTTAGTTTATGATTACAATTTACAATATTCTGTGTACAAGGCCAAGGAGGCATGTTACAGAAAATGTATGAAACTTTCCTCATCCTATTTCAATTATTTTGTATATGAGTGGGGTAAATAAAGGAGTTTTCTGATATATATATTTTTGACCTCACGAAGAGCGGGGATTTTTTGATTCATTTAATTCCTGACATGACCTGTAAAACAACCAATCAGTCATGAAAGAATAACAGAACATTCAAAATGTATCAAAGCAGGAACTCCCATTTACTTATAAATATCATATAAAGCTTATAGAATCAGATCAGCATATGCCAATGCATTGCTTCATTCAACCTCAAGGGAACAACGGACTGTAATGAAAATATCCAGTAATGTTTTCTGTAGTTAAGTTTGGCTTCTCTGTCCCTGCCATGGACAAGGATGCACACCTAAACATGCCTCAATATCTTAACTAGTCCTACCAGTGCTAATTAACGTTCCAATCGAAACTCAACCCTGGCACTAGTAAATGATGAGCTTGACCCCAGGACACAGCGACTTTTCTTTGCTGATGGATTTGGAAAAACATGGCCTCCTGGAAAAATATATTTGGAATATGAAAAATTGTTCAATAAAAGCTCTATCAGTTAATACAGAAAAAACCCCTGTTATTGTATTATTTTTTTTAACACTAAGCATACAATATCTCAAGTTGTACTCGGAGCTAATTGATAATTTAGATGTGAATTTTCAAAGCCAATGAGCATAAAGATGTGCATGCAACTTGATTTTGCCCACAATTTTGCATGTACTGGGGAGAGGAGTTCCAGGAGGTGGAGTTGAGACTAGCACACGTACTGTTCAACCCGCACGCTGTGCCCCCGATACAGCAGGCGGGACTTTGTGTGGGAGAGTTTGGGGGTGTACCAGGGCACTTACACAGGAATTTTCAAAGCCAACTTATGCACGCACGTTTGTTTTGAAAATGAGGGGGTAAAGCCTGCACCTTTACCTGCACAGTTTTAAAATTACCCTCTTGATCTGTACACAAATAACCTGCAGGCTGATGCAGTGAGTTAATGTAGATTTATGAAAAATTGGCACTATATCTGTATAGATTCATGCAGGGTTATGTGACTGAAATGTAAAGCTCTTATACTCTTGGGAGTATATTATATTTATTGTTCTCACTATCAAACACCTGTAGCACGTGGTACAGTGCCCCCTAAATGGTAGCTGGGTTGATTCTACCCACTGTTGGCAGAGTGGCTCAGAGCCTTATTCCAGCTCTTGAAAGGCATGGAACACGTTTACACCAGTGTAGAGTTACATGTGTCCTGCTGGTATCAGGCTCAGGTTCTTACCTTGTAGCTGAAATGTTTCATAGGGTGACACCATGTTAAAAACCCACACGTTTCATGTGGGTGTACATTTTTTTATCTTAGGCTCACATGCATTTTAGAATTCTTCATACTATGTTGCTCCTCCCTTCCTATGCAAATCTTTGGAAGTCTTCCTCAGGTATGCATCATGGCAAATGTGATACCCAAAGGGAAAAGTCAAGCATCCAGCAAGTTTAGGCTTGGGAGGGCGACGTTCAAAGCACTTTCCATGGGTAACCAGTGTTTTACCTGTGCTGCTGTCAGAAAAATGTGCCACCCTTTGAAAACTGAGGCAGCGACTGCAGGTAGAAAGCACGTGCGGACTTTGCATCAGTGCCACCTTTGATACCGCACACAGGAATCTGCCCCTGACTTTCACTGGCACCCAATTTTGATACCATCTCCCTTTCATTCCCCCCCCCCCCAGCACAATGAGATTGATACATTGCACTATACGAAGGTTTGTGCTCAGGCTGCCCCCAAAATGATGCCCTGCATGCATTTATTTCCTGTAAAAAGCAAATTGGATCAAATACTAAATTAAAATTAAATCTAGCCAAAAGACTGAATCATTTCATATATTCAGAATTGAAGTCATAATCATCCTTCTCACTAATTTTAAAAACATTTTGTTGCAAAAGAAAACAGTAAAATACTAATAGTATCAAAGTGCTAGTGCACATAGAGTACAAAGGTTGAACTGAGTTTAATTCAGTATGGAATATATTAAATCATTCAATTTTTTGCTTATGAGGTACATTGGCTAGACATATTTTATTTAGTATTTTAGTGATAACATTTGTCATTCATATTATCTACGTGGTATCCTTTTTTGGCCCTCTTTTCAATAATTTTAGATTAATTTCCTAACATATATTTTATTCATTTAAAAATGTATTACCCACACAGTCCACAGTTCAAGGAGGAATACAAAAACATTCATATGAGCATCCATGCAAAAATATAAAGGCACAGTGCAAACAAGCACAAATCTGGCACTTTTTAGCACCAGCACTAAACACCGAAATTGTGGTGCTAAGTGTATTTGCCTTCTATGATACATATATGAAAGCTCTGGCCAGTGGCAAAAAGTCATGGAAAATTGTTTGTGTCAGAGAATTTGTTTAATACATTTGACAGCACTAGGATGAAATTTCTTGCACCCAAGGTTTCACTACTAGTATTAGAAGCAGATTCTCCTTTCTCTCATCTAGTCATTGGGAAGTCCGGGTTAGTCATCTTAAATCTGGCAGCTTTTATAGCACTGTAATCAAAGAACAGTAATCATAGCTCTGAGAATGAGTTGTCAGAGCCTGGGGAGCAGCAGGTGCAGCAGAAGAAATGTCATTAGGGGAAGAGATGTGAGAGGGTGAAAATGAAAAATGAGGTTCTGCTTCTTCCGGAACTACAATTAGGAAGATGATGATGCTGGTAATAACACAGCTAATTCAACTAGCAGTGACATTGGGTCCAGCTAGGAGACAGAACAGTTTAAGCTAGAAAGCCCATGAATAGGGACGTGCATTTGATGGAAATGAATGGCCAATTCAAAACAAAACAGGGCATGGTGGTTTTGCATCGATGAAAATGAAATGCATGGATAATGCCGCTGAAAATAATAAAAAATCTTTGCTTGTATTTTTTGCCAGATCCTATTTAAGTCCATGGGGCATGCAAAATTGTAAGTGCTTTATCTTCTACTCAATGCAAGCCACTGAGTCAGACATTTTGGAGTTGAGGTGGGAAGGGACAAGGAAGGAGCAGGATAACTCAAGGTCAAGCATTTTTTTCGATCAGCTTATCCCAGCTCGCACCTGCCCTGGATTGACAGTGGGTTCCTCAAATTTTGATTTCTGAAACTAAAAGCAACAGGCAACTTTGAGCAGTCACCATCTTGTGTTCATTCTGGATTTCTGAAGTTCTTTCTCAGTGCCAAAGAAAAAGTAAAAAAAAAAAAAAGTTTTAGAAAGGAAAGTAAGGAGAAACTTGAAGGTGAGATCTGCTGTTTCATGTTGTGACAAAAGACACTGCAATTTAATTTGTCTGTTCACTGTTACAGTTTCAGCATCATTGAACAGGCAGGAGTAACAGCAAGTCTTTCTCTGTGAGCACTTGCAGCACCCAAAGAGGTCTTTCATTTTAACAGCTGCAGAGTCTCTGAGCAGTGATCACTGCACTGATCCAGTAGAGCCAGTCTTTCCTTTCTTTGTTCTCTCTGACACTAACCTGTGTCATTTACCTGTGCATAGTTCCAGATGGCAAGCAAACAGTGAGGCATGCTTTGTAACAAAAGATAGTATGTGCTATCTGTTCTGCTGTCTGTGTGTCTCTACACAACACTAATACTGGTGTGCAGCACTACAGTACATTTCTTGCAACAATAAAAACACCTAGCTACTACTGTGATGGAGTGAACCACATCTCTCCACTACAATCTATCCAGAAGCCACCTACGTGACGTATCTTTTACTAGGGTTGCTATAACCATATAATTTCCCCTATCTACTTCTGCATATAGTTCAAGTTCATCTTGCTTACATACAAGAGCTTTCATGAAACACTTCCTCACCAAATCTCCTCTCCTCTCTCTTTTCCTCCCTCGTCTTGAACTCCACTCATCGGGCAAGTCACACCTATGCCCTTCTCCTATAATTTCATTTTCTGACTGTGCTGCGTAGGTGCATCTTGCTTCTTCTCTTGCCTTATTCAAATCCAGTCTAAAAACCACCCTTTTGAGACTGATTTCAAATCCTAACTCCTGATTATCCTGCTCAAAGTCTTATTGCTTTTAACCATTTTATTAATAAATTAAAATGCCCTGTATATTTGCATTGATTATTTTTTAAATTCTCTTATGTATTTTAAATTACTGTGTATATCGAGTAGCCCTATAGACGTATGCAGTGGTAGCAGTAGTAGCAGCAGCAGTAGTAGTAGTAGTAGTAGAGTGACATTATGGCACAGAAAGAAAAAGGTACATAAGAACATAAATGCCATTCTGGATAAGACCAAAGGTCCATGAAGCCCAGCATCCTGTCCCTGACAGTGGCCAGTCTGGGTAACAAGTACCTGGCAGGTTCTTATCATTGTTGGTGCTCGTTTGCTCCTCTCATGGTGCCTTGGTTTGATCAAGATACTGTTCATTCTTCTTTGCCCCTGTGATGATGCCTTTCACTACTGATCCCATGCTTGGTGCTATTTTGTCCTACTCTTGATATTTTGGAGTGCTGTTCTTCTGCTGCAAATTACATTAAAATTGAGAAGAATATCTCAGTTTTAGAGCCCAAAATAGGATGTATTGCTTCCCCTATTGACTTTCATGGAAAATAAATGAATGAATGAAATGAATAAATGAAAAAAGGTTTTGTATTTAAACCAAACAAAATGAATCATGGAGGATAATGAAACAAAATTATAAACCATTACAAAAATATGTTCTGTACACCTTCCTACCCAGCAATATTAATGTTAGGAGAAACCTCAGAAAAACGTTGTATTTGATTTCCAGAGAACTTTAGCACAAACCCTGAGTATTTCTGACAAGCAATATGCTTCCTGGTAGCATAGGTTCAAGCCTTATGGATGCACCCAACCTACTGCAACACCTGAATAAAGTTTATCTTCTTTGGAGGTTATTTTCATCAACCTGCTCTTTTTCTTTACCTGCCAAAATAAAATCCTAACATATTCTGCCTCTGTCATTGCTGAAGGCTATTTAAAGAGAATTCAGGAAGTTGAATATTTAGAGCAACCTCATTGCTACTGAAAAAAGGAGAATATTACCTGGCTATACACTGCTTAAGCTGTCCACCTCCCAGAATCTATTCAGATAGAATCTACAACACTGCTGGTAGTATTATCAGTGACCATTGTGGGTTCATACTATTAAAAAAGTATTTTTCAGATTATATGGAAAAGTCCACTAACAACCATCTTCATTAGACACTCTAGGGCAATTTAGACAGTTGATCTGAATTTCATTGATAATGAGATTCTAGTTGACATTGATGATTGTCCCATTTGCAAATATGGTGGTGAGGGTGTTGATGTTTTAGGTAAATCATACTTCAGGTGATAATGCTGCAACACTCCAGTCATGGTACTCATGCTAGAGTAGTCTGCCTCCCCCTAACTTATAATGCCTTTTTGCAGTGCCTATACTGATTATCTATACTTGTTGTCCCACTTTTGTTCTGTGATGTGTGTATTTTTATTATGGAGAAGGAGTAGTTTGCTATACATATCAGCTTGTAGGGATGTGTACTAATTTGAAACAAATGGGTAAAATACAACAAATGAATCCATATTTGGTTCAATTTGTTTCGGAAACAAATAGATGGTACCTCTGAAAATGCCCCCAAATTTTTGTTTCATTCATTTTCAGACGTGTTATAGTCTATGGGGTAAGGAAAACTACAGTATTCTTTTCTCATCAAGTCAGAGTGGAGCTGAAGTGGGAAAGGACAAGGAAGAAGAAAAACTAATAAAGGTGAAACACTTTTTTAACCAGCCTATCACAGTATGACTTCCTCATTATTTTAAACCTGAAAGTGAAGAGAAACTTAACTTTGTTCAGCCATTTCTCTGGATTTCAAACAGAGGTTCTGATTCTGAAGCTCTTTCTCAGAGTAAAAGAAAGTTTAAAAATGATTTATAAAGAAAGGAGATGTCAAGGTGGGCTGTTGCCTGTTGTCACAGTGTAACTGTACTGTGTCAGAGGAGACTCTGTAATCTTTCTGCTGATTGTTACAGAATTACTATATCATTCAACAGGTGTAAGATTGTTTTGTCTAATGCTCTTTGCAGCATGGTAGAAAGAGATCTGTGTTTCAGAGCAGTGATAGACAGTAGTGAATCTGACTGGCAGCCAGGTACAGTGTTTCAAATTCCATCATGCCACTGGCATAAAAGGACAGATGTGGCAATGACAATGGGAAAGTAAAAGAAAGGCTGTCCTTCTACAGAGACCTAGTAGTGACAGCACAAGCTACTGATGATAGTAGTGATAGGACCAGAAGTCCCCCAACCAATATAAAGATAGATTATTTTAGGAAAGGGAAAACAGTTAAAGAGACAGCCAGGTAAGAAGCTGGAACAGCAGCTGCCTGCTATCATCTCCACTGTTACTATGTACAGGGCAGAAGAAGGTAAAGTCAGTGGAGGTTAGCATTAGCCTCATCAGTGGGAGGCCACTGTGATTGGAACACTCAAAAACTAGCACCGTGCTCTCCTGTTTCCTCCTGAGCAATGTCTGCAACAGAAATTTAGAGAAACCATTGATTCAGATGAATCATGTGAGGGATTTTCAGAATCAGAGGACATGGATCTTCTAATAGATCAGGAGGGTTTGGATAGTCTAGTTTCTAGTATGCTATCCAGAGAGCAGCTGCAGGAGGGAGCAAGTGATATTGCTAGGACCAAGAGCAGCCCCCCCAAACAAAATGCAGATAGTGCACAGCCTGACAGATAGCCCTAGCTTTTTCTCTCTTATCCACCTTCAATCCCAGCCCAAGCCCCAGCAGCAGCACCCAAGGATACAGAGAGAATAGGGGATCCTGTGAGACATTAAAGGTGGAGAAGAACTTTTCAGCTCCAGAGGACCAGTCTTTTCAAGAATTATTCACTATCAGAAGGTCATCCATAGAAAAGAGCTACTGGGCCATGTTTCAAGCAGTATATCCAGAAAGATAAGGCTGGAAATAGAGTATCAAAGGTTCAAAAAGATGGTTATATCATGGTTATTTCCAAGTAATGATCATCACCATTGGGTAGGAGTTCAGTAAAGATTCAGATAAGGAAAGTATTATGGCAGTTATAACTTTTATTATTTTTAGAGTTCAGCATACTGTTTAAAGCATTTTTATTTTTGAGATTTTAATTTGTTGTATGTGGGATGTATTTTGTTAAATTGTTTATGCAAATTGTATCCTTTTAGGAGGATTTCAAGATGCATACCATTTAGAATGGATTATTAATTTCTATTAGCAGTATAAAGCACCATTTCAATATACAATAGTAAATAATATGCAACATAGTTTGCAAAAATACATGTTAGTGTTGGTTGGAAGGAGGCTGCAGGTACAAGTCTGAAGCCTCCATCTTCTACTCAAAGCAGTGTGAACAATAAAGCCTCAGAAAAGGGAAAGTCCATCTCCCAAGCAAGCAAACCCCGGTTCCTTTCTCCAGTGAGGTGGCAGATCAGCAGCCCCCCTGCCTACATCCGTGGCAAGCCACTGTAGAACAGATGGGTTGGTGTTCCACATCACTGTCCTGCAGCAAGAGGAAATTAATGAACACTGATCATCGGGGAAATGATTGCCCTGGGTGACCAACCCCTGCATGGGGTGGAGAGCCTGGGATTTAAGTGGTTTCTGCATGTCTTAGGCCACAGTTACATGTCTTAGTTCTCTCCAGGACAACGTTTAATAAGTCTGTGATCCCCACTCCGTATACTCAGTGCTGTACCCAAACGCAGGACAAGCTGAAGGAAAATAGCATCCATTTCACCAGTGAGAAGTGTACCAGCCAGAATATTATGCATGCTTACCTTTCCCTGGTGACACACCGGTGGCAGCTGGACAAGGCAGGGGACATTAGCAGCTCTAGTGGGGTTGGATCAGCAGGGTACAGGTGAGCTGTGCTACATATCCAGATGATGGACAAGAGCCATACCTTGTTTCATATCTTAATAGCAATAAGGGGGTTGTTGAAGAGCTGGCAATTAGGCCAGAAACAGCTGACCATTGCTGTTCATATATATATATATATATATATATATTTTTTTTTTTTACAGATGTGGCAGGAAAATGAGAAAACCAGTGGAAGATGGGGGCTATGAGTGGTCCGATGTTTTGAATACTTGCTGCATTTGGCAGTAAGTTACCCTGGAGCTGGGGACCAAGGGATACAGAAACCTAGTCCTGAAGGAAATAATAGAGAGATACAGAAAAATAACAGGAATTTTGGGTAGTAATCCCATGAGAAGCAGAAACACTGGTGATGCCTCTGCACTAGATTATTCAGGATATAGGCACCAGGTGGAATTCTACCTGTCTGATGCTGCAGAGGTTAGTAGAGCAACAGACAAACCTTTATGACTTGTCTCTGGCCTACATGATAGGTGTGGATCACACCATGGAGCATAGTGATTGGCACCAGTCCTGAAGCCCTTCAAGGATGCCATGGAGAATCTAAGTTGAACAAGAGCCACCCTGTGATATTTGTTATATGGTTTCTGGCAGGAACAGGAGCTGAAATCAGAGGTGTGGACTACTTGTGACTACAACTGGAAAACAGGCTCAAACCTTCAAGATGGAACCTTATATGCTAGCCATGCTGTGTGACCCCTGGGTGAAAGGATGTATCACCAACTAGTCTAACAATCTAAAATATTAGATGGAGATGTTGGCGGCTAGAGTGCAGGAATGGGAGCACCAGAGGCAGAGAGAAAGTAGGGTTGCAGGGAGGAAATAGTGGGCACCTCATATAGTATTGTCAACATGAGCCAAACCCTGCCAGCTATCACTTCCTCCTCCATCTTTATCTACTACCATCATGTGGCTACTATAGAACATGCTCTCCTGATACAAGCATAGCTGCAGTGGCTGGCAGCAGTGCTCAGTATCCATCGCAGCACAGAAGACTCCTGCACAATTTTTAGTCATGTGGTACCTCATAGATCCCATCGAGGACATGGATTCAGATCCCATTGCATACTGGGTATATAAGGTTATGGCCTGAACACATCTTGCCAAGGTAGCCCAGCTCTTCCTTTCCTGCTTACAAGCAGTGTGCCTATTGAATGGATATTCTCAATGTCAGGGGAAAATGTGAGTCTATTTCATTCATGGGTAAGACCAAAACTGGTGCAAATGTTGGTCTTCATTAAAATAAACCTCTCATTGGGGTTTCTCTGAATTTCTATTGATTGGCAAGAGGATTGAGTGCATAGCTACAATGAACCAATGCCTTTACTTTTTTGTTCTCAGTACTTTGCTATGTTCCTAGTTGCCAATCTTATTCCTACTGCCTGGTCTGCTTCTCCCATCCTGCCTCTCTCTTGGTTATATTGGGATTTTATGGAACAAAAAAAAAAAATTAAAAAAATTAAAGCAAAGTAAAACCGTCTCCTCCCGCCATGCCTCTCCCCTGGTTCATTGTCTTGCTGTGTTCTGCCACTGGGCTTGCACAGCCTGCTCTTGCCCTTCTCATCATGCCCTGGGAAACTCCTGCCAATTTTGGTACTCCTTTGCCCCTCTCATGGTGCCTTGGGGTATTCATGCCACTGTTGTTACTCCTGGCTCCTCTCACAGTGCTTTGGGGTGGTCATTCCACTGTTGCAGTTGCTCTTTGCCTTATTCACATTGCCTTGGTGTGTTCTTGCCACTATTGGAGTTTCTTTGCCCCTTTCTTGGTGCTATGGAATATTAATGCCACTCTTGTTGGTGCCCTGTGCCCCTCATGTATTTATTTAACTATTTTATTTAAAACATTTATTTTCTCCCTAAGTCAATCCTATTGCTTTAGGAGGGGGGAATCTGATGCCATACTTTTTCCTACCTTATGTCTCATTCTGTGCCTTGGGGTATTGATATCATTGTGCTTGCTGCCTTGCTCTGCACACCATGCTTTGGGGTTTTAGAAACACTCTTCTTTCTGCTTTGCCCCTCAGTCAGTATCTTGGCATTGGAAAGGCAGTCTTGTATATGCCACATTCCTTCCACCCACCAGATGAGAAGGAAATTGGTGCTGGGTTGTCTTGTTGTATTGCGGTGTTTTTACCTCATTACTAGCACAGCAAAAGGGAAGTCAGAACCCAGATCTGAGGACTGATTTGTACAATAAGATTCCTATGGACCTTCTCCAGGGTTTTCTTTGGCATTAGGTCACTGTTTCATGATGCTTTTCCCCTCTCATGGTGCTTTGATGTGTTGATGCCACTGTTGTTGATTCCCTTTGCCCTTCTTTTGGAGCCTTGAGGTGTTCTTCTCACCATTGATGCTCCTTACCCCTCTTCAACGTGTCTTTGGGTATTTATGCCTTTGTTTGGGCTGCTTTGCCCCTATTTTGGTTCCTTGGACTATTCATGCCACTGAGTGCCAGTTTGCCCTACTGTTGGTATCTTGGAGTGTTCTTCTCTTTGTTGCTGATGCCTTGCCTGCAAATGTCATTAATCATGAATAGAAAACCCCAATTTTGTATCCCAAAATAGGATATTTGCTTCTTCCATTGACTTTAATAGAAAATGAATGGCTGAATGATCTAAAGAAACAACTGAATGAAATGGATCACCAAGCGAAATGAATTGAACCAAAATTTGTTTCCATGTACATCCTTATCAGTTTGAGATTATGAGTTTTTGAACTGAATGGTCTAACATAGCAGTTCACAGAAGATAAAGACCAATTGCCTCAACCAATCTGGTCTGTTTTTCTGGTCTATTCTGTTAAGGATATATCCCAACTGCCAACCTTAGAAGCTTGACAGCTAGAAGCAGCCCAGGAGCTGGAATGAAGTAGGCTCTCAAGGAGCGAGTACCTGGTACCAGGGAACGCTCTGAGAGAGAGAGATGGTAACTCACTGGTGTTGTAGGCAGCGATGGCTTTCTGGCAGAAGTGGTATTCAGTAGCAAGTCAGGGAACGTGGGCCCTCGAGGAGCGAGTACCGGTTCCAGACTGCGATCTGAAAAGCAAAAGAGAAAGCGAGGCCCCCGAGGAGTGGGTACCCCTGGTAAGTCCGAGGAGGCAAAGTAGCAAGGTATGCGGAGAGCGAATCCCATCCGCCGATACCTGGAGGAAAACCCTTGCTAACTCGATTCATTAGCAATTTCAGAGACCTTAAATATCCGGTGAAGATGACGTCACCTCAGGGGGACACCCCTAAGGTTTGCGCCACTGCTGGTACTTGAGTCGGGACTGCGCCGCACGCGCGCCCTTAGGCTGCTGGGAAACATGGCGGATTGCAGCGTCTAGCCGGTCCGGGGACGCCGGAGGGAAACGGCAAGATAACGCCATGGCAGCCAAACTTCCAACAGGCAAAGAGGGAGTCGCCAAAGAGGTAAGGTGGGCGTAGTGGAGACATCAGGCAGCGACGGTCGCAACAAAAATGTTTTTACTATCAATATAGATATTTTTTAATGCCAAATTGGTAAAACCTACACGACTGTGGTACAAAATTTATTGTGATAAATGTGTGATCATCATTAACTATTTTTTTGAATATTTATAGGAATTGGTTGAAGGTTTCATATAATCATGTAGGTGTCCCTGCACCTTGAATGCATGTTATAATCATTAACCTCCAACCTCCTCCTTGTGTGAACTTTTTTTATAAACAATATTTTTTGCTTGTTTTTTAAAAAATTTGTTATATGACATCCAATAAAGTTGTTCTTGTGGACTTCAAACTCTCAGTATACTTTCCCACGACGTTGTGACACGATTACTCTAGGTAGTATGGTAAATACTTCACATCCATCTGCTATGAATCAATCTGTTCTTAAATGTCCCAACACGTACATGTTTCAGACGCTGTCGTCTTTCCTCAGGGGAATATACTATGCAATAAAGTTACAAACAGATGGTCATTACCACACCGTCCTTCAAAAACACACTGTGACTTAGCTTAAAGGTCTTCACCGCTTCTCTTAGATTCCACAAAGGTTCGCTACTTCTGAAAACGTCCAAATCTTAAAGTCTCTCCCGTTCTGGGTGTCCACTGAACCAATGCATAGAGGAAACTCCTTATAACCAGCACCTCAACATGGAATTTTTACCAATTCGCTGATCTTTAAGATCCAAAGAGCCAATGGGGACCCGTGATGTTAGATGCTCTTCTCTCTATGGAGTTTTGAATGTGGCGCTCTTGAAATAAACCACACCTCTTTGTTTCAATGCTATCGGGTCATGCGGACCTAGTTGGCAACACTGTCATTGACATATAGTAATATCAGACTTGGTTGAAACAAACTACACAACTTTCGATACAGAGATATGTATCCCAGCGGACCTGATGGGAACAATGTTATCCAACTAATCTGTTCGAATATCCCGAAGGATATTACAACATCATGGTGGAAGCTGTAATTACAGAACCGTCGATAGATTTAATTCTTCATTCATCCCCATTGGGTGTGACGACTGTAATGTATAAATCCAGAATAATTTACGATAATTCAATCATGTAGTCGGATCCCCACCACATGTGGAAATATTGACTTGTTCCAGTATGGTCCATTTTAAGTCTGCTATACCATGTCCTGCTTCCTTCAAATGTTGCAACATGGGGGCCATCATTTTGGCTGTGGTATACCACGATTTATGTTCCCCCAGTCTAATACGTACTGGGCGTGACATGCGGCCCACATAAAGTTTGGGACACGGGCAAATTATGACATATACCACATTACTAGAATTGTAGTTGGTATTGCATTTTCCCCAAACTTTACAGTGTGTGACAGGCTCCACCCATTCTTTCCCCACTATAGCTTGATGACACCAGCTATAGTGCCCACATGTTTGATGGCCCACAATTTCCTCAAGGGGAGCGCTATGATCCAATTGTGCATGTACTAACATATCCCTGATATTCCGGCCTCTAGTGGTGCAAACAATGGAAGTTCTTTGAATTCTTTATGCAATGACAGAATTTGCCAAAATGTCCCATCCAGTCTACCCAGTAGCAATTACCTACTCTGAGTAGATGCGTATACAAATTCTCATGTGGAAACAGACATCCACTTCCCCTTTCCCCATGTCCCTCATAACATTACAAAGTACTACCACTGCCTTTTAGATTGCAACTTCCACTCCATGCAGCCTACCCCAGTGCTTTCTTGTTTATTTAATAGAATCATGCCACTGTTTTGGGCTTAAACTGTGTCTCCAAGTAGGTTACCCCAGTGCTTCATTTTTATCCTTTTGCCTTTAGGGATGCTCTGGCTTATATCCCACCCTTTTAAAATTATGTTACCATTTTTTGTCTCCACTACCAGCTCTGGGAGGGTATTCCAAATATCCACCACCCTTTCCATGAATATATTATAACTTAGAAGTTAATCTCAGCTGCTAGTACAAAATTGTAGATTATAAAAATAAACTGTAGAGACTGTAAAAATTACAAATTGCTTGCAATATTTTCTTTCACTTATGTCAAATTGTAAATTAGAATTTTTCCATGTAAAAAAGAGTACTTTAAAAATAAGGGTTAATCCTGGGGCTGAGCATGAATTCAGAGTGAAAGATTAGAGAATATTTGGAAAGGGCACATTAAAAAGGCAGGAAGAAATTTGGCCTTCTACATGAAAAACTGTAAAGGTTAATGAACTCAAATTATCAGTTTCTGAGAATTATAGTGAATTAAAGAGATACTGTCACTGGACTGGTAGGTAATATTAATGCAGCAATACTAAAGGCACCCTGGTTAGAATATAATATATCGGGCTGAACTTTCAAAGCTGTTTACGTGCATAAAATCAGGTTTTATGCAAGTAAATAGCTGTTAGAAAAAAGCTTGGGATCATTCAATGCATGTATAAGAACATAAAATAACTGGTTTTGTACGCACTTATATGTGAACTGGGGAGAGGTGTTCTGAGGGCTGACATTGGGGGCAGAGTTAGAACATATGTGCATATTTTTTTTTACAAAAAGTATACACCTAAGTTAACCCATACAATTTAGGCTCTATGAAGAGCAGGTGTAATTTTGTGTGCTTTATGCTGTTCAAGTACAGGACAATTACCCACAAATTTTCAAAACAAATTTATGCACATAGATTTATCTGGCTTGCTGTGGTCAGAAAAACTGCAGGCCTAAAGTTGATGGATAAGGTAAACATAAAAGTAATGGCCAAGCAGCAGCAGCCAATTCTCCTCCAACTGCAAATCTTAAATTTAATATTAATAGATCAAGGGGAGCTCATTCTTGCCACACAATTCTTAAATTTAGTAGATATAGTAGACCCCTCTTCCACCCCAAATCTCTTTTAAAAATTAGCAGACAAGCATGGCTGATCCCATTCTCTTCCCTTACCCTCAAAACAATAATAACTGAAATCTCCATTCTCACTCAGCCCAGAACCCCCCAAAGGGTCCTTAATGCAGAATGGGAGAAGGAGAGATTTTAACAAATTTTTTTTAGCTCTGACAGCTCACAACAATTATGTATTAATTTATAGGGATGTGCAGGAGAAAAAACATCATTTTGCTTTGAAAGTCATTTCATAGAGACCCCAATTTGTTTCTTTATTTTCTAAATAAAACAAATATTTTTGCTTTTTCATTTGATTCCTTTTATGTTTGCCTATATTGGGCTCTAGAATAGGGGTTTTCTAATCAATTGTCATACAACTTGTAGGAAGAAATCATCAGAAGGTGGAAAGAACTCCAAAGTACCTTGAAAGACTGTGGAAAAGTGGCATGAATAGCCTAAGGCTCCGGAAAGGGGCAAAGGGGGTAGCAGCAGTGACAAGAGTTCTCCAAGTCACCATGAAAGGAGCAAAGAAGCAGCAAACGTGGGGAGAACACTTCAAGGCACCAAAAGAAGGCACAAGAAACAGTGACATGAACGCGTGATGGTATCATGAGTGGAAAACTGGCACCAAAAGTGGCATCAGCATCCAAAGGCACCATGAAGGGGGAATGAAGCAGAAAAGGTGGCAGAAAACCTTAAGGCACTGATTATTTTCTCATTTTTGTTCTGGGGTCAAAACACTTTAGTATTAAAACAAACCAAGAAGAAAGCTAATATGGGAAGAAGACCCCTAGGCTCCAAGAGAGGACATAAAAAACAGTGGCCTGAATCCTTGAAGGCTGCTTGAGAAAAAAACTGGTACCAAAAGTGGTATCAGCATCCTAAGGCACTATGAAGGAGGAACAAAGCAGAAAAGATGATAGGGAAAATGCTAAGGTACTGATAAAGGAGCCAAGCAGCACAAAGACTGGCACATCAAGACACCATAACAACATGAGAGGTACAAAAAAAACCCAGAGTGGCAAAAACACCTTAAGGGTTAAGGTCTGAGAATTGACAGTAAGATTCAGTAGCAGAAAGAACCCCAAGGTGTAAAGTTTGGGCATGGAAGCAAGGCTAAGTGGCACAAAGACTCCCAAGGTATAGCATGAAGGGGATAGCAACAAGCAGAATGGCATGAAAGATGCTAGTCATTCTATTGAAGCACACTTGACAATTGTCAGATTCAGTACAAGAGAATGAACTGTGATAAGTATCATTTTCTGGAAATAAGCTTTTATTACATTCCCTGCTTGAACTTGATCTAGTTGCTGGGTGGTATTATGCTTTTCTTGTGAAATGGACTTTCTGAAGGAAACTGATATCACATGCAGAAAATCTAAATGGATTTTCTAATGAGTGCGGTGTGGTTTTCTGGCAAGTTGTGAGGATGCATTTATTTAGAAACCATCTCATATTCTGTAGCAGTACTTAGGCTGTTCTAATTCCTGATTTCCTAGATTTGCATGAGTTGTCTCTGCCTAAGTGATAATTTTACCACAATCAGAACATGTAAATGGTTTCTCTCCTCACTCGGTGGTACTGTAAAAGACTACCCACTGACTGTGCCACCTTAATATGTGTGTGTGTGTGTGTTTAGAAATACCACACATGCAGAATCAGTTCTGACTTTGACTGCTAAGCTAATAGTGACAGGTTCCACAAAACAGCCTGGTGTGCTTCAGTCTCTGCACTGCCACTGCTCACCTAGTGCCCACACTTTCCTACCCACTGCCCAGAGAGACAGAGAAAAAAATCTGTGGTGACAGAGCTAATCTCCCTACTTACTTCCAAGTTCTCCCTACCCCAAGAGAGAGAAAAACTGCAACATAGACTTGCTTCCTGCCTATCTTTCTCTGTTGACTGACTGGCAAACTAAGAAGTTGAACTCTGACAAAGCTAAAAGCACTGGCGTCCTCCCAAGACAATGACTACAGAAGGAATGCACACTTTGCACAATACATCTTGGACATGCTTACTCTTCAAGGATTGACTTCAGGATCAGATTAAGGAGATAAGTGCACATTACATATTCCTTAATTGTACACATCTTAGAAACATTGACAGTCACAGCTAAAATAGCCACATTCAAGACAAAATAGTGACTGATGACTAAACTGGTTGTTGTGCTTTAAGGCTTCACCAATAAGCCACTTGCACCTATAGATACCAGGTTCTCGGGCTTCAAAGGCTTTATTAAATAAGTCTTGTAGCACCAGAGACACTATATGATGGTCACTTTAAACTTTCATTAAGTGATATAACAAGAGCCTTTTTTCACAGCAGAATATTTATTTTAGTACTCTTCAAGATCAGCATCGTGGAATCCTGTTGTTAGCATGGACAACACTCAGGAGTGGATGTGAGCGTGAACCCTTGGACCATGGCTCAACCCCGGTGCAAGGCTCCAAGGAATGCGCCATATATAGGTGAACACATTTGGGCACAAGCTGGACAGAAGCTTGGAGACTTGGAACACTCAAACCTCCGCTGAACCTGCATGCACAGGAGTGAGACCCAGCAATGCAATGCTGGTCTCTGGGGTATCCTTCTGGCCACTCCGAAAGCCCTTTTGGACTTGCTACTTGGGAACAGCTTGAGCATCAGGACAGACAGGGGTCAAGGACAGAAGATGACTCGGGTGGCAAGGACATTTATTTTATTTATTTATTTATTTATTTATTTATTTTATTTATTTATTTAACATATTTATATACCGTTTTACCAATGCAAAATTGACCAAAGCTGTTTACAGTAATAACAATAAAATAAAATAAAGTTCAATTAAATAGAATATATAAAATAAAATGATAAAAGAAAAGAAATAAAATAAAGTTAGAATAAAAATAGTTAACATTTTGATCAATAAAACTAAATTTACTATATAAGATTATAGAAAACATTACTATTATGTTACAAAAGGCAAAAGAAAAGAAATAAGTTTCTACACTAACAGGAAATAAGAGTTAAACTTCCTAGTGGTTAAGGTGCTAAGTATGGCTGTCTTTATCTCTCTGAGATTGGCTACTGTTAATTGACTTGGGGTTCCCAAATGCTTCCTTAAAAAGATATGTTTTTAGTGCTTTCTTGAACTCGTTTCGGTTATATATTTGTCTTAAAAAATCCGGCAAAGCATTTCAAAGAATGGGGCCGGCTACTGAGAAGGCTCTTTGCCTCGTTACAATAAATTTTTCCCAGCTGACCTAAGTTCTCTAGAGGGTTTGTAGACTCGTAGTGTGGAACATAGCCAAACATGACAAAGGACAGAAGACTTGGAACAAAGGCAAAGGCACTGAAGACTTGGAACAAGTCAAAGGTTCAGATTCAGGTTTCAGATTCAGATTCAGGATTAGGTTCAGGTTTCAGATTCAGGTTCAGGAATGGAATGAGTCCTGTACCAAATCATGCCCTACACAGGCCGTGGGCTGGTCGTGGACCACGCCGAATGCAGAGCAGATGCTGGGCTTGAAACATAATGAAGATTTGGTACTGGAAACATGACAAAGACTCTGGAAGAGTCCTGTCCTGCTGCACACCCTACACAACCTGTGGGCTGGTTGCGGACCATGCAGGAGCCTGAGCAGACTCTGGACTTGAGACTTGGACATGGATGGAAGCTGGAACAAGAAACTCCAAAGACCAAGAACAGGGTTCAGGAACTCAGGCCTCAGGAACTCAGAACCAGGGATGGGACCCCGGCATTTAAAAACAAGGGATATCTGGAGATTTGACCAGCAAAGAAGGACTTGGAGACAGACTTTGTGCCACGAGGTGCCCTACACAAACAGTGGGCTGGTTGCAGACCATGACACTGGCATGCTTGGAAAAAGTTGAAGGAGAAGACCTAGAAGGCGTGACTTGGAGATGAAAACTGGAAGATCAATGACTTGACTGAAGACTTGGAAGATGCTAAAGAGAGGAACTGATGAGAGACCAGGAACATGGAACAAAGAAACATAGAGGAGCTCCCATGAAGAAAAGAAGACCTTGAAGAAGCGAAGATCAAAAACACTGATGACTCCTAGGAGAAGAGCTTGAACAGGAAGTCCAGGAACAAAGCAACTTTTTGTGAAGGCAACCAGGAAGTAAGTAAGGAGCACTTTTATTGGGCTGCAAGCATGACATCATCAGGAAGGGCCATGGGGCTTTTCATTCTGCGGACCTTTTAAATGTTCAAGAGAGGTATGCAAGCGTGCCAAGGAAATGCTTGGCAGGAGCAGCATGTCGGTGGTGTTCAGGCCACGAAGCAGACAGCAGTGGCAGTACCAAAAGCAAAGGCAATGCAGCGCTGGAATTGATCGGAGAGAATGGTACTTCAGGTCGTGAACAACAGCGGTATCGGTGATGGCATTACGCCATGAAGATGGCCTCAATGGTGAGTCCCGGCTGTGTGGAGAACTGGCAGCATCAGGGGTGTACTGGAGATAAGCAAGCCACTCACAGGCCTATCCTGCGGGCAGTATCACAACAGATCCACAGAGTTGCAATTTGTTGGTTTAGAAAAATTCTTCACTGCAATACCTTGCCTCTGTTGTCTCCTTGACAGCATGTCCTTCCGAGATATGATAAGGCAGTGAAGTCACGCATGACTCACTGGGCTGTCTGGCTGCTATACTGTAACAATTACAAACTCTGTATTATACTTGTTCTTCTTCATAGACTATCATGGCCATTAAAATGAATGGGGGAGAAAACAAATGAAGAGTAAGTTTTTTTTTTAAATTTGGAGGTCCCCCTTAATTTGTTTTGGGGACCCCTGAAAGACATGAATTGGACCCAATTCATTTTGGGATGCCCGTTTGTTTTAAGCAAATGCACATCCCTGTTAATTTATTCATTGTACTCCTTCACTGGTTGGCCCTTCACTGACAGCTAACGGATCAATCCTCATTCAGAATTCAGTTCATTTTAACTTGGTAACTTGCTGCTTGCTGACCTACTAAATATTGTACAGCCAGTAATTGGTTTCAGATCTGCTAATAGTATTCAGCTTTTTGTCTCATTTGAAACATCATTAGGGGACCTTGGAATATCTCAAACTGTGTCTGCAGCAAGTCATGGACTGATTACGTGCACGTAGGTTGAGGCTGAACCCATATAAATCTGAAGCCTTGTGGGTCCACACCGAAGGCTTGAGACCAAGGCTGGTGTTTGTTATAATGTATTCCTATGGACGCTAAGCACATAGTCCATTGCCTTGGTGGTTTGGATGCTGGGTTACTTTTGGATGTGAATATTTTTTTGCAGGTGAAATCTAGTCTCCATTACTTATGTCAACTGTGTCAATTTCTTAGCTCATGTTGTAAGCCAAAGATTTATTATGTTGTTCCTTTCCCTGCCTGGCTAGGGTAAATTAAATTTCAAAGGAGGTAGCTCCTGGCCACTTTCCTTTGTTAGTTACAGAGCAATGCAAATGCTCCTTTTGAAAGTAAAAAAGAGTCATTATCACTTCAGTGTAATGGTGATTTCATTCTTTTTGATGTTCCTGTCTTTCCATCAGGAGGGCTGCTTTGGCTGGAAGCCAGTGCTGTATTATTTTCCAGTTTACACTGATACCATATGAACATTACTAGAAAAGGAGAATGCTAGAACTTATTATAATTAATGAGATGGATATTCAAATGGTAGATACCTCGATGAGTAATATTTATCCAGCTATCTAGAGGCTGCTGAATATCTGCTTATACTCAGTAACCATTAGATAGGTGTATAAGTCAATGAGCAGATCAGGGCGGTGCTGTTACACCAGTTCTCCGTGCAAGGTTCAGCCTGCTGCACAGTTTTTCCTCCACCAGGAGTCCTCAGTGATCCTTGTCTATAGCCCTGCCAAGAACCTCCTCACTGATTACACCATGCCCAAGTCTCAGCCTCATTTAACATTGCTTTGTCATTACTTAGTTGTGTCTTTATCAAGTTACCTTGGCTCCCTGACCTGGCCACCTTGTTCTCTCATTCCTGTCTTGTCTTGTGGACTACCCAGGTCTCCTGTCTTGTGCTGCAGCCTACTCAGACTTTCTGCCTTGCCCAGTAGCCTCCTGCTTCACTCTGTGACCTCCCAGACCTCCTTGCTTTGCTCTCTGGTCTCCAAGGCCTCCTTTCCTTGCTCTCTGTCCTCCCAGGCCTCCTTGCTTTGCTCTTTGGTCCCTTGGGCCTTTCTGCCTTACCTTATGGCCTCCGAGCCTGCTAGGTTCTCATACCCAGTCTTGTGCCCTGTTGGGATTCCCTGTTCATTGTTGCCTGTTCTGTCTAGTCCAGATCTGCCCCTGTCTAATCTAGTTCTGTCTCTGACTAGTCCAGTCCTGCCCCTGCCCAGGCCTAGCTCTGTCTTGTACCACCCTGTCCAGTTCCTTATCTGTTTTCCAGTCCTTGCCCTTGTCCCTTGTTTAGCTTGTACATTATATTCAGTCCCTAGCTCGAGCCTGCATCTAGTCCCCAGCCTGAACCTGCATCCAGTTCCCAGCCAGAGTCTGTATCCTGTCCTAGCCCATGCCCAGTATCCAATCCTCAGTTCCAGCCTGTGTCTGTTCAGTCCATCCAGCCTGCTCCAGTATTCAGTCCTCAGCTTTGAGCCTACTCCAGTATCTAGTCCTTATTTTCCAGCCTGCCTCTGCCAAAATGTCCAGCCTGTGCCTGATCTCAGTCACTACCTGTGCCTGCCCTGACTTGTCCAGTCTTGTTCAGACTGTCCTGCCTCATCCAGCCTGCCTTACCATGATGTTCCTGTTGTGCTTGGAGGTGGACCCTTGTCCTGGAGCAGTGTAGGATGGCTCCCTGGTCGGGCCCAGGGAGCACCTGCCCCCAGGGGGCAGAGCACAGGAGGAGACAGAGGCTAGAAGGAGCTTCACCACTGGAAGCCCGCGGTCCCCCCGGGTGGAGCCCTTGGGGACCCGGGCCGCTTGGACTTAGGTGGGCCTCACAGGGTCTCCTGGAGAGGAAGTATAGAGGCGTGCCCACCAGTGGCAAGGGAGCGTGGTCGGTCACTAGACTGTAGGCCTGGAGTAGCAGAGAAGGCCAATACAGCGTAGGCGATGACAAGGCAAGGGACAGAGCCAGAATCAAGGAGGCGTGGTCAATGGCAGCCAAGGTCAGGTTCCGAAGACCAGTCCGAGGGAAGTCAGCCAAAGGGAGTCAGATACCAGGAATCAGTCCGAGAGTAGTCAACGAAGCAGGGGTCAGGGTCCAGAGGTCAGACGAGGTCACGAGGGCAGGCAGAGGTTAGAATCCAGGCAGCGATCAGAATGGTCAAAGAAGCAGGCAGAAAGAAGTACCAGAAAGTCAGTCCGAAGGTACTACATGGCGAGACAGGGACAGACAGACGCTGGAACAGAAGGACGCTGGAACAAGGCTGGAACAGGACTGGAACAAGACTGTGAACGCGGAGGCAAACTAGTACACTTACAGTGCTGACCCGATTGCCAAGGCAAGGAAGTGCAGGCAGGAACTTCGTTAAATAGTACGTTCAATCAGGGCGCGCCGTGGAGCTAGGACCCGTCCCTGGCCCTAGAAGAGACCGGGCGGTCCGCGCTCACGCAAGCGTAGGGGCATAGCCAATGCCATGGAGGATGCCGAACACCGGAGTGCAGCCTGGGGCGCAGTGGAAGGCCTGGCGACCGCCGCCGCAGGACGCCGAGGCCTGGAGGAGCTCACGGCTGCCGCTGGGAAGGCCGACCCATGACCTGCAGAGGAGCTAGCGAGGTGAGCAGGCCCGTGCGTGGGCCGAGCGCGGATGGGATGCGCAACAGTTCCACCTCTGAAGCCAAGCCCTACCAGCCTCCGAAACCCAAGGACTCAACCTGTGAGGGAGGAAGCTGGCTAGGCAAAAGATAAACTCCAGTCCAGTCCTGCGGTCTTGCCCTACTCCTGGGGAGGTGCACCTGAAGTCCAGCCTGCTCCCACAATACAAATAGGAGGTCTAAACTTAGACAGATAAGACTTAATCCTTCTAACTGGCGACATATATGGGTATATTTACAGTATAACCATTCTGCTGAACATCCCATCTAAGTTAGCCAGATATAACTATCTGGGATATTCAGCAGGTTTTCAATACTAGCCTCCTTGTAATTAACTTTTCTTGTCCAGACTATGAAAATCAAATTTATAAATTTTAACTTACAAATTGAAGATTTTTGCATCGGAGCTTGGAGAGTTGATACCTGCCTGGAGCCAATGAGGGACAAGGGACTAAATACTAATGAACCTATTAAATTTGTATAAAAAGAAATGATGCCTTTGTTCAACCCATTAAGTCCCAATTTTTTAAAGAAGCTATCCTCTAAATAGGACACTGGGTCATAATGGATTAAGGGAGAGACAGAGCGATGTAACCATGAGGTAAACATTCTATTCTGCAGCTTAGCTGCAGATCACAGAGAAAAAGTAGATTAGGAATCGTCTTTCTTTTGCTGCAGGGAGTTTGCCAACTGTTGTGCTTCTGTATTCAGCCAGCTGAAACAAGCATAGCCTTTTGTTGTGTTTTTTTTGCATGAGAATTAAAATGTATTTGTTTTATTTTAAGGTAGATGGACAGTATTAAGAACAGTATTGGGCTAATTCAGGGACGTTTCAGAAGATTTGTTGCAATATTATTTAGAGTAGCGAGGGAATATTTCTTTTTATGAGTCTTTTGGACATATATATCCTGAAAGCAACTTGATCCTGTATCTACGTGGAGGGCTGGACCTGGAACATTTCCAACTGTTTCATGACTCATATGCAACTGCAGAGAAGGTCATCTAAAGGATTAAAAAAATCACATGAGATTAAACTGAGAATTTATGCAAATATTCTGGCCATAAATTAGGTCTAAAGTTTGAAAATTATCCCTTAAGTATTTATTATATTTATGCATGCTTCTATTTTTTGCTCCAGCCTCTCCTCCCCATCCCTGGGAGAACTTTTAGTTGTTTGGACATGCTACATATACTCTTTCTAAATCACACAGCTGAGAGATGGAGTTAATGGCTATTTAATGTGGCCCCTCACACAGGTAGTAGGAGTTTACATTGTGATCTATGCTACATTTAGAACTAGGTTGGATTATTGTAACACACTATTTGGGATTAACACTAAAAGGGATAAAGTGACTTCAATTGATTCAGAATACCACAGCTAGATTGTTGGAATTGGCCCTTGAAAGCATATTATCCCAGTATTGTTCAGTCTTCACTGGTTGCTAAGAAAGGTAAGAACTGAATTTAAAGTCCTGACCATGATGTTTACATTTATTTAGGAGGCTCAGCCCAGATTATCTGAGAACTAGAATCTAGAATTATGTGCCTTCTCGTATTTTACATTCACAGGCTTAGTTATGATGAGGAATCAATCTTTTTTTTCTGGAGCAGGTTGACTCTTTGTCTTAAGCAGATAAGTGACCTTTGGTCTTTTAGATATAAATTGAAGGCCTGGCTGTTCATGTGATAGCTGAAAGGTTCTTGGCCTTAAATTGGTCAAATTGTTATTGTTTGTGAAAGCAGAGCTCTTTGGTGAGTCAAGTTGGGATACTAAGGGAGGCAAGATTTTTAAACAGTAGGGATCTTGTTGGTAGGGATTTGTTAGAGCATTTATTGACTGTGGTAGGAAATTGTAGGAAAGGATAAGAGGAATTTTGTGGAGTTGGGAGGGGTGTATATTGTCTGTGAATGTGTGCTGTCTCATTGTATTCTGAGTGTGGTATATTTTATTAATCATTTTGTATCCTATTCAGGGTGCTTATTGCAAGGGAAATAAAATGAATTAATGAAATGAAATGAGGGGAAGGACTAGATTACGGAGCAGAATAGCTTTTCTCTACTCTGTCAGCTCCAGCCTCATTTCCTTCCCTCCTGTTCCCTGTGCTACAAGCTAAATTCTGGGAATAAAACTGAAAGCTCAGGTTCTGTCAGAGTTGTAAACACAGAGAGGTACATATTTAGAGCCACGCGTGGGTGCACATGTGCACGCGTTTGCCGGCACAAGCCAATGGATGCGGCCATTTTATAAAATATCCGTGTATATACATGCTATAAAATAACCTGGACATGTGTACGCATGCCCCAGTTTATATGGATGCACGCATGTGCGTGCAGATGCCGCCAGGACCACATAAGTGGAGGAGATTTCAGGAGACAAGCGTGCTGATGCTAGAACCCAATGTCCCAGTTCAATCCCAGTTCACCCACTTAACCAATAGGCCTTCCTACCCCCCCCCCCATTAGTTTGCCTACCTTTGACCCTGTTAGCCCTGACTCCCTGAACCTCGCTAACTAGCCTCTGCTTTTTTATTTTATTACTTACACACCGTCCATAGCAGAAGTAAAGCTACACAGTAGGGGACCCTGGTACGCGCCTGTGCATGTAAATACTTAAGCGCTGGATTGATGCTACAGACCTGGCCCGCCCATGTCCCGTCCATGCCCCGCCCAGACCATGCCCACATCCCACCCCTTTTTGGCAACAATATTTTTGTGCTCGTAACAGGAGATATGCGCGTTGCCATGGGCTTTTTAAAATCCGCGCGAAATGCTCGGGTCCGAGACATGCATGTGTCGCCCGGTTTTGGTGCGCTCAAGTCTTTTAAAATCGACCAGAAAGTGAGTTAAACCACTTAAAAAACAGAAAACCTAAACTTAAATAAATAAAGCCATGGTACAAAGCAATACTTGCTGTGGCTATTTACTTGTGAAAAAAGAAAAAAGAACAATTGTACCACAAGGCTGTGCTCAGCCTTGTGGTACAATTGTTCTTTTTTCTTTTTTCCTTGTTGTTGTGGTGATTCAATTGAATGGAAAATAATTAGCTCTTTTTTGGTGATGCTATTTACTTGTGCACATGAAAGATGTGAAAACAGGGGGGTGGATTTTAAAAGGGTTACGCGCGTATATGATGCGCATAACCCCCGAAAACCCGCTCCTGCGCGCGCCGAGCCTATTTTGCATAGGCTTGGCGATGCGCGCAAGCCCCGGGGCTTGAAAAAATGGGCGGGGCAGTCCGGAGCAGGGTGTGGGCGTGGCCAGAGGCCTCTCCACTGCTGCTAGGCCCGGGGATCACGCGCCGGCACTTGGCTGGAACGCACAACCTATGCCTGCCCACAGGCAGCGTAAATAAAAAATTAAAGGTGGGGGGGATTTAGGTAGGGCTGGGGGGGGGGTGGGTTAGATAGGGGAAGGGGGGGAAGGTGGGGCGGAGGCGGAAGAAAGTTTCCTCCAAGGCCGCTCTGATTTTGGAGCGGCCTCGGAGGGAATGGGGAAAGCCATCGGGGCTCCCCTAGGGCTCGGCGCACGCAAGGTGCAGAAGTGTGCACCCCCTTGCGCGCACTGACCCCGGATTTTATAACATGTGTGTGGCTGCACGCGCATGTTATAAAATCGGGCATAGATTTGTGCGTGCCGGGTTGCGTGCACAAATCTACGCTTGCGTTTAGGTACGAATATCTGGCCCAGTGTTTAATTGCGCTGATGGCTCTGTGAGTTTTTGTGCTATCAGGACCTAATATTTTGCTGTGACTGATACTTTTCTTTGCCACCTCCAGCAGCTATCATCATAGGAGATTGCCTAGTCTGCTTCATGGGTAAGTCAGCCCTGGATATTTTTTCCCTTGGAAAAAACACATGTAGATTTGATAGTGAAATCTATGTGCACTTCCCTCCTCCAATCAAACACCCCACGAGAATGCCTAGTTTTTACCATTAAAAGGTTGCACATTGTTAATCCTCATGTGCAATTTTAGCCAGGTAAGAATTGGGAAGTCAATTTACCCAGGTAAATAGGCATTTATTTGGGTAATTATCTTCTGAAAATTGCCTTCCGTGTGACTATTTCTTTACCATAATTGAATTCTGCTTTGATGTATAATTGTCTGCATGATCTTTGTAATTTGAGATTATGTATTGTAGTTGGAGAATAACTGAATCTTTTTTTTTTCTTGGGTCAAAGCCTTGAGGTTCTGGGCATCTATCTTTATCTGTACATTCAGTTAATGACATGAGTACATAATTGTGTTAAAAATCTGACAGTCATTTCCAAGCTGTTATAAGTTTTTTCAGTGTAAAACAGCCCATGTGTGGGTTGTACAATAACTTATAGCAATTTTGTGATGTTGGTATGTTGAGCATGGTGTCCTCTGCACACTTAGGGGTCATTTTATAATGTCCACAATAAGATACCTGGCAAACAGATGTATGTTACAACAATTTTCAAAGAGGACATGCACTCATAAATTGACTTTGAAAATTATCCTGGCAAAATTGCCCACACATACAATTACAGTTGCTATTTGGTGCACATACTGTATGTAACCCTAGCTAAAGTAGATAAAAGAAAAACCAGGCGCTGAGAGGTCCCAGTCCACGCACTGGTCAGTGTCTTAATAAAATGGCTAAGCAGATGGTGTAGTGAGACAAGGTGGAGAGAGCTTTCTTTTACTGAACATGGAAACGTCTCCACTCTGTAGATGAATAGAGACACCCTACGGTTCTTGGTTTCAGGCTAGTAATAGTTCCTGGCTGTGTACATTTCAAGAGAACCCAAACCCTGGAATAACAGATCAGTTCACAACTTGGATTGGTTTTTCGAATAATACCAAAAAGATTGTCTTATACAAATCCAGTCCCCTACAGGCTTTCACTGTAAAAATAAACAAATAGCAGCAAAGTCAAAATATCCTTAATAGCTCAACAAAATCCTCAGTATAGGGAATCATTCCTGGCCAAAACCAGCACAATTCATCAGCAGGAAATACATCGCTTAACCCATATCAGAAGATAGGATGAATGATGAGATTTCCAAAGCAGGCTGTACTTTTTGGTGACATCCCCTTGATTCCTCCTAGGGGCTCTTTCAAAAGCAGCTAGACTAGGAATAGATTAGAAGATTTACTTCCTATTTGGAGCATTATGTCTTCCTGGGTATCTGTCCCAGGGAGCGAAAATGCAAGCAAAGGTCTGAGCATAAAGAGCACACACTCACTGTAAGTCTCACCTTCTACTTCTAAATGTCACTCTATGTCTTCACTCAGGCTTAAAGGTACATCTGCCTGATTACACGATCTATTACTGAAACTAATACATCTCATTACCTTCTATGAATAGTAGTTAAATGAAAATATTGGTGGAATATGGACTAGAATTGGGGCCTGGACTACATGTAGTGCAAGAATAATTTAAGTGTATGCCTTTTAAAATGCATGTAAGTCCCTACCTTGCCCACCCCCAGGAATGCCTCTCCCTCATGTGCCTAAAAGTAACATGCAGAAAGTGTGTATGTGCATAAATATATGTGCCTACTGGTCACACAATTTTCTAAATCGCCATTTCTACAGACAAAGCACTACGTTACCCACAGAAGTCCCTCTGAAATTTACCCTCCCAATGCAATGGGGATCTATGTTTAGAAGCCCCTCACCTAATGCGAGGAACACAATTTATGCTTTTCAAGATGGTTACAATTTCTTTCCTAAGGATATATTTCCCTTGCCCTTTATTACATAAACCAAACTTTAAAAAAATAAATCTCATCCATGTTTTGATTGGTAGGAATTATGCTATTATTTTGAAAATTATGATTTATTTATAGTTTGTTAAAATAAATGGTTAATGATTGTTTTGCCAGCTAATGCTTTCATAAATCTCCTTTGGAAAAAAACAAAAGTTGATGAATTGTTTGGTGACATGGGAAAAGGAGCTTATCCCCTTTTTCAGACTGACTCCATTTGATATGAAGATTTTTGTGCAGTACATCAAAGGGTCTTTATAATATATCTGCAGGAAGCTTTTTGAACATGCTGAGAACTGTTTGGAGAGAGACTTGAGTGTCTTCAGGTTTGCATGGAATATTACTGTGCATGATGACTGCGCTCCTACAAATAGGTTCAGTATCTGAGTGCTCCTCCTTTTTAAATTGAGCCCCCCTTTTTCTTCTCAGAAGCTTATATCCTCTACCTCCCAAAACAGAAATGGAAAAATGTAGCTTGTTTTAAAATTGCAGTACAACGAGCTGCGATTAAAAGTTATAACAAACCAAATATCTCATGCCCTCCTATGATCCATCCTGCATCCTCCTTTTGGGGTCCGTCCCCTAGTTTGAGAATCACTGCCGTAACTGACTGCTTTGTAAATCTAGATAACAGTCTTAAAGGTTAACTTAAGGTCATTTTTTTCTCTTAAAATCCAACTTTATTTTACAGCTGCCTATCCGCTTATATTCTATGTGAATGCTTTTTATGAATTATTTCAGCAATTATAAATTGTGGGCCATGCAAGTTACAGAAACATAAAATATGATGACAGATAAGGGTCAGGAGACTCTTCTAGTCTGCTTTGTTTCATTCCTGCTGCAGTGCCATAGACCCTAGCTGATATCTGGCTTTCCCCTCACTCTACTTCTAGGGAGCCTCTGTGCATATTCTATGCTTTCTTGAATTCTATTACTGTTCATGCCTGCACCTCCTCCAAAGGGAGATCATTCTATGAACCCACCACCACTGTTTCCATGAAGAAATATTTTCAGATATTGCTCCTCAATCTACCCCCTTGGAGGCTTGCACGGTGACCTTATATAGATCCTCCATCATTTTGGTAGCTTTGCTCTGGACCACCTCCACCTCTTGTGCATCTTTTCAGAGACATAGCCTCCAAAACTGGACCCAAAATTCTAGCGCAGCAACGGTAGAAGTGCAGGGTCTGAATCGTGGTAGGACACTATCATGATCCGAGTAGAAAAAAATGCTAGACATTAAGGTATGGGGGGGAGGGGATGGAGGTAGGGGTGGGCGACTGGGGGAAGGGGAATCTGGAAAGCTTGATATTTTTTTTTAAAACAAAAATGGGAACCTGGAGCAGAGGGCGGGGTGGGGGAGGGGGGATTAATGGACTACGACTCGCGGCACTGGTATTTTTTTATTTAACATAGAAATGGGGCAGGGAGGTCCTTTGGAGGTTCGTATCTAGAGGTCCTTTGGAGCTTGGGTGGAAGGGAGGCAGGGGACAGGTTTGGACCTGTAGACCCGTGATTTTTTTTTTTTTAACAGGAACCGTAGTCAAATAACTTTACACATAACCAGTGATATTCAAAAAAATATACGGTTATGCTTAAAGTTATCCAGTTAAGGTTACTGGGTAACTTTAATCAGGGGTATTCAGTGAGATGTTTAAACTACTGAATATCCAGGACACGTTATCTGACTAACCTTAGCCGGATAACTTGTCCACTCAACAGTCTACTGAATATTAGGGATGTGAATCGTTTTTCAACGATTAAAATTATCGTCCGATAATGTTTATATCGTCTTAAATCGTTATAGAACACGATACAATAGAAATTCTAACGATTTATCGTTAAAAATCGTTAAATCGTGTTAGTGCGCACTAACTCGATTTAGTGCGCACTAACTGAAAATGATACAAATAAACACTTTCCAGGTCACTGAAGGTCAGTTAGGAATAAATATGTGTTCCTATTGGCTGGCTGCCCTCTTATCTATTGATGTTACCAAGGTTACCACTGAGGTGATGGTTGGGGGGATGGGAAATGGAACTGGAAACTAACGAACACCAACAGAAAATGAAACAAAGTGTTCACACTTCCCAGGTCAGTAAAGGTCACTTAGGAATGAATATGTATGTATGTATTCCTATTGGCTGGCTGTGCTCTTATCTATTGATGTTACCAAGGCTAATACTGAGGTAATGGTTGGGGGGATGTGAAATGGAAACAGTTGGAAGCTTGACAAAAAAGTAATGTAATGATCAGCACTCACGTGACTAGAACTTGTTTGTTTATTATTTTTGTTAGCAGGCACCTGAAATGCTAGGCATGTTGAATTTGCCAATCACTGTGCATTTTAGAAAGGTGGTCCTGGCTGGAACTGTACACAGTTCAAATATATGTAATTGATTGTTGGTAAGTGTATTTTTAAGTAGCCACACTGGCACAAGTATGTTTACTTTTCCTCCTACTTAACTCACTAGCTCAGCTTTGTAAGAAGGGCTTCTCTGCTTGTGTGTTGTTTTTGTTTGGTGTGAGGAGAGCAGAAACATCAGATCTTTATTCAATCTACTACAGTCATCTCTTACAGTGCCCTATCCCTATTAATACCAGGAGTGTTGTGATCTTCCTGCACACAGTGCCCTAACCCTGATACCAGTCTGAGACAGCTCCCTCCCTGCATTACTAGTGAGAGGCTGGCTTCACAGACAGGGGGGAGCTGCCTGACCCTCACTCCTGACTTCCCCCATGTCCCAGCTAGTGAATGGTGTGTGGGTGAGGGGGGGGGGGAGGATGGTGAAGTCTGAGACAGCTCCCTCCCTGCATTACTAGTGAGAGGCTGGCTTCACAGACAGGGGGGAGCTGCCTGACCCTCACTCCTGACTTCCCCCATGTCCCAGCTAGTGAATGGTGTGTGGGTGAGGGGGGGGGGGGGAGGATGGTGAAGTCTGAGACAGCTCCCTCCCTGCATTACTAGTGAGAGGCTGGCTTCACAGACAGGGGGGAGCTGCCTGACCCTCACTCCTGACTTCCCCATGTCCCAGCTAGTGAATGGTGTGTGGGTGAGGGGGGGGGGGGAGGATGGTGAAGTCTGAGACAGCTCCCTCCCTGCATTACTAGTGAGAGGCTGGCTTCACAGACAGGGGGGAGCTGCCTGACCCTCACTCCTGACTTCCCCCATGTCCCAGCTAGTGAATGGTGTGTGGGTGAGGGGGGGGGGGGGAGGATGGTGAAGTCTGAGGACAGCTCCCTCCCTGCATTACTAGTGAGAGGCGGGCTTCACAGACAGGGGGGAGCTGCCTGACCCTCACTCCTGACTTCCCCCATGTCCCAGCTAGTGAATGGTGGTGTGGGTGAGGGGGGGGGGAGGATGGTGAAGTCTGAGACAGCTCCCTCCCTGCATTACTAGTGAGAGGCTGGCTTCACAGACAGGGGGGAGCTGCCTGACCCTCACTCCTGACTTCCCCCATGTCCCAGCTAGTGAATGGTGTGTGGGTGAGGGGGGGGGGGGGGGGGGGGGGGGGAGGATGGTGAAGTCTGAGACAGCTCCCTCCCTGCATTACTAGTGAGAGGCTGGCTTCACAGACAGGGGGGAGCTGCCTGACCCTCACTCCTCCGGGGTATTGTGATCTTCCTGCACACAGTGCCCTATCCCTGATACCAGGGGTGTTGTGATCTTCCTGCATGCAGTGCCCTATCCCTATTAATACCAGGAGTGTTGTGATCTTCCTGCATGCAGTGCCCTATCCCTATTAATACCAGGAGTGTTGTGATCTTCCTGCATGCAGTGCCCTATCCCTGATACCGGGATGTGTGCAAGAAGATCACAACACCCCCGGTATCAGGAATAGGGCACTGTGTGCAGGAAGATCACAACACCCCCAGTATCAGGAATAGGGCACTGTGTGCAGGAAGATCACAACACCCCTGGTATTAGGGATAGGGCACTGTGTGCAGGAAGATCACAACACTCCTGGTATTAATAGGGATAGGGCACTGTGTGCAGGAAGATCACAATACCCCTGGTATCAGGGTTAGGGCACAAGTTCTAGTCACATTGACTGATCACATTACTTGTTTTGTCAAGCTACCAACTGTTTCCATTTCCCATCCCCCCATATACTGTCAGTAGGAAACTTGGTAACATGAATAAATAAGAGGGCAGCCAATAGGAATACATATTCATTCCTAAACTGACCTTAACTGACCTGAAAAGTGTCAAATTGTATCATTTTCAGTTAGTGCGCACTAACTCCCAGTTAGTGCGCACTAATCGGAAAAAAACGATTTTTAACGATTTTTTTAACTAAAAAATCGTGCCTAAGACGATTTTCTTGCCCTGCCACACGATTTCTATCGTTAAGACGATATGGAAAACGATTCACATCCCTACTGAATATTGGTCTCCTTATGCATAATACTTTTGAAACTGCATTTAAGGACTTCTGAGGTAAGCAGCCTATGAACGTTGTTTCTTTGTTCTGTAAATAAATCTTTGTGTGTGTGAAATAGCCAGCGTCTGCCTGCTTCCATTCCCCTGGCTACTTCCCGAGCCAGTGCCACCCCCAGCTACCGCAAGGCACAATGCCAACAGCATTTCCCAACCAAATAAAAATGAAGAGTCAAAGTCCTGCCATGAGCAGCTTCACTCTCACTGCTAAGCATTTTGTGAGAATCTATAAATCTTAAGATGGTTTCCAACAGACACCCCCCCCCCCCCCCCCCCGTCCCTTTCCTAATTGTCCTGCTTTTTCTCATTGCTTTTTGACTCTTTCTGACATTTTCCTGCCTGTCTCTGGCTCTTTCCTACTCATTACTCCCTTCCAAAGAATTGATTAGGCGGATCCTTTCCATTTAGAAATGTTTTGAAATGGCAGTGGAGACGAGTCTTAGGATGCTCAGAAGGTTGAGAGGCTTTGCTATTCAGGAAACACAACTGGAAACAATTTAATTCACATTTGTGATTTATGGATCAAATCTCCTATACTCCGGCCCTTCAGGATCCTGTTTGTTTCATAAAAGACTGGTTCACTTATGATCCAGGGGATTCCCGTTAAAAAAAAAAAAACAAAATCAGGCTGCTCTTTACTATCAGTTCCACTGCTTTATCTGCAAAAAATCCTTAAAATTATCCTTGGGGAGAGTAATTTTGTAACATTATGGGTAGCTTATGCAGCAGCTACATGCATATTACACCAGTTTTGAAAACAAACTTAAACACATACGTTCACTTTGAAAATTATCCTAAATAATGTGCACAAAGTCACCTGCACAGAGTTACACCTGACCTTTGTGTGTGCTAATTTATGAGCAAAGTTTTTAAAATGAAATGCATGTGCATAAATCACAACTCTGCACCAATTCTTCCCCCCAGAATGCCTCTGACATGCATAAATGCATATATATACAGTATGAGGTAGATCTTTAAAAAGTACGCCGGATTTTATAAGATACGCACGTATCTTATAAAATCCGGGGTCGGCGCGCACAAGGCTGCGCAAAATTGGCAGCCTGCGCGTGCCGAGCCGCGCAGCCTGCCTCCGTTCCCTCCGAGGCCGCTCCGAAATCGGAGCGGCCTCGGAGGAAACTTTCCTTCCGCATCCCCCCCACCTTCCCCTCCCTTCCCACTCCCCGGCCCTACCCAAATCCACCCCCTACCTTTGTTGGGCAAGTTACGCCTGCTTGAAGCAGGCGTAACTTGCGTGCGCCGCTTCGCATCTCCCGGCACAGGCCGCAGTGCCGGGGGACTCGGGACCACCCTCCCGGCCCGCCCCCAAACCGTCGCTACGCCCCTGGACACGCCCCCTCCTGCTCCTTTTACGAAGCCCCGGGACTTACGCTCATCCCGGGGCTTTGCGCACGCCGGCAGCCTTTGCAAAATAGGCTCGCCTGCGCAAGAGTGCCCTGCGCGTGTAAATCCAGGAGGATTTACGCGCACAGGGCTTTTAAAATCTAGCCCTATATTTATAACGTTCTAAACAACGAGGTCAATAAATGTTGAACATTTATATAAGTTAGCCGGATAACACTTATTTGGATAACTTACATGGGATATTCAGCAGCACAGCTATGATACTGAATCTCCCTATATTCAGTGCTACTTAGCAGTGCTAGTTAGCAGGATAAGTGCTGTACGGCAGATCTTACTTATCCGGTTAACTTAACCAGATAAGCTTGAATATTGGCACTTTTCTAAGTTAGCCGGATAAGTACCACTGCCCCAATACACCCATTGCCTGTCCCTGACTTATCTGGCTATCTACTTAGCTGGATACGTGGCTTATCCGGCTAAGTAGTGACTGCTGAACGTAGCCGGATATTCAGTGGCCACCACTTATCTGGAAAAGTCCATACTGATCGGTCTAAATAGCACTGAATATAGGCCTCAAGATCTTTATGTTTTTATTTACAAAACAATTGAGAAAGTAGGACTGCACTAAATGGAAAAATCAGAATACTTCAAATGTCAAAGTAAATATGTGCCACAGAAAGTTTTCAAGTCGAAGGCTCAGGGAAGATAATTTTCATAATTTTTCACATTGGTAAACAGTTATTTACCCGCATAAATATGTCCTTTGATAATTCCCCATACCCTCTAACTGCAGATAAAAGTACGCGTGCCGTTCACAGCGCAGGGAATTTTACCTGTGAGAAAAAAGCGTGAGGTGATGTCAGGTCAGGAGAAGTACAAGGGGTGGGGGGGGGAGGGGGGAATGTTCATATTTAAATTCCTGTGCTTAACTTCATCTGGTTAATTTGCTCCTGCTTCCAAACAGGTGCACAGTACACTGGTAGAAAGTACCCGCTTTCCCCCCACCGGGCTGATTTGTCAAGGGGAAACTCTGCGTGGGCTTTCACTTTGTACATTAGCTTGCAGGCCCAAGGGTCCAGTGTTGCCACCGACGTGCAGTCTTAAAAAATTGCCCCCTAACTTTTATTTGATGCTGTTAGCATTTAGTGAATTCTCGGCATGTAGATGGAAAACACATACCCTTTGCATGGGGGTTTAAAAGAAAAACCCCATTAGGAACCTTCACCAGGTTCTTTGGGTGTTCATTTTTAAAATACAAGAAAAAAATTTGTCTAAAAAAAAAAAAAAAAGGCACAATGCTTCCAGAGTTACAAAATCAAAGAGAAAGCTTATTACCTTGCACTGAAAATCCGCTCAACAGTTCTAATGTGTACCTTGGATTTCTTTCATTCCTCGAGGGGAACAAATTGTTTTTTTCTGAAAGTGTACTCACAGCAACTCAACATGAGCAGAATACTGCGCTCCTGACATCTGAGAGAAAATAAATTAGCAACCAATCAGAAGTCAACGAAATCTGGAAAAGCAGCTTAGAATAGTTGTGGGATGCCATGTCTTACTCCTGCTATGGCCCCCTCCCCAAAAATGCAGATGATGAAACATGAAAGATCAATATAGCATTGTATTTATATATCAATTTATTTATTGATAGGCACTAAGAGGTCCATACTGAGTAAGCTAGCGAGCAGAAAAGTCATGTGTATAAAGTTATTGAATATCTTTAACAGGTTATTCAATGGAATTCACCTGGATATTGGAAAAACATTCTGCTGAATACACCAGATAAAGAGGATGACTCCCCCCGTCCCAGATTTTGAGGGGGGGGGGAGACCACAATAGTGGAGGGGTACTCCGCTTCCAGGGAGGGGTACAAAGGCTGATGGGAGAACTGACGAACTCAATTTAAGCCAGGAACAGTCCTCCTACCAGCGTCTTCTTTCAGCGATTTTCCCACCCAGCCCACCCATCACAGGACAGAATTTATGGACTCGATGCGACATGGTAGGGTGTCAAATAGTCACGGCATGGGACATGGGAGGGGGAAGGTCAACCATGCCCTAAAGGTGCCTGGCAGGTGCTGTTTCAAAGCTGTTCAGAGAATACCACGCGGGTACTCCTGCTGTTATGCTGTGCGCGCCATGTGGAAGGTCAAAGCTGGTCAGGCAGTGAAAACCAAGTGGGTATCCTCCTGTCACTGCGTTGCATGGGTGGGTGAGAGTGTAGGCTAGTTGCCTGTCAAGTCTTTGGCTTTGACAGCTGGGATTGGTCTGATCACCCCCCAGTACTCCTAATGCATCCTGAATAAGTGAGTCCTGCTCTTGCTATGGACCAGGACTTCGACAGAGGGGTGAGGCTTTGACGGCTCTGCATTCCCAGTGCCAGAATATTGCAGTAGCATGATACTGAGCCCTTATAAAATGCAACTCGGGTGAGAGTGTGGTCACCCTATAGGGATTGCATAATAATCTAGGGTTTAATTATTGGTTGAATTTAGTAGTGTAATTTGACCTATGCCAGACACTATTTCCCCCAAAATCCCTCTCCCAGTCCGTGCACATTAGTCTTTCATCCCCAATCTCATATTTTGGGTAAGAAGCACTCTACAAGGGTGCAGGGGAGGGGAGACTGGGAGAGGGTGGGGGAGGGGGAGGAGCAGGATTTTCTATGGTGGGTGGGGTATGCTTAGGTGTGGTTGGCAGCAGGGTGGGATATCTGCTGGGTGGAGGACACTCGGAGCTATGCGACCTGTTTGGGCTCACAGGTAGGCTGGAGACTGTCATGTGTTATTGCATTAGTAAGGACTTAATGCCTTTTAGTAGATATCACATTAATGGCAGGATAGCAATGCACTTTAATAAACAGAACTCTGTATCTACTTTATTTTTAGAAACTTCTTAGAAGGAGGTGAAAAGCAGAGCAATATTGTTTGTTTCTTTTGCGTTAGATTTAGATAGATGCTCTATTTGGTTCCCTGGCCTTTCTTTAAAAGAAGAGATTTCCTTTTCCAAGGTCATAAAATAACAGTTTCCCTTGATATTTCTCAAGTATTGCAATGTGCTAGGAAATGGTTTCTTGAATTGTGCCAGGAGGCAAGATCCCTTGGCACTGTTTACTTTCTTTTTTTTTTCCATGTTAAATGTCTGTCAAAAGTGATGGGGTAAAATGAGCTTAAAACATGTATCTCAGTATTATAATGTCTCCCTTCCTTATCTATATTTACAACCCTGTCAGGCTCCCCATCCTCTAAAGTCCCTCACTTGCAATGCACTAATCAGCTCAGCATCACTATACAATAAGAGTTGACTGGGTTGTGGGTGTGTGTGTGTCTCTGAAGGTGCGTGTTTGTGGGGCAGGTGTCTGTGGAGGGGGTGAATGGCTAGGTGGTATGTTGTGCGTGTGTGTGTGCATGTAAGAGAGTGGGGAGTAAGGGTGTGTGTCTCTGTATATCTATGTGAGTGTGGAATGTGGGTGTTTCTCCGAGTGGGATGTGTGTGTACATGTATGTGTACATGTATGTGTGTGTACATGTATGTGTGAGTGTGTGTGTGCAGGGGTGAGATTGCTTTTGAGTGGGGATGTGCATGTGTGACTCTGTGAGCATAGTTGTGTCTCTGAGTTGGAAGTGTGGGCTTGTTTCTGGGGGGAATGGATGGTGTGTGTGTGTGTGTGTGTGTGTGTGTGTGTGTGTGTCTGGGAAGGTTTGGATGGCGCACGCACATGCTTTGGTGAGGGCAGTGTACATATACACCTGGGGAGGTTGCTCTTCCTCTTCCTCCTTCATTTCCTCTTCCCTTACACCTGCCTTCACACTTCCTTCCCTCCATTTATCCACTCTCACTCATCCCCCTTTACTTCCTCCCCAACTCACCTCTCCCTTCCCTTTCCGTCCTCACTCTCCTCCTCTTTGCTTCCATTATCCGTCCCTCCACGTTCACTCATGCTGGCCTCTCTTGGGTCTTCCTGCTCCTGCTGACGGCAGGGGTAGGGGTGCGGGAAATTCCCAGGCATTGTGATGATGTCCTCCTCTGGACCTCTCTCCCTTTACGGCCACTGGTTGGGATTGGCTCTGCCTGCAGCCCCAAGGCTTTGCCCCTTCTTCAGCCATTGTGGCCCCACGGCTCTCACTCTTCTTTGGCTCAGTCATCCTCTCATGCTGGGCTGTGCCGTGTGCACTTTATAGCAGCGCTGGCTGAGCATGCACACAGCCCAGCATTACAAACTGGCAGAATGTGTGACTGACCCGGCTACTGTAGTAAGGATAGGGAACACAAGTGTTCATCGTCTCAGATCACTCAAAGCAGTGATTCCCAAATCTGTTCTGGGGTCCCTACCAGCAGTTGGGTTTTCAGGATATCTGCAATGATAAAATTACAGAAACTGGAAACTCACAGTATATACACATTTATCTCATTCATATTCATTGTGGATAATATGAAAACCTGGGAGGTCCCCGGGCCAGAGTTGAGAAGTTTGACAAAGATTTTTTTTTTTTTTCAGAATAAATTATCTGTTAGTTCTGCACCACCCCAGGAGGCCCCAAAATGCTCAGCACTGTTGGTTAACTGACAGCAGCTGCTGAAGGTGAGTCTGCTAATGAACAAGTTACTCTTTTTTTTAATTTGCTTTCAATTAATTTCATACAAGCATAACTTGATATAGAAAGAAAAATGCACATAACACCAAGCACAATGACTAATGCTGCCAACATGACTAATAAAAATCAGGGAAATAGGCACCTTTAGTGCACTCCAAATGGCAGATGAAATTTAACATGGACAAGTGCAAGGTGCTGCATATAGGGGAAAAATAACCCTTGCTGTAGTTACACGATGTTAGGTTCCATATTAGGAGCTACCACCCAGGAAAAAGATCTAGGCATCATAGTGGGTAATACTTTAAAATCGTCGGCTCAGTGTGCTGCAGCAGTCAAAAAAGCAAATAGAATGTTAGGAATTATTAGAAAGGGAATGGTTAATAGAACGGAAAATGTCATAATGCCTCTATATTGGTCCATGGTGAGACCGCACCTTGAATTCTGTGTACAATTCTGGTTGCTGCATCTCAAAAAAGATATAATTGCAATGGAGAAGTTACAGAGAAGGGCAACCAAAATGATAAAGGGGATGGAACTGCTCCCCTATGAGGAAAGGCTGAAGAGGTTAGGGCTGTTCAGCTTGGAGAAGAGACGACTGAGGGGGGATATGATAGAGGTCTTTAAGATCATGAGAGGTCTTGAACGAGTAGATGTGAATCAGTTATTTACACTTTCGAATAATAGAAGAACTAGGGGGCACTCCATGAAGTTAGCAAGTAGCACATTTAAGACTAATCAGAGAAAATTCTTTTTCACTCAATGCACAATAAAGCTCTGGAATTTGTTGCCAGAGGATGTGGTTAGTACAGTCAGTGTAGCTGGGTTCAAAAAAAGAACATAGGTTTGGATAAGTTCTTGGAGGAGAAGTCCATTAACTGCTATTAATCAAGTTTACTTACAGGCCAATACAGTAAAGTGCGGCCGCGGTTACCCTGCTTCTAACCCGCTTTCTACTCACAATTTGGCCGTGTTAGTCCAACCTGCGATTCACTATCCCTTTTAACCTATCCTTACCGCTTATGTAAATCAACGGGTAACCCTTTCCGCCCGCGGCATGTATATGAGATGTAAACGATCGGATTAGCTATTCCCTCCCATACAGTAACGCTTGCCCCGATTATCGCTTTTTTACCCTGCAGTTTTGCCGCACGTTTAACCTGCTAATTTACCGCCTACCCTTACCCCTGCGTTAGAGGCAGGGGTAAGGGTAGGCGGCAAACTTTCCCCCAGCCCCCGCTCACCTGCCCTGGCCACATCCATGGGTGCTGGTCTCTGGGGCAGCCCCAGTCCTCTCTCCCCTTCTCCTGAAGCAACTTTAACCAAAAGAAAACCTAAAAACCTAAAATCCTCTCCTCCCAAAGCAAGGCATGCGAAAAGCGACTTGACAAGTAAAGTATTGTGAATAAGTGTAACCAAAGTAAACTTACTTTTTCTTTCTTTCAGCCCTCTCTGCCCTCCTCCGGAGGCACGCACCACGGCTCCCCTGCCTCCCGGGGGCAGCCGGCGGCGAAAGCGGCTTCCAGCAGCGCCCGCCGGCGAAGATGGACGAACGCACGCCCGTTGTGCACAGGCGCTCAAGCCTGCGTCACGCACGCCCATTCATACGCTTTCGCTGACTTGGGGGCCCGGCAATTTGGGTGCTCAAGCCAGCGAAGCGTATGAACGTACGCCGTGACGTCACGCATGCCCGTTCATGTGCGTTCGCTGGCTTGAGCACCCGTGCACAACGGGCGTGCATTCGTCCATCTTCGCCGGCGGGGGCCGTCATTTCAAATGTCATTTGAAATGACATTTGAAATGACAGGTACCAGCGCACCCAGGATACTGTATAGGCGCTGTATAGCGCCTATACAGTAAAATGGATTGCGCGTTGGACGCGGCTTGCATTTGCATGCCATTTAAATAGAGTATCGTGCGGTATGTGATCCGAACTGTGCGTGCGGCAAACGCGGGTGCGCCTGGCCCTAACGCACCTCTTTCTATCGCACCTTACTGTATCGGCCCGTTAGGGAATAATTAGCCACTGCTAATAATTGCATCAGTAGCATGGGATCTTCTTAGTGTTTGGGTAATTGCCAGGTTCTTGTGGCCAGGTTTTGGCCTCTGTTGGAAACAGGATGCTGGGCTTGATAGACCCTTAGTCTGACCCAGCATGGCAATTTCTTATGTTCTTATGTTCACTTTATATGAGACTAATATATATATATGAATATAAATATAAATGAATATAAATATAACTATATATATATATGAATATAAATATATATATATATATATATTTTTTACCTTCTACTTAGTTGTTAATTGGTTTTCCCCCCCTGTTTTATTGTAAACCGGTACGATAAGACCGTGTCTTGAGTATCGGTATAGTAAAAGAATTTAAATAAATAAATAAATAAATATGAGGGACCATAAGTAAAACGGAAAAGAAATCTAGTAAGAGGGAAATTAACCCAGGTATCTCTTAAATATAACAAATGTCCCAAAATTTAATCTCCAACCTCAGAATATGAAAGTAGAGAAAAGATTTTTTGGGATTAATAAAAAACCTCATGTGAGAAGGCTCAAAGAAAATGTTAGTGCTAGGTAATATAAGTAAACATTTGCAAGGAAAACATAGTAAAAAGGATGCATCAGTGGCAATTGCCTGCTGATGCATAGCCACAATTTTTTTTCTTCTTTCCTGAGTTATCCTATAAAGGTCAGGAAATATCCAAATTCTATGCCCCATAAATGGATCCTAGGAGGTACAAAAGAAAAGTCATAAAATCAAGACCCAGTCCTGTGAAAAAAAAAAAAAAAGTCATTTGTAATATGGCTTTATGAGAGTCATCCACCACTGAACTCTCTAAGAGCCCAGAGAGAGCCAAATTCTCATGAGATTGATCCCCCTCCTAGTCTCATTGATTCCTTTCCACTCACTTCTTTTAGTAGAGAATTAAAAGAAAAGAATTGCTTTTAAGAGGCAAAGTTTGTTGAGAAATTCTAAGTACTTCCCACAGGTATGTCTTAAATTGGTCAAATGGAGACAAATGGGTTGATTTGGGAAAATTCAGAATTCTCAGATTCAAAGATTTTGCAAAATTCTCCAGGTTCTCAGTTCTATGATGGGTAACAGCTTTATCCTGTGCAACGGGGGTGAGCAATCCTGAAGGAGGGCACACTGGCTCCAAATCAAGGAAGAAACAAAAAAAAAAATGGCTACGCTGTCAAGTTTTGGTGCCATGGAGGCAGGATGCTGCCAGAGCATAATGATATCACTGTAAGCAGACCACAGCGTAGCCCTGTCTCTTTCGGTGTGCCAAGGAGAGAAGCTGCTTCTGCTGGGGCAGGTCCAGGTGAGGACATGGCAACAGCCACTACTGTGTTCCACAGCCCCAGAAGACCCTAACACCCTAAGGCAGGGGTGGCGAACTCCGGTCCTCGAGGGCCACAAACAGGCCAGGTTTTCAGGATATCCGCGATGAATATGCATGAGATAGTTTTGCGTACAATGGAGGCAGAGCATGCAGATCTATCTCATGCATATTCATCACGGATATCCTGAAAACCTGGCCTGTTTGTGGCCCTCGAGGCCCGGAGTTCGCCACCTGTGCCCTAAGGCCTCAGCTGGGGAGGAGTTCCTGCTGCCGCCGCTTCCCTACCATGGGAGAGAGATTACGCTGTTGCCTGCTGGGTGAAAAGAACTTGTGAGGTTGGGGAGGGGAACCGGTAAAGAGGCTGGAGAGAATGAGGAAGTGGAGGGGAGAGAATAAAGTGGAGCAGGGCAAATAAAGCCAAAAAGTGTAAAAAAAAGTTAAATGAGCAAATAAAAACATGAGAAAATAAAAAAGATGTGCAGACTAAGAAAAACACAAAACCAGAAACATAAATAGGAAAAATTAGTGAAAACAATGTGGGTTGAAGATTTTCTCAGCTCCTAAAATATTTTGGCTGGCACCTCAGATTTTTGAAACATTTTGCATCCCTTACTATTGTGGCATATGTGTCATGTGTGTCTGGGTGTGGTGTGGAGTGTGTCTCTGGGTTTGTCTGGTGTGCTTTTGTCTATGTTTGCAGTCTGCTCTGTGTGTGAGGTAATGTATCTCTCTCTGTGTCTGAGTGTGTTGTGCCTGCCTGTGTTTGTCTGGGAATGTTGAGCCTATACCTCTCTCTGTGTTTGTCTGTGTTGTGTCTATGTGTCTGTCTTCTGTCTGGGAGTGGTGGATCTTTGTTTTTCTGTCTAGGTATGGTATGTCTGTGTCTCTGTGCCTGTCTGAGTGTTGGGTTTCTGTCTCTCTGTGGGGTGTTTGTGTCTGCGTGTGGGATGTCTTTGGCTTTCTGTGTCTGTTTGGGTGTGGGGTAACTGTGTCTGTGTGGGGGTCTCTGTGTCTATGTTTGTCTGCATGGCACTGTGAGTGATCTTAGGATAGCCAGAAGACAGATTCAGGTCGGACTCTGGCAGAAATCTTGCATAAACTTCTTTATTAGTGACAAGAATACAAGCAAAAGGAGCTCTGCTAATCCTTGCAGTTCAACAACAGAAATGTAATGTTACAACTTACAGTTCTGCAGTATTCTCTTTCACTAGGCTTCCATCTTTCCCCCGGGTCTCTTTGGCCTGGCTAGCTAGACATCTTTCAGGGGCCTCCGCCCAGGACTAGGATTCCCTGCAGTATTAAATTTAAGGTGGACTGGGCCTGTTCTCTGGAGCTGGTCCTTTAAGGTGTTCTGGGGTTTTCTCCTGTATACCCCTTCACAGACTGGTTATCTGTTTCACTCTGTCTCTCTACAAATGAGGCTTTTAATGTGTGCATGGGAAACAGCATAATATATGATCTTCTGCATGCTATTTATTTTGCCTTCAATAAGGCTGAAAATGTAACAATTGCTTGTACCAGGGATTAACATTTTACCGTGTCCAGTATTTCAAGGGCTCAACTGTTAGCAAGCATTAAGGCTGAAAGATGAAAGTTATGAACAAGCAAAGGCACTGTAAATGTTTACCCACAGGCATCCAACACACACATTTTTTATGACTACCTACACAAATCTACATTTATTCACACCATAAAAATATCTTCTCAAACAAAAGGATGACATATGACAACTGGTGTTCAAGTATTGTTGGACATCTAACAATGAATAAGACAAGTTATTTTACAGTGTTGCATAAATGGCCAGTTCCCAAGTCCAAGTTTATAATGATCATAATCATTGCTGTCTTTGCTGTGGTTGGTCTGGCCAATGACCATTGCAAGCATTTTGCATCTTGAGCCAGATCAGTGGCATTGAGGGATATTTTGAGGCCAACTTGTCATTTTGTTTGACTACTGAGATCATAGAGATTGGAGACTTTCCTGGACTATGTCTTCCTATCATTCTACCTACTGGTACCATAGGGCACCAGTGGGTCCAAGACCAGCCATGACTCCACAATTATAGCATACTTATATATGGAGGGATGGTTGGATGCCTGTATCCTCCAAAGTCAGGGCTGCAGCAATGATTAAAGATATGGGAGGGCTGGAATGCTTTAGGGTGACAAATGGAGACACTCCAATGTGTCTTATTACAGTATTGAAAATTTATAAACCTGCATATGCTTTAAGATAGTCTGGGCATAATTTGTTAGATGTACCATCTATGCACATAGTTTGATTATCCAAGATGTCATGGCCAAGTTGGTTGATTTGAAGGAAGAGTCAGTAGTGGTCAGGAGCAGGCAGGTCAGCTGTGAGGTCCTTTTTAGCAGTCAGGAGCAAGTAGGACAGACATAGGTCTTCTGCCTGACCTACTACATTCCCTTTGGGTTGGACCCTCTGATGCTGGTGGCTGGCAGGTTTTATTGAGGGCAGTGTACAGGATCAGGGACAGGGCACCAACTAGAACTGGCAGACAGTGAGAAGCAAAGGGACAGGAAGGTGTTCTGGTTACATTGAACACAAACAGGGGTGAACATTGACAAGACAGGGACTGACAAATAAACACAAGGCAGGGTAGGTCCTGAGACCAAACACAGAACCAGTCAAAGCACAGAACAACAACATATAACACAATGGAATCACACGGAGAAAGGGGCCACTGAGAGGCCTAATATAGGATAGAGCAAAGCTAGGAATACATAGGCAAGAAAGGCAATTGGGAGGCCTAATACAGTATAGAGCAGAGCTTTCCAAAGTGTGTGTCGGGACACATTAGTGTGTTGCCTGTAGTGTGGAGGTGTGTCGCCCGGTCCACAGGGCCGGCGGAAGCAGGGAACTATAGCAGGAAGATCGGCGGGAAGTGGTGGAGCTTACATCACCACGGCCCGAAGAAAAGGGTCACGTTCACTCCTCCTCCTTCCTGCCTGTGCAGCCCTGGAAGAAAAACGTTGCCGGAGCCGCGTGGGCAGGAAGGAGGAGGAGCATCTGCTGCATACAGAAGAAGAGCAGCATTAATGGGCCGTTGTGGATCCCACGTCGCGACGGCCCGAGAAGAGGAGGAAACCCGATAGCAGGGCCGCTGCGGATCCCACGTCGCGGCAGCCCGAGAAGAGGAGGAAACCCGATAGTAGGGCCGCTGCAGATCCCATGTCACGGCCAGGGAAGATCAGGGCCTCTGAAGAGCCCATCCTTCGGCAACCCGTGCAGAGGGACAGCATGTGCCAGTGAGAGCCTGTGCTTGAGCAAGAGAGCATGTAGGAGTGAGAGCCTGTGTGTGTGAGAGTGAGACAGCATGTGCACGAGAGAGACAGTATGTATGTATGTATGTATGAGAGAGAGGCATGTGAGAGTGAGAGCTGTGGATGTGTGAGATTGCATGTGAGTGAGAGCCTGTGTGTGTGAGAATGTGTGAGATAGCGTGTGAGAATGAGAACCTGATTGTGTGTTTGAGGGAAGACAGATGGAGAGAAAAGAAATAGAAAAAAAGACCCTGTAAAAGGAATTGGCAAAAAAACAAGAAAGGAAAGGTGGAAAAAAAAGCCTGTGACCAACCGATTAGAAAACTAAGGTCAGACAGCAAAGGTAAAAAAAATAAATTACTTTTTAGTGATTGGCACATGTAATCTTTGGGAATGTGTAAGAGTAGCACTTTCTCTATGCCGATCTCACAATGTACGAGATCAGCATGGAGGAAGTGGAAGCCTGCAAATATTTATTATGAGATAGGTTGTGTTGTGAAACATTTTATTTATGTATATATTTAAGGAAACATACATAAATTGTTGAAATACATTTTGTTCGTTTAACCTTTAACTTCTGGTTTGCTGGTAGACTGAATTACTGTGTCACAAAATTATGTTTGTCTAAAAAGTGTGTCACCAACATGAAAAGTTTGGAAAGCTCTGGTATAGAGCAAAGCTAAGAACACACAGGAAAGAAAGGCCAACTGGAGGCCTAAACTGAACAAAGAGCCAGGTAAGGTGTACAAGAACAAGGAACCTCAGAACAGGGATATTAGGCAAGGAATATAAGGACAAGGGGCCACATGCAAAGAAGAGGCTTCACACTGAGGTGGGGAGTAATCTATGAGGGAGGGTTTTGTAGGGTTGGCCTTGCTTCTTCATGCTGCCTTCAAAGTGGAGGCTAGAGGGGGTCCGAGCCTGGCCTAGTGAGGGCCTTGCTGGCAGGGGGTCTGCCTAGCAGCCAGTATAATTACACAAGACCTGATCTAGGATGTTTGTGGTTGTTGACCCTCTTTTCTGGAACTCAATTGCTAGAAGATCTGAGGGCAGAATCATATACTTGGATGTTTAGGAAGCAATTAAAGGCTTTACAATTTACCCAAGTATTTGATACAATAGATAGATAGGCAATGAGCCCTGGGTTACAGGTTGTAACCTACTGGCAATACAAGACTCTTCAGTGTTTGAAGGTAGGTAAAGGCCATGCATTGTTTGGTATATTAGAAGTTATCTGTCTACAGGCTTGTACTTTCTGTAGAGTGTCACAATTTATTTTATATTAAACTATAAAGATATCACCCACCTAGAATTATAAATAGTATGGGATACAAATTTTAATAAATAAATACAAATAAATAAAACTATGCATAGTTTTGTCTAGAGAAATTGTATGCATATGTTTAAAAATCAAAACGTATGTGTGGAAGTTCCAACCCTACCCAGAGTCCACTCTGGAATGCCTCACCCCTATATGTGTAATTTTATGCATGCATAGGTTGCACAGTTTCCTAAAAGGCCATTTTTATGGGTAAGTAATACTTTACCTGTAGAAATAACTTTGAAAATGTACCCTCTTAGGAGTGAATTTTCAAAGCCATTTATGCTCATAAAACATGAGTTTATGCACATAAGTTGCATACTTTTATGTGCACAAAGAAGAGGCATTCAGGGAATGGAGCTGAGGTAAAGCTTGGATTCATGCACATCCATTTGGTTTTGAAAAGTATGAGCTGAATTTTAAAAGCCTGACATGCATATTAATTAGGGGATATGCAAAGAAGTTGCCTTGTGCACGCCAAGCAGATTTTAAAAGCCACCGAGATGCACGCATATCTCCCACAGTGCATATGTCTCGAACGTTTTTTTAAAAGGGGCAGGGTGTGGGTGTGGTCTGGGCAGGGCATGGCCATTTCTGGACATGAACCTAAAATGTGCACGTAAATATTGATGTGCCCTCTGCCATGTAATTTTGCTTCTGCTACGGATGCTGTGTAAATTAAAATTTAAAGAAAACTAGGCAGATCTGAGGGGTTTTAAGGGATGGAGCTAACTGGGAGGAGTGAAGGTTATGAAACCAAGGGTGGTTGGAGGAACAGTCTCTTAACTGGGTGAACTGGGGATGAACTGGTAAAACTGGGAATGGTGTCAGCATGCACCCCTTTTAAAATCCCCCGATTTATGTGGTAGAATCGGGATTTGCACGCATGTGCGTGCACCCACTTAAAATTTGGCACACATGTGCGCACGGCCAAGCTATTTTATAACCTGCAAGCATATGCATGCATATGTTATAAAATGACCACATACCTGGGCACGGGCTATTTTTGCTTTATGTTTATTTCTTGTAAACCGATATGATGGAACCCCGATATGTCGGTATATAAAGAATAATAAACAATAAACTATATATGTGCACAAATGTGTGCACGTGTGTCGGTTGGAAAGTTACCGTTGATATGTGTAAGTTCACATGCACAAGTTATGTGTTGCAACAAGCAGGTGTAACTTTGTGTGGGTGCATTTCTGCACATGCTTTCACATAATATTCAAAGTGAACTTATGTGCATAAGTTCACTTTGAAAATTGGTGTAACTTTATCATAAGCAGATTGTGAGAAATTTTAGGAGGAGCTTTCAAGACCGGGAGACTGGGCATGCAAACGGTAGATGAAATTTAATGTGGACAAGTACAAAGTGCATAGGGAAAATTAACCCATGCTGTACTTACATGCTGCTAGGTTCCATAATAGGAATTACCATCCAGGAAAAGGAACTGAGCATCATTGTGAACAATACTCTGAAATCCTTAGCCCAGTGCATGGCAGAATTCAAAAAGCAAATAGAATCTTAGGACGTATTAGGAAAGGAATGGAGAATAAAATAGGAGATGTCATAATACTTCTGAATCGGTCCATGGTGAGATTGCACCTAGAATACTGGGTGCCGTTCTGGTCGCCACATTTCAAAAAAGCTATAGTTGAAATGGAAAATGTACTGAGAAGAGCGACCAAAATGATAAAAGGGATGGAACAGCTCCCCTATGAGGAAAGGCTAAAGAGGTTAGGACTGTTCAGCTTGGAAAAGAGACAGCTGAGGGGGAATAGGCTAGAGGTCTATAAAATCATGAGTGGAGTAGAAAGGGTAAATGCGAATCAGTTATTTACGCTTTAAAAAAAAAAAATACAAGGACTCAGGGACAGTCCATTAAGTTAGTAATTAGCACATTTAAAGAAAAAGAAAATATTTTTTCATTCAATGCGCAATTTAAAACTCATTGTTGGTGGATGTGGTAAAGAAAGCATAGCTGGGTTTAAAAAAGATTTGGACAAGTTCTTGGAAGAAAAGTCCATAAACTGTTATGAACCAGATAGACTTGGGGAAAGTTACTACTTATCTCTGGGTGATAGCAGCATGGGATCTATCTACTAGATGGGATCCTTCCAAGTACTTGTGACCTGGATTGGCCACTGTTGGAAACAAGATACTGGGCTTGAAGAACCCTGGGTCTGAATCTGTATGTCAATTCTTATGTTCTTATGTATGTAGCTGCCACATAAGTTATCTGTAGTGTTACAAACTTACTCTCTGTAAGTACATCCACATTTATTTTCATAACACAAATGTATTTCTAAGCAATAGGTTAATGCAGAAGAAAGGTCTTTGATGCTAATGCAGCTAAAGACACAGCAAACATTCCAAGACTTAAGGCAGAACAACAATCTGGGCCATCAAAGCTTCCTTGAGATCACCAATTGTTTTGATTTGAGTGCAGAGCTTTTTTCTTATAGCACTGGCCCTCAGAGACTGTGTCATTGAGCCGTTGCTGACCGATCACTATGGAGTGCTTATGGTGGTAGGATAATCAGATTGATGGTGCACTTAATTTATTGTTGATTTCAAATAAAATATTTGAAACAGCAATGAAAAATACAACTACATTTTCCAGAATAAACACTAGAGAAATACACTTTTGTATCAAATCCACAATTCTACGTAGAATATTTAAGCAATTCAGTATGGCCCATCATATTGTGACAGTGCCAGCTTTTACACTATGAGAAACTAATAAGCTATATGCTATTTTTTTGGGGCCTGGCAGCTTCCTCTTTCTACTTTCAGTTTCCAACTCAATCACAGCCAATCTCTATTGGGCTGTGGCCCCATGAATCTTTATTTGAAACTTCCCAGGGATATTCCTCCTTTTTTATATCCCATCTCAAGTTACTTAAATCAGCCATTGCAGTGATGACCCTGGGCCTTGAGCCACCAACTGTGGCTCCCTTTGCAACATAATAATGTGGACCATGTATCTAACCACTAAGCATCACCATTGAGTGATAGTTGGGGTTTCCTTGCCCCTGGGGAATGTGAACAGCAGCTTCAAAGCATCCCCAGCCCCAGCTGGCTGCAGAAGCAGATGCTGGCCTAGGCATTGGATCTAGATACTCCACATGGCGGCATGATTGAACTTCCAAGCTGGGCTTTATTTGTTTCTTTTTCATTAATTCGAAACTGATTTATTTTCAATTTTCTTTGTAGAAAAGGGGCATATATATGCAGAGTGGCTGGATCACTTTTTATAGGATGATGCCAGGTACATAACTTAATCCACATGTATGCTTCAGTAACTGGCAGGACTTCACACACTGAAATAAAAATTGAAAGCCCGTAACTAATATGATTCCAGTATTACCCACTTTGGAGAAGGGAGCAACAAGGGAAAGGCTCTTTCTCATATTTCCAGTAGCTATTGGTTAATAGTTGTTGACAATATGAGCTGTTAAGTCTGTGGAAGAGAGCCACTCTATTTTCTGAATGTGGGAAAATGTTTTCTACATCTAGAGAGTTCTTATTATTAAAAAAAAAAAAAAAAAAAAAAAGATCTAACTTTCTTTTCAAAATCTTTGCAACCTGTTCTAATGCTCTACTTCATTTCTGTGTCATCAGGGCATTTTAGTTGGGTGTCCTGCTGCACAAGGTCAGAGAGCGACAGTGTTTAACCAAGCATAGACAGAGGTTGTTCCATCTCTAGCAAGTCACAGTAATCATTAAAAAATGTGGAAACAGAATGAAGTGCCTGCAGTTAAAGGAAATAAAAGAAATAAACCCCTGGCAATCAAGAGTAAAAGAATCCAGTGTAATGGAAAAACTATATCTCCATTTATGATTGAGAAATAACATACTGAGGCATTACGTATTACAAGCTGCCAAAAACAGAAACTCCAAAATAATTAAAAGTGCACAAGGCAAAGCGAAGACTAAAGTGAAGTCATTAGAATATGACTTGCACACGGTAACTACAATGAGGCTAATTAGGAAGCTGTAAATGCTGATTTGAGCTAATATCTGGTTTGATTGAATCCTATTGTTACTTCAGGCAGCAGATGAAAAACAATTTCCATTTCAATATGACATAATGAAGATAGTTGAGTGGCATTGATTAGCAGTCCCTTTTCAAGGGTAAATATCTCCACTATATGTATGGTATGGATTGGCATAGTCTTTCAAAACTTTTTGATGACTCATCTATTTATTTATTTATTTATTTATTTAACAGCTTTTCTATACCGACATTAAAATACACATCATATCGGTTTACATTTTAACGTAAAAAAGTGGAAAATTACAATAAACAGGGAAAGGGGGAACGGGGCAACTGATAAATACAAAAGGAAGCACAGAGAGGCAAAATTTAGCAAAATGAAAAATGAAAACTAAAGAGAATACAGTATGCAAAATGTAAAACATATCTACAAATATACAAGCAGTAGTATGTGGCTACATGGAGTCATCAGAGACCAATTGAGAGGTGTCATGGAGCGACGGGAGGAGTAAGAGGTGCCGGGGAGGTGGATAGTAGTCAAACGAGGAAAATTAATCAGGGAAAGCCTGGTGAAAGAGCCAGGTTTTTAGATTTTTCTGAACTTAAGAGGGCATGGCTCCAAACGAAGATTAAGGGGTAGAGTGTTCTAGTGCATGGGGCCAGCAATCGACAGGGCGCGGTCCCTGGTGGCTGTCAGACGAGCCTTTTTAAGTGGGGGGACTTGTAAGGTGTATTTGCGGTTCGCTCTGGAGGGGCGGGAAGAATGAATAAGTTGTAAGGGTTCACTGAGCCACAAGGAGTTATGGTTGTGGATGGCTTTGTGAATGACAGTTAGTGTTTTGAACAGAATGCGGTATGTGATGGGGAGCCAGTGTAGGTCCTTGAGGATGGGGGTTATATGGTCTGATTTATGAGCATTGCTTATCATCCTTGCCATTGCATTTTGTAAAATCTGGAGAGGTTTGATGTTAGAGAGAGGAAGGCCCAGGTACAAGGAGTTGCAGTAATCGAGCTTGGAGGTTAAAGTGGCTTGGATGACTGTTTTGAGGTCTTGTGTGTGGAGAAGGGACTTGAGCTTCTTTATGACCATAAGTTTATAGAAACCTCCTTTAATGACAGAGGAAATATTTATTTATTTTATTTAAAATAATTTATATACCGGAGGTTCCTGTATAATATACATATCACCCCGGTTCACAAAGAACAGTAACTATTGCTACAAATAGCGGTTTTTTTATGTTTTTTAATGTTTTTTTTATGTTTTTTTAGGTTCAGGTGCGTGTCCACAAAGACACCTAGGTTCCGTACAGGGTGGTGAGAAGTGAGTGTAGCAATCCTGGGGTCATTAGAAGGGGAGAGTTTGAGGGTCTGTTGGTTATGGATGAGGAGGAGTTCAGTTTTAGTGGAGTTCAGGGCAAGCTGGAGGGAGGTCAGGAGAATGTTAATGGAGGTGAGGCATTTCTCCCAGAAGTTTAAAGTAACAGATAGTGATTCTCGGATAGGGATGATGATTTGAACATCATCAGCGTAAATGTAGAATTTGAGACCAAGATTTGAAAGATGATGACAGAGGGGGAGGAGGTAAATATTGAATAGAGTGGAGGAGAGGGAAGAACCTTGGGACTCATGCATGAACTTGTATCATTCATACTCATCAACTATTTTAGGGTACGAAGAGTGAAGAGAAATGGGTTTTTAATGATTGCATAGTCAATATTTCTAGTTAAAGTATAGGTTATTCATACGCCGCTAATCTCTTTTATAAGTCTTTGTTTTGAAAACTATATGAAATATCAAAATAGTTTTATTTCTCAATATTAGATTTTAGGATGCAGCATTAGAGGAAAGGAATATGGCAATGTCTGATGAGATCAGTAGCACAGTAATTCAAATGGACACCAGAGTCCATTTGAATTATTTTTTGATGGTGAAAAGTAAGGGGAAGGTCCTAATTCTTCTCTGTGGCTACAAGTTAAACCTATGAATTTAAAAAATGTGGTGGTTTGCCTTTAAATATCCTGTTAAGAAAAGCATTATTAAAATTATTATTATTATCATGATTACCGTAGAAAAACTGCATTTAGCACTGTATTTTTCCACTGCTCCACCCCCTACTGCTCCCAAAATGCGTGTCTAGACATGTCCCTCTGTATGGGGAAGAGGAGCACTGCTGTGTTGTCATTCAACAAACATGGCACCTACCATTTAGCTGTGATGTCATTTCTGGTAATGTCATTCAAGATGGCGACCACCATTTAGCCATGCTGTTATCCAAGATGGCGACCTCCAGGCAGCCAAAATGGCTGCCTCCATGGGCAAAAAGGGGCATGGCTCAGGCAGAGCTAGGGCAAATGTCAACAAAGGGGCAGGGCTAAGGTAGAGAAAGGGTGGGGCTTAACCTAGAAGTGAATGTTGATTGGCTGGGAGATGGGACGTGTAGGAGGGGCTTAACCCCAAAGTCAGCACTGATTGGCTGGCGGTGGGAAAGGGGTGGGGTTTAAATTGGTCAACTGTCAAAACAAAGTTTGGCCATTTACTGTACCCTTTTACTACTACTGCCTACTGCTGTTGAGAGCATATATTTTTTATCAGCAGTAACAAAAGAACAGTCAGAAAAACAGATAGTTCATACATTTAGGGATGGATTTTCAAAGGGTTATGCGCGTATATTATGCACGTAACCCCAAAACCCTGCTCCTGCACGCACTGAGCCTATTTTGCATAGATTCGGTGACGCATGCAAGCCCCGGGACGCGAGTATGTCCTGGGGCTTGAAAAAAGGGGTGGGGCGTGGGTGGACTGGGGCAGGGCGGGGGCATGGCCAGAGGCCTTTGAAGGCCCACTAGGCCGGGGGATTGCGCGCCCGCACTTGGCTGGTGCGCACAACCTATGCCTGCCCAGAGGCAAGCACAACTTAAATAATAAAGGTAGGGGGGATTTATTTATTTTAATTATTTTATTTATTTATTTATTTATTTATAACTTTTATATACCGACATTCAAACGGATATCACATCGGTTCACATACAACTGGGAAGCCAAAAAATTAGTAGGGAGAAAGGAAGGATAAAGTTACAATTAACAGGGAATCGTAAAGGAACGGGGTGAGAATGCGGAACGGTCTAAGGGACCAAGTGATAGTAATAGCATGAAGGATACACAAACTTAAAACTTTGTTGAGATAGCAACTATATTACATAATATATTTACAAAACCTGTAGGTAGGGCTGGGGGGCGGGTTAGATAGGGGAAGGGAGGGGAAGGTGGGGAGGTGAAAGGAAAGTTCCCTCCGAAGCTGCTCCGATTTCAGAGCGGCCTCGGAGGGAATGGGGAAGCCATCGGGGCTCCAGTAGGGCTCGGCGCACGCAAGGTGCACAAGTGTGCACCCCCTTTGCATGCGCCAACCCCGGATTTTATAACATGCGTGCCGCTTTGCACGCATGTTATAAAATCGGGTGTAGATTTGTGTGCGCCAGGTTGCACACACAAATCTATACCCGTGCGTAGGTTAGAAAATCTGGCCCTTAATTCCCCTCAGTGGCAATGGCTTCTTAACTAGAGATAGATATGTTCCAATTAAAAAACTGACACCCTTAAAAATAAGGGAAATCCAGCTTAAGTAAAATGGAAATGCATAAACACCTTTTGGAAATGCTTGTACTGATCACATTACCCCTGCCTTGTAGGTCCTCCGGTAGCTGGAGAATAAGGTTCAAGATCTTGATACTAATACATAAGGCCCTCGGCAATGATACACCATCATGTATCAGTTCACTTTTAAAAATCTACAGGCCAACCAGAAATTTACAGTTTGATGGTTGTGGTATTCTTGATTTCGAACTGCATGGGCCATTCGTTTTACTGAGTCCCGTGAGAGAATGTTTGCAGTGGCCCTCCCTTTACAGTGCAGTGGCCCTCCCTTTACAGTGCAGTGGCCCTCCCTTTACAGTGCAGTGGCCCTCCCTTTACAGTGGAATTCTTTCCCTGAACAACTTTGAAAAGAGCCATGTCTTTGTCACAGATGTGAGCCTTTGGGCTGTGGAGTGGTTGAAGCAGCGTAGCAGGCAAACCTACTAGGTCCACACCAACAGCAGTTGGACTCATTCTTATAGGGACTGGTTCTAGGGCTTCAACTATACCAGCCCCATTCCTCTCAGTTTGAGCCTTTGGCTTCCAGGGAGGGCGGGAGGCCGGGAGGCCCCGTTTTTGTTTTTTGGCCATTTTTTTTTTTTAATTATTTGATTCATTTTTTCTCACAAATGGAAACAAATCAAACAATCCATGAACCAAAATTCGTGGAAAAAAAACAACCCCCTCCTGAAAACGAATTGAAAACAGTTTTGTTTCTCTTGCACATCCCTAGCAGGTAGGCAGAAAACCTATAGGCCACTAGATAGCAGAATAAGGCCAGATAGGCCACAAGACAAACAAGGCAAGCAAAGAAGGCCTGGAGTCCACAAAACAGATAAGATAAGAGGCAGAAGGCTCAGAGGCCACAAGGCAGGCGAGGCAAGCAGTAGAAGGCTTGCAGGCCACAAGGCAAAGCTAGAGGACAAGTAGCGAGAAGGTCCAGAGGCCACAGGGCAAGGCAAGGTGCTAGAAGGCAGGGGCCACAAGGAGAAGAAGCTTGGCCAGTCCCTAGAGAGTAGGCTCATTGAGATTCCCTGGTGGAAGGGACGCTGCAAGACAGGCTGAGTCATAAGACCAAGAAAGAGATGGTGAGGATAGTTCTGAGCGGAGGTCACCAGAGGCCTCAGCTGGTGGGGAGGCATCATAGTTAGGGTACGATGAGGCTGTATAGCATCTGAAATAGTTACTGCTGATGAATAGAATATTAAAAATTCATATAAAAATTTGTATGCATTTCCCTAACACCAATAAATAATTTTAAAACAGCAGACTCATTTTATAACACCCAGTAATTAAAACTAAAAATTAAAAAAAGATCTCCCACTCTCCATATCTGGGAACTTTTGATTTCCAGTCACCTGACATTGTCATGGATTATTGGGTTCAGTGGGGGTGAGGTGAAGTGGGAAGATGAGGTAGCCGCATAAACTTTCTCCTCTCTCATATACACACATAGGCATTCATTCTCTCTCACACAGATGGACACACTGTCACACATGCTTCCTCTCTCACATATGCTCTCTCACTCAAACACATGTACTCCCTTTCACATATGCTCTCACTGACACACACACACTCACATATACTGTCATTGACCCACACGCACATGCTCACTATTGTTTCACTGACTCACACATGCTCTGACACATATACATGCTCATATATGCTTTCACTGACACACATGCTCTTACTCACACATGCTCACTTATGCTCTCATAGGCATGTACTCTGATGCGCACACACAAATGATCTTAGTCACAATTGCTCTCACTGACACATACACATGTTCTGCCACTCACTGAAATCCCCACCTACCCACACTCTCTCTCATACGCCACATATACATTCTGACTCCCTCACTTATGCTGGGGCCTGCATCTCCCCCCGGTGCCTTCAGCTGCCAGCCAAATGGGCTCTGCCAGTGACCTTTTAGGCCTCTTCTTCAGTTGCTGTGGGATGGGGGTCCGTGGTAGCCTTTTGGGCCTTTTTTTCAGCCGCCACGGAATGGGGTCTTTGGTGGCCTGTCGGGCCTTTTCTTATGCCGCCACCACAAAATGGGGCCTGCTCCTTCCTCCTCTTAGCAGGGCAGCAAGGGCTTCTGATGTGGGAACCTCCCTGCATTCCTCTCCTCTTCTCATGCCATTTTAGTGCAGGGTGGCAGTTTTTCTGAGCAGCTGAGCTTCCCGCAGACCCCCCTGTTATGGTCTGGTGGATTCTAGAGGTCCGTGGAACACAGGTTGGGAATCATTGCCTTATTGTATATCTCTGAAACCCTCTATTATGGAAAGCATGCAGATGTTAAGTAGAGATGGGAGTTTGTCAACAGACATCCTTGGAACATGCCACCATCTGGACATGGGAAGATTAATTTTAATTACATTTCTACAGATGTTAAACGGTTTAGGATTTTAAGCCCATGACTAATCATTCTTCAATGCAGAACCTGCACACTCTGGTGTTATGTAAACCTGAACTCCAGTGCGCTTGATTAAACAAGCTGTTGTCTCATTACTCAGTGTTCAGATTCAGATGGTCTGCATCTGCTTTTCTCAGAGAAATCACAAGTAACAGTATCCTTTTTATGTTTAAACTTTTTATTGAACAAACAGTACATATGTCTGGCCCACATTGGCTCTTATGTATGTCCGAACCAGGGCAAAATATTAGAACATATATTTTCAATTTTATTTATGTATACCCCTTATTTGAACAAAACCAACCTTTATAAATATACTCTATAGACAAAGAGAAAGAGTTCTACAGTGGCAGGCCTGCAGATATCTTATCAATAATGCAGAGCATGGTTTGTTGTTTTCTGTTCAAAAAAAGGTAAACGCCCATGAACATAAATAACATGGGCACAATATACTCTCCCCTCCTTTCTTCTCCTCCTCCTTTCTTCTCTTCCCAGACACATATGAAATTGCAGGCCACAGCTTATTATAATTTTACAAATTATAAAACATGGGAGATCACGTGACATGATGAGCGGACTAGGTGCTAGCTTAACCTGCTCCGGGTGCCTCCCCCGATTTAAGCCTTTCTATCGAGCTTTTGTGCAAAATACTGGACAGTACTATAAATATGAGTATTCTCAGTAGCACACGGATAATTTGTTTTGTCAAAAAAGTGCAGCAATGACCACGAAAACTCAGTAAAAAGAGTGGCTGACAGGGAGGGACAGCAGAATACAACCCCACGCTACTGTGCAAGTCCAGCACAGGTGGGTATATAAAGTTATTTATCTGTTCTATGGGGCAGGGACCCTGGTTAGCTGATTTGACTCTTCCCTTCCCAAGATACAGGACCTTTTAACTAGGGGTAGAAAGGAGTTCTCTCAGGTTCCAGTGCGGGGAGGCTAACTTCCTGCACTGTATTCCCTGTGTAGATAATTTTTTCACTTTGCACTGTGTGATGGGTGCCTAATGAGACACAGGGACAACAGATTTAGTGTCCAAAAATAATACTTTACTGCAGACAGTGTGGTTGAATAGCATGAATAAATATGTTTACAGCTCCACAGTTCTCTTTTCTTTATTTCTGTTACAAATTCTGTATCCTCTATTTGTGCAAGAATTTTGTATTAGGGCCAAGGAATCCAGCTGCTGTCCTGGGTTAGGTGGAGCAGTAAACCCCTCAGGTTAGGGCTCCTTTGGTGGGTGGGAAACCTTCCCTCCCAAATGGCAAAAATCTTATTTCGGCACAGAGAATTAATGTGTCTATCCCCGAGGTGTACGAAGATTCCGAGTTGGTGTCCTCACTATTAAACTGATAGTTACTCATAGGGGGTTATATTCTAAATGTTTATCGCATGCAATAAGGCCCTAACGCACGCGATAAACCCCTAACGCAAGTCAAAAGGTACTTTTTGTGTGCGATAGGATGCAAATAAGCTGGAGGGGAGGAGTCAGGCAAGGAATGGAGGAGTCGGGGTGGGGAGGAGGAGGAGTTGTCCGCGGCACCACTGCCAGAGATAATGTGAGGGACATTATCGCCGGCAGTAGCGTGGCGAATAGCACCACCTTTTGCGATGGCCCTATTTGTGTGAAAGGCTGCAGCCAGCAAAATCGCACCGCCGTGGCGCAAACGGCGGCGGCCTTTCGCAGGCCCATCCCCCCTTCGTCCCCCTGCCCCTTTTTTTGTTGGATTCATCATTCTGCAAAGAATGATGAATCCAGCCCATAGTTAGTTGTATCTTCTCTGGAAGTGGATCCCTGGTGGAAGGGTTCCTGGATGGAACTTCAGGTCCACCGATGGGTAAGAAGATGAGTAGAAAAATCACTTGCTCCCAGATCTTGAAAAAATACTTCTTTGTTCCCAAAAGATAACGTCAGAAGTCCTCTGCAACAGGTCACCACCACTTCAAGGGCAGGTCTTCCCTAAACCTTGGTGTCGTTGATTCAGGGTTTACCCAATCCCTGAGCCTTGGAAAGGCCATGGCCTTCAGCAGGGCTCCTTTACTCAAAAGTCCAAAATCCATCTCAGTCCCTGGACAAAACACTCTATACCTCGGTTGGAGAGTATAGCAGTGAAGTCCAATCCTACCCTGGAGGGTCTTAGAGGGTAGTTACTCGATGTTAGGTTCCATATTAGGAGCTACCACCCAGGAAAAAGATCTAGGCATCATAGTGGATAATATTTTAAAATTGTCGGCTCAGTGTGCTGCAGCAGTCAAAAAAGCAAACAGAATGTTAGGAATTATTAGGAAGGGAATGGTTAATAAAACGGAAAATGTCATAATGCCTCTGTATCGTTCTATGGTGAGACCACATCTTGAATACTGTGTACAATTCTGGTTGCCGCATCTCAAAAAAGATATAGTTGCGATGGAGAAGGTACAGGGAAGGGCAACCAAAATGATAAAGGGGATGGAACAGCTCCCCTATGAGGAAAGGCTGAAGAGGTTAGGGCTGTTCAACTTGGAGAAGAGATGGCTGAGGGGGGATATGATAGAGGTCTTTAAGATCATGAGAGGTCTTGAAAGAGTAGATGCGAATCGGTTACTTACACTTTTGGAATAATAGAAGGACTAGGGGGCATTCCATGAAGTTAGTAAGTAGCACATTTAAGACTAATCGGAGAAAATTCTTTTTCACTCAACACACAATAAAGCTCTGGAATTTGTTGCCAGAGGATGTGGTTAGTGCAGTTAGTATAGCTGGGTTTAAAAAAGGTTTGGATAAGTTCTTGGAGGCTATTAATCAAGTTTACATAGGGAATAGCCACTGCTATTAATTGCATCAGTAGCATGGGATCTTCTTAGTGTTTGGGTAATTGCCAGGTTCTTGTGGACTGGTTTGGCCTCTGTTGGAAGCAGGATGCTGGGCTTGAAGGACCCTTGGTTGGACCCAGCATGGCAATTTCTTATGTTCTTATGTTCTAGTATCTTGGTGTATTTGGAAAAACACTTAGAAATGTGTCTGTCAGTTAGTCTATGAGTGTGTCTCTTTGATATTTTTGAAGCAGTACAACCTGGAGCCTAAAGTCTCACTTTTGGCCAGACAAATAATATTAGCAAAGTGGATAAAATCTTCTCAATGGAAGATAAGATTTGTCAGTTAAAAGCATGGCATCACAAAAGTACGATTTATTCCTGGATGTCTGGCATGAATATATTCTGGCATATATCCCAAAGCTAAAAGTTTGTTATTTGGTACTTGAAAAATACCTTCAGATTCTGCAGTCTATTGATGACTCCCAGAGACTCTCAATAAGATTAATATTCATAACATTGCTAATACTAGCCATACTCATATTCATAATGGGCCTATTTTAAAAAGGCCTATTTTAAAAAGGCCCGGCGACACGCGTAAATCCCCGGGACGCGTGTAAGTCCCGGGGCTTTACCAGAGGGGCGGTCCAGGGGTAGGGGCGGGGTCAGAGGTTTCCGACACAGCGGCCCTTGCTGCTGTGTCAAAGGATTGCGTGCCGGCAGCCTGCTGGCGCGTGCAACTTGCGCCTGTCTGGAGGCAGGCCCAAAAGGTAAAATAAAAATTTTTGGGAGGGGTTAGAGTAGGGCTAGGGGGTGGAAATGTTAGAGGAAGGGGTGGGTGTTACACCTGTCGGTCGCAGACGGCTGCGACCTCTCATGCTCACCTCTATTTTTCCCTGCACAATCAAGTCTGGGAAGAATGGCGGCCTCTGCTAATCCCTGCCGACCTCTCCGGCGTTCCCGGGACAGCGTGGGTGCTGCCGACCGCCATCTTGGACCCGGAATTACTTAGGCACGCGTGCAAGGGCCTCCTTTGATCATGTCATGGTGGGAACCTCGGGGGCGTCCCTTCCCAATGACATCAAATCGCTAGTGTATTTTAATCTGACCGGCCCTTGCCTTCTTTGAGTTAGCAAGGAGTTCCGTCTTGCTGAATCCACCTCACTCAAGGACTTCCTGTCCCTGACTTTGGTCTTGGCATCTAACGCTCTGAGTACCCGCTCCTCGGGGGCTCCCCTGTGTTCCCAGCTATCCTCTCCTTGGAGGGCCTACCTGCCTGACTGCTACTAGACCTGCTTCTCAGGCCTCTCTCTCTCTCCAGGAACCATCTACTGTGAACACCTCTACTGACTTCTACTATACAAACTGTATTAAGGATTTCCCTCGGTGTACCCCGAACCTCGGGCCACTACAGCCTTTCTTCAGTAGAAGCTATTCAGCCTTCCTGCTCTGCAGAGTATCAACACACCAACTACGGGAGCCACTTCTGGGTTCCGGCATCTCTACCAGTTCTTCAGCATCTACTGTACAGACATCCTCGGCATACCCCACTCTGCGGGCCACTAACGGATCTGTATTCCAGAGGTGCCTACATTCAGAGGGGATCCCCGGAGTACCCCGCTCTGCGGGTCACTACCAGATCTTCTCATCTGTGGCTTCGCTCTGGGTATTCCCCATTGAGCAGGACTGTACTACTACATCTCCTACTCTGTGGACATTACTTTTTCCTTCCTTCATAATAAAGTCTCTACTTCTAGCTATGTCCCATGCCACTGAGACTACGCCTGCTGACGGTGAGGCTCACAGGGCTCCTCCCTGTGGGCGGAGACACCTCAGCCCAGGTTTCACATTCTTACAAAAACGTAACAGTGGGAAGGTTAGGTAAGGGAGAAGGAATGGGGGAAGGCAGCGTGGCTCGGCGCGCGCAAGGTGCACAATTGTGCACCCCCTTGCGCGTGCCGACTCCTGATTTTATAACGCCCGTGCGCACCTTTTTAAAATCTACCCCACTCTGCATAATAACATAGAGTGTGATAACAGAACAGTTGCTGGCTCTTTGTGCTGATTAGACCAGAAAGGGCTATGGGGGGAGGGGGTGGTGTTTATTGATTAAGAAGTGTGTCATATTCAATTTGGTTGAACATGTTTGAAAACTTACTAAATAAAGAGAATAAAAAAAATAAATTATACAACATTTTGCACATTTGAAACACTCCTTGCTGGTGTGGGAACAGTTTGCTAACACTGAATGCATTATTTAAAAAACCAGCTGCCCTGTCTGCCTGTACTCCATCTGGTGTGTTGGGTCTCCATAGCAGCATAGCTCGACCTGGGCTCAGATCATGCATAGCCCTTCTCACTGGATGTCGTTTCCTTACATCCCTGGCACTAGAAATGACATTGGAGGTTGACATCACCTGTTCCTACTTGCTCCCAGCCCCTATCATAAATAGCAGCATCCTGTGGCTGTGGCTTCCAACGGATGGCCTGTCCTTTCCCTCCTACACTTGTCATCCACTGACCTTGCAGGAGCCATGATCTCCATTAGGATTGTCTTCCTAGCACAAGTACTGTTGTTTCTCCTCCATGTCACATGGACTTCTAGATCTTTTTTTTTTTTTTAAATATAAGTTTTACTCCAGGTCTAGAGGATAGACAGCAGGGGCAGAGGAAAGGAAAAACCACAGTATAAGTAAGGGATAAAGGAGAGACTATCAGGAAAAAGAACAGAGAAGAGCAAGCACAGAATTGAAGGGGATAAGAAAGTATAAGCCCTGTTAGGTGTACCTAAAAATAAAATACAAGGTTCACATCCTCGCGGGTTCAAAAAATGGGTTGAGCAGATGGATGTAGCAGATTAGGCTCCACAGGTATCTGTCAGTGATCCTTGTTACTGGATCAGGAAAAGCCTTTCCCTTCTGTGGTTCACACTAACCTACCTTTAGGTGAAATGGCTGCATCTTTAGTCACACCACAGTCCATTGTCAATCCTCCATCCTCAGGCAAACCCAAACCATGGGAAAGGATTCAGTTCACGATGTGGACGTGGCTTCCATTAATGCCAAATTTTGTTAAATGCAAACAAAAAAGTGTTCAAGTAGTTCCAGTAAAATATTTCATATAACTAGTAGCAAAATAACACTTTAGCACCACTTATCTGAGAAAATCAGTTACTTATTCAGTTTTAAGACAGAGACAAATTAAATTTCCAAGGTCCCCGTTACTCCTCCTAGGGCAGTGATGGTGAACTCTATAGCCTGAGTGCCACAAACAGGCCAGGTTTTTAGGATATCTACAATGAATATGCATGATAATTCTTTCTCTCTGACACAGACACACACACAAACACACTCTCTCTCTCTGTGTGGGTGTGTTTTTGTGTCTGAGAAGGAGTATGTGTCTATGTGGGTGTCAGTGTATATGTGCCAATAAAGTTTCTGCAATCTAAAAATTTGTGATTGAGTGTGTGTGTGTGTCATGCATATTCATTGTAGATATCCTGAGAACCTGGCCTGTTTGTGACACTCGAGTAGTGACAGGAAGAGAAGCACTGGAGGTTACCATTACTGTCCTAGGGACTCTTCCACAAGTTCTAGGCCTTAAGCCTAGGAGTAGAGTATGAGATTAACTCCGTCCATGGATAAGATTAGTGCACTTTTCACCTGCTTTTTCTGCATGAAAATATTTGCTGGAAAAATGTGTGTTCTCCACGGTTTTCTGCACCAGGCAGCAAAAAAATGCAAAGCAAGCAGGCAAAAGCTGGCAAAGGACTGACCCAGGAAAAGAAGACAAAAAAAAATCCCACCCTGTTTGCAAATCTATAATCAGTAGATGCTGCTCTATGAAATCAACCAGGCTTAAAAGGAACAATTTCCTTTATACACCTTCCACCACTGAATCAATTACAAACCATTGTTTTACATGGGTAGAGGTTGAGAAATTAGGTAGAGATTAAGCATGGACCCTATAGACCTAAAAGTCACATTTTTGAGGCCAATGTCACAAAAGTGAACAGGGATAGAAGTAGAAGAGAGTATAGAAAGAAGAGAGACTGGAGAAAGAATGGAAGAGAAGAGGAGGTAGAACCCCGGAGGGAGGATAGGGGCATGTGTGTGTGTGTGTATGAGGAGATGATGGAAGGCTGAGATGAGAAGAGGCAGATAGAGGTGTGAGAAAGAGATGGAGTAGAGTGGAGATGAGAGAGACATGGAGAGCCAGGTATTTGAGATGGAAGGGAGATGGTTAAATATGAGACAGAGGTGATGGGATAAGACATGAAAATTGTGGGGCAGGATGAAGTACAGAAGTGATGGAGAAAGAGAGATACAGAGAAGAGGAAGATGGAGGTAAATGACATGAAAAAGCTGTCAGACAGAAAGGATGGAGAGATAGAAAAGGTAAACGTGACAAATAAAATGGAAAGGAGAATCAAGAAAGATCAGATAAGAAGAAAAGTAACAGGCAAGAAAGATTTTATTTTCATAGAAACAGAACATGATTGTAAATAAAGCAAGTTTGCTTACCGTAAACTGTGTTTAACATAGCAGGATGAATTAGCCATGATCTGTGGGTGACATCATCCAGTGGCACTGGCTTTGTCTCCCCTAGCTAGTAGAGCTTTGAGTTGTTCTGAGCATGTGCAAGAGTTCATGTGCAAGTGTGGCAGTGAGAGCTTCCTTAGTCTATATCAGCGATTCTCAACTGGTGTGTTACAACACACTAGTGTGTCACCAAGCACCGGCAGATGTATCACGGCTTCACAGTGTTCCACTGCCACAGTTGCTCTTCCCTCCCTTTCCTCCATCGCAGTGAGAGACATTCTTCCACTAACACTGCTGCCGTTCCTCCCAGGCATGAACAGCAACACTGTTAGTGGAAGCTGGCAAGATTAGAAACATGGCCCTTTCTTCTTCCCACCCCCATGGCCCTGAAGAGGAAGTGATGTACACTGGGGCACACGAGAAGAAGCAAGGGCCATGCTGCATAAAATTGTGGGTGACAGTGCGGGCCCGGGCCAAAATGAAGCACAGCCGATGATCAGCGACAGGAGACAGAGCAGCAATAGTCGTGCAGCTGATAGGAATATCCGTTCTTGGGCTATGGGGGGCTGCCATTTGTGCTGCAGAGTGTGTGTGTGTGTGTGGGGGGGGGGGGGGGGGGAGAGAGAGAACATGTGTTTGTGATTGAGAGTATGTTTGTGCAAGTGTGATTGACTGTATGTGTTTAAGTGAGAGCATATGTGTGTAACTGAGAGAGAGCATGTGTGTGATTGTGAGAGAGACTAGTCAGGGAGGTGACATGCTTGTGTGTGTGTGTGTGTGAGAGAGAGATAGACTGGACAGGGAGGTGACTAGTGTGTATGAAGGAGATGGTGACTTGTATGTGTGTGAGGGAGACAGTGACTATCAGGGAGATGACTGGTGTGTGTGAGAGACAGAGACTGGTCAGAGAGGAGATTGGTGTGAGAGAGAGGGACTAGTTAGGGAGGTCACTGAAGTGTGAGAGACAGACTGGTCATGGGGTCTAACTGGTGTATGTATGTATGTGTGTGAGAGACTGTTTGTGGGCCCTAAGGAAGAGGACCATGAGGACAGAGCTTCAGCAGCCACTGTTGCTTCTGGTGAGTGCTATTGGCCCACAAGGGAAAAGATAAGGAGAGTTGCTGGAGAGGGTAAGAAAGGTGGCTTTTTAAGTTTATTTTTCTTAATTGATTGCCAATTTAATTATTGCTGTTTTCAAATATTTTATTGGTATTTGGAGAATTTTTTAATACTTTTTATGAGATTTTTATTGTTGGATGTTAATCTGTTCATCAGCTGTTTTGAAACATTTATTAGTATAGTTTTACAATTATTTTTGTGTGGGGATCTGTAGCAGCTTAACTTATTCTGTTTTCTTAATAGGAGGTGTAATAGTGTTTAGGGCCTGGTTTAATATTTGTAACATTGCCTTTTCATAGATAGGGTTGTTACTGTGAGTGTATTCCATAATGCAGATGTAACTATGTGCGGATTAGTTTGTGTGCATTATTACAGCTATATTTCTGTTTCCATTTCTACAGTTTTGCACTGCATACAGAGTGGCTTTTTCTGTCGTTAAGCAGGCTGAAGTAGCCATAATCTGTGGGGAGTCCCATGCTGAGGTTTACAGCAGAGCATATATTGAATAAGCAATCTGGATTCCATCATGGAGAGTGAACTACTACAATAAGAGCTTATGCAAAACTACTTGTCCAAAGGCATAAGGTACGCACGTAACCCTTTTAAAACCCCCCTGCGCACGCTGAGCCTATTTTGCATAGGTTCGGCGGTGCGCGCAAGCCCCGGGACGCGCGTAAGTCCCAGGGCTTGCCTGGGGGGGTATGTCGGGGGGCATGTCAGGAGTGACACGGCATTTTCGGGGCATGTCCAGGGATGTGTTTCCGGCTCGGGGCTTGGCCGAGTGCCCCGACACAGCGGCCTGTGTTGGGGCCTGCTGCGCCGGCGCGCGTAAGTTGCTACTGCCCGGAGGCAGTAGTAACTTTTAAGATAAAGGTAGGGAGGGGGTTTAGATAGGGCCGGGGGGGGGGGGGGGTGGGTTAGGTAGGGGAAGGGAGGGGAAGGTGCGGGGGGGGTGAATGGAAAGTTCCCTCCAAGGCCGCTCCGATTTTGGAGCAGCCTCGGAGGGAACAGGCAGCGTGCACTGGGCTTGGCGCACGCAAGGTGCACAAATGTGCACCCCCTTGCGCGCGCTGACCCCGGATTTTATAAGATACGCATGGCTACGCGCGTATCTTATAAAATCCCGCGTACTTAGATTTAGTAAAATCTACCCCAGAGGATACTACCTGATGCCTAGATATGAGAGTGAGAGAGTGAGAACCTCTCTATAGAACTCAATATGTCACTATTTTATTGAAAAATGGCACGAGCCATCCATTGCTCCTACCATGTGATAGGGGCCAGCCAATGGCACCGATAGCCCCTGTCACATGGTAAGGGCAAAGGACCATCAGTGCCATTTTGATTAGTGGCAGCCGATGGCCCGAGAGCGGGAGATAACTCCTGGGAACCCCGCTGGACCACCAGATACTTTAGAAAAGCTTTTGGGGGGGGGGGGGTCAGGAGGGTGGGAGATTCTAAATAATTCAATTTAAAGGGTCGGGGTGGGTTTGGGAGTTGTTTTTCTGTGTGCCCTTTCTTCCTGCCCCCCCAAAACGATAAGAAAACCACACAAAAATTTTGTGGGGTTTTCCTATTGCTTTCGGGGACCCCCTGATACCTGACAGATGAGAAAATATTGTATGATATTTTCATCCGTCAGAAAAATGATTCACATTCCTACTATTTATACCACTGTAAGAGAGGCCACTTAACTCGGTGTTGGGGTGTTGGGTAGATTTGGGGGATGGTTTTACATACAAGAGTTACAAACAGCAAAGTTGACATCACTGAAGATTTTCTGTTTGAATAGATGAAAGGGACAAGAGGTACCTAGCTTCAAACAAGCTAGGTAGAGAGTGCATTATACAAATCATGTTAAGAGCTGCTCATTACCATTAACTCCACCCAAACACCTCCCACTTTCATAGCAAATATGACATTCACATACTAGTGCGCATTGTGCATTATTGGTAGCGTTAAGGCCCTAACAAAAAATGATAAATGACCCTATAAGATAAGCAATTGGAGAAGGGAGAGCTCTGAACTGATGAGCTGTAACTGACACTTCGATCTGCAATCCTGATAAGATGTAGCAGTATTGAATGCTTTCTGCTACTCAGGTGGACAATGCACATGAAGTAACTTTGATGCCAAGACTTTTAGTGTCGCATATGACAATAGATGCAAAGCCTGGCGATGCGGTTGAGTTCTTTTCTTATACTAGATTGAGAATCTTTTACAGGCTAAGGCATGAAGGGCTCTTTCTCCTTCATGGCACGTCTCGGAAATAAGGTAGACAATATGATGGATTGAGTGAAATGGAATAGACAACCTTTGGTGGAAAATTCAAGTGAGTGGGAAGGACTAGCCGATCATGGAAAAGTTGTATGTATAGAAAAACTTTAATGACAGAAGAGAGCAAAACACCTTATATAATGCCCAGAAAAATGCATACAAATGAAAAAGGTGCAAAGTTAATAAGATCCTAAAATTTAAGAACTTGGTATCAAATATTAAGAGTACTCAAAAGACTAATCCACAGTCTCTTGCCTGCAATGATACAATTTTCAGTCTATTGTGGGTAAGAGGTTGTGGATTACTCTTTGAGCAATATTAATATCTGATACCAAGCTCTTAAATGTTAGGTTCTTATTAACTTTGCACCTTTTGCGATTGTTTGCATTTTTCTGGGCAAAATCATATGTATGGCATATAGCAAACATGAGCATGGAGTTCACAGACTCTTGTAGCTGAGATAACCTTGCTGAGGAATGATATGTTTCATGTCAAGAAGTAAAGAGAGTCTCTGCAGTGGCCGGAGCAGTCTCATGAGTTGAGAAAGGATGACATAGAAGTTCCACAGAAGGGGATGTTTCTGTACTGGAGGCTAAATGCGGTACAAGCCTTTCATAAAGCTAGATATTGGTGGATGAGTAAAGATGGATTTAGTATTTACAGTACATGGATTTGATAAGCCTCTAAGGTGTTGAAATGTACTTTCACCGGTGACATGGCAAGGCCTGAGTTAGAAGGGAGGAACATGTATATAACAGTGCTTGGGTTCACATGAAAATGGGGCCATGATTTCCCTCCCAACCGCTTCCTGCTCTATTACCCACCAACAATAATGTATCTTAAGGAAATGTTGACTATGTAATTTTTGATATGTTATGATTATGTTAATGCTATTATTATAGTTCCTATTTATGGTTTTCTTTCTCTCATGCTCTACCTCTGTTCTTCACGCTACCTATGCGCTTGCTTTCACCCGGCCCATCTTTCTCCTTTTCCATCCCTGCTTCCCCTCCCCCCACCCTGTTATTTGTAATTTCTCTTTCCTTTCTACATGAGTTGATTGTAAACCGGTATGATGTGTCCTACGAATGTCAGTATATTAAAAGTTCATAAATAAATAAATAAATGTTGGTACATTGCGAATATCTGATCCATTTGAAGGTATAGCACTCTGGTGGATGGCGTGCTAGCTGGAACTAAAATGTTCGCAATCACTCTAGACAAAGGATAAGGAAGCTCTGAGCATTCAACATCCAAACGCTAGAGCTATAAGAAGCAAGGGAGCACAGTCTTGCAGCAGCTTTTACATTTCCCTGGCAATCCATAGTAGTGGTGGAAAAGCATCCATGAGGCTTGTCCTCCAATCGAGGAGGAAAGTGCCTAAGCCAGTCTGAGATCCCCGTAGAACTGAGGAAAAAATTGATCTAGCTTTTTGTTCTGTTTCAATACAAACAGGGGAATTGACAGCTGACTCCTTTTAATGAATAGTATGTCTGTTGTCAATTGTCACAAAGACCACTCGTGCAGTCAGAATACTCTGCTGAGGTGATCAATTAGCATGTTGGAGGCTCCTGGGTGATAGGTGGCTTGTAGGACAGGCCAATGTCTGGCTGCGCACTTCCCAATCTTTAACACATTTATTTATATTCCACCTAAACCAAGGGTCTAGGTGGTGTACAAATCAACATAGACAAAATAAAACATTGAAGGGAGGCCATGATTCTATGCCTTTCTGTTTGCTGACATGACAACATAGCAACCTGGTATGCTGTTTGAATTATAATGCTCTCCCCTCAAGGTAGTTATGTAAGCTTTAATAGAGCAATCTGATCGTCCTTAATTTCAGCAGATTGATCTGACAATGGTCTGCTCACAAGACCATGTGTCTTGGGATCGAAATGATCCCATGTGAGCATCATCTCTTCGAGGAGGTGTTCATTGCTAGCAAGACTTTAAGAGGAAGAGTGTGAATTGGTGCCCCATCCTAAATCATGTAGGGGTTTTGCCACTAGACTAACTCTCACCTTGGAAACCTGGGTTGTGGTGGATAATGGTTGGGACATGTGATCCCATTAAGAAGGTAGACTTTAGTGGAGATAATTAATATAAAAGTGGGTCAGGGAGACCACATGCAATAGCCACCACCAGACATCATGATGCAACAAAAATCACTCCGGCTGTGGTACAGTGGGAAGTCAGTAATTTGTGTATAAGCGATATCATGGAATAGAAAGGACTGGAGATCAGGTTGGGGTCACAGGAGAGCAAATGTGTTTACCAGCTCTGATCACTAAAATGCCTAGTTATAGCTCTATTAAAAGGAGGGAGAGTATTCACATTTTTTCCACTTCAGCTTCTGAAGGGCTATGAGGGGGAGACAGCCAGAGAGAGAGGAGATGGAGGGGCTTCTAGGAGGAAGAAAGAAGATGGAAGACTCGGAAGGGGATGCAGCATAGTTGGGGGACTGTGAGAAGTGAAGAGCACAAAGTAGAGTTAGAAGAGCAGGCAGTTTGTGAGTGCTGAGGAGATGTTTGTGCAGTAAGGGCTCTTGTGTCCATAGAAATACTTATTATGCCTTGTCAGGCCTGGGTTTGAACTGGCAGTTCCTCACATAAACAGTAGAAAGATTTGCTAGCACAAGTCTGGGTTCAGATGCCAGAGCTGTCTAGTAACCTCACCACCTCTGATAGCTGAAGCTCCAACCCAACCACTAGCTCAGTAGCCTAGCAGGACCACCCTAATTGGTTGCCCTAATCCTAATGAAACCTTTTTGCAGCCTTCTCTCCCTGCTGGTGCAATAAAATCCGAAGACCTGTTTCCTGAAACTTGGTTCTGGCCTTGTTTTTGCTTCCTTTTCTGGAAACTTTGGCCTCTTCCTGCATCTGCGTAACCCCAACTTGGGTGATCTTCAGGGAGTCAAGGTCTAACATTTAGTACTGGGACTAAATCCCTGATGATACCATGTCTCTCTCTTTTTGTCCTGGTTGGAAGGTTCTCTGTTGGCGGTGGGGGGAAGGGTAAACTTCTTGGATCCTTGCATTAACTGTTTTCTTTTGGGTGCCAATAAGCAAATTGAACACTGTGATGCTGTTCCAACATAAAACTTTACTGACAATATAGATCTAACATGGGAAATATGGCACTTGATACAAATCTTATCCATTCGGAAATTGAAAGTAGTAGATCAGTGAATCTATCATCCCTCAATCTATCCCACAAAGTCCCTTCTTTGTCCTTGGAAAGAATGTAAAGCCTCCCTGTATAAACAAGTAAACATGGCCCATGGGGTCCTTCCTCCCCCAGTTTGTTTTCCCTTCATAAAACCTGGGCTCCACTGCTCGCTCTTGAACTCTCCAATTTTCTCCCTCTCCTCCTCTCCTGTACCCGGAGGGCACCTCCTTGGCTGTGCACTGTTTGTGAGCATCCGGCGTGGTAGCTCAGATTCAACCCCTCTCCTCTTGTTTATGATACCGCTGGGTGTTCAGTCTTTCTCCACCAATTTCCAGATGAGCAAAGGAGTCCCGCAGACTGAAAAAAGGAAACGTCTCTGCGTTCGCTGCTCTCACAGGTGAGAAGGTTAGATAAGTACTTCCGACAAAAATCACTCTGAGTAAATAACAAAAAAAATCACCAGAGATGAACAGGATGTGAGTTTCTAAAACATTTGAGCTAAGGCTTTTGGCCTTTTACTTTACAAGCTTAAGAGAACTGAAAGGAACAGCTCCTACTCTCTCAAAATTCAAACTATACATCCATACAGACACCAGGGATCACTTTTATGCAAACAGGAATAAACCAGCCTGCAGCCTCTCTAGTAGGAGTACTGTGGCAAATATGTTACATTCCTCTCTTCGCTACATTGATCCAACCTAACTACTAGGCCATAGTCCTTAGTAGGGATCCAGGTGGGATTCTATATTTGTTCCTGCCTTTCTGGGCCTTTTTTCCTGTGTTTGTTCCTGCCTGTCTACTCTTTGGACTGATCTTTTGGCTTATGATCTCTGCCTGGACCTGACTCCGCTACTCCCTGAAATTCCACTTGGGAGATCTTAGGTGTGTTTACATACCAAGGACTTTTGACCTATCAGTGACCTCTGACCTGACTAGCAGCTAATGATTTTTACCAGTCAAGACTACTCTGAGATGGAAGGAGCCCTGCATTCAGATGCAGTAAAAGACTTCATTCCAGCTGTTCAGATGATGTAGGGGCAGTTTCATCACCTTTGATAGCAGGTGACATCTCTTCAGAAGCCTGTCAGCAGTCCCTAAGACCTATGCTGAGTGCTCCTATCCCAATTAGAGCTCCGCATGCCTCTCTCAGATAAATTCGGTAGAACAAAAGAGAATTTAGAGGGCTTATGAACCAGTGTTGCTTGCTGTTTTGTCTGCCAAAGCATATTTACCCACAAGAATTTTTATGAGCCTGATCCTGTCAGTCACAGAACATCATCTATTTACTAATCAATGCCTGTTTGCATTATTTTTTAAAAATCTGACATTCTCTGGTAGTTTGTATCTGAGCTGCACAGGACTTTCTGCTGAGCAATCTGTACTATGAGTTCAAACCCTGTATTTAAAGTCTTTTGAGAAGATCCCTTCCTGTGAGAATAGCAGCTGAGCGTTTTTAATTAACAGCAATGCCAGTAACATCAGTCTAAGCACCACAATTATAGCAGGATTAACAGTGGAAAAAGGATTTTGCCTCTCACTCTATATTTCTCAGTATCTTTCTCTCTCATTTTCTTGCCATCTTTCATTCTTGGTATCTCTCTCTATTTCTCATAATATGGGCAGGCATGACCTTCCTCTTGCCCTTGTCTACATCCTTGAATATCAGCTGAAACACAGCACACATATGCAGGTCTAGTGGAATAATAAGGCTGTGGCTTTATTAAAACATTACAGAAAATTAACCCCATGTTTATACCCAATCTATGAAACCTTTTAGTCCTCCCCCACCCCAAACTGTTGCTTCCTGACCACCTACCATGGTATCACCTGCATCATCTCTCTTGTTCATTGCATCACCCTTCATAGAACCAGCTAGGCCTCCTTTTTTTATATCCAGATAAGGGCTGAATATAACCGGGCAAGCCATTTACACGGATAACTGTTAGGTTATCCGTCCTCTCCAAACAAACCTTTTAACATGAGGTTTTTCTTGGACAATCAGATGTCATCTTAGACACCTACCCTCAGCTGGGCATATGGGGGATGATTTTCAAAGCTATTTGCGCAGTATTTTGGGCTAAGAATTGCCCTTCATCAATACAAGTAAAAACAAGCCTGGTATTTCGCGCGCGTACTTTTAGCCATATTTACAGGAGGTGTTCCTGGAGGCGCATGCAAGTGGGAGGAGGAAAGTAACGTGCATAGACTGCATTTTCAACTCTGCGTTGTTATCCATGCAAGAACTGCCCGTACAAAACCCAGGTCCAAATGCCCCCGTCAGGTTTCAAAGTGAAATTATGCATGTCCTTTCTCTTGGTTAAAAAATAATGCCTGCAGAATTTGTACAGAGGATTGAGGAATAATTGGAAGGAGACTTGGAACATCTTAGCAGAAACGGCATACTGAATGCCTGTGGCTCCGCCGTTGTGAGAGATGGCACTCTGGGTTCTTGAACTGGCAATGGAAGGTGCTACACATATCTATTGCGGGTCCTTGGGACTGGACTATAGCACAAATAGCCAGTGAAACACTCCCAGCCAAATCTTGACTTCTTCAGGCATGCTTGATTTATTGACTCACTTGTGAGTCACTTTCCGCCTGCCGTTCAAAAATGCTTTAAAGATATAGACAAAATATATAATTTTGTAATTAGGCAGTCTAGAATTTTTATTTTTTTTTAAAGTTGAAGAACAGTTTGACAATATACCTAAACTAGTCATGAAACATGAAAACCGTGCAACAAACCAATCTGATTATTTGTAAAATAATCACAAGTAAAGCTATTATTTAACCGTGCTAGCTGTGTATAGGATCTGTATCAGATAATTCATGTCATGCTTTCAGCACAGGATAGAATTTCTCCAGATCACAGCTATCCCTTTCCTTTTCACACATCAGGGGTTGCACTTCTCGTTCTTCCTTGATACAAATCACATCAGCTTTTGCTCTCATTATCACTACCATCTCCTTCTCTGCATTAGTTTTTTGCACTGCAATTTTCAGGCACCCCCTGTACGTGTGATAGTAGCAGAGTGAAAAAAGTTGGCTGAGAACCACATTGCAGGGAGTCATAGGATGCAGATGGGAAAGACTTTGTCATATTATACTTCACCCCATATTTTATGAGTGTTCTTCCTATGTTTTTGTCTGTATTTGTGTAGAAGTGCTGCATAATTCATGCACCATTGCTTACCTTGTTAACCTATCCTGAAACTCAGCTATAACGATTTGCCATTAGAGCTTTGCCAAGGGCAAAGAGCTGATGCAGTGAAAAGGGATTTTCAAAGTTCAACTGAATAATGTGATGATCTGAATAGAAACATAGAAATGATGGCAGAAAAGGATTAAGTGGTCCATCCAGTCTGCCCAGCAAACCCATGGTAGCATCTGCCTTACTGTACAGGTTTCCCCCATGCTTAACAGATTTCCATTCTGTAAAAGTCGGGCCTTGTTGGTTGCTGTTTGAATCCAATTCCCCATTATCCCTTGCCATTGAAGCAGACAGCAATGTTGAGTTGCATCATAAGTATCAGGCTTATTGGTTAAGGATAGTAACTACCGCATCAACAAGGTATCCCCATGCTTATTTGTTTCCCCAGATTGTAGAAGTCAGGGCCCTCATTGCTTGCTGTCTGAATCCAATTCCCCTTTTCCTCCTGCTGTTGAAGCAGAGAGCAATGATAGAGTTTCATCAACAGTATGAAGGCTTATTGGTTAAGGGTAGTAACCGCCACACCAGCAAGTTACCCCTATGCACTCTTTTCTTTACTTCTATCCTCCAGCCTTTAGGGATCCACAGTGTTTATCCCATGCCCCTTTGAAATCTTTTTACTGTTTTCGTCTTCACCACCCCCTCCAGAATGGTATTCCAGGCCTCCACCACCCTCTCTGTGAAGAAATAGTTTCTGATGTTGGTTCTGAGTCATCCTCCCTGGAGTTTTGTTTTGTGACCCCCCTAGCTCTACTGATTTCTTTCCATCAGAAAAGGATTGTCAATTGTGCATCATTGGCAAAGAGGAATGGAGGAGTAGCCTAACAAATAAGGAAAAAGAAAAGAAGAAGCTAGATTCCCCCTCCCAGCTGCAAAACCCCCCTAGCACTGCCGACATGCAAAAGTGAATGCCCCTTATTCCTTCCCCATCCTCCCACCAAACTCAGATGCATGACTGTACCCTATTTATGAGATTGAATAAGACAGAAGGGGCAGGAGCTATCCCCATTCACGTCTGCCCCACTGGGTCCCATTGTCAGAGTGGCACTGGTCGGCCCTGAGGTTGGTGCCATTTTGTTGGACTGCCATATATCATATTGCTGTAGAAAAGAAGAGCACTGGCCTCAGAGCTGGTCAAATAGGACCCAGTGGGACAGGAGTGACTGGGGATCATGTCTGCCCCATTTTGACTTATCAAGTCCACGGATGGGGTAAGATCATGAAGCCACTATTCAGTAAGCCGGTTAGTGGAAACATTATCTGGCTAAAGTTAGCTGGATAACGTGTCCTGGATATTCAGCAGGATAAATGTCCCACTGAATATCCCTTATTTAAATTATCCAGCTACCTGTAGTTGGATAACTTTAAACCTAACCAGCCACATTTTAAATATGTCTGGTTAGATCTAAAGGTATTCAACCTTGTGTGGCCAGATAGCCTGACACTTAACCAGGATATCTTCAAAAGATAGCCTGGTTAATCACCATGGGCCTCCTGGCCTGATTCCCACCCCCTACCACCATTAATTATTACTCCCCTGCTGCCAAACCCCCTAAACCCCTCCAACATGTAAAACCCAGAAATAATGTTGCAGGCTATTCCCCCCCTTCCATTCCACCATCCCGATGCTGCGCTGTTTAATTTTGCTCAGTTGCTCACAATCTGGTTCAGCTGTATTCATTGTTCACTCTATGATTGTATAAAACAATAAACACATTTAAACAAAAAATATTCCTGGCTTCTCAGTCCCACACCCATCCCTGCTGCTCACCCCCTCCTCTTTCCAATCCTTCCCGCTCCCTCGTATCTTGATTGGTGCCTTGTTTCACTTGCAGCCTCGGGATTGCTGAATGATGTGATCCTGGCTGCTTCCAGCATAGCTATGGGCATCCGAACTGGAAGCTCAAGTTGTCAGCGTAATTGTCCAGTGACTGATAACTTTTGAATATATCCAGTTACGTGGTAGGTTATCTGGCCACATAAGGCTGGATACATTTTAGATCTATCCGGATAAATTTAAAATATGGCTGGTTAGATTTAAAGTTATCCTAATAAGGGATATTCAGTGGGGCACTTATCCCACTGAATATCCAGGACATGTTCCCTGACTAACTTTAGCCAGATGACTTGTCCACTAACCAGCTTACAGAATATTGGCCTCTATTGTCCAAGAAGAATGTGTGATGATTAAAAGAAAGGAAAGCTAGGTAATTTTAGTGTGTCTTTCTTTCCATCCCATCTACCCCATCTCCCATCTATCCTTAAGCATATTCTTTGATTTATAGATTATTATCTCATTTAAGAGGACAAGAGGCGTTATCATATCAAAAATCAATCAGGGATCAATCTATAACAAGGGAGTGACCCAACCCTTAACAGATTAATTATTGTCCTCTTGTAGGTCATTGCTAAATTAACATTAATTGCAGCATATTTAATGGTGGTGCATTTAATAGACTGAAAGGATAGACTTCACCTTAACCAGGGTGAAACCAGACTGCTGGCACTAACCTTTAAAAATGAAATAGAGCCCAGAGATATTTACAGGCACCTGAGACTCCCTTGGCCCATTCAATTCCCATCTTCCCCATACCCTCACCATTCCCAGGCATTCTTGGACAGCAAATAAACACTACAGAATAAGTGGAATAAAACCAGGTTGCAGCTTTCATAAACAGAACAGTAATCAATCAACAGTACCACTGACCAGAGCCAGCAATCTTTCATTAAGTTATAAGATCATTTCTGGATTAACTACCTGCTATGGGATCAACAAGACTTTCTAGGATCTATGCTGTAGGACAGCAAGGCTGCCAGCATCTCCATTGCTATCAAGATCCTTACCATGAAGAAAGGTTGCCACTAACAGGCAATGCTATACCCAGCTTGCACCACATGGTTTAATGGGGTTCCCTGGTGTCACCAAAGCTACCTGATGACAGCGGTATGTCTATACTGAGCCTTTTCTCATTGCATCAGAAATGCCCAAGTAAGAGATTTCCCTTTGCAGGCGATCCCTTTGGAAGAAGGTTAAGAATCAAACATGACAACGTCCTAAATTATACACTCCTGGCTTTGATACCCGCTATGAGTCTGGGTCAGTTGATCCAACTAGCCCCAGTCCCTACCCATAGAGCTGCAGTGAAACAATGCAATTTATAATAAACACACAATTTATAACACACACAATATTTAAAAAACACACAATATGTCATTGTTAAATATTGATCAATGTTGGACAGTTTGACATAATCATTTCTGTGGAAACCAGAACAGTCAGAGTCAGTCCGGGAATGTAGGATTTGCTCACCTCCCAAATCAAATGCCCATACCCCCAGTTCCTATTAACTTTTTCCCACTTTTGTTTCCACAATTTCAGACCATTGAGGGCAGAGGATGAATGTTATTCTCCCTCAAGAGCTCTGAGATCCTCCCAGATGGCTCTTTTGAGGATTCCTTCAATGGCATAACAGAGACTAGCAAGATCTCAGAATCATACTTTTTCTTGTATAGCCATGACTTGATGGAATCCTTTTACCATAGTAGTATGACTGAAATCAGATTACATGGCTTTTATGAAATTTATTAAGGCTTATTTTTTCAACTCAGCATTTGATGATTGATAGCTTTATGACTTTATTGGTTAAACCTTTGAACTTTGATGTATTAATGATCTTAGTCTTCTTATTAGTATTCGCCTATTTGTTATTTGGTTTATGTATTTATTCTTTTTGTTGATACTTTTATACTTTGATATCTTTATGTTTAAATCTGTTTGAGTCAGCAATAAAAAAACTTACATGAAACCTCATAAAATAAATTGGTTAACTCTAAGAAAGATATTAGTGAAATATTTCGTGCTTATTATGCTGCATTGTACTCAGATGAACCGGTGGTTGAGGCCTGAACTGCAGAATATTTACAGGATTCTGATCTGCCGCGCTTGATGGATGCTCAGTTGGCTACACTTAATATGCCAATACAAGCCCAACAGGTATCCAACAGGCTGCGTTACTCAAAGAACCTGGCCCTGATGGGTATTCAGCAGAATTTTTTAAAGATATTAGCTGTACAATTGGCATTACCTCTGAGCGCAGTATTTAAAGATCTCATAGATTATGGACAATCACCTTATTCATCTAATTTGGCATATATTACTGTAATTCCTAAGGCTAATAAGGACCCTGCCTCCCTGGCTTCATACTGGCCAATTTCTCTATTAAATTTTGATAGTAAACTGTTAGCTAAAATCATGGCTGATTGCCTGGCTAAAGTCTTGCCATATTTAATAGGGGAAGAGCAAGTGGATTTGTTAAGGGAAGAAGTTCCTCGCTAAATGTACAAAAAATCGTGGCCTCTTTGGAGGCTGGTCAGTGGCGGAGAATCCCCTCAATATTGATTAGTTTTGATGCTGTAAAAGTATTTGACCGAGTAGGCTGGTCTTTTATGTTTGCAACATTGGGCAAAATGGGTATTGAAGTTTATTTTCATAAGGTGGTGGAGGTGTTATATCTTTCCCCATTAGCGTCTATCTTGATTAATGGAATTCCCTCAGATCCTATTGAGCTCCGGCAAGGTACACAGCAGGGATGTCCCTTTTTCCCACTATTATTCCTCATTAGTTTGGTAATAAAGGAATATCTATGAAACAGGGGGAAGTAGCGCCATTTAGATTGGTTGCCTTCACGGATGATATTCTGATGCATCTCAGTGATCCCCGGAATTCTTGGTCAGCACTGTTGGTGGAATTTACCACTTATGGTGGGGATGTGGGACTCAGGTTGAATTTAGGTAAGTCTAGTTTCCTGCTGAATAAACCAGAACTCCAAATGTGGTGGACAGAAGATTTCCCTATCCCTAGGTAGAAGAGTCATTGATATACTTAGGTGTGCTAATACATTGGCCTTATGTCCGCTGATTTTGTACTGTGCACTCTCATGTATATAGTTATAGTTACAGTTCTATTGCTTTGCATCTACTCATTGATGTTTGTTATATGTAAGGGCTCCTCCCAAAAGTTAATTGTATTTTTCCTAGTTCACTAAGCTATCTGTTACATGTAAGGGCACCGCCCAAAAGTTTTTGTTTATTGTGAACCGATGCGATGTGCAAACGGATATCGGTATAAAAGAGATGTTAAATAAATAAATAAATAAATAAATAAAATTGGATTCCAGAGAGGGTGCAAACCTTAAACTATACTGTTACCTGGAAACGTACCTCTGATCAACTATGGAAATGGATGGATCTTCTGTTATCCTTGACCAGGAGAGTTGCCTTGTATCAGATGATGATCCTTCCCCAATGGCTATATGTAATACAACTACTCTTTATTTATTGGACGCAAAAAGAACTTGCTGGCATAAATAAGTAAATGAGGTTGTTCCTTTGGAAAGATTTAAAACCTTGAATAGCTTTAGCGCAGTTGAGATGCTTTAAAATGCAAGATGGGCTGGGACTAGCTGATATTAAGATGTATAATATTGCATGTCATTTACTTCATATTGGAGACTGGATAATGGATATTCATTTTTACACGCCACTCTTTATAGAAAAACAGAAATCAGCTTTTGGAGTTGCGCTATGTCATGCATAAAACTAAAGATGTCCTTCCAATTCATCTTGAGAACAGTGTGCTTATGCAGCCAACTCTGTGCGCTTGGTGCTGATTTTGCAAGATGGGGCTCAGTCATCAGGTTACTCATTATTGGCTATTTTGGATAACAAAGATTTTAGTCCTGGCATGCAAAATAAAATCTTTAAATGTTGGCATGGTAAAGGTATTAAAACTGTAGTCCATGTAGTTGATGAACTGAATCATGTTCGTTCTTTTAAAGTGTTGCAAGATGAATATTCAAAGCAATTTTTTTGCATACTTGCTTTTACAACATTATGTCACTTTTTTGACCTTGCCTGACCCCCATAATCAAGCTTGGGAACTTCTCTCAGATTTTCTATTTGGAGGATCCAAGCAGGCACAAGGTATCTTTTAGGTACAAATTGTTACGTAAAAGGAAATCTAACTTAACTTGGACCACCTTAATGGAGGGTTGGAATAGGGAATTGGGAACTAAGCTGACCTCTGCATATTATGTGGGGTGTTTTATGAGAATGCAGTCTTTGTCTGTTAACATTAATCTTCTGGAACTCAAATTTAAATTCCTACATAGATTTTATATTCCCACTAAAACAGCTTATCAATTGGGTGTAACAGACTCCGGGCAGTGTCCCAAATGTGGGAAGGTAGACACGAACAGCCTCCCAAAACCTCTGGATTATGGAACAGGTCCAAAATTGATGTCTCAAAATACTATCTATGCAGGATGACTGGAGTTTCCTTTTGCTTACTGGTTAGCACCTTTTTATGGATTGACATGAGAAGAGTAATGTTTCCTAGTATGTTAAATTATGGTGCTAACTGACGATATTGTAGGAAAAAAAATGTATTTTGCAGAAATGGTTGTCTTCTGATCCACCTTTGACACAACTGAGAAATCTTACACATCAAACATGTATTTTGGATAAATATATTGAAAAAATTGAATGGCTCAAGCAGAAATGGGATTTTGTGAATCGGTGGGGCATGTATCTGGGTTCTTTGTCTTCTTTTGCTAGAGGTTTGATTGTTAATGATTTGTCGACTTGACTATCTACATTTTCTACCAATCTTTTACAGATGAAAGCAGCTAGAGTGTCTTTTCCCTTTAAGTGAAAATGGTTTAGGATCTGGGGAAGGGGTTGGGATGCTGTGGGTTTCTTTCTTATGTATTTTCTAATTTGTGACCTCACCTGGTGGTTTGCAGAAATCCCTTCCATCAGGTTGCTTCTGGTTAATGTTACCATTTGATGTTAGGATCTACAAAAAGGAGCCTTGAAATGAAATTATTTACAAACTGTTGTATCATGCCTGAGTTGCCACATAATCTTTAGTTTAGTTGGAAACTGTAAAACAAAAGGGAATTTTTTCGGCACAAGCTTTACACAGACCAGAGCAAAAACCTTCCTCTGTGCCGTCACCAACACCGAATAGTCCTGAAAAATGAGGATCGGAGTACCTTCATATAAAATAGTATGATTCTTCCTGTAGGCTTGGAGGATAGCCATCTTGTGAGCCGAGTTTAAAAATATAGCGATGACTGGACGTGGTTTACTGTGGTCAGCCACTTTTTGGCCTAACCGATGGGCTCGCTGGATCCGGAGGGCACCATATTTTACAGGGAAGTCAAAGACGTGTGGCAACCAGCCCTCTAAAAGCTCAGCCAAATCAACTTCATAAATGGTTTCAGGAAAGCCTATAAATCTCAGGTTTCCACATAGTAACCTGTTCTCGAGGTCATCAATTTTCTTGGCTTGCTTTTCCAGATCTGCTTTCAAATCAAGGAGCTGCATGTCAGAAGTGTCCACTCGGTCCTCCACTGCACCTATACGCACTTCCATTTCCTGGAATCACTTCGCAGAGTTAGCTAACAGCTGATTAATATCCTCAAATTTTTTATAGAGTTGGTCAAATTTAACATCCAGCACAGCTACAATCGCCTCCATAACCTCAGTTACCTTTATGTCCTGGCCTGTGGGAGATGGGGGTGTGCTTGATATCGCCACCATTTTAGGCTGCGCCTGCTTCACTCATCCATGCCACGGTGTACTGATTTTGTTAACCATACAGTCCAAAAGCACAGGGTTCAGGATAAAAAGAAAAATTGCAAGGAGTCCTCAAGCCAAATAGCCCCAGAAAAAAACACAGGAAATAAAAAATTAAAACAGCTCTGGAGGGAGGGAGCGTGGAGCTCAGCAAGAGCACGTCTTACCCCTCCAACATGTCACGTGACTCCATATGTTGATATCTTTACATATTTCTTATGTATGATTAGTTTTAATGCCTGTTGTAATCATGATAATATTGTGTTTATATGCAATTTTATTATGCCTGTGTAACTGATTTATGTTCTGTACTCCCACCTTGGACAGGTTTATTCCTGGAAAGGCTGGTAAGAAATGCAACTAATTAAATAAACATTCTTTAAAAAAAAAAAGCATAGGGGAAAAGGACTCCTTGGGACAAACTAGTGGGGGAAAAGACAAGTATTTCTTTATCCCTATCTTGATCACAGAGGGAGCAAAAAACAGTAGGTTCCTGAGACAAGCAGCAGAGGCTAAATAAAAGAGCTGAGGCCTTTTTGCAACCCAAGATGGCAGTGGGGGTATGGACATATACAGACAGTATAGTAAATCTTCCATCCTGCCCTGAGGGGGATAGTTCAAAGGCTGCATCACAGGCTGGTGCCAATCCCCTTAGAGGGCCAACTCAGCATCCCTTATGTCAGTGATACTGCAGTGGGCATGGCTTGAAGGGGTGCCTGTTCGAACTCTGTACCCAAGCAGGAACAAGTCTTCATTTCTCCTGGGTGACCAGGATCTCCACTAGGTGGCCCTACTCTAGGATATGGGGTTAGGGAAGGAGAGGAAAGGAGCATGCCATTTCCTGACTGCACCCCCAGGGGGCTACTGGAATGGTGAGCTTCTGTCTGTAGAAAAGCAGGCAGGGAGAGTTTGTTCTAGCATTTTTTGTTTAGATTCAGAAGGTGAAGGAGTGATTTATATTGGTTTCCCTGTTTACGATGGACTGTTGATCCTAGAACCTAAGGTAAGAAGGGGGCAACTTGTAACTTTCTTTTCCATATGCCAGTGGGAAAGTTTGCCTCTGAGATTTTGAAGTTGGTTTAAGGAATTTTTTAAAAATTTTCTGTTCTTGAGTTTTGGAGTTCCTAGTTCTGGCTCAGGGAGCAAAAGCTAGGAAAAGAGGAACTGCTACTTTCATCTCACACCCTCTAGTTGAAGAGTAGTGATTCTGAGCTGTGTGAGCAAGTAGTTTGGTGTTAATATTTTTTTAGTTTTTTTATTTGGGAGTAAGTTTTGTCCCCCTTCCTGACCAAGAGAGCGGAGAGGAGAAAGAATGAAGAATTTTCATCTGGAGACCACCCATTGGAGTCTTCATCCCGGAAAAGAGAAAGATGATTGTGGAGTGGGACATGGAGTACATTTGGACCTAAGATATTGTGGGGAACAGGAACCTGAAAGGCTTATTATTACATGCTCTACAGGGTGGGACCAAGTCAGGACCCCAATTCTAAGGAATACATTCATAGAGAGAAAGCAAGACAACTGAGAATAAATTTGGGACATGCATGTAACCAGATTAAAGTATGTCTGAGGTCAGTTAATTACCTTGGAAGATCTGTAGTGAAGTTTAATTTTGGAGCACCCATTCAGAGAGGCCCATCTGTTTTTGACACCTAGAGCCAACCGCAACTTACACCTAGTGAGAGAGCACCCACAGCAAGAGCCACTTCCTATGCCTTGAGCTCTGGAAGTCTACCCTCCCCTCCATTTGGAGAATCCTGAAACTGTGGGACTTTCTTTGGACTTAGCCCCAGGACTGAGCATGACCCCTACACTTCTCAGACTGTCCAGATCAAAGGGCTACATATATATATATATATGGAGTATCTCCCCCACCCCCTCTTCCCAGAGCCAGTTTCCTCTGAAGGAGGGGTGACTCACATAGGGACACAGATAGTTAGTATAGGGTGTTAAGGTTGCCAGCGTTAAAAAAAATAAAAACAAGTCTAGAATTCCATGGTAATTAAAAAAAAAAAAAAAGCACATCTTATCCCTCCATGACCTGTATGCATGTGTTACAGTTGCTTTAAGTGTGTGCGTGTGTCACAGTTGCTCTGCTAAGATGCCCCACTTTTATAAGGAAGCCAGGAAAGGGTAGGGCCACCGGTAGAACTGTTGATTGGGACAGCTACCGTCCAATATCCAACCTACCTTTCCTTTCAAAAATACTTAAAAAGCAGTGCTGCAACAACTGGAAAACCACCTAGAAGACCATGACTTCCTACATCCTAGCCAATTCGTAATCAGAAAAAAATCACTCAACTGAGACTGTCTAAATATTAGACTTTCATAAGATGCTTGTCAGCAATATAGTTAGAACAAGACATTACTCATATTGCTAATGGACCCCATATTACGTGGGTTTAATGACAATGCATCCTATATTCTAGCGCTAATAGATCTAACTGCAGCCTTTGACATGGTGGATCATACCCTGCTACGCCACCAGCTGAGAAAAATTGGATTAGATGGCAGAGTTCACAAATGTTTCTCTTCATTCCTATCTAACAGGATATTCCAAGTAAAACTGGGAAACAATATATCCGACACCTTCCCCATCTATATAGGTGTCTCCCAGGGCTCAGCATTCTCGGCTACCTTCTTCAACATCTACATGCTTCCTCTGTGTAAATTACTAATGGAATTAGGAATCACCTTCTTCTCATTTGTGGATGACATTCAGTTCTACATTCCATTTGACTACTCTTTTGAAAAGACAGCATTGGCACTGGCAAAACACATGGAGGCAATACAGCTAGAACTCTCTAATCTAAAACTAACACTCAATCAAAAAAAAAAAAAAAAGAACTCATCTAGTTAAGCAGAAACCCCTCCATTGTTAAACCGCCATCACTAAACCTAGATAATTTTGATATCACATCCTCAGATCAAGTCTGAGACTTAGGAATTCAGATTGATGAAAATATTACCATGAAAAGGCACATAAACAAGTTAATCACTACAGGATATGCAAAACTATGCATTCTACATAGAGTGAAACAATTTGTAACCACAGAAGACTTCTGTACAGTTCTACAATCACTAATTTTCTCTAATATTGACTACTGCAACTCCCTACTCCTAGGGCTCCCAACCATCCAATTAAAAAAACTAAAAATGCTGCGGCAAGACTTTTAGTGGGAACCAGGAAATTTGATCACATCACACCCTCACTCACTTATAGCACTGCACTGACTACTGATCCCGAATATACTACAAAGCTCTAACTTTAATCTCTAACATCATACATAACGATAACCCAGGACTAATAGGTGTGACACTTCAACCATACACTCCACAATGAACCCTAAGGTCACAAAACAAAGGACTATTAGCAGTACTTATGATCCGGAGCACACACCTGTCACAGATAAGAAATTGCATATTCTCCATAGCAGGCCCTAAACTATGGAACTCACTACCAGAGGCAATTTTGTTGAGCAGTTCTTCGTTGTATGTAAACCGGAGTGATTTGTAGTCCCTACAAGAACTTCGGTATATAAAAATTAAAAATAAATAAAATAAATAAATAAATATGACTGATCCCAGAAAGACAGACATTCAAATGTGAACTAAAAACCTGCCTTTTTAAAAATGCTTATAACCTAACTTAAATCCTATTAAAATGCTGTGTCAACAAGAACTTACAGCTTAACTTAAACTTGGTCTGAATGCAGAGTTCACAATAACAAGAATAAAAAAACAATACCTAATAACGAGAGAACAAAGTAACTCATGACAACTCCCCTACAACATTGTAAATCACTAAACAGATTCTCCATCTTACTAACCTTTTCTCCCCTTCCACAGTTGAGACGTATAAAAGCATCACCTCAGATTCATATGAACCTATAAAGTTTTTCCAATGAATCTGTCTTACCAAAATATATACCTTACAAAGTATGGGGCAGATTTTCAGAGCCCTGCTCGCCTAAATCCGCCCAAAACCGGGCGGATTTAGGCGAGCAGGGCCCTGCGCGCCGGTGAGCCTATTTTACATAGGCCTACCGGCGCGCGCAGAGCCCCGGGACTCGCGTAAGTCCCGGGGTTCTCCGAGGGGGGCGTGTCGGGGGCGGGCCCGGTCGTCGCGGCGTTTCGGGGGCGTGTCGGCAGCGTTTTGGGGCGGGTACGGGGGCGTGGCTACGGTCCGGGGCGTGGCCGCGCCCTCCGTACCCGCCCCCAGGTCGCGGCCCGGCGCGCAGGAGGCCCGCTCGCGCGCGGGGATTTACTTCTCCCTCCGGGAGGCGTAAATCCCCGGAGAAAGGTAAGGGGGGGGTGTAGACAGGGCCAGGCGGGTGGGTTAGGTAGAGGAAGGGAGGGGAAGGTGAGGGGAGGGCGTTAGAGGATTCCCTCCAAGGCCGCTCTGATTTCGGAGCGGCCTTGGAGGGAACGGGGGTAGGCTGCGCGGCTCGGCGCGCGCCGGCTATACAAAATCGATAGCCTTGCGCGCGCCGATCCAGGTTTTTAGCAGATATGCGCGGCTCCGCGCGTATCTACTAAAATCCAGCGTACTTTTGTTTGCGCCTGGAGCGCAAACAAAAGTAGGCCTATTCGCGGAGTCTGAAAATCCGCCCCTATATGTAATACCAAAATGTATTTTACTATAGTATGTGTCATTTCAATATGGGTTACACCATAATGCAAGGACCTAAAGGGCAAATGTTACTTTTGTAAACCGTTGTGATCTTCACTTGGAATGATGTAATATAAAATAAATAAATAAATAGACAAATAAATAAAATATACCCTTGGTTTACAAGCAAGTTAAAAGAGGGTAAATATACCTCTCACTCACCTGAGAATCTATTAGCCTGTACTTTACAGATGGCAAGTTATCGATCAGAGGTGAATAAGGAAAAAAAAAATCTTATCTTTCAGTTAGGATTCAAATGGCTGGGAACATTCCCATTTTTTTTTTTTGAGTCTGTGAAGCTTCTAACTAGTTTTTCCACCTCACTTCCAAATTCTAATACTTTACTGGTTCTCTCACAGGTTTCTTCTCAGATATGTGAATATATGTATTAAATTTTCACAAGAAACTTGTGTACCACCTTCTTCACTAGGAGATGAAGCCCCAAAATGGGAACAATTTAACCCTTTGATTGGGGAAGAGGCCTGCAACATCATTACTGCCATGAATTCATCCATTTGTTCCCTGAATCTGCATGCCAGTGTGCTACAAGAGGTCATCTGACACTAATGACATTATGGCTGCATTCATGAACTTATTCCCTCTCATCATTGCCATTTTTGAAAAAAATCATTGAAAGTGCTGTTTTGAAAAAGTTATCTGAATTCATTGAGGAGAACTGTATATATGATCAATATCAATTTGGTTTTCGTAAGTCTTTTAATATGGAGTCACTCTTATTATCCAGTCTGGAAGTTTTTAGGAGGGGCTTTGACAACGGCTTCAGTTACATGCTGGTCTTACTTGATCTCACGGCAGCCTCTGACAGCATCAAATTTTATTTATTTGACTAGCTGATATTGGAATTTCAGTTATGATTTTAAAACGGTTTACATCATATCTCTCAAAATGTTCTCATTAACAGGTAGATTTTAAAAGCGTTGCTCGTGCAAAAATGGCCCCATCATGGTATGTGGGCCGCGTGCAAGCAATGCAAATTTTAAGAAGCCGGGAAATACATACATAGATACCTGTGCATGCATCAAGAATAAGGAGGCAGAAAAGGGGCGGGGCATGGGTGTTTCGGGGTTGAGCCAAGACTTATGCATGTAATCCCCACGTTTTGTAAGGCTGAGCATGTCAATGCTACCTGTGTAATTTTACTATTGGTCCTGATGAAGTGCAAGACTGGAGATTTTGGGCCAGAGGGGATCCTGAGTACTGGGGTGGGGGGGAGAGAGTGAGAGAGAGAGCACACCTCTGTTAGAGAGAAATTCTGACATTCTAAATATCTCCCACTGTAAGAGGGGCACTTTCAACTCAGGTGGTTTTTCTTTTATGGAGGGGTTTTACATTGGTCTGCCTAGACTGCAAGGGTCTCTAGACCCTTATAACACCACCATGCCCCCCAAAACCCACCCTGAGTTGAAAGTGACTCTCTTACAGTGGGAGATATATAGAGTGTCAGAATCTCTCTCCTACAATGTGCTCTCTCTCTCTCACTCTCTCCCTCCCTATGGTCACTTGTGAATATATGCATAAAGGCTCCATGCATATATGCAGTATGTATATTTTAAATGATACGCGTGTACTTGCATGCACAATATAAAATCAAGCGTTTTTTTGCTCGCATGACCAATATGCGCTGTTATGCCTGTCGGTCGCAGACAGCTGCGACCACGCTTTCTTACATCCTGCACCGTTCTCCAGCCCTCCCCGGGTCTGCTCGCGGCACAGGCCAGTCTCCACTTCTGCGTTCCCCATGGCTCCTCACGGCGGCTGGGACGCCGCTGCCATCCACGTCGTCTCTGGGCCTTCCTAGTCGCGCAAGCGCGCCACCGGGCTCTCTTTTGAAGCCTCTTCAGTGGGAACCTTGGGGGCGTCCCTGGTTGATGATGTCATCAGTTCAAGGTACTTAAGCTCCACCTTCGCCCTCAGCTAGCCGACTTGGCAACAAGTTCCGTACGTCTCTACTAGCTCCTGCTTGTGATCCTATGGTATCGCTAGTTGGACTCTGTTGGACCTTGGACTCTGTCTGGTACCCGCTCCTCGGGGGCGAGTGGGCGCTCTCTATGGGGACCTTGTCTCCTGGCCTTCCCCGCTCCTTGGGCTGGCCCTGCACTTCCTGGAGTCCTACTCTGCAAGGCCCCCCCGCTCCTCGGGGCTGCCCCCTGGAACACCTTTACCACTCAGGAGTCTACTCTTGCACTTCCCCGCTCCTCGGGGTTGTGCCTACGTGTTGTGTGGGATCTTCAGCGCTTCTCTGCTCCTCGGGGTCGCGTCCTCGTACTACACAAGAGACTCTCAGCACCGTCCCGCTCCTCGGGGAAGTGCTCTCGTGCTTCTCTACAACTGTCCATGTCTCCCCGCTCCTCGGGGTCATGCTTACATCCTGCTAAGGCTGCCAGCACTTCCCCGCTCCTCGGGGCTACATTCCTCTATCATACTGAGACTGTCTGTGCTCCCCGCTCCTCAGGTTTCAACCTACGTCATCATCAGAGACCTGACTCAGGCTTCCCTGCTCCGCGCGTTGGCCTACGTCACTACAGTTGCATCTCCCTTGCTCCACAGCTCCGCGCCTCGGGGGTGTGTCTTCGGTATACTTCCTGCACGCCAGTCTCACACCTGCCCGCTCTGCGGCCTGCCTGGCGCCTTCCCTCTTGGGGTCTCAGCCCAGGTGCTATCATCAGTCAGCTTGTCTACTGGGGAATTCCTCCTGACTCCTCGGGACCTCTCCTCTGTCTCACCCAGAGCTCCCTGCCGTGCCTGATCTCACCTCCCGATGGTGCATTTATGGGCGCATGAGTGCTCCTTTTAAAATTTACCTGAAAGTGTGGCACAAATTGAAGGAGAAGCCATATTACGCAGAGTTTATGTATCAGCATAGCCACTTCGTATTTAATCCTCCACTGTATCAGGAGCCAATGCAGAGATTAAAGAACAGGTTCTAATCTGGTCTCTCATACTAGAGATGATATGAGCAGCAGAGTTCTGGACAATTTGAAGGTCTCTTAGTACATTTGCTGGCAATCCAGTGTACAATGAATTTCAATAATGTAAGCCAGTTATAATTAATGCTTGAATAACCATTCGCGAATCACAAGCGTTCAGTAACAGCCTTAAAGTATATAACATATACAGTTTAAAGAATAATGCTTTATCAACAGCCTTTGTATTTATAATCCTTCATAGATATTGAGGTATGCCCATCATGCCTTATTGGATATACCCTCTCTCAATATGGGTAATTTCTCTGACACTCAAGAAAGAGGGCATTTTTGGTTGTTGGACCTATGCTATGAATTCTCTCCTGGAACAGCTATGCCTTATTACATGCATGAAGTTGTTCCATAGAAAATAGTTCTGTTTAGACAAGCATTTGAGGTGCCTAATTAGAATGTAGTGCAGAGTCTGTTATTTTAATGTATCCATCTTTTATTGTAATGTATTCTTGTAGCAGTTAGTTTCTGTAGGCGGTCAAAAAGGAATGTGTTGATGCAATAAGTGTAAGTCGGTTTGCTTTGAAATTAGCTCAGTTGTCTTGCTGTTTGTCCTCTATGTTACGATTGTTTATTAATGTAATGTTGCAGCCTGTTTTGAACTTTGGACTAATGTGAGTGATACAATTTTTTAAATAAATAACTTATCTGCTTTCCAAGGTGTAGAGCAGCAACATGGATGCCCTTATGCCAGCAGAATCTCTGGGTTAATTCCCTCAGGCTCACTTTCTCATAAATGTGGTACTGAGCAATCCTAACATCTCTCAAATTATTCAGACATCAGGCACCAGAAGTGAGGTAAGGCATATTAATGTTAATAATCCAGTTTTGCCTGAACAAGAAAGGCCTGTTCAGGATAGCAGCATTAAGGTTCCAGAAGTGAAGATAGCTCAGGTGGATCTTGTCCTCAGGAAGTTAGGCCTACAGGTAAGTGTACACAGCGACATCTTCAACCAGCAACAATATGCAAGCTACTGCTCCCAAAGTGATTAGAAAAACATAAAAAGAAATGCAAAGCACACAAAAAGAAATCACAGCTCCAGCGCTCAGGCTAGCAATAGTGACTCAAGCTCACCCTCATCTGACTTGTCATCGGAAGATGATCACTCTCAAGCTGTCTAGTGCAGTGGGGATGAGACAGAAAAGGGGACTCTCTTGCATTAACATCTTTTTTCCAGAACTGGAAAATGGTTGCAAAATGCCTTAAAAAAAGATCTGCACTCACTGGTCTGCTTGGATCAAAACTCTTCTCTCCACTATGGTCTCTCCTTCTCTGGATCCCTTTACCATTGCTCTTGTCAATGGGAGAGCTTCAAGAAGGGACAATGTTTCTTTCAGTTTGGAGTGGAGCCATGGCATCTAGGACCTGGACATTGGGGTTCTGCTCCTTTCAGGTCTCTGAGAGGCCAGCATCAGAGGATGTGCGTGGCATGAAGGCAGTCATGGCTCTGGCTCTGTAGAAATGTCTGGTCTATAGAAATGTGCAGGAGAAAAGGGTCCACAGATGAACAAGGAAGGCTTTAGTTGTTTATCACTTTTCAGGGAACTCATTTGCCGCTATGGTTTTTGGTTTTCTTGCAGTTTGTTGCCAGTCAGATACATTTTCTAGGAGATGAAATTGCCTAATTCGGAATGGTTCGGGAGAACCGAAAAACGATTGAACTTTTTCCGAAATTTTGGAAAAAATTCATTTTTGAGTTAGTGGGTGCTAACAGGAGTTAGTGCGCGCTAACTCCCCATTAGTGTGCACTAACTGTGCCAGGTTAGTGTGCACTATCGGAATTTAGTGCGCACTAATGGGAGTTAGTGCGCACTAACCCGAAAATCGGGGCCCCCGAAAAAAAACCCGAACTGTGGGAAAAACAAAATTCCCGTGGGGGGGGGGGGGGGGGGGGGGGCCCAAAACGAAGCCCGACATGAAATTTTTACCCGAAGCACATCTCTAATTCTGGATACTCATTCATCTTGGCTTCTTAAAATTCACATATGTGCTATGTGGCCATTTTTGCATGAGTAATGCTTTTAATCTACCTCTTAGTGATTACATGGACAGTTAAACATACAAAAGATTGGTTTTTTGCTTGTGCAGTCACCTGCATTATTTAGTGAATGACACCAATAATCTCTTGCAGCCTCTGTGCCTATTGCTTGATAGGCCATCTGGGCCTAACCCATTAGTTTGGGTCCCAGGCACACTGCCCATTGTCCCTTGGACCAACTTTCAACCTGAGCCTCAGTTTTAAATGTGACCAAGAAGACCTTCATATTGTTATCTGGACCAGGCTTGGTAAGGGTTCCATCAGCTAGAAGGTTCTCAAGAGGGGTGGGTGAACATTCTAGGGGATTCAATGTGCCCATTACCGGTAGCTGCTACATCTGCTGCTGATGCTGGAACTGTGGGATGACTTTCTGCTTGGTTCCTAACTGTTGCTGGACCAACTGCTGCTTCTGCTGATGGTGCTTGGTGAGTTGGCAGATGCATTACTAGTGGGCTTATTATTAGAACTGCTTGCGCTTGGCCATCCATTTAATTAATTCTCTGGCCCCATAATGATGTTCTATAGGAGAAAGGAAACAATTTGAGCCAATAGCAGACTGCTTTTTTGTTTACTGGGCAGTAAAGGAGGAGAAAAAAGGGAGGGAGAGGAGGAGAAAAAATAAATAAATCAAGACTATTCAGAATGGAGAATGGAGAAGGCCTTCAAAGGTGGCACTTTGCTTATTTGCCCTTTAAACATAGGGGACTTCTGCATCTCAGAGAGTTTGAATACCTTTACCCCAAGCCCAAAATATTCAATAAATTTATACAAAAACCCCCCCAACATTTTTATTTTAAAAATAAGTGGGGTATTATTCAGTCACCTGCCAGATTGCTAAATTAAGCAGATAAACTTTTCCAGCTAACTCTGGAGAGATATTAAATGGCTCAGCTGCTCTATTGAACAACTCTTCCGTTATCTCTTCCTGCTTTATGCTACTCTTATTAAATATTTAGTCTCTGTCAAAAAAATCCCTCTGCTAAATAGAATACTTAAATCCTACTATTTTTTGCATTTCTGAAACCTGGCTGAATGACAAAGATAATGTGCTCTTAAACCAAATTTCACATCCCAAATATGATGCATTTCATTTTCCTAGACCTAAACGAAAAGGTGGAGGTTTATTAATACTTAGTAAAAAATAACTTAAGCTAGAACCTTAAAAAGTAGAGATGAATCCTCCCTACAAGGTGGCAATTCTAAAATCACCTCTACTAAATATAGGAATGGTCTATTGTCCCCCAGGAATACTACAAACAGACTGCTCACCTTTAATCAAATTATTTGCTAAGGTGTTTCCATCTCCAGACTCAATCATAATTGTAGGAGACTTTAATCTACATGTAGATAGAACACCTAGAAGCACAGCCTGTGAAATGTTTTTAGAGACAATGGGGCATTAGGATGGTGACAATTTGTTTCTAAAGCTACTCATAAAGCAAGATATATTCTAAACTTAATATTTGCCAATAACAATATCTGTCTAATCAATACCTCCCACACTATATTGCCCTGGTCAGATCACCAACTAATAAAGGTGGAAATAACCTTCCTCAGCTCAACTCATAAAAATATAAATAATAATCAAACTTTTACCTTCAGAAAAATGATAGTAAAGGATTTACTTACAGAATCAATCAAAAATAAGCTACTGGAATTAAATCAAGCTAATGCTTCCTCAGCATTTGAGTCCTGGGTGTTGTGCGTCCTGTCCACGCTCGGACCGCGTCCGGGCCTACTCACCTCACCAAGACTCCCACGGGTCCTGGGTCATCCTCCCCTGCTTCAGCAGCGAGCTCAGCCAGGCCTCGGCGTCCTGCGGTGATGGTCGCTGGGCCTTCCACCTCCAGCCAGGCCTCACAGAGGGGCTCGGCGTCCTCTGTGGTGTTGGCCCCGCCCCTAGGTGCGCACGCGCGCAGAGCGCCCGGCTCCTTAAAGGGCCAGGGGTGGATCCCAACTCCGTGGCGCACCCCGATTGAATGCTACTTAAAAGGAAGTGCCTGCCTGCACATCCTTGCCTTGGCAATCGGGTCGATCACGCTGTGATTTCTAGTTTGTCTCTGCGTTTCCAGTGTCTGTTCCAGTCTTGTTCCAGCCTTGTTCCAGTCTCGTTCCAGCGTCCTTCTGTTCCTGCGTCCTCCTGTTCCTTCGTCTCCCCAGGTAGTACCTCTCAGATTGTCTTCTCGGTACTGACCTCTGCCTGTTCTTGACTATGTTGATCACCGCCTGGATTTGACCTTTGCCTGTTTCCTTGACCACGTCTGCACGCTGCCTGGAACTGACTTCTGCCTGACCATTGACCATGTCTGACTGCCACTTGGAACCTGACCCCTGCTTTGGCTGACTACCCACGGACTGACCATTGGTATTGATCCCTGCTTTGGCTGACTATCCACGGACTGACCCCTGGAATTGAACTCTGCTTTGGCTGACTACTCTACCTTGACTCTGGTCTTGATCCTTGCTATACATTCAGAGACTTTATTCTGGCCTTCTCTGGCACCCCAGACTTCTAGCCTGAACATCGACTGCGCACCCTTGATCGTGGTGGGCACACCTCTGAACTGTCTCTCAAGGAGATCCTACGAGGCCCACCTAAGACCAGGCGGCCCGGGTAACCAAGGGCTCAACCTGAGGGAACCCCGGGTTGCTATTGGTGAAGCTCCAGCTAGCTTCTGTTTCCTCCTGTGCTCCGCCTCCTGGTGGCAGGAGCTCTCTGGGTCCAACCAGGGAGACTACCAATCCTGCACTAGGCCAAGGGTCCACCTCCTGGCGCAATGCTGGGACCAGATTGTCAATGACATAGCTGAAAACTTATGTCCAATCCAGATGAAAACTATTAAAAAAGAAAGGAAAACCTCTAAACAAAAGAAGCCATGGAACAATGATGACTCAAGATGCACCAAACTCTCAGAAAATTTGAGAAACAATGGTGGAAATGCTGGTCTTCTGAATCCCTAGGAAAATATAGATCCCTCCTAACAAAATACCGTGCACTAATTAATAAAGCAAAAAAAGATTACTATTCTAAACAGATTCATGGGGTAATATTTTACTCTAAATTGCTCTTTGAAGTTGTTAAACACTTAATCAAGGACCCGTCATCCTCCATCTTGAGAAACTATAACTTCTCAAAGGATGCTTGTAATGAATATGCCACTTCTTTTTTAGATAAAATCAATAGGTTAAAAACACAATTCCCCACCTGTTTGCCAAAAAAGCACCTGAAGAACACATGGTCTGGCTAAATGGACCACATTCAACAGAGTAACCAATCTCAAAATTAGTCAAGTCATTGATCCTGCTATTCACTCACATGATCCAATTCCTTGAAACAAGTACACAGCATTATCACTCTGACAATAGCAAACTTAATTAATCATTCTCTTTCAGAAGGATTTGTTCCCCATGGGGCAAAACAAACTGTGATAAAATCATTCCTAAACAATAAAACTGGTAGAATTGATGAATGGGACAACTATCGTCTAATATCCAATTTGTCCTTCCTCTCAAAAGTACTTGAAAAAGCAGTGTTATCTCAACTTGTAAACCATTTGGAAGACCAAAATGTTCTCTACACAAACCAATTTGGATTTAGGAAATATCACTCAACTAAGACTTTACTCATCTCATTAGTGGATTCTGTTCAACATGATTTTGATGCTGATGAATCTTATTTTCTTGTGCTAATTGATTTAACAATTGTCTTCAACACTGTGGACCATGCCCTGTTATGCCATCAGTTGAGCAACATTGGGATTGATAGTAGCATTCTGAAATGGTTCTCTTCCTTTCTTTCTAATAGGACATTCCAAGTCAAATTGGGCAATCACATATCTGATACCTTCCATATTGATACAGGTGTCCCTCAAGGTTCAGCACTCTCGGCAACACTATTTAATATTTATATGCTCCCTCTGTGTAAATTACTGATGGAGTTAGGAATTACCTTTTTCTTGCATGCTGATGACATGCAGTTTTACATCCCATTCTCCAAATCATTTGAAAATACAGCATCGACACTCTTAACATATGTGAAAACAATAAAGCGAGAACTATCTCAACTAAAACTAACATTAAACACTAAAAAAAAAAACCTGAAATCACTTGGTTGAATAGAAATCTATAGTTAAACCTCTGCCTCTAGACTTAGATAATTTTCACATTACTCCTTCAGATCAAGTACAGGACATAGGTATCTAGATAGATGAAAACCTTTCTATGAAAATGCACATATATAAAATAATTAATGCAGGCTATACCAAGTTGCTTATATTATATCAGTTTAAACCTTTTCTAACTATCGAGGACTTCTACACTGATTTACAACTCTAATTTTCTCAAACATAGACTACTAAAACTCCCTATTACTCGGCCTCCCAGCATATCTCTTAAAACCATTATAGTTACTACAAAATGCCTCAGCAAGACTTTTATTAGGAACAAGGAAATTTGATCACATAACTTCCTCACTGATATCACTGCACTGTCTGCCAGTACAATCCAGATTCTATTATAAAGTATCAATGTTAGTATTCAAAATCATCCACCCAGTAACACCAGTCTGATTGGTGTACACACCCCATTGGACATTAAGATCTCAAAATAAAGAACTACTGACTGTGCCAACAATAAGATATACACATCTGATGCAAGTAAGAGATCATGTGTTTTCCATAGCGGGCCGAAAGCTTTGAAATTCTCTACCTGAGACGTAATGTTTGATACCAGAAAGAAAGAGATTTAAATGTGAGCTGAAAACATGGTGATTCAAAAATACATATAACCTAAGGTCCTAACTTAAAAAAATCAGAATGCAGAGAACTACAATAACAAGAAGGACAAAAGATAATAATAAAAGAATGAGTAATAAATTAACGAGAGAATGTAAGTATCTTAAGTCAAAGAATTGACTGTCGTGAAAATTGTTAAATGATAATTCCTATACTACTAGCCTGATGTCATAGACTTTTAGTTAATATGTATTAGAACAACTCAGTAGATTTATATTACTCCCTGGTATGCTGATTAATAGTATGAATGCAACTTTTGTAAATCGTTGTTATCTTTATTTGGAATGATGGTATACAAAATGTTAATATAAATAAATAAATAAATAAATATTGAATATAGCTGGCTTTCTTTAAGACAACTCTGTGGCATGACCAGAGTCAGCCTGTTGTGCTTGCCCACAGCAGAATGCCTCGGCCAGCTTCTCTTACCCAATGCCGCTCTGTGGTGGGATCGGGCCCAAGTTCTGTGGCAATGGAAGGAAGCTGTTGCCAACATGCAGTGCCGCCTCCGATCGTGGTCCACCTCCCTGATGCGAGCCCCACTGATGCCATCGGCCCTTCTCTCTCCACAGCTCGGACGCTGCCAAGCTTCTCCAGCGAGGGACCTCCCTCTAGGCATGCGCAAGCACCTTCCTCTGTCTTTTAAAGGGCCCATGGCAGAAAATGTTGCTGGCCCTCTCAGATGACATTATCCCTGGGACAATATATAAGGATGGATCCTGCTTCTAACCTTTGCCTTGACAACAGGATTCCTCACTTCCTGCGATCTGCGTGTTGTTCCTGAGTTCCTGCCCTCTTTGTTGCTTCCCTTTTTCTTTAGTTTTGACTTTGGACCAGATTTGACTATGAGTTACGCCACCTGTCACGATCCTTGCCTGAACACTGACTTTGAGCTATGCCGCCTGCCTCATGTTGCATTCACTGATGAGAATGTGGACCCCTTGCCTGAGGTGGAGTTGGCACAACCTGAGAGGGTGAACCCCTGCAGGTCCCCACCATTGGGAGGTGAGGCCGGGCTATTGCAGGGGCAGGCTGGAGCTTCGCCAATACCAACCCTGTTCCCCGCGGGTTGAGCCTTTGGGTGCGGGGGCCGGCTGGTCTTAGGTGGACCCCTGTGAAGACAGTTGGGCAGCAGTTGGGAGAATCATCCAAAGTCAGTCCAAGATCAGAAGCCAGAGGATTGCCGTTAGCCAGTCCAGAGTCAGAAGCCAGAGACTCGCCGATAGCCAGTCCGAGGTCGAAGCAAGAGGAATCACCGAAAGCCAGTCCAAGGTCAGAAGCCAGAAGATCCATCCGCAGGAACCAAAGGATGAGAGCAGGAGCAGGAACAGGACTCGGAAGGCAGAAACAGGAACCAAGGCAACAATGAAGAACAGAAGACCCCACCGAAGCGAAGCAGACTCGTTGCCAAGTCGTAGGATGACTGGGGAAGCTCCCTTAAGAAGGCCAGGGTACCTGACATCAGCTAGGGGCTGGGCCTGGTTTTCCTGCCATGGCCCCTTTAAAGGGTGGAGTCCTGGCACGCGCGTGAGCTAGGAGACACCCGGGAGGATCAGAGTCGGCAGCGTTGGAGGCACCATGCGGCCGAGGGAAGGCCTGGGCAGCCAGGAAATGATGACAGTGGCTTGCCACTGCAGCAAGGGCCCCCGAGGAAGACTGGACAGCCAGGCCACGGGTAAGAGGACGTGCCCGTGGTCCATTGGCGCCGGCGGTGCTAACACCTCGACCCTTGCCTGGACACCGACTATGAACTACGCCACCTACCACGACCCTTGCCTTGATACCGACTACAAGCTATGCTGCCTGCCTTTCCTCTGGACTTCCACCTTCGCAGAGGCCCTACGTAAGCCCAGCCGGCCATTAAATAAGTCCAGCCGGCCCTGGCACCTGAGGGCTCAACCTGAGGGGAATGGGCTGCTGGTGGTGAAGCTCCAGCGGGGTCTCTGCTAGTCTTCTGCCTCGTCTACTAACAGGTGGCGACAACTCCCCCTTGGTCCAAGGGTCCACCATCAGAAGATAGCCAGATAAGTTATCTGGTTAACTCTGAATATTTGAGTTAGCTGGATTACTAAATTGGCTAACTAAACTTCACCCTGGAACACCCCCAGAACTCTCCTATGTAATCTGGCTAAATGTTTAGATAGATAATATGTTATCTAAATAAACTTTAGCTGGATAAGTGGGGAAAAATCAAAAAGTTGGCATTTAGCCAGATAACTTGTGAGATATCCAGCTAATTGCTGATGAATATTGGCCCTCAAATTTTTATTAAATAACTTATATTTTCATATTTTCTGCCTCTTTTATAGGTAGAGACTGCAAATCTTTTCTAATCTCTCCATTCCTGATGAAATACCAGAGAACCTACCCAATCTTAACCATTACCCTCAATTATTACCATGCAAATACATTTAACTAATCTTATCTCAGGGAAAAAAAGAATGATTATTAAATCTATCTCCAAAAGCCATGATTTGCTGAGCTTCTGAGTGCTGTGTACTGCTAGATGCTCTTATCAATTGCATGTCAAATAGAAGAGATTTTTATTGAACCAGAAGTGAATAAAGTGCCTGGTGCATTAACTCATTGCTCAACTAGGTTTCAATTGTTTTCAACACAATAACCCTACATACTACAATCTAATATTGAATTCAGCGTATTTATAACTTTTTATTTCTTAATTTAATACATTTTGCTAGGGAGCCTTCTAGTGAGTTCAGAAACAGAGCAAATAAAATCTGGCATTACCAGTGATTAGGTTAATAAGTTTCTATGCCATTAAGAATTGATTGATTACTGCTATTACATGTGCTGTACATCTATATAATAGCATTTTATTTAAATAGGAAATGAAGGCAAAGCATGGAAACCTATAATTTACAATATGTATTGGAAGAGTTAATAGAATGACATTTTGAGCAGTAATGTGCAGTTTTGGAGTGAAAATTAAAGATGTGGGAACCAGATCGAGCAGAACTCAAATAAAAGGCTGCTTACAGCCTAGTTGAATTTGAAAAATAAATGCAACTTGCTCATCATATTTGCAAAATCCACCAGGAATCTGATGATTCACAGCACATCAAGGCAGATTTTGTATAGCTGTACAGTGGATTTCTGCTAATCCACTGTTGATTTGGTAAGTTAACCTTCCTTCCTTTAAAAACATGGGCTTGAACTAATTAAATGAACCAATGGATGATACACAAGTTTGCTGAATTGATTCTCAATCTTTAAATAAAACAATTCAGCAATTCTATGGTGAACATATTGCAAAATATAAAGCACTGGCATAGCAAATATTTAATCCATATTTATCTAATGCAGTCACATATACAGCAGAATTTTAATTTAACACATATGCAACAAAAATGCCAGCAGTACAAATATTGTTACTTTAAATATTTAATATTTTATAGCATTAAGCACTTTCTCACCCAACATAAAAGCTACTTCTGGAAGGCAAATTGTAAAAAAACCCCCCAAAACTCAAACAGAAACTGTTGTATAAGTAGATATTTGCTTCGCCGCCACCTAAAAGAAATATAAAGATATCTGTGCTTGCTCTCTGAAAATTGTTTTGGCCCAGCCTGATGCTTAGAATCTCTTCTATAACACGCGTACTATCTCTCCTATTTTTCCTTGCAAGGATGACTTTACAGTTCTATCTTATCCACCTGCACTTGCGATCTTATTAAGTCCTCCCATATTTTTAAATACTGTTTAAAGTTTTCAATGAAAAAAGTTGTTTTTAAAAGATCAGTGACACTTTTGTTCTGCTAAGAATTGTAGTGCTGTCTTTAAAAATCACTTTAGCCTATCACAACACTTGTAGTCAAACCTTTCCTTTTAAATTATGCAAAACATATTAACATATCTGAGGAAAGCTCATGCCTCAATAAATTGGTTAAGTCTATAAGGTGCCACCCACCCACCTCTTGTCATTTTTTACAGTAACAGAGTAAATGACAGCAGATAAAGACTCAAATGGTCCATCCAGTCTGCCCAGCAAGGTGTTTAAGCTAGAAACCAACTGCCATCTGTTAATGTTAAGGATAGTAACTGTCCCTGCATGCAGGTTATCCCATGCCTTCTGCTAAGGATAGTAACTGTCCCTGCATGCAGGTTATCCCATGCCTTCTGCTAAGGATAGTAACTGTCCCTGCATGCAGGTTATCCCCTGCCTTCTGCTAAGGATAGTAACTGTCCCTGCATGCAGGTTATCCCCTGCCTTCTGCTAAGGATAGTAAACTGTCCCTGCATGCAGGTTATCCCCTGCCTTCTGCTAAGGATAGTAACTGTCCCTGCATGCAGGTTATCCCCTGCCTTCTGCTAAGGATAGTAACTGTCCCTGCATGCAGGTTATCCCATGCCTTCTGCTAAGGATAGTAACTGTCCCTGCATGCAGGTTATCCCCTGCCTTCTGCTAAGGATAGTAACTGTCCCTGCATGCAGGTTATCCCCTGCCTTCTGCTAAGGATAGTAACTGTCCCTGCATGCAGGTTATCCCATGCCTTCTGCTAAGGATAGTAACTGTCCCTGCATGCAGGTTATCCCATGCCTTCTGCTAAGGATAGTAACTGTCCCTGCATGCAGGTTATCCCATACCTTCTGCTAAGGATAGTAACTGTCCCTGCATGCAGGTTATCCCATGCCTTCTGCTAAGGATAGTAACTGTCCCTGCATGCAGGTTATCCCATGCCTTCTGCTAAGGATAGTAACTGTCCCTGCATGCAGGTTATCCCATGCCTTCTGCTAAGGATAGTAACTGTCCCTGCATGCAGGTTATCCCATGCCTTCTGCTAAGGATAGTAACTGTCCCTGCATGCAGGTTATCCCATGCCTTCTGCTAAGGATAGTAACTGTTGCTATGTGCAGGTTACCCCCAATCAGAAATGTTACACAAAGTTAACACAGGTTATTTCATGTTATCCTTTCCCTCCTTTAGTCGCTAGGGATCTTCTGCTTCTTTTCATCTTGTCTTTACTACCTATTTTGGAAGGGCCATTACACATATCCACAATCTTTTCCGTGAAGAAACATTTCCTGATGTTGTTCCTGAGTCTACTCCCTTGGATTTCATGTCATGACCCCTATTTCTATAGTTATATTTCCATCAGAAAAGGTTTTGTAACCCTTAGCGGGGTTGTTAATCCCAAGGGCACACAAACTAATTTGTTTCTCTTCAGGGGCTGCTCCAGCTAGCAATTCCATCACACGCTTGACTCTCAAGCCCTGTGGCCTGACACTTCTAGCTGCAGCATCCCATGTACCACCATATCCACTCAGGCCTGACATATCCTATATAAGCCTGACTTGTTTCAACCAGGAGCACCGTGGCCTGACACTTCCAGCTGCAGCATCCCATGTGCTACCATAGCCACTCAGGTCTGACGTATCCTGCATAAGCCTGACTTGCTTCAACCATGAGCACCGTGGCCTGACACTTCCAGCTGCAGCAACCAAAGTACCACCATATCCACTCAGGCCTGACATATCCTATATAAGCCTGACTTGTTTCAACCAGGAGCACCGTGGCCTGACACTTCCAGCTGCAGCATCCCATGTGCTACCATAGCCACTCAGGCCTGACGTATCCTGCATAAGCCTGACTTGCTTCAACCATGAGCACCGTGGCCTGACACTTCCAGCTGCAGCAACCAAAGTACCACCATATCCACTCAGGCCTGACATATCCTATATAAGCCTGACTTGTTTCAACCAGGAGCACCGTGGCCTGACACTTCCAGCTGCAGCATCCCATGTGCTACCATAGCCACTCAGGCCTGACGTATCCTGCATAAGCCTGACTTGCTTCAACCATGAGCACCGTGGCCTGACACTTCCAGCTGCAGCAACCAAAGTACCACCATATCCACTCAGGCCTGACATATCCTATATAAGCCTGACTTGCTTCAACCATGAGCACCGTGGCCTGACACTTCCAGCTGCAGCATCCCATGTGCCACCATATCCACTCAGGCCTGACGTATCCTGCATAAGCCTGACTAGCTTCAACCATGAGCACCGTGGCCTGACACTTCCAGCTGCAGCATCCCATGTACCACCATATCCACTCAGGCCTGATGTATCCTATATAAGCCTGACTAGCTTCAACCATGAGCACCGTGGCCTGACACTTCCAGCTACGGCATCCCATGTGCTACCATATCCACTCAGGCCTGACGTATCCTGCATAACCTGTTTTGCTCCAATCACAACACCTGGGACCTAACACTTCCAGCTTCAGCATGTCATCCTTCAACCATATCAAAACAGTCCTAGGAAGGCTCAAGATCCTTAATTATTTCCAATAAACCTTGCAGTCCCTAAGAATGCTACGTTTTCTACCTGCAAAGGTATTTCTCAAATACTACAGGGTCCTAAAACTGATAGCAGCAGAGCTTTGGGGGTATTACAGCTACACTCCTCGCTGTGTTGCTCTGTTTCTACCATTCCAGTTTTTTTAAATTATTAACCAATGCCATTTCTGTTACTTCTGCTCCAAGCCATTCTTGCCACATTACGTTGCTCACTTGCTCTGCTGCTCTGTGCATGTGCAAGAACTGGCAAACACCTTTGGATGTACTATGAGGATACCCTTCTCGCTGCATTGATCTGCTACTACCATTGAAGTTCTTAAGCTATACCAGCACCACTGCTGCCGTCGCCATTCCAAGTCAGTCTTGGTACCTGAGGGTGCCAACTGTTAATGATACTATTGCTGGGCTCGCATCCTTTTTTTTTCAAACCTTGAGGTGTTCTTCCTCCTCTTACTGATTCTTTGCTTCACTTGCGTTGCATTAGAGAGCTGCTAGAAGTCCCGTATGCCTGGTACCACTTTGTGGAGCCTTTCACTGTTTTTCCCGCTTTTGATGTCGCTTTGCCAGAATCTAACTAAATCCTTTGCAGTTCTTTCCCCCTTCTGATGATTTCTTCTCACAAGTTTCATTAGAAGTGGTAAAACAAATCACTATTCTAGAGCCTATATAGACTGTAATGCTTCTCCCATAGGTTTTAATGGAAAACGAATGAAACTAATGACACGAATAAACAACATTTTTTTTTAATCGAATCAAATGAAATGAATATGGGTCCCAACGAACCGAATGAACAAACTGAAATTAATTTTTTGGTTCTACACATCCCTAGTAACATACTGCACAGACATAGTAAAAAGCATGATTTACCTACATTGACTAGTATTCATTTTACATTTATTCATTTCTCTTGTAAACAAGCCCACATATTTAACTGCTAATCTTCTTCACACTAAACACAGAACATTACTGCCAACATTTCTCCACTGATATTTTTTTTTACCATACCCAGTACAACAAAAAACTGCCCTGGGCTGACCACCAACTAATAAAAGCAGAAATAACCCTCCTCAACACACAGCAAACAAACTCATATAATAATCAATCTTTCACATACAGAAAAAAGATAGAACCAAACATACTTGAAGAAACTATTAAAAACAAGATAATTGACTTTAATCATGATAATGCCTCTGCAGCTTTTGACTCCTGGGATAAAATTGTCAATGAAATAGCCGACAACCTATGCCCAATCCTGACAAAAACATTCCAAAAAGAACACATTAACTAAATACTGTGAACAAATCAATAAAACAAAAAAAGACTATTACACTAAACAGATTTATGGTGTAATATTTAATTCCAAATTACTCTTTGAAACAGTTAAAAACTTAATTAAGGATCCATCTTTTGCCATCTCCAATAACTATGAATTTTCAGAGAATTCCTGCAATGAATATGCTACATCTTTGTTAGATAAAATCAATAGATTAAAAACACAATTCTCCATCAGCTTACCAATAAAAGAACTGAAGAAAAAAAGGGACAAGCTAAATGGAACACAGTTGACACAGTATCTAAACTTGAAATTAACCAAATAATTACAAAAATTAAGCCTGCTATCCAGTCATTGGACCCAATCCCTGCAAGTTCCCTGAAAACAGTAAACAACATAATCACTCCAACAATCACAACCATAATCAACCATTCACTATCAGAAGGACTGGTCCCCACTGGGGCAAAACAAGCTGTGAGTAAACCAATCCTGAAAAATAAAACAAGCATAATTGACGATTAGGACAACTACCTATCAATATCCAACCTGCCATTCATCGCTAAAGTACTAGAAAAAGCAGTGTTATCTCAATTAGAAAGCCACCTAGAAGACAGTAATATTCTATACCCAAACAAATTCAGATTAAAAAAATATCGTTCAACAGAAACCCTACTCTTTTCCTTAACTGACCCTGTATTATAGGGGTTTGACAAAGACAAATCCTATGTCCTGGTACTTTGACACTGTAGACCATTTCCTGCTGTGCCATCAGTTGAGAAAAAACTGGAATAGATGGAAATGTTATCAAATGGTTCTCTTTCTTCCTGACAGATAGGTCATTTCAAGTCAAACTGGGCAATCACATACCTGACACCTTCCCAATCGATGCAGGTATCCCACAGGGTTCAGCATTCTCTGCTACTCTTTTCAACATTTACATGTTGCCTCTATGTATACTGCTAATGGAGCTAGGAATCAACTTCTTCCTATATGCAGATGATATACAATTCTACATCCCATTCGTCAAATCAATCAAAAAAACTACATCAACTCTGTCAACATATATGAAGGCAATACAACAAAAACTATCTATGCTGAAACTAACACTAAGCACTAAAAAAACTGAAATTGTGTGGTTATGAAGAAATGCCCCAATAATCAAACTGCCAACCCTAGACCTGGGAAATGTTAACATTACACCCTCAGATCAAGTACGAGACCTAGGAATACAGATCGATGAGAACTTCACAATGAAAAAGCATATAAGCAAATTAACCAAAAGTGGATACACCAAGCTGAGAATATTACAATGCCTGAAACCATTACTAACAATACAGGACTTCCAAGTTCCATACTGTTTTACAAACACTAATATTTTCAAACTTAGATTACTGCAATTTCCTATTACTAGGCCTACCTTCTGGACTATTAAAACCACTACAGTCACTACAAAATGCCTCAGCTAGACTCTTAACTAGGGACAAGGAAATTTGACTACATCACCCCCTTGCTGATAGCACTGTACTGGCTTTCTGTTCAATCCAGAATACACTATAAAGTATTAACTCTAATTTTTAATATCATCAACAACATTAACCCATGCTTATTAGGAGTGACACTGCAACTATACACACCGCAGAGATCCCTAAGATCAGAAAACAAAGGACTTCTAAATGTACCTACATCGCAGAGTACACATCTAACACAAATAAGAGAATGAATGTTTTCCAAACTGGCCCCAAGTTGTAGAACTCTCTACCAGAATCATTACGCCAGATAGCAGAAAGAAAGAGTTTCAAACATGAACTGAAAACATGGCTCTTTAGAAATGTATATGATCTAATATAAAATACCAATATGCCAATAACTTCATTGTCAAAACCATAGATAGATAACGTTAGTAGAATCAGCAATAAGTATTGAATGATGTAATGTGGAACATGACAACTTTCTGATTAATACGTGAAGGATAATGAAATATAACTTATGGATTACTAACCACAATCATCGCCCCCTAGCTAACTTGTACATGAAGCTGATGTTACGGGACCGGGCCATGCCCCGGTCCCTCCTCCTACCTTGGGGCCAGCCCGGCCTGCGCGAATCCGCCCCTGGCCTCCCAGGCCTGTTCTGCGGCCTGCCGCGGCGACTCCACTGCGAGGGAGACTCTGCCGACTTCCCGTCGCTGGCCCCGCCCCCTAGGCGCGAGCACACAGGGGCGTCACTCTTAAGGGGACAGCGCGGGAAACCTGGGACAGCTCCTCGATGATGTCAGACGCTGCAGGGTATATTACCCTGCAGCTGGGATTGGATCCTCGCCTTGCAACGAAGTTCCTCAGGGCTTCCTGACTTGCTAGTTGCTGTGATTTCATCTGTTACTGCTGTCTTCGACCCGGCTTGCTTCCTGACCTGTCTCCTGCCTTCGCCCCTTGGTTTGGTATCAACGTCTGACTTCTGGCTTCCGACCCGGCTCCCTCCCACGACTCCATCTTCAGCTTCTGTTCCTGGCTTGGCTTCATCTTCTGACCTTCTGGCTCCCGATCCGGCTTCGCTCCTGGACTCAGACTTCGGCTTCTTCCTCATCTCAGGTACCCGGTACTCGCTGGCCCAGAGGTTTCTCCTAAGTCCCAGCGGCTCGGGCTCTCACGGGCTCCTCCCAGGGGAGCCGCGGGCTTCCGAGGGTGAAGACTCTTCTTCCACTTGGGTCCAGCCATCGTCCATCTCTTCAGCTGCTGCCTGGGTCCTTGGTCGCATAGGACTTCACCTAAGTCCAAGAGGTCCGGGTCCCTACGGGCTCCTCCTGGGGGGACCTTGGACTTCCAGTGGTGAAGTCTTCTCTGAGTCTCTCTGAGCCGCCTCCCGGCTGGGACGCTTACTGTGGCCTTCCATAGCATACCATCCTCTGTGCCAACCGGCCCAAGGGTCCACGGCCATAACAGCTGATGTGCTAAGCTAGAAATGTATTTGCTGTTGCGTTGACCTAGAATATGAATGTTGTCCAAGAATATGAATGCTGATTTTGTAAACTGTTGTGATCTTCTTTTGGAACGACAAAATATAAAACATCCAAATCAATAAATGTAACAGACGTTTTTCCCACACAGTGCAAATGAAACAAATATATACATTTTTATACTTACTGAAATAAAAGAAATATAAACTTACCCAATTATCGCTTTCAACTTTGGCTGCTGTTGTGTGAACTAGGGGGTTCTTTTTTTTCTCTTTTTCTCTTTCTGCTGCTTCTCCTCTTGCAGTCAGAGGATCAGCATGCCATTCTGTGATTGAAAAAAGAAGAGACACAACATAGAAGGGGCAATATCCAAACTGTCCAGGGAGGTACAGGTTCATGGCTACTTGGAAGTATGTGCACAAATATTTTCATAAGCAAGATGTGCTCATAGATCAGTCAGCTTTATAAAGTACCTGCATCTACGCATAAACTGTGGGTTATTGCATTCACATGTTATAATTATATTGCCTGTAAAATATATACATATACTTTTATTTATTTAATATACCAACATTTGATCTCAATTGAGATATCACACCAGTTTACATTCAGGTACTGTAGGTATTTCTCCATCCCCAGAGGGCTTACAATCTAAGTTTTTGTACCTGAGGCAATAGAGGGTAAAGTGACTTGTCCAAGGTCACAAAGAGTGACAGCTGGATTTGAACTGTGGTCTCCTGGTTCATAGTTCACTGCTCTAACCACTAGGCTATTCCTCCTCCCTGCTATAACTCCTGTTGGAGTTCAAATTTTCTGCATCTCTGCATAAAAAAATGTACACATACTGAAAATATGTATGTTCTTTTGGGGCAGTGATAACACAGTATTTTATAAACTGTGTGGCTCCCACTGCACAATTTATAATATGCAGGCGTAACTTGACTTAACACTTAACACCTGAGTCATATTACATGCAGCTAGGCAGTCTTTTAAATAAACTATTCCAATCCCTCATAAAGATTTAAATACCAGACATGGTATTTTAAAATATATTCAATAATTAAACTAATGCATGCTTTCCAGAATAGGCATCATCCTTTCTCTATTTTATAGCCTGTAATATTACAGGCAACTACATTTTACACCAGTTGAAGACTGCATCTATATTTCTTAGGTAATCCTACCAACAGTGCATGACAGTAATCCAATTTTGTTGGATCTTCACCAGATCATATTTTATCTAGAAAAGAACATAATTGTTTAATTATCTGAAGTTGCAAAGCATATCCTGCAAGATGACTAGATTTGGGGTATCATGGCCAATCCTCTATTATGGACTTGCTTTTGCATTGGAATCTTCAGCCCCCTCTCTAATTCTTATGTCCCTGGTTTACAAACTTTTAACATTTTCTGTTTCTGTAGAATTGAGTTTTAGCATATTCGGTCCTGTACAATCTTTTATGGCAGATAAGCAGGATGTCAAAATTCTGCAATGCATCTGACTAGCTTTTTCCCAGAGGTATAGTATATTTAGTTGGATATCATCTACACACAGAAAATATTTGATCTTAAAATCCTATCCAAATTTCCCCAGGGGATGCAAATCAAGGTTAAACATTGGTAAAATAACAGTATCTTGAGGAACTCTGTATAATGTAGGGACAAGTCACTCACTCTGAGCAAAACAAAATGGAAGTCAAGCCACATGAGGGCTTCTGCAATTTTATTGCCTATGAGAAATGTACTAAGGAGAATTAGCTGCTATTATTCTTCATTTTGAGCAATCTGTCTTAATCTTTCAATTTTGCTGGTACCACCAACACAAATGTGCTAAACTGTGGCTTTAACAAACTTTGTATCCAGTCATGAGACCCAGCATTGTTCACCAGCTGTCTTCCAACTCACGCTATCATCTCTGTGAGAATATGCATATATGTACAAGCTAAGAAGTCATATCAGAAGCCCACAAAACCTATGCTAATGGATTGTGGTAACATCCAGTCAATATCAACTTTTGGATCTTATGACTATGTATGAAATACTGATGAAAGAAAATACTTTGGACTTACAGATTCACTGCTGCTGCATTGCTGGTACTGCTTGTTACCATACATGTAAACTTCATACCCATGAATTTTGCCCCTAAGACTTTTCATGAAGCTCAAGCCTCAGCCCAGCTGCTCCATTAACTTTGAAGTACTTGCCGATCTCATCCTTGCCTAAGCTTTTGTAGGCTAAGCCCATCTTCACTTCTGTTCCCTTCCTGCATAGCTTACAGAGGCATCTATAAGCTCCAGGTCTGCAATCCTGAGACAGTGGTGTTAATCTGTCATTTGCCTGCTGGAAGTCCAGCTGGCTGCCCTCTGTGCTAAGACAGGACTCTGATTCTCCATAAGGATGACCTGACTGCAGTGGATAGTGAAAGAGCCGAAACCAATTTCATGACATCCTTATGCACTCCTGATCATCACTTCTGACTAAATTTCTAATGTAAGCTGGGTAGTTTATTGACAATGTATTTGAGATGTGCAAGTTAACTTTGAGTTAAATGTAGGGGTTTTCATAATCTTTGTAACAAAAGTGTATAGTTTATGCTGTTATACTAAAACTCGTTGTTAGAATCTGCTATGCTGATGGGAGGAGCAAGCAGATGGGAGTTGGCAATTTGTTAAGTTATGCTCCTCCAGTGGGGAGGAGTAGCAATCTATTGTAATCTGCTGCTGGATACTCCTGTAGAGGGAGGATTTTAGCAATCTATTATGAGTCACCGTGCGGAGTTGCAATCTGTTAGGAACTGGCTCCCGAAGAAGGAGGAGTTTAGCAATCTGATATGCTCCGTAGGTGGAACTAGCAATCTTGTTATGATATAGACTACTGAGTTAGCAATCTGTACCAGCGGAGTGCTAGATAGGGTACTCAGCTGGAAAGGAATGTAAATAGGTGAATCCTTGAGCCGATGGCAGATGACAGCACCCCCAGGATGATATCCTGAGAGGGACCACCGGCTAGGCTTGGTATGGAGACAGACACAGATAGTTATTTTATTAGACAGGTAGTAGAACCACCAGAGGTGGCAGTAGTGAGCTGCTATGCCGGCAGGGCTGAAGTCCCTCAGATACTGGAACTGCGATCCCAGGGTTGCTGAGCTGTAGAAAGACTATAGATAGTGTGTAGACAGGGTATGCTGTATTCATACCAAGTAATAGATGACAATCTCACATAGGTTCTTAAGGAGGCTCAGTAGCTGGAAAGAGCTAGGCCCTTGAGGAGCGAGTACCTGGTTCCAGGGAAAGCTCTGAGAGAGCGGTGGTAACTCATGAATGTCTGTATCTGCGATAGCTTCCAGGCAGTAGAGAATCTTCAGAGTATTCAGGTACACGGGCCCTCGAGGAGCGATTACCGGTTCCTATCTGCAATCTGAAATAGAGAAAAGAGAGCGAGACCCCCGAGGATTGGGTACCTTGTCCTTGTCCAAATTTGTGTCTGATTCGTAGTCCTTGCTAACTCAATCTGTAAGCGAATGAAGACCTTTTATGCTGGAAGCGGATGACGTCAATACAGGGGGATGCCCCTGAGGTTCGCGCCCTTGCTGGTACATACTTCAGAGCGCGCGCACGTGTGTGCCCTACGTCATCAGGAACATGGCGGATCTGCAGCGTTGAGCCGGTCCGGGTACGCCGGAGAGAAGCGGCATGGAGACGCTGCAGTAGCAAGCCGTCCATCAGGCCCGGAGGGAGTCGCCACAGAGGTAGAGAGGGTGGAGCAAGGGTGTAGAGCAGCCACGAATGCAACACTCATATTATCTATCTCTAAAAGATGTAGACATTCTTCTCCCTTCCCATGAACTTGAGATGCTTGCTATCTGATTTAACTGGAAGAAAACTCTTACAATACCATTGACCATGCACGAGATGAAATCTCTCCAAATATAACGTATTGGCTCCTTTCCTTTAAAAAATACGAGAACTATTTTATGATCAACCCCTCAAAACCCAACCTCACTAAGTGTTCCAGCAGAATATTATGATCAGTCATATCAAATGCAGAAGTTAAGTCAAGCTGAACCAACAATACATTGTTCTCCCTTGCCTATAAATGTCATAAAGGTGATTTCAGATATCCCATACAGGCTAAAAAGTCTTACAAATATTGAAATGAGATTGATAAAGTATTACACTATTTACAGAGGTCAGAAAAGTTACATAAAGGGGTTTTATGTGATATTTTGAGATACACAGGGCCTCTGAGTTATGTCTTTTTAATGCTTAGGAGCAGAATGTTTTTGTTCACTAAAGTTAATGAAAATCTTTCTGAAGATAATTTCTCTTAGGTATTGAACTTGGGTGAATCAAGCTCAAAGAAAATGGACTTATTCAAAACAAAACATTTAGAGATAAATTTTCCAAAGCTTAGTTGGGACTTAGGTACACACAATAAGGAGTTAAGAATTTAACTTGGCTCTATATTTTCAATGTGGTTTTTTCAGTTACCTATACATATACATATGATTTTACTACATGCATAAATTTATCCACACCAAAAGGAGTGTTGCAAGGGGTGTTTCAAGGGAATATCTTAAATATTTAAGCATCTAGCATGAATTATCAAAAAGTTATGCACATAAATGGCATATCGTATACATCTTCAAAGGATACTAATGAAGCATTAGAGTTATGGCATCCCAACAGAGAGGTTCCAATATTAAGAAAAGTAGGCCAAGGTCCTATAATTAAAAACTCACCTGAGCTAAGAGACTCCAATTTATCCCTATCAGTTGAAAAGCAGAATGTTAATACAAACAAAAAACATACTTTGAAATGTTTGTTTGCTAATACCAGAAGCCTAAGAAGTAAAATGGGAGAATTAGAATGTATAGCAGTGAATGATGACATAGACTTAATTAGCATCTCAGAGACATGATGGAAAGAGGATAACCAATGGGATAGTGCTCTACCAGGATGCAAATTATATCGCAATGACAGAAAGGAGCATCTTGGTGGTGGGGTAGCACTTTATGTCTGAGATGGCATAAATTCCAACAGGATAAAGATCCAGCATGAGACTAAATGCACAATCAAATCTTTATGGGTAGAATCCCTTGTGTGTTGGGGAAGAGTATAGAGATAGGAGTATACTACCATCCTCCTGGACAAGATGGTGAGATGGACAGTGAAATGCTAAGAGAAATTATGGAAGGTAACTAAATAGGTAGTGCAGTAATAATGGGAGATTTCAATTACCCCATTATTGGCTGGGTAAGTGAAATATCAGGACATGTTAGAGAGATAAAGTTCCTGGATGGAATAAATGACAGTTCTATGGAGCAAGTGGTTCAGGAACTGACAAGAGAGGGAACAATATTAGATCTAATTCTCAGTGGAGTGCAGGATTTGGTGAGAGAGGTAATGGTGGTGAGGCTGTTTGACAAAAGTGATCATAATATGATCACATTTAAATTAATGACTAGACAGATAGTAAATAAATCCACGGCTCTAGCACTAAACTTTGAAAAGGGAAACTTTGATAAAATGAGAAAAATAGTTAAAAAAAAAAAACCAAACCTGAAAGGTGCAGCTATGAAGGTAAAAAGTGTGTAACAGGCGTGGACGTTGTTAAAAAAATAAAACCGATCCTAAAAGCTCAGTTCATATGTATTCCACACATTAAGAAAGGAGGAAGGAAGGTCAAATGATTGCCAGCATGGCTAAAAAGTGAGGTGAAAGAGGTTATTTTAACCAAAAGATAGTCAAAAATTGGAAGAAGGATCCATCAGAAGAAATTAGGATAAAGCATAAGCATTGGCAAGTTAAATGTAAGACATTGATAAGACAAGCTAAGAGAATTTGAAAAGAAGTTGGCTGTAGAGGCAAAAACTCACAATAAAAACTTCTTTAAATATATCCGAAGCAGAAAGCCTGCAAGGGAGTTGTTTGAACCGTTAGATGATTACGGGATTAAAGGTACACTTAGGGAAGATAAGGCCACTAATCGATTTCTTTGCTTCGATGTTTACTGAAGAGGATTTTGGGGAGATACCCATTCCAGAGACAGTTTTTAAGAGTGATGATTCAGATGAGCTGAACTAAATCACGGTGAACCTGAAAGATGTGGTAGGCCAGATTGACAAACTGAAGAGTAGTAAATCACCTGGACCAGATGGTATACACCCCAGGGTTCTGAAAGAAATAAAAAATGAAATTTCAGACCTAAATTAATTTGTAACCTATCATTAAAATCATCCATTGTAGCTGAAGATTGGAAGAGGGCCAATGTAACCCTGATATTTAAAAAGGGCTCCAGGGGTGATCTGGGAAACTATAGACCGGTGAGCCTGACTTCAGTGCTGGGAAAAATCGTGGAAACTGTTGTAAAGAATGAAATCATAAAAACATTTAGTTAGACATGGTGTAATGGGAAACAGCCAGCATGGATTTACCCAAGGGAAGTCTTGCCTCACAAATCTTCAACATTTTTTTGAAAAAGTGAATAAACGTGGGCAAAATTGAACCAGTAGATGTGGTGTATTTGGAATTTCGGAAAGTGTTTGACAAAGTCATGGGAAAGGAGAAAAACTAAGAAAACTAAAAAGTCATGGGATAGGAAATGATATCCTTTTGTGGATTGCAAGTTGGTTAAAAGACAGGAAACAGAGAGTAGGATTAAATGGTCTGTTTTCACAGTGGAAAATGGTAAACAATGGAGTGCCTCAGGGATCTGTACTCGGACCGGTGCTTTTTAATATATTTATAAATGATCTGGAAAGGGGTACGATGAGTGAAGTGAACAAATTTGCAAATGTAACAAAATTATGCAGAGTAGTTACATCTAAATCAGATTCTGATAAATTGCCGCACTCAGGCTATACCCTCATCGGAGGGCCATCGCTACTTGCCTCACTTCTCTACCCAGTGAGTCTCTTCCTGTTTCCACAGACGACCCTTCAGTGCAATTGAGAGACTTGAAGACTGGGCTTCCAAATGGCAGATGAAATTTAATGGGGACAAGTGCAAGGTGATGCACATAGGGAAAAATAACCCTTGCTGTAGTTACACAATGTTAGGTTCTATCTTAGGAGATGCCACCCAGGAAAGATCACCACAGGTCACCACAGTGTGCTGTGGTGATCAAAAAGGCAAACAGAATGTTAGGAATTATTAGGAAGGGAATGGTAAATAAACGATGGATGTCATAATGCCTCTATCGCTCCTTGGTGAGACCACACCTTGAATACTGTGTGCAATTCTGGTCACCGCATCTCTAAAAAGATAAACATTGCACTGGAGAAAGTGCAGAGAAGGGCGACCAAAATAAGGGGCATGGAACAGCTGCTCTATGAAGAAAGGCTAAAGATTTTAGGATTGTTCATTTTGGAGAGGAGACAACTGAGGGGGGGGGGGGGGGGGGGATATGATAGAGTTCTACAAAATCATGAAAGGACTTAAACAAGTTAATGTAAATTCGATTTTTTACTCTGTCAGATAATAGAGTTACTAGGAAGCACTCCATGAAGTTAGCAAGTAGCTCATTTAAAACAAATCAAAGAAAATTCTTTTTCACTTGGTGCATAGTTGAGCTCTGGAATTCATTTCCAGAGTATGTGGTTACAGCAGTTAGTGTAACTGGGTTTAAAAAAGGTTTGGATAAGTTCCTAGATGAAAAATCCATAAACTGCTATTAATTGATAAACAGTAGTAGCTTGAGATTTATTTAATGTTTGGGTACTTGCCAGGTACTTGTGACTTTGATTGGGCTGTTGTGCCCATCAGTCGCAGATGGCTGCGACCTTTGTTGCTCACCTCTTTTTGCCCTGCAGCTCCAAGTCTAGGGAGGATGGCCGCCTCGGCTTCTACTCACCGCCCTCCATTGCATTCCTGGGATAGTGCTGGCGCTCCCGGCAGCCATCTTACTTCTGGGGTGACCTAAGGCATGCACGCGCGCCTGCCCCCGTCTTAACTACGTCATGGCAGGAACCTTGGGGGCATCCCCACCGCATGACGTCAATGCCTATGTATATATAATCTCATCGAGCCAGCATACCATCAAGTTAGCAAGGATTCCTGTCCTGCTCAATTCCGCCATTCTGGGACTTCGATTCACTCTTCCTGCACTCCTGTCTGAGTGATCTAGGTACCCGCTCCTTGCGAGCCTTGCCGCACTCAGGGCTATCCCCTCCTCGGAGGGCCATCGCTACTTGCCTCACTTCTCTACCCAGTGAGTCTCTTCCTGTTTCCACAGACGACCCTTCAGTGCTCAGGTACCTCGGGCCTCCACGGTTCCTACCATTACAGCTGGCTACTCTGTTCAGAGTGAGTACTGGATCTGCTATACTACTTCCTCCTTCTTCTCTGTGTGGATTCTCAGGTTACCCCTCTCTGTGGACCACTACCGGATCCACACTGTCTTGGGCAAACGTGTACCACCAGCCTCCGGCCTACCCCACTCTGCGGATCACTACCGGAGACAGCCTGCACAAGCCTCTACGAGAGAAGGTATTCCCCGGGTTACCCCGTGCTGCGGACCACTACTGGGACCACCTACTCAAGCTTCATCTAGAGGAAGTATTCCCTGGTTTCCCCGTGCTGCGGGCCACTACCGGAGAAACCAGCTTACAGGTCATCTACCCTGGACTGAGCCTATTAACCCGCTCCTCGGGTTATCTTGCTGTATAATAAAACTATTGCCTCTGGTGTCCATCACTGCTGAGACCCCACCTGTCATGGTGAGTCCCCACAGGGCTCCTCCCTGTGGGTGGAGTCAGCTCTTGCCAAGGCCTAAGGGCCCACTACCTAGTTCTAAACCCACAGAACGTAACATGGCCACTGCTGGAAACAGGATACTGGACTTGATGGACCCTCGGTCTGACCCAGTGTAGCATATATCTTGTGTGTTCTTGTGTTCATAACTTTGCACCTCATTTTGCAAAAGCTAGAGTTGTGTGTGTATATTTAACCACATTTAGCCGACCTTCAGGTACAGTTCTATACTGGGGAGGGGGAGGGGGCACACTCAATAACAGATCTTAGTCCCTTCTCGGACCTGAAAACCCTGACATGGATCCTTTAATGGAGAGAAGGATTTCCTTCAGGGCCCAATGCATTTAAGCTTGTTTAGTACCAAGGAGATACTTGATACAAGATAGCTGTGTTAAAAAAAAAAAAAAAAAGCCTTTGCAAAGTAGGTCAAATTTCAAAAGCTGCAGTTTACAGTCTTTCAGTACTAAAAAAAATAAAAAAGCAGGTTTTTCATGCGGATTTCTAAACCTTGTTAATACATCCTCCTGGGACCCTGACACCTTTCCCTGGGGTTTAAACCTTCCTTGGACAGATACTGGGCTCGCTGACTCCCAAAGACTGTTTTTGGTACCTGATTCTCCAAAGCTTGAACCTTTCTCTTGCACATCTTTGTCCTTTTACCAAAATTTCATGTTTCATTATGTTTTGTTCTGAAAACAAAAGAAAAACAAAATTAACCTTTTTTTCCATTTCACTTTCACTGAAGTACCCACCAGCCCCATCCCCTGCCCCATCCCCGGCCATATTCCCCCCCCCTCGCTCCCCCCCCAAGGAAAATCTCATTGCTGGATTCCCCAAATTTTAAAATTGAAGCCCTCTCCAGACTACCGTCTCCAGAACAGACCCGTCTTATCCCATCTGAGGGGGGTCCACAAATCCAAATGGGGGAGGAGCAATCCCCAGTCACTCCTGCTCCATTGGGTTGACATTTTAAAATGGCTCCACAAGGCCCTGAGCCTGGCACCATTTTTTAAAAGTATTCTTTATTTTTTAATTTTCAAAACAACATCACCAAGCAAAAAGACGCTTGAAAATAAATAGGGTATTGCATCCAAATAATGAAAACATAAGTAATTACACAAGAAAAATAGAAAATACAACATCCAATACCCTATATAAAGTCCCCAGAGAGGAAGAGGAGGATAGATTTAAGGGACACGTCATAATAAGAAAACGTAATTACATAGTAGCTCACTCATAGTAAGAGAATACAAAAATACTTCTAATCAAATTCTAAAATACAGGCAGGAACCTTAGCAATCCTACTATCTAAAAAATTGTTCAGCTGGCTGGGCTCAAAGAAAGTATATAACTGCTGCCAGTTACTTTGCTTAAACATTTTGCAGGGCACCTTAAGAAAAATCCATCCCCCCCAAAAACTAACTACAGTTTCCTGAAACTGAAGAAACAATCTCCTAATTTGAGTCTCTTTACAGATATCTGGGAAAACCCAGACCTTCTAACCCATAAAAGAAAAATTCGCATTACAGTAAAGTAACCTAATTATGAGATTTTTATCAGATTCAGATGCACATGAAATCAATAAAGTGGCACTGTCCTTTAGTTCATCAGTTCAGTGCTTCAAAAAACTAGTTAGGTTTAAATTTAAACCATCAGATGAAACCAGAGAAGAATCCAAATACTTTGTCATCTTTCTTCTCAGAAAGGTAAATAAAAAACTTAAGTTAAGGAGGGTAATGATTCTTCTGAAATACACAAAACCTCTTTCATATATTTCTTAATCAACTCTTTGAGACCAATGAGAGGAAATCTTGTAAAATTAAGTATTCAAAGATTAAGTGCCATAGGCCTCTTCTCAAAAATATCAAGTTTTCTATACATAACAACACTATCCTTAAATAAAGCAACTCTTAATTTTTAAGACAACAAGATCTGAGGTTCCAAAACTTTAATCCTTCCATCACGTCCCTCAGAAATAGTTTGAACAGCAGATATTTGTCCGTTCACTAGCTCTTCTGAAAAAGAGAAATCATCAAATCTCTTACGCAAAGTTCTTTCCAAGGAGGGTATGGCCTGACTGATATCAGGTCTCTCCAAGCTGGCTTGCCATGAAGCTTCAGAAACATTATTAGCTGAAAGCCCAAGAACAGCCGAGGTCGCGGTACTAGACCCAGCCCTGGGCAAAGCTAACTCCGTCACCACACTGTTCTGGAGGTACCAGGCTATTGGGACTCAGAGATGTCTCCCAGCGCTGGCAGGTTTAACGGCATCCGTCTGGTGCTACCCACATCAAGAGATTCACCCGATATCAGTTGCTACGTAGCTCCTAGCAACATGCGTGGGACGGTGAGCTGGGAAGGGGCAGGCCTGTGGCAAAGAAGAACGCAACTGACCTTTCCTCTTCACCATGTTGTTCCAGAGCTGAGAACCAAGGAGCTGCTCAAACTACCGGCGACCAAATCTCGTGCCTAAGAAGGAAAACTTCCTAGGGGCGCATCACTTTGGCGAGCTGACGGCAGCGCGCAGCAGGTCACCACCTTATCACTGGGAGAAAGAGCAGCAGGGGAGCAAGATGGACAGTTTCTCTCCTCTGTCGCCCACTGGCACCATGATACAGTGCCAACCTGGCAGGGCACGAGCGTCTGGTGATCGCTCATGCCCCACCAATGAGGCAAGTTGGATCTGGGGGGTGGCTGTTATTTTTAAATATCGGGGCGCCAATGCTGATTAATTTGGAGGGCGGGCAGGGACATGGGGGAGGAGGACAACAACAACAGCTCCATGTTTCATTTTGTTTTTCTTTCATTTCATTTCATGTAAAGGAAATGGAAAAAAAAAAAACAAACCACAAAATTAAAAACAATGAAAACAAATCAAATCAAAAACTAAATGAAAGAAAAGAAATGCAGGTTCACTACTGTGAACTCTTTTGGACTCCTGGACTCCTGGACTCCTGGATCAGAGCACCGGGCGGGCAGCTCTCTCCTTTTCAGCTTTCTTTTCCCCATCTGCTGCTTACCATCAAACAGGCACCTGACACTCACTTCTTCCTCCTCCTCCTCCTCTTTGCTCCTGCTTCACACACTGAACTCAGATCCATGGCCTGTTTCCCCAATGGAAAGATAAATCCAGGGTGAGGGGTTTATTCCCGCAGTGTGGGAATACTCTCCACTCTCAGGGACAGCTGCTTATAGTGCAGTATCAGAAGCACCACCACCACTGGGACTTTTCTGTGTGGCTCTCTGTACTCACTAAAGGGCTCTGAAGACATTAGGGACAGAAGGCAGGACCTCCCCTTCCCCCAAACTCCTCCTCCTCTCTCTCAGTTCCAAACGTCTCTGACTGCACTGCTGTGGTCACTCCTAAAGAAACGTGCAGAGCAAATGGTCCGTTCCAATCACCACTCTTACAACCTCAATGGAAGGAATTTTTGAAAGTCATTAAACAAGCATTAAACATGGGTTTATGCATGTAAATAACTTGTCAAACCATTGCTCAGGGTTTGTGCACATAAAAGTGTGCACAAACCTGATTTCACACATGCTTTTACACACACACACACAGGCATTCCAGGGGGCAAAGTTGGGGTGTATTTTGGATTTACACACATAGCGCACAAATCTACGCCCGCACATAGATATTAAAATCTGGCCCCCAGCGTTTCAACAGGAAAAAATTATAAGAAAAACATTTCAGTGACTCTGAACCAATTAAAGGGCCACTTCTCTGGGTGCATTAATACAGTCTGGTATGTCTTATAGCATCTTCAGCTGCCTCTCCCCCCCCCTCTCTTTGCAACTGCCACCTCCCTTTCTATCCACAGCTGCCTCTTTCCCTCTCATTCACTGCAGCCATCTCTCTCTCTCTCTCTGCACCCTTCTCTCTTCTGCCCATGATCATCCCTTCCTCTGTCCTCCTTCATAGTTCCTTCTTTCCCATTTTTGGACAGCTGGTGGGATGAGCTCTACCATCTGCCCCAAGCCTCTTCCACTGTCTTCAACGATTGGTGAGATAGACCCCAGGGGTGGTATGGGAGAAGAGACTATTGGACCATACAGTAAGTTGCAGGGCAAGTTTAGACCACTGTTTGCTTTATTCTGTTTAAATGTTGTAAACCGGTATGACTGATATTCAGAATATCGGTATAAAAATAATACATATAATAACAAATAAATAAATAGTAATTTTAAATGCGTGTCATGATCTAATAACTATGGCAATCACTGGTACAAGTGTATTTTCTAGATTTAAAAGAATAGGAATGAAAAGTTTGATTTGGACCTTATTTATTTTCTTCTTGTTTATTTGTATTATAAGTCATTTCTCCCATCAGTCCTTTTCATGGAGTGAAAAAGGTGTGTGTGTGTGTGTGTGTGTGTGTTGGGGGGGGAGTGAGTGACAAATAATTATTTTTAACTGCAATATACTCCTTTTCTCTCAAAGCTAGTGGCAAACATCCAGTTACTTAAGCCTTTTGACTTAACCAATAAAAGCTCATCTCAATGTGATCTATCAAGTAAAAACACAGATAGCCAGTCAATATTTTAGCACATCAAGCTTGCATTATGTGGTGTATTACTGTTGGGTAATATTGTGTGCCACAGCAGATAATTAAATGAGCATTTGGTAGTGAACAAGTTTAAATTCATACTAAGGGGGTCATTTACTAAAGGTTTTCTCCCATTCTGTGTCTATGGGAAAAATGTTTAGTAAATGACCCCCTAAATAGTTTGTTTCTCCTGTGACAGAAGTTTCTGTCAATATGTACAGAAAGGGGCAGCATGCCTAATTTGGGAAATGATAAACATGGAGAGGATTTTGTCAGATGAGGGGATTTTCAGTTTTACTGAAGATCCCATGTAGGTGATATTTTTTCAGCACAAGTGTGGGAGCACCTACTGTTGACACTCAGTTTGTCTTTCTGTCCATCTGTACGCATATTTGGATGGTAGCAATACTGAATGGATTTTGCTGAAATTGGACATGGTTCATCTACACTAAAATTTGTTCGATAATTGCAGTTGAAACGTGCCCGAATGTTATGCAATATGCACATTTTCCAATTTATTCTTTTTTTTTTTTCTTGTTTCTGTGCTTTTTTTTTGTGGTCAAGCTGAAATGTGAAACAATCCATAACATTTTTCAGACATCCCTCAAAGTATAGGAACCAGTTTAACCAGGGCTTTTCCCATTCAGTGTGTGTGTGCGGAGGGTGTATGTGTGTGTGTGTGTGTGGGGGGGGGGGGGGGGATTCCTTGATAAATCGAATCCCATATAATTTTTTTTCTCTTTTTGTGTCTTTAATAGCAAACATTAAAAATGCTATGAACTGGTATGCTTCAATAGGATGGGTGATTGTCTACATTACAGTCAGAGCTGTCTTTCCTAATGTACTTCAAAACATTTCCACTTAGTCTTTTGCTGGATACTGTCCAGATTTCCAATCAGAATGTAATTGTCTGAAAAATCAGACTTCAGACATGAATAAACTGAATTAATAGAATGTGGGGGCCAATGACATTGCTAAAAAAGCTGTTTAATCTGTTGATGTTCCACCATCCCTCTGCTTTTCTGGATATGATGCATGCAGGCGTGATCCACACATTTTTACACCTCATTAACTTTTATCCAACTTTCTGCCACTAGAAACTCAGCTTTAAACTATAGTTCAGTCCCATTATTTCTTTAAACTTCCCAGACTGTATTCAGAAGGAAATTAAAAGGAAAACAGGAGTAGACAATGTTTTCCAGGCATTTGTTTTAGAGATGTGTGATCTTTTAAAAAGTTTGTAACTATGAATTTTTGCAGTGGTCCAAAATGGTGCCCATGCAGGAGATACGTGCTGTCTGAACCCTCTCTTGCTGACTCTTTTTGGCTTATTTCCTATTATGGTTAAGTGCACAGGGAAAACAGGGTCTTCCCTGCAGACTTGGGAGTTTGCTCGTGGTCGGCTCAATAGATCAGTTTGTGTAGCAGGTGACAGCACCTTCAGTGGTAAGCTCTGATTGCCTGTGGAAAACTCGTTGGGGAAAAATGTTGGCCATCGGACTCTCTAGTGTTTGGAGACTACTCATAGCTGAGAACAGTATGTGCTTCCATTAAATCCAGCCATAGAAGTTTCTATCAGCAGCCCCACAGGGCATTCTGAAGTGGCAGGAGTGAACACAACTGATCCAAGGGCTACAGCTGAGGCAGGCTCATGCAGCCATCAGTCCAGAAAATGGGGTTGCTCATGGAGAGCCAGAGGAGAATACTGTTGTAACTTCCTTGCTGCTGCTGGAGTAAGCTCTCAAGAATGTAGGAATGTTTAGCTGAGTCTGACGCTGGAAAACTGTATTTGGGGGGGGGGGGGGGCAGAAACCGTTGGGGGATTGCCTTTCTTGCTCCCTTGTGAAACAGACCACCAACCCAAATGGGACTTGGGCGACTATTGCAACCTCGGACAAGTATTGCTCATATCTGCTCATTTTGCTGAATCCTAGGGATGTGCATTCATTTGAAACAAAAGTGTAATGAGCCCATTTTTGTTTAGTTTCAAATAAACCAGAAACTATAAAAAAAATAATAAAGTTATGTTAATTTTTTGTTTTTGGTAAATAGTGGGCCCTATAAGCAAATAGGGTGCAGTATTTCCCCAAATTGAAAAAATACAAAAAACCCCCAAAACAAATAAATCAAACCGCCTAAAACAAAAAACAAAGAAAAAATCCAGAAAACAAAATCTACACAAAAAAAATGAGTGTGCACATCCTTACTAAATCCTTGACAAGGTCTTGAAATCAAGAGGCAGAATTGTCTGCTTGTAGGAAGCATTTGAAGCTTATGGAAGAAACATTTTTAAAAACTTAGGCACATGGAAGAATGGCCTATTGGTTATATTACAGTGTGTTGACACCTAGAGAAACTAGAGTTCAAATCTCACTACTGTTCCTTGTGACTGTGGACAAGTCACTTTACCCTCAATTGCCTTAGGCATAAACTTATGGCCTTGTTTAGTAAGGTTTTTTTCACAATCAGGCCCTTAGATTATAAACCCTGTGGGGACCAGGAAAATATCTGCTGTACCTGAATGTAACTTACCTTGAGCTACCAATGAAAAAGCATATTCTAAATAAATAAAGAATACAATGTATTAACAAAGATTGTGGTCAATATACTAAAGTGTGCAGTTTTGTATACAGAAGTCACGATTTTGAATATATAATTTTCTTTTGAAACTCGTATGCAAATGAGCCTGCTAGAAAAGTTATACATGAAATTTTCTTACGGGAGACTTTGCCAAAAAGGTAACTGCACCTCATTGGGCCTACAAAACTATTTTCTTGCACAAGATTTTGCAACCTAGCAGATCATTAATGAAGAATTTAAATAAAGTTTTCCTTGTAGAAGACTACGCGCGTTAACTTTTCTACTTCAAAAGCCCGAAAAATGTGCAAAGTCTGCTTTGCAATGTGGAGTTTACAAAATTCTGTGCAGCTCAGTACATTGGCCTCATGGTAATGTGAGAGGGTCTCAGATTGTGCCCTTACTAATAGTTGCAGTTTTTCTAATATGGATTCGACTGGTCCAATTGCCATCAGTATGTGAGGAAGGATGCGACACTACCTGTTGGGAGGGGATCACAGAAGTTAATAAACCTCCTGAACCATATGATGTGGGAGGAGAGTGTGGATCTATTGTGTGGAAGATTCCAGATCTTGGAGTCCAGTGTGCCTTCCATTTCACACCATTGTTACTGTGTCCCTCCACAAGGAGGATCTGGAAAAGGAGATTCTACCAGAGGAGGATTTCTTGGGAGGAGTGATAGTCTGGACCAGGGAAGGTGGCTGGGGCCAAAGACAAGGGATTTCAGACCTAACTGGTCAGAGAAGTATGAGATGAAAGGTTAGGAAGAATACCTTGTTTGTCCCAGAAGAGAATTTGAGAAAAGAGTGGTTTGTATTGGGGAGATTGAAGGGAAAAATACTCTGTCCTGCCATTGGGAAAAGGATCCTGAGAGAGTGTTATTCAGTAAGGAAAGACTTTTTTGGTAGCTGCCATACCAAGCTGGTTTGGGGAAATTGCGGAAATGAAAATCACTCCTGTGAGTTGATTTTTTGGGATTGTGTTGAATTTGAGGATAATGAGTTTATTTTTTGTCAAGTGCTATTTTTGAACTTTCATTTACCCTCATTTGCACCAGTAAAAAAAAAAAAAAAGTCTTTGCTGTGCTCTCATGCCCAGGAGCTGAACGGGATGGTGGCTATAGTAACTTAGTAAATATGGTAGATAAAGACCAAAATGGCTCTTCCAGTCTGCCCAGCAGGGTATTTAGGGTTGTATTTGCTGCTCTGTGCAGGTTACTTCCATGCCTTCTGTTTAAGGTTGCAAATACTGCTCCAGGCAGTTTGCCCCTATGTCTTCTGTTTAGGGATGTAATGGCCGCCCTCTGCGGGTTACCCTCACACCGTCATGGAAGCACAATGTAGTCATTTCACTAATGTTTTGGACTGAACCACTGCTCTCTGCAAGTTACTCCAGTGCTTCATTGCCATCTTCTTGACACTAGGGATAAAGAACAATTTATTTTACATAACAAAACTGAAATGTTAGAAAATGTAATAAAATGCCATAATCTGTGGCTCATTAATTTTCCTAAACTTCTGTTGATCTCCCGTTAGCAATGTTTGAAAGATATAAGTTAAAGTCTTATGGTTCCAGATAATTTGCTTCCTCTGATTTCCTGTGCCTATTATCTCCCACCATATAAAAAAAACCCCAACACCTCAGGAAGGGCCTTCGCCTGTGGAGTCACAGCTCTCCTTTGATATGTTGAATATAATAGGCTTCCAGAAGAAATCAGAATATGGTACACTTATTCTGTCCTCTTAATTGTCCAATTAGCTTTAGATTCAGACATTTTGTTCTCAGGTTATTTTTTCATCACAAGGATGTTTTATTTTGAATATGAAACTGTGTGTGTTTCTTGATGTAGCTAAGGAGGACAAAGGGTCTGTAGCCTCAGCAATGGAGTGGAGGGAGAATCTGAAAAGGGTGTCATTTGTGGCATTTTTTTGCTTTAAACTATTTTATTAAATCTTTTCATTAAGTGTAATATGTACTGTCTGTATTTTTTGTATTTTTATGACCATGATCATGCTGTTTTTTATTGAATGTACATTGCCTTGAGCTTATGGGTTAAATAACAAATAAAATTTGGCAAAATAAGCAAATAAATAAAGCTACTCAAAATAATACAGTTTTTGCCCTTGGACTATTGTATTACACCACTCCACATTCTTGGTGAACTAAGTAATGAACCTGGATATCTATCTATCTATATTTATATCTATCTATCTATCTATCTATCTCAGCTTTTCCTACTCCTCCCACTGCAATCTAGTTGGGGACTTTCTCTGCTGTGAGATGCTAGCAGCTTCCCCACCTTCTTTCCCCAAGCTGTTCTCTTCTGCTTGGTTTCCCCACCAGCTTTGTATATCTGGTAGCTCCTTCTTAATCAGGTTACCACCTGGTTCCTGGTCTTGCACAATCTCCTTTTCCCTCTGCCCTATGGCTCTCTGGGAGGTGTAGTTATCCCCTCCTCCACCCCTAGTTCTGCCTACACTGGCTTTCTCTTTCCCTTCCCCTTCACTCCCCTTTAATCTGACTAATGGGATATACCTACTAGTACACAGGTAAAAAAGTCATAGAAAGTGCCATAGCAAATGGTTCAGTCTACTCAGTACTCTGACAACCTCAATATGTCTACCAGAGGGAGTAGTATAGACCTTAGGAAAGGGACCATAGGCTCCTTTACATTCAAAAGACAGCATTGGCACATCAAATATTACAACCAAATACAAAGAAGAAAAGAAGAAATATTTATATATTTTTAACCCCACCCCGGTGTGTCTGTTCTGCATGGGTGGGCCATAAAAGAATCTATTGTCTCTTTGGGACAGGGACCCTGGCTAGCTCTTCTTTGTACCCCTTTTCCCAGGGTGTGGATCCTTTTGATTGGGGAGAAAGATTTACTTTTAAGCCCCAGTTACGGGGTGACTTCTTCCTTACTGAAATTTCCATGAGAGAATGGTAATTTCTTTACTGTGTGCTATGTGTCAAAAAACCATGCAGGATACACTGGGTTAATGCCCAAAATAAAACCTTACTGTTTGGTTACAGACTTTATCTTCTATCTGTGTAGGAATCTTTTACACAGGCAAGGGATCAATCTACCCTCCTAGATTAGGCAAAGTGGAGGTCCTAGTGGGCAGGGTATCCCTAAAATGGTTAGGAATACTACTTCCAAAGATGGCCAAAATACTCTCCATGCACATAGAGAAAATCCTCTCTCTCCCCAGGGGGTGAACATGCCAAATGGGTGTCGTTCAATGGTGTGTAGATACGCACTCACAATTATCAGGTCTTCAGGATCTTTACTCTTGCTCTTTTCCTGTAGGGATCCCAATGGGGTGGGATACGATGTCTAAACAGCAGCTTGGGCTGTTTCTTCACTCCAGGCAGGAAGGAGAGCAAAAATCTTCCTGCTGGGCAAGTAAACAAAAGTCTTTCTCATCCCCCAAAAATACTAACATCGGAGTTGTTCCTTACAGCGGATTACCACCTCGGAGGGCAGGTCTTCCCTATTCCCAAACATAGGGTTCCCCATTCCCTGAATCCACAAAAGGCCCAGGTGTTCAGCAAGGCTCCTACCACATAAAAGTCCAAAAATCCAAAATATTCCCAGGACAATCACTCTGCACCTTGGGAAAAGAGTACAGCAGTAGAGCCCTAGACCCGTCCCGGAGGATCCCAGGCAAGACTGAACCCAGGTCTCCAGTTAGGCCAAAAATTAAACTGAGGCCAAAATCTACAACCCCCTCCCCCCGAGCTCTATGTAGAAAGCTGTTATATAACCTCACAGGAGGGGAATGTCCATCCAGCACCCTCAATGGGAGGGGCTATACTGCATGGATCCTCTTCTGAGGATCAGTTTCACTAACTGCACTAGAGGCATATCCCAGGTCTTAATAGTAACTGAAAATGGCTCTTGGTTGCATATATTATGTACTGCTGTCTATTAGGGGTGTGCATTCGTTTGCAACGTATTGGCAATCTGCAACGTATATGCCATATTAGTTGTATTCGTGGGGGTCACGAAACATATGGCGAACCCCCACGAATACAACATATCACTAACGAATAAACCCCCACCCTCATGACCCCCCCAAGACTTGCCAAAAGTCACTAGTGGTCCAGCGGGGGTCCCAGAGCAATCTCCTGCACTCGGGCTGTCGGCTGCCGGTATTCAAAATGGCACCGATAGCCTTTGCCCTCACTATGTCACAGGGGCTACCGGTGCCATTGGTCGGCCCCTCTCAGAGGCCAAACCAGGCCACAAGAACCTGGCAATTACCCAAACACTAAGAAGATCCCATGCTACTGATACAATTAATAGCGGTGGCTATTCCCTAAGTAAACTTGATTAATAGCTGTTAATGGACTTCTCCTCCAAGAACTTATGCAAACCTTTTTTGAACCCAGCTACACTAAATGCACTAACCACATCCTTTGGCAACAAATTCCAGAGACTTATTGTGCATTGAGTGAAAAAGAATTTTCTCTGATTAGCCTTAAATGTGTTACTTGCTAACTTCATGGAATGCCCCTTAGTCCTTTTATTATTTGAAAGTGTAAATAACCGATTCACATGATCTACTCATTCAAGACCTCTCATGATCTTAAAGACCTCTACCCAGAATAAGCTCTCACCATCCTCACCTCAGTCCGCTCCCCCACAGGAGACCGCCCTTTTCCTTACATTAAGGAGATAATTACTTTGTAAATTGTTATTCTCTCGTTACGACATCTTGTTTTGTTATTTAATCTATCCTCCATTCTGCCTATGTTTATCCCCCTCCCTGTTATATTCTCCCTGTTGATATGTACTTTCCATGCCTTTCAGTTGATATGTGAACCGGTATGATGTCCCCACTAATACCGGTATATAAAAGTTTCTAAATAATAATAATAATAATAATAATATCATATCCCCCCTCAGCAGTCTCTTCTCCAAGCTGAACAGCCCTAACCTCTTCAGCCTTTCCTCATAGGGGAGCTGTTCCATCCCCTTTATCATTTTGGTTGCCATTCTCTGTACCTTCTCCATTGCAATTATATCTTTTTTGAGATGCGGCGATCAGAATTGTATACAGTATTCAAGGTCCGGTCTCACCATGGAGCGATATAGAGGCATTATGACATTTTCCGTTTTATTAACCATTACCTTCCTAATAATTCCTGACATTCTATTTGCTTTTTTGACTGCTGCAGCACACTGAGCTGATGATTTTAAAGTATTATCCACTATGATGCCTAGATCTTTTTCCTGGGTGGTAGCTCCTAATATGGAACCTAACATCATGTATCTACAGCAAGGGTTATTTTTCCCCACATGCAACACCTTGTACTTGTCCACATTAAATTTCATCTGCCATTTGGATGCCCAATCTTCCAGTCTTGCAAGGTCCTCCTGTAATATATCACAATCCGCTTGTGATTTAACTACTCTGAATAATTTTGTATCATCCTCAAATTTGATAACCTCACTCATCGTATTCCTTTCCAGATCATTTATATATATATTGAAAAGCACTGGTCCAAGTACAGATCCCTGAGGCACTCCACTGTTTACCCTTTTCCACTGAGAGAATTGGCCATTTAATACTGCTCTCTGTTTCCTGTCTTTTAACCAGTTTGTAATCCACGAAAGGACATCGCCTCCTATCCCATGACTTTTTAGTTTTCTTAGAAGCCTCTCATGAGGGACTTTGTCAAACGCCTTCTGAAAATCCAAATACACTACATCTACCAGTTCACCTTTATCCACATGTTTATTAACCCCTTCAAAAAAATGAAGCAGATTTGTTAGGCAAGACTTCCCTTGGGTAAATCCATGTTGACTGTGTTCCATTAAACCAAGTCTTTCTATATGCTCTACGATTTTGATCTTGAGAATAGTTTCCACTATTTTTCCCGGCACTGAAGTCAGCCTTTTTTAAATATTGGGGTTACATTGGCCACCCTTCAGACTTCAGGTACAATGGATGACTTTAATGATAGGTTACAAATTTTAACTAATAAATCAGAAATTTCATTTTTGAGTTCCTTCAATACCCTAGGATGCATAGGTCATTTGCTACTCTTTAGTTTGTCAATCTGGCCTACTACATCTTCCAGGTTCATAGTGATTTCGTTCAGTTTGTCTGACTCATCACCCCTGAAAACCATCTCCAGAACTGGTATCTTGCGCCAGTAGTCTGCGAGCTTGGCTGAAAGGTGTGCGACCATCCACACTGTTTGCCATTCCAATGATATGGAGGGAACAGAAAGAACATATAACTGTTACTTCTGCATGACGAATGTGTCAGGATTCTCATCAAAGTACAGGAAGTTTATTGAGTACCCTAACCTTGCAACAGTAATGAGACCAGTGTCGCATGACGACAGTCTTCCTGTTCCAAAACTGCCAGAGGTGTGGACACTTGATGACGAGGATGAGGAGGTAGGCGATAAAGGCGAGCCATCGTAGATGGAAGCTGCGACTGATTAAGTGGACTGTGGAAACTCTCCAATATTATCTCTTGGGTAGAATCTTTACTTTGATCACAGATCATGCCCCCTAAAATGGCTCAACCAGATGAATACTTCAAATGCTCACCTTATGAGGTGGTACATGGCCCTGTAACCTTTTAAATTTTCAGTACAGCATCAGGTCAGAAGGCATCTTAGAAACGCTGACTTCTTGTCCCAAGTCACAATTCCCTCTGAAAATGGAATGGAACCAGGGATCTGTGAAAAAATGGGGGAGGTATGTAATGGGAGGTACATCCCATTACTCAGATTAAAGGGGAGTGAAGGGGAAGAGGAAGCCAGTGTAGGCAGAACTAGGGGTGGGGATATCTACACGAGCCAGAGAGCTGAGGGAAAAGGAGATTGTGCAAGACCAGGAACCAGGTGACCTGATTAAGAAGGAGCTACCAGATATACAAAGCTGGTGGGTAAACCAAATGCGGGAGGACAGCATGGGGAAAGAAGGAGGGGAAGCTGCTGGCATCTAATAGCAAAGAAAGTCCCCAACTGGTTTGCAGTGGGAGGAGTAGAAAAAGCTAAAATCTTTGGCATTGAAAAGTGAGTAATCCAGCTTGTGGTTTTCCTTAAAAGGGAGATGTGGCAATCCTCCCCAGCTGGTGAAGAAGTAACTGGGCTGGGGGCAGGGCAGCCGACTTTGAACTTCCTTACATTAAAATTCTGGTGCTGGGGACGAAACAACCAGCACTGAACTCTTACACATTGAAATACTTGGGCTGGAAACATACTAAACAGCAGGGGTCTGTTGTCTATAAGTAACGGTACTAGAGGGGAGAATCAGAGCTAAGCCAGACTCAGCTGTGCTTTTAGCCCTATTCCAGCTCCATTGGTCATAGGATCTTGCAGAGGGAACTGCCCTGGGGAAGCTCAAGCAGCGGACGTCTACCCAGCGGGTTGCTACAACTGTTATATAGCCTTATCTTACCTTCATGATGCCTCTCCACCAGCAGAGACCCTCAGTGTGCCTCCTCACTAGTCTTGCAAGCTCCTCCTCACAGCCCTTGTCACACCCAAGTCGCGGCCTTATGTAAACCTGTCTTGCCATAGTAGCCTTGTTTTTTCATAGTGTCACTTCTAGCTCTGTGACCTCAACCTTGTTCTTGCCTTGTGGCCTATGGGCATTCTGCCTTGCCTTGCTTGTGGCCTACTGGCCTTCTTGCCTTCTAGCTTTGTCTTGTGGCCTTCGGGTTTCTTGCCTTCTAGCTTCTGTTTTGCCTTGAGGCTCTTGAGCCTACCCTGACTTGTTCCCTGCCTTGAGGCCTTCTGGCCTAATCTACCTTGGATCATGCCTTGAGGCCTTGGCCCTACCCTGTCTATCTGCCTTGTTGCCTTTGGGCTTGTATGTACTTTGTCCCCTTGTCTGACACCTATCCTAGTCTGCCTTGTTGGCTTTGTCTTGTCTGTTCCAAGTATTCTGACTTGCCTGTACTAGAGTCCTGTCCTTGCCTTGTCTCACCCTTGTCTTGTCTAGTTCCAGGTCCTGCTTAGTATTCAGCCTTGCTTTGTCCTGCCAGCCAAACCTTCCTGCCTTCTCCTGTTTTTGTCTAAGCCTTGTCTCCAGCCTGCCTTGTCCAAGCCTTGCCTGTATGGTCTCACCTCTATGATGTACTGCTGCTGCAGAGACCTACTGGCCCCCAGAACCAAAGGGCCCAGCATGCAAAGGAGGGGGCTGGCTAGGCGGAAGTCCGGTGCTTGTCTTGTCCCCAGTCCTGTTTTGCAGTCCCATGCCGCTCCCCAGATAGGTTTCCCAGACTCCATGGCCTGTAACACTTCCCTCAAGGAGTGGCCACAGTACTGATGTTGTCCAGATTGTTGATCAGAGAAGCTCAAGAATATTCTGGTCAATGTGTGGAAGTTGGAGCTCAGAGAAGAAGTCCAGTTTCCTATCTCTTAGACATAAGAAGTTGGAGTTTGGAGATAGATGAAGCAATCTTGTCTCCAGAGTCCAGCAGTGGGAATAGAGGGCCGTACAGTAAAGTCCCTGTGGTGATGCTTCTGGCACTTTCCTGAGGGATCTAGTCATAGAGAGGAGATTATTCCTGCTCTGAGGGAGTATATCCTTCATTCTGGGTCTGTCTTTTTATGGGCGTGAGAAGACCCTGATCTAAGCAAAGATGTATGTAGAAGTAGTGAGATGTGAGTGTCAGGATCCCATCCTGGGACCCTGTAACCTTTAAAAAAATAAAGGGTTGAACTGCTCAGCCAGTGCTCAGATCCAGTGATCCAGCAGTCCAAAGAAGGAAGGAGAAAGATTCAAGTATTTGGAAACAGGTAACACAAAGGTCCTTGGAGGGAAAGGGAGCCCAGCACCAATCCAAGGGTGCGTAAAGTCCAAGAAGGATAGTGTGGCAGACTGTTAGCCTCACACTTAACAGTGAGACAAGTCTGGCTCAGCTGCAGGAAGAAAAGTTCAGAAGAACGTTTAATATCACTGTTGACACACTGGGATTTAAAATGTGGGCTAGACTGAATTCTTCCGTGCCCATTTTCCCAAATACTGCAGCATTTGATTCCAGACTTCTGCAGAGACAATGAGGAAGAATAAGTTTTAATGGTATTGTGGAGGATTCAATCCAGCCAGAGGAAGAGGGCTTTGCACTGTGTTAAGACTGTACCAGCAGCCAGCCTTAAAGTTACGATCAGAAGTGCACAACTCCTGTCCTGGAGTGCCTTATACAGATCTGTCTTTCAGTATAATTGCAATACATATTCATGAGATACATTTGAATATACCTGGTTAACATATTAATTTGCATAAATGGGTAACCCTGGAAAACAGACCCGTTTGCAGCAGTTTATGTGCATGGTGCACATGTAGTCTAGAGGCTAAAAATTATTTTATGCAGCCTTTTTAACTGTAACTGCTACTTTTCCTGGTTACAAGGGTAGAGAGGTATGAATCCTGTTAAAGGAGTTATGTAGATGTTGAAATGGACTCTTGATAGCAAGGAACACAGATTTGGTGTAAAAAAGCACCTCACATTACTGGGCTCGTGCAATGAAAGGCTTGCATTTATTTTTAAGGTAGAGAGTTTGTAGGCATTAAATCGACAATAATTTGATTTAATGCCAGTCAATATTTTTTATTCAAGCTAACCAGACTACTTCACTTGGCCCCCATACTTATTTCCCTCCACAGTAAGAGAATCTTCTTTCTCTCTCAGTTCTTCTAAAACAAAGGTACTGACCTCTTAGGGTTACTTCTCAAAGACACCTAGCCATCTAAGGGGGTCATTTATCAAAGTGCTTATGGTGTTTTCGCATGCGTTAAGGCACTTTTGTTGTGCTGGAGGTGCACCCTTGGCCTGGTGCAGGATTGGTACGGCCCTCTGGTCGGACCCAGAGAGTGCCTGCCACCAGGAGGTGGAACACACGAGGAGACAGAGGCTAGCTGGAGCTTTGCCAATAACAGTCCGGGGTTTCCGCAGGTTGAGCCCTTGGGTACCCGGACTGCCTGGACTTAGGTGGGCCTCAGAGGGTCTCCTGGAGAGATAGTGGAGAGGTGTGCCCACCATGAGTAAGGGTGCATGGCTGATGCAGAGAGGATGGACCAGACCTGAACTGGAGACTCTGGAGACCTCAGGGAGGTGGCAGTTCAGGAAGGCTCTCTGGGTAGAACAGGCAACGCCTGTGGGTTTGGTCAGATGAAGGCCGTGGGCAGAGTCCAAGCAGGTCAGTCTGGTGGTCTCAAGGCAAGAAGAGAGTGTCCGAGTGAAGCGCAAGGGTCAAAGCCAGGTTATCCGTCCAGAAGTGGTCAGCCAAAGCAAGGGTCAGTTCCAAGGTCAGTCTGAGAGTAGTCAAGGCAAGCGAGGGTCAGTTCCAGGCGGTGGTCAATGTGGTCAGGCAGCCAGAGGTCGGTTCCAGGTAGCGGTCAATGTGGTCAGTAGGCAGGCAAAGGTTGGATCCAGGCAGCAGTCAATCGTAGTCAGGCAAGCAGAGGTCAGTACCGAGAATCACTCCAAAGGGTACTACCTGGGAACGAAGAGCAGGAACAAGACAGATGCTAGAAGACATGGAGGACCACGGGGACACAGGAACACGGAGACACTGGAACACAGGAATGCTAGAACACGGGAACACAGAAACAAGCAGGACACTGGAACAAGCAGGATACTGGCACAGGAACAAGGAACAGGCAAACTTGAAACATTAAGGTGTTGACCCGATTGCCAAGGCGAGGTCCTGGGGACAGGGCCTTGCTTTAAATAGGGCTTTTATGTGATGTCATCGGGAGGCATCTGAGACGGGTTTCCCATGCTGAGCCCTTTAAATAGAGAGACATCGGCCGCACGCACACCTAGGGGCGGGGCCGGGGAGATGGAGGATGCGGAGCCCTACGGGAGCTCCGCTGCGAGGCCTGTGGCATGGATGGAGCCGAGGACGCCTGAGGAGAGCGTCGGGGACGTCGGGAGCTGGTGGCCGCGGCAAGGCCAGAGCTAGTGGAGGGCAGCGCGAGGTGAGCAGGCCCGGTCGTGACACCAATGCGGCCAGGACACGCAACAGTACCTCCTATTCTAGGCCTCCCCTTACTGGTCTGGGCTTTTCTGGGTGTTCACGATGGAACTCCTGGAGAAGATTCTTGTCAAGAATGTGGTGAGAGGGCTCCCATGAATTCTCTTCTGGGCCGAAGCCCTCCCAGGAAAGGAGGTACTCCCAGTGGCCTCTACGGCGTCGGACGTCCAGGACTTCTTTCTCCTGAAGGGTGCCTCATGCTGGTGGGATTTTGCTGGTCTCCCCTCCCGAAACGTTTGGTACTCTAGGCAATCATCTAGATCGGCTAATGGAAGCACTGACTCTGGAAGCAAGTAATCCTGTGATGATTCACTTACAGGGTCATTTATTATTTTGCGTTAGGGCCTTAATGCTAGCGTTGAGGCCCTAATGTGTGTGATACATAATACAACGTGCGCTAATATGTAAACGTCATACTAGTTATGAAAGTGGGAGGAGTTTGGGCAGAGTTAATGGTAATGGCTATTGTTTATACTAATTATTTACTTCTTTCTCAAGCCTTTCCTTCCTTCCAGCAGTCTATGCTTCCAAGTTTACTTGCCCTGTTGAATGTAACTTTGTTTTTCCTGTTCAATCTATTGTTTTTTGGTTACTGTTCATGGTTCAATTCCCCAATTCGATATAAACCGATCTGATATGGTCTCTACCATGAAGGTCGGTATAGAAAAGTGTTAAATAAATACATAAATAAATAATGAGTGGCTCCTAATGTTAAATATGAGAGAGAGATCAATATGTCACTTTACTATTTATACCAGTGTAAGAGGGGGCACTTTTAACTCAGGGTGGGGTTTGGGGGCAGTTTTACATACACAGTCAAAGGTACAAACAGCATAGTTGACATCACTGAAGATTTATGTCAACTTTGATGTTCGTACCTCTGACTGTGTATGTAAAATTGCCCCCCAAACCGCACCCCGAGTTAAACGTGCCTCCTCTTTCAGTGGTATAAATAGTAAAGTTACTAGAGAGGCTTTCCTCTCTCTCTCTCTCTCTCTCTCTTTCTCTCTCCCCCTCCCCCGAATGGCATTTACGATAAAACCCTTTTCGGTCGGTATCACACCTGCGGTGGATTAATCAGCATGTGATGTGAAAATTAGCACTGGTGCAATAAATTTATCGCAGCTTGTGGAAATTACCTATGCAATGCGGGAGCAGGGAAATTAGCCTAACCATGCCCCCTTTTTTATCTCGGGTGCTATTTTTGCTATATTTATAGCATTTTGATGATTCTAAGTTTTAGTTTGCGTTAGTCTCTGCACTTCTAAAAGAAGGAAAAACTCTAGATTTACTTCAGTGGGAGCCTTTGGGAGAGTTAGAAACAGCATCCTACTAAGATAAATGCCAGGAAGAACCAGAAATCCCAGAAGACTTGGGAGTAGGTTGCTAGGATGAATTGAGTAGGCAGGCATGGCAGATAGGGCATAGTCACCCACTCTTGCAGTAGTGAGCTAGTGCCTGTATAAAGAGTTCTGCCAATAATGGAGGTAGAGAGGGAAAATTCAACCACATGCAATGTGGAGTCACAGCAAATTTGCTGATTCACATACAATCTACCTGTTATAACTCCCTGCAAATCAGATAATCTGCTCAAACTCTACTATAGATTCATTAATTTTCGGGAATCCATATTGAACTGTTTTGTGGAGTGCTGAGGGAGAGGGTTTGGCAGTTCCATCTTGTGCCATTGGGCTTCAAATTCAATCAAAAATGGGGCTGGAATCTGGTACCATGAGTCTTCATTTACAACTACCTAGGAATTCCCCCCCCCCCCCCCCCATTTCTTTTTATCATTTCCCAACATACCTAGCCTAGTCATTGCAATGACAGTGCCCTGCTGAATGCCACACACCATGGCTCCTTCTGAATCTCTGCCATCACGGACCATGAATCCAGCTACTAAATGTCACTGTTGCACAGAAACCTCCTGGTCCTGGGTCTTGTGAACACTGCTTCATCAGTATTCACTAGCCCTATTTGGCTCAGGGAGAGAAAGATCTGACCTGGGATTGAACCAGAGTCCCTCTGCAGGCCAGTGCACAGCACTGTCATTGAACCCCTGGACCGGCCTTACCCTATTTGAAAAAAATATTGTCAACCTGATTTCAAGAATTTCAGAAATTCTTGTGGGCGTACTGAATTGATCTGAGAACTTTTTTTGTGCATCTTTAATCACATGTATAGCCTTTTAATTGAAATAAATGTAATACAGCATTTATAACCAGGTTTTTCCAGCAATTGCTAATACAAAGAGGCTCACAACAATAAAATAAAACATACCACCACAAGCTACAATATAAATCAATCGTAAAATACAATAGAAACTTCTGAAATAATGTTGTTCACCTAATCACACATCCCATCCCAATCCATCCTTCATGACAGCACGAGGAGATGAGGATTCCTAGAGCCCTCCCCTTGCCATATTGGGGAGAGGAGTACTTCCCCTCTCCCTGCCAGGTGAAAGAATGACACACAGGACAAAGGAATTCTCATTGAATCTGCAATAAGCAATCTGTGGATTAAGACCTATGATCATGATTTACTTGGGTCATAACAGTCACTGGAATAAATTACTGCTCATTAGCCTGGACGCCTCTAGATTACAATTCATGGATCAGGTACATTGAATTGTCCAATTTCAAGCACAATCCAAATCATTATTCTTATGGCTGATAGTTATCATAACAGACACATCATTTAATACCCAATTTAGCAGCATTACTACTTGTAGATTTACTATAATCCTATAAAGTATGATTGATTTCTGGTATAAGCATTATACATGCATCTGCATAATGATGTGTGAGATAATATTAGAAAAATCGGACATGGCATGAAAATGCAAGCCCTCTCCCCCGCCTATATCTTAGACAATAAAGCTGCAGTGAAAATTGGGATAGTAATTTGTAGTTTTTTAGATGTAAATAAATGATGAATTGCAATCATAACTGCTTTAGATTTTTCTCCATTCCAGGAAGCAATTTGAGGGATAATATGTACACTATTCACTTTGGTAAATTTTTTCATAATGTTTTTAAACAAGAACTTGTACTTTATAAGGTACATTTTCAAATGATTAGGTGGGATGTATGCAGATAAAAATGGGTTTAATGTGAGCAGGAGGACCGACTCTGGCTAAATTGATGATGGTTCTTGGCCCCCTCAAAATTTCTGCCTACTTCCACAATGGATGCAATTTTAGATACAGCAAAAAAAGACGCTCCCAGGGAGTAGGGAGGTGGGGTAACCTTGTGCATTTTTAAAAACTAAATGCATGCACATTTAGGGGTAGATATTCAAATGCTACTTAGCAGGATAAATCGGACTTATCTGGCTAAGTGGCTGCCGCTGAATATCCTGTTATGTTCAGCGGCCCCCACTTAGCTGGGTATTTATCCAGCTAAGTAGATAACTGGGGGCGGGCAATGGGTGGATCGAGAGGGGGCAAGTTATCCAGTTATCTTAACTGGATAAGTGCCTATATTCTGCCTTAATATCAGGTCTAAAGTTATCTGGATATAACCTATTTGGCTAACTAGAACTTATCCAGTTATATTCAGCAGCAGAGCTATGCTGTTGAATATCCCTTCTAAATTATCTAGATAAGTTATCTGGATAAGTAACTTAGATAACTGAATATCTTTGAATATCGGGCCCTTAGAGGTAGATTTTTAAAAGCCATGTGCGCACAAAAACGGCCTCATTCAAGCATAAGTGGGCTGCATGGGAGCTACATGAATTTTAAATAACCGGAAAGGGCACGTGTATATTGATGTACGCGCGCCCAGAAAACTTAGGTGGAAAAGGGGCAAGGCTGTTACACTCTCCTCCTCCAGAGGGGAGGAGTTAGCAATCTGCTGTCACTCACCCCGCAGGGAGGGCGGAGTTAGCAAACTGTTCTGCTTTTCTCTTGAAAGGAGGAGTAGCAGCAATCTGTCATGATCTGCTTCTCCAGAAGGGAGGAGTTAACTATCTGTAGTGCTGACCCCGCCAGGAGGGCGGAGTTAGTAATCTGTAGCGAACTGCTGTTAGATGCTCCTGTAAGGAAAGGAGGTAGCAAGCTGTTATAGACCAACTCCCCAGGGAAGAGGAGTTGGCAATCTGTTCTATGATACTCTTCTGAGGAGAGGAGCTAACAATAAGATATTGTACTTTGCTACTGAGATAGCAATCTATCATGCCTCCACTACGGAGTAGAGATGTGCAGTCGTTTATCACGAATTAGGCAATTACAACGAAATTGCCTAATTCGTAGTGGTTCGGGGGCCCCGAAACCCAAAAAGGATTTTCCCCGAACTTTGGGGAAACTTCGTTTTTCGGGTTTGCATGGGGAGAGGGGCACATTTTTTTTTTTTAAATTAAAAACCACCCCAAACCACCCCAAACATTTAAATTAACTATAATACAACCCCCCCCATCCCGATCCCTCCCCAAGACTTACGAAGTACATCCCTGGTGGTCCAGCGGGGTCCCGGGTTCCCGCTGGACAACAAAATCTTCCCCTGACCCCTGGGGGGGTCAGGAGCCCCCTCCTGACCCCCCCAGGCTTGCCAATAATCCCTGGGGGTCCAGCGGGGGTCCGGGAGTGATTTCGTTGTCGGCTGTCAGTAATCAAAATGGCGCCGATAGCCTTTGCCCATACTATGTCACAGAGGCTTTCGGCGCCATTGGTCAGCTCCTGTCACATGATAGGAGCACAAGATGGCGCCGATGGCCATGTGACAGGGGCTGACCAATGGCGCCGGTAGCCCCTGTGACATGGTAGTTCAGAGGCTATTCGGCACCATTTTGAGGAGCATGGCTTGCAGTAGCACACCGGGCACGGAGGGCAAATGGAACCCGGGACCCCGCTGGACCACCAGGGATGTTCGTAAGTCTTGGGGAGGGATCGGGATGGGGGGGGGGGAGTTTGTATGTATATAGAAAAATGATTTTAAATGCTTGGGGTGGGTTTTTTTTAAGCTTCGTTTCCAGTTTTGTTTTTTGGCCCGGTTTCGGGTTTCCTCGTTTCGTTTTTCAAAAAAACGAAACGAGAAAACTCGAATTTTACCACGAAGTATCCGAGTCAAAAAACGACCCGGTAGAAAAAAACGAAGCACATCTCTAATCTATATAATACTTTTGTGAGCGGTGTTAGTGGTCGGTTGTAGTTGGCTCCCACAGAGTGATAGTAGTCAAAGGAATGACCACTAGGAGGAAATGGTGAATCCCTGGGCCGATGGCAGATGGCAGTGCCCCCAGGAGGAGATCCTGAGAAGAACCACCAGCTAGGCTAGAATATGAAGTAAACACAAATAGTTCTTTATTAAGCTGGAAGTTGGACCACCAGAGGTGGCAGTAGAGAGTCGAGGTGTCCGGTAGGGCTGAAGTCCTTCTGATACTGGAATGTAATCTCTGGGTCACTGAGCTGTAGAGAGAGACTAGAAGGAGTGAGTAGACAGGGTATACTGGATAGAAGATGGTACACTCACAATAGTAGATGTCTGCAATGGTCTCTATGCTACAGAGAGTCTTCAGTATATTCAGGAACAGGAGCCGTAGGTGAGCACTGGTTCCTCTAAACAGTCTGTAATAAGAACTCACAATAGCTGTATATGAAATGGCTTCTAGAGTAGAAGAGAGTCTGTAAAGGATTCTAGGAACATGGGCCCTCGTGGAGCGAGTACCGGTTCCTATCTGCAATCTTGCCAATATAACTCTCGATCTCCGTACCTGCGATAATGTCTTGGACGGAAGGGAGTCTTCAGAGCTATAGGAATGTAGGCCCTTGTGGAGCGAGTACCGATTCCTATCTACAGTAGAACTCACTGTGTTCACGTCCGCGATCGCTTCCAGGCAATGAGGAGTCTTCTGAGTATTCCGGCAATCTGAAATCAAGAATAGAGAGCGGAGCCCCCATGGAGCGGGTACTCCTGGTAAGTTTGAAAAGGCCGAGCAATGGGGAAGGATTCCCCTGGCTGACTCGGATCGTTGTTGCAAGTATCATGGACTGCCGAAGCAAGTCCTGTTGGAGTTCCTTGCTAACTCGTTAGAGATTAGCAAACAAAGACCTTTTAAAGTGGAAATGGATGATGTCACTATAGGGGGACGCCCCCGAGGTTCGCGCCCTTGCTGGTACAAAGTCTGGAGTGCGCGCGCGCCCTTACGTCATCAGAAACATGGTGGATCTGAAGTGTCAAGCCAGCCCGGGGACACAGGGACCAAGAGGCAGGGAGAAGCCACGGCTGCATCTGTACATCAGAACCGAAGGGAGTCGCTCCCAAGGTAGAGAGGGTGGAGCGAGGGGCGAGAAGAGGCACGAACGCAACAAAGGCATGGGCATTCTAGAGGAGGGAGCCAGCACTGACACATGTAATCTCTAATTTTCCAATCAATTTTACAAGGAACACCCCTGAATGTGTCTGTGTCAACACCCCCACCCCCAACCCACCTCCTGAAACCCCACCTTGAATCAAAGTGCCCCCTTACAATGGTCCATATATAGAGTATCAGACTGAGCCTTGTAAAGAGCCTCTCTCTCTCTATCTCTCTGTCTTTCTCTCAGTGTAATATATGTGCGTAAAGCTGCAGACATAGGCACATGTGTTGTGTCGGAGGTGGACCCTTGGGTCGAGGTGGGGTTGACACAGCCCGTAGGCAAGGATCTATGGGTCTCCACCGTCAGCAGGTGGAGTGGACTGCTGGAGGCTTCACCTACACCAGCCCTCATTCCCCGCGGGTTGAGCCTTTGGGTTCCGGGGCCAGCAAGACTTAGGCAGGCCTCGATATAGACTAGCAAGAGAAGTTGGTTCAGCCCAGAGACAGCAGGCGACGGAAGATTCAGTTCTACTCTGGACAGGGTAAGGCTCTGGAAACTCGGGCACCAATGAAACAATGGCAGATTGAGGGCGCTCGAGCAAAGGTAGGCCAAAGCCTGGTAAGTTCACATCCACGTCGAATGGTAGGCTTGAGTCAGGGCTGGCGGCAATCCAGGGGCTGTGGCAAGCAATGCAGAGGTCTGATCACGGAGATAGTCAATAGCATAGTCGGACAAAGCAGAGGTCTGGGTCTGGAGATAGGCTATAGCTTAGTCAGGCAAATCGGAAGTCTGGGTCTGGAGATGGGCTTTAGTCAGGCGAAGCTAAGTCAGAGTCCGTGTAATCAATCCAAAGCATAGGCAGGGCAGGAACAAGGAAACAGGAACCAGGAACAACGAGGATTGGGAACATAGAGTAGAGACGAATCTCTTAGTAGCAACGAGTACTCGACCAGCGAGGAGACCTGTTGCAAAGGTAACACTATGGAGCGGGACCTGGGCTTAAATACTATGAAGAGGTTGACATCATTTGGGGCCGCTGCCAGGTTCCCACCGTGGTCCCTACATAAGGATCAGTGATGCGCACGCACGCGCCTAGGGAGGGGCGCAGCGCAGGTAGTTGCGTCTGTCCGCAGGCCACGCGGAGAGGCCCGATGAGCAGCAGCAGCAGGACCAGGAATGCTGGGGACTGTAGCAGAATCAGAAGCACCGGGGGAGGCCCGAGGTTGGAGCTGGCGGCCCACCGCCGCTAGCGAGGAGGAACCAGAGGCTGGAGTCCTAGTGGAAAGGTGAGGGGGCCCTGCCGTGGGTCTGTTGCGGACGGCATGCGTAACAGTAATCCCCCCCCCCCCCATTATGCTCCTCTCTTGGAGGTTGGGGTTTCCCCAGATGGGCATGATGATAGTTCAAGAGGAGAGTTTTGTCCAGGATGTTCTGAGCTGGTTCCCAAGAATTGTTTTCGGGTCCGTAACCCTCCCAAGAAAGGAGGTATTCCCACCGGTGGCCCCTACAGAGGATGTCAAGGACTTTGTATACCTTGTACATCGTGTCAGTTTCCGCCATGAGTGGAGGAGGTTCAGGAGCCTTTCGGGCAGGCCAGGAGAGGACCACAGGTTTTAAGAGCGATATATGGAATGTATTATGTATTCCCAGCGTAGGAGGCAGCCGAAGCTGGAATGTAATAGGTCTAATGAGTCGGGTGACCGTAAAAGGTCCAATACATCTTGGAGCGAACCTTTGGGATGGTATTTGAAGTCAGATATACCGAGTACTTAACCAGACTTTCTGGCCAGGGAGGAATTCAGGAGCCGAGCAACATCGACTGTCAGCAGTTCTCTTGGCCTGGGAAGCGGCCTGACGTAAGCAAAGATTCGTCTGCTCCCATAAAGTCTTAAGGCCATCTGCAATAGCCTGTGCCACAGGGGATGGCACTGATAAAGGTATGGGCAGCGGTGGTCGTAGTTGTTTTCCATAGACAATAGAGAGGGGTGACGTGCCTGTAGTAGTGGCAATGTGGGAGTTGTGAGAAAACTCCACCCAGGATAAAAGTTTGGACCAATTGTCTTGGCGATCATTGATGTAAGTGCGCAGGAAGGCCTTCAAGGAGTGATTCATTCGCTTGGCTTGTCCGTTAGCTTGGGGATGATAGGCAGTTGTTAAGCTGATATTAATACCGAATTTTCGGCAAAGAGCTCGCCAATATCTTGCAATGAACTGTGGACCTCTGTCTGAGACAATGTCCTTGGGTAGGTCATGCAATCAAACGATATGGTGGAAAAATAGATGTGCTTACTCTGGAGTGGATGGTAGGCCCGGTAGAGGGACGAAAAGGGCCATTTTTGAAAATCGGTCTATGGTTACCCATATTATGGTATGACCCTTTGGAGGCAAATCCACGATGAAATCCATAGACAGGTGGGTCCACGGTTCCTCGGGAGCTGAAAGTGGTTGTAGGAGACCCCAAGGTTGACCGACCAGGGGTTTTTGCTGTGCACAAATATTACAGGATTCGATGTATACTTTAGCGTCGGAGACCATAGTAGGTCACCAGAAGAACTGCTGGAGCAGTGCCAAGGTCCATGCTCGTCCTGGATGACTGGCAAATTTGGAATCATGTGCCCAGCGGAGAACTCTTTCTCGGAGTGGTTGGGGCACAACCGTCTTCCAGGCAGAAACTGGGTGAATGGCAGATAAACAAATACAGGCTGGGTCTATTATGTGGCTAGGTACTTCTGGAGTGTCTTCAGGCTCGAAGGATCGTGATAGGACTTCTGCACGGAGATTTTTATTGTCTGGGCGGTAACGAAGCTCAAAATTGAACCTGGAAAAGAACAGAGCCCATCGAGCTTGACGGGCGTTGAGAAGTTGGGCTTGGCTCAGATGTTCTAGGTTCTTATGATTGGTGAACACAGTGAACTTGTGTTGTGCTTCCTTCAGCCAAGGGCACCATTCTTCGAGAGCCAATTTTATGGCTAATAACTCACGATCCCCTATGCTGTAATTTTGCTTCGCAGATTAAAATTTACGGGAGTAGAAGGGGCACAGCACTGTAGTGCTAGAAGCAGGCATTGACTCAGGACCGCCCCAGCCCCAATAGCGGAGGCGTCCACTTCCACTAGAAATGGACAGGTTGGGATGATGTAAATAAGACCCCTTCTGGAAGGCTGCGACGGCCTCCGGAGTCCAATTTCACGTACCTTGACTCTTGTGAGTTAGGGCCATCAAAGGAGCAGCCAGAGTAGAGTAACATGGGATGAAATGATGATAGTAGTTGAGGAATCCCAGGAAGCACTGGAGAGCTTTAAGACCCATGGCTATGGCCAATCCCGGATTCCTTTTAATTTAGCTGGGTCCATGGAAAACCCTTGTTGGGAGATAATATAACCGAGGAAAGGCAGGCTGGATTTCTCAAACAAGCATTTGTCCAATTTTGCAAACAGGTGGTTCTCACAAAGGCATTGGAGGATGGTTCAGACATCAGTGCGGTGTGTGTCCAGGTCTTTAGAAGAAAGAAGGATATCGTCCAGATAGGCCACGACTTTGGTATACAGCAAATCTCTAAAAATGTAATTCGTCATTCATTGGAATACTGCAGGCATGTTACAGAGGCCGAAGGGCATCACCAGGTATTCATAGTTCTCATCCCGGGTGTTAAAAGTAGTTTTCCAAATGTCATCTGGATGGATTCGTACCAGGTTATACACTCCACATAGGTCCAACTTTGTGGATATAGATGCTCCCTGAAGACGATCGAATAATTCAGAGATTAGTGGCAGGGGATACTTGTCTTTATGGGTGTTGACGTTTAGGCCATGGTAGTCAATACACGGCCTAAGTGACCCATCTTTCTTGGTCACAAAAAAGAATCCTGCCCCAGCAAGAAAAGTAGAGGGGCAGATGAATCCCTTTGCAAGGTTTTTTTGGATGTACTCCGTCATGGCCCTCATCTCAGGTAGAGACAGAGGGTAGGTACGTCCTCGAGGAGGCGTGGTCCCTGGAAGGAGATCAATAGGACAATTAAACCTCCGAAAAGGCGGAAGAAGGTCTGCTTTTTGCTTGGAGAACACGTCCTTGAAGTCTGCATAAGGAGCAGGTATGCCAGAAGAAGTGACAGCCAAAGGAACCACGGATGGAGGTACCACTTTCTGGAGACAGGACTGGTGGCAGGCGGGACCCCACTCCACCAGTTGCAGCAAACCCCAATTAAATTGGGGAGAATGCTTCTGTAGCCAGGGGAGTCCAAGAACAACCGGATGGATGGATTTCTCCAACACTAGCAGTTTGAGTTCCTCAGTATGTAGGGTGCCAGTGCAAATGGACAGATTCTGTGGTAAGGGAGATTCGGCTGGGTAATGGCACTCCATAAATAGATGCGATGCATAAGGAGGTCTCAAGCTAGCGGGTCTGAAATTACCTCCTGCTTCGGAATCTACCAGAGCAAGAACTAGAAAGGACCGGGAATCCCAGATCAAAGTAATTGGTACAGATAACTGAGGGGCCAGAGAGGTTGCGCCCAAGTTGGGGGGAGCCCAAGCCAGCGCCTTCCCTTCGAGAAGGGATAAGATGAAGGTGACTTTAGTCAATTCATCCTGGAAGACAGAGGGCTGCAGTGCGAATTGCATATAGCATTGGTTAATGAACCCTCTGCAGAGTCTGGAGACATCATTGAAGCGTGGGGGGAAGCCCAAGCCAGCGCCTTCCCTTCGAGAAGGGATAAGATGAAGGTGACTTTAGTCAATTCGTCCTGGAAGACAGAGGGCTGCAGTGCGAATTGCATATAGCATTGGTTAATGAACCCTCTGCAGAGTCTGGAGTCACCATTGAAGTGCAGGGGCGCTGGTAGGGCCAACAAGGCTCAAGGCATAGATGGAGATGACTGTGGATGAGGAGAAGCCGGAGTAGAAACTGGATTGTTAGTGAGGGCATCAACCCAGGCGTAGAGATGATCCATGGAGGAGGCCAATGCTTCAAGAAACTGCTATTGTTCTTGTACCTTGGATGCCAGGCTTGGGATGGCCTGGAAGGCATGCGGCTCCACCAAGTCCATGGCCTTTGCAACCTGTTATTTTGGAGGTGGACCCTTGGGCTGAGGTGGGGTTGACGCAACCCGTAGGCAAGGTCTTATGGGTCCCCACAGTCGGCAGGTGGAGTGGGCTGATAGGCAGAGGCCGCTGGAGCTTCAACTATACCAGCCCTCGTTCCCCGCGGGTTGAGCCTTTGGGTGCCGGGGCCGGCAGGACTTAGGCGGGCCTCGATATAGACTAGCAAGAGAAGTTGGTTCAGCCCATAGATAGCAATTGAGGGATGGTGCAGTCCTATTCTGGACTGGGTAAGGTTCTGGAAACCCGGGCGCCAATGAAACAAGGGCAGACTGAGGGCGCTCGAGCAAGGGTAGGCCGAAGCCCAGTAAGTCCACGTCCAAGGAATAGGTAGAAGAGGCGTCCAATGGTAGGCTTGAGTCAGGGCTGGTGGCAATCCAGGGGCTGTGGCAAGCAATGCAGTGGTCTGATCACAGAGATAGTCAATATCGTAGTCAATCAAAGCTGAGGTCTGATTACGGAGATAGTCAATAGCGTAGTCAGACAAAGCAAAGGTCAGGGGCTGAAGATAAGCAACAAACAAGCTTAACATACACACTTAGTTTATAATTATGAATTGTTACCGTACAATGATGGCACATAACCAATTTGTAATCTATACCACCCATATGTTTCATTGTTTTGCCCTTATGTAAACTGTTGTGATGGTTAGCTAACTTAACGACGGTATAGAAAAGTTTTTAAATAAATAAAATAAATAAATACGTGATCAGGCGAAGCAGAGGTCTGGGTCTGGAGATGGGTTGTAGTGTAGTCAGGTGAAGCGGAGGTCTGGGTCTGGAGATGGGCTGTAGCATAGTCAGGCAAAGTGGAGGTCTGGGTCTGAAGATGGGCTGTAGCGTAGTCAGGCAAAGCGAAGTCAAAGTCTGTGCAATCAATCCGAAGCATAGGCAGGGCAGGAACAAGGAAACAGGAACCAGGAACAATAAGGATCGGGAACGTAGCATAGAGATGAACCTCTTAGTAACGAGTACTCGACCAGCGAGGAGACCTGTTACAAAGGCAAAGCTATGGAGCGGAGTCTGAGCTTAAATACTATGAAGAGGTTGACGTCATCATCCGGGGCTGCAGCCAGGTTCCCGCCGTGGTCCCTAAATAAGGATCAGCGATATGCGCATGTGCGCCTAGGGAGGGGCACAGCGAGGGTAGTGGCATCTCTCCTCAAGCCATGCGGAGAGGCCCAACAAGAAGCAGCAGCAGGACCAGGAATGCTGGGGACTGTGACAGAGCTGGCGGCCCACCACCACTAGCGAGGAGGAACCAGAGGCTGGAGTCCTACTGGAAAGGTGAGGGGGCCATGCCGCGGGTCTGCCGCGGACAGCACGTGTAACAACTTGAAGGTTATTTTACAACCTATGCGTATACTTTATAAAATAGCACATATCTTTGCGCGCAGCGAGATATGTGCATTTATGGAGGGAAGCACAGCCCTTTTAAAATCTACCTGATAGGTTTTAAAAATGCATAAGGAGAATTTTCAGAGGGATTTGCCTAGGTAAATCCCTTGGGCTGAAACTTGTTCTCTCCTCTAGCTGTCAAGCTTCACAAGGTGTCTAGATTTAGCTAAGGGGGGAAAAGGAGCATTCCCATGAGCAGTGGAGGGCAGGTGGAGGCTAGGGGAGGCAGAGTATATGTAGGGATTTGAATTTCCTATGCATACTTTTCTGCATGAATCTACACAAAAATTAGCTGCAAAGTTCATGAATACTGAAAAAGGGACCTAGGTGGTTTCGAAAGCTCATGAACTGCAGCATCTTAGGATAACTTTTACATTGGTCAACCAAAAGATAAGTAAAATAAAGGACAATAGTAATATGAATTAATATGTATATTTTAAAAACAGAGCATTGATACACAAATTTGTAATGATTACTAGCTATTTGGCATACTGTATATGCATTAAAATAGCATAGCAGCCTGGTATATATCTGCCAACCCAATATGATGATAACCTTTCACACGAATTGCCTGTACATGCTTAAGTTTACCTGCAGTAAGCAGAGACATTCCTGGGGCAGAGTTGGGGCGGTGTTTGCACTTATGTGTTTAGTTTTCCATTTTCAAAAATAGGCATGTATATTTGCTGGAAAATATTCTGCACATATATTAGCAGATGTAATTCTGTGCGAATAGTTTTGGTGGAATAATTTTCAAAGGGAAGCTATGGATATACTATCCTCTTGAAAAATAGTGTAACTTATCCCTGTATTTGCTTCAAAATTTGTGCAGGTTTTTACAATATTACTTCCTTTTCTGCAGGTAAAGCACTGCTTTTATGCAGGTTGTTATAAAATTACCTCCATAATAACCAAAGAAATGGAATACACATTATAATGCATATAACTGACCAGAGATCTGCACCATAAAGAAATTATCAGTGAGAACAGTTCCATTAAACAGAAGTCATGCAAGCACAATCTGTGAGCACTGCACTGATAACACAGAAAAAAACTAAGTACAATGATTTTCAACACATGATTACATTTGTTTTTTACAATTGTGAAAATGTGGAAAAATCACTTGTTAATTGTATATTGTAAGTATCCAGTGCATAATACTCCTCCAGCCTTCAGGTGGTACTGTGAATCACTTGAACTATCTAGTCCTCCAAATCTCTGCACTCACTCACTCTCCTCCCACCCACACACTAAAGAATATACCTCAATAGTTTACTTCTTCCCAGAACTTTTTAAGTTCTAAAATTTCCCAAAGCAATATTTACCAATCCTCTTCAGCAAGATGATTTTCTTCTCTCAGGGCTCCCACTGGATTGTAGGTTACTGAGCTCCAGTGTTGCCAGGTAGTCATGAAAGAACAAGCGTGCTTTACTTAAAAAAAAAAAAGCCTAAAACACACAAGATTTAAACTACTTTTGCCTCAGGTACAAACTTAGGGCCTTATTTTCCAAGTGGCTTGCACACGATAAGGGACGTTTCGCACGCGAAAAGTCCCTTATCGCGTGCGATACCAGGATGGGGGCGGAGTCGGCTCCGGAAGAGGAGGAGTCGGGGTGTCACCGGGGCCGACTCCGCGAAGACGCCGCGGACGACAAAAAGGTTAAGACCCTTTTCGCGTCCTAGTTCGCGCCCAATAGCTACACCTTCTATGGTGGCGCTATTGGGTGCGAAACCAGCAGCGATCGCACCGCGGCAGTGCAATCACTGCCGGCTAGCGCAGGACTGCTCCCCCGCTTCGACCCCCGCCCTTCATTACCTAAAGTATTGCAGGCCTGCGATACTTTAGAAAATGAGGCCCTTACATTGTAAGCCCTCTGGGGATAGGGAAATAACTACAGTACCTGAATGTAATCCACTTTGAAGCACTGAAAAAAGTGCAAAAAGTGGAATATAAATCTAAATAAATAAAAATTTTTTTAATGTATTTATACACAGAAAACACTTAAAAAATACTTAGGTGAGTGTAATGGAGGAAATAATTGTTGTAACTCTCACAGTTAACTAAAAAATGTTTGGCAATCGATGACAACAGCCAGTACTTCTTAATCCTCTGTATTGTCAGCACTTTATGATACATATTTTCACTGAATTGCTTCAGTATATTACTGGCTGGCAAAAAGTTGGTACAGGAAATACTAGACTGGCAGAATAAAGAGGAAATTGCAATAGGCTTTTTACTTGTTTGCAGTACATTTATTTTTAATACTTTATTAGAACTAAGAAGCAGGCTGAAAACTTTTAACAGGAACCGTCATTCATCATATTTCAATTTTCTATAATCATCACAATCCAATAAACCCTGTCCATGCAGTAATTCCTACATTATGGGCACAGATTGCAGTGACAGATAGTTTTAGCAATCATATTAGTTCTGGAGAAAACTGGAATCTTCACACATTATCACACTTTTAAAAAGACCAACAAAAAAGTAGGTCCCACTCTGAAGAAGAGACCTGTGTAATCTTGAAAAAATCATATATACAACATCTTTTGGTTAGCCCTTAAAAAAAAAAAGGCACTCTACTCAGACTTCAATGATAGTGATTTTTTAAGACCAACTTTACTTAGCAATGGTGGACATTTTAATAATATTTTAAAGTTATTATTTCTTGATCTTATTATAAAATGTATATGCCGATGTTAGATATATTTGTTATTTCTCGAAGGTGATTAATTTGATTTGCAAGTCACAAAATTCCATGTATCCAAATCCATAAATTTAGCATGCTTTTGTAAATCAAATTAATCATATAATCCCACTTCACAAAGAAAACATTTTAAAGAGATGACTTCCAACCTCTTACTTTTGAAATGGTTAAAAAAACATTACAACCACAATATTTCAATGAAATATATTGTTTGAAGAAAAATAAAAATGTGTTCATAAGCATCCAACTAAATCAGATGAGCTCCACGGTCACATGACCTGTGTCCCTTTAACTGGCCACCCCAAAGCACAAAATGCACACAGTCAGTGGCCCTTACAACCTGCCCTGGGCTCCCAACCCTGTCCGCACAGTGCATACATACCATTCTCAGCCACAACAGCCATATCTTTTCCCAATAGCTCCAGAACTCTAGCTGCTCATCTCGACCCCAAGATCACCGTTTCTGCTATCCCTATTGTTATTCTATGGCTATCCCTCTCTCACATTATCTCACAATGTGCAGAAACAGCAGGACACAAGTCCCTCCCACCAAGCCCAAAAAAACAAAATTTAGAAAAAAAAAGCTGAATATTAAGTAACCTGTGAATTAAAAAAAAAAAAAAAGCAAATGGCTAAAAATACAAGACCAAACTCATGGGATATAAGGGGGGTTGGCAACACTGCTGAGCTCTTCCCCTGCAATATATCTTGTGCTTCTAAGGCAAGTTAGTACAAAACAATCCTTTTGGTGATTTACACTTTAGTTAGCTAACCTGAGTGACTCACTGCTATTCTGTTCAACAAATGTTAGCACCTACTCAAATCAATCACACTAATCTAATACCTTTTTCAACCCTTTTCTTAGGCTATTACTTACCTTTTGGTTTGCTCTTTATAACAAACATACAAACTCTAAGCTTTTTCTGACTTTTTAGCTAGCACCACCATGTCTCCTGCCCCACCTCCCAGTAGCTGGAAGATAGGAAAGAAGCAGAAAGTCTACTGTACCTGCCAACAGCTGGGAGATTGGTGCAGCCTTGCTGAAAGCTGAAGGAGGGTACTGCGTTGTGGACTCTCCCCAAGTGTTGGATTCTGTGGTGACCCATGTGGAGTTGGAGTGAGTGCATTGCAGGTAATTTGTGCTCCTTGCTGCCAGAGAGAAAACGCAGTTGCTATGGTGCATCTTTCTCTTTTTAACCTGGTGCTACCCACCCCTGCTCACTCCCTCTCCTCTGCCCACCCCCATCGTCTTCTTGCCATCTGCCTACCTACTCAGCTGGCTTTGCTCCTGCTCCTCTTTTGTTTACTCCTCCCCATCTCCCCTTCTTAGCCCCTTCTTTCCCGAGGGAAAGTTCCTCCCTTCCATGTTGTGCTCCTGTTCCCTGTCCCTGATGCTGTAGTCACAGGTGTCTTTTGAGCTTTGATCCTGTCACAATCTTTTAAGTGCTGATTTTTTGGTCTAACTTAAAATCACCTCAGAATACTGGTTACGACTCTTGGTATGCACAATATACTGTACACATTGCAATTTAAACTACTGATATATTTTCAATATAGACACTGCTGCTTTTCTGTCAGTACTCCCCTTCCAAATGATTGTGTAAATTAATAACACCCATTCGCAGCTTAAATCTGCTGGCAGCTTTCTGTGATTACTAATTTATATAATTATAGGGCACCTGCAGATTTCTTCACAAATATTTAGTGACACATTATTTTCAAGTTCCAAGGTGTATATTTTTGTGATAAATAATTTGTAAGGCATTGTAACTACAAGATACATTGGTGCACTACCTTCTTTTTTTAAACTTTCTATTTATTATTTCTTAGTACATATCATAGCACAACTTTTCAAACCAAAGAACAGATGCTACAAATTAAACAAATGTCTACAAAAGAGTACAGTCCAATGTAGAAAAACAATTTGCAAGTGCAGACATATTTTATGACTCCTTTAATATAAAAACCAAAGCAATTACAAAGCAAGGATAAATCAAAAGGTAGCTGTACTAATGTACAATAATTAGTCTGAATGACTTAACCAAAACTACCACACAAAAAAGAAAAGCTTGATACCACTTTGTATGCTAAGTTAATGACATGTAAAATTACTGCTTGCTCTTTCTACCAGTTTAGATAATCTTAAGATTTTTACTATGTTGCCAGCATGGATGGTGCTCAGGGGCAGATGTAAATGTGAGCCCTTGGGCCACTGCACATTGCACAACCCCAGGACAAGTCTCCAAGGAATGCACCATGGGTAGGTAAGCACATCTGGGCACAGGCTGGACAGGCTTGAGGCTTGAAACACTTGGAGATTGGAACACTTGAGACTTGGATCACTCAAGCCTCTACTGAACCTGCACGCACCAATAATGAGACCCAGCAACGCAATGCTGGACTCTGGGGTAGAGCTCTGGCCACTTGATAGCCCTTTCGGACTGCCGCTTGGAAACACCTTATGCGAAGGTGACAGATGGAGGCAGAGGGTTCAGGAAAAGATGTAATGAAGGCTTGAGCATGATTTTGAAGACTTGGAACTAGACAAAGGCTCTGAAGACTTGGACAAGATGAAGGCTCTGAAGACTTGGAAGTAGACGAAGGCTATGTAGGGTGCGCAGCAGGAGCCCTGCACTGCTGCGCACCCTATATAGCCTATGGGCTGGTCGTGGACCATGCGACAGTGGCGCAGACTCTGGACTTGGAACATGATGAGGAACATCACTTGGAAGGAATAACAAGGCTTGGAACAAGGGACATGGCTTGGAATGCGGAACAAGGTGATCCACTGGCTGGACAAGTTCCACGAGATCGGAACTAGGAACAAGACTAGGAACTCGGAACTCAGAATTTGACTTGGAACTTGGAACGTTAAAAACAAGGATGGACTCCGAGGACTTGATCCAGCGTAGATGGACCTGGAAGCTTGGAAACAGGCTTAGTACTATTAGGTGCTCTACTCAGCCCCGCCATTGGCTGGTCACGGACCACAATGCTGGCATGCCTGCAGGAACTTGGAACAAAGAATTGGACTAACACTCTGGAGATGAAGACTAGGACTCTGTAAAAAAGGAACAGAACTCTGAAGACTTGGAAGACTTGGTCCCAGGACTTGAGCAGTGATGCGGCCTACACAGCTCACTGTGGACTGGTCATGGTCCACGAGCTCGCAGAACTTGGGTGCAGGGCTTCGAGTACTTGGACACAAGAACATGGTGGATACTCAGGAAACTTGGAAGACCAGGGCTCAGGAACATGATGAAGACTCAGGAACCAGGAACAAGTTGAAGACTCAGAAACATGGAACGAAGAAATCAGGAACATGAAGTCCATCATAACAGCAGCATGACCATGGCAGACTTTGAAGGATAAAGAATGCCATGGACAACCATGAAGTTCCTTGTGAAAGCCAGTAGTGAGGACTGAAGAGCCCTTTTATAGGACTGGCTGGATGACACAATCAGAAAGTTCTGCTGAGTTTTTCCTGTCGCCGGCCCTTTAAATTGAATGCATAGGCACGCGCATGCACCTAGAGGATGCTGGCAGCAGAGAGAAAGTTGGCGGCCTGGGCTGTAAAGATCACAACTGCATTGGCACAGCCCGAGGATGGTGGCGTTCCAGGTCATGGAGAGCAGGGCAGCATGGCATTAGGGATGAGTGAGCTACTCACGATCGGGCCCACGAGTGGAAAATGCAGCAGTAGCCCCTCTTCAAAACACCCTCCTCAAGCCTCTTCTCTTCAGCTGCTGAGGAAACGAAGGTATTCCTTATACCAACACAGGTAATCGAGGGTCCAGAGAGAGGAGTTGGAGATTCCTTGATTTAGGACTGAAGCAAAAAAGTATACAAAACTGAAGACGTAGACAAGGACATAACTGAGCGCATAGTTGAAGACATGGCAGAAGCTTGAACCAAAAACTTAACTGGAGGTGTGGGTTTAATTTATCATTCAGGTTTGCTGGTCCAATTTCTTAGGTTCTCACTTGATTATTACCAAAATGAGGATCGAATTAGAATTATTTTCCTTATGCCACTCTGGCAATGGCAATGTTTGATTATTTGTTAGAGAATCACTTCTTTGAAGCCTGTAAGGCAGATACTGCTATTGAACCATGATGAATGAGTAAGTTAAACTGCAGAATTGCAAACAGGTTGATTCTGGAATAACAGATGGCACTGAAGAAGAAGCTGTTTTGATAGAATCCAAGGAAATAGTTGCTGCTCAGATGTTGCTTCACCTGCGGCTACAGCCACAAGAGAAATGACTGATTGAAGAATGCAGGTGCACAGCAATAGACCTTCGCACCTCCTGAAGCATAGGGATACTTCCAGGGACTGTTAAAGTCCTAACTGACTGGCCTGGAATCGTGAAGCATATAGATGGTGCAGGAACACGTGGCTTGAGGTTTGAAGGTGAACTTAATTCTTGATTTCGAGATCCACAGGTTTGAGCAGGCTTATAATCAAGAGCAGACGTACGCTGGATTTTATAAGATACGTGCGTAGCCGCACGTATCTTATAAAATCCGGGGTCGGCGTGCGCAAGGGGGTGCACATTTGTGCAACTTGTGCGCGCCGAGTCCTGCGTGCGCTGTCCGTTCCCTCCAAGACCGTTCTTACCAATAGGCTAACGAAAGGAATGTTTTTTTCTACTATTTACATGAACCTCTCTGAAATCGGAGCGGCCTCGGAGGGAACTTTCCTTCCACCCCTCGCACCTTCCCCTCCCTAACCCACCCTCCTGGCCCTATCTAGACCCCCCCTCCCCCCACCTTTATCTGATAAGGTACTACTGCCCCCGGGCAGTAGTAACTTACGCGCGCCGGCGTGGCAGGCCCCGACACAGGCCACTGTGTCGGGGCACTCGGCCACGCCCCGAACCGCCCACACGCCCGAACACGCCCCCGATCTGAAACCACTCCCCCCTGGCCACGCCCCGACCGCCCCTTTTTGCAAGCCCTGGGACTTATGCACGTCCCGGGGCTTGCTCGTGCCGCCGAGCCTATGCAAAATAGGCTCGGCATGCGCAGGGGGGTTTTAAAAGGGTTACGCACGTACCTTATGCGTGTAACCCTTTTAAAATCCGGCCCTCAGTGGGGTAGATGATACTTGCATGAACAAGTTACTCCCATTGTTTGTGGAATATAAACTTGGAATTAGTCTCTCTCATGGTTAGTAATACTCCCAAATTAATTCCTGGCAAAAATGGGATTTCCAAATTTGCTTTAGAAAATATGGCTTCATAGTCAGTGGTAGGAGACGAGGTGTCAGCAGACTGTTGTCTGTAGTGTCAATGAATAACTATACTGAGAGGTTCATGTAAATAGTAGAAAAAACATTCTTTTGGTTAGCCTATTGGTAAGAGTGCTGAGACCTAGAAAAGTCTTCTAGAGGAAAGGCTGTTAGCAAAGGGAACCCAAGATTGTCACCAGCAGGTTTAATTTGGACAACCATGAAGGTCCTTGCGAAGGCCAGAAGTGAAGACTGAAGAGTCCTTTCACAAGACTGGCTGGATGATATCATCAGAAAGGATCGTGGAGCTTTTACTGATGTGGGCTCTTTAAATTGAATGTAGAGTTGCGCTCACGCATGTCTAGTGGACACTAGCAGCAGAGAGGAAGTTGGCAGCCTGGGCTGCAAAGATCGCGGCAGAGTTGGCGGCATTCCAAAGTCATGAAGATGAATGAAAGCAATGGCAATAGCTGCAAAAGTTTGATGGCCAGTATTGCCATGGCATTATGGAAGTGAATGCAAATCAAAGCACTAAGGCCAATGTGGCCCATCTTTCATTCGTAGCTGTTTCAGGGCATCATCTACAATTAAAACAGAGCAAAGTATTTACAAATTCAATTACAATAAAGGACTGCTGGAATGGAGAGCCCCTGAGGAATAAGGGAGGGGTAGCCTAGGGTAAGCTGTTGCAATATAGAGTACAAATTGTTTTGGTGTGCTATCCAAGGTTAGGCCCCTCATCTAGCTGAGGAAGAGAAAGACACTGGCCTGCCAGTTATTTGGTCAGAACTGGAGGGAGTTGAGACTGAGAGAAAGATTTTTGCATTTTTATCTGAATTTAGAAGTATTTTTCCATTTGAAGGCTTGTGTCTTTCCGGCAGGCTGTTTCCCCTGTCCAGGGAACGCAGGAGAGAGCTCTAAACTTCTTCGCCCAGTCCAAGACCATCAGAGGGAATACAGAAGATTATTTTTGTTTCCAAGCCTATTCTGGGAAGCCGGAATTGGGAAAGAAGATTTTTTTTCTGCTCCCTTCCTTATCCAGAGCTGGAAGCTTTAAGGACCGCTTTCAGTATTTGGCCTTTCCTCCTGGAAGGCTGTAGCTATTCAGTTGAAGAAGGATTTAGGAGACGAAGAGAACAGCTGGAGACCTCAACAGAGTTTCAACCCCTGGGATGCAGGACATTGACAGATGGGAACTCGTGAGTTCTCGTTGCCCTCAGGTACTATGGGGAACAGGGACATGCACATCTAGGAGACCCCGGGCAACTTTGAGACACTTGTTCAATCCACACCATGGATGATAAGAAAGAAACATCCACAGAGGTAGAGATACTAAAATCTGTACCCCCATATGGCTGATATAACCGGACACTTTATTATTTACTCTTTTTGATTTTTTCCCACAATCAATCATAGTAAATTTTATTTTGAACACTTATGCAGTGAGTCCAGCCTGTTTTGTCACTGTACCTGCCCTGAAGAGTCATGGTAACATACACCCAAGGCCCTAGAAGATTGTCCTTCCCCCCAACAGAAAAAACCTACCCCTTGGGACAAGAAGAGGGGAAGAGAGACTGAGGAGTTATCCCCAAGATAAAAATTATTTTATTGCCCTTTAGGATAAAGCATATCCACCAAAAAATGGTTACAGTTACATCATTAGATAAAATATGTTGTACAATATGATAATAGTATCCTCCCAGACAAGTTAATGTTATAATTGTTAAACAGAAACTGTATATAAACATTTTTGTGAATTCAATAAAATATATGAACACACAGAAAAGATTAGACTGAAGAATTAAATATAGCATAATTATTTACCTTTCTAATTTGTAGAAGAGACTATCACATAATCATAAAGCTCCCTGAAGAGGTTTCAAATATATCTTATGGGTAGAGTAGAAATCTGCTTTTTATTGAACTGTTTTTATCTCCTTTTTTTCTCAGTGCCATTACTAAATTCTACTGTTTATGATGCAACAAAAAGGTTCTTGGCACACTCACAGTTAAACGCAGCAGGTGCAGAGGGTTAGCTCATGAAACCTGGACCATCCCCACACATTCCTAATGCTGCCTCCATCTCCTGACTTGCCCTCTCCGACTGCCATTTGTTACAAAATAAGTGATCCGAGAGCAAGAAGCAGAAAACTTACACTAACAAGTGTCTCCCTAATGAATTCACAGGAAAGAAAAAAGCTTCTCACATTTCCTTTAGGTGACACTTGTTAAAAGTTGTTTAGTCCTGGGGATGTGCTTTATTCATCAACTAAAGTTCTGTGTGTGACATCTAATGGGTGCTAATGCTGCAATTTATCAGGAGATTTATCTGAATTCCTTTCCTTTTGCAGCAGGGTCCTTTCCCTTGACCTTCCTCCCTTTTCTTTCTTTTTACCCTCCTTCCTTTGTAGGCTTCCATTTTCTCTCCATCACAATCTGCTTTCTATTAATTTCCATGAGCAGTTCATTATTCTTCTTAAGCACAACATTAATTGTAAAGGTGAAGAACTGGTTTTTTTTTAATTGTTAAAAGTAGTATCAAGAACTAAAGAAAGGGCTAAAAACTGAGAAGAGTTTCCTCCAAAGGCCAAAACATATCTTCCTTCATTTTTAGGTAGAATCTCATAACTATTTTATGTTTGTTTGTTACAGTGACCAGTTGACATATTTATTGTGCAGATTAGGGATGTGCATTTCAAATGAAATGAATCCCCGATGCCTCTGAAAAGCCTGAAAATGTATGTGTGGGGTGTATGTATGTGTGTGTTGGGGGGGGGGGCGTCATTTCCAGGAATAGAGTGCACTACAGGGCCTATGCTAAGAGAGAAGTAATCAAAATATTGTCAGCCTGGAACATTTGTGGGAAATATTTTCTATGGATTGACTCATAATATGGAAAAAAAAATCAAAAGTCAGATAAGTCATAGGTGATACATTTTCATTATATAAACATAATACATTTGTATCCAGCTTTTGAGAGCTATGTGCCCTTCATGCAATTAATTAAAAATGAGTAGGGACCTTTGAATTCAGTTTTTGTTTCCCTAGGAATTTATCAGTGTTTCTTATAACCATTCAGGTGGCAGAAAATCAGTATAAGTAAATGACTTCTTCCCCCCACCCCCCAAAGATTAATTGCTGTTTTTATTGGTTATAAGAAACACTGATAAATTCACAAGTAAAATAAAACAAAAACTGAAAACGAAGGTCTCTACAATTGAGCTAGGGAAGAAGTTGCCCAAATATACAAATGATCAAATCAGGACAAAAAACACATATGGTAAATAGTAGGGATGTACATTTGTCTAGGACAAATTAGTCAATCTCAATGAAATTGCCTAATTCGTCCTGGTTTGGGGAGCCCGAAACCCAAACGAGGTTTTCACGAAATTTCCGGAAAAATGTGTTTTCGGGTTTAGAGCGCACTAACGGGGTTAGTGCACGCTAATGTAAAAATGTAAAAATGGGAATTAGTGTGCACTAATCTGAAATTCGGGTCCCCCTGAATTTAAAAGGCCCGAACCATGGGAAATATGAAATTTCCCGTGGCGGCCTTCGCACGGGAAGCCCGCCACGGGAAGCTATCTCTAAATAGCGGACTGCTATTCAGCAGATTGTAAGAATATAAGCTATTTAACAAATTATAAGGGTGTCAGCATTTCGGGAGCTGGTGCAAGACCACTTGTAAAGTAGTAGCCCGGATCGCTCAATCATTCACCCAAGAGGAGTATAGAAATAGCAGTGTACAAGAGTTAACACAAATTTTTAAATGTTTTTCAAATGCAGATAAAATACACCTTTAGGTGAAACACTCAGAAAAATCAGAGACTTGCTAAAATCGATCTGGCTGGAAAAACAATTCATTGGTTTGAATCGTATCTTAGATATCAGTCTTATAAAGTTAAAATAGGAATTTCAGAATCTGACACCTATTCATTTTCATCTGGAGTACCACAAGGCTCATCTTCATCTGTGACACTGTTTAACATATATATGTTACCACTTTCTAAACTCTTGGCTGGCTTGGGACTTACGTTCTATAGATATGCCAATCAAAGATTCCATTGAAAATACATTAAAATCACTTGTGATATATCTCTCCTCTATCCAAAAGCTTCTAACACATATGAAACTTGATTTAAATGATAAAAAAAACCCCAAATACTTTTAATTTGTAACATATTCCTGACCAGCCCGACACTGTGGAACTCGTTCCCGAGTGACTTAAGGCTTGAGTCGAACTTTCAAAGTTTTAAAAAGAAGGTGAAAACCAGTCTATTTAAACTGGCATTTGGAGTTTGATCAGGATTGTTTTAAATCTGTTTGGACTAATTGGGATATCTGTTTTCAGCATGGAAAGCAAGTAAAGACTTTTATTTTGATTTATTGTTTTATAATTTTTGAATTTGAATTTACTATTTTATGTAGTTAATTAGTGTACTTTTTATACTCTGATGTTATTTTATGTATTTTATAATTGTTTTATGTTGTAAACCGGTATGATTGTACCAGAATATCAGCATATAAAATTAAATAATTAAATAAATAAATAGATGATAAAAGAGATATACAAAACCCCGACGTCAGCTGGCATTTCGAATCTCCTACATTAGGGTGATTTATCTGAATCATGCGAAGCTCTTCCTTAATATCAGCTGCTCCATGTGGATCTCACGATCTCCAAGCAAGTTAGAAAAAATGGCAATCCAACTTAGCCTGACAAGGTTTTTTTTTTTTTTTTTAAATGGCCGCTTTTCCGGTATTGACATTGACATTCAAAATCTCTGACATCATCACCTGAAACAAAGAAACTTTATTGGCACACACTTAGCTGAGAAAGTAGAAACAGATACAGAAAGAAGCTGTCAAGTGTCCTACAGAATCAAAAATAAAAAATGTTACAGAAAGCCAGCAAGATTCTGTTCAGAATTCAAACCCTCAGGGGCTAATGTTTTTAGCCAATTAATCCATTGTTGTCCACCCATGTCAGGTGGCAAGAGAAGTCACCCCTGCGCCAATTCTGAAAAATCTGAGCAAGTATACAAAACTGCAGATCATTAAATGTATGTTCCAGTTCTATACAGTGTTCAACTAAAGGCGCAGATAAAACCTGATTTTTCAAGCAACTCAGATGTTCAGTCATCCAGGTGCAAATAGATCAAGTTGTTTTGTCAACATAAAATTTATCACATGTGTATGTCACACCCTTAGATTGACAAGTAGATGAGTGTTGAAGATGAATCACCTGATCTGAATGCAATCAAACAATAGTATATATATCCATATAAACTGAACATACAGAACAATGTAGATGTAAGAGTTCTCAGAGATTCTTGCACAAAATCAGAGTTACCAGTCTATCCCTCAAATTGGTACCATGTATGAATCATGGAGGGACTTGAAAAGCAGGATATAATTTTAGAAGATGTCAATATTTCCGAACAATTTGACAGGTCATCCCAATTCCTGGAAAGTAAGGACACACACAAGTGAGTGACTCAGATGGAGTAATCTGCTAATAAGCATGTGTCTTGTGAATTGCACTATCAGCTATGTGAAAGGCTGTTATCACAAACTGCACTATTAGCCCAATTTGGGCTACATTGCAGAGGCTTGGGGAGGGGGAGGGGGAGGGAGGGAGAGGGAGAGGGAGAGGGAGGGAGGGAGAGAGAGAGAGAGAGAGAGAGAGAGAGAGAGAGAGAGAGAGAGAGAGAGAGAGAGAGAGAGAGAGAGAGAGAGAGAGAACCTTACCATAGTGCCTTCTCCCTAGACAGGTATTTGTATCCCTATGGGAGGCCCACCTAGTAACTCGAGGTGAGGATTAAGTATTAGTGTAGGGGGTTAGGGGCCACTTTCACATTCAACGTGAGAGTTACGAACAGAACAGTGGTCTCTTGTGAAGATTTGATGACCTACGGAGTGAGGAAACTCACTCCAAGATGAGATTTGTGCAATGTTCTCTCCACCTAGCTTGATGGACTCTCTACCTGGGTAACAGCAAGAGACCACTGTTCTGTTCGTACGTCTCACGTTGAATGTGAAAGTGGCCCCTAACCCCCTACACTAATACTTAACCCTCACCCCGAGTTACTAGGTGGGCCTCCCATAGGGATACAAATACCTGTCTAGGGTGGAGGCACTATGGTAAGGTTCTCTCTCTCTCTCTCTCTCTCTCTCTCTCTCTCTCTCTCTCTCTCTCTCTCTCTCTCTCTCTCTCTCTCTCTCTCTCTCTCTCTCCATCATACTGAAACAGGCAACACTGTGATAAACCTTTACTGGCCTGTAACGCAAATGAAAGAGGTGTAGTTATTGGCCGCATTAGGAGCCACGCTAACTTCACGGCACACGATAAATCCTCCCTACTTTACATTTGCTTCGCACCCCTGAATACGAAATTAAAAATTCGCAAATCACGTTAACTGCTGTTAGCACGATTTGCGGAATTATCACACGCGGTAACTCCTTGGAAAATGAGGCCCTTTGTTTGAAAATCTCACTCATAAGTAGGCTTTACTAATACAAGATCTGGGGTAACCCTGAGCGGCAAAGCATGCTGATTGTAAAGCTGCCTAAGATTTAAAATCTTCTAGGCTAGTACAGATGCGCCAAAGTCAAAAAAATTGCCCAACAGGCAAATTATTTTTGAGGCTAGGTGGATGTGCACTCGTGAAGGAATTAGTATCTATAGATTTTCTATACAGAAAGGTCTGAAAGCCACATGAAGTTTTAAAAATAGTCATGACCAGAAATGATATTTTGAATTCATGGTCAGTTGCTGTGAATTTCAACTGTGGATCTTGATCATTGATCCATATAATAAAAGAATCAAATATTGTCAGAGTGTTTCCTCATAGGATTAAAATGTTGTCTATCTACTTTTTCCAAAAAAGTAGACTGGAAGCAAAGGGTCCATCTGTAATCCAGGTAGTTTCAAAATCAGCCATATATAAGTTAGCCACATCTGGGGCCATTGCTATGCCACAAATCTGTTGGTAATATTGGCCATCAAAGGGAAAATAATTCTGTGTAAGTGCAATCTCAGCCAATTTACACAGAAATGGGATGTGATGAGGCCAAGCCCTTGTATCCAATGTCTGTTCAATGATCTCTAGAGCACAATGTTGTGGAATGTTGGAATACAATGATTCCACATCTAATGTGACCAAATAGATGAAATCAGCAAAATTTGTAAAATCATTTAACAGGTTAATCAAGAATTGAGAGTGTCTTACAAAGGATGGAATCAAAGGCACCAGTGGAGCAAGAAATCTGTCCACAAATTGAGATAGTGGCTCCAAAAGGGATCTTCGACCGGACATTATTGGTCTTCCCAGTGGGTCATCAAGTTGTTTATAAATCTTGAGTAAAAGGTAGAAAACGGGTACCAATGGATGATCTGTAGTCAAAAACAAAGCTTCCTTCCTGGTTAGAAACCGAACAGTGAGCCATCATCTACTTCTGTTTTGATCACACGTTGTAAGGTCCGAGTCAGATCACTTAGTAATAGATGATAATAGGAGATATCTGATAATTGTCTATACAACTCAGTGATGTACATCTGATGGTCCATAATCACTACTTTACCACCCTTGTCTTCTGGTTTGATCACAATATCCTCACAGTCTGCACACTGCAGAGTGCTAGTGATTCATCCGTATTTATTTATTTATTTATTTATTTATTTATTTATTTAAAGTCTTTTCTTTACCATCTCTAAGATATATACCATCACAATGGTTTACATGTAGGCACATAAGTAATGTTGGAGTAACTGTACTATAGTACATTCTAACAGGTGCCATTAAGTTTCGGTTACATTAAATCATCAAAATACGCATAAATGTTTAGTGATGTAGGTTCTGGCCAGTACTTTTACAGGTAAAAAATCCTTAGATAAATTATAGTCCAAATATACAAGACACATTCCCATGATGGCATGGTGGTGTTTTTTTTTTCAAAGTAGTACCAAGCTGTAAATTGAAAGGCTAGGTGATATGTTTGGAGAGAATTTAGAGTTATAGGGGGATTATGTCTGATAACACTGGTATACAAATTTTTAGAAGTCATCTGCTTCAGCGATAAAAGGAGCCATTTATCGTTGATGTTCAAGTGCTGAATTCAGATATGACAATTAAACCAACTAATTGGCTATTGTTTCCATGATATTTAAAAGGCGTGGGGGCAATGTTCACCCAGCTGCTATTAACATGGTGGTGGGCAGGCATTTTCCTCTTTGCCTTGATGGCTGTGTTTTTTTTCCTGGGGGGGAGGGTTGAGGGATAACGGGATTCGGCAGAGCTCTCGAGGGGCTTTTGCAGGTCCTGAGCTTTTTCAAAATGCAGGGCACTGGTTGGTTGCAGTTGCCATGCAAGTCAGGTGGGTGGGAGGGGGAGGGGGAGGGATACAGTAGGGGTAATAGTGATGGTACAAGGACAAGGCAGCCAAGCTAGAAGGCATGGAGACCAGAAGGCAGTGACATGGATGGGGAGTGTGTAGCACAAGGAGATCCGATATACAAGTGGGAGGAAGTTGAAGATGTGGGAGGGGCCTGGGATATGACATTATGAGAACAGAATGAGGTGGGCTGAGTGATGCGGAGGAGTTGGAGGCTTGTGTTGGTGGGTCACAGGGTGGAGTTGGGAGCATATTGGCAGCATCTCCCAGGTCTTCAGTGTTGGGAGAGGTCGGGGTACAGGAGGTTTGTGGCCTTGGGGTGGTTCAGGAGTTGGTGGGAGAGAGTGAAGAGGGCGGCCTGGACTCAGCAGTGGTGCTGGAGGTTGAAACATTTGGGCAAGCAGCGAGCATCAAGCTGTCAAACATGCTGGGGATTGCTGTGTGCCACTCAGAGGAAAAAAGGAGGAATAACTTGCAAGCAGGAGCTGGAGTGAATGTGAGAGCAGGGCAGGAGGAGGACGACATGAGCAGGGTTCCTTGGGGAGGTTTGGAAGGTCATAAGTCAGGAAGGGCATCAAAGGGAGCAGTTAAAGAGAGAAGAAAGGGAAAGGACAAAGCAGCGAGCACAGGGCCATGTCCCAGGCCTGAAGAAGAAGAGCCAGCGAGGGTTCGAGGACCGGGTGCAATGGCTTATCCGCAAGAATCTGATGCTTCTTAGTTGGCTAATGTTGCAGCAGGAATAGAGGGCAGATGGAGGGAGGCCCAGTTCAGAATATACTGGGGTATTGGGGTCAGCGAAGGCACGAGGTAGTGACGAAGGAAGTGCTGCAGAGTGGAGCGGGGGTTGGGAGTAGTTTGCAGGATGGCAGGGTCCTCTTTTTGGTGGTTATGGCATGGGGATGCAGACAATGCCTGGGTGATCAGGGAGAGGCTAAGTAGGATGGGGGTAGGGGTGCATCAGGGATTGGTAGTCAGATTTGGAAGGGGTACTTTGGGAGGAATGGGGAGGTGGAAGTGCCTGGGCTATGGGTTGTTGTGCAGAGGGGTATGACTGCTGCTCAAGGGCTAGTGGATCATCGGCATACAGAGACAATTTCCTAGGGAGGGAGAGGAGCTGGTGTACTTCCTACTGTGTGCGCTGCATCTGTTTAGGTTCAGCAGATGAAGGTGAGCGTCCAGGGACGTCTTGGCAGGAAGCATGGAAGCAAAAGGATTTTTCAGTTAGCAGCGTTATGAGGATAAGTGATTTGGTTTGGCGGCAAGAAGTGGTGAATGACAGCAACTAACAGCAAGAGACATCAGCTGGAGGATTGCAAGAGGAAGATTGCAGGTCTCAGGATGGTGAGCAAGCGAAAGGGGATTTGGGTGGGGCAGTGAGAATTAAGGGTAAGAGAAAGAGGTTGAGGGGTGATAACTCTTTGTTGTCTTCTTCTTCAGATTCTTTGTCTTCATCATTGGCATCAGTTACACCTTGGCCGGCACTGAGAGCAGTGGCTGGAGAGGGTCCAGGCAGGTCATTGGACATCTGGCATTAGTAGCTTTGATAGAATTATGGGAAAACTTTCCTAAAGGGTTGAGAAGGAAAATTAGGAAGTGAGGTTACATCGATATTTTAAAATTACTGGAAGGAAGAAGGGGTAAGAAGAGGAAGAAGAAGGATAAAGGTAGGGAATGCCCAAGAAAGTCCCCAGAAAAATCATGAATTGGGTCAGTGCTTTATTTGGTTGGCTAGTGTACTTGGGCATTTCGACACCATGCGGTACGGTGTTCTTTTAGCATACGTGGACAGGATCTTAGGGGCATTTAAAGATTATGAAGAGTAGGCTTGGCTAAATTATAATGAGCGGTTTTGGGATAAAATGGGCAAACCATTTCATGTCTTGGGGCACGCAGGACATCAATTTGTAGTTAACACAAATGGGCGGTAAGAGCAAAGGGGGAAGTAGGGTTGTTCAAGCGAGTTCCTTTTGGGAGTCCAGGGGAGTGGGAAAAAGTAGTACTAGTGTTAAACTACAGCAAGGAAACTCTGATGTTTGTTGGCAATTCGATAAGACCTCATGCTTGTTCTCTGACTGCAAATTTCACCATGCATGTTCAGTCTGTGGAGCGGGCCACCCTGCTACCAAGTGTGCCAAGCATCAATCCGGGGGAGCGCAGACAGAAGGAGCAGGTAGGGGTGCCAAATTGTGAAGTTTTGGCCTCTGTGGTGTTAAATCCAGTAAGGCTTGAGGCAATGTTGGAATGGTTGCAGAGATACCCTAATACAGCATCAGTGGATTTGTTAACAGTGGGGTTTAAAACGGGACTTCCAATTCCTTATGAGGGACCGAGAAGTGAAGGGATTGTCAGGAATGCTCAACTGGCAAGACATTTAGCAGGGGTGGTTAAGGACAAGCGAGGAGCAGAATTGGTAGCAGGCCGTATTACGGGGCCTTTTGATTTGCCACCATTCAAGAGGATGCACTTGTCTCCTTGAGCAGTGATTATGAAGAAAGAGGCAGAGAAATACAGATTGATTTTTAATTTGTTTTTCCCTCTGGGGGATTTGGTGAATGAATTAATATTGAGGGAGAAATGCTTGGTTTGATATGCATCTTTTGATGATGTGGCTGCTTTGGTCGAGGGGGCGGGGGGCTGATGGCAAAGGCAGACATTTTCTATTTGTTGCCAATTCATCAAGGTAGTTATCATTTGTTGGGTTTTGTTTTTCAAGGGAAGTACTTTGTGGATCGTTGTTTGCCCATGGGGTACACTGTGTAATGCTCTTATTTTGTGGCATTCAGTACTTTTGTGCATTGGGTGATGGCTCAGCCCATAGGCTTAGATTCCTTGTTTTGTTTGTTGGGCCATTCGGGGGTGCTCTTGTGCAGACTTATTGCAGGGGTTTTAAAGGTGGCAAGAGATTTTGGAAGTCCTATAACTCACGGAAAGATGGAAGGACCAACTTTGATAATTACTTTTCTGGGAATTGAATTGGATTCAGATTGTATGGTATCATGGTTACTGGTAGAGAAGGTACAGAAATTGTGGGAACGGGTCTAATTGGTGGGATCTGCTAGGAAATTATGAGGATAAGTGATTTGGTTTAGCTAATGCAGTTATTGATTAGGTCATTGAACTTTGCATGCAGGGTCATCCCCATGGGTAAAGAGTTCATCAGAAGGTAATCAGCTTTGTCAGTTTGGGATACTTAGTAGGATAAGTCTTAAAATCATTACTTATCTGGTTAAGTCAGATAGCCGGAAAAGTGCTACTTATCCAGATAAGAAAGATAGATAAATCTCAAACAAAGCTACTTAACTGGATAAGCAGCTCTGTTAGAGACTTATCTATCAATCTTATTTATCCGGTTAAGTAATGCTTTTAAGACTTATCTGGCTAAGTAACCAGATGGCTACTACTTAGATGGATAAATCAGAACTTATCAGCATAAGAGCCACTACTTATCCGGATAAATCAGAATTTATCCAGATAAGTATAATACGTATTCACATTTTTTTTACATGCAGGCCCATGTTGTAGGGTGCATTTTCTAGGGATGTGAATCGTTTTTTGACGATTTAAAATATCGTCCGATATATTTTAAATCGTCAAAAATCGTTAGGGCCACGATACAATACCAATTCCCCCGATTTATCATCAAAAAATCGTAAATCGGGGGAAGGGGGAGGGCAGGAAAAGCGGCACACTAAAACACCCTAAAACCCACCCCCGACCCTTTAAATTAAATCCCCCACCCTTCCGAACCCCCCCCCCAAATGCCTTAAATTACCTGGGGGTCCAGCGGCACACTAAAACACGGCACACTAAAACACGGCACGCTAAAACCCACCCCGACCCTTTAAATTAAATCCCCCACCCCCAAATGCCTTAAATTACCTGGGGGTCCGTAGCCTTAAATTACCTCCGTAGCGGCGGTCCGTAGCTAAATCGGGGGAAGGGGGAGAGCAGGAAAAGCGGCACACTAAATTCTGTGGTCTTCAGCCGGCGCCATTTTGCAAAATGGCCGCCGCAAAATGGCGGCGGCCATAGACCAAAACGATTCGACGCAGGAGATCGTTCCGGACCCCCGCTGGACTTTTGGCAAGTCTTGTGGGGTCAGGAGGCCCCCCAAGCTGGCCAATAGTTCCTGGGGGTCCAGCGGGCGTCCGGGAGCGATTTCCTGCCGTGAATCGTTTTCCGTACGGAAAATGGCGCCGGCAGGAGATCGACTGCAGGTCGTTCAGCGGGGGTCGGAACCCTCGCTGAACGACCTCCTGCAGTCGATCTCCTGCCGGCGCCATTTTCCGTACGGAAAACGATTCACGGCAGGAAATCGCTCCCGGACGCCCGCTGGACCCCCAGGAACTATTGGCCAGCTTGGGGGGCCTCCTGACCCCCACAAGACTTGCCAAAAGTCCAGCGGGGGTCCGGAACGACCTCCTGCGTCGAATCGTTTTGGTCTATGGCCGCCGCCATTTTGCGGCGGCCATTTTGCAAAATGGCGCCGGCTGAAGACCACAGGATTTAGTGTGCCGCTTTTCCTGCTCTCCCCCTTCCCCCGATTTAGCTACGGACCGCCGCTACGGAGGTAATTTAAGGCTACGGACCCCCAGGTAATTTAAGGCATTTGGGGGTGGGGGATTTAATTTAAAGGGTCGGGGTGGGTTTTAGGGGGTTTTAGTGTGCCGCTGGACCCCCAGGTAATTTAAGGCATTTGGGGGGGGGTTCGGGAGGGTGGGGGATTTAATTTAAAGGGTCGGGGGTGGGTTTTAGGGGGTTTTAGTGTGCCGGCTCACGATTTTAACGATTTTCACGATATTTTACACACCCAAACGGCAACAATACGATTCCCTCCCCCTCCCAGCCGAAATCGATCGTTAAGACGATCGAGGACACGATTCACATCTCTAGCATTTTCACGTATTTTATAACTGGCATATATCATATATCCGTACCCCCTCTATCAAATCAACAAAACTCACCTCCACAATGAACAGAGCCTTTTCTCTAGCCGGTCCCACCCTTTGGAACTCCAGACCTACGCACTGAATCCTCTACCCCTAAATTTAAAAAAAAACTAAAAACTTGGTTGTTCCTACAAGCCTACCCATCCAACATGAACCTCTCTCCGAATGTTATCTGATCCCCCCCCCCCGCTCACCTCTCACCCTTTCTTCCTATCGTGCTTACTCATCTCTACTTTCCCCCTCCTTTCCCTCCGCTCCTAATGTATTTTCCACCTATTGTTTGTCAAATAGTATTATATAATGCCATTCTCAATCTTTATCAAACTTTGTGTAAATATCCTTTTGCCTCCCATTCACCTAAGCAGCACCCCCTCCAGAGGTGCTTGCTCCTTGTAAATTATAGCCATCTTCCTATTCCTTGTAAATTATAGCCATATTTATTTAGTTGTTTTTGTTTCCTTAATATCACAGTTACCGTTCAATGTAAAGGCTTTGCCTAAAGTTATTAAGTTACTTGTAAACCGATGCGATGTGCAAACGGATGTCGGTATATAAAAGGTTTTAAATAAATAAATAAATAAATATACATGTAGGTTAAAAAATACACGAGTTGATTTTTGCATATCCATATATACACTTACATGGGCGAGCGCTCAGCAATTTGAAAGTTATCCTCATAACGCAGGATGCTACATACTTAACCTCTCCCCCTAAAGGTGGCTTGTTTCTGAAATCTGTGTAGTTGCAAACTATGTGGGAGGCTGGGAGGTTTTAATGCTCATACTTTATGCAAATTTTCAAAGAGAAATCACCCACATTGCTTCTCTTTGAAAATGAGGATGTGTGTGTGCCAAAAGCCTCTGTGTGCTTTGTACTTGTTATATCGGGGGCAGGGGAGGGCATCAAAATAGTGCGTGAACATTTGGAAATCAAAGGCACTTGTGCTGTTGCTTGCTGCGTTTCTTCCCTGAACTTAAGCAGACCCGCAGGAACATCATTTCTTCCTGCAGCTAAAAGCACATGCGCTATGGAACCTTTGTGTGTTTGTAGCTGCATTTGAGGAGGGTATTTTTCAATCAAGCCACTTCCTCTGAGTAAATACCATGTAAACACTTTGAAAATAGTCCTTTACAAAATCAGCATTTCACAAGACAATTAGATCTTCATGGCCCTAAATATTTATTATTTTCTTTTTTCACAGAGACCTCTATTTTGGTAAATTTAGAGGTAGGCAAAAAAAAAAAAAAAAAAATCTCTGCCATACAAGAGCTGAACATTTCTTGAATAGGTTCAACCGTCTTTATCTGCATTTTATTTGCAGCAGATATAAAAATGCCACAGGTCAATAGTGAACAGATAGTTCGTTATTTATGCCACTCAAGAATTTTCCAAAAATGAGGCCAAAATGACTAACCAGTCCATTAGCCAAAAGACAGCATCTGTCCACCTGTCCTATCATCACCCCATCTGTCAGGTTACTGCTTAATTAACCTTGCTTTTCCTGACAGAGTTTTTGAAGGAAGAAGGAGAGAAAATATTGAAAATTCAGAACTATATTGCTCAGAATAAGAATATCAACTGGTTTAATGCTTTTGGTTGCTATTGCTTTGCTATTTAGTCTTATCCCTCAGTTAACGTTTTCTTTGTTAAAATCTGTTGTACTTATTATGTTATTCCACATGTTTGGAATATGAAATGTTACCGTTGAGATATATGATATCTCAATGGGGATGCTATATATAAAAATAAATCTGTTATTAGTGCACATCTGTGCAAAGGAAGGAAACTTTTTATCTTATCTAACCATGAATCAAACTGAACTGTTCTTGTCCCCTCCCCACAGAAAGCAATAGGAATGTGCAGAGAGAAACAATTTGTTTCAGTTCTTTGGTTCATTTTGTGGGTACCTCAATTTGTTTCATTAGTTTTAAAATAAAAACAAATATTAATTCTATACATTTGTTTTTCATTTTACATTGAAGTCAATGGGAAAAGGACTGAATTGATTTCACTGTAAATGCAAAGTGGGCCAAGACCCAGACCCAACCTGAGACCTGACCTGAGGCCAGGTCCTATCACCAAAGACTAGGTCTAGGCATAGATATAGGCCCAAAGCCAGGTCTTGAGGCCAAGGCCTAGGTCAGGTTGCCAACCGGCTCCAGATTTTTAGGACAGGTTGATCCAGTACTAGATTTATCCCATTACATGCTGGGACTTATTCTGATGTACCTACTACCTATTGAATTTGTGAGTAATATAAAATGTTGCTTTTTCTGTACCAGGCATGAAGAGAGAAAAACAGCAGGGGCTTTGTATAAACAGAAGGAGACAAAGAGATAAGGCTTAGCACATGTCTCCTCCTTCTTGGGCAGCTTCAGCTGCAGGGACTTTGTGTAAACAGCAGAATAATGTTGCTTTCTCAGCATGAGGGGAGAGGGAGGGGAGTCAGGAACAGGACTGAACAAGCAGAAGGAATCGGGGAGATAAGCACAGCATGAACAGGACATGAGTTTAAGCATGAGTCCAGCACGAGTCGTGCTGCATGGAAAAAGGGGTTCAGTAATTGGCTACTGGACCCCGAGAATATAAGAGTATAACCAGTCAGGGAACAAGGGGGGAGGTAAAGAAAAGAGGTTGGCATGATCTGAGCAGCACCTGGACAGACAAGCTAGGGAACAGGGGAATGACCAAAAAAGGGAATTTGTAAAAACACAGAGGGAGATATTGAGGGGGGGGGGGGGGGGGGGAAGGAGAAAAAGGAGGTAGGCCAGGAAGGGGGGCTTGTATAGGCTGAAAATGTGTGCAATCCTGTGAGGGAGTGCCTACTTCTATAAGACACCCGTGCTTGCAAGTCCGTGAAATAAAAAAACTTATACTGCTTCACTAAACTTGTGTTCACTCTCCTTCCTTCCAAAAAAAAGATTTGTTTGTTTCTCTCACATTACCTCAGAAAATCCAGTCTATAAGTACCTGCATGCAGGGGAATAAAACCAGGACTGGATCAACCTGTCCTGAAAATCTGAAGCTGGTTGGCAACCCTGGCCTAGGACCAGGTCTGATGCCAGGGCCCAGCCGAGGCCAGGTCCTGATGTTGAGGCCTGACCTGACCCGAGTTGGATCCCTGTTGCTAAGCCCTAGGCTGAGGCCCAGGTCCCAGTTGCCAAGGCCCATACCCGAATCCTAGGTCTGGGCCTGACCCCAGAATACAGCCAAGGCTAGGTCCTGTTGCCAAGACCCAGGCCTAGGCCTGGCCCAGAGTGAATCGCATCACAGGGGTGTGGACATAGGCTAGACCCAGGCCTGAGACTTATGCCAGGAGGCCCAGACCAGACCTTCTGGTGTCTTCTTTCTTGATTTGGTGACTAGAAATGATGTTCTCCATCTGGAGGATGTGCTGAAGTAGTGTTACTATGGTGCCCTCCTCTAGAGCAGACAGTGCCATTTTGTGGTATGGCTGTACAAGACAGGTATCTGTTGTGTCCGTCGCTGTCCGACGTCTCTGCTCTGCCCACCTTACTTCGTTGGCGACTCCCTTCGGGGTTGATGGAAGGCTAGCTGTTGCGGCGTCTCTTGGCCATCCTCCTCTGGGGTTTCCGGACCGGCTTGATGCTGCAAGCCGCCACGTTGACCAGATGCCTAGGGGCGCGCAGCCCAACTAATGTACCAGTGTTGGCGCGAACCTCAGGGGCGTCCCCCTGAGATGACATCACCAGCTCCAGATAGTTAAGGTCTCAGTTTTCGCTAACAAGTTGAGTTAGCAAGGGATTGGTTACCTAACTTCCTCCTGGTCGCTGCGGATGGGATTCGCTCTCCGCAACCCTAGCTACTCTGCCTCCTCACACTTCACTAGAGGTACCCACTCCTCGGGGGCCTCGCTCTCTCTTTTTCTTTGCAGGTCGCAGTCCGGAACCAGTACTCGCTCCTCGAGGGCCCACGTCCTGACTTGCTCCTGAATATCACTTCTGCTAAGAAGTCATCCCTGCTTAAACATTGTGAGTTTCCATCTATCTCCTGGAGCTTTCCCTGGGTACAGGTACTCGCTCCTCGAGGGCCTAATATATACCATCTCCTGGGCTGCCTTAAGAGACTATTGTGTGAGTGTTACCATTAAGGACTTGTTCCAGTACTCCGCATATACTGCCTACTCACTGTCTTAGTTTCTCTACAGCTCAGCCATCCTGGGATCGCTGTTCCAATACCTGAGGGACTACAGTCCAGCTGGGTGCTTCCAGCTCACTACTGTCACCTTTGGTGGTTTAATATATTGCTTCTAAGAAGTCTATGTTGCTTAACATCAGTGAATCTGTGTCTATCTCTCAGAGCGTTCCCTGGAACCAGGTACTCGCTCCTCGAGGGCCTAATGCATACCAACTCCTGGGCTGCCTCAAGAGACTATTGTGTGAGTGTTACCATTAAGGACTTGTTCCAGAACTCTGCATACCCTGCCTACTCACTGTCTTAGTTTCCCTACAGCTCAGCCACCCTGGGATCGCTGTTCCAATACCTGAGGGACTTCAGCCCAGCCGGGCGCTTCCAGCTCATTACTGCCACCTCCGGTGGTTTACCATATTGTCTAATAAAAGAACTAGTGTGTGTCTGTCTCCTACACTAAGCGTGACCAGTGGCCCCTCTCGGGATTTCTTCCGAGGGCATGGTCACCTGCCACTGGTCCAAGGATCCACCTACAACTATTCAAAATAACTACAGATTGCTAAATACCAGCTTTAACAACAGAGCTTTCTGACAGATTGCTAACTCCTAGCTTTCTCTACAGAGCTTTGACATCAGATTGCTATCTCCTCACAGAGATCACAGCAGATTCACATCAGTATCACAGCAGGGTCAAGGCTGCAGCAGGATAGGTAGGTTCTTCATGCAAACCACTGAAAGGGAGTTAGGAGGTATCTTCTTCCCACTAAAGATTGGATATCCCTCTCCTACCTTTCCACCTCTGAATCAGGGCTTCTAACACAGTCATTTCTGCATGGTATGGATGCAGTGGATGCAATGAATTAGATTGTAGAAGCTTTACTGAATAGGCCACATGGGGCTTTAGGCATTTGTGTAAAAGGTGTTTGTGGGTGTACAGCAATAGTTAGTCCTGTCATTGATATAAGTCTGTCCAATGATTACAGCAACGACTTCCGTAAGAACGCCTGCCTGGCTATCTATATCTTTCCCCACCTTGAACCTTCTGGATATTCTCGGGGATTGAATATGCAGTTCTTTTGGTAGAACTTTGGAGCCCTAATGGATGTTGACATCAAACTATTGCTGCCCCAACACCACATAAGTAGGAAGCTTGTATGACCTTGTCCTCCAGTGCCAGGGCTGGACAGATCCCATGAGCCTGGAACATATACCATCTAAGGCTACAACTTATTTTTAAAAACTCTCCAGACTGGATGATGCATGAGGATATGGGTCATGCCTCATTGTTTTGCATGGCACATACCACACCCATTTGCTCAACATCCAAGAGTTTGAGATGCTTTTGCCAAGAGTGTTGGACCAGGAAAAGATACAAAAATGAGTAAGTTCTATATCTGAGGCATTTGATAGATGCTTATAATTTTAATTTAATTTGCTTTCATATCCTAAGTATATAGGTCAGACTTGTAGCATTCTATTCCCAGTTGTGGCTACTATTTCTTCCTTTGTAATACAGGAAAATAACATGAATTAAGAGTTGTGAATGTCATTTACCTCACTTTGCCACCAGCATCTATGAACTATCCCAGTGAGAGATCATATTCCCTCTCATTCTGTCACTGGATAATGTTTATTACAGAGTGATTTTTCTTAACATGATTCATTTGCTTTACCATTTACCTGGTTATAATATAATGTGAAAGTTTATTCTGTTGCTTTGGTTATTATATAAGCAATTAAGAAGAATATGTGATCCTTACATTCCAATGATATATACTCCACTCTGTATTTTTAAGATTTAGGTTTTCTTAGAATTTCCAAATTATTAGGAATGAAGAATGATTGAATGATATAAGAAGATTTCTCATTCAGCCTTTCATTGCCTCCAGGAAACAAAAGTGAGCCTTAATCCCCTATATTTTTGGATTTTGAAATGCATAGTTCTAGAAACACACAGGGAGGACAATAATGAGAACCATTTCCATAGTTAAAATGCTGTTTTACCCATAGAAATGGGCAGTTTATTCCCCGCCCTCTATGTGGATAAAAGTGCACATGTAAGTCAACAACACACAACTTCTACCTGTATGCTTTTGTCAATGTGCCTGGGGTAGGGTTAAGTCAGGAAAGGCAATTATGCACATAGGCCTGGATTTTCCATTCTCGCACAGATTGGTGAATCCAGCGGTAACGAGGGGCAGACCTGTGAAAGCTGGCAGCGATCGCACCCAATAGCGCCACCGTGAAAGGTGGTGCCAATGGGCACGCTACTGGCGACGATAACGGTCCTTACCTTATCGCTGCCAGCGAAGATAATGCAATGTCCACCTCCTCACCGCCCCGACTCCTCCCCTCGCCACCCCTGGCAAGCTATCGCATATGAAAAGGCTTAGAAAATGACCCCCATAGTTTGGAATAGTTATATTATCCAAATATTCTACTTTTTTACTTTTTTCATGGAAAATAATAAAAAGAATACTTAGCCAACAATTCTGTTCAATCATCCAACTGTTTTCAAATATTCCCAACATGAATCATGACGCTGAGGCGCCATGTTCCTATCCTTTTAGAGATGCTGAATGTGTGTCCGGGATTTACAGAATATTTTGGCCTAGATGTATCTAAAATAATTCCTCTGAAGAAGACTGAGATTCAGTTGAAACATGATTCATGTTGGGAATATTTGAAAACAGTTGGATGATTGAATAGAATTGTTGGCTAAGTATTCTTTTTATTATTTTCCATGAAAAAGTAAAAAAGTAGAATATTTAGTAGAGGTGTGAATCGTGTAATCGATCGTCTTAACGATCGATTTTGGCTGGGGGGGAGGTAAATCTGATCGTCGAGTTTTTTTTTTCTAAAAATCGTTAAAAATCGTAAATCGGGGGAGGGCGGGAAAACCGGCACACCAAAAAAACCCTAAAACTATGTCATATGGGCGACCGTCGCCCATATGACATAGTGAGGGCAAAGGTAGCGCCGGCGCCATTTTGAAGATTGGCAATACGGCCCGCGTGCAGGAGGTCGCTCCCGGACCCCCGCTGGACTTTTGGCAAGTCTTGTGGGGGTCAGGATGCCCCCCCCCAAAATGGCCAAAAGTCCCTGGGGGTCCAGCGGGGGTCCGGGGGCGATCTCCCGCACGCGTGACGTCGGGAGCCAGGAAACAAAATGGCGCCGGCGCTACCTTTGCCCTGTCACATGATAAGGGCAAAGGGCCACCGGCGCCATTTCTCAACGCAGCGGTGGCCAGAGAGCGGTAGGAGATCGTGTCGGGTCCCCCCAACTGGACCCCAGGTAATTTAAAACATTTTGGGGGGGTTCGGGAGGGTGGGGGATTTGTTTTAAAGGTTCGGGTGAGTTTTAGGGTTTTTTTGGTGTGCCGGTTTTCCCGCGCCCTATTTAACGATACAATACAAATGCCCCTGACGATAAATCGGGGGCATTTGTATTGTATCGCGTATCTAACGATTTTGGACAATTTTAAAATTATCTGACGATAATTTTAATCGTTCAAAAACGATTCACATCCCTAATATTTAGATAATATAACTATAGTACAGAGTTGATTAAATTTTAAAATTAATAAAGTAATTGTGGATAGATTCAAATGACAGTAAATGATTAAAAGGAAAATGCTCTAAACTGAATACAGCCTGCGGCCCATTGCGTGGCGAGAGGCTGCAGATTAAAGCATTACAGAGCTTAAGATCTATGATATTGTCATTTGATGAGATTGTGTTGAAGTGTTTTGTGGAGTTAGAGATTCTAGTTCGTCTCCTCTCTCCTTGTATTAGATTTAAAGTTATCCATGTATCTGTACCCAGATCACTTTAATCTTCACCGGCTATATTCAAAATATAGCCACTTGAGTACCAAAAAACAATAAGCCCCTTCCTGACCAGCAGGCCTGATTTCTCCACCTTCCCCACTTCACCAAATTAGTAAAACTGGTGTTGGGCAGAGCACCTGGTTTTCCCTTTCCCAAGACTACCAAAATAATAAAAAAAAATTGCAGTGGCCATAGCAGCACCAGAAGCCTACCTGCCCCCCTCCCCAATTTTGAAAATGGCACATGGGCTCTGGGTCCCCACCTAGTCTCCATCCTGCCCACCCCCCTATGATGCCAACACCATGCACTGCTTGAACGATGGGCAAGTATCATTCCTTTACTGATGGTCTTCTGACAATGAAGACATTCAACAAAATGCTGATCCTCCATATAATACAGTGCCTCCACACCTCTGATTTCTTGATTCTTGGGGACTGCTTCTGGGGCTGGGGTAGAGGATAAATAATGAAGAAAAAGGCCAGGGGCATCTCTCATGCTCTCAACTACCTGCTGTTCTTGTATGGGGCTCTTGGCTCCCGCAGGATTAGTTACTGCCTCTACAGCTATGTTATCCCCCTGAAGCTGCTCACTGGATATCACACCAGTAACCTGATTCTCCAAACCTTCTGCAGAAACCAGACTTTCAAGATCATCTTCCTCTCAGTCTTCAAATTCCAAATGTAATTCCACTGAATCAATAGGATCTTGAAAGATCTTCTCTAGATACTGGTCAGAATGAAGCAGGAAATACTGTTGATGACCTCCTAATGATACTGGTTCCTGCTGCTTCCATCCTCCACTGATTCTGCCTCTGCACCATACCAACAATGGAGACGAGAGAAGGCAGCTGCTGTTCCAGCTTCTCACCCCAATCCTATATCTCTAGCTTGTTTTCTTTTCTTATTTATTTATTTACATAGTTTTATATTCTACAGCCTCCATTAAATACTTGTTCGGTGCGGATTCCAACTAACATACAGTATAGAACATAAAATACAATACAGTACAATACAAATATATACTTTGCATTAAAATAGCAATACATAAACAAAATTGCACAAGCATTAGTTGAAAGCTAAATTAAATAACCTAGCCTTAAGCTGTTCTGGAATTTCAAATCTTTTTCCTGTCGCAGCATTGCATAACTCTGGGCCAGCAATAAATAATGCTTTTTTTTCCATGTTTTATATACTTGTAGCTTATAACATCTAACAGAGGGCATTACCTTATCCACGAAGAATTGTAAGTTTCATTTAACTGAAATTTATACAAAATTGTCAATATTTTAAATTGAATTTTGTATTGAATGGGCAGCCAGAACAGATTTTGTAAATATGACATTATCATATCTCTATAACAGTGCCAGTTATTACCCTGATGATATTTTTTTTTACCAGTTGCAAAACCTCTAACAGTTTCTTTGACAACCCTACATAAACTACATTACAATAGTCCAAACTGCATAAAACCAAAGCCTGGATCACTAATCACAAATCAGCTTAGAAATATAGTACTTCGACAAACTCTCACAACTCCAGCTGCTACCAAATTCCCAATCAACCACCCTTATCCACAAGAAAAGTTTCCAAATAAACAGGATCAAGAAAAATAAACTTATTCTTCTGAAATGTTATCAGACATTTACAAGGAAATTTAAGAGAGAATGTGACTCCTAAAGCCAAAACTGTCTCAAATGAAAAACTTTCTTCTAAGGTGAGTATTACTAGAAACATCAGGGAAAACTTGCACTCTCTGTCCACACAAAGAGAAATTCTTCATTTAGTACTTTTGGAGCACAAGATTCTTATCTTTTTCCAAACCAACCCCCTCATTTATCAAAATGTGCTAAGACGTTTTCGCATGCGTTAAGGGCTTATCGCATATGAAAAGCCCCATTAATGCATGTGATAGGCCCTTACCGCATGCGAACACGTCTTTAACGCATGTGATAGCACCATATCGGAGGTGAGGAAACTCACCCAAAGATGAGATTTGGCCAGTGTTCTCTCAACCTAGCTTGATGTTACCCAGTTAGAGAGTCCATTAAGCTAGGTTGAGAGAACATTGGCCAAATCTCATCTTTGAGTGAGTTTCCGAGGGTCATCAAATCTTCACAAGAGACCACTGTTCTGTTCATACGTCTCACGTTGAATGTCAAAGTGGCCCCTAACCCCCTACACTAATACCTAAACCTCACCTTGAGTTACTAGGCGGGCCTAACATAGGGATACAAATACCTATCTAGGGAAAAAGTATCACGGCTTCTCTCTTTCTCTCTCTCAACAGTGGTCCCCCAAGGTTAAATGCAGGAAAAACACCAGGTCTGGCACTTATTGCAAGGTCTGAAAAGGTTATCACAATTTGCACTAACTTAGCTCTTCATATAGGTAATTAGTGCAAATTGCAACATACTGTATATTAGCATAAACCACACCCCTTTTGCTATCACATGCGATACTTATCACATTTTGATAAATCCAGGCCTAAATGTAATTATCAGAGTAGCTCTATTAGGAATATTATCTATAGATGTTTCTAAAGAAGATGTTAAATTAGGACTATCAGCCTGCAATAATTATCTTCAGAGCCTTGATTTTCCTTTTTATATTGAGCTACATAATACATTTTAAAAATCAATATTTCTTTATCACTAGAGATATTCAAAATTTCCTGCATTTAGGGGTAGATTTTCAAATGTTATGGGCACGCGTGCATGTGTGCGTGCTACCCGGCGCGCACACATGGACGCGTGATTTTATAACATGCGCGTGCTGACATGCGCATGTTATAAAATTTCAGGTCGGCGCGCGCAAGGGGGGTTAGAGTAATGCATTTACCTGTGGCGACGCATCAGGGCCTTCCCCAGTTCCGTCCAAGTCTGCCCCAATTAAGGAGCGGACTGGGAGTGAACTTCCCAACCCCCTAGCCTAACCTCCCTTCCCCTATCCTGCCCACCCCTCAACCATACCTTATTCTAAATACCCCCAAATTTATTATTTTACCTTTTGCTCCTGCTTCCAAGCAGGAGCAAGTTGCGGGTGCCAGCAAGGGGGTGCACACTACCACTAGCACATCTTGTGCGCGCTGCTGCCAGCGGCCTTCCCCATTCCCTACCCCTAATCTAACCTTCCCACCCCTTCCCCTAACCTTCCCACCCCCTAGCCCTATTCTAACCCCCCCGACCTCTATCTTACCTTTTGTGCCTGCCTCCGGACAGGTGCAAGTTGCGTGCGCCGGCAGCCTGCTGGCACGCGATACTCCAACACAGCAGCAAATGGACACTGTGCCAGAGGCCTCTGGCCCTGCCCCTTCTTTTAAAGCCCCGGTACTTAGACGAGATGCGTTCCAGGGCTTTATGCACGTCACCGGGCCTTTATAAAATAGTGCTTAACCCGATTTATGAGCGTAGAGCTTTACGATTTACGAGTAACCCGATTTATGAGCTCAGAGCTTTTAAAATCTGGCCCATTGTGTTTTGGGGAGAGGGGGAGAGAGAGAGCCTCTGAGGAAGTGCACATATTGGTCAACTTTTTCTACCACTGTAGGAGGGGGAACTAGTAACTCGGGGTGAGGTTTTGGTGGTGGCCTAGGTTTTGGGGGGCAGTTTTGCATGCACAGTCAGAGATACGAACAGCACAGTACAGAACAGTGAAGATTTGATGTGATTTGGAGTGAGGAAAGGTACACAAAGATGAGATTTGTACATTGTACTCTCGACCTAGCTTGATAGCAGCTAGGCAGAGTGCATCAAATTAGGTCGAGAGTACCATGCTGGCTGCAGGAGTAGATGCTGTTAGTCTAACAATGTAGATTGAAAGAATCTTCCAACTCCTCACCAAGGGTCGAGCCCCTTAGGCACATGGCTTTGGCAGTGTACTGGTGGCTGCGCCCCGCTGCATCGGGGTTTAAATTCTCTCAGCTGGCAGGCAGTAATGACATCACAGGAGCAACACTGAGACAAGATATTCCCAGCTCATTCATGTTATAAAATCCGATGGCCGCCCACATATGCGTGCTGGATTTTAAAATATGCGCGAGCATGTGCAGGCGGCCCGCGACTCATGCGTGCAGGGGGAGAATTTTACAAAGCAATGCACAGCAATAGGAGTAGGGCTTCCCCATTTCCCTCCCAGTCTGCTCCAATTAAGGAGCAGACTGGGAGGAAACTTCCCTATATCCTTACCTAACCTTATTACCCTTTCCCCTCTCCTCCCCAACCCCTACCCCCTACCTATTAGAATTTTATTTTTTACGTTACTGCTCCTTTGGATCAGTATAGACTGCGCGCTGGCTGGCTGCTGGCGTGTGCTTCCCTGAGACAACGGCTATCGGTGCCCCTTTGGAGAAGCCTGGCACGTTGGTGCATAACAGGGTTTACGCGCGTTTTCAAAATGTGCACTATGGGGTAGATTTTCAAACGTGCGTGCGTGCGTCCATGTGTGTGCGCTACCCGGCACGCACACATGGACACCCAATTTTATAACATGCATGCGCAGGTGCGTGCATGTTATAAAATCGAGGGTCGGCGCTGGGGGTTGCTCGCGCCGGCACCCTGCCAGCACATGATCCCCCAGCACAGTGGCAAATGGACGTTGTGCTGGGGGCCTCTAGCCAAGACCTGCCTTACCCCCAGACTGTCCCACCCCGCCCCCTTCCCAAAGCCCCGGGACTTCCATGTGTCCCGGGGCTTTACGTGTGTGGCCGGGCCTTTGAAAATAGGCCCGGCACGCATAAGGCTATTTCCGCTCGTAGGCCTTTTAAAATATGGCCTTATGTGCGCAAGGCTCGACCACACGCGAAACCCTCTGTTTTTACGCCCGTGGCCCGTTTAAAATCGGGCCTTTTATTTTTTACTCAGCTTTTATTTCAATGAATTTTATATTTGTTTTCAGTAACCCTTTTACAATGGAAAGAGCTCTTCTATTTGGGGCCTGCTGGGTACTTCCAAGTGACCTAGATTGATCATTGTTGGAGACAGGATGCTGAGCTTAATGGACCATTGGTCTAACCCAGTTTGGTAGTTCTTATATTTTTATAAGAGATTTATATTTTTGTATTAGGAGGGTGTGGGGAAGGGAAGGCTCAGCGCTAACATCTACACAGAGTGGGATAGGGGGAGGAGCCCACAAAATTTTCTTTAGCTCAGTCTTGCACATTTCAAGTTTCACTTTTAAATTAAGGAGATCCTGAGAATGGAAAAGACTGGCCAAAGTAACATAATATCTTTCACAAATGTAGCATCCCATTATATGCTCAAGTTATTGAGAGATTAGAGAGAAATGTGACCTGATATCCACAACATTTTTGCATCAAATGATAGCCCTTATTTTTCAGAAGGAAAACACTTTTTGTTTGCCTGGGTACATATAAAGAAATAAGATGCTATTGTGATTTAAAGGTTTTCTAGCAAACCCTATCCACCCCCGAAAAACAAAATCAAATTTCCTGTAGCCATGAAGGTTGCGAACACCTTGGCTGTCAAGGGATTAACCAACTTATAGTGTGTTTGTTGTCATTGAAAGAAAGGGCTTACTGAATTTAAGAAAGTATATTACTGTATCTCCATAAAGCATTATTATATGAGTATATCCTTCTGTATCAGCTGCTTTAATTCTGATTCATTTAGCTAAGAGCTTTATGGTAGAAGGTGGAAAACAGGGGTAAAGGGGGTGACCTCGTCTTGCATCATAAGAATACTAGGCAGTGGTGAAACAGTATCTGTGATTATCTCATTGGCAAGTATCCTCCTAACCTTGAGAAATCATGTCTCATAAAAGATTAGAGGACAGTAAAACAAGGCTAGGGATTTACATGAAATCAAGATTAAGCATTTCATTATTCCACTGAGTTGAAAAAAGTGTGCTTTTTCTATTACATTATTAATTATTGAATGTGCATAGACATATTTAAGTTCACAATGTTTTTACTAAAGCAAACCTTGCTCTTAAGACAATAGTTTAATTGCACTTGTAGTTATACACATTTCTTAATACCACTGGGGCAAGAAAGCTTTGTCTCCTCTTAATTTGTATCTGATGAATCATTTCCTCATGCGGTTATCAAATGGTTTCATTTTTACAATAATAATTTTTCAGTTATACAATAATAGCAATAATAATAAAACTGTGCCATGAAACTAGACTGAAAACAAATTATATCATCTATTATGCAATAGGTTATTCCATACTATGATCGCATGGTAATCAAGCTTTAAATACGAACAGTATTTTGACTCTTTATTGCTCTTTATTATTTATCCAAGAATTCTCAATTTAATAGAAAGAAAACCAGAACTAATAAGTTTAGGTTTGGAAAACAGATTGTTTTATTTTGCCATGTAGCTTGGCAAATAAGTGCTAGGGGTGTGCTGTCATTTTAAAGTAACAAGGAAATAACATTTGTTGTTTCATTTTGAGTCATGGATTCATTTCCCACCTGAAATGACACAAGAAACAATGAAATATTTTGTTTTGTTGTTTCAGCGTGCATTAAAATCATTTAGTGGGTACTAAAATCACTTAGCAGGCACTAAAATTATTTAGTATGTGCTAAAATAACTGAAATAAAATGAAATTAAGCAAAATGAAACAAGTTTTTCATGTAAGTAAATAAATGCAGAGTCCTTATAAGCAGAGATATGGACAACAGACAAAAAGGACAGCCTTCAAAATAGATATTTAGGCCTCTAAAGGAGTTGCATGCTTGTCCCCATACAAATTTACTTAGAGAATTCATTAACATCTTCATCCCTCCCCCAGATTGTGCAGCAAAGAGATATTCTACAAAAAATGTTTCTCATTAAGGACCAGATTTTTAAAGCCATTTAGTTGCATAAAACAGAAGCAAAATAAGCTGGGGCTCAGTGCATGCAAAAGTATGCGCATAACTTGATTTCAGCAGACTTTTATGCAAATTGGGGAGAGACATTCCAGGGGGCAGAGCTGGGATGGAGTTTGAACTTACACACATACTTGTTTTGGGTTGGGGTTTTTTGTTTTTTTTTTTTTAAATCTTTTATTTTTATCATCCATTTATATTACATCTCCAGAAAAGCTCTTGCACAAAGTGCACTGACAAATAATGAAACGTGTAAACACTTATCCAAATATGAAGAACAAAGAAATAATATCAATGCTACTAGTCTGCCATATTCAGAAAAGGGATACACAATTTCAAGAAATTAATCATAAGGCAAAAGAGAAAAAAGCAAGCAGAAACCATCAGCATAATGCACACAAGGATCTGAAATGTTAGCTAGGAGCATTAGAGGTAGGGGAGGAGGGCAGCTTCTGCCTCCTGGAACAATTTGTTACAGAAAAGTCACCAGCTGTGAAGGTTCATAAAAATGGATTTTCCTAGATAAATCTTTGATGGCAAACTTGCAAGGGGAAATTTAACCAAAAGAGTGCTCCCAACTGTAAAACTCTGGGCCTTAATAAAAGAAATTCCCTACATTTTTTTTGTTGCATGGTTTTAGCCACATCTGAAAAGGCATTTTAAAATAAAACATAAAAAGTATGTGAGTAAGTTATCCTGCAGAAGTTACGTCCTTACTAGGGCAGTCATAACTTTGCACTGCGGAGTGTGGGAGGGTTATCAGGACACTTACCCATGAATTTCCAAAGCAAATTTATACACTAAGTACACTTTGAAAATTTAGGGTTAACTCTTTGTGTTAAAGTTATGCACAGACAGTTATAAAATTACCCCTCTCTGAGCTTTGCTATCCACAGGTCAGTTCCCTAAAGAGAATAGGATCATGAACATCTAGAGGTCAAAATTCAAGGGAGGTAATTTTCAAAAGAATTTATGCATTTAAAAGAAGCATATATTGTAGCAATTTTCAAAAGGCCATTTACATGTGTAAGGGTTGCTCCGATCCCTTACCAATAAATTTGCCCTTGGTTAGCACTAAGGGTGAAGTTTAATAACTTTTTATTGACCTTCCCTAAGGTTTCCCCCACCTAAGGTGTTGGGATTGGTCATCTCTGCCTATAAAAAAGAAGCTGGCAGGGGCAGTGTGGCAAGTGGTAGCTGGAGTTGTGTTTTCTAGTGAGAGGAGTGGAGTGGCCTAGGCAACTACAAACAGAATGTTTTGTTTTTGGACCTGTTTCCTTTTAGGAGGGAAGCCCCACTGGCTGAGGGGATCAGGATAGCGTGCTAGTCTGCCCTACTACCAGCTGAAGTGGGGATTCCTGTCCTAGAAGTGAGAAGAGAGCTGAGTTGAGATGAGAATAGTGTTGTTTTTTCCATTTTTTTTTTGCAAGGGGAGGGGGGTGGGGGGGAGAAGATGTTTTGCTACTGCCCACCAAAAGCAGAAGAGGACTTGTTATATTATGAACGTATTTTAGGGACTCTGCAACCCAAATTCTGGGACTCTGAGTCCCACCAGAGAGACTGAGATCACGTTTGGTCACCCCGGAGTGTGGGTATTCTATGTTTAGGGATACAGGCTTAGAAAACCCTGAGGTAAGCAGAGGCACTTGGGGACCCTATTGTTATTATAAGAGGATTCATGGACATTGATTTTTTGAAGTGGACTTTAAAGTTTATTTTTGTTGTGGTAGACTTATTTTGAACCCCAGTTCAAGTGTCCTGCCTATTCTTCCAAGAGAAAGAGCCATCCAGCTATGTCATCGGACTGTGAGTACAAAGTGAGAATGAGTGTCCAGACTAAAAATGGGTCCCCATCCTCAAGAGCCTAGGGGCCCTGGACGTGCATCCTCCTCCCTGCCGGAAAAGATCCCGGCACCCTGGTGGCCTGTAGAGAACTGGGTTCTGAGAGAATGAAGGGAAGTGGAGGTCTGGGGAGAGAACTGGCCCCAGGGAAAGCTTTGTACCCCTGCGTTCCGGGAGGTCCCCAAAAAGGGGTCACACGCACATAAAGTGCATTTAGGCTGGTAAAACCTTTTGAAAATTCAGCCCTATGGAGTGAATCTTCAAAGCCCATTTAGGTGCACAAAACCCAGTTTTACGTGCGTAAATCCTTTGGAAAATTACCTCCAAAGAGTTTTTTGTTTAAATATCTTTATTGATTTTCACAACACTGTACAATCGTAAATACAAATACAGATGAAACACTGGAATGCTAAGAACAGATTGGGAATCATAAACAATGAATCCCCAAGTTGTGTGTCCCCCCCGAACACAATCATGGGCAAAGAGTAATTGTACATCAAAAACAGAGAGCAAGCTGGTGAAACCTTCACAGCCGCCCTCAGAAAAGAGTGAGCCCAGTTACTCCCCTCCACCTCCCCTAAGGCCTTAGTGAAGAGCAAGAATATAAAATCACAGAGACTTAAAGAGTTAGTGGGCAGAGGGCAAGAGAGAGATCGTTGAGAATGGATTTGCGAGCTCTATGGGGCAAGGATTGTATATAAACATCCCAAATAAGCAAAACCGATCTGAATTTATGAGAATTATCAATTCGTTCTGCTAATTTCTCATTAAGGCAAAAGACATGGATAGTCCTCTGCTGCCTGGCTCAATTTTGTCCAGGTAACTCATTTCCTACCCAAATTTAGTTGCCCAAAAGAAGCTGGTCTATTTCAGGAGACGTGGTTACAGTTTAGCCGGCTAGTGCTGATATACAGTGCTACCCAGCTAAAGTTAGCCAGGCAAGTCTAGCTGGAAACATATTTGTCTCAAAGTATTCCAGATAAATTTATCTGTGCATTTTCAGTGGCAGACCTATCTGGACAAATACCGCTAAATATCAGGTAACTGTAGGAGAGATGTCTTTCTGATTAGGTTTATTTGGCTAACAGGGTAACTTTCCCCAGTGCTAGATTTAAGATTATGCTGCCCATAGTCAGAGGACTGAGGATGGGGGGGGGGGGGGGGGGGGGGGGGGAGGTGGTTCACCACCAGAACGCAGGGGGACACCCAGTTTTTGGGCATCTTCAGAATTTGGCTCCCTAGGCTCATTGCCTATGTCCAAATCTGGCCCTGGCTTTCCCACTCAGCAGCCTGCTGCATATCTGCCTCCAAGTGTTCTCTGTCCACCAAAAATACTTTATCCTTTTCCTTCCTCACATCACCAATGTTCCCCCACTTATTTGGCTTTCTTCGTGCAGTTACTGTTGCCTCTTACATATCATCTTCACGTCTGCACCCTTGCCCCATTCTGACCTCCCCCTCCCCCCACTGGTTTCATACAGCCTTTTCCCCCTCACTTTTCCCCCATTTCACCCACAATTGCCTCTCACATGCCCTGTTATCCCCATCACTCCTTCATCTCCCATTGCTTCTCACAGATACCAGCCCCCGATATTTTCCACCTTTCTTCCTCCCTCTGGTTACCTTACCATATGGTACCCACACACAGTAGTTTATGTAACAGTCACCTGATATGCGTCGCACACAGACTAGAACCACAAACAAAAAAGGCAATAATGCCCTAACATCAGATGGAACATAACGAGTGTCCATTCATTTTCTAAAATTACATTTTCCTCTTTATAGAGGGCAGGATGAAGCAGGTGTTAGTTCTGCTGCTAGAGGGTCAAGAGCTGATGATGAGGAGATTCAGTCTGTGCCCCTTTAGGCTCCTGTGAGCTAAAGGGTCTTTGAGGCTCCTGAAACCTCTACAACTGCAGCTGCAGTACGGTAGGAAGAGAATAAGCACAGACGTTTTCTTTCTCCCCCACCAAATTTACCCTCACACACACCTTCTATTTGGTTCACGCAGATTTCTTCAGGAATATTTACATGCATGCTTTTGAATTTTTTTTTTTTTTTTTTTACTGGCACTAGTCCAAATGCAAGCCTTGGCACGGGCTCTGTCACAGGTATGAGACTTGGTGGTGTCAGTGCTGACCAAGATAGTGTGGGCGATCTTTTAATTAGCACAGAATGGCAGGGAGATGCAGTGCCTATTCATGTCCTCTGCTCCTCAAATTGCACTCATTTGTTTTTGCCAAGGCTTTAATTTTTAAATAGCATGTTATCGCTTTTAACAAGTATATGCGACAGCCTTCTTTCTAGGCTTAGTTTCTAGCCAGGAGCAAATACTTAAAACTCTAGCTACAAATCTTCATGTGACAAGGCAAAGCCATGCTCCAAATATAGCTCTTCATATCGAACAGCACAGTAAGTCATCATTATATTACTTTTTAATTAAACTGCTGATTGATGAGCCAGTTCTGTGACTCAGCGGCAGCACTTTGCACAGCTACGCTGGAGGCATGGGCTCTGGTTGGTGCTCCTCAGGCTGTCTAGGGATGCTGTGAAGGCAGCATTTATAGCCCCTAGGAGAGGGCACCACTAAGGCCTAGAATCCACATGCACTGGGTTTTGACGGGAACTGTGATCTGTGGCCCCTGCTCCCTGACTATCGTTGTGATTGCTGAGCCAGATGGGGGTAGGGGAGAAGATTATGAAATGGGCTAAAGCAGCAAGGTAGTAATGAATGTAGGTTCATGGCACAGTAGCTGACCAGAAACTTGTTCTGACTCAACTGGAAGCTCAAAGGAGCAGGAGGAAACCACCAGGCCAAAATGTACCTTCACTTTACCCCCCACCGATTAATTATTAGTTCCTTTGATTATTAATTGACCTATATGCTGAATTATATATTATTACAAATCTCTGAACTTTACTAGCTCACATCCTGTGTTATGTGAGCTTTCTTTGTGGAAGGCTGGCCAGAGTTTTATATACTTCAAGGTTTTGTAACATCACATCTAAATTACACAGCAAATGCATGTGTAAGGTATATCCATTTTCAAAGTGGACTTACAAGCCTAATGCCACTTTGGAAATCACCCCACAAAGTTTACCCACACACACTTGCTATTTAATACATGTACATTTTTCAAGAAAATTTACAAGCATACTTTTGAATTTTCAAATGCAATCACTTAAGTCCAAACCCCTCCTCAACCCTGCTCCCAGGAATGCTTCTGCTCAGTCGGGGTAAATTCACACGCATACCTGACATACGCAAGCAAGTTTACCTGTATACCGGATGGGCAATTTTGTAAAAGGCCATTGCTGAATGTACACATTGTTTTACCCATTGAAGTCCCTTTAAAAATTGCCCTCCCGATGTCCTCTCTGCAGTGGATCAGCATGGCCATCTCAGCAGAAAGACTTTCATACTGAAGATTCATGGTAAATGACTTAAGCTCCTCACTGTAGTCTATGAGGTTGGGGTGGATTTTCAAAAGATGTATCTGGCTAAATTCAGAATTTATCTGGATAAATGTAACCAGTTAAACCCCTCCTCTCCCTGTCAAGGCACACAAATTTAGCTGGGTAGAAATGGAGTGCTTCTGCACATAAATTCCTGGGGTAGGTTTTTGATTTAGCTGGTCAGTGTGGATTTTCAGTGCTAATATTCTAAATTTTCCCGTACAAATCCAGTCACACAAATAGCAGGTCTAAATCTAGCTGGATACATTTTGCATGGTTAAATTTAGGTACATTTTCAGCCGCAAACCTAGTCAGATAGGTTTGACTGGAAATTCTACTAACAATATTACTCTGTGGATTTTTGAAAATTGACCTGTTAGTTGACTGTGATAGTTTAAGCAGCTATGGTGGCGAGCAAATAGGCTCCATTCTAATATGGTGACAAAATAGTGATTGCATGTGAAAACAAATTCTTCATGCAATCCGTAGTACTGGATATATTTAAACACTTAAAAATTAATCTTTGCGAATGGATGTCTCTATTAATATTAACATGTCTGTAACCTTACCATGTTTGTAAACCGTTATGATGGCTTTATAATGAAGCCGAATGACGGTATATAAAACCTGATAAATAAATAAAGAAGTAAATAAATAAAGTAGCTATGGTAAGTAAATAAGCTCCAAATTAATAGATCAGCTAAATAGGTGGCAGCAAGTGAAAAAAAAAAAACAGCAATCAAGATGGTGACAAAACAGCAATATCAAGTGAAGGAGTCTCTAAATAACATGGTAGCAAAATAGCTACAGAAAATGACGGGGACCTAAGCAATATGACAATGAAGACGCAACGGCAAGCGGAAAGACCCAAGGCAATATGGCAAGCAAAGAAGGCCCAGATTAAAGCTGTTCAATGTAGTAAGGGGACGTGAGAAAGGATTCACTTAACCCATATTTGGGATAGATAAAGACTTCCAGCAAAATGATAGGCCAAGTACTTCAGTGAAAAAAATAATTACATTCTAGGGCCTGATTTACTAAGGCTTTTCTCCCATTCTGTGTCTGTGGGGAAAATTGCTTGGTAGAACAAGCCCTATGCTAGAAAAACACAAACAAGAGGCCCTGCGTATCTAGGGGGAAAATCAAATAACATCCCCATTTACAAGATCATAGGTCTTCTTCCAGTTGGAATCCCCTAATATATTACGAGTTTCATAAAGATATTCATGACCCTCATGATGCCTTTTTGCATTGGCAGAGTCACTCTCCAGATGTTACCAGCATTTGCAACTGGATTCAAGAAGCCTGCTGAGCACTGGTCTTGTCACAATGTCTATTCGAACTTGGGGTATGACACTTTGGTCGCCATATTGCTCCTTTTAAATATACTCAAAAGCACATATGCAGCTCATCTCCTTAGGACGCAATGGGGGAAAGGAAATACAAGAAAATTAGAAATCTTTAGAAGGAAATTAAAGGCATCACAATACAGGAGTTCGAGAAGATGTATATTTATGCAGAATTGAAAAAAAAAAAAAGTAGTTAGTAAATTTATTGATGTAGCTGCTCCTGAACTCATGTGACTCATATCTTGTTACCATGGCATATAGATGCAATTTAACTTATATCAGTTGACAGACCTATTCAGGGCCACATGACCTATTATAATACAGAGTACTGATGTGATTTTTATTAAAAGCAGCAGATGGAATTTGATTATAATATGAAGGTGCTCTCAGTTATCAGATATATTATTTTGGAGACACTTGGCAGTTATTTTTTGAGTCTTTTTATTTTTGTGATTGGCTGATATGAGTTCTTTCATGTGCCTTGAGATTTCACACAGAATTCAATGAGCCTCTACTCTTTTTCGCCCTATGTTTTATTTTTTTTTATGTATTTTGTTTTCGTTACAAGCCTGCATTCCAGAGAAAATTCTTATAGGTAATATATTTCCTGTTTATGCAGCTGAGTTACGATTTACTGGCAGAAGTGAGGTCAATGGCTCAGGCCCTCAGTATATACATCAGCTATTTTCTTTCTTTATTTTCTTCCGCATTAGTAGACATGCTTGGTCTAAAAAGAAGAGATGAAGGAAAGTGACATACTGTATGAGCATCAGCATATTTAAAGCTTTAAGAAAACCTGTTTAACTATTTTAGTTTGGCCACAATCCAAAAACATAATGGGGTAGATGTTACAAATTTGCACACACTCGTACTTTTGTTCGGGCACCAGGCGCAAACAAGAGTACGCGGGATTTTAATAGAGACGCGCGTAGCCAGAAGTCTAAGAAATAAGATGGAAGAGGTAGAGTGTATAGCAGTGAATGATGAGATAGACATAATTGGCATCTCAGAGACTTGGTAGAAGAAGGATAATCAATGGGATGGTGCTATATCAAGGTACAAAGTATATGGTAATGATAGGGGGAGGGGGGATCAACTTGGTGGGGGTGCGGTCCTTTATAGAGATGTGCAGTCTTTTGCAACAAAATAGGAAATAAAGATGAAATTTCCTATTTCGTTGCATTTTGGGAAGGAAAAAAAAACCTGATAGAAAAACTCACGAAATTTCATGACTACAAATTGTGTGGGATTTCCTATCGTGTCTTTTTTTTTTTTCAGGAACTGCATATCTAATTAAAAATAACAAAAACCCACCACAATTCTTCAAATTTAACTAAATGAAAAGCCCCACACCCTCCCAATCCCCCCAAGACTCACTCAATGTCCCTGGTGGTCCAGCAGGGGGCCCAGGAGTTCAGAGCAATCTCCAGCTCCCAGGGGCCATCAGCTGCCAGTATTCAAAATGGTGTCAGTGACCCTTTGCCCTTATCATGTGACAGGGGCCTCTGAGCTCCCAGGCCCCCTGCTGGACCACCAGGAACATTGAGTGAGTCTTGGGGGAATCGGGAGAGTGGGGGGCTTTTACATTTAGTTAAATTTGAAGGATTGAGGCTTTTTTTGTTGGTTTTTTTTTTAACGAAATTGACAATGGAAGAAAAATTTCTGATTCGGGGGTGGACTTAAATGGTCCACCCCCGAACCGAAAAACAAACCAGCACAAATTTATTTTTAATGCACATCTCTAGTGCTTTCTGACTGGGAGAGCATAGAGTCCAATAGGACAAAGATTACACAAGAGATTAAATACTCAGTAGACTCTATATAGGTAGAAATCCCATGTATGTTGGGTAAGAGTATAGTGATAGGTGTATACTACCGTCCATCTGGTCAAAATTATCAGATGGATGATGAAATGCTAAGGAAAATCAGGGGAGCTAACCAATTTGGCAGTGCAGTAATAATGGGAGATTTCAATTACCAAAAAAATATATCAAGGAGAGTCAACACAGTAACCCCATAGGAGAACTGTAAACAAAAAAGGGGAACTGAACTTTAATTCAAAATGGACCTGACGTCTCAATCATTCTTCTGCGTCGCAGAAGAATGATTGATAAGTCAGGTCCATTTTGAATCGGCAAAACACTCCCATGTTGATATCCATCTAAATGCCCCCGAGGAAGCTTTAATAAGCGAAATATCGGCCGTGTTGGGCGTTTTTGTATACAACACTTTGAGAGAATGCCAGATACTTCTTACCTTCACGTCAATTATGGAGTGAATTACATAAGTCTTTATGACTAATTTTTAAAGAAAAAGAAAAAAACATAAAAAATAGTTTCATACAAAAATAATAAAATAGTTGTTCAAGTGATGGTGAATGATTAGAGGTCCGGTTGGATTCGGGATTGAATCACAACGTCTGGCTTGCTGACACCGTCACTATAGGTAATATTTTGAATCAAAGTTCAGTTCCCCTTTTTTGTTTACAGATTTCAATTACCCCAATATTGACCTCAATATAACAGGACATGCTAGAGACGTAAAGTTCCTGGATGGAATAAATGACTGCATCATGTAGCAATTGGTTCAGGAACCGATGAGAAAGGGAGATATTAGATCTAATTCTTAGTGGAACATACGATTTGGTAAGAGAGGTAACAATGCTAGGGCCATTTGGCAATAGTGATCATAACATTATGACTGGAAGAGGGACAATATGTAAATCTGCATTTCTAACACAATTTTCAAAAGGAAAACTTTGATGAAATGAGGAAAATAGTTAGAAAAAAAATGAAAGGTGCAGCTTTAAAGGTTAAAAGTGTACAACAGCCATGGACATTGTTTAAAAATACAATATTAGAAGTCCAGTCCAGATGTATTCCACGCATTAAGAAAAGTGGAAGAAGGCAAAACAATTACCAGCATGGTTAAAAGGTGAGGTGGAAGAGCTATTTTAGAAAAAAAAAATCCTTTAAAAAATGGAAGAAGGATCCATCTAAAGAAAATAGGAAAAAGCATAAGCATTGTCAAGTTAAATATAAAACACTGATAAGACAGGCTAAGAGAGAATTTGAAATGAAGTTGACCGTAGAGGCAAAAACTCATATAAAAGCTTTTAAATATATATCTGAAGCAGGATAACTGTGAGGGAGTTGGTTGGATCATTAGATGACTCAGGGCTTAAAGAAGCTCTTAGGAAAGATAAGGCCATTGCAGAAAGACTAAATTATTTGATTCTGTGCTTACTAATGAGGATGTTGGGGAAATACCGGTTCCGGAGATGATTTTCAAGGGTGACGAATCAGATGAACTGAACAAAAATAATGGTGAACCTGGAAGATGTAGTAGACCAGATTGAAAACAAAAGAGTAACAAATCATCTCTACTGGATAATATGAAAGAACTCAAAAATGAAATTTCAGATTTATTAGTTAAAATTTGTAACCTATCATTAAAATCATCCATTGCACCTGAAGACTGGAGAGTGGCCAATATAGCCCCAATATTTAAAAAGGGCACCAGGGGCAATCTGGGAAACTATAGACCGGTGAGCCTGTGGAAACTATTATAAAGATCAAAATCACAGAGCATATAGAAGGACATAGTCAGCGTGGATTTACCCAAGGGAAATCTTGCTTCACAAATCTACTTCATTTATTTGAATGTGTTAATAAACATGTGGATAAAGGTGAACCAGTAGATGTAGTGTCTTTGGATTTTCAGAAGGTGTTTGACAAAGTCCCTCATGAGAGGTTTCTAAGAAAAGTAAAAAGTCATGGGATCAGAGGTGATGTCCTTTCATGGATTACAAATTGTTTGAAAGATAGGAAACAGAGAGTAGGATTAAATGGTCAATTTTCTCAGTGGAAAAGGGTAAACAGTAGAGTGCTTTAGGGATCTGTACTTGGACTGGTACTTTTCAATATATTTATAAATGATCTGCAAAGGATTACTATGAGTGAAGTAATCAAATTTGTACATGATACAAAATTATTCAGAGTAGTTAAATCATAAGCGGATTGGGATAAATTGTAAGACACCTTGCGAGACTGAAATATTGGGCATCCAAATGGCAGATGAAATTTAATGTGGACAAGTGCAAGGTGGTGCATATAGGGAAAAATAACTCTTGCTATAGTGTTAGGATCAGCTATGCTGATGGGAGGAGCAAGCAGATCGGAGTTAGCAATCTGTTAGGTTTGGCTCCTCCAGAGGGAAGGAGTTAGCAGTCTATTGTAATCTGTTGCTGGATACTCCTGTAGTGGGAGGAGTAGCAATCTGTTATGAGTCACCATGCGGAGTTGCAATCTGTTAGGGACTGGCTCCCATGGAAGGAGGAGTTTAGCAATCTGATATGCTCCGTAGGTGGAACTAGCAATCTTGATATGATATAGACTTGCTGAGTTAACAATCTGTACAGCTGGCAAGGAAAGTAAATAGGTGAATCCTTGGGCCAATGGCAGATGACAGCACCCCCAAGAGGATATCCTGAGAGGGACCACCGGCTAGGCTTGGTATGGAGACAGACACAGATAGTTTTTTTATTAGACAGGTTAGTAGAACCACCAGAAGTGGCAGTAGTGAGCTGATATGCCCGGCAGGGCTGAAGTCCCTCAGATACTGGAACTGTGATCCCAGGGTTGCTGAGCTGTAGAAAGACTATAGATAGTGAGTGGACAGGGTATGCTGTATACATAGCCAGTAATAGATGACAATCTCACATAGGTTCTTAAAGAGGCTCAGTAGCTGGAAAGTATTAGGCCCTCGAGGAGCGAGTACCAGTTCCTATCTGTAATCTGAAATAGTACCTCACAAATGTCTGTATCTGCAATCGCTTCCAGGCAGGAGTGTATCTTCAGAGTGTTCAGGAACATGGGCCCTCGAGTGTATCTGCAATCTGAAATAAAGAAAAGAGAGCGAGGCCCCCGAGGAGCGGGTATCTCTGGTAAGTCCGAGGAGGCAGAGTAGCTTAGACAGACAAGTGGGTCTAAGGAATCCCCACTATCAATCCGTCCTTGCTAACTCAATCTGTTAGCGAATGAAGACCTTTTATGTTGGAAGCAGATGACATCAATAGAGGGGGACGCCCCTGAGGTTCGCGCCCTTGCTGGTACATACTTCGGAGCGTGCACATCCTACGTCATCAGGAACATGGCGGATCCGCAGCGTCGAGCCAGTCTGGGTACGCCAGAGAGAAGCGGCATGGAGATGCCGTGGCAGCAACCGTCCATCAAGCCCGGAGGGAGTCCCCACAGAGGTAGAGAGGGTGGAGTGAGGGCTTAGAGCAGCCACGAACACAACATATAGTTACACGATGTTAGGTTCCATATTAGGAGTTACCTCCCAGGAAAAAGATCTAGGCATCATAATGGATAATACATTGAAATCATCAGCTCAGTGTGCTGCAGCAGTCAAAAAATCAAACAGAATGTTAGGAATTATTAGAAAGGGAATGGTGAATAAAGCGGAAAATGTCATAATGCCTCTGTATCGCTGCATGGTGAGACCACACCTTGAGTACTGTGTACAATTTTGGTCGACGCATCTCAAAAAAGATATAGTTGCGATGGAGAAGGTACAGAGAAGGGCAACTAAAATGATAAAGGGGATGGAACAGCTTCCCTATGAGGAAAGGCTAAAGAAGTTAGGGCTGTTCAGCTTGGAGAAGTGATGGCTGAGGGGGGATATGATAGAGGTCTTTAAAATCATGAGTGGACTAGAATGGGTAAATATAAATCGATTACTCTTTCGGATAATAGAAGGACTAGGGTGTACTTCATGAAGTTAGCAAGTAGAACATTTAAAACTAATCATAGAAAATTTTTTTTCACTCAATGCACAATTAAGCTCTGGAATTTGTTGCCAGAGGATGTGGTTAGTGCAGTTAGTGTAGCTGGGTTTAAAAAAGGTTTTGGATAAGTTCTTGGAGGAGTAGTCCATTAACTGCTATTAATCAAGTTGACTTAGGGAATAGACACTGCTATTACTGGCATTAGTACATGGGATCTACTTAATGTTTTGGGTACTTGCCGGGTTCTTGCCAGGTACTTGTAACCTGGATTGGCATCCTGTTTCCTGTGGGAAACAGGATGCTGGGCTTGATGGACCCTCGGTTTGACCCAGTATTTTTTATTTATTTATTGAGTTTTATATACCTTCATTCGGTTTTGCCATCACAACGGTTTACAATTTTCGATGGGATACATTAGGGAGTTAACATATACATTATGAACAGAATAACAGTTAGTGTAGCATACATTAGATAAGGAGTTAACACATATATTAGAAATGGAACAACAACTTCTTATGTTCTTATGACTAAACAAGAAAACTCAATAATTGGAGATTTCAATTACGCCAATATTGAATGGGTGAATGCCTCATTAGGGCCATGACAATGAGATTAATATTCTAGACAACATAAATTAAAGTTTTATGGAGCAACTGGTTCTAGAATCAATGAGAGAGGGGGCTACTTTAGATCTAATTCTAGCTGGAATGCAGGATCTGATATAAGAGGTAACAATTGTGCAACTACATATCAACAGTGATCATAATGCAATTAAGTTTGAGATAGTCACGGGAGGAAAAATATATTAACCTCTGCAATAACATAGAATTCAAAAAGAGGAAGCTATGATAAGATGAGGAAACTAGATAGAATAAAACTAAAAGGAGTAATTAGTAATTACAAGGATAAAAATGTACATGAGGGACGGAGACTCTGTAAAAATACCATTTTGGAAGCCTAGATAAAATGTATTCCACAAATTAAGAAAGGTCAATAGAAGAACAAGCATTTGCCAGCATGGCTAAATGCTTGTAAGGGTTGGTGTGGAAGTGAAATTTCAATGCTGCAGCACAGGTGATGCAGCCTTGTAGGCGAACCTATAAGGCCTATGCCAGCAGCTGGTGAACATGCCCTGTAGCGGGACAGACGGGAGGTTTATTTATATCAGCTGCCTCCCAAACAGGTTGAACCCTTAGGTTCTGGTGGCCAGAAGGACTTAGGCAGTTCCCTAGGACAGTGGAGATAGCAAGAATGCAAAGACACACTGGGGTCAGTGCCGGCAGCAAGCTGGAGATACAGAGACAAGCCAGGGGTTGAGCCCAGCAGTTGGCAAACATGACCAGTCCAAGCAAGAGGCCAGGTCCAGGCAGCAGGCAAATGTGGTCAGGTCCAGGCAAGCGGTCATTAATAGGAAGTCAGGCCAAGGATAAACAGAGAGACACACAGGAAACATAGAAACATAGAAATGACAGCAGAAGAAGACCAAATGGCCCATCAAGTCTGCCCAGCAAGCTACGCACTTTATCCATTTTTTTTTCCCTTTTTCTCTCTCCCACCTGTTACTATTGGCTTCCAGTACCCTCCAGCCCTAATTCCCCTCCACCCAATTTAGAGAGCAGCTTTGAATCTGCATCCAAGTGACATCCAGCTCAATTGGGGGTAGCAACCGCTGCAACAAGCAGGCCACCCCCTTGCCCCATACTCTTAGACATTGGACGAGACATTGGACGAGACAGACTGGGTAAGACAAGACTGGGTGAGACAGGCTGGAGAAGGCAAGATTGGAAGAGGCAAGTTGAGAATGCAAGGAACGTAAGACAATCAGGAATGCAGGAGCAACATGCATTGCTTCAAAGCAGGAGACCTGTTGCTGAGGCAAGGAACTAAAGTGCCAGGAGAGCTTGTAAAGGCCCAGGTTTGTGATGTTATCCAAGGGCACTGCGGGGCTATTCCTGCCATGGACCCTTTAAGCATAGGCATGACCTATGTGTGCATGCCTAGAAGAAAGTCCGGGAAGAGCAAGAACATGGCAGCACTTAAACACCGCGCTGACGGTTTGAAGCTGCGTTCCTGCCCTAGGCAGCCTTGAATGGAGCCAGAGATAAATGAGGCAGCTTTGAGGGCCCTCTTGCAAGCTGCACATTGTAGCAGTAACCCCCCCCCCCCCCCAGTCTTCTGGGCCTGAGCTTCCTGGGGAACTTTATGTGAAATTCTTGCAGTAGCTGTGGAGCTTGAAGATTCAAGGCTGGCTCCCAAGAATTCCCTTCAGGTCTGAAGATTTTCCATGAAATCAAGTACTGGATTTGTTTCTTGATCTTCCTACAATTCAAAATTGCCTTGACATTGTATTGTTTATCTATCCTCCTTGGCTGCTATTTAGCTGGCCAGGGTAAAATCACTGGCTTTAAAAGGGATATTTTCTGTATTGTATTTTAATTTACTGGTATGTTATTTTAACTGTAACTCATTATATGTTTTTTATTGTACCCCTCCTGAATGTAGGAAGGGCAGGTAATAAAAGTTTAAAAATAAATAAATAAAATAAATATATGGAATACATCATGAATTCAGAGAGACAGAGGTAACTATAGCTTGTAGGCTACCAGCCCCATCTGCAGCACAACAGGAAATGGACCCAAAAATCTTGGGGCAAACTTCGAAAAGGGCATCTTAAGATGTAAGTTTTTTATACTGAGCCAAACTAGGTTTCCAGGCTGGAGTTGAAGTGCCAGACGTCATTTCTTGCCTGCCATTCTTCTTGAAACGCTCTGCTGCTTGCTGCAGGAGGTGATATGTTTTTTGCCAAAGATTCTTGAGTTGGCAGCCCATTGAGTTGGCTGCAGGGCAGATGAGGGTGGCCAAACTCCACGTAGAAAGGTGAGGACCCGATTGAGCTGATTACATGATTATTGTGGCAGAACTACACCCATGGGAGTAAGGATACCCAGTTGTCCTGTTGTTGGTTTACATAGGTCCTTAGGAATGCTTTTAGAGACTGATTTGTTTACTCAGTTTGCCCATTACTCTGGGGATAGTAGGCCGAAGAAAAATCCAAAGTAATTCCTGAACTTCTTGCATAGGCTTTTCCAGAAGTTGGCTGTAGACTGTACCCCCTTTTTTGAAAGGATGTGAAGAGGGAGCCCAGGCAGACGGAAGATGTGCTACATGAAGAGATTTGCCAATTCAGGTGCCAAAGGGAGACAGAAAGTGGTATGAAATTGGCCATCTTTGAAAACTGATCCACCACTACCCATAAAGTGGTATTCCTACTTGAGAGGGGAAGATTAGTGACAGTCAGTGGCCAGGTGGGTCTAGGGTTCCTTGGGGGCTGGCAGTGGCTGTAACATCCTCCAAGGTCAAGCCTGAGAACTCTTATTCATGGCACATGTGGGGCAAGATTCTACATATCGCTTCACATTGTTCTTCATCTGAGGCCACCAATAGTGACAGAAAATTAATTTCAAGCTTTGGTTATGCCAGGATGACCCTCTAGATCCATGAGAGTCATGGGCCCAGTGAAGAACCTTCTGATGTAATCATTGAGGAACAACGGTATTCCCAGGGGGAACTGCGGCAGCAACCACGATCCTTGTGGGGTCTATGATAGGCTGTGGAGAATCCAGAGAGCCTTCAGGGTAAAAGGAATGTGAGAGGGCATCAGCCCATTGATTCTTTTCTGCAGGAGGATATTGCATTTCAAAATTAAACCGGTTGAAGAATAATGACCATTTGGCTCGCCACAGGTTCAGTCACTGTGCTTGTGCCAAGTATTCCAAATTTTTGTGGTCTGGCAGTGTGTCTGGCCCCTTCTAACACATGTCACCATTCTTCCAAGCCATAAAGACAGTACTTTCACTACAATATAGATGAAAGTACTGTCTTTATGGCTTGAGATTTTTAAGAACTTTCACTGACTTGTTGGGTTTTGGAGTTTTTTTGCCATTCTTCCAAGGCCAGCTTCACTGCTAGCAGTGTGCAATCTCCAATAGTGTAATTTCTCTCTGCAGGAGTACATTTTTTTTAGAGAAATAGGAGCAGGTCATGAGCGTTTCTGTAACAGGAGTGGATCCTTGCTGCTGTGGTGTGCTTGATGCATCCTATGGTGTAAACCCTGTAGGTCCATACCATCAGGTGGTGGATATTTGGAGGGAAACTGGACTATGGCTTAACTTTTGCCAGCTACTTTCCCTACAGGTTGAGACCTTGGGTTTCAGGGGCCGGCAGAGCTTATGCAAGAGTGTGAGTGATGCCGGTAATGGGTGGCTCCCAAAACCAGCGAGCGTAACAGTGTCATGGTTGTTGTACTGCAAGAGAACAGCTCCTACTCCAAATGTAGAAGCATCTACCTCTAGTATGAATGGCTTGGAGGGTCTGGGTAGTCATAGGTGAATTCCTCCTTGAGACATTGAAATGTCTGAATCGCATTGCTGGTACAATTTTTGGTATCTGAACCCTTTCTTGTGAGGTCAGTGAGAGGTGCAGCCAATGTAGAGTAGCCATGAATGAATTATAAGTAATAGTTTGCAAATCCAAGAAAGCTCTGTAAGGCTTTAAGGCCCTAGGGCTGGGGCCATTCCAAGATGGCATTCAGTTTCTTTGGGTCCATGCGTAGCCCTTGCTGAGAAATGATGTAACCAAGGAACAGGAGTTCCTCCTCTTCAAAAGTATATTTTCTGATTTAGTATATAGATGGTGCTCAGGAACCTCTGAAGAACTTGCTTCACATGACTTTGATGTTCTTGCAGGGATTTTAAGAATACTAGGATATATCTTCCACATATATCACCACATGGGAGTAGGGCAGGTCCTGAAAAATCTCATTCCCCATAAACTGAAAGGCCGCAGGGGCATTGCATAACCCAAAGGGCATCACAAGATATTCATAGTGATCATCTCTAGTATTAAAAACAGGCTTTCATTTGTCTCCCTCATGGAATCTAATCAGATTGTAAGCTATGCGTAGTTCAAGCTTGGTAAATATCTGTGCCCCAGTGAGGCGGTCAAAGAGTTCTGTGATCAGTGGGAGAGGCTATCAGTTCTTCTTGATAATTTCATTGAGCCCCGATAGTCGATTCAAGAGTGTAGCAAACTGTCCTTTTTTTCCACGAAAAAGAAGCCAACTCTGGCAGGTGAGAATGAAGGGTGAATGAACCCTCAGTTCAGATTTTCTTTAATATATTTGGACATGGCCTCTGTTTTAGGTGCGAGAGTAGGTAGACTCTTCATCTGGATGGTACCTTCTCTGGGATCAAGTCATTGGGACAGTCACAGGAACAATGTGGTGGCAGGCCCTCCCTCTGCTGTTTGCTAATGACATCCAAACACTCTGCAACTTTGGAAGTTCCAGGGTAACTATCCGGGCAAGGTGCACAACAAGCGAGATAGCAAGACATTGATCATGACTGCGAGAGCCTAGTTGGTGACCTGTAGAGTACCCCAATTGAAGTGGGGCTGATGTAGCATGAACTAGGGTAGGCCTAAGATGATTGCATTGACCACATTGGACAAGACTTATAAACTGATCTTCTCCATGCAGGATGCCCGTCTGCATAGAGAGTGGAATGGTGGCTGTCATGATACATCCTGGCAAGGGTTCTCCATGAACAGATGAGATTGTGAAAAGAGTGCCCAAGGGAACTGTCAGGCTCCCATACTGCAGGACTAGAGACTCAAGAATGAAACTGCCTCCAGCGCCGGTATCAAGGAAAGCTTGTGTATCAACAAGGGTGTCCCTGAATGAGAGGCATACTGGTACCAGAACTTGTGGGGAGGTGTATGATCAACCTAGGATGGCCTCTCACTCCAGACCTAGGTCCTGGAGTTTCCAGGCTTGGCCGGGCAATGAATTGCAATAAACAGCTAACTTCGATATATAGAGTTAACCAGATACGTTATTGTGCTAACTTTAAATATGCCTGAGAACAGGTCATAAGTTATCTGGGAACATATTCCCAATTAATTTTAGACTTTACTTGCTATATTCAAAAGAATATAGCTAGTTAAGTGATAAAGTGCTGCTTCATTTTTTTGAAGGAGTTAATAAACATGTGGATAAAGGTGGAACAGTAGATGTAGTGTATTTGGATTTTCAGAAGGCATTTGACAAAGTCCCTCATGAGAGGCTTCTAAGAAAACTAAAAAGTCATGGGATAGGAGGAAATGTAATTTTGTGGATTACAAACTGGTTAAAAGACAGGAAACAGAGTAGGATTAAATGGTCAGTTTTCTCAGTGGAAAAGGGTAAACAGTGGAGTGCCTCAGGAATCTGTACTTGGACCGGTGCTTTTCAATATATATATAAATGATCTGGAAAGGAGTGAGGTTATCAAATTTGCGGATGATACAAAATTATTCAGAGTAGTTAAATCACAAGCGGATTGTGATACATTACAGGAGAACCTTGCAAGACTGGAATATTGGGCATCCAAATGGCAGATGAAATTTAATGTGGACAAGTGCAAGGTGTTGAACATGGGTAAAAATAACCCTTGCTGTAGTTACACGATGTTAGGTTCCATATTAGGAACTACCACCCAGGAAAAAGATCTAGGCATCATAGTAGATAATACCTTAAAATCATCAGCTCAGTGTGCTACAGCAGTCAAAAAAGCAAACAGAATGTTAGGAATTATTAAGAAGGGAATGGTGAATAAAATGGAAAATGGCATAATGCCTCTGTATCGCTCCATGGTGAGACCGCACCTTGAATACTGTGTACAATTCTGGTCACCGCATCTAAAAAAAGATATAGTTGCGATGGAGAAGGTACAGAGAAGGGCAACCAAAATGATAAAGGTGATGGAACAGCTCCCCTATGAGGAAAGGCTGAAGAGGTTAGGGCTGTTCAGCTTGGAAAAGAGACGGCTGAGGGGGGATATGATAGAGGTCTTTAAGATCATGAGAGGTCTTGAACGAGTAGATGTGAATCAGTTATTTACACTTTCGGATAATAGAAGGACTAAGGGGCATTCCATGAAGTTAGCAAGTAGCACATTTAAGACTAATCAGAGAAAATTCTTTTTCACTCAATGCACAATTAAGCTCTGGAATTTGTTGCCAAAGGATGTGGTTAGTGCAGTTAGTGTAGCTGGGTTTAAAAAAGGTTTGGATAAGTTCCTGGAGGAGAAGTCCACTGCTATAAATCAAGTTTACTTAGGGAATAGCCACTGCTATTAATTGTATCAGTAGCATGGGATCTTCTTGGTGTTTGGATAATTGGATTGTGGCCTGGTTTGGCCTCTGTTGGAAACAGGATGCTGGGCTTGATGGATCCTTGGTCTGACCGAGCATGGCAATTTCTTATGTTCTTATTTAGTTAAAAAAAAAAAATCATCCCCTCCTCCATTTCACCTGTCCTCCAAAAGCTTAGCTCTACAGTCCCTAGCCTGCATCCTCCTCTCCAAAACCCCATAGCTGTCATTTAGGGATGTGAATCATTTTTGAACGATTAAAATTATCATCAGATAATTTTAAAATCGTCCAAAATCGTTAGAGTGCACGATACAATACAAATGCCCCTGATTTATCGTCAGGGGCATTTGTATTGTATCGTTAAATAGGGCATGGGAATTATTTGGGGGAGGACGGGAAAACCGGCACACCAAAACAACCCCTAAACCCACCCCGACCCTTTAAAACCAATTCCTTACCCTCCCCCACCCTCCCGAACCCCCCCAAAATGTTAAGTTACCTGGTGGTCCAGTGGGGGGGGGGGGGGGGGTCCCGGCGCGATCTCCCGCTCTCAGGCCATCGGCGCCATTTTGGCTGCCACTAATTAAAATGGCGCCTTTGGCCCGATAAAAAAAAACCCACTCGACCCTTTAAATCGACCCCCCACCCTCCCGACCCTCCCGATCCAATTCACATCGCTATGGAGGCCCAACCCTTTAAATCGACCCCCCCACCCTCCCGATCCAATTTACATAGCTAGGGAGGCCCACGCCGCTAAAAAAAAACAAAACCACCCGACCCTTTAAATCGACCCCCCCCCTCCCGACCCCCCCAAACCTTTTAAAATTACCTGGTGGTCCAGGGGGGCCTCGGGGGGCCTCGGGGAGAGATCCAGGGGGGTCTCGGGGAGAGGAGAGATCCAGGGGGGCCTCGGGGAGAGATTTCACGGTACTCCATGTTGAGCCTCTCTCTTTTTACGTCCTGGATCGCTCCATACACCCTATAGTCCTAGGGCTATCCTGGCTTCGGAAGCACTCTCCCAGTTTTGACTGGTCCACAATGCAGCTCTCTAGCTGGTGTCCCGCATGCCACTCCAGATGTTTAGAACCAGTCACACCTCTCTGCTGCACCACCGTGGCAACCCGGTTATCTGGTCTACTGCCTCAATAAGCCACCTTTGCGGACATATTCTCCAAAGACGCCACAGATATCCTGCCTCCTCACTGCACCTTCAATTGTGCCATCAACCTGCAGCCTAATTCGGAGCCACCTTGAGGGCGTACCTACCCGTTATCCCCCACCGAGACCAGAGCCATGGCGGAATACATCCACGAAAACCTCAACAAGGGCTTCATATGCCGTTCTACATCTTCAGTAGGGGCAGGATTCTTTTTCGTTGCAAAGAAGAATGGTAGCTGCTGACCATGCATCGACTACCAAGGCCTGAACTCTATAACCCTCAAGGATCGCTACTCTCTACCGCTTATTTCTGAACTCTTTGACTGACTCCAGGGAGCCAAGATATTCTCGAAACTCGACCTCAGGGGTGCACACAACCTGATTCACATTATAGAGGGTGACGAATGGAAGACAGCGTTTAATACTCTGGACGGGCATTACAAATACCTCGTGATGCCCTTCAGACTCTGCAATGCCCCCGCCATCTTCCAGAATATGATGAACGAGGTATTTTGGGAATGCTATATGACTGTGTTGTAATGTACTTAGACGACATATTGATCTTTTCCAAAAATTTGTAAACGCGCCGCACGGATGTCACCCGGGTTCTACAGCGGTTGCATGAGAACTGACTCTATGCTAAACTCGAGAAATGCTTGTTTGAAAAGGAAACTGTGCCCTTCCTGGGATATGTGGTGTCAGTCAGGGGTTCCACATGGACCCCGGGAAACTTAAAGCCATCCGCGATTGGCCCCAGCCTACAGGGCTCTGTCCGCTACAAAGGTTCTTAGGTTTTGCGAACTACTACAGATCCTTTATCCGGAACTACTCCACATTGGTGTCTCCACTTACCACTCTTATCCGTAAAGGGTCTTACCCCAGACAGTGGTCACCTGAGGCGGTTATGGCCTTTCTCAACTTAAAAGCCACATTCCTCTGTGAACCGTGCCTTCACCATCCCAACCCCAGATGGCCTTTCATTATTGAAGTTGTCGCCCCCTCTGAAGGGGCAGGAGCCATCTTAAGTCAAAACTCCGCTAGCAATATGCTCCACCCATGCTTCTTCTCACAGCAGTTCTCCCCGGCACAACGGAATTACACCTTCGGTGATAAAGAGTTGCTAGCCATCAAAATGGCATTTGAAGAATGGCGCCCATGGTTGGAGGGGGCTCAACACCAGATTTCTGTCTACTCGGACTATAAAAATTTAGAATATTTGCATCGAGTTCAATGCCTTAATCCTCGGCAAGCACGTTGGGCCCTTTTTGTCACACGGTTTGATTTTGTGCTCTGCTACTGACCAGCCTGTAAAAACCTGTGAGCGGATGCTCTCTCTCGCTCCTTTGACGTCAAAGACAAATCTGAACCCCCTCGACATGTCATCAAACCTACTAGAATTCTCTTGGCCACCACAATGCCGGTCCCACCGGAGAAAACCTTGGGTCCTCTCAGGCTCTGGAACAAAATCCTCCACTGGGCCCACGACTCATGGATCGCTGGCCATCCCGGTCATTCACGGACCTTGGCACTCCTCCAGAGATACTCCTGGTCGTCCACCATGAAAAAGGATGTCCGAACATATGTCGAATTTTCCCATACTTGTGCTCAACAGAAGAACCCTACTGGTTGACCATGGGGGCTGCTCCACCCGCTGCCTTCTCCTAAGGAACCCTGAACCCACATTTCAACCCGATTTCATCATCAACCTCTCTCTGTCTAAGGGTAACACCACCATCTGGGTGATAGTGGATCGATTTTCTAAAATGGCTCAGCTAGCTAGGCTGTTCATTCATCATGTCTTCCGGTTACACGGCCTTCCCAAGTGCATTCTTTCCGATCGAGGATCTCAATTTTCTGCCAAATATTGGAGATCACTATGCAAGAAGTTTGAAATTTCCCTCAAATTCACTATTGTCTATCACCCTACACCAACAGCTTGGCCGAAAGAATGAATCAAACCCTCAAGCAATTCCTGAGATCATATGTCAACATCAAGCAAGACGACTGGGCGGAACTATTCCCTTGGGTGGAGTTCGCCCTCAACTCCCACCTGTCGTCCGCAAACGGGTCACCCCCATTTCAGCTGGTCTACTGCAAACAGCCGCTCCCGCCTCTACCATTACTCATCACGGTGCCCTCACCTGCGGCTCAGTTAATGGCGAAGGAACTTCATCAACTCTGGATCCTCACTTGACAACTATTGAACAAGGCAGGCCGCACAGCGAAGAGGTTCGCCAATGCCCACTGTAGACCTAACCCACAATTCAACCCAGGTGAAAAAGTGTGGCTTAGCACATGTTACATCCATCTGAAGCTCCCTTCCATGCGGTTAGCCCCTCGCTACATCGGTCCCTTTGTTGTACTATGCTGCCTGGGCGCAGTTTCCTATCAGCTCTAAAAATTCATAACTCCTTCCATGTATCCCTCCTCAAACCCTTGGTATTGTCTTGACCTTCCAGCAAACCACCAGAATCGAACACATCACGCCTGACGAAGACCTCATGTATCAGGTCCACAATGTCCTGGATGTCAGAAAACGTGGGCAATGCTGGGAATACTTCCTCTCTTAGGAGGCTTTCGGGCCCAAAGAAAACTCCTGGGAACCATTGTCCAATATCCTGGACAAGAACCTCATTGCGAGGTTCCATGCTACCCATCCTCTGAAACCTAGACCTCCTAGGAGGGGGACTAGAGGGGGGGTACTGTTAGGGCCGCCGGCATGACCGGGCCGTGGGCATCTTCCCTTACCCATGATCTGAGTCTTCTGCTCTCCATCGGGCTCCATGCTGCAGCTGTTAGCTGGTGCTGCCACTCTCTGGGCCGTCCTGCCACTGCGTGGGTTCCGACGCCGCCGGTCCCGACTCCTCCTGTCCTCCCCTAGCTCACGCGCTGGAGTCCCGCCTCTTAAAGGGGCCGCAGCGGGAATTTCCAGCCCAGCCCTTAGCTGACGTCAAGACTCCCTGTATTCATAAGGAGGCTTCCCTAGGTTCTCTGTGACTTGGCAACGAGTCTGCTTCACTTCGATGGAGTCCTTCCTGCTTCGGTGGTACCTAGAGTCCTGTTCCTGCCTTCCTAGCCCTGTTCCTGCCTTCCTAGCCTTCTTTCTGCTCCAGCTCCCATCTTTGGTTCCTGCGGACGGATTTTCTGGCTTCGACCTTGGACTGGCTATCGGCAATCCTTGGACTTCTGATCTTGGACTGACCTTGGACGATTCTGCTGGTGGTTACCACTCTCTTCACAGGGGCCCACCTAAGACCAGCCGGCCCCCGAACCCAAGGGCTCAACCTGCGGGGAACAAGGTTGGTATTGGCGAAGCTCCAGCCGGCCTCCTGCACTAGCCCGGCCTCGCCTTCCTACGGTGGGGACCTGCAGGGGTTCACCCTTTCAGGTTCTGCCAAGCTCACCTCGGACAAGGGGTCCACGCTCACCCATTCCCGTAACAATTTTAGCTTTCCCCTATAAGCCATTTGGGTTTTATGTGTGACTATTTCAGCAGTTCCCTAGTCTCTTAATACATTTTTTACATCAAGCTTTTACACTGAAAAACTCCCTCTCTCTAACCTCCACCACATCTTCTTTTCCCTGTAGTTCATTTTAAATTACCCATTTTCCCTGTTTGTGTCTCCCATATTTATGGCATCTTTTCACCTTCCAAGAGCTCAGCCCATCCAAAGAAACATTACCCACCTTTATAACCACCGCATTATATGTTTCCTTATTTGCTATTAGTTGTCAATGTGAGAGAAAGGATATTAAAAAAAACAAACAATAGACCTATGTATTTCATTCTGCCAGTCTACGATGACTTTTAACAGATAGTTCAATGGGTGACATCAATCTGTCACCTAACCCACCAACAAGAAAAATTATACAGCACTTAACCATTCCGGTCAACATCCATCCTCCCTCCCCTTCCTGGCATTACATTTTCTATCTGGTATTTTTCCTCAGCTCTTGTATGTGTGCCTTTATCTGTCTGCTTTCTGCTCATGCCATTCTGCATTCTTGTCCTGCAGCATTTATTTATGAACATTTGATAGTCCACCTTTTCTCAAAGCTGGTTTCCAAAATGGACTGTGATAAATTTAAATGAACAGAGGCATCAGGACAGTTTGCAATCGAATCAGAATTTGCATTTGATGTAGCATTAGGATCCAAAGGAAAACCCAATTGTGAATAGTTTCAAGATCCATTTGTGTCCATCTCTGTTTGTGGGGAAAACCAAAAGAGCCCTTTGAATTTGAATTTTGGAGCACAAAAATTGTCTAAAAGCCAAGAAGCTTGAAATACCTATTGTTACACATTACTTAGAAAAAAATCATGACTTTGTGACTCTGAGATTTTTGTGCCATTGACAGTATTAAGCAGGATGTGAAAGGAGGAGACAGATAGGTCTCTGATAAATTTGAACAGTTTGGGACCAGAAGGACTCAATTCAATGAATGAATGGTCTGTGTTCTTCAACTGATGCTTAAGATGATACTACACCTCCTGTGAAAATTTAAATACAGTATGTCTTATCTTGTGGATTAGCGGTTTAAAAATTTGTTTAAAATAAGAATTAATAACTTTTAACTTATTGTAGATGAAGCCTTGAAGCAGTTTAAACATGAAAGGCTGGCCAGCGTCTACTTCCCCGTTTCGGTCTGCACTTTATGTTTTGCTATGAACTTTGAAGTTATTTCCACTAAGATTCGTGCTGGATTTTATCTTATCTGAAACTCAAGACGAAAAAAAAGATTTAAAAGAAAAATCATAAAACATAAGGGTTGTTTGAAAATTTGAATTAATACAGATAAGAGTTTTTTTGAGATGATTAGAAGAGACAAATGCTTGATTGGCTTTTTTAAAAGCTGTGGAATCACTTCTGAGGTCTTTTTCCTCTTTTTAATCAGACTGTACATTGCATTTAAACAATTTTAGGTGGAGTTGTTTGCTTTGTTTTGTTACTTTTATTCTAGGGTCATCACCATTTTAATTTTACCATTTACAAAAAAGAATAATGCTAAATACATGGAAAGAGGTGTCAGAAGACCCTCAAAAATCTTTAACTACCCTCCTACCATCAAGAAAGAATCCTAGGGTGTATGGGGTATCTGGAGTGTCTACTTGCCCCACCGATCCTGAACTTGCCCTCAAATTTTAGTAGCTAGTGGAACAGGGGCTACATTTGTATATTGTTCATTCATAGTTAGTTTCCAGTATTATATTCTCCCTTTTCAACAATCAGTATACTCAAGTCATAGGTTTAATGTATATTACTACTCTGATACACTTTAACGTGAATTTTAAAAGCCTGGTGCGCATTGAAATTATGGGATGCACGAAGAAGTCAGGCTTGTGTGCTCTGACCGTATTTTTAAAAGTGCCCAGTGCGCACATTTCAAAAGTTTCCAAACAGGGTGTGGGTGTGGTCTGTGTGGGACAGGGTGTGGGTGTGGTGTGTGTGGGACAGGATGTGGATGTGGGCTGTGTGGGACAGGGTGTGGAGCTTTCACAGCCTGGACAAGAGATGTGCACGGAAATATTTATGTGCCCCGGTGTGTGCTGAGGTCCTCTGCCATGCAGCTTTACTTCAGATATGGAGGATGTGTAGGTTATAAAATAAAAGGATTGAGCCATTTCTGAGAGTTTTAAAGGGTCTGGGGTAACTGGGTGGAGTGTAGGTGATCAAACTGGGGGTGGGGGTGGGTTGGAGAACCTAGCTTTAACTGGGCGAACTGGTGGACAAACTGGTAAACTAGGAACAGTGTGAGCATGCGCCCCTTTTAAAATCCCTCAGCTTACACAGCAGAAGCAGGATTTACATGCGCATGCCTACTTAAACTTGGGCACACATGTGCATGTAGCCAGGCTATTTTATAACATGTTCGCATGTGATAAAACAGCCACCTCCTTGGGCAATTGCTGACAGACATGCAAATGTTTGCCTGTGCACCAGTTTGAAAGTTACCGTTCCTGTGTAGTGTCGGGGGAGGGGGCTCTAACCCCTAGATTCATCAAAATGCTATAATTTCGCATGGAAAAAATGCCTGTGATAAGAAAAAGGGGTGTGTCATGATGATTTTACAATTAGCACACCATGTGCTGTCTTCACCCTGCAATACTTGTACTTTGCTACTTGTGAAGTGCACAGACAAGAGAAAGAGAGAGAGAGAGAGAGAGAGAGAGAGTGTTACAATTCTGCCCATGTTGGGACCATGGGCAGCCTCTCACCCCTCTTTTTCTCTGTCTTCAACGGCCCGGAGGCCGCCGACATTCTTCCCGCATGGCTGGAGCCGCTCCTGTATGGCCCTCGCGGCTGGGAGGCCACTTGGAAGTCTCCTACCTTTGCAGCAGGAGCCGCTGATGTTACCACTGCTCCGTGGCTTGGAAGCCGCCACCACTTCCCGCTGCTGCTGCCTTGTTGTGGCGGGAGGCCACAAACACTGTTGCTATGCAGCCTGGAGGCCGCCCTGAAGCCTGCCTTCCTTGTGGCATAGACCCCCGGTCTTTCCTGCGGCAGGAGCCGCTTCCATCTTCCTCTTCCCCCCCACTGGACCCCAGGTAATTTAAAACATTTTGGGGGGGTTCGGGAGGATGGGGGATTTCTTTTAAAGGGTCGGGGTGGGTTTTAGGGTTGTTTTGGTTTGCCGGTTTTCCCGCCCTCCCCCCTCCCCCGATTTACGATTTTTGACGATAAATCGGGGGAATTGTTATTGTATCGCGGCTCTAACAATTTTTGACGATTTAAAATATATCTGACGATTGTTTTAAATCGTCAAAAAACGATTCACATCCCTAGGAATTATTAGGAAGGGAATGGTGAATAAAACGGAAAATGTCATAATGCCTCTGTATCGCTCCATAGTGAGACCATACCTTGAGTACTGTGTATAATTCTGGTTGCCTCATCTCAAAAATGATATAGTTGCACTGGAGAAGGTACAGAGAAAGGTGACCATAAGAACATAAGAACATAAGAAAATGCCATACTGGGTCAGACCAAGGGTCCATCAAGCCCAGCATCCTGTTTCCAACAGTGGCCAATCCAGGCCATAAGAACCTGGCAAGTACCCAAAAACTAAGTCTATTCCATGTAACCATTGCTAATGGCATTGGCTATTCTCTAAGTGAACTTAATAGCAGGTAATGGACTTCTCCTCCAAGAACTTATCCAATCCTTTTTTAAACACAGCTATACTAACTGCACTAACCACATTCTCTGGCAACAAATTCCAGAGTTTAATTGTGCGTTGAGTAAAAAAGAACTTTCTCCGATTAGTTTTAAATGTGCCCCATGCTAACTTCATGGAGTGCCCCCTAGTCTTTCTACTATCCGAAAGAGTAAATAACCGATTCACATCTACCCGTTCTAGACCTCTCATGATTTTAAACACCTCTATCATATCCCCCCTCAGTCGTCTCTTCTCCAAGCTGAAAAGTCCTAACCTCTTTAGTCTTTCCTCATAGGGGAGTTGTTCCATTCCCCTTATCATTTTGGTAGCCCTTCTCTGTACTTCTCCATCGCAATTATATCTTTTTTGAGATGCGGAGACCAGAATTGTACACAGTATTCAAGGTGCGGTCTCACCATGGAGCGATACAGAGGCATTATGACATTTTCCGTTTTATTCACCATTCCTTTTCTAATATTTCCCAACATTCTGTTTGCTTTTTTGACTGCCGCAGCACACTGCACCGACGATTTCAATGTGTTATCCACTATGACACCTAGATCTCTTTCTTGGGTTGTAGCACCTAATATGGAACCCAACATTGTGTAATTATAGTATGGGTTATTTTTCCCTATATGCATCACCTTGCACTTATCCACATTAAATTTCATCTGCCATTTGGATGCCCAATTTTCCAGTCTCAGAAGGTCTTCCTGCAATTTATCACAATCTGCTTGTGATTTAACTACTCTGAACAATTTTGTGTCATCTGCAAATTTGATTATCTCCCTCGTCGTATTTCTTTCCAGATCATTTATAAATATAGGGGCGGATTTTCAGAGCCCTGCTCGCGTAAATCCGCCCAAAACCGGGCGGATTAGGCGAGCAGGGCCCTGCGCGCCGGTAAGCCTATTTTACATAGGCCTACCGGCGCGCGCAGAGCCCCGGGACTCGCATAAGTCCCGGGGTTTTCGGAGGGGGCGTGTCGGGGGGCGGGCCCGAACCGCGCTGTGTTTTCGGGGCGTGTCGGGAGCGTTCTGGGGGCGGGCCCGGGGGCGTGGCCGTGCCCTCCGGGACCCGCCCCCTGGTCGCGTTCCGGCGCGCAGGAGGCCCGCTGATGCGCGGGGATTTATGCCTCCCTCCGGGAGGCGTAAATCCCCCGACAAAGGTAAGGGGGGGTTTAGACAGGGCCGGGTGGGTGGGTTAGGTAGGGGAAGGGAGGGGAAGGTGAGGGGAGGGCAAAGGAAAGTTCCCTCCGAGGCCGCTCCGATTTCGGAGCGGCCTTGGAGGGAACGGGCCCGAACCGCACAGTGTTTTCGGGGCGTGTCGGGAGCGTTCCGGGGGCGGGCCCGGGGGCGTGGCTATGGCCCAGGCGGCCTGGGGGCGTGGCCGCGCCCTCCGGACCCGCCCCCAGGTCGCGTCCCGGTGCGCAGGAGGCCCGCTGACGCGCGGGGATTTACGCCTCCCTCCGGGAGGCGTAAATCCCCCGACAAAGGTAAGGGGGGGGTTTAGACAGGGCCGGGCGGGTGGGTTAGGTAGGGGAAGGGAGGGGAAGGTGAGGGGAGGGCAAAGGAAAGTTCCCTCCGAGGCCGCTCCGATTTCGGAGTGGCCTTGGAGGGAACGGGGGTAGGCTGCGCGGCTCGGCGCGCGCCGGCTATACAAAATCCATAGCCTTGCGCGCGCCGATCCAGGTTTTTAGCAGATACGCGCGGCTCCGCGCGTATCTACTAAAATCCAGCGTACTTTTGTTTGCGCCTGGAGCGCAAACAAAAGTAGGCTATTCACGCTCCTTTTAAAATCCGCCCCATATTGAACAGTAAGGGTTCCAATACAGATCCTTGAGGCACTCCACTGTCCACTCCCTTCCACTGAGAAAATTGCCCATTTAATTCTACTCTCTGTTTCCTATCTTTTAGCCAGTTTGCAATGCACGAAAGGACATCGCCACCTATCCCATGACTTTTTACTTTTCCTAGAAGCCTCTCATGAGGAACTTTGTCAAACGCCTTCTGAAAATCCAAGTATACTATATCTACCGGTTCACCTTTATCCACATGTTTATTAACTCCTTCAAAAAAGTGAAGCAGATTTGTGAGGCAAGACTTGCCCTGGGTAAAGCCATGCTGACTTTGTTCCATTAAACCATGCCTTTCTATATGTTCTGTGATTTTGATGTTTAGAACACTTTCCACTATTTTTCCTGGCACTGAAGTCAGGCTAACCGGTCTGTCGTTTCCCGGATCGCCCCTGGAGCCCTTTTTAAATATTGGGGTTACATTTGCTATCCTCCAGTCTTCAGGTACAATGGATGATTTTAATGATAAGTTACAAATTTTTACTAATAGGTCTGAAATTTCATTTTTTAGTTCCTTCAGAACTCTGGGGTTTATACCATCCGGTCCAGGTGATTTACTACTCTTCAGTTTGTCAATCAGGCCTACCACATCTTCTAGGTTCACCGTGATTTGATTCAGTCCATCTGAATCATTACCCATGAAAACCTTCTCCATTACGGGTACCTCCCCAACATCCTCTTCAGTAAACACCGAAGCAAAGAAATCATTTAATCTTTCCGCGATGGCCTTATCTTCTCTAAGTGCCCCTTTAACCCCTCGATCATCTAACGGTCCAACTGACTACCTCACAGGCTTTCTGCTTCGGATATATTTAAAAAAGTTTTTACTGTGAGCTTTTGCCTCTACAGCCAACTTCTTTTCAAATTCTCTCTTAGCTTGTCTTATCAATGTCTTACATTTAACTTGCCAATGTTTATGCTTTATCCTATTTTCTTCTGTTGGATCCTTCTTCCAATTTTTGAATGAAGATCTTTTGGCTAAAATAGCTTCTTTCACCTCCCCTTTTAACCATGCCGGTAATCGTTTTGCCTTCTTTCCACCTTTCTTAATGTGTGGAATACATCTGGACTGTGCTTCTAGAATGGTATTTTTTAACAATGACCACACCTCTTGGATATTTTTTACTTTTGTAGCTGCTCCTTTCAGTTTTTTTCTAACAATTTTTCTCATTTTATCAAAGTTTCCCTTTTGAAAGTTTAGCACGAGAGCCTTGGATTTGCACACTGTTCCTTTTCCAGTCATTAAATCAAATTTGATCATATTATGATCACTATTGCCAAGCGGCCCCACCACCGTTACCTCTCTCACCAAGTCCTGTGCTCTACTGAGAATTAGATCTAAAAGTGCTCCCTCTCTCGTTGGTTCCTGAACCAATTGCTCCATAAAGCTATCATTTATTCCATCCAGGAACGTTATCTCTCTAGTGTGACCCGATGATACAGTTACCCAGTCTATATTGGGGTAATTGAAGTCTCCCATTATTACTGCACTTCCAATTTGGTTAGCTTCCCTAATTTCTCTTAGCATTTCACTGTCCATCTCACCATCTTGACCAGGTGGACGGCCCTAACCTCTTTACTGTTCCATCCCCTGATAAAGGGGATGGAACAGTTTCTCTAGGAGGAAAGAGTAAAGAGGTTAGGGCTGTTCAGCTTGGAGAAGAGACGGCTGGGGGAGGGGATAAATGAAAGAGGTCTTTAAAATCATGAGAGGCCTAGAATGGGTAAATGTGCATTGATTATTTACCCTTTCGGATAATAGAAGGACTAGGAGGCACTCCATGAAGTTAGCAAGTAGCACATTTAAAACTAATCGGAGAACATTCTTTTTCACTCAGTGCACAATTAAGGGTTCCAGAGGGTGGAAAGGTTCTGCTCCAGCCCTGCCCAGCTTGGCCTCTTTGACGTGTTCTCTATAGGATAAGAGGGGATTTGAGAGGGTGCGGGGGGGTCTGGTACAGCTCAGCTAATTTTTTTTTTTTAAGTCATGGGGGAAGGGGGTTCAGCCTGCTTGGGAAGGGAGGGAGGAAGGACTTGAACAGCCTACCAGACCCAGCCTGACACAGCCCAAGTGGAGCTTGGAAGCCCCTTCTCTCTACCGTGAGAAGTTGAACTCCTGCGCCTTGCAAGCAGCTGAATTTCCCGCAGTAAAGGGAGGCATGCTAGGCAGCCTCCTCACTAGCACGCCTCATTGCATTGCAGGGTAATAGCTAATCAGACTTATTACCCCGCAGTTAGCATGAGACATACTAATCTTGCCATGAGTTTTAACTCCTGTTTTAGCACAGGTTTCTCCGGGGTTACATACCAGGGTTAGGACAGCACTGAAAAACCTGCGCTAAAACAGATGTTAAAACACATGGTAGGGTCAACACTGATTATTACATCACCCTATATCCTCTCTCTCTCTCTCTCTCTCTCAAGAGGAGGAGGAAGGTATAGGTAGCAGTAGAATGTCCCAAAATTGTCAATGGGCCTGGCTTCGACCATCCATCCACTTTTAAGTAAGCGCTATGAATGTGCTTTCATTTTCAAATGACATAAAAACACCAATGAAACGAACTGCTTTGTTTTATGTGTTTGAAAACTAAATGAAAAGAAACATTAAAATGTTGTTTAAATTTTATTTTATGTTCCTTTTCGGTGTGTGCTATTTGCAAACAGCACCCATTAAATTGAAAATAAAATGAAACATGAGGGAAAAAAAAATATCCTAAATCCTTCCCTCACCCCCAAAAACATCTACAGTTTGAAGTGACATGAAACAACATTTTTGGGGCTGCACATGACTAGTAAATGGAATTATGTATCATTCTGTTAGGCCTTGTTTCTTAATAAATGGGAGAATAAGCTATACAGAATGGCATTCTTCAAAATAAATGACTTATGCATAAACAGTAGCTGCTGGTAGTGAATTGGAAAGAGAAGTATAGAACAAGCCTTAGAAACTACTATGTCATTATTCATGCAGTGTTTTAAGAACATTAAGCCATAGTCCAGACAATTTTCCACAATTCTCATATTCTTCATAGAACAGTGAAAGAAAAAGGCAAATTGTCCTCAACTGAACTGAGAAATCCTACTGTTGACATTGTACAGTGACAATGCATCCTTCCTAAGTCATGACACTGCTGCTTCACTTACTGGAGCCCGTATAATGAGCGCATTGTAAGATATTTCTAGGTATGCAGATAAACATTAGCATAATGAGGAAAACATTATAAACATTTTTAACAAGCCCTACTGGTTTTCCAAGGTTCACATTTTCAATGCCTTAATGAACAGATACTAGATTTTAATGAAATCAGGCATAAAAAAGGTATGGTCTACTATTCAAGTCCAGGGTATCTATAACTACAAATAATTTTTCACAGCAAAGCAATAACGCTGTCACCTACTTTTTTGTGATCATGAAAAAACTACAAGTAGTTATGTGATTAAATATGGCTATAATTTGGAAGGGTATGTACTATTTTAAAGATCAAATTGAAGCAATAGACAGTGAAGTTTGAAGGAGTTGCATTCATGGGTCACTCACCATATCGAGAAAGCAGCATGGTTTTCATTTGATCTCTTTAAACAAACTAGCAGAGATTTTGCTAGGACTAATATCACTACAGTTTGAAAAGTCACAGTAACAAAGGTGAATTTAAAAAATACTGTTACGCTTACCCGCTGCGGTCGCTCTTGCCGGCTTTCCAGGATGCCAGCTCACTCCCAGCACTGACCGCACCCTCCGCGTTCCTCCAATGCGGTTGTTGGGCCCTGCGCACCTCCGGGGCTGCCACGGGCCTCCCTGCCGCGAGATGCTGCCGGCTCCACCCCCACCTGGCCTCTTCCTAGCGCGCATACGCGCCATCTAGGGGGCCTTAAAGGGTCTGCAACGGGAATATCCCTGCAGCTCCTCCCTGTGATGTCAGAGCTTGCTGGTATTTAAACCAGCTCTTCACCTACAGCAGACGACTTGGTTACAGGTCTGCTCCTTGAGCGGCTGGTTTGGTTGTTGTTTCAGAGTCCTGCTTCTTGTTCTATGTCCAGCTCCTCGCTCCTGCTCCACTCCTGCCTCCCTGTCTCGGATCCTGCTTCCTGCTCCTCCCTGGTCGTCTTCCTCCATTTGGATCTGATTTCTGATTAAATTTCTGGTTTAGAGAAGTAAATCTGGAAGTCAGCAAAAAATGGTATTGAAAACCATGATTTACACTTTTGAATAATAGAAGGACTAGGGGGCATTCCATGAAGTTAGCAAGTAGCACATTTAAGACTAATTGGTGAAAATTCTTTTTCACTCAGAGCACAGTAAAGCTCTGGAATTTGTTGCCAGAGGATGTGGTTAGTGCAGTTAGTGTAGCTGGGTTCAAAAAAGGTTTGGATAAGTTCTTGGAGAAGTCCATTAATGGCTATTAATCAAGTTTACTTACAGGTCAATCCAGTAACAAGTAGAGATGTGCTTCGTGTTTAGGTATCGGGTCTGGCTTCGGTCGACCGATTCGTTTAAAAATTTAGTTTTTCGCGTGTGTTTTGGTTTTTTTATACGAACGGAGTTAGTGCGCACTAACGGGGTTAGTGCGCTCACTGTTACCGTTAGTGCGCACTACCTAAAGTTAGTGCGCACAGCCAAAAATTGCAACTTTTAAGTAAAACGTATCAATTTTTAAGGAGTCCGTTAGCTAAATGTACGGTTCCCAGCTCCCACTGGTTCGCACCACCTGGAAAACAGGCAATGGGAATGTAGAACCAGTATTTTAAATCATCCGTAGTTAGTGCGCACTAACGGGGTTAGTGCGCTCACTGTTACCGTTAGTGCGCACTACCTAAAGTTAGTGCGCACAGCCAAAAATTGCAACTTTTAAGTAAAACGTATCAATTTTTAAGGAGTCCGTTAGCTAAATGTACGGTTCCCAGCTCCCACTGGTTCGCACCACCTGGAAAACAGGCAATGGGAATGTAGAACCAGTATTTTAAATCATCCGTAGTTAGTGCGCACTAACGGGGTTAGTGCGCTCACTGTTACCGTTAGTGCGCACTACCTAAAGTTAGTGCGCACAGCCAAAAATTGCAACTTTTAAGTAAAACGTATCAATTTTTAAGGAGTCCGTTAGCTAAATGTACGGTTCCCAGCTCCCACTGGTTCGCACCACCTGGAAAACAGGCAATGGGAATGTAGAACCAGTATTTTAAATCATCCGTAGGTAGTGCGCACTATCGCTGGCTAGTGCGCACTATCGCGGATTAGTGCGCACTACCTTGAGCATGCTCTGTGAGGTCCCCGGAGGCCATTTTGCTTAAAATACACGCACTAATAATTATTTTCTTACTACGTGCAGTCTCTGAGACAGAGCAGTGAGCTGAGCAGCACGCGCAGTGAGCTGACTCTGAGCACTGTGAGCAGCAGTACATACTACAGACACCAGTAATATAATAATCATCAATTCAACAGACGTTGATTCATTCTTCCCACATTATCATCAACTCTACCACTGTAAGTGTATAATATAATAAATATATAAGATTTTGTTTTAGTTTTTATACAACAGTATTACTTTACTAGTAGTTACTTAGTTGGTTAAGAAATAGTTAATGCACTTTTTTTCGGTGAAGTAGCATAAAATAATATAAAAATAATATTAAATGAAGTTACTTACATTAGGGGAAATTAAAAGTTTAACACACAAAAGTACTTCATTTAATTTTATGCTAATTTAGTGAAAAAAAAAGTTTAACAGAAATTGTCAGTGTCAGACAGCTCCCTCTCTGCATGAGAGGCTGGCTGGCTTCACAGACAGGGGGGGGGGAGCTCAGCTGCCTGACCCTCACTCCTCCCCTCCCCCCATGTCCCTGCCACTGAACTGAATAGTGTACTGTCACTGTGAGGGTGAGGGCTGAGACAGCTCCCTCCCTCCCTGTCTCAGCCCTCACCCTCACAGTGACAGTACACTATTCAGTTCAGTGGCAGGGACATGGGGGGAGGGGAGGAGTGAGGGTCAGGCAGCTGAGCTCCCCCCCCCCCCCCCTGTCTGTGAAGCCAGCAAGCCTCTCACTACGTAATGCAGGCAGGGAGGGAGCTGTCTCAGCCCTCACTGTGAGGGTGAGGGCTGAGACAGCTCCCTCCCTGCCTGCATTACGTAGGGGGGGGGGAGCTCAGCTGCTGCCTGACCCTCACTCCTCCCCTCCCCCCATGTCCCTGCCACTGAACTGAATAGTGTACTGTCACTGTGAGGGTGAGGGCTGAGACAGGGAGGGAGGGAGCTGTCTCAGCTCTCACCCTCACAGTGACAGTACACTATTCAGTTCAGTGGCAGGGACATGGGGGGAGGGGAGGAGTGAGGGTCAGGCAGCTGAGCTCCCCCCCCCCCCCTGTCTGTGAAGCCAGCAAGCCTCTCACTACGTAATGCAGGCAGGGAGGGAGCTGTCTCAGCCCTCACTGTGAGGGTGAGGGCTGAGACAGCTCCCTCCCTGCCTGCATTACGTAGGGGGGGGGGGGAGCTCAGCTGCTGCCTGACCCTCACTCCTCCCCTCCCCCCATGTCCCTGCCACTGAACTGAATAGTGTACTGTCACTGTGAGGGTGAGGGCTGAGACAGGGAGGGAGGGAGCTGTCTCAGCCCTCACCCTCACAGTGACAGTACACTATTCAGTTCAGTGGCAGGGACATGGGGGGAGGGGAGGAGTGAGGGTCAGGCAGCTGAGCTCCCCCCCCCCCCTACGTAATGCAGGCAGGGAGGGAGCTGTCTCAGCCCTCACCCTCACAGTGACAGTACACTATTCAGTTCAGTGGCAGGGACATGGGGGGAGGGGAGGAGTGAGGGTCAGGCAGCAGCTGAGCTCCCCCCCCCCTACGTAATGCAGGCAGGGAGGGAGCTGTCTCAGCCCTCACCCTCACAGTGAGGGCTGAGACAGCTCCCTCCCTGCCTGCATTACGTAGTGAGAGGCTTGCTGGCTTCACAGACAGGGGGGGGGGGGGGGGAGCTCAGCTGCCTGACCCTCACTCCTCCCCTCCCCCCATGTCCCTGCCACTGAACTGAATAGTGTACTGTCACTGTGAGGGTGAGGGCTGAGGGCTGGCTTCACAGACAGGGGGGAGCTGCCTAGCCCCTCCCTGCATTAGTGTGTGAGCTTCTGAACAAACAGCTGTCCTATAGCACATACTTTTTTTCATCTTCTTTTTTATTTTCTCATGGTAGGATGGAACGTGAAAGGGAGTCAGATGACAGGGGGAGGGAGTCTGACTCCTCCCCACCGTCCTCCTCCAAGGTGGCAGCAAGGTCCAGGAAGCCCCGCTTTACCCAGGCCGACGTGGACCTCCTGGCCCGGCTGATGCTCCTGGATGAGGGGAACCTTTACACCCCCCCAGGCAGCAGGCCTAACCTGCAAAGGGAGACTGCTGCCTGGGCCTCTCTCCAGGAGGAGTTTTGCCGGCGGGCCTCCTACCCTCGTGAGGTGGAAGACCTGAAAAAGAAAGGTGAAAATAATAATGTTGATCATAATATTCAATTATAAATTATGTATATTATTTTGTCATTGAAAATTAAATAGAGTATGATAGTAATACTAGCTACAGTAGCTACTAGTAGCATACATTGAGTTATATAATTATAATGTAATAATTAACTACTATAAGTAATAAAAGTTATAATGTTAAGTAAATATATTTTAAAAAAACAGAAATACTAGTAGCTAGCTACTAGCTAGCTAGCTACTAGTGTACCACCCTTACCCTATACTATACTAGTATTAATACTTAATAACTAGACTACACAGGAAATAAAATTATCTGTGGTATATTATTGATATTTATATATTAATCGTTTTGAAATGGTGGTATTTGGGATTTTTTTGAAAGCCACATTGAAATATAAATAAAATAGTATTTATGTATAACTAACTTTTGTATGTTGCATAAAAAATAATCTAGTAGGTCAAGGCAAAACATGGGCATGTTGTAAAAATTAATCAATGTTATTCTTTTTCCTGTATATCCCTCTAATTTTCAGGTCGCCATCTGCGATTGCACGAGGGTAGGTGGCTCGAGGAGGTCCGCCGAACCGTGGCCCGTTCCGTGCCTGGTAAGTTGTTTTCAGAATACTACACAAGAACAACACACATTACACAAGTATTCAATTAATTGTAATGGAATTTGTGTTTAAAAATGTTTCTTTACTATAACAGTGAATGAATCATTGTGTCTGATCTCATTCTTGTTTTTAAAATTCTAACTGTTCTCTGAATTTTGATTTGTCTTGTACAGAACCACACCCAGGCAGGGACGAGGCGGGGCTTCCTGGGCCTAGTGGGAGGCAGAGCTGTCACCAGAGGAGGACGGAGGCAGCAACCAGTAGTGGTCTAGGTAGGAAATAATATATCTCTTGGCACGGCCAGTAAAGTAGTATATATTATCTGAGGCTGAAAAACAAAATCTTTTTTTTTTTATATCAATCAGTTTTAGTGGCTGGGGATTGGGAATGGGGGGAAGTGTGTATTTATTTATTTGTATATATTAAATGACACTGAGTGGCTATGATAGTAAACTAAAGAATTGAAGGTGAAAAAAAAGAAGAGGTTTGTAGTGTATCTCCTACCATCATATTCTGTGTAACCTGAGATTGACTATTATTTCTCCTTCCAATCCTTCAAATTATGTATTCTCTCTAATCTATGTTGATAGATTTGATATCCCTCCACTCTCCCCCTCACTCCTTCTCCCCTGCAATGGACTCCTCATTTTTCTATAATCCTCAAGGTCAATAAACTAAATAAGGGGTAGATTATTTTATAAACTTGCTTGCACGCATCCAGTATTTGCTTTTTTATTTGTCATATCTGACTATGTGTAATGTATGTATAATGTATAGTTCTGTGTCTCATGTTGAATTATTATTTTTTTTTAATTTCTTTACAGGCCAAGATAAAGCTGCCACCAGCCAGCGGCCCACCACTTCCACCAGCACCACCACCAGCGCCAGCGCCAGTGCCAGCACCAGCACCAGCACTGCCGTACTTCCTCCAGGATCTCCTCCAACCTGTAAGTGCTGTTGTGCACAATATTCAAAGTTGGAGGAGATCCTGCAGGAAGTACGGCAGTTCAAGGCGAAATATGATGCCGACTTCATGATGTTGCAGCAGAGGGTCGGAGAGGTGCAGGCCAGTGTCAGCAATGTGGAGAGGAGGTTGTTAGCCCTGGAGGAGGCCCCTCAGGAGCAGAGGGAAATGGCTTCTCCTCCTCATGAGATGCCTCATGAGGAGGAGGTGCCAGTTCCCTCTGCTTCAGAGCAGGTTTCTCCAGTGGCGGCACCCTCCTCTCCACATGAGCCTGACCCTGCTGCAACATCATGAAGTCAAGGCATCATATTTCGCCTTGACCTGGGCTGCTGGGCTGGTTTTTTTTTATTTTAATTTATTTTTTTTGACAAAAATGTTTGTCTATTGTAATTTGTTAATGTCTTCTAATAGTTAAATATTTGTAAAAAAAAAATAAATGTTTTAACATTGTGCAAAATGTTTGTTTGTTCTTTTTTATATATTATTTTATTAGTCATTTAACTAATAATAATTATTCATAAATAATATAGTATGGTACTACTAAATTACAAAGAGCAGACATGTACGGATGTATGTCTATTATAATCCAACATATTTCATTGTTTTAGTAGTAACTAAGTTAGTCATACACTTCCATACAACATTCAGTCTGGCTGAATTAGCACAAGTTGTATACTTGTGAGCAGTAGCGCCAACGTCAAGGCTTCAACCGTGGCTACTGACCATTCACACATCTTTCAACCTGGCCAATACAATATTGTGCACTGTGTGCAGTGTGTGCAGCACTCAAGCTACTGCAATGACTCACACGTCAATGCCAAAAATTGCTCCATGACCAAGACAGCCATTTGAAGCAAAAACTTTAATGCTTGTGATACTAAAGTAGGAGTAAGGACTAGGAGAAAGCAGACTCATGAACAAAAAATCCTTCAGAAATGTACAACTTCTGGGTGCTCAGTTTTCTCTTTTTATTACACTCAAGGGTGTTTGTATATATTTGGTTAATCAATATATTGTTACAGTAGTGGATATAACAGTAACAGTTTATATCCAACTAGTAGCTAGTAGTAGTAGCTACTAGTTGGATATAAACTGGATATCCAAGTAGTAGCTAGTAGTAGTAGCTAGCTAGTAGCTAGCTACTACTAGTACAACCACTAGCTACTTTGTTAGAGTATCAACCTCTCTGTGCACTGTAAGTGCAATTTTATATTGTATTGGCCTGAAATTCTTTCATACTTCATTCACACAATCATGCTGTCGGAGATGGACGCTGAGGCAGAAGAACCCAGCGAGGACTTGCCTGCCTCAGAGGTGGACACTGGGGGAAAGGAGCCTGGGAGTGAGAAGCCTGTGTTGGAGACGCAGCAGGACAGAGTGTTCATGTCTTGTGACTCCCAGACTGGCTTCTCCTGTGGGCCACAAGAGGCAGCAGCGGCAGTGTTGTGGCCGCTGCTGCCTCTTGTGGCCGGGCACCCCAGCAAGCGATGCGGGGAGCACAGCTGCATAGAGCCAAGCCTCTCTTCCACCCCTTGACCTTGGATCTCGGCCCTCGACAAGAGGCTCACTCCTCCCAGTCACAGGGAAAGTTCGGATACCCAAGCTGTGGAAAGTTCGTTTTGATAAAAACCAATTGCTCGACTAAGTCTGGAGACAAACGTGCACGGTGTGGACTCACTATGTTCCCTGTCATTGAAAATACTCTTTCACTTTGCACACTTGTTGGCGGGCAGGAAAGAAAGTGCTGTGCTAGTATTGCAAGATCAGGCCACATTGAAGCTTTCTGTGCCCAATATCTCAAGGGATCTGAGTCCATGCTCTGAATTGGCTCAGACAGAAAACTCTTAACATGCAGTTCTGAAACATTCTCCTGCAGGTAGGACTCAGTAGTAGTAACTCTTCTGCCAACAGCTGATGCGATTGCTTGTGACATGGCAGGCAGTTCATTAAATGTGGAATGACTCATATTTTGATGTGTTATGGAAGGGGTAGGGGAGCAGCTGATCATACTAGTACTTGAGCAGGATGGAGTTGGAGACTGAGAGGATAATACTAATTCTTTTTCATCGTTACCAGTGGAACAGACCCTGTTAGACATTATGTTTTCAACCATTGTAATCAACTTTTTTTTCCAATGTGTAAGAGCATTGTTCTTGAGAGCAATACTGCCTTTCACACGTGGGTCACACATCGTGGCTAACATATAGCAATCCCTTTGCATGAGAGGTTTCAATCTTTTTTCAACTTGCTCTTTTAAGCATTTAACAAGCATTAACACTTCCTTAGAGAAATCTGGATGATGCAGAAATTCCTGTAATACCTCCTCCAGATAGTTTATTACAGGGATGACACCACCCAAAGTGGCATTAGCTGAACTCAATGCATCAGTATATACTTTGAAAGGCTTGAGGACATGCACCATGTGTGCAATGTTTGTCCAGTCCTGACATCCAAGAGGATTTTCCAATCCAATTTCAGTTGCCATTGCCAAATCATGAAGAGGTGTCTGCTGTTCAGACAACCTCTCCAACATAAGATAGGTGGAATTCCATCTGGTAGGCACATCCTGAAGAAGGTTGTGCAAAGGTGCGCCAACTGCTATTTGCCTCTTTCTGAGTTGCTTCCCACTTTTTACACTACGATTGAAATGCCCAGCTATTTTGCGACACTTTTCAATCAACCGCTTCAGGAGTTGACTACTACAACTAGTAGTAGTACCACCTTCCTTGCCACTAAGCCCCAAAGCATCCCTCACTATCAGATGCAGGGTATGTGCAAAGCATCGGATGCCGCTGAATCTGCCATCAGCCAGAGCCTTAATAATATTGGAACCATTGTCAGTAATGAAAAATCCATTTAAGCATTCCATATCACTGCTTCTAAGGAGCCCATTCCATTTTTCCATCATCCCCTGAATTGCGTGTAAGATATTTTCTGAAGTATGTCTCTTGTCTAGCACTTGAGCATGCAGTAAAGCCCAATGGTATCCTGGTGAAACCTTTTTGGAGCTGCTGCCACTGCCACTGCCAATGCTGCTAGTGCTTACAGGTATTAATGCCTCATCCAGCTGCCACCAATGTGCTGTTAGAGACAAATATGCATGCATTGCATTCATACTAGTCCAAACATCAGTGGTGAGATGGATGCTCCTCCCCTTTGCCCTTGCCATCATAATCTGCATTTCAGCACGACATTTTCTGTATAGGGAAGGAAGCACCTGACGGCTAAATGTACTTCTTGAAGGAAGTTTGTAGTAAGGGGCGAAATAATGGAGCATCCGCTTAAATCCCTCATTTTCTACAATCTGCAGTGGCTGATCATCCAAAGCAATCATTAGAGCAATATGTCGTGTACCCACTTTAGACATTGCCTGCTTCCTGCTCTGTGACATTGCAGAAGAACACCACCCCATCTGCTCCATGGTAGCTTGCCGCTGCTGCTGGGGATGAGGAAGAGGAGACTGCTGCTTCTGCAGATGCACACAATCTGTATCTTCTTTAGTACTACTACTTTCCTTCTGTGGCTGCTTCCCTGTTGCTTTACTTGAAGCCTGGGCAAGCACGGTGGGACCAGCTTCTTCTGCAAGCAACAGTGCTCTATGTTCTCTTTCAAGGTGATATTTCATGTTGCTGTTAGTAAGATGTCCAATAATTCTTCCACGGCTCACCATCTTTTTACAATGGATACATTGTCCAAATCTCTGGTCAGCCACAACATGATAATGATTCCAAATCTTTGATGTCCTTGTACTGTTCCTTACTCTAGGCTGGATACTTGTCATTTTCATACTAGTAGTAGAAATAGTAGTAGTAGTAGTAGTAGTCACACGTGGATGTTCAAATGGTGTAGGGGACAGGGTACCAGCAATACTGCTGGCACTGGCAGTAGTTGTTTGTTTTGCAATCTGACTAACATTGTCATTGCTTCTGTTCTCCTCCTCCTCCTCCTTCTCCTCTGAATGTTTACTAGCCAAAAACTCCTGATCATCATCCTCCTCCTCCTCCTCCTCCTCCTCCTCCTCAATATCTGATTCTTCATCATCATCAAATATTTTCTGTATCACCATTCTTTCATCTAATCTTTTCACCTTTCCCTCAAATTTTGCTCGTTCCTTCCCTTGCAACAAGTTTCCTTGCACTTCTACATCCTCTTTCTTCTCAAAAAATCGCAGTTTTTTCCTAGGGACTGGCAGACAGCTCTTTCCAGTAGCACTATCACTAGCAACACGTTTTTTTCCAGAGGGTACTGGTAGGGGCATTATGATCCTGTGGTCAAAGAAATATATAATAAATATAGTACATTAAACAAGTTAATAAATTAGTTTGGTATTCATATTTAAAACTTTATTGAGCTAATAGCATTAGCTAGCTAGCTAGCTATTGCTTGCTAAGGCTACCCCCAGACCACAGGACAAAGAAGGATATAGTGATTATTTTTTATTAGTCAGTGAGTGACACTGACAATTGATAATTTGATATAGTATACTTACTAATATATTATATTGCAATTTATACCATGCATTGGCCAGAGCATCAAACTGCAGCAGACTGAGACTGAAACTAGGCTGCAATACTTCAGTTCACTCATTACATTAGCCTCCTGGCAGGACTGGCTAGGCTTTTCTGTTAATACTACATGCAAGCCAAGCATTGAGGTTAGAGAAGTCCTATTCTTATTTTTTCATATCCTTTTCAGGCCTATTCTGTTCTTTGGACTAAAATAACTTCTCCCTCCCACTTCAAGTCTTACCCACAAATCTCACACACAGGAGCAGAAGCCTTAAGCCAAGCACAAGAAACATAATATAGGATATTGGACAGACTATTGGCCAATTATAGGTTTAGTAGTAGAATTGATTTGATAGTAGTGACTCACTGGCTTTAATAGCTAGCCATAGCCAGTGACACTAGGCTAATAGCCAAGCTAGCTATTAGCCTAGTGTCACTGGCTATGGCTAGCTAGCTATAAACACTATTAGTGATAAATCTAGTAGATTACACATACATCTATATAATATTGATAAATATAATATTATATAATTTTATATATTTATAAATCTATTAAAACTCTACTGCTACAATGTTCAGAAAGCAGTCAAAGCACCTACCTTGTCCTTTATAAGCAAGCACTGCTGCTGGACTGGAGTGCTGGTGCCTGCCTATGCCTAGGCTAGGAATGCTGCGAACGAAGAGCTCACTCAAGAAACAGAAAAAAAGAGTAGAGCTCAGCTCAGCTCACTGGTTGTGGCTATTGGCTATTTTGGCTAGTGGTACTTGGCTGCTAGCAGTAGCTATATGCTACTGTGGCTAGTGGCAATGGCTACTGGCTGGCTGGCTGGCTGGCTAGTATCATAGGCTGATACTAGTATCAGCTAGCAGCTAAGCCAGCTAGCAGCTACCCCTTATTAATAACAATAAAGGCTGTATAATATTAGCTATCAATCAACAGCTGCAGCTAGCTATAATGACTGATTGACTGATGTTTTCTCCTCAAACCCACAAAACAAAAGCAACACATAAGCAGAGCACCCCTTATTATATAGCTATTATAGCTACCTATTGACTAAAAGTAGGAGGGAAAATAAACCTATTAATTTAAGTGGCCAATTCAAAAATGATGCAAATGAATATTATGCATAATATATCAAACAAATTCTAGTCACATGATTGATGACCTAATCACAATATCCACAGACACACTACTACAGTAGGATTAGAACTTCAAGCTAATAGCTCTATCCCCCATTCCCATTCCCCATCCCCCATATAAAACAATCTGTAAAAAACAGCACCTTGGCTGTTGGTAACCTTGGTAATGAATAAAAAACAAGAAGACACCCAATAGGAATACATATTCAACCTTCAATTTAAAAAAAAGTGTCAATTTAGTATCAATTTACGTTAGTGCGCACTAACATATATCACCGCGCACTGCCATGTACCGAGTGCGCACTAATAATCCGTTAGTGCGCAGTATGGTGAGGCGCCATGTACTGCGCACTACGTCCAGCGACTGCGCGCTAACGGATAGTCCATGCGCACTAACATCCGTTAGTGCGCAGTAATAAAAAAAACCGACTTTAACCCGAAAATTCGTGGAATTTTGATTCTTTTTCCCAACTTCCCCAACAATGACGATTTAGACAATGTCGTTGGCATTGACTAAATCGTGAAAAACGATTGCACATCTCTAGTAACAAGTGGTAGGAAGAGCTGCGTTAGTGCCAGGCGCACCCGCGGTTGCTGCACGCACAGTCCAGCTTACCTACCGCTCGATCCTGCATGTAAATAGCTTGGAAATGCAAACTGCGTCTAAGAAGCGTCCGTGAAGTGTTAGGCCTGCGCAACCCATTTTACTGTATAGAGCGCTATACAGCGCCTATACAGTATCCTGGGTGCGCTGGCCTAACGCTTCACGGACACACTGGTATCTGTCATTTCAAATGTCATTTCAAATGACATTTGAAGTGGACGGTTCTCCGACGCTCGGGATTGTCAGCCCTCTTTCCCCTCCTCCCGAAGCAAGCAACGAAAGCGGGAAAAAGCGAAAAAAAAAAGTAGCAAGAGGGAGGGGAGAGAGGACGGGCAATCCTACGCTCGGGATTGCCAGTCCCCTCTCCCCTCCTCCCGGAGCAAGGCGTGAAAAGCAGCCTTGCTCCGGGAGGAGGGGAGAGAGGACTGGCAGTGTAAAGCGACGAAGCGAGTTACTTTTTTTGCAGCCCACCTCCGGAGACGGACATCGGCGAGGACGCCCGCAGCTCCCTTCCCCTGCCTCCAGCTGCCCGCGAAGATGGACACATCGCACGGCCGAAAGCGGCCCCTGTGCGTGCAATTGGGCCGCTCAAGACGTGACGTCACATGCCGTGACGCCAAACGTCGTGACGTCACGCCTTGAGCGGCCCAATTGCACGAACAGGGGCCGCTTTCGCCCGTGCAGGCGTCCATCTTCGCGGGCAGCTGGAGGCAGGGGAGCCGCGGTCGTCCTCGCCGATGTCCGTCTCCGGAGGGGGGCTGCAAAAAAAGTAAGTCGCTTCGTCACTTTACACTGCCAGTCCTCTCTCCCCTCCTCCCGGAGCAAGGCTGCTTTTCACGCCTTGCTCCGGGAGGAGGGGAGAGGGGACTGGCAATCCCGAGCGTAGGATTGCCCGTCCTCTCTCCCCTCTCTCTCTTGCAACTTTTTTTTTCGCTTTTTTTCGCTTTTGTTGCTTCGGGAGGAGGGGAGAGGATTGGGGCTGCCCTGGAGACCAGCACCCATGGACGCGGCCAGGGCAGGTGAGCGGGGGCTGGGGGAAAGTTTGCCGCCTACCCTTGCCCCTGCCTCTAACGCAGGGGTAAGGGTAGGCGGTAAGTTAGCAGGTTAAATGCGCGGCAAAACGGCAGGGTAAAAAAGCGATAGTCGGGGCGCGCGTTACTGTATGGGAGGGAATAGCTAATTCGATCGCTTACATGTAATATACATGCCGCGTGCGGAAGGGGTTACCCGGGGATTTAAGGACGCGGTAAGAGTAGGTTAAAGGGGATTGTGGATCGCAGGAAGGGCTAACGCGGCCAGAAAGTGAGTAGAAAGAGGGTTAGGAGTGGGGTAAACGTGGCCACACTTTACGGATTGACCTGTTAGGGAATAGCCACTGCTATTACTTGCATCAGTAGCATGGGATCTTCTTAGTGTTTGGATAATTGTCAGGTTCTTGTGGCCTGGTTTTGGCCTCTGTTGGAAACAGGATGCTGGGCTTGATGGACCCTTGGTCTGACCCAGCACGGCAATTTCTTATGTTCTTATGAAATCAGAATACTTACTGTAGGGAGAAGAGAAGAGGCCTAGGACAGAATCCTGTGGCACACCAATTGATAGGAGGATGGTAGTAGAGGAGGAACCACTAGAGGAACCACTAAAAGTGTGATGGGAGAGATAAGAAGAGAATCAAGACAGGACAGTGTTCTAAAATCTAAGTGAGGACAGAATATCAAAGAGTAGATGGTGATCAACAGTGTCAAAAGGCACAGAGGAGTCAAGAAGGATAAGGACTGAGTAAAGGCCTTTGGAGACTTTGGCAATGGCTGTATCAGTTGAATGTAGAGGGTGAAAACCAGTCTGGAGTGAATAAAAAATGGCTTGAGATTTAAGAGATTCAAGACAGCAGAGGTGAACATCATACTCAAGTAGTTTGGAGGCAAAATGGAAGAGGGAGAAAGGGATGAGTCCAGGGAGAGTTCCAAAGAAGTCTCACCAGGGACCTATACAGGGCAATATTACCTATTTCTATGTTTCTAAGGTAACTATTGTACACTAAGCAGGAAAGACACCTGATGATCTTAAGATAGTGAAACAGAGTCAGAAGAATGCCAGGATGCATAGGGAGAGGCATAACTAGAAGAGAAAAGGAGGTGTAAATGCCACTGTGCTGCTAGGCAGATTGTTTATAAGATCTCCTTCAGACTATTGAGGTCAGTTTTGGAGGTTTTACATCCAAAAGGATATTGTCAAAATTGAAGGAATTCAGAGACAGATTACCAAAATAATGCAGAGTCTGAAGCTGAAGTCCTATAACAAGAGATTTAAAGACCTAACCAGTTATACTCTAGGATAGGAGAGACAGATGGATATGACAGAGACAGTCAAATATCTCAATGGTATAAATAATATATCAGAAGTATTCCTTTTTCAGCAGAAAGTTCTAGAATAAGAGGTCATGACAGGAGGCTTTGAAAGGGCAGATTCAGGAATAACATCAGAAAATATTTCTTCACAGGAGGAGTTGAGAATGTATGAAATGACCTTCCAGGGGAGATGCTCGAGGCAAAAATAGTAATGGAATTCAATAAAATACGGAATAAGCACAGAGGATGCCTAATTGGAAGGAAGCAATAAGAAAGCCAGAGGTCAACCGAGGTCTCTGGTATCCACAAGGAGTTAACTGGGCAGACCAAATGTGCTTCACAGTCCTTATCTGATGTCATATTACATGTTTCTATGTTTCATTCATTAGCAACATAATTTTCTTTGAAATAACAGTAGTGCTTAAATTAAAAAAACAAAACAAAACCCTGAAATAACTTCACAATGGTCAAGTAAAAAAAGAGTTACTAATTTTTTTTTATCAATTATCTCAAGAAGAGGCACATTTTACTTGATGTGCCTCTTCCCCTTTTGCAATACAGTAGTTGATAATGTTTTTGGTTTAGTGTGCAGATCTCTGCTGGCCCTGTCATCTCTATTTCCAAAGAGAGAGGCTCAAGACACTCAACTTCCCTCGGTTCTGCTATTGCCATTCTAACCTTTTGTTAAATGCACACTAATTGGGTATCAGCTGAAGAACGGTCGGGGGGAAGAGAGCAGTAATGGAAATAAATGAAAGCACAGAGAGATGCTCTTCCCCTAAATGGATAGTAAGGAGTAACGTGAAATGAGAGCCGGCCAGTGCCAACTGACTTGCATTAGAGGACACAGTAACACAGTTAGATTTTATGTAACGTTACTGTAGCTAAGAAAATGGTACAAAGAATCCTGGCAATGCGCTACACATGAAAGATTCTAACTCATGCTGATATCCAGGCAGGATGGTACTCGAGGGATCTATCAGCGGCTCTCTTTTGCTGAAGTGACCTCTTTTGTGTCTCCTGCCTAATCACTTCTCTGTCCCCAGATAAATTGAAATAAACCTAAATTAGGATGCATGCTTCCATACTCCAATTTAGTAACCATAATTACAAAAAAGCAATAATTCACACACACACACACACACACACACATGCATACTTTTCCTCCACTAGCTTAGCTCTGTTCTTTCAGTTGGCCCTAAATGTGCTTCTATCCCCTGACAGTCAGCAATGCCACACCAACAGGCCGATGCAGTGCTGGCGCCTGTTAAAGGGACGCTTATGATTGAGCACCCGCTCCCTTAACGTGCACCGATCCACGTCTCCAGGGCGCCCAATGCAAAATTCAAATGGGCTGCCGTGGTAAAAAGGAGGCTTTAGGGGATATTGTGTGCCCCAGCACCTCCTCGGCAGCGGGCGCCCAGGAGAGGTGGCTGTCAGTGGGTTAGGAAAATGAAATCTCAATTTTAGAGTATTCGTTTTCCTAACCTGACCGCCGGCACACTTTTTTTTTTTTGGGACATTTCAAATTTTTTAATTCCTCTGACTTAATATTGCCATTATATTAAGTTGGAGGAAGTACAGAAAAGCAGTATTTTTGGGCTCCTCCAAAATTAACACCTGCTCCAGAGCAGGTGCTAATTCTGGTGAGTAAAAATGTGTGCCTTGGGAGCACTTTTTTTTTTTTTTTTGCTTCAGGGGTTATGGACCTGCATCCAAAACGTGTCCAGCTGTGGGTTAAACTGCGCGCTGCAGCCAGCGCATGGAATAGCATCATCCTGCAAGAGCAGTAGGATTCCAGATTTAGCAGGGAATAGTTTATTTTATTCAGGGAAAAGAGAAGTGACCTGCTTAGTTCAAGGCAGCATTTTTCAAGCTTTCTTTTAATGGATGTTTTTCCAAAAATAAAGAAAAACAGCAAACCCCCCCCCCCCCCCCATGATTCTGATTGCAACAATCTTTTCATAGCAACAATAAATGCACGTCATAATAAAAGAAGATGCAATCCCATTCACAGTTTATGGAGTACTTGTGATTTATGGAGGAACAAAACAGTAAATTATACAATATTTATGGGCAGCACATCATAGTAAACATAGCAGTTTTTTCATAATAACATTAGTCCAATTCAATTACAAGATCTAAGCAGTACTGGGAAAAGTCCTTTGAGGATTTAATCTCCTTGGTCATACATCTGGGGCTTTTGGTTATGCCCCTCAGCTTCCAACAGTAAAATATCAATAAAATAACCACTGCCAATTACTTCTCAAGATTACCTGGTTTCTGCACAGATAACTCAAGGCAGAGTCCCTGCCAGCACACAGTAAGCCAAAACTTAACTCAGCAAGGGGAAACGTACCAAACTGTGTTAACAGTAACAGGTGTTAACGCACATTGTAACAGTAACTTTCAAACTGGCGTGTGTGTGTGCAAATTTGCGTACATACATTGGCCCGCACCCAGGTACATGGCCATTTTATAACATGTGCATGCATACGTGCACATATTATAAAATAGCTTGGTTGCATGCACATATACACCAAATTTTAAGTGGGTGGACGCATGTATGCGCAAATCCCGCTTCTACTACTTAAATTGGGGGATTTTAAAAGGAACACATGCTGACACCATTCCCAGTTTTACCAGTTTGTCCACAGTTCACCCCAATGAAGAGCTAGGTTCTCCAACCCACCCTAGTTCGATAGCTTTCATTCCCCCCAGTTACCCCCGACCCTTAAAGCCCCACAGATCTGCCTGGTTTTCTTTAAATTTAACTTACACAGCATTCATAGCAGAAGTAAAGTTATGTGGCAGAGGGTTGGATTGTGTCAGTATTTATACTCACATCTTAGGTTCATGTCCCAAAACGCCCATGCCCCACCCCTTTTCAAAACTTTGAGATGTGTACATTGCGGGAGATATGCTTAAAATTCACCTCTGAGGGGGCAATGGTTTGATCCCTCTTATTAAGCAAAACAAACTGGAATGGTACTTGCTTGGTGGTGAATTTCACTATAGCTGGGACGTACTCCTAAAAATCATTTCCTTGCAGAAGATGCATTTGGCTTGATGTAGATCTTGGGCTTTCTCAGTGGTGGTATCATCTTTACAAAACAGTATATCACTAGAGTTTCAAACAGAACTGAACTATCTTGCTGGAAAGTTCCATGGGGTAATGTTATAGGTTTGTAATAATTGAGAGAAGGCAGCTAACTGTAAGAAAAAAACAAAAATGAATAAAATTGAACAGATGCTTCATTTTAAAATAGTACATTACTACACAGATCCACAGTCAGATGAAAATGAATTAAACACTCAAATTAAACCATTCAAGACCTAGTTTTGAAGAATCTTGAAGGGATAGAAGGACATTGTTCTAGAATCTTTTATAATTTATGAAAGGAGGAGAACACAGCATTACGAACCTTAGCACAGGCCAATAGTTTAACCATCAAAGCCACCAATAAGGGCAGAGTTATTATCATACAGGACACAGACAAATATAAGAAAGCAATGATGCATCATCTTAGAGATGTCAAATATTACAATTTTTTATCAGAAGATCTGACTCCTGTTCTCCAATCACAAATCAGCTCTCTATTAAAATACGGCACATTTTTGACATCTAAGTAAATAGGTTTCTAGCAGTGAAATACCCAAAAAGTCTCACCATTTATTTAGTTCCTAAAGAGCACAAATCATTGAACAACCCTCCGATTAGACCCATAGCTTTTGCAATAGGGTCACTATTGGAGCCTTTAGCAATTTTTATAGATTATTTTTTGAAACCAGCAGTATCACATGCAAGATCTTGCATACAGGACATGGCACACTTTTTGAGGAACCTTCAAACTGTTTGGATCCATTCAGAAGACATCTTTTTGGTTACAATGGATATCAATTCATTATATACTATCATACCTCAACAGGAAGCCTTAGAGACAGTGTCCTCTATATTAGAAAGTAGAACTGATGTCACGCGAATTCCCAACTCAGTTATTATCAGCATTGCCAAATTGGTTTTGTTTCATAACTATTTTGCATTTGGACAGCATTTTGTCCAGCAAATTCATGGGCTTCACCATCCCAGATCTTTCAAGATGGGACTCCTTGACAGTCAATATTTCAGATTGTGCTGCATTAGTGCAACAAAAGAAGAGTTTCAAGCATTATCGGCTATATTGACTGAGAAGTTTAAAACCAGGGGATATCCATCAATTGTTTTCAAACTGGTGTATAAAAAAATCACTCTTCTGATAGAGATGCCCTACTTCCCTATAAAAATCGAATGGACAACAATCCACTGATTTTTGTGTTAATATGGATGTGGCATTGTCTATCAGTAGACACTGGCATGTCCTCTCATTACATAACATCTTTAAAGATACTCCCATGATTGCATAGTCTGGAGGACCTAACATTAGAGATAAGCTAGTGCATGTGATGTTCACGGAACCATCTGTTCAAAGCACTTCTATGTTTGTATATATGCAATGTCAGAAATGTGACTTTTGTAATTGTACCATAACAGGATCTACTTGGACTGATCCAGTCACACAGAGAATGATTAAGACTTCCACTGATTGTGACTCTATGTTTGTGATATATGTGTTAATATGTTTTTGCTCCTAATTTTATGTCAGATTAGGGGGCACTCTATGAAATAAGCAAGTAACACATTTCAAACTAATTGGAGAAAATTCTTTTTCACTCAACACACAATTAAGCCAGAGTATGTGGTTAGTGCCTTTAGTGTAGCTGGGTTTAAAAAAAGTTTGGATAAGTTCATGGAGGAGAAGTCCATTACCTGCTATTAATCAAGTTGACTTAGAGAATATCCACTGCTATTATTGGCATCAGTAGCATGGGATAGACTTAGTGTTTGGGTACTTGCCAGGTTCTTGTGGCCTGGTTTGGCCTCTGTTGGAAACAGGATGCTGGGTTTGATGGACCCTTGGTGTGACCCAGAATGGCAATTTCTTATGTTCTTATGTTAAGATGGCTAGCATTCTCTCATCATCCCCCTCCTCCTCCCTTGATGAATAAACAATATTGTTTTAAGAACTTTTTAAGTATATGCTCAAAACAAACAAATTGAACAGTTTTACAAAATTTTTGAAATATTCTCAAAATTTAGCTGACCCAGTAGATTGAACACTGGTGTCTGCAAACTTCAATTAGGGAAACCCAACATGGGCTGTGTTTCAAAAAATCAGCATTTCTTCTTCAGGGGATAGATTAATCTTGACTGAGAGCAACCCCATTGATAAAGAGCCTGCAATCTATAGGTGTTATTCCATGCTTGTCTCAAAGCTATTGGCTTTGTTCCTTGCTTAGCTCAATGTAAAAGAATGGATGGCACCATACCAGAATCGGAAGTTTCTTTATCCACAACAAAACTGCCAAGTTAACTACACCAGCTATCAGGTGAAAACGCACTAAAGCATCACAATACAGAACGCTATTCAATTTCCTCATTAAGTCCAAAGGGTGCTACACTGTTGAGGGAAAAGATCCAAAGCTGTTCTCTTAAATTGAGAGCTGCTTGTCGGTCACCACCTTGCAGGTGTTGTGGAACATGTTCAAGAATAGTCCATTTATAATATTCAAAAGAGTGTCTTTTATCAATACTATGTTGTACAATTGGGGCAGAAAGATGACATGTGTGTACTCTGCAGCCCATAAATATGAAATATAAATGGTGACAAAACATTATTGATAAGCTTGTTTGAACAATAATGTTTTCAATTGTGTTTTAAAACTTTTCATGCATTGTGACGATCTTATCTTGTATGGCATTGGTAACTGATTCCAAAACTCAAGAGCAGCAGCCTTCATTAAATGCACTTCTACATGTAAAGTCTATTGACAATTCAATAACATATTGTAGCAATTTTCTAAAGCCTTCGAAAATTGCTACAATATATGCTATTGAATTGTCAGTAGGTATTATACAGGTTAAGTGCACTTAACACTGGTAAATGGGATTTTCAGAATTGCTAGAATAGTATGTTACATTTACATTTTCCTTTGAAAATTTCATCCTTAGGTTCCACGGTCTTCTGTTCCACATACTTGGCAATAGACTTTATTCATATAATCGTGTTTCACGCTCCATAGGAACACACATTCACAGCACAACACTGGATCCCCTCCATGTGTCCTCTGCATCACCCTGTCCTCACACAGGCATGTGGAAATAAACTGTACTGAAAGAATATTGTTCAATTAGCAAGCAACAAAACTATACCTTACATAGACATGGGCAAATAAAAGCGAAAGCGAAGAGGATCATGTGTCAAGTGTTAACCTCAAAAGTCCTGAGAGTAAAATAAATAAAAAGGTATTGCAGGGAGTCTCAAAAACAAATATAAATGCTGTTCAAGGGATAAAAAAAATGAGAGCGTTCTAGTTGGTGGACTACATTTATTTTCCTTTTTTTGTGAATACCTCCCAGTTCTTATGTACAGCTGTAAAACCTGATGTTTTTAATTCTTTGCTATGACTGACACCAAGCTTCTGTGGGAAACCCACAACTCATGGTTTTCTAATCGAAGCTCAGGACTTGAAACATTTTCCAGGTGCCAGCAGCCAGGGCCGGCGGAAGCACTAGGCGAACTAGGCGGTCGCCTAGGGCGCCAGCTTCCCGGGGGCGGCACTGCCCCGGTAAAATTAAGAGAGCCGCGCTCAGCCGCTGCCCCAGTAAAATGAAAAGAGCTGCATTAAGCTGCCGCCCCCTCCCCCAATAAAAATAAAAGAGCCGCTGCCGGCAGCCCACCCCAAAAGACCCATCTGACCTCCCCCAGCGGTTCGTGTGCTCCCGGTCTCTCCCGCTGCTCTTTCTTCCCTGCTGCCGTTGCCGCCGGGCTATCAGCACGTTCAAGCCCAGCGGGAACGGCAGCGGCGCTAAAAGAAGCTGTGGCACTTATGGCTGGGCCTTTTCTTCCTCCCTCCCCCCCCTGACCCGGAACAGGAAGTGATGCGCGGGAAGGAGAAAGAGCCGTGCCGCGTGAAAAAAATAGCGGCGACAGCAGCATCGGCCCCCGAGCAATTGAAGCAGCTGGGAATCGGGAAAGGAGTCAGCAGCACGAGCCTCCCGCGGCCGATGGGATTCTTCCTTTTTGGCCTGCGGGGGCTGGAGCAGGAGGCGGCTGTTGCAGCTACCATTTGTGCTGGGGGGGAGGAAGTGAGTGAGAGAAAGAGAGAGAAGCAGCCAGCCTGCCTGTGTGTGATTGAGAGCCTGTGTGTAAGTGAGAGAATGTATTTGATCGAGAGCATGTGTGTGTGATTGAGAGAAACTGGTCAGAGAGCTGATGTATGTGTATATGTGAGAGACAATGAAAGTGACTGCTCAAGGAGATGACTGATGTGTGAGAGTGTGAGACAGTCAGGGATGTCACTGATGTGTGTGTGTGTGTGAAAGAGAGAAAAAGCATGGAAGTGAGAACTCTGGGTATGTGAGAAAGCATGGGAGTAAGAAGCCTGGTGTTGTGGGGGTGTATGTGAAAGAAAGCATTGGAGTGAGAAGCCTGATTATGTGAGAGAGAGCATGGGAGTGGGTAGCCTGTGTGTGTGTGTGTGCATGTATGAGAGAGAGACTGGTTGGTAAGGTGACGGTGTGACTGGTGTGTATGTGAATGTGTGAGAGAGAGAATGTGATTCAGGGAATGAGAAGCCTGTGCACCTGGAGAGCGAGCATGGAAATGAGAGAGAGACTGGTGTATGTGTGTGTGTGTAACAGAGAGAAAGTGATTATGGGAATGAGAAGTCTGTGCATGTGAAGAGAGTGAGCATGGGAGTGAGAACCTGGGTGTGTGTGAGACACAGCATGGGAGGGAGAAGCCTGTATATGTAAGACAGAACAGGTGACTGGTGTGTGTTTGTGTGTATGTGAGAGAGAGAAAGAAAGTGATTATGGGAATGAGAAGCCTGTGCATGTGAAGAGTGAGCATGGGAGTGAGAAAGCTGGGAGTGTGTGAGATACAGCATGGGAGTGAGAAGACTGTATATCTGAAAGAGAACATGGGAGTGGGAAGCCTGTGTGTGTGTATGCATGAGAGAGATCAGGTGACTGGTGTGTGTGTTTGTGTATGTGTGTGAGAGAAAGAAAGTGATTATGGGAATGAGAAGCCTGTGCATGTGGAGAGAACAAGCATGAGAGTGAGAGACGGGTGAGTGTGTGTGAGAAAGAGAAAATGATTATGAGAGTGAGAAGCCCATATATGTAAGTGGAACACGGGAGTGGGAAGCCTGTGTGTGTATGGCATGAGAGAAACTGTTCAGGAAGGTGACTGGTGTGTTTGTCAAAGACTGTTTGGGAGATGATTGGTGTGTGAGAGACAGAAACTGGCCATGGGGGCATGACTGATATGGTATGAGTGTGAGAGACATGGGCCTTAAGGAAGAGGACCATGAGTATAGAGCTTAGCCACTACTGCTGCTTCTGGTGTGTAGTACAGCCTGCATGGAAGAGGAGTAGGAGAGCTGCTGGAGGGGGGTAAGTAAAGGTGGCTTTTTAAGTTTATTTTTCTTGATTGACTGCCATTTTAATTATTTAATATTATGTGATGTGTCTGCTTTTTTTGTTTGAGCAACAAGTATAGCTTTGGTTTATGTTTATTTTATTTATGTTTATTTATTTATTTATAAAAGTTTCTATACCGTCGATAAGACAAATCATCTCAATGGTTTACATGGCATAAAAATGTCAAATAAGTGTTCTGTTATAAATACAGACTTCGTTATTTTCATTAATGCACAATGTAAGTTAATTGTGTGTGGAGGCGGGGGGGGGGGGGGGGGGGGGGGGCGGCATAGCTGACGTTTCGCCTAGGGCGCCTAATACCCTTGCACCGGCCCTGCCAGCAGCTCAACCCTTTCAGAGGAACCAGTCTTTCCAACAGCTGCTAAACACTCTGGCTCCCACTTCAGACTAGCATCTGTTCATTGGTTCACTTAAGATTCATATAAGATTACAGGAACTTCTGTCCTTTCTTTACCATAACCCAACTGCTTGGAAAGCAGCTGTTGAACCTCCATCCTGTCCAACTCTTTCTCCCTTCCCTTGGTGAGCTGCAACAGTCCTTCTCCTGATAAATCAGAGTAACTTCTGATTGGATGAAAATGATTTCAAGGTTGTATTATCTGTTCCTGGGATTGGATGAAGACCCACCTAGTCTGCAGCAAGCTGATTGGATTCTAACTAGAAAAAAAGTCCACTATGGATTAATCTTAGCTGGATAAAAATGAAACTCAACCCCTTCCAGCCTTTGGATCCAAAGAAGGCTGGAAAGAGAAATGGCACATAATATCCAACCAGAAATAGAGATGGGGCCTTACACAAGTCTATGCCTGCATTAGGGTAAACAAGAAAAAAAATCATTAAAAAAATGAAGCCAGTAGATAACCATTAATAGTTTTTTTTTTCATTTTCTCATCCTTTCTTTTTTGGGGGGCTTGGTAGTTTTTTCCTTTCCCCTTCTTATTTTAGCTCAGTTGGAACCAGGGCTGGGATTCTGGCACTATGAGCCTTCATTCACAACCATCCAGGAATATTTCCCTTTTTTCAGGAGATTCTTTGACTCTTCCTAGTCTGGTTTTTGCAGCAATGGTCCTGAGGCTGGAAGCCACGACGAACAGAGCTTGTGGAGCCCTGTATCATGGGTTCTAAATCCAGCTTCAAAGAGGTCAATATTCAGGTGCTCCTACCATGTGACAGGGGCCAACCAATGGCACTGGTAGCCCCTGTGACATAGTAAGGGCAAAGGCTATCGGCGCCATTTTGAATACTGGCAGCTGACGACCCGAGTGCAGGAGATGGCATGGTTAAAAGGGGAGGTGAAAGAAGCTATTTTAGCCAAAAGATCTTCATTCAAAAATTGGAAGAAGGATCCAACAGAAGAAAATAGGATAAAGCATAAACATTGGCAAGTTAAATGTAAGACATTGATAAGACAGGCTAAGAGAGAATTTGAAAAGAAGTTGGCTGTAGAGGCAAAAACTCACAGTAAAAACTTTTTAAAATATATCCGAAGCAGAAAGCCTGTGAGGGAGTCAGTTGGACCGTTAGATGATCGAGGGGTTAAAGGGGCACTTAGAGAAGATAAGGCCATCGCGGAAAGATTAAATGATTTCTTTGCTTCGGTGTTTACTGAAGAGGATGTTGGGGAGGTACCCGTAATGGAGAAGGTTTTCCTGGGTAATGATTCCGATGGACCGAATCAAATCACGGTGAACCTAGAAGATGTGGTAGGCCTGATTGACAAACTGAAGAGTAGTAAATCACCTGGACCGGATGGTATACACCCCAGAGTTCTGAAGGAACTAAAAAATGAAATTTCAGACCTATTAGTAAAAATTTGTAACTTATCATTAAAATCATCCATTGTACCAGAAGACTGGAGGATAGCAAATGTAACCCCAATATTTAAAAAGGGCTCCAGGGGTGATCCGGGAAACTACAGACCGGTTAGCCTGACTTCAGTGCCAGGAAAAATAGTGGACAGTGTTCTAAACATCAAAATCACAGAAAATATAGAAAGACATGGTTTAATGGAACAAAGTCAGCATGGCTTTACCCAGGGCAAGTCTTGCCTCACAAATCTGCTTCACTTTTTTGAAGGAGTTAATAAACATGTGGATAAAGGTGAACCGGTAGATATAGTATACTTGGATTTTCAGAAGGTGTTTGACAAAGTTCTTCATGAGAGGCTTCTAGGAAAAGTAAAAAGTCATGGGATAGGTGGCGATGTCCTTTCATGGATTGCAAAAGACAGGATGGCTAAAAGACAGGAAACAGAGAGTAGGATTAAATGGGCAATTTTCTCAGTGGAAGGGAGTGGACAGTGGAGTGCCTCAGTGATCTGTATTGGGACCCTTACTGTTCAATATATTTATAAATGATCTGGAAAGAAATACGAGGAGTGAGATAATCAAATTTGCAGATGACACAAAATTGTTCAGAGTAGTTAAATCACAAGCATATTGTGATAAATTGCAGGAAGACCTTGTGAGACTGGATAATTGGGCATCCAAATGGCAGATGAAATGTAATGTGGATAAGTGCAAGGTGATGCATATAGGGAAAAATAACCCATGCTATAATTACACAATGTTGGGTTCCATATTAGGTGCTACAACCCAAGAAAGAGATCTAGGTGTCATATTGGATAACACATTGAAATCGTCGGTGCAGTGTGCTGCGGCAGTCAAAAAAGCAAACAGAATGTTGGGAATTATTAGAAAAGGAATGGTGAATAAAACAGAAAATGTCATAATGCCTCTGTATCGCTCCATGGTGAGACTGCACCTTGAATACTGTGTACAATTCTGGTCGCCGCATCTCAAAAAAGATATAATTGCGATGGAGAAGGTACAGAGAAGGGCTACCAAAATGATAAGGGGAATGGAACAACTCCCCTATGAGGAAAGACTAAAGAGGTTAGGACTTTTCAGCTTGGAGAAGAGACGACTGAGGGGGGGATATGATAGAGGTGTTTAAAATCATGAGAGGTCTAGAACGGGTAGATGTGAATCGGTTATTTACTCTTTTGGATAGTAGAAAGACTAGGGGGCACTCCATGAAGTTAGCATGGGGCACATTTAAAACTAATCGGAGAAACTTCTTTTTTACTCAACGCACAATTAAACTCTGGAATTTGTTGCCAGAGAATGTGGTTAGTGCAGTTAGTATAGCTGTGTTTAAAAAAGGATTGGATAAGTTCTTGGAGGAGAAGTCCATTACCTGCTATTAAGTTCACTTAGAGAATAGCCACTGCCATTAGCAATGGTTACATGGAATAGACTTAGTTTTTGGGTACTTGCCAGGTTCTTATGGCCTGGATTGGCCACTGTTGGAAACAGGATGCTGGGCTTGATGGACCCTGGTCTGACCCAGTATGGCATTTTCTTATGTTCTTATGTTCTTATGGCTCCCGGACCCCCGCTGAACCACCAGGGACTTTTGGAAAGCCTTGGAGAGGTCAGGAGTCTTGTGGGGGTCAGGAGTGTGCATTTCATCTGCGATATCTGGACCGCCATGAATGCTGCACACTCTTATCTCTCCCTGATAGCACACTGGTGGGACCTGGCTGAGGCAGGGGCAGGCAGCAGCTCTATTAGTGAACAAGTATCAGGGTGGAGGTGGGCTTTACTGCACACTCATCTGACAGACGAGGCCCATACTTCAGCCAATATTCTCGCATGCATCAGACAGATGCTGGAGGGCTGGCAACTACACCAGCAAGACAGGAATCCTCAGGCAGGGTTCTTTGTCACAGACAATGGTGCAAACATGGTTAAGACAATAACCGACGGGCACTTTCAGAACATCCGATGTTTTGCACACACTCTGAACCTGGTAGTGAAGTCTGAGGTTGGATTCCAATCACCAAGATAATGAATACCTGCAGGAGTTAATACACAAGTGCAGGAGCATAGCAGTACACTTCCACAGAAGTGTGAAGGCGGAGCAGGTTCTCCGACAAAAGCTGACTGATTTGGAGATGCCTCACAAGCGTCTCATTCAAGACATTGGCACCCAGTGGAATTCCAACTTTATGATGCTGCAGAGGTTAGTGGAGCTGCAGACACCCCTTCATGAACTTTCTGTTTCAATGGACATAGGTGTGCATAATCCCCTAGGGCATCATGATTGCTTAGTCATGAGTCAGCTGGTAAAAATCCTGCAGCCCTTCAAGGATGTCACAGAGGAGCTGAGTTCCAGAAGTGGACATCATCCCTATAGTTAATTTTCTGGAGGAAAATTTGGAGGGCTTTAAACAGGAAGAGGGAATGACAGCTGAGGTGCTGCATTGTCTGGACTTTTTGCAAGAGCAGTTGCAAGAGAGATTAAGACCTTTAACAGATGACCACACATACATACTCGCCACAGTCTGTGATCACCGTGTGAAAGGGAAACTCACCCTACAGTCCATTTGTCTCTCATTTGTGAAGACAAATGGACTGCTGTTAGCAAAAGTCCGTGATCAGGAGAGCCATAGGCAGAGACAGATTAGACATGAAGCAGAGGAGGAAACAGTGGCAGGCACTTCAGAGAGTTGTGTTAGCCCAAACATGAGCAGCACTCTGTCAGTGACAGCTAGTACCTCCTCCTCCTCCACTTCAGTACGCCAAAGGCATGTTGCCCCAAAAGAATCATCTGTTCTGCTAAGGGCTAGGGAGAAAGCAGCTGGCATGAGTGACTCTCAGCCCACCCAAGCAAAGGAGACACCAGCACAACTGTCAGTGACATGATATCTCTCAGAGCCCACAGAGGACATGCAGACAGATCTGCTGGCATATTGGGCACACAAGTCCACTGTCTGGCCACACCTAGCCTGTTGTGAACATCGGCCGCGGCAAGCCGCGACCGGGACTTACCGCTGGTCCCAGGGGCCGAACGGACCGTCGGCACTAGGCGGACTTCGCGTGTTTCTTCAGCGGCAGCAGCCGCTGCTGCCCCAAGATGGCCGCGGCGTCTCTCTCCGCGCGGCTAAGCTCCGCCCCCTGCCAGCTGCTAGGGCCGCGCGGGCGGCTCTGGTTTGTTATTGAAGAAACTCTCACAGGATGTGAGCTGGCTCCTTCCTGCTGCATCCCATTGGCTAGAGACTATTTAAGCAAGGTCTGTACACTCAGACCTTGCCTTGTCTTCTTGGCTCCTGCGTTTGTTTTGTTCCTGGTTCCTGTTCGCCCTCCTGCGTTGTTTTCTGATCCGGCTGACGTTCTCTCTGGCTTCTGACCTCTGGACTGGCTGCGGACTCCTCTGGCTTCTGACCCCTGGACTGGCTGCGGACTCCTCTGGCTTCTGACCCCTGGACTGGCTGCGGACTCCTCTGGCTTCTGATCCCTGGACTGGCTGCGGACTTCTCTGGCTTTTGACCCTTGGACTGGCTGCGGATCTCTCTGGCTCACGACTTCTGGATTGGACTCCTTCACGAGATTCGCGGGGTTTGCTCCTCGACCTGCTGGAGGCGCCAGCATCTGGATTACACGACCTGCTGGAGGCGCCAGCATACTTCTCTGGCTTTTGACCCTTGGACTGGCTGCGGATCTCTCTGGCTCACGACTTCTGGATTGGACTCCTTCACGAGATTCGCGGGGTTTGCTCCTCGACCTGCTGGAGGCGCCAGCATCTGGATTACACGACCTGCAGGAGGCGCCTGCGTCCAGATCTTACTCTTTTCATCAGCAAATCCCGAGAATCAGCCTCGCCTAACGACGGTGGTCTACTCGATCATCGTCGAACCAAGGGTCCACCACTTGATTCATAACAGTAAGACAAGGCCATGGACCCGGCGGAGGCCTCTGCTCTGCGGGCCATTCCCGGCCTGGCTCAGAAGATCATGGAGCAACAGGGTATGCTCGAAGCCATGGCCGCCTCCATGGAACGGCTCAACGCTCGACTAGATGCGGTGGTAGCCAGCCAGCCAAGTGCATCAACCGTAGCTCCACCGGTCGCTCCTGCTCCACTTTCAACGTCCAGCAGCCTTCGACCAGTCCTTCCACTTCCAGCACCACCACGCTACGCCGGAGATCCCCGTCTCTGCCTGGGATTTTTGGATCAATATACCATGCATTTCAGACTACAATCACCCTTCTTTCCAGATGACGCCACTAAGATTACCTACATTCTGTCCCTGTTGGAAGGCAAAGCCCTCACATGGGCCTCTCCTTTATGGCAACGTTCTGACCCGGTATTGCAGAACTACTTCCAATTTATTGAACTATTCCGCACTACTTTCGAAGAACCCGGAAAACAAGCCGCTGCCGCCACGGATTTACTACACCTCCGTCAAGGAGGACGTTCCCTCACGGATTACAACATTGATTTTCGTACTCTGGCCAATGAACTCCACTGGGAAGAGAGAGTCCTTCGGACCATATATCTTGAAGGACTTACTGCCAAGATCAAAGATGAACTGGCTGCCCGAGAACTTCCGTCCTCCTTAAATGGTACCATCGAACTGGCCACCAGGATCGACCGTAGATTACAAGAAAGAGCACGAGAGGGCGGCAACTGGAGGAGACGGTCTACTTTTTCCCAGATCTCTCCAAACCCCACTCCTCCGCCTCAAGGAGCCCATTCCAATGAGGGTTCCAGGGACGAACCTATGCAGCTCGGAAGAGGCCCGCTGTCTACAGAAGAACGCTTGAGACGGCGCAGATCGGGGCTTTGCTTGTACTGTGGAGGCTCCGGACATCGTTTAGCTAACTGCCCTATTCGTCCGGGAAACTTCAAAGCCTAGGGACTTTGGGGGGTGTTTCCCTGGGTCAGTTTTCTCCACAACCCCCACTCACTTTACCTATCACTCTCCATATGAACGAACATGAATTCTCCACGTTGGCGCTAATAGACTCTGGAGCCGGAGGGAATTTCATTTTACAATCACTGGTGGATAAGCTCCACGTTCCAGTTCGACTTTGTCTGCAACCTCTAATCATTTCCTCCATCCACGGGGAACCTTTACCCGGCAGAATCACGCATCAGACGGAGCCCCTGAATTGTTTTATTGCACCAGATCATTCTGAACAAATTACCTTCTATGTCATCAACAAAGCCATTCACCCTGTAGTACTGGGCATACCTTGGCTGCAGCGTCATAACCCCCAGTTTGATTGGACTTCCTTACGACTGACACAGTGGGGTCCCGAATGTTCTGGGACCTGTTTCAAGGACTCTGGTTCCGCTTCCAATTATGTCTGCACCTCGCTTTTGGGAGAACTACCCTCTTCATACCACCAATTTGCAGATGTTTTCTCGAAGAAAGCGGCTGATGCGTTGCCGCCTCATCGGGCGTTTGACTGCGCTATCAAGTTGATTCCTGGTTCTATACCTCCGCGAGGACGAGTCTACCCTTTGTCTGCTACCGAGACTCGAGCTATGACCGAATATATTCAGGACAATCTACAAAAAGGATTTATTCGACGATCCACATCGCCCGCGGGGGCTGGATTTTTTTTTGTGGAAAAAAAAGATGGGACTCTACGCCCTTGCATCGACTACCGAGGACTTAATGCTATTACCATCAAGGATCGTTATCCTTTGCCTCTTATTGCTGAATTGTTTGATCGTCTGCAAGGAGCTCAAATCTTTTCTAAACTTGATCTGCGTGGTGCATACAATTTAATACGAATTCAAGAAGGGGATGAGTGGAAGACTGCGTTCAACACCAGAGACGGACATTATGAGTACTTGGTAATGCCGTTTGGTTTAACTAACGCACCTGCAGTTTTTCAGAATTTTATTAATGAAATCTTTAGGGACCTGTTATATACTTGCGTTGTGGTGTATCTTGATGATATTTTGATTTTTTCTAAGGACTTACTTACTCATCGTCAACACGTGCTACAAGTCCTACAAAGACTCCGGGACCATCAGTTGTATGCTAAACTGGAGAAATGTCTTTTCGAAACAGAGTCTTTGCCGTTCCTGGGATACGTTATTTCTAAACACGGGTTCCAAATGGATCCAACTAAACTAAAAAGTATACAAGACTGGACTCAACCGAAGGGGCTAAAAGCCTTGCAGAGATTTCTTGGTTTTGCGAACTACTACCGACATTTTATTAAGGACTTTTCCAAGTTATCTGCGCCCCTCACTGCTCTCACTCGTAAAGGAGCTAATATCACTACTTGGCCCATGGCGGCCGAAGAAGCATTTCAGGCCCTTAAGGATTCCTTTTTACGACAGCCCTGTCTTCGCCACCCGGACCCAAGTCGCGCATTTACTGTTGAAGTTGATGCATCCACCGAAGGTGTAGGAGCAGTATTAAGTCAGACCACTGTCAAGGGTGCGTCTCATCCCTGCTCCTACTTTTCAAAGAAGTTCTCTCCCACGGAGCGTAACTACGCTATTGGCGACAAAGAATTATTAGCCATTAAACTTGCATTAGAAGAATGGCGACAGTGGCTGGAGGGGGCCCAGCATAAAATCACCATCTTCACTGATCATAAGAATCTGATTTACCTACAACAAGCCCAGCGACTTAACCCACGGCAGGCCCGCTGGGCTTTATTTTTTTCCCGTTTTGACTTTGAGCTCCGGTATCGGCCTGCCAGTAAGAATATTAAAGCGGATGCACTATCCCGGTCCTTTGTCTGCGAAGATGGTGAAGAGGTATTGCAGACCGTCATCGACCCTGCCCGTATCATTCTGGCACTTACTGTTCCGGTTCCGATAGGGAAGACGGTGGTTCCCAGCCGACTCCGTAACAGGGTTTTGAAATGGGGACATGATTCCCAATTCGCTGGACATCCTGGACGCAAGAGGACACAGGATCTCCTTCAGCGCTTCTATTGGTGGCCGGGGATGAACAAAGACATTCGGGCATACGTGGACTCGTGTCCCGTTTGTGCCCAACATAAGACTCCAGTGGGCAGGCCGTGGGGACGGCTACAACCTTTGCCGGCACCATCCAAGCCTTGGACACATATCTCCACCGATTTTGTGGTTGATTTACCTGCTTCTGAAGGACACACTGTGATTTGGGTAGTAATTGATCGCTTCTCTAAGATGGCTCATTTTACGCCCCTGCCCACTCTTCCCTCTGCTCCTCGGCTGGCTCAACTGTTTATGTCCCATATCTTCCGCCTTCATGGACTGCCTTCCCACATTTCCTCCGATAGAGGTTCCCAGTTCACTGCCCGGTATTGGCGGAGCCTTTGTGCCAAATTTCAGGTTTCTTTGGACTTCACGACCGCCTTCCATCCGCAAGCCAATGGCCAAGTTGAGCGGACTAATCGTACTCTCAAGCAGTTTCTGCGTGCGTATGTCAATTCCCGGCAGGATGACTGGGCGGCTTTGCTACCCTGGGCGGAGTTTTCCCATAACTACCACCGGAGTACCTCAACCGGCTCCTCCCCGTTTCAAGTTGTATTTGGCTACCAACCTACTCCGCCGGTGCCTCTCCCTCTGGCGGTCCCCTCGCCGGCGGCCCAGCTTACTGCCACTCAGTTCCGGCAATTGTGGGTGCACACCCGCCGCATGCTCCGCAAAGCGGCTCGTCTGGCTAAGAAGTTTGCTGATCGACATAGGAGGCCGGCACCTCAATTTCATCCGGGCGATAGGGTGTGGCTGAGCACCAGGAACATTCGTTTACGTGTCCCTTCGATGAGATTGGCTCCCCGGTATATCGGTCCTTTTTCAGTGGCCAAGCAGATCGGTCCTGTCACTTATCGACTGCATCTGCCCACCTCTCTTCGCATTCACAACGTTTTCCATGTCTCTTTGCTGAAACCTCTGCTCCTCAACTGGCCTTCCCGTAAGGTTCCTGTCTCTTCGCCCGTTCAGCTGGAGGACGACTCTACCTATCAAGTCCGTGAGGTTCTCGATGTTCGAAGACGGGGTCGTCGTTGGGAATATCTTTTGGCGTGGGAAGGTTTTGGGCCTGAAGAAAACTCCTGGGAACCTGCTACTAATATCTTGGATAAGGATCTCCTCAAGACTTTTCATACCGCTCACCCGGATAAACCCAAGCCTTCTAGGGGGAGGCCTAAAGGAGGGGGTACTGTTGTGAACATCGGCCGCGGCAAGCCGCGACCGGGACTTACCGCTGGTCCCAGGGGCCGAACGGACCGTCGGCACTAGGCGGACTTCGCGTGTTTCTTCAGCGGCAGCAGCCGCTGCTGCCCCAAGATGGCCGCGGCGTCTCTCTCCGCGCGGCTAAGCTCCGCCCCCTGCCAGCTGCTAGGGCCGCGCGGGCGGCTCTGGTTTGTTATTGAAGAAACTCTCACAGGATGTGAGCTGGCTCCTTCCTGCTGCATCCCATTGGCTAGAGACTATTTAAGCAAGGTCTGTACACTCAGACCTTGCCTTGTCTTCTTGGCTCCTGCGTTTGTTTTGTTCCTGGTTCCTGTTCGCCCTCCTGCGTTGTTTTCTGATCCGGCTGACGTTCTCTCTGGCTTCTGACCTCTGGACTGGCTGCGGACTCCTCTGGCTTCTGACCCCTGGACTGGCTGCGGACTCCTCTGGCTTCTGACCCCTGGACTGGCTGCGGACTCCTCTGGCTTCTGATCCCTGGACTGGCTGCGGACTTCTCTGGCTTTTGACCCTTGGACTGGCTGCGGATCTCTCTGGCTCACGACTTCTGGATTGGACTCCTTCACGAGATTCGCGGGGTTTGCTCCTCGACCTGCTGGAGGCGCCAGCATCTGGATTACACGACCTGCTGGAGGCGCCAGCATACTTCTCTGGCTTTTGACCCTTGGACTGGCTGCGGATCTCTCTGGCTCACGACTTCTGGATTGGACTCCTTCACGAGATTCGCGGGGTTTGCTCCTCGACCTGCTGGAGGCGCCAGCATCTGGATTACACGACCTGCAGGAGGCGCCTGCGTCCAGATCTTACTCTTTTCATCAGCAAATCCCGAGAATCAGCCTCGCCTAACGACGGTGGTCTACTCGATCATCGTCGAACCAAGGGTCCACCACTTGATTCATAACACTAGCCAAAGTGGCTCAGCAATATCTGACATGTCCACCAACCAGTGTGCCCAGTGAATGCTTATTTTCAATGACAGGGGATATCATGAGCCCTCACCGCTCAAGGCTGGCACCAGAGTTGATGTAAATGCTAATGTTTTTGAAAATAAACATGCCTTTGCTTGGGTTTTCAAATTTTCCTTGTGAATGGCAAGATGAATAAAAGCAATTGAAAGCCTTGCAGCAGCTCCAACTGCCTCCTATGCTCCAGATAATATCAGCACATGTGCCTGTCCGTCCACTGTCCAGGCCATGCGTCCCTACAAGGGCCTGACCTCAAATGCTGTGCCTGTCTGAGTTTAGTTCTAGTATTTCTAATTTTAGTTTCATGTATTTGTGCATCAGCTTGGAAAAGAGACAGCTGAGGGGGGATATGATAGAGGTCTTTAAGATCATGAGAGGTCTTGAATGAGTAGATGTGAATCGGTTATTTACACTTTTGAATAATAGAAGGACTAGGGGGCATTCCATGAAGTTAGCAAGTAACACATTTAAGACTAATCGGAGAAAATTATTTTTCACTCAACTCACAATTAAGCTCTGGAATTTGTTGCCAGAGGATGTGGTTAGTGCAGTTAGTGTAGCTGGGTTCAAAAAAGGTTTGGATTAGGGATGTGAATCATTTTTTGATGATTTAAAAAAATCGTCCAATATTTTTTAAATCGTCAAAAATCGTTACAGTGCGCGATACAATAGAAATTCCCCCAATTTATCGTGAAAAATCGTTAATGGGTTAGTGTCCTCTAATGGGAGTTATTTGGGGGGAGGGCAGGAAAACCGGCACACCAAAACAACCCCTAAACCCACCCCGACCCTTTAAAACTAAACCCTTACCTTCCTCCACCCTCCCAAACCCCCCCAAAACCGTTTTAAAATTACCTGGTGGTCCAGTGGGGGTGCGGGGAGCGATCTCCCACTCTCGGGCCGTCGGCTGCCACTAATCAAAATGGCACCGATGGCCCTTTGCCCTTACCATGTGACAGGGTATCCATGCCATTGGCCAGATCCTGTCACATGGTAGGAGCGCTTGTTTTGGTCCTAATGACTGAACCCTCGTTGGAAAGGGAACCCTCCGTCTCTGGCAATTCAAAATACTAATCCTTCACAGCATGGATCCTTAATTAAAACAAATACGCTTTGAAGTCTCATGCTTCACTCTGGGGGCCAGCCCATTCCAGGGAATCCTTTCCTGCTCAAAGGAAAGGGAACTCTCACTGGGTTAGCCAGCCAGCTTATCTCTTAGTACCTGTTGGCCCAAGTTGAACCACTGTTCACATGGCACCCTGCTTCACATCACCATGCTTTGAAGGCTCGTGCTCCACTCTAGGGGCCAACCCATTCCAGGGAGCCCTTTCCTGCTCAAAGGAAAGGGAACTCTCCCTGGGGTAGCCGGCCAGCCTATCTCTTAGTACCTGTTGACCCATGTTGAACCACTGTTCACATGGCACCCTCTTCTGCCTCAGCCTTGAAAATTCTCATTTGTATATCTGCTAACTCCACCAGATTTTAAAAGACCAGCGAGAGCTCACTAGACACCAATGGAAACACCCCACTCTAGGGGCGAACCCATTCTAGGGAGCCCTTTCCTGTGCAAAGAAAAGGGAACTCTCCCCGGGGCCAGCCTGTCTTGCCCCTATCAAAACCACAGGGACCAGACTATCTCCACTCTGCCAGCCTGTCTTGCCCCTATCAGCTTTCTGTCACTCTGCCTTACTGCCATACACCAGATGACTCACTCTACTCCTTGTGGTGTTCTTGCCACTATCATGGTTCCTCAGTGTGTTGGTGCTAGTCTTTCTGCTTGCTATGTTCCCCCTTCATTGTGCTGTAGGATGTTGATGCCACTTGTCTTGCCACTTTGCCTGTCGTGCTGCCTTCGAGGGTTCATACATATGTTATAGGTGCTCTCTTTTGAAGCTGTGGTGTGTTTTTCACACTCTTGCTTCTGCTTTGCACCTCTGTTAAAGCACTCTTGCCACTCCTGGTACCCCTTTGCCCCTTTATAGTGCCTTAGGCTATTCATGCCACTTTGGTGCCACTTTGCCACAGTCTAAGTACCTTGGAGCTCTTTTCTCATTCAGATGATTGCTCCCCAGACGTTTCATCAGAATTGATAAGAAAACTCCAATTCTGCAGCCAAAAATAGGCTGCAAATACTTCCCCCATTGACTTTAATGGGAAATTGGAAAATGAATAAAACTAATCAACGAATTGGTTTTTCCCCCTATGAAATGAATGCAATGGATTTGGGTCCTGGCAAAATGGATACCGAATCGAAACAATTTTTTTCCTTCTGCACATCCCTATTAACTATGCTGGTAGTCATATAGCCTTTCTTCTGCCTTTTCTAATGTGTGGAATACATTTGGGTTGGGCTTCCAAGATGGTATTTTTAAACAAGGTTCATGCCTGATGTAAACTCTTAACCTTTGCAGCTGCTCCTTTCAGTTTTTACCTAACCATTTTCCTCATTTTATCATAGTCACCCTTTTCAAAGTTAAATGCTGTCGCATTAGATTTCTTTAGTATCTCTATTGTCAAGTGGCTCCTCTTACACCAAATTTAGTGTTCCACTAAGGAATAGGTCTAAAACTAGTTTTCCCTTTTGTTGGTTCTTGTGCCAGCTGCTAAATGAAGCAGTCATTTATTTCATCTAGGATCTTTATCTTTCTTGCATGTCCTAATGTGACATTCACCCAGTCAATTCTGGGGTAATTAAAACCACCCATTATTACAGTGCTGCTGATTTTGTTAGTTTCCCTATTTCTTTTAGCATTTCATTGTCTGTCTGTTCATTCTTGCCAGATGGACGGTAATATATCCCAGCTGCTATTTTATTCCCCTTTTCTCCTGGAATTTCTATCCATAAAGATTCAACATTGCATTTTGTTTCCTGCAGAACTTGTATCCTGTTTGACTCAATGCTCTCTTTAACATTTAGTGCCATCCCTCTACAAATTTGATCCATCCTATCATTTCAATATAATTTGTACCCTGGTATCACAGTATCCCTTTGGTTATCCTCCTTCCACCATGTTTCTGAGATGCCAATTATATCTACCTTTTCATCCAGTGCTATACACTCTAACTCTCCCATCTTATTTTTTAGATTTCTAGCATTTGTATATAGACATTTCAAAGTATGTTTTTTTGTTTGTATTAACAACCTGCATATCATTTGACTGGGTAATTTGGAATCTTTCTGCTCTCTCCACTCTACTTAATGGCACCTGGGTTACTTTAGCATTTATTGAACTCTCTCTACTGGAATAACATTGAAAAGGCATAAAACAGAGCATGCTATGCATAAAGACCCTAGTATGCAGACAAAACTAGACAAAGAAAATTTTCATTTGCAGATGATAATTTTATCATGTGCATGCATAAATTGAATGAATTGTTATGCGTCCCACCTGCAGCCATCCCATGCACGGGACCGCTCACCTGCATAGTTTCTCAGCGGGTCCCTGGACGACCTCCCTCACGGTAGTTGCTAGTCCAGCTAGGCCCCGGCGGTCTGCGGCGGCAGTCGCTGGGCCTTCTACTGAACACCAGGCCTCATGCCGAGGTTCGGCATCTTCCTCCATGCTGGCCACGCCCATAGGCGTGCGCACGCAGCCTGCCCCGAGACTTGTAGGGCCAAGGGTGGGTCCGGGTTCCACGGCATGCCCTGATTGAGCTACAATATAAGGAATTTCCTGACTTGACTTCCTTATCTTGACATGTGGTGCAGTGCCTAAAGTGAAAAGACCTTGATCTGAAAGGTCATGGGTTCAAGTCCCACTCTCGGTGTTTCCTAGACTTGATTCCTCATTTGTGGGTCCCAGCCCACACATCCTTGAATCCAAGAACACTTGTTTCTAAGCTTGTGGGTCCCAGCTCCCACTTCAAGAATTCTAAGAACATCTATGTTGACTGGAACTGGAATATATCTGCCTTGTTCAGCTGCTCGCCTCTGACCTTGCTCCTGTCAATTGGTTCTGTTTGGTGTTCCAGTCGATGGCAAGAGGCGTGGCCGGAGGAAGACAGAGCACTGCTTTGGGTTGGCTTGTATGCTAGATTGTCTTTGTGCTTGTTTCTAGTCTTGTTCTAGGATTCACTTGTTCCTGAGTCCTGCCTTCCCAGGTAGTGCCCTTGGACTGATCTTGGCTTGTTCCTGATCTACTTGCTTGCCTCTGACCTCCGTTATCTGACCCTTGCTTTGGTGACCACTCCTGGGACTGATCTATGGACATTGACCATGCCCCCAGATTCTGGCTCTGTTCCTTGCCTTATTGTCACCAACAACTCTGTTCTGGTTCTCCCTGCTCCAGCTTGAACCTGACTGCACTCCTTCTGTGTCTGTGGGCACCCTGGACTATCATTCTCCCAGGAGACCCTGCAAGGCCCACCTAAGTCCAAGTGGCCCGGGTCCCTTCGGGCTCCTCCCAGGGGGGGGACCTCGGGCTTCCAGTGGTGAAGCTCTACCTAGCCTCTGTCTCCTTCAGTGCTCTGCCCCCTGGTGCCAGTTACCTCCTGGTCCCTTTCAGGAGCCATTCACCCTTGCCCCAGGCCAAGGGTCCACCCCCGAGCACAACACTCCTAACCATTCCATCAGTTAAAACAGAAAGACTGACACAAGTGAGAGAAAGAGCCCTATCACTAGCAGGACCCATAATCTGGAACACAATGCCTCCAGAGATCAGGCTACAAAGTGATCTCAAGACATTCAAGAAAAACCTAAAAACATGGCTTTTTAAACAAGCATTTTACAAAGAGACAGGAGAATAGAGAGAAATATTTCAGGAAAAGACAGAAAGGCACCGACATACAGTCCTTAGGACTATACAGTAGATTAGTCTATGAACTCCACACCACAATAAACCATAACTATAATACTATGTGTAATAAAACTATTGGTGTAAGTACCTTGGTACAATTGGTCATGAACTACTTCGCTAAATGACTATGTCTAATGATATATTGTAACTGAACCTTTGACGGCACCTGTTAGAATGTACTATAGTACACTTTTACCTACATTAAATATGTGCCTACAAGTAAACCATTGCGACGGTATTTAACTTAGCAACGGTATAGAAAAGGTTTTAAATAAATAAATAAATAAAACACGAATGTGATATGCAACTCAGGAATATCAGGCTCTCTTCCGCTAAATAGCACACATTTGATACTGCCTAAAATTTAACACTTACCTCAAACTAGATGTTAACATTTTAGTATACATGAAGGAGCAGCTTCTAGGATGCACTGTGGCTGAAAGATTCTTTGGTTAAGTTTTTTTTATTTGATCTTGATTAACTGTAGAATCAAACACGGTTTCCATCCAAAAACTATAAAACAAAACTAAAAATATCATTCTAACTATTAAACATCTCACACACTCTAAGCAAAATTAAATTAAAATAATACTATACAATTAAAAACTCAAAGAACCTGTTGCGCTTCCCGGCCATGTACGCTCTGCGGCCGGGCCTGCTCACCTCGCCACACCTTCCACCAGCTCCGGGTACGTCCCCTCTACGGCCACTTCCAGTTCACAGCGTCTCCGGTCCCCCTGCGTTCCCGCTCCGGACCAGGCCTCACAGCGGGGCTCGGTGTCCTCCGTGGCATCGGCCCCACCCCTAGGTGCATGCGCGCGGATTGCCCAGCCTCTTAAAGGGCCAGGGGTGGATCCCAGCTCCGCAGCATGCCCTGATTGATTGCTGTTCAAAAGGAAGTGGCCTGACACCTCTTCCTCACCTTGGCAATTGGGTCAATCACGTTGTGATAGTTAGTTTGCCTTCCTGATCCAATGCCTCGTTCCAGTCTCCTGTTCCAATACCTTGTTCCAGTGTCTTGTTCCAGTCTCTTGTTCCAGCGCCCTCCTGTTCCAGCGTCCTCCTGTTCCTACGTCTACCCAGGTAGAACCATTCGGACTGTCTTCTCAGTACTGACCTCTGCCTGTTACTTTGACTACATTTGATTGCCGCCTGGATTTGACCTTTGCCTGTTTCCTTGACCACATCTGAACGCTGCCCGGAACTGACCTCTGCTTTGTCCATTGACCACGTCTGCATGCTGCCTGGAACTGACCTCTGCCTGATCACTGACCATGTCTGACTGCTGCCTGGAACCTGACCTTTGCCTGACTGACCATCCTTGGACTGACCACTGGTATTGACCCCTGCTTTGGCTGACCACGCTATCCTTGAATCTAGCCTTGATCCTCGCTCTTCCTTTGGAGACTCTTTTCTGGCCTTCTCTAGCTTCTGGACTACCTGACCTGAACATCGACTGTGCACCCTTGTTCATGGTGGGCACACCCCTGAACTTTATCTCTCGGAGATCCTGCGAGGGCCCCCTAAGACCATGCTGCCCGGGTAACCAAGGGCTCAACCTGAGGGAACCCCAAGATGCTATTGATGAAGCTCCAGCTAGACTCTGTCTCCTCTTGTGCTCCGCCTCCTGGTGGCAGGTGCTCTCTGGGTCCGACCAGGGAGCTTACCAATCCTGCACCACACCAAGGGTCCACCTCCTGGCACAACAGAACCTAGTAAGCCATCAGAAGATGGCAACTAGGCATTAACAAATAAAACAGTAACGAAAAAATACTGAAACAAGAATGACAATAAATATTTCCTAAAATCCAAAAATTATAAATAAAATTAACAAAGAACTATAAGGAAGACCTAAAAAAAGCATAAAAGGGTAAGATAATACAAATAATCACAATGAATATACTAAAATACAAAAATCATAATAAATAATGATATCCCTCGGCAATAGCAACTTCATAAAGACATTCATACAATATGTCAAAAACATACCAACTGGTGACAAAATGTTTACAAAAATAACCAGGCCTTAACATCTTTCCTGAATTTTAAGTAATTTTTCTTTTGTCTTACATCTAACAGTAACTCATTTCATAAAACTGGTACATTATAACCAGAGCCTCCAGTTTCCTGTGGCAGATTTTTCAAGATTCTGTGGCAAGAGTTGGCAAATTCTGTGGTAGATGTTTTAAAATTCTGCTACAATTGTGTGGGAAATTTGCATAATTTTGCATATATTTTCAATTTAAATAATGCCTTTTTTTTACTTTATAAAAATAAAATTGTTTTCTAACATTTCTGTGTCAGATAATTTTTTGTCATTCTTTATTAGAGGAAAAAAGTATCTGAGTATTTGGGGCTAGGGTGGCAGGAAGGGAAGAGATCTGGCAATGGGAAGAGAGGAGTTGCAGAGAAAGGAAATAAAGAAGGAATCTTTGGCAGGAGGGATAGACATAGAAACATAGAAATGATGGCAGAAAAGGATCAAATGGTCTATCCAGTCTGCCCAGCAAGCTTATGGCAAAATCAACCACACCATACAGGTCTCCCTTATAATGGTAACATCAGGGGTTGGCATTTGCTGTGACATACAAGTTACCCCCACACTTAGGCCTGGATTCACCATTCTATCACAGAATAGTGAATCCAGTGAAAATGGGGGGCCGGGGGGGGGGGGAGGCGGGCCTGTGAAAGCCAGCAGCCTTCGCTCCACCGCGGTGTTTTCGCTGCCGGCTTTCGTACCCAATAGCGCCACCGTGAAAGGTGGTGCTATTGGGCGCTACTGGCGATAATAACATTGCTTACCTTATCGCCGCCAGCGAAGACATCACCAAGTTCATCTCCTCACCGTCCCGACTCCTCCCCTTGCCGTCTTGACTCCGCCCCCAGCATGCTATCACATGTGAAAAGGGACTTTTCGCGTGCGATAGTGACGTATCGCTGCGATAAGCGTTTGAAAATGACTCCTTTAGTTTCCAAAACTGTTAAAATCAGGACCCTTGTTGGTTACTGTCTGAGTCTAATTCCCCATTATCTCTTTTCTTTTGCCTTTGAAGCAGAGAGCAATGTTGGAGTTACATCACAAGTTTAAGGCTTATTGGTTAAGGGTAGTAACAGTCGCATCTGCAAGTTACCCCATGCTTATTTGTTTTCCCAGACCATAAAATTCAATGTCCTTGTTGGTTGCTGTCTGAAACTATTTTCCCTTTTCCTTTTTTCCCCTGCTGTTAAAGCAGAGAGGAATAATGAGTTCCATCAACAGTATGAAGGCTTATTGGTTAAGGGTAGTAACCGCCACACTAGCAAGTTACTCCCATGTGCTCTTTTCCTTATTTCCATCCTCTAGCCTTTAGGGATCCACAGTGTTTATTCCAGGCCCCTTTGAAATCTTTCACTGTATTTGTTTTCACCACCTCCTCCGGAAGGTCATTCCAGGCATCCACCATCCTCTCCGTGAAGAAATATTTTCTGACATTGGTTCTGAGACGTCCTCCATAGAGTTTCATTTTGTGACCCCAGTTCCACTGATTTCTTTCCAGTGGAGAAGGTTTGTTGAATGTGTATCATTAAAACCTTTCAGGTATCTGAAGATCGGTATCATATCTCCCCTGCACCTCCTCTCCTCCAGGATATACATATTTAGTTCCTTCAACCTCTCTTCATAAGTCATTTGATGGAGACTTCCCACCATTTTTGTTGCCCTCCTCTGGACCACCTCCATCCTGTCTTTGTCCCTTTTGAGATACGGTCTCTAGAACTGAACATAACACTCCAAGTGAGGCCTCACCAAGAATCTGTACAAGGGGATTATCACCTCCTTTATCTTACTGATTATTCCTCTCTCTATGCAGCCCAGCATTCTTCTGGCTTTAGCTATCACCTTGTCACATTGCTTTGCTGACTTCAGATCACTAGACACTATCACCCCAAGGTCCCTCTCTTGCTTCATACACAACAACCCTTCACCCCCCCATCACTTGGATTTCCACAGCCCAGATATATGACTCTGCACTTCTAGGCATTGATTTCCAGTTGTCATATCTTCAACCACCATTTAAGCTTCCTTAAATCATGTCTCATTTTTTCTATTCCTTCCGGCATGTCCACTCTGTTGCAGATCCTAGTATCATCAACAAATAGACAGATAAGGGATGGAGGAGGACAGCGGTATATATGGAGAGGGAGGGAAGGATAGGGGATGAGGAGGATTAGAGGAGGAAAGATGGAAGAGAGATCAGGAATGGGGAATAGAAGGAGGGAGGATCAGGTTGGAAGAAAGTGAGTACTGGAAGTGAAGAAAATAAGGTTGGCATGAAAAAGAGGAGGAAAAAGGGAGGAATAGGAATGGGGATGGAAGATAAAAAGGGAAAACTGGGATGAGTTGGATAAGGAAGGAAGCAACAGCCCACTCTCAATCCCATCCCATCCCCTCTATCCCTTGTCCCCCCTTCCAGAACCCCTTTGATCCCTTCACTCTCCATCTTTCACTTCTTCCTCCTCTCATGAACCTCTTACATGCCCTGTTTCCTTTCCTCCCTGATGTGGTTGAAAGCATGTCTTTCAGGTCCTGCAAAGGGTGGAGAAGGAGGTGTCTGAGGTGCTACAAGGCTGTCATCCTTCTCCATCTGTTTTGCTGTGATAGGAGCTGGAAAGTGAGGGAATCCAAAGAGGGTAGATTGTGTCAACCCACTGCCACCAATGTGTCTCTTCCGGGGAGAGTGGGAAGGAAAGATGAAATCTGTTGTCCCTCTACTACAAATTCTTTTGTTCTGAGAGGGTCTCAGAACTGGCCAGTTCCATGGCAAGAACCAAATTTTATGGCCCTTATCATGGCCACACAATGGCAGGAGACTAGGGGCCCTGCTTATAACTAAGGGGCGGATTTTCAGAGCCCTGCTCGCCTAAATCCGCCCAAAACCGGGCGGATTTAGGCGAGCAGGGCCCTGCGCGCCAGTAAGCCTATTTTACATAGGCCTACCGGCGCGCGCAGAGCCCCGGGACTCGCGTAAGTCCCGGGGTTCTCCGAGGGGGGCGTGTCGGGGGCGTGTTGCGGGCGGTCCCGGTCGTCGCAGCGTTTTCGGGGCGTGTCGGCAGCGTTTTGGGGGCGGGCACGGGGGCGTGGCTACGGCCCGGGGCGGTCCGGGGGCATGGCCGCGCCCTCCGTACCCGCCCCCAGGTTGCGGCCCGGCGCGCAAGAGGCCCGTTGGCACGCGGGGATTTACGCCTCCCTCTGGGAGGCGTAAATCCCCCGACAAAGGTAAGGTGGGGGCTTAGACAGGGCCGGGTGGGTGGGTTAGGTAGGGGAAGGGAGGGGAAGGTGAGGGGAGGGCAAAAGGAAGTTCCCTCCGAGGCCGCTCCGATTTCGCAGCGGCCTTGGAGGGAATGGGGGTAGGCTGCGCGGCTCGGCGCACGCCGGCTATACAAAATCGATAGCCTTGCACGCGCCGATCCAGGTTTTTAGCAGATACGCGCGGCTCCGCGCGTATCTACTAAAATCCAGCGTACTTTTGTTTGCGCCTGGAGCGCAAACAAAAGTAGGCCTATTCGCGGAGTATGAAAATCCGCCCCTAAATGTTCATCAACGAGTTTCTTCCGGTCTAATGCCTAAAAGTGGGAATACAACTTCTAATTGCAAGGAAATGACAGGGTGAATAGGGCATTGGCAAATTGGTTAGCTATAGTCAGTAATGGTGCTTCCATTAGGCAAACTAGGCCATTGTCTAGAGCTTCAATATTTGGGGATGGCAAAATTTGGCCAGTACAGAACCCAGAGCGATGTTTCACCAGAACAATCTTGCCAAACAAATGAACTTTTGCTGGTGCTACTGCCACTAGTAGAAGAGAATGCTGTGCTGGAGCTGCCACCAATAGGTAAATTGGGGGAGGGTTGCATGACTGAAGGTTCGCCTAGGGTGCCAAATACTCTTGCACTGGCCCTGGGTATAGTGGGAAGCCTCTGTGAGCACATTTAAATGCCAGACATAGGATCTAGGATTGGATCCTGTAAACACTGGGTTCATAAAGGTGCTTTCATAAGAGAACGTGGTTTATAGTTGATTTATTAGGGGTTTTATTGTTATTTTATTTCAAAATTATATATTTTATTTATTTATTTTTAGATTTTTTTATACCGGTGTTCCTGTATGAAATACAGATCACATCGGTTTACATTGAAACAGAACATAAATTTTTGCCTAGAGGCATTACATAGAACAAGGTTATGGAACTTGGAACAGGGTAAACTAGGTCAAAATTAACATTGTGATGTAAACATATTGGCTAACAAGTCTCATTGAGCAGTAAAAACAAAAACATAAAAGCAAAACAGTAAACGTCACATGAGTCCTGCAGCAAGAGATTGGATAAAGAGTCGAGAAGAAGTATAGAACCTGGGGAATGCGATGATGAGGAACTCTTACTGGCTGTAGGGGAAAAAAGTGCTTATGGTCCTGTAAAAGCTTGTTTAAAGAGCCAGGTTTTAAGTTTCTTTTTGAATGTGGAGTGGCAGATCTCTAGACGGATATCTGGCGGGAGCGCGTTCCATTGACTGGGGCCAGCAGTAGATATGGCACGTTTCTGAAGCGAGGATTTTGTTGAGGGTACATGGAGTGTGCCTTTATATGCTCCTCTGATGGGTCTAGCTGAAGAGTGAGGATGTAGTTGGGTGCTTAGGTGAAGTGGGGAGATATTGTGAATTGATTTATGAATTACTGTGTGCACTTTATAAAGAATCCTTTGCTTAATTGGAAGCCAATGGAGGAGTTTGAGAATGGGGGTGATGTGATCTCTTTTATTCATATTTGTAAGGATTCTAGCTGCAGAGTTTTGTAACATTTGGAGGGGTTTGATGGATGAGATTGGGAGGCCGAAGAGGAGCGAATTGCAATAGTCGATTTTTGATAGAATAATGGCTTGAAGAACCAACCGGAAATCATTGAAATGAAGAAGAGGTTTCAGCTTTCTCAGGACTTGTAGCTTGTAGAAACAGTCTTTAGTGGTGGTGCTTATAAATTTTTTAAGGTTAAGCTGATCGTCTAGAATGACGCCTAGGTCTCGTACATATGGTGAGTGATTTAATAAAGGAATGGTTGCAGTGAGTGGGTTAGCTGGGTTTAGCAACTTGTTGTTGTCCTGATTGATGATTAGGATCTCGGTTTTGTTGTTGTTAAGAATGAGGTTAAGGCTAGCAAGAAGATGATTGATCTGTTGCAAGAAATTGTTCCAATGAATCAGGGTTTTGTGTAGAGATTCTGTGATTGGGATGAGTATTTGGATGTCATCCGCGTAGAGGTAGTGGGTTAGATTTAGTTTAGAAAGTAGTCGACAGAGAGGTAAGAGGTAAATGTTGAAAAGGGTTGGGGAGAGTGAGGAACCTTGAGGGACCCCCTGGTTGGATGGGATCGGATGAGATTCTTTGTTGTTTATCTTTACCTTAAATTGTCTATTTGCGAGGAAGGACTTGAACCAGCTGAGAACTGTACCCTTAATGCCTATGTCTGCCAGACCTGTTAATAGAGATGAGTGGTTGACAGTGTCAAAGGCCGCAGAGAGATCTAAAAGTATCAAGAGATGTGGTTGTTTTTTGTCCATGTTAGCTAGAATAGTGTCGGTAAGAGAGATAAGTAGGGATTCTGTACTTAATGATTTACGAAAGCCGTATTGGGATGGTGCAAGAATATAGTTTTCTTCCAGGTACTCAGCTGTTTATTGACTATCTTTTCCATAAGTTTGGCGATCATTGGCAGATTGGCTATTGGGCAGAAGTTGGCTGGATCTGTGGTCGGTAGATTCGGTTTTTTTAGTAAAGGTTTGAGAATAGCTAGTTTAATTTGGTCAGGAACTAGACCTTGGGAAAGAGAACAATTAATGATGTCTGCAATTGGCTTTGATATGGTGTTCCTTATTGCGATGAGGAGGTTAGTTGGAATTGTGTCTAATGGATGAGAGGATGGTTTCATTTTCTTGAGAATGTTTTCTATCTCAAGAGCTGATGTGGTCTCGAAAGATTCCAGAGTTGTATTTAATTGAGGTGGGGTAGAGAGCAGAAGTGGGGGAGATGAACTAGATGATGCGAAGGGGCCAATCAATTTATCAATTTTTTCCTTGAAATAATCAGCTAGTTCAGAGGCTTTGTTGAGCGCTTGATCATCAGGGATAGTAGGAGGGGATGGTTTAGTGAGGGCTGAAACGTAGGAGAATAGTGCTTTCGAATCAAAAATGAAATGATGTATTTTTTCGAGAAGAAATCTCTCTTTGTTCTAAGTATGGTGATCCTGTAGGCATTGAGGGAGGTTTTATAAATAGCTAATGTTGTGAGAGATGGGTTTTTCCTCCATGTGTGTTCTTTATTTCTTAGCTCTTGTTTAAGCAGCTTCAGTTCTGGGGTGAACCAGGGTTTCCTGTTGTCTGGCGAGGGTTGTACTACTTTTGTAATGGAAGGGCAGGTTAGGTCAGCAATCTTTTTGGTGATGTTGCACCATGAGGTGGTGGTGGTAGTTGCATTGGAAAGATCGAGTTGAGATAATTCATTAGAGAGCTGGTTGATGAGAAGGTCTGTAGAATAAGGTTTCCTGTATTGAATAGTGGTTTTTGGAAACGAAAGAGGAGGGTGTTCTGATAGCTTGAGGGTCGTGTTGATGATTTGATGATCCGTCTAAGGCACAGGTGAACATGAGATTGTAGTTGGGAGCGAGATGCACTGATTGATGAAAATAAGGTCCAGAGTGTGACCTGCTTTGTGTGTAGGGCTTTTTATAATTTGTGTGAATCCCATATAGCTGAGAGCCGATAGTAGGGTAACGCAGTTTGGGGATTGTGGTGAAGCATCAACATGTAAGTTGAAGTCTCCCAATAAAATGGAAGGTATGTCTGGGTTGAAAAATTTGGCAGTGATTTCAATGACAGGTGAAGGGTCCGACTGGAACATGGTGCGCGGCTGGCGGCCCAGCGCGTGCAAAGTTACGCCTGCTTCGAGCAGGCGTAACTTGTGTGACAGAGGTAGGGGAGGTTTAGATAGGGCCGGGGGGTGGGTTAGGTAGGGGAAGGGAGGGGAAGGTGGGGGGAGGCAAAAGGAAAGTTCCCTCCGAGGCCGCTCCAATTTCGGAGCGGCCTCGGAGGGAACGGGCAGTGCATGCAGGGCTCAGTGCATGCAAGTTGCACAAATCGGCACCCCCTTGCGCGTGCCGACCCCTGATTTTATAAGATACATGCGGCTGCGCGCGTATCTTATAAAATCCAGCGTACTTTTGTTCGCGCCGGGTGCTGGCCCCAGCACACAAAGGCTCAACCATGGGGAACGAGGGCTGGTATAGGTGAAGCTCCAGCAGCTTCTGCCTATCAGCCCACTCTACCTGCTGACGGTGGGGACCCGTAGGTCCCTACCTACGGGTTGCGTCAACCCCACCCCAGTCCAAGGGTCTATCTCTGACGCAACAATGAATGTATGGAAAGTGCACCAAAATTAACTAATCATCTAATGGTCTCTCCCTCCCAGCCTCCCAAAGATCACTTCTAAGTTTGAAAGTGCCACATGTTGCCAAATATCTTTTGATAATTAGCTAAATTTATATTAACTTGAGATCTATTAGGCCAGACAGATATCACAAATTATCTCACCCACAGGGGCAGATTTTCAAAGACCTACGCACATAAATCCAGGAGTATTTACATGTGTAGGGGGGTTACGCGTGCCTGGCCTATTTTCAAAATGCCCGTGGCGCATGTAAAGCCCCAGGACACGCATATGTCCAGGGCTTTTATGAATTGGTGGGCAGGGGGCGGGATGGGGCAGGATGGGGGCGGGGAAGATGGTCCAGGGGCATTGCATGGCAGTCCGGGGGTGTGGTGGTGCGTTCCAGGGGCGTGGTGGGGCATAGTGGGGCGGTCCAGGAGGTGTGGCTGAGGACTCTGGCACAGGGAGATTGCAGCTCGGCAGTTGTCCAGCGTGCGCAAGTTACGCCTTCCAACTTCCAAAACAAAGGTACGGGGGGGTTTCTTTAGGGCTGGGGGGTGGGACAGGGAGGGGAAGGTGGGGGGGGGGGAAAGGAAAGTTCCCTCCAAGGCCACTTCAATTTCGGAGCGGCCTTGGAGGGAATGGGGAAAGCCAGCGGAGCTCCTCAAGGGCTTGGCACACGCAATTTGCACTAGTGTGCACCCCCTTGCAAGCGCCGACCCCTGATTTTATAAAATGTGCGTGGCTGCGCACGCATGTTATAAAATCAGGCGTACATTTGTGAGCACCGGGTTGTGCGCACAAATATATGCCCGTGCGTTTGTTTTAAAATCTACCCCATAGTGTGCTGAAAGAGCATAATAACTAAAACTTTTATTGTATAGCATCTGCACATACATTATTCTTATTTACTACTGCACCATTAGCATTTTTAAAATCACATGTCTACCAGTTTCATGCACTAAAATACTTTATTAACTGGCTCCTATGGGCTGAATTTTCAAAGCCATGTATGTGTATAAAACATGGGCTTATTCACGTAAAATGTCTGTTCTAAAATCGGCCAGGACTTGACGGCTGTAAAGGTGCATGTACAACCCAGTTATGCATGTATTTTCCTGCAAACTGCAGAGAGAGTGTTCTGGGGGAAGAGGGCAATGGAGCTGAGGTGAATTGGAACTTATGTGTCTACTTTTTGATTTTTAAAATATATGGAGTTAAGCCCTCCAACATGGAGGAGTGCAAGGTAATCTGTGCACCTACTTGGCTAATTAACTGAGTATTTTCAAAGTGAACTTATGTGTGTAAATTCACATTGAAAATGTTGGCTAAATTCTGCATGTACAATGTGCCTGCAGACTTTAGTCCTCACACAGTTATGAAATTATGTGGCTGTGAAAAGCTGTATTTCACATCCTGATTGTTCAGCTTGATCACTTGAAGTTTGTATTCAGGAACATATTAGTTCCATGAAATGTAAAGTTGTCACATGAAGTGTGTATAAACATTTTGAGTTTTGTCAAAACGGATCATTGAAGCTGTTAAATTTTTTTTTTTTTTTTTGCCATTACAAGAAGTGATAAAGCTGCTAGTAGTGGTGATTGGCAGAGATTGCTCTTTCAATCCATGATGAGTTCTTTATATCCTGATGGCTTCTACGAATACATTGATTGTCACAAAAAATTTTTTTTTCTAATTTGCTCATCTTTTTCAGTTATCCCTGATTGCTTGATTTGCTGTTGATTTTAATTAGGTTTGGTTTTAAAACTGAAGATTAGTTTTACAAAATTCAACCCCTCCTCCCCACGCCTGAGGATGAAATAAGCAAAAAGTGGATTGATGCATTAGTGCTACGATCCCTGATTTGAGACGTTGTCAAATGAGACAGAAATAAAGAGGTTTTTAACTGTTTTTAAATTGATGTTACGGATTGAGTTAATGGCACCAGTTTACATTATACCTGCAGATCCAGCAAATTGTGGTCAGAAACTGATTGTAAGCATCCTGTGTAGGATGAGCAGCTTCAGCAGGGGGTCCCAGAAATGCAAAAATAGGATGAGTCAGTAGTAGTGATGGACTTGGCAATACAGAAATCGACTGTGTTTCTGAGCTTCTGAACATGTGTCCTTAAAACCAGGGTTGGAACAGCCAAAGTGATAGCTGTAAATATAAACACAGAGGAAGAACATCTCAATGCAATCACCTATAGTGGACTGAATACAGAAACTTCCATCCACTATAGGTGCTTGGATTGAGATGTTCTTCCTCTGTGTTTACATTTAGCAGCTGTCAATTTGGCTATTCCAACCCGGTTTTACGGACACTTGTTCAGAATCTCAGAAATACAGTCAATGACAGCAATAGTTTCACTCTCAAACTCCCACTCAAAGGAATAATATTTTCAAGTATGTGTTTTAAGACAGAAGAAATAAAAGTATCCTCCTTTATTTTTTTTTTTCATTTTTGAAGGCCATAGCCATGTGGCGCCTTGAGATCTTATTTAATTTTGTTGAGATTGGAGGATACCTCAGTTGATGCCATATACCATATACAATTCACAAACTCAGAATAGCATGTAACTGTGATGTGCATAATCCTCCTCTTTTCTAAATGAAGGATGATTACTGCTGATTGTTGAGTGACAGTTCTATGCATTTCAAACTGAATGTCATCAGGTTATTATTTTGTTTTGAAAGACTCTATATGTTTTTTTTTTGTCTCTCAGTTGTCAGAAAGATTCATTTTTCTGGTAATTACCTTTACGGCTTTAAAACCCATCTTATCTGATGTTGTCAAATACTGATATTCTCTTCGAAGGCACTGTGGGACATAATGTAAATGCAATTATTTTTAGTCTTTTAATATTCATCTTCTTTCTTGCAGTTATCCTGAAAGATATACATTGGATGGCAGAACCCATTCCTTTCTTCTTTGGCCCACAAATGGACAATTTTCTCTTTCTTTTCCCTGTAGGAACCATATCTGCACAGTAGGACATCCATCCATTTTCTGAAACTACGCAAGATTTGGGAACAAGTGATTTTTCTTTCTCTGCAAAGACATTTCATTCGCAGTCCTGAAACAGGAGTAATGTTACTGAAAAGTGCTATCGTTCTTCAACTTCACTTTAGCTCTAGAAAACATTATGTGAGAAAGGTGTGTCATCTATTCCTCCTGTTCTATTTTTGTGCGGTTTAAAGAAAATATACAATGGTGCTAGGGTATCTAATTGTTGAAATACTATAGTCACAGTCATGGATTTCTGGGAGTCAGTGCCTACTTCCTCAGTAGACATTGTATCTGCATAGTAAATCATACTGACACAAGTTATAGTTTCTGAAGTTGTGAGGCCTTCTGCTGGTGGTGTGGTTGACGCAGCCCAGTAGGCAAACCTACTAGGCCCTCGCTGACAGCTGGCAGACATGCCCCAGACAGGGACGGAGCTGGACCTTTACCATTACCAACCCCGTTCACTACAGGTTGAGCCCTTGGGTTCCAGGGGCCGACAGGACGTAGACGAGTGTCCCCGAGTGTGGTTAGAGAGAGAGAGAGTCCAGAGGTGGGCTGAGGTCAGGGCAGGCAGCAAGCAGACAGTTACTGGGTTCAGGCCAAGGGTTAGGGCAGGCAGTGAACAGAATAGTCCAGGTCCATAGCAGAGTTCAGTACCAGGTGGCAGGCAAGAGAATGGTCTGGGTCTGTAGCAGAGGTCAGTACCAGGAGATCAGGCAGTCAGAGGACTGGGATGGGACAAGGCAGGAGACAGTAACAAAGCAAGGCTGAAGCTGGGGCAAGGCAGACAGGATCAGGAACCATGGAGGCAAGGGCAGGAAGCAACATGCACTGCAAGGACTGCAGGAGGACCTGTTGCTGAGGCAAGGAGTGAAGGATTCAGCAGGTTTAAATAGTTCAAGGAGGCTGACGTCATCAAAGTGTGCTGCGTCCGGTTTCCCACCATGGGAGCCGATATTAAAGTGTGCAAGTGCATGCGCGCCTAAGGAGAGTGGTGGTGGTGATGGCGTAGCAATGGCAGCCTGGGAGTTGCGAAGCATGTCAGTGTCGGGGTGAGTGCGCCCTGTCGCAGAGCCTTCCTGTGGCCGGCCAAACGTTACATTAAGCTTGGACACAGAATGGGAAAAGGCCTTAGTAAATCAGGCCCTAACCCTCAATTGCAGAGGTTGATGTTTCTTAATATACAGCATAACCATTGGCACCTGTGCACTTTAGAAAGAGGGAACTGAACTGATCCAGTCCTGCTGGGCACTTCCTTTCTGCTGCATCTGCTTTTTCTGCTATTGTTCATTTTCCTCACAGGAGTTGCCTGTTAGCTCCGCATCCTATAGGTGATGTTATCACTCAGACGCCCCCCCTCCCCCCTTTATCAGGGTGGGCCTGTAGGCGTACCACCACTTTGTGCACATATATGGGTCTGGCCCTTGGAGCTTGGTTATAAAGGTTTAAATGTGTTGTTTGCACAGTGATGAGCATCTTAATTTGATTGCCAAGAGTGGTACCAGTTCTGGGAAGCTTGTATGACTGATTTTGTGGGTATACGCTTAGTTCCTGCTACTAGTTTTGGAGACTTGTCTTCAGAGCTTGTTTACTCTGCTTTCACTCTCCTTGCATGTAGCAGGCCTGCGTATGCTTGAATTTTGCTGTAATTTCTTTGGGTATGCTAACATGATGTTATGAAAATGAAAGGGATCAGGTTATTCCAGCTATTAATGTATTTATTTGCTTGTAAACATTTGATATTCCTCATTAATCAAACTGGTCTCATGGCAGATTACAATCAATTTATAGCAGGATTCTTATACATTGGCGTTTATGTTTATACTAAGCATAAAATAAAAAGTTTCAGGATGGGTATGAAGAGAGAGGATCAGGGAACACTGAGATGGAAGATACACTGAGAAGGGTGAGTAGGGAAAAAAAAGGGCAGAGACTTGGTGTGGGGGAAGCAGAGTTAATGAGGGGGAGTCCAGAAGATAGAGGATACAGTTAAGTGAACAGGTTCTAACGGCTGAATCACAAAAGGATTCAGGTGTCACAGTCTTTGGAGTGAGTTTAGGTAATGTTAAGGAAAGGCTTGGTTGAATAGCCATGCCATAGGTTGGTTTTTTTTTTTTTTTTCTGAAGATAAGGTAAGAAGTTTCAAAATGGAGGGCTACTAGCATCTTATGCCAATGCTTTGGGGCAAAGTATCAGAATGCATGGAATGTGGTGCAAGTTAATCTTTGAGAAGCCGGAGGGTGAGAGGAAAGGAGGGTCAGATATGAGGAATGAAGTTCTCTTAAGGGAGTGTAACATAGCAGAAGCTGGGTTAAGTAATTCTGGGCCCAAGTTGTTTAGAGGTTTATGGTGATCTGTCTTATTTATTTATTTATTTATTTATTTATTATTATTTATTTATTTATGAGTTTTTATATACCGACATTCGTGTACACCTCACATCGGTTTACATGGAAACAGTGGAAAACGGTGAAAAGGAAATTACATCATAACAATTTTAACGCGAACAAGAAAAACTGGTCAGAAGAGTTACAGATCAATTGTAGAGACAGAAACTGAAACAGTGGATTTTAACTGGGGGATGAGGTGGTTAACAGGAAAATAGTAGGGATAACGGGGAATCAAAACATTTTTCAAACAAAGGCTGCTGGTGTGGGTTCTGGGGTTGGTCTGGCATGAATGGGTGTTGCTCTGACATGAATGGGTGTTATGGGAAGGCTTGTTTAAACAGCCACGTTTTCAGTTTGTTTTTTCAGTTTGTAATTTTGAAGTTTTGTCTTCTTTTACTCACAGATATGAACAATTTTGGCCAAATAGTTTGGAAAAAATTCCTCTTTCTTATCTTCCAGCCAGACCAATCTAGATACATGGTTTATATCCAGTGACCAGCAGATGGGGACAGAGACTAACAGACTTGCTAACATCACTCTTTATAGTCTCCCATGCTCACCTCAGACTTCTAGAATTCTTACTCTCCAGCAGATGGTAGGAGAGTATATCCTGTGCTTTGCGCTTAGGCCTGGTTAGCCTGGGAGATAAATAAATTCTGATCTGGGCAGCTACAGAGGTGAAAGTCAAGTACTCCCTCACTCAGTGGAGCATTGCCCTAGACCAGGGGGCTTCCAGCTATTGGAAGCAGGCCATTAGGATCTGTTTCATATCCTGCCTCCCTCTCCCCCTTTTTCCTTCCTCTCTACTTCTACCTTCTCTGCAGATCTCTTGCTAAAAAAAGGATTATTTATTATTTAAGAAAGAAGACGTTTAGCCTGGAGGTAGCTTGCTGCCTCTGTTGCTCTCCCTAGAATCATTAAAATTAAATAAAAAAAGAGAAAGAGAGAAATTTGATTTAGAGAGGCTCAGTGGCGTGTGATGAGTAGTGCAGGCCTTTTCTCGGGGGGGGGGGAGGGGGGGTGTTCTCGCTGCATTTTTGCACAGGGAGAGCATGGCCTCATAGTCGTAGCATGGGAAACAGGATGTGCAGTCGTTTATCCTGCAGATCAAGATGGCTGGGGAAGGGAGTGGTACACACTGTTCAGCATGCACAGAAAAGCAGGAGAGCAGGCAGCGCAAGATTTTGGCCATTTGTGGGAGGACTGCATTCGCGGAGTTGGAGGGTTAACCTGTTCCCGCCAGCGCAATTGTTGCCACTGATGGAACGGCAGCCAACTTGGAGAAGCTTGAGGAAAAGGATAGGGATCCCAGGCCTTCTTCTATGCTCCCTGATATCCTGGATGTTGTATTGTGCACTGCCTTACTGTTCTGAGATTAAAGGATTAACATCCTTATTTAGGTCTGTTGACATGATGCCTTCCTCCCCTCTGGCTGTGATGTTTACATCAAGCATTTTGTTTGGGGCAGAGCTCTGCTCTTGGATCCTCTCCTGTAGTTTCTCCTACCCCAGGGATGACCCTGAGTTGGGGGTAGGCAACTGGCTCTCAAAGAGGGGAGAGACAGTGACAGCGAGTTGCAGCTGGAGCAGGGTGAGTGTCCTCCTGGAGAAGATGAGAGTTCTATGGTCAGGCTCTTCCATGCAGATGAGCTGCCAGATTTGATCTCATTCCTTGAAAATTCTGAATATTGAGGAGGAAAAGGTCCCAGAAGGGCCAGAGTCTACTGAGGATCTTATTATGGTTAGCTTGCACAAATCTAGATATTTTCCCTTACACAGGGCGGTGATGGTTCATGAATGGGAAACACCAGAAGCCAATTTTAAAAGTGGATGGGCACTAGCAAAGTTCTATTCTTTGGATACCTCAGAGAAAAAGAAATTGAGATTCCCAAAGGTAGATGCATTGGTCTATTGATTTACCAAGCTTACTATTATCAGAAGAACATAAGACGTGCCACACTGAGTCAAACCAAAAGTCCATCAAGCCCAGTATCCTGTTTCCAACAGTGGCCAATCCAGGTCACAAGTACCTGGCAGGTTCCTAAGAGGTAGATAGATTCCATGCTGCTTATCCCAGGGATAAACAATGGATTTTAGCAACTTCCCCTTAACAATGGTTTATGGACTTTTTCTCCAGGAACTTGTTCAAATCTTTTTTAAATGCAGCTACACTAATAGCTTTCACCACCTCCTCTGGCAACAAATTCCAGAGCTTAATAATGAGTTGAGTAAAAAAAGGTTTTCTCTTATTAGTTTTAAATGTATCATCTAGTAACTTCATTTTGTTCCCCCTAGTCTTCATTTACTCATTCCATTCCTCTCATTATTTTATAAATCTCCTATCATATCCCCCCCTCAGCCATCTCTTCTCCAAGCTGAAGAGTCCTAACCTCTTCAGCCTTTCCTCATAGGGGAGCTGTTCCATCCCTTTTATCATTTTGGTTGCCCTTCTCTGTACTTTTTCTAATTCTGCTATATATATCTCTGTGGAGAGGGACACTGTGCTTAAGGATAAGCAGGATAGGTAGATAAAATTGATGCTTAAGCAAGACTTTGAGGCCTCTAGTATGACGCTTCAAGTGGAAGCGTGTAGTACGATTTTTGCTAGAGCAGGTTTGTACTTGCCACAGCACTTACAGGAGAAGAGCTTGGATAGTCCAGAGGTTCTAAGTGATGAGGCAGCTCAGTTAGAACCAGGGGTTGCCTTCTTAGCCGATGTGGCCTTTGATTCCATTCGTACTTCAGTTGGTGTATAGCCTCCATTGTGGTGACCAGGCACTTACTGTGGCTCCAGAATTGTTTGGCTTAATAAAAGTCATTTGACCAAGTTCCTTTTCAAGGGTAAACTGCTGTTTGTGGAGCTTCTTGAGAAGCTAGCTAAAATGTAGGGGGACACCATGGAGCCCAGACTTCCAGAGGATAAGCCAAAAGTCCCTTTCCGTTAATTCTCATATAGGTCTTGTTTTTGAGATTCCAGTCAGGGTCGGCAAAATCATTTCTCAGAGGGCCAAAAAGCTTGGCTTTATAATAGTTCCAGTTTTATCATTCCTCCAAGAAAGGAGGCAAGGATGGGGTTACAATAGGAGTGAGTTCCTCTCATGGTCCCCAATGAAGGTGTTGTGACCAGTTTCTGAGGGAAAGGATGGGAAGTCATCGTTTAGCATTCCTCTAGAAATGGGCCCAAATCACTCTTTGTGACAATTATATGTATATCTCAGACTCTTTCATGGGGTCTCCTTGCTCTACTACTTGAAAGAAAGAGGCCCTTCTGGGTGCATTGGAGTCTACTGCATGTAGGTATGATACTTCCAGATCCCAGGGCACAGTGGAATCTTGGTCACTATTCAATTTACTTTATAGTCTCTAAGAAGGAGGGAATGTTTTGTCTCATCAGAGATGTAAAGGAGATCAACAAAGCTCTGAAGGTAGCTCAGTTCAGCATGGAGACCTTGAGTTCCATGATTCTAGGGCTAAGACAAGGAGAATTTCTGATAGCGTTGGATCTCACGGAGGCATGTCTGCATTTTACCATAAGGGAGGAGCACCAAAATGTTCTCTGTTTTGTAGTACTAGATGGTCATTTTCAGTTTCAGGCACTGCCCTTTGGTCTGGTCACAGCTCCCAGGACTTTATGTAGTGTTGGCTGCATTCCTGCATCAGGAAGGGATTTTGGTGCCTCTTTACTTGGATGACATGTTGATTCATGCAAAATCATTGCAAGAGAGCAAAAAGGCTACAGTACAGTTATGCAGTTGCCACAGCAGCTAGAATTGGTGATACATTTTGTGAAGAGCAGATTCCAGTCCTCTTAGTCCTTGGATTAAATGGGAGCTTGCTTTGATACACTAAGAGGTCATGTGCAGTTGTCAGCTTAGTGGATTCTCAAATTACAGAGTCAAGCCAGGGTCTTGTCGGTGGAACGTCTATCAGTGTGGTCTATGGTGGCTGCCTTAGATTTTGCTCCTTGGGCAAGATTGGATATGAGGTCCTTGCAACACACTTTGTTTTCAAGATGGGACCCAAGTTCTCAAGATTACTCATTTCACTTGGCAGTTACAGCTGAAGTCAAAATCAGTCTGAAATGGTAGGGGACACTGACAACTTGGAGAAAGGGATTGATTTGGAAATTCCTTCCTGGATTATAGTCATGACGGATGCCAGCCTCTCAGGTTGGGGGGTACATTGCTAGTAGCAAATAGCTCAGGGCATTTGGTTGAAGCACCTTGGTCTATCAATTGTTTAGAGCTCAGAGCTATTCGATTGGTGCTTCTTCATTTTGCTCCTCTTCTCCAGGGTCAGACAGTCAAAGTCCTTTCTGACATGATGGCAGTAGCATATGTGAATCATCAAGGGGGGAACCAAAAGCATGCAAGTGGCAGTGGAGGTAACTGTTCTCTTGGATTTGGCTGAGAGGCATGTGATGATTCTATTTGGTATTCCATATAGTGAGAGTGGTGAATATGTAAACTGATTTTTTGAGTCACAATTCCCTGGATCTGGGAGAATGGAGTCTGTCTCAAGAGGTGTTTGCTCAGATAGTGGATTATGGGGTCTTTCAGTAATGGACTTGATGGCTTCTGGAGGCAATGAAAAAGTGTATAGATTTTTCAGCAGCAGTTTTACCATTGAATTATCAACCAATTTCCAATCTTCCTTTGTTATCTAAGATTGTTGAGAAAGTTGTGCAAACTCAAGTTTCTAAATTTCTAGATCAAAGACTAGTTTTGCATCTGAAGCAGTCTGGCTACCAGAAGGGCTACAGTACTGAAACAGCTCTTGCAGCCTTAATCAATGAGATTGGTATGCATTTGGATCATAATAATGCCATTTTGTTAGTTTGCTTAGATGTGAGCTCTGCATTTGATATGGTTGATCACTAACTTTTACTTAACAGACTGACATAGGTATTCATGACAAGGCATTCAACAGTTTTAAATCTTTTTTAGAAGATATAACCTACCAAGTAGTATGGAATACCTCTATATCGGCATCTATCCATCTCAGTTGTGGTATTCCACAGGGTTCAATACTCTCTCCTGTTCTTATTAATATTTATCTTGCTCTTCTGGATACTCTCATTCAAAGCATTGGGGTCACAAGTCTTATCTATGCCAGGGGTGGTGAACTCCAGTCCTTGAGAGCTACAAACAGGCCAGATTCTCAGGATATACACAATGAATATACATGAGATAGATCTGCATGCTCTGCCTCCAATGTATGCAAAACTATTTCATGCATATTCATTGTGGTTATCCTGAAAACCTGGCCTGTTTGTGGCCCTCGAGGACCGGAGTTTGCCACCCCTGATCTATACTGATGACATTCAGAGTCCCATACATTGTGATCTCAGCTCCCCCACTCCATTAGTCAATTTAACTGTTGTTTAGATGAAATTGCAAACTGGTTAAAACTGGCCAAACTGAAGGTTAATCCTAATAAATCTGAAGCTAACTAGTTTTCCAGGGAAAAAAATTAGATTCCTTTCCTGTATCTATTATGGATGAAAATCCTAGTCCAATTAAATATTTCATCAACACCCTTGGTATTTGCCTTGATTTATCACTAAATTTTTCAGCCCACATTTCCAATCTTGTGCAAAAATCCTATTTTTTTTACAATTTATTTACAGATTAAAATCTTTTTTTGATCACTCTGATCTAAAACTACTAATTTATTCATTAATCTTAAATCAGTTTGATTACTGTAATTCATTGTTTCATGCTCTCACTTCTAACAAATTTGTAGACTCCAAATTGTCCAAGACATGGTAGCCAAAGCTATTCCATTTATTTATTTATTTATTTGCTTTTCTATACCGACATTCAACATGTATTATCACATCAGTTTACATGGAACGATTTTAAGTGGGATGCATTGTAACAGGGGTGGAACTTGGATAACATAACGGGAACTTGGAGAACATAACAGGGGGAGAGAAATTTAACAATTATTACAGGATAAATGTATTTCTTATCATCGTTTAGGTACACGGGAGTTTAATATTCTGTGTTAATAGGATTTCAAATTGTGGTGTGATTCTGTGTGGGGGGGGGGGGAGTGGGAAGGGGAGGGGGGAGGGAGAGGGTAAAAAGAAATATGATCATGTGACTCCAGTACTTCATGAGTTACACTGGCTTTCTAATATCCCATGAATTCAGTTTAAAATAGGTTGTTTGGCCTTTAAAGCCTTACAATGGGGTGTTCTGCCTTATCATGCCAGTCTCATTGTTTCACATAAACCAACTCATCTACTTCGTTCTTCTAATCATGAACTTTGGTTTTATGTTTTGTTGGTGCAATAAGATTAGAAAGTACGAAGGAAATGACTTTCTCATATTTGGCACCCAGTCTCTGTAACTCATTTCCTTTAACATTGAGACTTTGAGAAAGATGACTTAAAATTCAGAAAAGCCTTGAAAACATTCTTTTTTTGAAGGCACATCCTGACTTTGACTAGTTCTACTGCTTTATTTAATATTTTTACCCTGATATTCATTAAATTTACTCAGATTTTTTGAACTGTGTATTATTTCTTCTATGCTCTAGTTTGCTGAAATGCTTTGTTCTTTGTGTTTTTAAGATTTTGTCATGTACATAAGAACATAAGACTTGCCATACTGTGTCAGAACAAGGGTCCATCAAGCCCAGCATCCTGTTTCCAACAGTGGGCAATCCAAGTCACAAGTACCTGACAAGTACCCAAACATTAATTAGATCCCAAGCTACTATTCCTTATTGATTATTAGCAGTTTATGGTCTTCTCCTGTAGGAACATATCCAAACCTTTTTTAAACCCAGTTACATTAACAGCTGTAACCACATCCTCTAGACAATAAATTTCAGAGCTTAATTATGTGCTGAGTGAAAATAAATTTTCTCTGATTTGTTTTACATGAGTTACTTGCTAACTTCATGGCATACCCCCAGTCCATTTATTGTCTGAGAAAGTAAATAACCAGTTTACATTAACCTGTTCAAGTCCTTTCATGATTTTGTAGACCTCTATCATATCCCCCCTCAGACGTCTCTTGTCCAAACTGAGCAGCCCTAACGTCTTTAGCTTTTCCTCATAGGGGAGCCATTCCATGCCCTTTATCATGTTGGTCACCCTTCTCTGTATTTTCTCCAGGGCAACTGTATACTTTTTGAGATGTTGTGACCAGAATTGCACACAGTTATCAAGGTGCGGTCTCACCATGGAGCAATACAGAGGCATTATGACATCCACCGTTTTATTTGCCATATTTTCCTAATAATTCCTGTTTTTTTGACTGCCACAGCACCCTGGGCTGACGATTTAAATCTATTATCCACTATGATGCCTAGATCTCTTACCTGGGTGGTAACTCCCAAGATAGAACCTAACATTGTGTAACTACAGCAAGTGTTATTTTTCCCTATCTGCATCACCTTGCACTTGTTCACATTAAATTTTGTCTGCCATTTAAATGCCCAATCTTACAGCCTCACAAGGTCCTCCTGCAGTTTATCATAATCTGCTTGAGATTTAACTACTCTGAATAATTTTGTCTACCACAAATTTGATCACTTCACTCATCGAACCCCTTTCCAGATCATTTATAAATATATTAAAAAACACTGTTCAAGTACAGATCCCTGAGGCTCACCACTGCTTACCTTTTTCCACTATGAAAACAGACTATTTAATCCTGCTCTCTGTTTCCTGTCTTTTAACCAGTTTGTAATCCCCAAAATGACATTGCCTCCTATTCATGACTTTTTTATTTTTCTTAGAAGCCTCACATAAGGGACTTTGTCAAACACCTTCTGAAAATCCAACTGCACCACATCTACCAGTTCATCTTTGTCCATATGCTTATTCACCCCTTCAAGAAATATAGAACATTTATGAGGCAAAACTTCTGTTGGGTAAATCATGCTGGCTGTGTCCCATTAAAACATGTCTATCTAAATGTTCTTTGATTTTATTCTTTATAACTGCTTCCATGATTTGTCCCGGCACTGAAGTCAGGCTCTATAGTTTCCCGGATCACCCCGGAGCCTTTTTAAATATCTGAGGTTACATTGGCCAACTTCCAGTCTTTTAATGATAGGTTACAAATTCATTGAATTAGGTCTGACATTTTATTTTTGAGTTGTTTCAGATCCCTGGGGTTTATACCATCCAGTCCGGGTGATTTACTACTCTTCAGTTTGTCAGTCTGGCCTACTATATCTTCCAAGTTCACCATGATTTTATTATATTAGGATATTGTATAATATTGTATGGATAATTTTATTTATGTATGTTTTAGAATCATGCTTTTTAATCTAATAATTTTATTGTACATCACTTTGATTTACTTGTTATGAAACATGATTAATCCAACAATAAATTGGAATTGGAATTGGAAAGAGTTTGGATTGGCAGGTCTGGATGAAAGGTTGTCTTTATGTTGTTCCTTAATGGCCCTTGATAGGGACACTTTTTCAGAGAATTTCTAGACATCTGGTGCTGGGCATCTTGGTAGCTCCTGACTGGCCACGGCATCCCCGGTGCACAGACTTAATCAAGTTGCTGGTCAGGGAGCCATTACTATTGCCCCAGAACAGAAGCTACTGCATCAGGATCTGGTGAGGCATGAGGATTCAGCTCAATTTTGTCTTATGGATTTGCCCTTGAGAGGTCTTATTTAACTAACAAGGGATATTTGAAGGAGGTTATCCAAACTTTGTGTTCACAAAAACTTCTATATCCATGGCCTATGTGAGAGTTTGGTGCTTTTTCAAAGAAAAGTGTATGGTCCAGGATGTTCCAGCTAGGAAGGCTCCCTTGCTGAGTGTCTTGCAGTTTCTACAGGAAGGTCTTCAGTAAGGTTTAGCCTTGAATTTGCTGAAGGTGCAAGCACCTTTGTGTAGGGAACTTTTTTTTGTTTGTTTTTTTTTTTACTTTATATTTATTCAATTTTATAAATATTCAAAGTAATATACCTTGCATACAGAAAATAGATTAGCATCCATACCAAAAATAAATTAAAAGAAAATTAACAAATAATACAAATATGATACCCTTCCCCAAAAGGGACAGAAAAAAACTAGGAAACATAAGGCAACCCCAATTTACATTAAGCAACTAGCATAACGTGACAAAGGTTGTGTACAAAAATATCAAATTAATATGCAAGGCGTAATGGGTTGCAAAAGAAAACATTACAGCGCTTCTGGAATCTAGAAAGGACTTCAATTACTCTGGTAGAAAAAAGAACAAACAATCATCATGATATCTAATAATGTATTTGCAGGGATATATCTAAGTACAAATGAACAATCCAAAGAAATAGCTTTTGACATAAGAGCAAGAAAATCTTTTCTTTTCTCTTGAGTAGAACAAATGAAATCAGGAAAAATATGAATCAATTGACCGTGAAACAAAGATGAAATTTTCTTAAAATATCTTTTCATCACATCACTTAGTTCCTGCTGAGAAATAAAATAAATAAGTAAAGTAACGCTCAATGTTCAACAATCTCCGTGACTGAATTCTCAAGGAAATCTGTTAAGTTGTCAAGTTAGAAGATTGTACATTATGAAATTGTGAAGCATAGGTGTATTATCCAATGGTAAGAAAAAAGCTCTATTAAGAAAAGGGATCTTATCAGAGTCAAATTTGAGAACCTCAAGACATTTTTTCCTTAGCATGAAATATGGAATTTCACCTATCACTTTGGGAAAATTCAAGAAGCTTAGGTTCAGATGTCTTATATGATCTTCCAGTGATTCAATCCTTCTAGAGAGGATATTCTGACCATTAACAGAGTGGAATTGAAAACATGCATATCTTTAATAGCTGTCTCTGTAACCGACATCTTAGATTTAATATCTGAAATCCAAGAGTCATATTGTGATCCCATCTCAAACTTATTTGATAGAAGTTCTATCTTCATTACAGTCCTTTAGAGATATCCCAAAGCCTGTCAGCAGATCCTATATGGAGTTTAGAAGAAAAATATGTATCCAATAGAACTGAGACAAATACCTGTTTATTATTTTGCAGCATGGGAAAGGAAAACAATCTGCAGCTATTCCCCAATTTTGGTTTTATTTCAAGCTAGATGAACATTATTAAGAATAATAACTGTACACATTTCATATGAGGCTAATTTAGTTGTAGGGAATTTTGGAAGATTTGTAGCAATTTTATTTAGCATAGAGAGAGAATATTACTTGTGTGTGTGTGTGTGTGAGACAGTTTGGACATTTATTCCATGAGAAAAGTTGACCCTGAATCTACTTGTAACACTGGACCCAAGCTTCATCAGTTGCTTCGTCAACCATCAGGATGGCAGAGAAGTTCATCTAAAGGATTCAAAGGTCACATGAGATTTATCAAAGAATTTATGGCCGGAATTTACTAGGTTTGAATTTTGAAATCTTTCTTGAACTGAGCTGAGGTATTGGGGAGGGTAGTGGTTTTCTGTTCTAGCTTACAAAAACTGATTTTCTTAATTTTCCAATGCTAATACTTTTTTTCCTTTCACTATAAATGCCATGTGCTGTTTCCTATAGAGTATAAGAATTCTAATGTGTTATATACATGTGCTTGCATAAAATAGTAAAACATTGTGTGCTTATTTTGTTGTTGTTTTATTTTCTGCTAATCACAAAACAAAGAGTCCCAAATTAGAAGTAAAAATAGAGAACTGAATAATTCAAAAGGACATCCAAAGAATGATTAAAATTACTGCCATGAAAAGTCAAACCCTATAAACAAACTTATAAAATGTATATAACAAACTTTATATGGAAATGAATGCTCGTACATGCTAGCAACATGCCAAGAGTGTATGGCCCTTTAGCTTGTAACCTGAGCATAATGCTCACCACTTCTAATCATAAGTCCAATGTCTTAGCATGCTTTAGTGTTATAATCTCAAAGTCCATTATTTTTATTTATTTTTAATGCAGTGAAAAACACAGTACTTCCCATAAGCAATTATTGGATCCTTTTCAGCACTCTTGATGCGATCACATTTCATGCTATCCACTGCTTCAGGGGTATCATGTAGAGCAATGTTTCCTTAAAGCCGAATTTTAAAAGCCCTGTGCATGCCCAAAATGGGAGATATGTGCACAACTTGGGCTGACACATGCCAAACAGATTTTATAAGCCTCCCATGGATGTGCATATCTCCCGCTGTGCTCACAAGTAAAAAGTTCCTGAAAAGTGGTGAAGCAATGGTTGTGGTCCAGCTGGTGCATGTCAGGGCCTGGCCAAGAAATGTGCGCGTAAATACTTAATGCATCTTTGCACTTGCCGGAATCCCCGCCACATAAATTTACTTCTGCTATGGATGGCATGTAAATATTTAAAATTAAAAATCTAGTCAATCAGCAGGGTTGTAAGGGTTGGGGCCAATAGGGGGGAGGGAGACTATTAAATTAGGAGGGATTTACAAGTTCTATCCCTAAACTGGGTGAACTGGGAACAAACTGGGAAAATGGCAAATGGCAGCACGCTTCCCTTATAAAATTCCTCCACTCACATGGTAGAAGCAGCATTTGCATGCACATGCATGCGTCCATTTAAAATTGTGCGCAAATATACGCGCGCCCAGGCTATTTTATATCATACGCGGTATGTTATAAATTGGACGCATCTCTGGATGTGAGCCTGCAAGCATGCACACATGTGCACCCGTGCACCTGTTTAAAAGTTACCGCCTTAGAGTTGGGAGTAGTTCTGGATGACTGGAGATGGATGTGGTTCCTTTTCACCAAAATGGAAGCAAGGAGGAGGTTGATCCGAACTCTGAGAGGAGCAAATTCATGGAATCATTGCTAAAACAGAGGATAATGCAGTTTCTGGAATCCAATGGATTACAAGATCTGAGGCAGTATGGCTTTACCAGAGGTAGGTCAAGGCAGACAAATCTGAGTAATTTATTTGATTGGGTGACCAGAAAGTCGGATCAGAAGAGAGGACTAGATGTAGTGCTCTTGGATTTCAGGAAGGCCTTTGACACGATTCCACATAGGTGACTTATAAATTAAGCACCCTTTGATTGGGCCCTAACGTGACTGACTGGGTTAGAAATTGGTTGAATGGGAGGTGACAAAGCGTTGTGGTAAATAGAGTTGACTCCAAGGAGAGGGTCATTACTAGCAGTATGCCACAGGGATCAGTCCTTGGCCTGGTTCATTTCAACATTTTCATAAGTGACATTGAGGGACCTCTCTTGAAACTGGTGCCATTTTAATGATGTCAACTTTGTGCTCCTGCTCCTTTCTTAAGGTAAGATTCCCATGGAAGGGGTAAGTGGGGTCCAGGGAGATCTCTGGCTTAGCTCGCCAAGGGGCGATTGACGAGGTCAGGGGAAACCCTGGTTGGACTTGGCTTAGTCCAGTTATGTTGGCCCCAGTTCTGGCTTATTCTTAGGGGGTGGTGGTGGAAGGGTTGGAAGGGCCCAGGGAGGTCCCAGGAGATTTCAGATGCAGCAGTGGAGGTGCAGGGACGCCCAATTTTTTAAATGTTATTTTGCTTTGGCAATTGAATCAAACTGAAACAAGCATTAACACGAACTGAAAAATGAATTATTACCCATAACAAAAAAACAAATCAAAAACTAAATATTTTTGTTTCTACATCCCTATTTAAAATACTTTAACTGTAGACAACATAGAATATATTGCTGTGCATAATGTGTCCTTCCATTATGTACCTAGAAGATATAATTGTTCTCATCTCTGCAGATTTACAGAAAGAAACTCTCACATGGAGTTGTTTGAGATTCTTCTAAATAGTTATTCTACTGAAGCGGAGTTATCATGAGATACAGACTCTAGGCTAGAGACTTCAGTAACTAATCCAGAAGAGCCAGAAAGGAGCATACAGTTTCTGGCAGCCTCTCATCAGCAGTCCAGCTGTACGGTGCAAAGTCTGCTGTCTCTGGGGCTAACAGCACAAGCAGGGAGCTAACTACCCCCATGACGTCGCTGGAAACAGTTGTTGGACAATGTCCATAAAGATGGGAAATGTTTCTTATCAGTACTGGGAAAGCAGGGGGCTTTCTGCAATGAACGACAGGCGGGCTGAGCTGTGCAAGCTAACCATAAGACTTTAGTGACCAGTCAGAAAGAAAGTGAAGGCATGGCTGTATCCAAGTGAACAACAGGGCTTGCAGATTTGTTGGGTTGCCTACTGCTTTATTATGAGTAATTCTGTACTGCTTTTACTATTGTTTTTATGAATTTTATGTTCATTTTTATGGTATTATGAACCACTCTGACCAGTATTTGTTTTGAATATGCAGTATAAAAAAGCTTGAAAATAAATCAAATAAATAAATAAAAACATAGTCTTGCTTGCAACACACGGAGACAGGCAGGGACCACAGGAAATGGACCAATGTGGCATTTAGGTGCAATGTAGCAGCATAGACCAGGGTTTAAAGAAAAGTCCAGCAGGAAAACCGTTGTCCTTTTAGGTTCCCTCTTCTTCCCTTCTGTTCCTTTCTCCTTTATACCATCATGGCTCCTGGGTGAGACGTGAATGCCCACTATATCCCACTTATACGTAGGGCAGATGACACCCACACATATAATTAATTGAGACAGTTTATATCCCAGCCAATAAAACTATCCAAATTCACCAGGGATAGCATTATATTACACCTTTTTTTCTTTCTAATATGGATTTATTGTGACATGCAATAATTCACATTGAATGACAGTTAAATGATATATACAATTAAGTGTCTAATACAAACAAATACAAGAATACTAAACAATATTCTAACACCTCCAAAATTTTTTTTATAAATGAAATTATCTAACAAAAATACTCCTAGAAGAAATGCACTCAACTACTGAATGTATCCTATTACTTCTTAATCTATTTATAATATTTTATAAATAACATTAGTTTAATACCAAAAACTCAATTTAAAAAAAACCCCTACTGATGTTGCTACATTAATGCTATAACATGTACAGTATTTAAAGATAAAATCCCACAGCAAAATACCCACATTATCGCACATACACCCCTTTCATTCCATTCAACCAATTTATAAAAAGAGACCATTACTACTCTCACTATATCATACTAATCATTTCAACAATTTCAATCTTAATTTACCCACAAGCTTTAAACCCCCAAAAGGTCATTGTTTTGCCAACTATTGGCTTCTTCAGTGGGTCATTCACTCAATGCACAATTAAACTCTGGAATTCATTGCAGTTAGCGTAGCTGGCTTTAAAAAAAAGGTTTGGCTAAGTTCTTGGAGAAGTCCATAAACTGCTATTAATCAATAGGGAACAGCCATTGCTTGGTGTCGGCATTAGTAACTTGGGATCTATTTAATGTTTGGGTACTTACCAGGTACTTGTGACTTGGATTGGCCACTGGGCTTGATGGACCCTTAATCTGACCCAGTATGACATATTTTATGTTCTTATGTGATGTTAATATTGTTTATCTTTAACCCAGTTGAACAAAAGGGGTCTGCATCATAAGAGTTCCTTCAATCATAAGGCAACATATGTTGTTCATACAGCTGAAAATGCAGTTACAAACAACTCTCTTTTGATTCTTTATCTCTACTGTAATTCTTATGATCCAGCTGTTCTCATTAATCAAACTGATGTTTCTTTTACTGGAAATGTGAAACAATACTTGCTCTTAGGACTTTCTTTCCACTATGATAAAAACAGTCTAATATTGGTTTATAAAGTGCAATACTTCTTTCCGTAAATATATTTTAAAAAAATAAACAAATATTAATATTTCTAATCTAAAAAAGTAATATCAACAAAAAATGTTTCAAAAAAAGTTAACATTTTTTTAAATTTACCAAAATGCTCTTGCACAAACATGCTTACGAACCAATCAAATGATATTTCATAGATTGCAGTGTTTATGTCTTTCAATATTCTACGATGAAAAAGGGAAGTATTAAATCTTACTCCTTTTATATTAAAGTTCAATATAAAGATCTAAAAAAATGAACTTAAAGTTATTAAGCACCTTTATTCTTACCAAACAAGAAGTGTCTCTGACTTTTCTGCACACACTGACTGAGAAACACAAAGGATGAATGGTGGTTACTTGTTTATGTTGCAAATCAAGGGGGAACCTCCCACTTAATAAGGTGGCAAAAATAAATTTAGATTACTAAAATGCATTTCACAAGACTACATCAAATTGTATTCTATTCCATCGGGACCACCAATCACAATGAACAAACTGACTTACTTACAAAGAAAACATATCAAAAGAACATGTCCCACTCAATAGCCTGATTTAATCTCTGCAGGCTTAGAGTATTCCATTAAAAAATATATTATTTCTCCTTTCATTGTAATGCCATACTAATATTGCCTCCTCAATGTAATATAACTTGTTGCATAATGAAAAATTGGAATTCTTCTATTGTATGTTGGCACTGAATCCAGTGAGAAACTAGATGAGCTTCCATTTTAGATGACTTAATACAAGATTTATGTTCAATTATTGGAGTCTTAATTATTCTTTTAGTTTGCCCAATATAAATTTTAGAACACAGGCATACTATGGCATAGATCACATGCTCTGTGTTACAATGAAATCTTCTTGTAATTGATATTCAAATCCTTCCTTGTGCATGTTGAAATGTGCATTTTTTTCTAGGAGTAGGGTACTATTTTTGTTAGATAATTTCTTTTGGCTGTGACAAATTACATGAGACATATTACGAAACAGCTACCAATCATTTTGAATTTTGGAAATGCCTATGTCACTGGTATTAGAATGAGGAGCAACCCACACTTTTAACACTTGCACTGTAAAGCTAACTGCCCAGCATTAAAGAAATACATAGCCCGAAGTCTTAACATATGAATTCAGAAAGGAGCGTGCAGAATCTGGCAGTCTGTCAGCAGCAGTCTAGCTGTCCAGTCCAAGGTCCACTGTCTGGGGATGGAAGCCCATGCAGGAAGTTAACTACCCCCACAGTTTAGTTGAAAACTGTTGCATCATGTCCATAAGGGTGGGAAACGTTTCTTGTCCCAGAAAGGCAGAGGGCTCTCTTCAGGGAACAAATAGTAGATAGAGCTTTGCAAGCTTACAGTAAGACTTTAATGGCTAGTCTTGCATGCAACATGTACAGACAGGCAGGGCCATAGGAAGTATACCAATGTGGCATTCAAGAACTATGTAGTAGCACAGATAAGGCTTAATTTCTCCAGGAACGGCCTGGAACGGAGTTCCACCACTTCTTTTCAGACAAAAAGCAGTGCAGCATGGGGGGTGCTCTGTTCCAGTCCCTCCCCTTCAGGCAGCCCACAGAGTAAAGGGGTGGGGCTAAGCCCTCGTGAACAAAGGAGGGCTGAGGGTTGAACACTTGAAGGGGCTGGAAATGGAAGATCACTGAGATAACGGGGAGGAAGCGTGTTTGTATATGTGAGAGCAGGTTTGTGTTTGGAGGAGAGCGTTCACCCTAGTCCCAGTCACTCACTCAGTTAATACTGGGCCCTGGCCCCACCCCCTCCTGCCCCCACCCAGGGCCGGTGCAAGGGTAGTGGGTGCCCTAGGCGACTTCTGCCTTGCGCCGCACCCCCCCCCCCTCACGCCACGCCACAACTCCCTCGCCCCCGGGCCCTGACTTCTCCTACCCTGTTCGCGCAGCCCACTGTATGCTTCTCAGGGCATGAGCAGCGTGCACTGCTTGCGGCCCGATGAACCTCTACTCCTCTTTGTCGCAAGCGGCTCCGCTCCTGGCACCACCTGGCTGCTCTTCGGCGCCCCCCATCAAGGGTCGGCGCCATAGGCAACGCTGGCCCTGCCCTCACCCTCGCTTCATAGTCCCACTTCCTTTTTGTCTACAAACTAAGCCCTGAACACGGACAAGGATTTAAAGGCAAGCCCAGCAGGAAAAGTGCTTTCCTTCCACCTAAACTCTTCCTCTTAGTTCCTTTCTTCCCTAGAGTATCATGGTTCCCAGGTCAGATGTGAATACCCACTGCCTCCCAAAGGTGAGCATTGATTGGTTATCCCACCACCCATGGGATATCTCTGGGTGATGGTGGGCATTCATGTCCACTTATGCATGCAGACCATAAGTGCTAACATTTGGCACAGCACAAAAAACAGTCTGCCATCTGTGCTAAGTCCATTTAGAACTGAGGTATAATTAGCTCTGGCATTAACCCTTTATGTCTCAGTTTGGAAACTCCACTTATATATAACTTACCCCTAGATTCATATTTATAGCAGGATGATGTGTCAAAAAAAAAGGGGGGTGCGAGGAGCGATAGTGGGCAGCCGTCCACACTGCGGCGGTGCAGTTTTGCCCCCATAGCGCCATGGGGAAAGGTGTAGTTATTTCCCAAGATGTGAAAAACGTTATCGCCCGCAGCGCTGCCAGGAGATAACTCTGCCCAAACCCTACCCACACTCCTCCCCTTCCCCATCGCACGATAAAGAATGGCCCTATTAGATTGTAAGCCTTCTGGGGATAGGGAAATAACTACAGTACCTGAAAAGCAGAATATAAAATCAGATAAATAAATATATTGCTCTTTGATGTTGGTCTGAAGAAAATGAACTAGTGAGGAGAGGACTAAGAATTAATGAACAAAAGTTAGCATGAAATTTCAAGCAACAATACCAATGCATAAATGTTGAACAATTTTAAATGGAATTTTATTGAGCTGTTCAGAAATGATTTTTATGATCTTAAGTTGGGGGCACTCTGTAATCTATGGACATGTCCGGCCATCCAATGTGAATGATCTGGTGAAAGAGCAGCACTACCTGTGATTTATCCCTTTGCATGCACATGGCTCCTCTCTGTCTGCAGTAGCTTGAGAGAAAATTCTGCAGAAAAACAGGTGGACTATTTTTGTCGATCATCTCATGTCGGGTTCTGTAGTTTTATGTCTTTCTTACTTGCTAAAGAGTGAAAAATCACTGCCTAAGGAAGAAAAGTAATTTCAAAATTAATTTAGCATTGAAAACCATATTATTTCAACCTCATAGATGCTCTATACTCTCCCTGTTTTGTAGGGATATGCAATTGAAAAGTTTTTGCTTGTTGTTTTCTTTCATTTTATGTCACTTTGCTTTAGTGCACATTGAAACCTATTTATTTAGTGCATGCTAACACGGTGCCAGACCAGCTTTTTCTATGCCAAGAATAAATATTCATTTACACCCCTTTCCCCCTTGACTTATGAGTTGCTGCTTCACCACAGCATTTTCTCCTTTGAAGCCCATGCACAGCTGTCCCTGTGGTGGTGGCAGCTACAGCAAATCACACCTGCTCTCCTCTTGCCCAGCATCCCCCTCTCTCTTCTCCTCCACCTGATGCCCTGCATTTCCCCTTTTTCTCCCTCCACTCCTTGTCCTGCCTCTCTCTTTCTCCTGCACCCACTCCTCGACCTGCATCCACCTCTTTCTCCTCCCTCCACTCTTTGCCCAGCAGCACCCTCTCTCTACCACCCATCCCTTGCCTAGCAAATTCTCTCCTCTCCTCCTTATTTCCTGCCCAGCAGCAACTCCCTTCCCTATACATAGAGGCAGTTGCCTCTCCCTCCCTACCACCTGCTCAGCAGCAGAAGCCCCCTCTCTCCCTCCTGTCTAGCAGCTGGCCTACCCTCTCCCCCACATCCCCATGCCCAGCTGCAGCCCTCTCTCCCCCTACAACACCCCTGATCATCATCAGCAGGTCCCTGTATCCTTTCTCTCTACCCAGCAGCAGACCTAAGGTATCATTATAATGTGCATGCTACTTTTTTTTTTAACAAGCACATTCTAAAAAAACAAACGTTTTGTGCAACTTTTTTGTGCCTAGCGCCCTCAATGTCTATCCATGTTCTTTTTTCCCTCTGCATCACACCATGATTGTAAATGCAGATAATTCACACGGTGCTCCCACCCTTCCCTCTACCCCTGGCATTTCAATTGCGCTAATGCAAACCCACTTACCTGATTTGACTGAACAAAGACAGAAACAGACAGAGAAAGAAAGATAGATTCTGTCTTTTGCACCATCCAAAAACTTTCAAGTCATGCAAGGGGGGCCTAAAAGGAAGTGAAGTTCAGCCCTGCTCCTGATAGCCTGGAGCTCCGGAAACCCCCACGTAGTAGCTTAGCTTTCTGTTCCAGGACACAGGGTTGGTAGGGTTTCTGTTCCAAGGGCAAAGGGTCCAGTGTCTTGGTACAGGGCTGAAGAAGGAACAGCATTTTACTGCAGAGATCCATGATGTTCAGTGAGCTCAACAAGAACTAGAGGGCAGCCTAATAATAGAAATCTATGCACAGATCGAGAGACACTTAGGGACAGAGGTACTGAAGTGTGATAAGGCAATTATCACATAACAAATGCGTTGCGCTACCCACTAACCATTTACTGTTCTTGCTAAGATGCAGTAAATGGTGTAATCACAACCACAATGTGTTATCACAGTTACCAGAACCTTGTTTTTGGAGCCTCTTTCTGTGCTTTGGCTGAAGCAGCAGTGGCAAAGGGAGGAAGGGGGCCAGAGAAAGAGTGAGAGACAGGGGGGAAAGATGAAAGAATGATGATGAGAAAAAGAGAGGGAAGAAAAGAGAGAAAGGGAGAAAAGAACCCAGGAACAAGAGGGGTGACAGAATGAGAGTCCTCTGCACACACCCATTGCCCAGGAGGCCTCACAGTCAGTGCTGCAGAGTCAGGCTGTAATAATTAGATCCTGTAGTCTGCAATATCGGCGCTCGGAAAACGGGTGCTCATGACTGAGCGCCTGCTCTCCTAACGCACGCCGATCGACCTCTCGGGGGCGCCACATTTAATATCTCAATTGGCTGCCATGGTAAAAAAAAGGCGCTAGGGGAAACTGTGCGCCCCTAGCACCTCCTCGGTAGCTGGCGCCCGGGAGAGTTGGCTGTCAGTGGGTTAAGAAAACAGATGTTCAATTTTACGAGAGTCCCCTTTTCCTAACCCGACCAGCGGCACACTTTTTTTTTTTTTTTTTTAAACCTTCTCCTTTTTGTTCCTCCGACTTAATATCACCATGATATTAAGTCGGAGGAAATACAGAAAAGCAGTATTTTCTGTTTCTCTTTCAACTTTTTGGGCTCCTCAAAACTTAATGCGTACTCGGGGCAGACATTACTTTTTGAGGGTAAAAATGTGCACGTTGGGCGCACGTTTTCTTTTTTGCATCAGTGGGAAATAGCTAACAGCCTATGAATGTGAATTTACATGTGATGAGCGCTATTAGCTTTGCGGGGGGGGGGGATGTTTGGATGCATGTTTTGGACACGCCAATCCCCTTATAGCATAAGGAGTTGTGTACGTGCGTCCAAAACACGTATCCAACCACAGGTTAACCAGTGCACTTGGCTGAGTGCACTGTATTGCATTGGCCTGTAGGTGATTCCAAGGCCCTAGACTGAGAGCCCCCCCCAATCCCCCTGTATTTCCCTTTAACCCACTCTTGACAAGAATAAAGCCTCCAATTTTCAAATGCATATCCTTTCAATAATGATCCAATTTGCATTATGAGGCCCCAACACATCGATCCTGCCGCCCTCCCCCCTAAAAATAACACCATCACGATTAATAGAAGTGGTGCTTTTGTGAGAGGTCAGAGGCCCCAGTACAACACCACTTGCCCAGCTTCAAAAGCAATAATAGGTGCTTGCCGGACCCAACACAACATCTCCTTCTCCACCACTCCACAAAAACGCCACCGCCGTCGGTAGAGATGATATTTTTCTGGGGGATGGAAGGCACCAATACAATGCCTCCCAACAGACAAAAAATGTTTCCTACCTGTGGCTGTCTCCCAGTCTCTCCCTCCATTTATGGAGACTCCCAAGCATGTATTGGGGGAGTGGCTTCAGCACTGGTCCGGGTGTGGGGAGGGAATGTTCTCCTGGACACCCAGCAGAACCCAACTTTGGTGGATGTGGTGGTGGTGATAGTGATGGGCCCCAGACAGACTGACCTCAGTTTCAGAGGCCACAGTGGTGGTAGAGGGAACTTCTAGGCAGGCAGAGAACAGACCCAGGCTACAGTGGCTGCTGAGGTGAAGGTGGCTCCCAGGCAGACAGGCCATGGTGATGATGGAGATGGAGACTTTTAAGTTCTGGGCAAGCAGACCATAGTGTGAGAGACAGGGAACTCCCAACTGGGAGGCTGCAGCAGAGGCTCTGAGGCAAAGCAGCAATGGTGGCTGGCAGCAGGAGGTGGCGAGGGCTCTGAGGAAGAAGCAATGGTGGCGGCAACTTGCAAGCACAAGGTAGAAGGAATGTATGGAACAACACCACCTCCTGTGTCTTGTGTTAGATGTGTCTTCTACACTTCTGCCCCTCCTTCTGCCTCAGAGATTGGCTGCTCACTGGATCCAGAGCAAATACACAGGAGAGAGAGGAATGTAGCCACCTCTGTCATTGCTCACTGCAGCTGGAGAGAGTGTGTGGGAAGTGCTCATATAGTTTACCACATCCACCTGCCATTGGAATCCCCCCAGCATAAGGCCCTGGACAACTGCCAATGAGGTCCAGTGGAAGCACTCAGTGGACTAGGCAGCTTCCTACAACATTTCAGTTATAGGGGTGGCAGGGTGATTTCATCTTTTTCTTTCCAACTGCACAGGCCCAGAAGAGGAATTGGTGGCATGTGGGCGGGAAGGAGATTCAAGACCAGAAGTGTTAAAGTGCTTTGAGGGGTCACTGTAAAGACAGACCAGCTGGTGGCAGTGAAGAGGTAGGAAGACAATGGTAGTATAATAAACTGAGCTGGCCAGACTTGTAAGTATGCTTGGGTCCCCAAGGCTCAATTTATAGCAATACAATATGTGGCAACCCTTTGGGAACCACCACCATATGGACCTTAGTTTTTAAATCTCTTTTAAGCTAGAATAAAAAGATAGGGGCTGATGCAATAAAACCCACGCTAAGATTGGAGTTAGATTTTAGAGGCTATCCTTTTAGAATTCTTGAAAGGGGATTGATCAGTGAGGGAGTAGCCCTGCCAGGAGGGTTCTTTCCAGTATGGGCTGCCAGGATGGGAGGGGGGACCGACTTCAGTTCCATGGCAATTTTTTTTCCCAAGGAGAGCATCATATGGTTGGAGGAGGATGACTACCACTGGACTAAGGAGAGAAGGAGGGACAGAGGAACGAAGGGACCGAGACACAGACTGCCTGGCAGTTGGGAGCAGTTTTACATGCTGGGAAGGGAGGAAGGATGTAGCTATCAAGCCCATGGGAAGTTTTACACCTGCCTCTGAGCATGCACCAACGCTAATCTTGCTCTGGGATTTTTAGTGTGGAGTTTTTCAGCACTAAAGCCCTTTTTACATCTCAGGACTTTGTAGTGCCAAAAAACCTGCACTAAAATGCAAGTAAAATCCCATGGTAGGGTGTTTACTTGCATTACATTGGCCCCGTAGGTAATAGAGGGAGGGTGCACCATTTTTGGAACAGTCTTTTTGCCATTTTTGGGATGATTTTTGCATTGGGGAGAACTTTGCTGCCATCCTTCCTACCCTGAAGTGTGAGACCCAGAGGAGCTGCTTGTTCTTTGTTGCTTACACATTTCCACCTAGAAAATCATGAGAATCATCTGGAGAGAGAAAACTATGAGTAAGACTGTTTGTTGTACTTAGATGAACGCTATCCAGAGTCTTCACTCAAGGGAGAAGAGGTATAACTTGGAACAGGCCGATGCAATACAGTGGTTGGAAGCGCGTGGTTGGACGCGCGTTTTGGACACGTGTCCACAACCCCTTATGCAATAAAGGGATTCACACATCCAAAATGTGTGTCCAACCTCTAACAAAGCTAGTAGCGCTCATCACATGTAAGTGCATGTTGATGAGGCTATTAGCTATTCTCTCCCAATTAAAATTAAAATGTGCCCCCGATTCACACATTTTTATCCTCAAAATGTGTACAGAAAAGCAGAAAATACAGTTTTTCTGTACTATCTCCGACTTAATATCATGGTGATATTAAGTCAGAGGAACAAAAAGGAGGACAACATTAAAAAAAAATTTTTTAAATGTGCCGTGGTCAGGTTAGGAAAAAGGACACTCATAAAATTGAATATCTATTTTCCTAACCTGCTGACAGCTGACCTCGCCTGAGTATCCGTTGCTGAGGAGGTGCTAGGGGTACACAATTTCCCCTAGCACCTCCTTTTTACCATGACAGCCCATTTAAAGATTAAATTGGATGCCCTGGAGCAGTTGATTGGCATGCATTAGGAGAGCAGGAACTCAATTATGAGTGCCCATTTTCCCCGTGCTGATATTGCATCTGCCTGATTAAGTTACTATTTTGTCTATCAGTATTTTGGAAGAGATTTTTTTTCCCACCCAAATGGGGTATTCCTGTGCACCAGGGAAGCCTTGTGTAACCAGGGGTTAAAAACACAATTAGTGGGAAAAGACATTTGTTTTTCACTGATATGAGTTCTGGGGCTTTAAGAAAGCATTGCTTGGATGTGGCTTGTTTTCTTTCCTCTCTGGGTATGTGTCTGCCTGGGGGATGGAAATTGTTGTGGCTCAAAGTGGAAGAATCTGAAGCTGTGTGACAAGAAGATTCTCTAAGTGACAGGCTGCAGGGAATGAAAGAATAAACAAACAAACAGTATCTTGTTATCAGTGCTGGTAGGAAAATAACACCTCTGGTAGACTTAGAAGCCTGGGGGGGGGGGGGGGGATGTGGGGAGAATCTGTTGTGATTTGTTTTTTCTGTCATAAAATTCAATTACAAGGGGTGGGCAGAACTGTAGTAGAATGACCTCAGCAGGAAGGGAAGACTGAAGATTCTAATTGTCAGCTTGCTATGTCAGTCCTGCCAAAGGCAATACTTATGGGAACTCCATGCTGAGAGATATGCTAATGACTAGCCCCCACGAGCTGGATCGGTTTTGCATGTGGAAAGATGGGACACAGAGAGAGAATATAGGCTGCTTCTGCTTTTGGCTCCTTTTATAGGGCCTTTGCTGTGTCTGAAAGATTGAAATTCAGAGGGAAATATTCGATAATACATTTATGGCCTGATTTTTATTCCCCCACATGCGTAAAATCCAGGGGTTAGGCATGTGGCTGGGCCTTGCGCGCACCACACATTTTAGAAGGGGCCCGGCCGCGAGTAACTTCCGTTACATGCAGAAGTACCAGGCTGAAGGAAAGGGGTGGTCTGGGAAGCGGAGAGGGGCGGGGCTGGAGGTAGAGCTTTCAAAGTTCTACAGCACAAGTACTTAGCTCAGATTCTGGTCTGAGAGTGACTGTGAAATTTAAGTGAATATTCAGTGTTCCATCTGAAACAGGACTAGATATTTCTGGGGCCAGCTTTAATTCAAAACCTCTGAGAACAGCAATATATCAGAGGAGAGGAACTCTAAGTATGTTTAAGCTGTTTTTCACTTAAGAGCTCTGGGTGTGCTATCATGTATGTGAAAAGATTTTTGATCCACTAAAGCGGTAGTCGCCATCTTTGGAGCCTTTAGTTTGCTATTTAGGAAATACAACACGGCATAATAACATAGAAGATTATGGCAGAAGATAACCAGTTGGCTCATCTAGTCTGCTTACTTATTCCTGTCAACACTGCTAAGGTTATATCTCAGCTGGCAGCTGAAAAAGCTTGACTGCTTGTAGGATATCGCTCCTTATGCAGGTGAGTTTTTTTGTTGTCTTCCTCCTTGGTTCAGAACTGCCTAGAAGGATAAACATACAAGTTTCCATACTTAAGGCAAAGCCTATCTGCCCAACCTCCTCTGCCCCCCATGTTTTACCATCAAGCTCTAGAATAATATCAACAGCTCTCAAAAGCTAGGATAACTAGTGAGGCTGTTGCCCACACATCCAGCCCCCTAAATCCCCATGGTTTTGCTGGATGGTTCCCTGCCACCACCAAGCCCAGCTACCTCATTGCTAATACCAGCCCAGCTACCTCATTACCTGCTATTACTAGATCATGCTTCCTTTATCTGCCCCTTGTTTTCTCTTTATCACCTTGCTTTCTTTTTTTGTGCTGATTTTGGAAACAATTTGTTTATTTTTAGGGCCAACAACCAAATTTGGAGAAATAAATAAAAACATATTTTTTTTGGTGAGAATTACACCTTTTCTCTACTCGACTTGGATACGTGAATGTGTGCAAGGTTCAAGAGAAAGATTCTGTTGGAAGGAAGAAGAGGTGATTTGATACAAACACAAAAAACAAACTTATCACAAGTAAAGTGTCCAATGCAATAATATATTGGTATATGCCAAAATTATGTGGACTACCAGGATATAGTCACCAATCCCATATCCATGAAGCCCAACTGTAGAAAGCATGCAGAAGTTCCATTACTAGCAATGCAGCTATATGCATGGCTCCTGCTGCTGGCCAAGACAAATCACTGGCTGACAATGACAATCCATAGCATTTTAGTTATTCCCATGAAAATACATGCACAATTGAAAGTAATTAATCCTATAGGAAGTGACATCATGAGGAACCTACTTGCAGCATAATGATACGGAATTCTTCTTCTTTCAGGCTTGCTGACAACGACAGAGAACTGGAAAATATCAATAGTAGAGACGGGTATAAAGCATCATGTATGGAATTTTTCAGGCATCAGTTGAAACACTTCCAGTGGCCTTCAGGGTTCCAGCTGTTGTTCTATTATCAGAGTCAGTGCAGATGTCACTTTATTCAGATTCTTTCTGAAAAGGTTGGCACATCTATTGTATTCCATACTGGTTAGCTGAGCATTCAGATTGAAAAGATAGTCCCGCAACAGGCATATGCTGAGCGATAAGACTAGGTTAGACAGCCCTAGGTTGGAATAAAAACGAGCTTTACTTTTCAAATGTTCACTGAGAAACACAGTACCATAAATTAGCTGGGTTTCTGTGAGTGCTGCAGCCCTTCTGAATAAGTCTTCAGGCCTTCCCCTCATTTTTCTTTCATATGACGAATTTTTGTTGCGTTTTTAATCCACATCTTCAGTTCAGAGTAAGCCACTCTGTTGGAAGGGTAGAGAAAAAATCATGGTAAGGGAAGAAAGGGGTGCAATGTTTTCAGCCCTGGAATAACCATTAAGCAAAATAAGCACGTGCATAGGGCACCAGGGGAAGGGGGAGCACCACAGGGTGTTGAAAATTTGCATTTTTTTCCTGTTGCCTCCCAGTTATAAGTAAATAATTTGCTTATATTGCTTACTGATATTTAGTGTTAAATACAATTTTTTTTTAAGTTTATATTTAATACAGTTGTGGGGTCTGGCCTGGAAGAAGACTGAATTTTTAGTCTCTAATTTTACCTTCAGCGCTTATTGAGTCTTAATGTGTTGTCAGTTAAGCAATGGAAGGGTCGAGGGGGCCTTCGGGCATCAGTTGGGCCTTAATCTGGCCCTGAATGTTTTATTTTTATTTCAAAAATCAAAAATGTTCCAACTACAATTATCCCACGGCAGACTGAGAAGTAAAGCACAAGAAGGGTTCTTAATTTTGGGGGCAATTTTCAGACTGTCCGCTTTGGATCAAAGTCTGCGGATAATTTACACTCTCAGGCATTGCACCAATGTTTTCACTTTGAGACTGGCCAAGGGAACAGAGTACCATGGAAATTTGCACCTGCTCTCTCTGTGTGGGTACATTTTCCCTGGAAGATAACAGACAAGGAAGATAACTTTCAAACCTATTTGTGTTCCAGGATGTGTGTGTGTGTGTGTGTAACTGTCACACAGAGTATTTTATATACCGTGTGGAGGAAGCTGCACACAGTTTATAAAATACCAAGTAGTCCTGCTCTGAAGGTATGCACGTATGTTTCAGCATGCACGAATATTTGCAATGCATTTCTCTACGTATTTTATAAATACACACATGCATATTTTTCACTTGAAAAAACATGTGAAGACATAAAATCCCTGATTTATACGCAGAGACATGTATATTTTAAAATATGCGTGCATAATTGAAAATCACTGGTTTGCTGATACCTCTGCCAGTTCACCCAGTCCATCTCCAGTTCACCAAGAGCCCTCCCAGTACTTCACTCTGTATTGATCCAGTTCACCCAGACATCCCATCCAAAAATAGCAGAAAACAGTCAAGTTCGTTTTCAATTGCATGAGTCAATTAGCAGGTGTGGAAGAGCACAAATATGTTGGCTAAAGTATTTGCATAAATCTCTTATAAAATAGCAACTTCTGCATGTACCTCTTGACCTCACTGTAGACCACCCCTCTTTTGCACTGGTAAATATGTATGTATGTGAAACTAAAATATCATAGAGGTCTTTAAGATCATGAGAGGTCTTGAACGAGTAGATGTGACTCGGTTATTTACACTTTCGAATAATAGAAGGACTAGGGGGCATTCCATGAAGTTAGCAAGTAGCACATTTAAGACTAATCGGAGAAAATTCTTTTTCACTCAACGCACAATAAATCTCTGGATTTGTTGCCAGAGGATGTGGTTAGTGCAGTTAGTGTAGCTGGGTTCAAAAAAGGTTTGGATAAGTTCTTGGAAGAGAAGTCCATTAACTGCTATTAATCAAGTTTACTTAGGGAATAGTCACTGCTATTAATTGCATCAGTAGCATGGGATCTTCTAGGTGTTTGGGTAATTGCCAGGTTCTTGTGGCCTGGTTTGGCCTCTGTTGGAAACAGGATGCTGGGCTTGATGGACCCTTGGTCTGACCCAGCATGGCAATTTCTTATGTTCTTATCTAGGTAAAATGGTTCCCCCCGTGAAGAACCCAGGTCGGCCTCAAGGCCTTGCATTCTGTCACGATCGGCCTCGAAGGCCTTGCATACCTTTGCAACCTTGAAGGCCTTACATTCTGTTGTGGCCTCAAGGCCTCGCGTTTTCTTATGTTTCTAAAATAACATGTGCATGAATACAGGCTACTTATGCATATATGCTAACTTCCGACATGTAGTTCCTTTGAAAATATACTCTTATGTGTGTTATTTTTCCCTCTTCCAACCTAAAAATGCCCCTGGGAAGATCTCCTGTTAATATTGCTAAAAGAACATATGTTGGTGAACACCCCATATAGTTTTAGCTGCACTGAGGGAGAGTAATTTTCAGAAAGCAATTTCTGAGCTCAATTTTCAAAATTATCCACAGTAAATCATTTGTGCGTATAAGTGGGCCTGTGAATATTTCTGCTAATATTTTACAAACTGTGTGGCGAGAGCTGCTCAGTTTATAAAATACTATGTAGTTCTGTCATGAAAGTTCACACTTGTGTTTTAGTATAAGTATACACGTGTAATGCAGGAATATACATACTTACTCTACTCACTTTGTAAGATTATGTGTGTACATTTTAAAGTGCATAATAGGTATCACAATGCAGGTGTAATAACCCAGAATTTAATGTGGAGGCAGATTCTGTATAAAGTATGCACATATACCATTCTGAAAATACTTACTTGCCTGTGCACTTGGAAACACCAGTTCACTGATATTGCTACTAGTTCACCCAGACCTTCTAGCACCAGTTCACCAAAACCTTCTAGCACTTCATCCAGATCCCCTACCAGTTCACCCAGATATTCCACCCAAAAACTGCATTAAAAAAAAAAAACCAAGTCCAATTTCAATCATGCAAGTTAATTAGCAGATGTAAAAGTATTTGGAGATGTTTGGTTATATATGCACATAAAACAGAAACCTGAGCACAAACTTCTGAATCCTGCCCTGGAATGCCCCTAAACCACCCATTTTTCCCGCTGTGCATGTTTACGCGCAACATTGCAAGTACGCGCACACTCTTGAGGCTTATAAAATAGGGTATATGCGCGTACATGCTACTTACACATGCATATGCTAATTTTATGAGCAAGCCCCGCATAACTCTTTATAAATGTGCAAATGGCTATTTACCCATGTAAATGGCTTTGAAAATTGTCTTCCACATGCTTTGGAATGGCACCAGTTGCATCATCATGTGTGTTAAAGGCAGTTTTCCATTCATCCTGTTCCCGAATTCTGACTGTTATAGGCTCCCTGCAGATCGAGCTTAGTAACATTTTTGGCTCCTTTTAGGCAATCAAAAAGTTCTGATATTAAAGGAATCGGATACTGATTTTTCTTAGTTATGGCATTTAGACCTCTATAATCGATACACGGTCATAATGAGCCATCTTTCTTTTTGACAAAAAAAAAATCCTGTTTCAGCCGGAGAAGAAGAAAGTTTAATGAATCCTCTCGCAAGATTTTCTTGGACGTATTGTGTCATGGCTCTCGATTCTGGTTCTGATAAGGTGTAAACCCTCCCCCTGGGAGGCTCCTTACCAGGAAATAACACAATCTCACAATCGTAGGAACGATGTAGTGGTAGAGTCTCAGCTTGCCGTTTGCTAAAGACAACAATAAATTCTGCGTACTGGCTGGGTAAAGCAGCTGGAATCCTTATAGAATCAGAAATGATATTGTTGGGTGGATGAATTATTGTCAAACAGTTTCGTTGATAGTGGGAACTCCATTTAGCCAGTTGTAAGGTACCGCAGTCTAAGTGGGGTTGATGTTTTCTTAACCAGGGTAAACCTAAAATAATCTGGTTGACAGAAGAGGGAAGAAAGAATAATTGGATGGTTTTGTGATGAAGTACTCCCGTAGTCATCTTGATGGGTTGAGTTATGGAGATAATCCTCTCTCCAATGGATTGTCCAGAAACAGATGAGACTACGAAAGGGGTTTTGAGACTCTTGGTAGGAATATGGAATTGATTGACCAACTGCTCCTCAATGAAGTTGCCTGCGGCTCCGGAATCCATAAAGGCCTGATACTGAAGTGTCTCTCTTTCAAGCGTTAAGGATACTGGGATCAGAATCTGTGGAGATGGACTAAATGGACCCAGGGAGGCCTTTCCCACCAAGTCTAGTCCCTAGAGTTTCCCGATTTATTAGGACATTTTGTTAGCGAAATGTCCTGGTCCCACACAGTACAATCAAAGACTGTTCAGTCTACGCCGTTGCCGTTCCTGAGGAGTTATGTGACATCAGTCGATTTGCATAGGTTCCTCTGAAGCTGCTTGAGTCTCCAATACATGAGGGGTCATGAGAGGTTGCTGAAAGGTTGGGGCCAACCGAACGGGTCATCGCAGCATGGCCCTCTCTCGAGAGCGTTCCTGGATGCGTAGATCTAATCGAATGGCCAGATGAATTAACTCCTCCAAATTATCCGGTATCTCACGGCCTGCCAGTTGATCTTTAATGATTTCAGAAAGTCCTTGTCGAAAAATGGATGTGAGTCTGTCCTCTCCCCAACGTAACTCTGCGGCCAAATTACAGAATTGAACAGCGTATTCCCCAACTGAGTGAGACCCCTGTCTAATTCTGCTGTTGCAGAAGCAGAATGACCAGGTTCATCAAAGATTAAACGAAAGTCTCTCAAAAATTGAGTTAAATTGTCCAAAAGCGGATCTTCTTGCTCCCAAAAGGAGAGGCCCAGGCCAAGGCTGGTCCCTCCAAGAGAGACAGAATAAATGTGACCTTGGTTCTGTCAGTAGTGAATACCGCAGGCTGGAGAGAGAAGTGCATGCGGCACTGGTTGATAAACCCTCGACATAGTTGCGGGTCTCCGTTGAATCGTGGCAGTGGTGTTAAACGTACTATAGGAGGGGGTGTAGGAGCAGCCGTGTTCGAGACTGACAGCGCATCCATTCTTGCCACCAGGCTCTCCAATACTCCTGTGACTTACGTTCCCCCTGCTGCTGCTGGATGCGGGAAGCTAGCCTGGGAATGGCGTGTAGTGCTGTTAAATCCACGGGATCCATGGTCTCAGCTAACTATTACGATTGTGTGAATTCTTGATGGTTAACAGTCTTACCTTAGGCCAAGAAGAACGATAGAGGGCAGTAGGTAAAGATGGTGTCCACCCAGCAAGCTATAGTAAGCAGGGAAGGTCCAAGTCCAGTCCGGGTCGAGGCAGGTAGCGAGGCAAAGTAATCCAAGTCCGGTCCGGGTCGAGGCAGGTAGCGAGGCAAGAGTAATCTAAGTCCAAGTCCGGGTCGAGGCAGGTAGCAAGCCAAGAGTAATCCAAGTCCGGTCCGGGTCGAGGCAGGTAGCGAGGCAAAGTAATCCAAGTCCAGTCTGGGTCGAGGCAAGTAGCAAGGCAAGAATAATCAAAGTCCGGTCCAGGTCGAGGCAGGTAGCAAGGCAGAGTAATCCAAGTCCAGTCCGGGTCGAGGCAGGTAGCAAGACAACAAATAGAGAGGCAAACCAGGTCAGGCAGGAAGGCAACAGAATCCGAGCAGAGCACCAGCACAAGAGAGCCTGTAGCTGAGGCGAAGCTATGCTGGAGTAGAGGCTTTAAATAATGAAGTTCTCCCGCGCAATTTGCCGGACTTCCGGGAGTGACGCGCTTAAAGGGGCGGAGCCTCAGCCTGAAGTGTGTAGTGTGATGCTGCTGCCTGCCGATGGCACCGTGCACAGGAAGCACCGAGAGCCCGGGACCCTGCCGACCGTGAACGGTAACACGGTGCCTTGATCCTTGCCTTCATCTACATTGCCTTGAACCCTTGCCTTCATCTTCAGTGTCCTTGCCTGAGTCTTCATCTATAGCAGTGGTTCTCAACCCTGTCCTGGGGACCCCCCCAGCCAGTCGGGTTTTCAGGATATCCACAATGAATATGCATGAGAGAACATTTACATACACTGCCTCCATAACATGCAAATTTTCTCTCATGCATATTCATTGTGGATATCCTGAAAACCCGACTGGCTGGGGGGGTCCCCAGGATAGGGTTGAGAACCACTGATCTATAGTGTCCTCACCTGGGTCTTTGTCCAAAGTCTTCTGTATTCTAAGGACTCCTTTTGCCCTCGTCCTCTGTCCGGCCTGCCGACTTTTGCCGTTACCCAGCAGCAAGTCCGAAAGGGCTTGGAACAGTCGGAGGACTATTCATTGATCAACATTGCGTTGTTGGTCATCATGGGGTGTGCAGGTCCAGTAGAGGGTCAGACCTCCCTCTCCTTGTCTTCGCTTCAGCCTTGTCCTGCTCTTGCTACCCATGCTCGCACCAGCTCACCTCCCACAGTGTGTCTCTGGGCTCCTCCCTGAGTCATGCCATGGTCCAAGGTCGTTTCAGAAACGACTGCGCCTCCACACTCATACCAGTAGCCGAGGGTCTCCAAGCCCGCGGTTCATAACAGCTGCCAGAGGTCGCGCTCGTAACAGATGGCCCTACAGGTTAACTAAGGAAATTGCCAGCCTTTCAAGTGTTTTCCACCTGTAAGTTGCTTCTGCAATGATGTTCGCTATCGGCTGCATTTCAACCATCCATCAATGGAGATTTGTTTTACGTTCCCATTGGAACCCTCTGTCTTAGAGCCTTGTTTCCTGAGTTTCATCTACCTTAAGTGGCTCATTGACTCAATCCTAAGGGAAAACTTCATCCTTACTGTCATCTGGGAATCCCCCTTCAATGAATCAGTACCTTGCATAAAGTACCACAGCGACATCTATCGACTACCAAGCTCCTCTTAGGAACAACTTCATCACCATATGGGAGCCTGTATTGACATAAGGATTTTCCTAAGATACAATTCTCTCCTTAGTCAAGTTAAAGGGGACTACTCTCACCATCTGGCTTTGTAAAGCCTGGAAGCAGCAACCCTGAACTTCTTTTCCCTTGCCTACTTCAGCCATGAACCAACCATCTTTGAAAAGTAAAATTGCCTCCAGGATCAGCATTCCACATTCTGTGCAATATTCATTGGATTTCCTAGTTCCATCCGGGTCCTCCTGGTATCAATGCCTACCCTAGAGCAAATGGCACTTGGAAATTTGTTTACTCACTCTCCTGGTGTTCCATCTTTGCATCTAAAAGAATCCAGCTTGATGCCTGATCTGTCTTTACTGTCACTACCACCTTGAATATGATACTTTCCTGCTTTCCACTTTTGTTCTGACTAATTGGAACTGATAACTGGACTTTTCTCAAAGATGCTACCCTTGATCTGTGCCTCCCATTCAACCTGGACTTCTTGTCTTCAATTTCTGCCACTTTGACTACTAGAATGTGAGATGCAAGCCTTGCTGTCCTGCAATCCTGTATCCTGTCTGTTTTATGTCTTCAGTGTTTGTCTACATCTTGCCTGGATCTTCAACCTTTTACATCATATCTTCAGCTACAATATCTTCATCACTGCAGTCTCTCAACAAGAAATTCCAGCTTCTGTCCTTGGACCCTTGATCTCCCCCTGACGATATGGAGTGATACCTTCACTCTTCCAAGCTGTTGATAGGAGGCTTGAGGAGGGGGTTTTTGAGGAGGGGGTACTGTTAGGATTCTGCCTGCAGGCCGAGCTGCAGGCAGCCCTTACCTCCAGCCAGGCCGCCAACGCCGTCCTTCGTGGCAGGCCAAGCCCGCCCGATACCTTCCTTCAACTTCGTGACTGGAGCCACTCTGCTGATGCCGCGTCCGTGGCGGGGTAGCCCCCGCTGGGATTTCCTCTTGCGGCAGGAGTCCGTCGATGTTGGGGCTTCGTTTCATGGCCTAGTGCCGATTCTGCCTGCTCTTCTTCACAGCATGGATGCCGCCGACGCTGTCCATGGCCCTGCTCCTCTCTAGGCACGCAGCCGTGCCTCTCTTTAGTTTTTAAAGGGCCAGCAGTGGGAAAATCCCCGCGGCCCTTTCTAGTGATGTCATCAGTCTTCACTGGGCCAGCCCTATAAAAGGGCCTAGCCTCAGTTCCTCCATGGCAGGGAAGCCCCCGCTGAGATTTCCTCTTGTAGCAGGAGGCCGCCGATATCGGGCCTTCATTTCACAGCCTAGTGCTTCTTCTGCCTGCTCTTCTTCACGGCATGGACGCCGCCGACGCTGTCCGTGGCCCTGTGCCTTTCTTCGGTTTTTAAAGGGCCAGCAGCGGGAAAAGCCCTGCGGCCCTTTACAGTGATGTTATCAGTCTTCGCTGGACCAGCTCTATAAAAGGGCCTAGCCTCAGTTCCTCAGGGCCTTTGGATCCAGTCTTCACAGAGTCTGTGGTCTTCTTCCTCATCCAGGTCCTCCGTGGTCTTCCTGTGCCTTGATGGATCTTTGTTCTATGTTCTTCGTGTTCCTGAACCTCTTCGCCTTGATGTTCCTGGTTTCGTTCCTCGTTGGAGTTCCCTCCAACGAGGTGGACACTTCAGCCCAGGCAGATTTGGTGCAACCTGCAGGAATAAGCCTCGCAGGTTGGCAGGTGGAGCTTGCCGGAGCCGAGGTCCAACTGGAACTTCACCAATACCAGCCCTCATTCCCCTTAGGTTGAGCCCTCGGTTGCCAGGGACTTCTGTGGAGGTGAAGATCTGAAGCTTGGTAGATGAGATAGGCCAGCACAGAGGAAAGTGCAGTCAGGTCAAACCACACTCCGAACAGGTGACAGGCAGCAGAGTCTGGATGAGGCAGAGGTTGGAGGCAGACAGAGTTCAATCGAAGACGAGGTACAGGCTGTGGTCAGTGGCAGGTGGAGATCAAGCAACATTGGGTCCAGTCCAAAGTCAAAGCCAGAAGATTAATCTGAAGACGATAATGAAGAGGAGGAAGACGAGGAACCACAGGAACACGAGGAGATGCTGAAGACAAACGGGAGGAAGACTAACTACAGACAAGGAGATCCAGAGACAAACCGGACAGCAGGAACCAAGGACAGAAGACACAGACTTAAGAACACCACAGCAGAGACAGGAACCAGGATGCTGGAATCAGGATCGCTGGCAAAGCCCTTCTCCAGGAAGAGTCGACCTATTGCTGAGGTACTGGAGTAGCATCTGGAGCAGCCTTATATGGGAGCCAGACTGTGATGTCATCAGAGGGCGCTGCCTGGCTATTCCAGCCACTGGCTCTTTAAATGTGAGGAAGTCGACCACGCACATGCCTAGGGATACAGGAGAGGAGGTGTCACAGAAGGCAGTCTAGGTTCTGATGTTCCAGCGGCATCCTGCTGCACAGGAGAGAGACCAGCTGAAGTGGCACAGCTTCCTGCCACATTCAGAGGAGGATGCCCAATGGTACCTAGCAGGGATCCAGGACTGCTGCAAGTAGAAGGGGAGGTGGAGCGTTGGGAGACCATGTAGCTGGGCCCGGCCTGATGGTAAGGGCAGCGGGCAGTGGGATAGTGGTTTAACCTAAGGAGGGCAAGAGAGCTGATAGAGATCAAACCTGGGAGTGGAAGAAAGAGCTGGAGAGAAAGAAAACTGGGTAGGGTGAAGTCATTGGGTAGAAAAAGAGAGGGGTTGAGTCTAAATGGCAGGGGGAGATAAAAGCAAGTTTGCTTACAGTAAACAATGTTTCCGTAGATAGCAGGATGAATTAGCCATGCTGTTATGGGATCTGTCAATCAGGCCCGGGAGGCGGAGCTTGTCAAAGCAGAGAACAGAGCTTTGCTCTCTGCAGCTGCGTGTATGCTCCCGCGCAGGAAAGTAACGGAATCTCCTCAGTCTGTAATAAAGCTGTAGTGTAGTCGAAGACTAGGTGATTACCAGGGAGGAGGGTGGGTCAGCATGGCTAATTCATCCTGCTATTGTTGCAGTTTGGGAAGCTGCAGTCCGGGAGTGAACCCTTGGGCCGAACTACCCCAATGGTAGGGCAGGTCGGGAGGCGGAGCCACAGGCCGAGGTATTCACCCGGGAACCAGGAACCCCCCAGGAGGAGCCCGTAGGGTCCTGGAACCTTGGGACTTAGGAGAACAGTCTGAGTCTCTATAGTAGAAGAAGGCCTGGGCAGAGAATATGATAAGGTAGTCCAATAGGAATGCGGTAGTCTGCGGGCTAGTTGGGTCGGACGTGTGCTGGAGCAGACCGTGAGCAGAACCAGAGGCTGTAGCGTGCTGAGGACTGGAGCAAGCTATGAGCAGGAAGGAAGTCTGTAGCAAGCTGAGAACTGGAACAGACTGTGAGCAGGAACGGAGTCTGAGGCGTGCTGTGAGCTGAGGCAAGCAGTGAGCAGGAACGGAGTCTGTAACGTGCTCAGAACTGGAACAGACTGTGAGCAGGAACGGAGTCTGTAGCGTGCTGTGAGCTGAAGCAAGCGGTGAGCAGGAACGGAGTCTGTAGCGTGCTGAGAACTGGAACAGACTGTGAGCAGGAACGGAGTCTGTAGCGTGCTGTGAGCTGAAGCAAGCTGTGAGCAGGAATGAAGACGAACCCAGGTCAAAGGCTGGCAGCAGACAGGAGCGGGATCAGGCACGGGCTGTAGTCGGTGGCTGGCGGCGAGCAGAAACGAAGTCAGGAACAGGCTGGAGTCAAAGGCAGGCGGCAGGCAGGAGTGAAGTCAGGAACAGGCTAAAGTCAAGTCAGGAACGTGGAACAAACGAAGCGCAACTCAGAACTACTAACCAGTAGCGAACCTCGTTGCAAGGCAATGAGACGGTAACCGAACGCCGGTTAAAACAGGCTTGGGGCGTGGCGTGGTTAGCCCGGGCGGGGCCAGACTTCCGGCGGCTGTGCGTCCATAGTGCGCGTCCTCACGCGCGCGCGTGGTGGCAGGAAGATGGGCCGGTAATGGCGGACGCCCTAGGAGGCCGGCAGAGCCGCGGGAGCGGCTTTTCCACCACTGCAGGTAAGCGCAGTGCACAGCGGATAGGAGGAAAGCGGTGGAGACCGCAACAGCTATCTACGGAAACATCGTTTACTGTAAGCAAACTTGCTTTTTCCCGTCGATAGCAGGGCTGAATTAGCCATGCTGTCATGGGAGTCCTAAGCTCCCGATCATGTCAGTAGTTATATAATTCTCTGGACGTGATCCTTGACAGTGTGGCAGTCACCGTGGAGATGAGGATAGAGATTGCAGTATTGCTTGCCCTATCTTCGCATCATTGGCTGTTTGTTGGTCAAGGCAGTAATGAGATGTGAAGGTATGCAGTGATGACCATGTAGCTGCCTTGCAAATGTCTATGGGTTGCACATTACTCAAGTGTGCTAAGGAGGTTGCTACTGCTCTAACTTGGTGAGCTTTAGGAGTAGACTGTAAATGTAAACTCTGTTTTTCATAGCAGAATTTGATGCACTGCGCTATCCAACTGGAAATGGTGCGTTTAGCCACTGGTAGTCCAGGTGCCTTTGGGTCAAAGGAGACAAAGAGTTGAGAAACACGGGAGTCCGAGTTCGTTCTTTCTTTGTAGTGTGTTAAAGCTCTTTTACAATCCAGTGTGTGCAGTAGTTTTTCCCTATCGTTCGAATGAGGTTTAGGGAAAAAAGTTGGTAATTCCATTGTCTGATTGAGATGGAATGGGGTAACTACTTTTGGTAGAAAGGACGGGTGAGTCCGTAGAACTACCTTCTGGTGATGAAATTGCAAGTATGGAGGATAATGGACCAAAGCTTGTAACTCACTCACTCTTCTTGCTGATGTGACTGCTACCAGAAATACCATGGGTTCAAAGGGATAAAGCATGAGCTGTTCCAGAACTATGTTGAGGTTCCATGGAACTGGAGGTTTGGATATCGGAGGACGAATGTGTGTTAAACCTTTCATGAAACGAGTCAGTAATGGGTGATTGGATATAGGAATGTCATTGATTGGTCTATGATAGGCGCCTATGGCGCTGAGGTGAACTCTGATGGATGATGTTGCTAGACCAGCTACATATAGTGTATGAAGATAATCAATGAGCAATTTCGGGGAGCAGTCCAATGGTGGTACACCGTTGGAAGTGCACCAGGCAGAGTAACGTTTCCATTTATAGCTATAATTTTTTCCTGGTTGAGAGTTTCCTGATTGTAATAAAATGAATTGTGCTGAAGTGGAAACTCCCTTGTTCTGTCAGTAGGAGCCTCTCAATCTCCAAGCTGTCAAGTGTAGAGATGAGTGTAGCGGATGTAGAAGTGTCCTTTGATCTTGGCAGAGAAGATCTTGTCGATTCGGTAATGGAATTGGATCCTTGATGGATAGTCGAAGCAGGAAACTGTACCATGGCTGCCTCGGCCAGGCCGGGGCTATGAGTATCAGTTGAGCTTTGTCCGCTATACACTTCTGAATTGTTCTTGTTATGAGAGGTATGGGAAGAAAGGCATAGAGAAGGCCTGTCGTCCACGGAATGAGGAAGGCATCTTGAACGATCCTGAATTGGCTTGGTTTTATCGAGCAGAATTTGGAAACCTGAGCATTGACCTCTGTTGCAAAGAGAACTATCGTATGTGTCCCCCACTGCAGAAATATGTCTTGGGCTATTTCTGTATTGAGTGTCCATTCGTGGGGATGAAAGATACGGCTTAGCCTGTCCGCTCTTGTGTTTGCAACTCCCGGTAGGTAAGTTGCTTGCAGATGTATGCAATTCTTGTGAGCGTGTTCGAAGATTGTCAGGGTCTTCTTGCAGAGGGACCATGAACCGGACCCTCCTTGTTTGTTGATGTAAAACATCGCCACTTGGTTGTCTATGTAGATCATGACCCTGTGTCCCTTCAGGTGGTCTTGAAAGAGTCGCAATGCATTGCAAATCGCTCTGAGTTCCAATAGATTTATTTGTAGATTCTGTTCTGAGAGTGTCCATAAACCTTGGGTTTTGTAAGTCTCGAGGTGTGCACCCCATCCCTTGCGAGACGCATCCGTGGTTAGGAATGCATTGTGAGGAGGGGGGCTGAACAATGCTCCTTTGGACAGGGTGGAATCTAGGAGCCACCATGCTATATCTTTTTTCATTTCTGCGGTCAGCGATACCTTCTGCGTCAATGGTTGTGAATGCTGTTTCCATTGGCGCTTTAGACCCCATTGTAGGCGTCTCATGTGTAGCCTGGTGTTAGGGACCGTGAAATTCGCCGCTGCCATGTGACCCAGAATTACTAGGACTTGTCTTGCTGATGGCCTGTGAGTATGTTTCAAGGTGTGTAGAAGTTGACGGAAATGTGATATTCTGTCGTCTGGGAGGTATGCTCTGTTGCACGTAGTGTCCAGGTATGCACCTATGAACTGCAACTGTTGTGTTGGTTGTAGGTGTGATTTTTGAAAATTTATCACCAACCCTAGTTCTTGCAAACATTGTATCACCCGATGGAGGTGATCCAGCAAGATGTTTGGAGTTGAGGCTATTATGAGCCAATTGTCCAGATATGGAAAGATGGTTATACCTTGTTTCCTGAGATGAGCCACCACCACTATCATGCATTTGGTGAAGACTCTGGGTGCTGCCAATAGTCCAAAGGGAAGAACTTTGTACTGGTAGTGTTGATGTCTGTAGCAAAAGCATAGGTAATGCCACGAGGATGGATGGATTGGAATGTGTGTGTAAGCATCCTTCAGGTCGATGGAGCACATCCAATCGTTGGTTTGAATGAGAGGAAGAATTGACTTCAACGACACCATTTTGAATTTCTCCTTGGTGAGAAATTTGTTTCAACTCCCTTAGGTCTAGTATGGGGCGAAGGCCCCCAGACTTCCTGGTATAAGGAAGTACGGAGAATAAAATGCTGCTAATTTGGGGTGTGGGTGGATTTTGTCGAATTGCTTGTTGTTTGCGAAAGTAAAGCAATTTCCTCCCCCAGTTGTGGATGGGAATTGTGAGTCTTGAGTGTGGAAAGATTGAGGCAAGATGGGTTTTGTGACAAATTGGAGTTGGTAACCTTGACTTACTATCTCCAAAAACCCATTGATTGATGTTATTCTTTCCCAGGCTTCCAGGCAAGCACGAATTTCTGCCTGGAGGAGCTTGATGTTGTGGTGGCGGCTGAATAACTAAAAGACGAAAGTCGCTTTTGCTGCAGTAGGCTGGCTGTTGTGCCTGCTTGTCTCTGACTACGTGTTGTACCCCCTTCGTCTGATTTGATGTATTGTTTTGTGGAGCAGGACGCTGGTAGGAAGGGTATGGCTGGGTACGAAAAGATTGGTAAGATCTATAGGGTTCTTCTGGCATATGGTTGCCTACGAGTGGATCCCATTATAACGACGTGTAGTCGAGTAAATAGGATTCGATGTTAGAGATTGTACTGCTAGAGCTTCTTCTTTTAATTTACTTACTGCATCCTGAAATCTTTCTCCGAACAGGTTATCTCCTGTACATGGGAGGTTTGTTAGTTTCTCGTGCAAGTCGTCATGTATCGAACTTGAACGTAACCATGCTAGTCTTCAGGCTGCAATGGCTGTTGCAGATGCCCTGGATGATGTTTCATGTGCTTCGTAGATTGACCTCAAGAGGTGTTGAGAGCACTCTTCCATATCATGAAGAGGCTGAGGTATCTGTTCAGCCACCGAGGAATGTATACCTTTCATAGCTTGCATGCATTCATATAGATATTGTACCATATAGAACTGATGTTGCATAATTCGTGCAGTTAACATCGAGTTATGGAATATTTTCCTGCCAAACTCATCTAAATATTTGTTGTCCTTTCCCGGTGGGAAAGTGGAATGCAACTTTGTTTTCTTGAACCTTTGCATCGCCAACTTTATTACAATTGATGCGTGAGGTAATTGTGGTAGAGTGTATAGTGAAGCTTTCTTCATACGAAATTTTATGTCTGTTTTCCTGGAAACGGCTGCAATTGTATAAGGCGCTTCCCAAGATTTTTGTAAAACTGAATGCAGGATCTCTTGTGGTGGAAGAGATGTTGGTTCCACCTGAGTATCAAATATCCTTAGCAGACCAAGGGTTTCTGCTCTAGGGTCTGTTTCTTTTTGGACCTCTAGATGTAGAATGGTACCCATTTTTTCTAGGAATTTTGGGTATGTAAGGTCTTCAGGAGGGGAATACGGCTCCTGTAGTTGGTCCTGCGGATCCGACAGACATCCCACCGATGATGATGGGGATGTTTGTATTGAAGGAGAATCAAAAGAGGTATCATGTACCTGATTTGGCGAGGCTGGTTGGTTGGTAACATGGGAGATGTTGGTGGTTCTGCCGACTGCTCTTCCTGAGACTGTGCTTTATGTTTTGTAGTATTGTTATCATTTTGAATGATGATTGCAGCGTCTCATAAAATCCTGCTAACGATTGAGACAATTGAAAAAATGCGTCTCTTGTATGAGAGGGCATTTACCATCGACTGTCTTGTTGTAGTGGGTTAGTTTTTCTTGTGGTGAAGCCAGAACTTCCCCATCCTTTTGTATTTTATTGACTGAAGTATTTCTTAAGTCTTCCGAATCTGAAGAAGTGTTAGAGAAGAAATTTGTACCACTGTTCTTTTTGAGTAGGTAGTAGATGGTACTTTACGAGATGATTTAGAAGTCGAAGGACTTATCTCCTATGTAGCAGTCCTCTTTTTTAATTTTTTAAAATGGGAGTGACTTGAGTACTTATGATAGTCATCAGATGATGAATCAGTATCTGTGGCTTCAGCCTCCGAAGAAGGGCTGTGTGAAGAGTATCGTTTTCGTTTCAACTCTTTCCTTAAGTTTTGAGGCGAATAATTGTGGTTTATACGCGCAGATTTTGATCTATGCGCTGATTTAGATTTATGCGCGGATATAGAGTTATGCGCAGGTATGCGCGTATGCGCAGTTGTAGACTTATGCACGCTTGTAGATCTATGCGCGGAAGTTGATTTGTGCGCAGTTGTAATTGCATGCGCGTATCTTCTTGATCCCGCGCGCACAGGGGTTATCGGCGCCGATGTGTTCGGCGCCGTGCGCATAAGTTTTTGTGTAGTCGGCGCCGTATGCATAAGTTTCTCTGGCACCGTGCCCGTATGTGTTCGGCGCAGTGGTTTCTTCTGCGCTATGCGTGCCGGAAGCTCTAGGTTGTGCACAGACTCCGTCTTCGGCGCAGATATGATATCATTCGCAGACGGCGCCATAGGCGCAGAAGTCTTCGGCGCCGAGGTTTCCTTCTCCGATGCTGTTTGTTGCGGCTCTATAGGCACTGAGGATTTCTGAGAATCCATTGGCCTTCGTCTTTTTGGTTTTCCCTTACCTCCTAGAGTGGAGGATTTAGGCTGCTGCTGGTGAACGTTTCCTAGGCTGGTAAGCCTTTACAACTTTCCTGCAAATTCTATTGGAGCCCGGACTGTGGGAGGACCCCAGACTGTGGGAGGAATCCTTGCCTAATAAAAAGAACTCTGACCGCGGCACGACGCTGCTGCTGGTGAACGTTTCCTAGGCTGGTAAGCCTTTATAACTTTCCTGCAAGTTCTATTGGAGCCCGGACTGTGGGAGGACCCCAGACTGTGGGAGGAGTCCTTGCCTAATAAAAAGAACTCTTATCGCGACGCTGCCGCCGGCGCGTCACCTAAGCCGCGCGCCCCAAAGGGGCGCGCGGCTTTGGCCGGCTTAGGCTGGAGAAGGCGGGTGAAGGTGTGGAAATTTTTTTTTGAGTGTGTCCGGAATACGCGTAAAGGTAAATACCCTAAACATTTCATTTCTTTACTTGAAAAAATCGTCCGGCAGCAGCCACAGAGACACGCATTTAGTTAGGAAGAAACTGTCGGGTTCTGATACTTCCTCTTGTTTAAGACTTTCTATGATGCCACATACTAAAAGAAAAGCTAAGGTTAAAGATTTGACTTCAACACCTGTGCCGGGCGTCTATCAGACTTGTATAGAGGAAAGTTTCAGAAAGTCTTCATTAATTACCTCGGGGATGGCTGCAGGAATGTCAATTTGGAACAAGAATTGAGCCCCAAGCCTGTGGAGACATCGTTAAGCCCCGGGGCTCCCATGAGACCGGCACCACCGCAAACCAGAAATATTGAATCAATTTTGGGACAGTCTTTGATATTGCCTAACTCTGGTCCCCAGAGGAGCTCAGAAATATTATCTGCAGCTCCGGTGAACCCAGTGGAAGGGGGTTCCAGGGTGCCAGAGGGGGTAAATGATTCTGTGTTTGGAAAGGAGGATACTATGGGGGAGGGGGAGGAAGTATACCATGTAATAACCTCAAAAGAATTTTCTCTGAGAGAAATTGGGGATATGATTATACAAATGCATAAATCTATTAATACTTTGTCTCATGGAGTACAACAAGCTTTACAAATGAATCATGCAGTTGAACAAAAAGTGGAAAAACTAGAAGTGGAATTCAAAATGGTTAAAGAGAAACTAGATAAAAATAATGATGTTCAATCTAATTTAATAAAATCAGAGAAATTCTGTATGGATAGAATCGAGTATTGAAATCAGACTAGAAGTTCAAATCTAAGGTTCCTTAACTTTCCTAAGATAAATCTTATTTCCCCTATTGATTTGTTTCGCAGTTACTTAAAAAATGTTTTGAAGTATTCGGATTCCTCTATACCCGCTTTATCTAGAATTTATTACTTACCATCTTTGAGTGGTGAGGTACCCAATACTTCAAAAGAAGATGATGAAGTAAATCTAACTGAAATTTTAGAAAAATCTTTTGAGTTGAATGTTACCTCTAGGGCCACTCTGATAGTTCAATTTGTATTCCTTACGGAGAGAGACTCAATTTTGAGATTATTCTTTAGAAATCAGGATAAATTGTTCTACGGACAAAGTATAAGAATTTTTCCAGATATAGCCCGCCCCACGCAACTATGGAGAAAAAAATTCATAGCAATGAGAGCTGAGGTTATTCAGAGGGGGGCTAGGTTTATACTAAAATATCCATGTCGTTGTTTAATTGTACACCAAGACTCTCGCTATATTTTCAATTATCAGAACAATTAAGGGATTATTTGGATTTACATTCCTAGGCCCCCCATAGGTTAGGGAGGTGAAAATAAAATAAAATGATGAAGATAGATAGAATCTCATTCCATGTATTATTACCTATAGTATTGCTCCATTTATCAATGTGTGTCTCTATTTACTTAGCACGGAGAATGTTAAAGAAAATGAAATTGGGATTGTGTATTTCCTTGTAACTTAGTGAACTGGAGTTTTATGTTCTCATTCTATTCTTTATGTATTAATGTGAAATCCAATAAAATATTTAAAAAAAAAAAAAAAAGAGTGGAGGATTTAGGATCCGACGAGAGAGTTTTCTGTTTTGAAGGAGCCGATGAAGGTAACGGGCCAGGCGATGAGTGAGCCTCCGACGGCTCTCGTGAGGCAAAAAGTTCCTGATGCCTATAGGCCCTTTGTTTTAATGCTCTAGGTGACATCCTAGAGCAAAACTCACAATCCTCTCGCTTATGATGTGGTCCGAGACATTTGTAACATCGGTCGTGTCCATCGGAGACCGACATTATTTTACCACAAGTACAGGGTTTGAACCCTGGCATTTTAAATCTGTTTTTAAAACTGTTTTTAACTGAGGAGATATCAGCTGCGTGTGCGATCCCGCTCGTGGAAAAAACAGACTGAGGAGATTCCGTTACTTTCCTGCGCGGGAACATACGCACAGCCGCAGAGAGCAAAGCTCTGTTCTCTGCTTTGACAAGCTCCGCCTCCCGGGTCTGATTGACAGATCCCATGACAGCATGGCTAATTCAGCCCTGCTATCGACGGGAAAATTAGGTTACTGAGCCTGAGAGAGAGATTAAGGGCAGGGTGGGGGGGGGGGGGGGGGGAGTGTTTCAAACCTCAGGAGCCAGGCCTTATGACAGTACTCCAGTGAAAATTCAGCAAAAAAAAAAATTTGTTTGCGGGGGGAGGGGGGGGGGGTGTGGAAGAATACACTCCAGGCCCTGAGTGTTCTTTCACAATCTCTAAAGCAAATAGTAATAAGAACATTGGATTCAATGACAAGATTCCCATACAACTTCCCTGAGAGATGCTGTTTAAGGTGAAACAGATGATTGAGTACAAGTTCCATAAAATAAAGTCTTTTCTGATAAATCTGTGACTCTGTTGTTTCTCTCAGTTATGGATATTACCAACCAGGTCCCTTCCTTATTAGTGCAGAGATCCTTTTGGTTCTCTACCAGTTCATGGTTAATCAAAGTCTTTCGTAGGGAGGTAACATACCAGTAGTACTGTGGCTGTGTGGTTCACCCATAGGGGAGAGGTGCAATAGTAAGCTCCTTTGTATATAAAGCCAGATCACTATTTTCTAGGTGTGGATTTTTGTGTTTCCCTCCCAGGGGCAGATTGCTATGTCTGTCTCCTGACCTTACTATTGTTTAAACCTCAATGCCCCTATGGAGACTTATTTTGGATATGGGAGTTTCTTTCCACCCTCCTTATCCCTCTTGTATTTTTATGCTGACTCATTTGAGTTCTGAGTGCCCATTAAAAGTTACTTTCTGTTTTTTCCTGATCTAACAACAAAAGGGAGAGGTCCCTTCACTGAGAAGGAACCTGAGAATCATCTGTATCCAGAGAAGGGATGATTTAAAGCCACCCAGAGTAGAAAAATGAGAAATGGGAGAAAGGAGTTGGCATGGACCCTTAAGAGAGTCCAGCAACATCTACTGGAGATTTTGGGAGAAGAGGAGTAACGGCAGTATTGCTCTGATACTTAAAGGGAGAAGAGGATAATAACTGGTGCCATTCAGGTACTGTGAGAAGACTAAAGAGTGTAAGAAGACAGTATGGAGATGTAGGAGATAAATGACTGTGTAAAAACGGATTTCATCTTTATTATTTCACCTACATTGGGTGGGGAGCAACAAACTCGCCCTATGCCAATGAGATGGGAAACACATCAGAATAAAGTCTGAATTAGTTGGCTTCACCATCTTAAACTTCAGACAAGACTTTGAGAAGTCACAAATGTATTGAGTGATCCTTGCAACATTGATGAGTGAACTAAACAGCCGTAAAGATTATTTTCTTCATTCACAACATCTCAGTAAAAGTAATGTTGGAAACCAGGTCAGTTGTCAGTGTGCTTCTTACTGTATAGAGACTGATTAACTTATTAGTGTTGCTATTATCACTGCTAAATTCATTAACTTGGCATTGGGTCTTAAGTGTTTGCAGTGACAGGGGCTTGAAAATTATCCTTCCCCTCACTAAGGGAATTCCTGGAGTTTAAAGTAATTTAATAACAAGAGACAGGTAACAGCTAAAACTTTGATTTGAGATATGCCCTCTGGATCCACTATCCAGAAAAATATAGCCCAGGGGATACATTCGGGGTAGTTTTGAAGCTTTCTCCTGGGGGGTTGAAACAAAGAAACATGACAGCAGAAAAAGACCATATGTTTCATGTAGTCTTCCACCCATCCAATTTATCTAGCCCTTATAGTTCCCATCACTCCCTCTGAGATCCACTGTACTTATCCCATGCCTTCTTGAATTCAGTTACCTTTCTTTGCCTCCTCCACCTCCACTGGGAGGCCATTAAAAGCATCAACTACTCTCTCTGTAAAGAAACATTTCCTAAGATTATCCCTGAGTCTACCCCATTTCACCCTCATCCCATGACCCCCATGTTCTAGAGCCTCCTTTCCGTTGAAAGAGGCTCACCTCCTGTGCATGGGAACCTTGGATATATTTGAATGTGTCTATCATATCTCATCTATCTCGCCTTTCCTCTAGAGTATACTTATTTAAGTCTATCCCCATATGCTTTAGAATGAAGACCACTAATTATTTTAGTAGTCCAGAGGGTGACATGGGAAAGCTGCAAAATAGTTGTTTTGCTTCCCTCTGTCTATGCTGATGGCATGGTCTTCTTAGTAGAGATCAACAATCATAACAGGGACACTCTTTCTTATTCACCCCACGAATTCGACGTAATGTCATTAGACCATCATAATAGGCATCACAGTAAGGTAAAATTTATACCGATGTTACTCAGCCTTATGTTTAATCATAGGTCCAACACGAAGCATGTATTTTTTTCTTTTTTTGTTATGCGTGCTCACAGCTACTTGTGCTTATCTTAAAATTACAACTGTTCAAACTTCAGCTTTTATATAGACTTATCTGTGTGTCGCTGTTGCGAAAATTCTTGTTGTCTTATGAACTTGAATCAGAATCAATTCGCCAGCTTAGACGCCCAAAATGTTGACAGCGATATGTTCATTCATCATACCGCTGGATAGTGCCCGACATTGCACAATGTTTCGGACTTGTATTCAGTCCTTCTTCAAGGGCTAAAATTTTTCAAACAGCATGGCAACTCACGGCGTTTTTTTGACTTTCTAAAAAGAAAGTGAAAAAGAAAGTCAAAAAACGCCGTGAGTTGCCATGCTGTTTGAAAAATTTTAGCCCTTGAAGAAGGACTGAATATAAGTCCGAAACATTGTGCAATGTCGGGCACTATCCAGCGGTATGATGAATGAACATATCGCTGTCAACATTTTGGGCGTCTAAGCTGGCGAATTGATTCTGATTCAAGTTCATAAGACAACAAGAATTTTCGCAACAGCGACACACAGATAAGTCTATATAAAAGCTGAAGTTTGAACAGTTGTAATTTTAAGATAAGCACAAGTAGCTGTGAGCACGCATAACAAAAAAAGAAAAAAATACATGCTTCGTGTTGGACCTATGATTAAACATAAGGCTGAGTAACATCGGTATAAATTTTACCTTACTGTGATGCCTATTATGATGGTCTAATGACATTACGTCGAATTCGTGGGGTGAATAAGAAAGAGTGTCCCTGTTATGATTGTTGATGTTTGCATTGGGACCGGGCTTTCAACTGATGATTAACAAGTTTCACTGAGTGGTACATTAGTGACTTCTTAGTAGAGAGCCAGTATGGTCATACAACTATAACAATGTAATAAAGTTAGCAATGTCATAAAGGGTTCTATCACTTTAATTATGTCTAATCTTTCTCAGAATGAAAGGAACACAAACACCACAAAGTATTTCAGGTTTCTTCACTTCAGAGATAACTATGGAAATTTCACCGTGAAGTTCTATAAATTGCAAAGATTACACAAGAGCCATAAGTACAAAGAAATATATCTTTATTAAGGGCAACTTGTATGTTCTGCATCCTGAGGTGTGGCACTTACTGATGAAGGTAGTAGACTGGATTCCTCATGAGACTGTGCCAACCTCTAGTGCAGATGAGAGCCATTCTGTGGGTGATAGAAAACAAAACAAAATAAAATAATGCATTATTATTTTCCAGAAAGGTAGCCTGTAGGTAGAGATTACATAAGATATAATGTTATGAGCTCATACAGCAACAGGAACACTATACAACAATATAGGTGTGCTATAAATATGAGATAACATCTCAACCATTTAAGTATAAATATACAGCAGTGTACACATGTAGTCATTTATTATTCATACCCTTGTCAGGATTGCAACCATATGAAAACCGACATCAATTAACAACAGGCCCAAAGGATAAGGAACATTAACTTACCTTATGATGAAAATATAACCATGAAAGCAACATTTAATAAGAACTCACACAGAGATGCATTCCAAATTGATACATAATATTCATCACTGTAGGAAAATCCATACTAAATCAAGAACCAATCATCTACTTAAGTAATGTAAAATACATTAAAGATCATCATAATGAAATCAAAGTGCCATTCATAAGAAAGATATATGTGGACAAATGTATATCATACAAAATGGTTAGATTTGCAGCCTAGTACAAAAGAGTTTTCTAGTGTGTGTCATTATTAACACCAATCTCAGATGTTCAATTTTAAATTTAGGAGTTCATTTTTCAGTCAATTAGGTGGTTTTGGAAACTACTGAAAAAAGATGTTTATCAGTGTTTTCATGACATGATACTTCTGATTGCATTTGTCAGTTGATTCAATATGAGATGGCTTAATTCAATTTTCCATCAAGCTTTTAAATGCCTTTTTTGAGTTTGGACCCCTGGATTCTCACTTGAGCACAGTAAGGAGGTAATTTTCAAAGAATTATATGGAGTTGTGCATGTAAAATTAGCCTATACACATTAAAGTAGCAGGTAACGCCATATATCCTATTTTATAACTCTCAAGAGTGCACATGTACTTGCAGTGTGATGCATAAATATGTACGGGGAAAAAAAAGGACGGTTTAGGAGCATGCTAGCAGCATTCAGAAGTAACGCGCACAAGTTGCTGTTTTATAAGCAGTGTGCACACATACACTTCCAGGCTTGTCCATGTGCTGTTACACCTGTTAATTGACTCATGCAATTGAACTCGCACTTGTCTTCTGTCTGCAGTTTTTGGATGGGAGATCTGGGTGAACTGATGGGGGCTCAGGGTGAAGTGCTGGAGGGCCTAGGTGAACTGGTGACGTTCAGGGTGAACTGATAGAGATATCAGTAAACAGGTGATTCCAACTACGCAAGCAAACAAGTATTTTCAGAAGCGGGGTATGCGCATACTTTAAAAATACCTGCCCCGTCTGTGAATTGTTACAGTTGATATGAGCATAATATATATATGCATATACTTTTATAAATTAGGTAGAGAAAGTCTGTGTTTTTCTATATTATAAATATAGGTGCATACTGAAACATACACGCATACGTTTGGGGCAGAAATATTAAAGTACCCACTTTCTCTTCACCATCAACTTTCCAGTTAGATATATTTTTTATAGAACCATACTACAAATTCAACCCAGTTCCTGTTTAATATCGCAGGGCATGATGTCTTTTTTAGTATTGTATTGTTATTTTATTGTATGATTTTATTTTTTTTCATTTAATTTATTTATTATGTATGTTTGTTATAAACCGTTTTGATTAATTCTTTCGAATTGTAAAAGCGGTATATAAACATTTTAAAATAAATAAATAATAAATAAATAAATCTCCACAGGCTCATTTACATGTGCGAACTACATACCACGGACAGTTTGAACATTAGCCCCTCCTGTCTGTGAATTTCATGGGTCGTTATTTAGAAGCACTGAGACCTAGAAAGCAGTCAGACAGCATCTCTTGCTATCACAGTAGAGCCTGTTGACACCAGGCCCTGTCTGCTATATTTCTTGAGGTAAGAATAAGGACTGTGGAAGGTGCCTCCAAGAAAAAGGATGCTAGCTCTTGTGAAGGATTTTCAATTTTTGGGCTCTGCCTTTGTGCTCCTGGTCATCAAAATGACCAGCTGTATTCAATGACTGTCACTGTAAAAATAAATAGAGCTAGAGGATCTGGCAGCAGCAGCACATTTGCTCCAGTGTTATGAATAGCAGAGCTAAAACTTCACACCTCTTAGATGAGCAAAGGGCAAGTTAATAGTCTCAGCCAACACATCAAAGTGAAATTGAAATATACTGAATAAAATTATCTCTAAACGCCTTCCCTCCGCAACCTTACTAAATGCTTGCATTTTCTTGATAAATTAAGTTGGATGTAGGGTAAAGATATGTAGCCGCGCCTCTGTCTTATGCTGTGAACATTATGCAGGAGTGCCATGGGTCCAGATTTGAGTCCGGATGGGGGGAAAGAAACTAACCTCCAGTGCCCCTGGCACTGTCAATCATACTCTAGTGCTAGGATTTCCAGAAGGTGCAAAATTATCCAAAATAGGAGCAAAGAAGTCAGAATCAGCAAAATAGGAAAAACCAGTGTCCATCCATTCACAGCACTGAGTAAAAAAAAAAAAAAAATGAAGCCCTAAGTGGTATTCAATATAAAGTCTATACTGCAATTTAAGTAGCAATATCCGAGTCAAAATTACAAAAATCAAAACCAGCATTTCTTCCAAGGCCCTGGGTGCCAAGGGTGACCTTTGTGTCTTTGTTCTCGTCCCTTTTTTCCCAAAAATATGTGCGGATTGTGCCAAATAAAACCACTGGAGCCACTGAGTTAGTGTCCAAAAGTTTAGTCTTTACTGCTGAAAAGTTGATGAATCCACAGCACCACCGAGTCTTTTACTTTTAAAATCTCTCTTCTCAGTCTGTGCAGGAATCTTTGGCACCAGAAGCAGGGAAAATTTCTACCCTCCAGGGCTTGGAAAACTATAGTCCCCAGGTGGGAAGGGTTTCCCTTAAATGAGCAGGACACCCCTTCGAAACTGGCAAAAATATAACATTACTTTCCCTGCACAGAGAGCCTAAACCTCTCTCTCCCCAGGGTTGGTGAAGACTCTGGATGGGTGTCCTCAATGATCTTTATAATTCTTTTACTCATATTAAGCGGATCTTTTTTTATTTGTTCTCAGTTCATTCTCTCCTATGGATCCCCAATGGGAAGGATCTCTGGATGCAGGTGACTTACTTTGCTCTAATACAGGAAGGAAGGGGCAGCCAAAAACAATCTTCCTCCTGGATCTTTTAACTTAATGTCCTTTTCCCTTTCAAATAAGATTAATACCGGAGTTCCTTCTTGCAGCAGGTCACTGCCACCCCCGTCCTTGTTGAGAATTTGGAGGGCAGGTCTTCCCTAACCTGCTCAGCCCCTGGATCAGGGTTCCCCATTCCCTGAGTTCAGGGAGTGGACAGGCTTTTGCAAGGCTCCTGCCACAAAAAAAAATAAAAAAATCTTAAAACCAGAAAACCAGAAAACAACCCAGAGGGATGTCCCAACCAGCTAGTGAGTAGACTGAAAGGGAAAACCCTTCTGATCCTGGTCAGGATCCCCAGGCTGGGTTATCCTGTTTCTTCTAGCTGGGCCTGGAAAATCACAAAACTGGTTAAGCTTCTCACCACCTCCTAAGTCTCCAAATATCATAACAGAGACTGCCCACAAACTCTAAGGAGAAAGCTGTTACAAAAGCCTTACGGGGGGATGGCCATTCCAGACTGCACAAAGAGAGAGGCTGTGTATGAATGTTGCCTCCCCTAATTACTAACTCATACTGAATATCTGAGACAGGAGTTACCCAGGACTTTTTGGTAACAGAATGGTAATGTCCGTTATATTTGATTTCCTTGTCCATGTTAGATCTTCTCAACTATATGCTACACCTTCATCCATAGTAAAAAAAATATCCTCACCAGGGAGGGTGGTATACCTAAAGTGTAGATCCAGTATAAGCTGATCAAAATGAAAAAAGTATCTCCAAGTGCAAAAATCAACTGTAATCCAAACTCTCAAAAGTCCTCAAGTTTCTTTACATCTCTTCTCAAAAGCCTCAAAACTTCTCTGCATCCTTAGGGCAAAAGATTTTTGGGATACAGTGGATCTCCTTCCCTCTTGACTGATCAATCTTTCCAACAATCATAAAATCTACTTCCTTCAAAACCCTTGCTTGAGAGGCAGGAGGAACCTCTAGCTCTTCTCATCTCTGGCATCAACTTCCCACCTAGTGTAAGATACAATGGGGATCTCTTAGGGATGTGCAGCAGGGACGGATTCATCTGATTCGGTATTCGTATTTGTCGGGGCTCAAATCCATTGCATCCGTTTTCGGGGGACCCCGATTCGTCCATTAGTTACATATAGTATTCGTTTCTCATTAAAGTTAAAAAAAACCCCATCCCAACCCTTTAAATTAAATTAACTTCAACCCCCCACCCTCCTGACCCCCCCAAGACTTGCCAAAAGTCCCTGGTGGTCCAGCGGGGATCCTGGAGCAATCTCCTGCACTCGGGCCGTCGGCTGCCAGTACTCAAAATGGCACCGATAGCCTTTGCCCTTACTATGTCACAGGGGCTACCGGTGCCATTGGTCGGCCCCTGTCACATGGTAGGAGCAATGGACGGCCGGCGCCATCTTGTGCTCCCCCCACCGGCAGCTGGCGGCCTGAGTGCAGGAGATTGCTCAGCCGAATTTACGATTGCAGGGGACTTGTGCGCCGGCGCGCCTATGTTGCATAGGCTGCCGGCGCACGCAAAGCCCTGGGACGCGCGTAAGTCCCGGGGCTTTGTGGCAGCACGCACATGTTATAAAATCAGGCGTAGATTTGTTCGCGCCGGATTGCGCGAACAAATCTACGCCCGAGCATAACTTTAAAAATCTAGCCCTAAGTGCACATCCTAAGGCTAGCACAGAAACCTTGGAAACATGTTGCAAAAGACAGTATATTTACATTTCACATTATACATTCGGGATAAACAAAATAGGAAATGAGATGTAATTTCCTATTTCATTTCTTTCTTAAGGTGAAATGATTCAAAATCTGACAAATATTTGTTGGTTTTCACATTTCGTTTTGAAAACAAAATAAATTGATCTGTTGGGCCTAAGCCCAGGCCAAAGCCAGGGCCAGGACCTTGTCTAGGCATAGGCCTAGACAAGGTCCTGCAGGAATTGTGGCCTAGACCCGAGTGCAATGCCGGGGTCTTGCCTGAGGCCCAGGCCCAACACTGGGGCCTCAGCCAAGACCCCAAAAATGGAAAAATCTTATCAGCTCTGTCAGGGATCCAGCAGTGCAGTCCAGTCCAAGGTCCAGACCCCATACCGGGTCCGACCCAGAGGCCAGGCTCCAATGCCTGGGCCTCAGCTTAGGTGGGGGCCTGGGATCATGCCCAAACTGCAGCCTTGTCTGGAGACCAGTTCCCGATGCTAGGGCCTCAGCCCAAACCAAGGCTCAATATCGAGACCCCACCCAGAAGCCAGGTCCCAAAGCCTGATGCCATGGTCCTGTCCAGAAATCGGGCCCCAACACCTGGGCCTCAATCTAGGCCAGGACCGAAGCCAAGACCCGGTCCAGAGACTGGGTCCCGATGCTAGGGCCTCAGCCCAAACCAAGGCTCAATATCGAGACCCCACCCAGAAGCCAGGTCCCAATGCCTGATGCCATGGTCCTGTCCAGAAATCGGGCCCCAACACCTGGGCCTCAATCTAGGCCAGGACCGAAGCCAAGACCCGGTCCAGAGACTGGGTCCCGATGCTGGGGCCTCAGCCAAGACCAAAGCCAGATTCCAGAACCCAGCCCAGAGGCCTGGTTACGATGCAGTGGCCTCAGCCCAGGGTCAGACCTAGGCCTAGCCTCTGAGGACTTTAGTCAGTCTTTTTTCTTCTTAGATGAAAAGATGCCATCTGCTTGGAAGGCTCCAGAGTTAATTAAGTTCAGCACATCCTCACCAGCAGAGGGTGTCATTTTGATGTACAGCAGCTGCAGCACAAATTAGTTAAAGGGGATATAGCCCTTTTAAAAAACCTTCTTTCCACAGCCACAAGGCCTGCTGCTCCATTGTAGGCCTCCTTTCTGGCTGGGTTCCAGCAATGTTACTCTACACCCCTCAGGGCTTCTTCAGGGCTCCAACACTGCTCCGAGAATTTCCCCACATTGGGGTAAGTGTCAGCCACCAGCAGGACTGATTTTTTTCTTCCAGCACAGCATCGCTCCTTCACAGCTGTCTCTCTTCCAGTTCAGGACCCCATCACGGGTATTATTCTCAGCACAGGATCGCACATGCATCAGCTCCCTCTCAGCTGTTTCCCACTGGGCTCCATCCACAGCAGCTTCGCCTAATGCAGGCTTGATTATGACAGTCTCCTGCTCCATTTCTGACGTGGCTTCAGCCCTCTCCACAGCCACATGGGTGTATCGCAGCTTGCTCCAACATCAGGACTTCCCATTCAGTTTTGCTCTCTCTTCCTCACCCTGTGGAGCCGGAACTCTAGCATGACTGTTCTTCCTCTCTCCTTCGGATGTTTTGGGTATGACTGTGGTTCCATTTTGGGCCTATTTCTCCCTCTCTGGCAAGGCCCTGCATTGCATCAGCCTCCTGTTCTGCACACAATTGTGCCACTGCTGCTGCCTCCCCGCACTGTCCCGCTCCTTCCCCGCCAATCTCTTCAGGTCCATGGGGGCAGGGAGAGCTTGAGAGCAAGCAGACAGGGGCCAAGGCAGCTCCGGAGCATTGGGAGGACCATTTTCACTGTCACACTGGCACTGCATTAAGTCCCCATCAGGGCTGTTCCACTCTTCCAGGCCTCGCTATCCTTCTGGCTGCTCAGGCTTTCTCTTTCTTACTCATTGTGCTCCTGCTCTTCCTCATGGCACCACTTCACAGCCTGTTCCAAGGCCACAGGGGGAGCAAGCCAATGGCGTGGGCAACTGGAGTCCTTCCCTGATGGGGTCCTCCTCACTGCTGGGCTGTACCAGCTCCTTTCTCCTTTCCATTGGGGTTGTCTCTTCCTGCCTCGTTTCTTCAGGTCTCCGGGTCGATTCTCAGGCTCCTCCACCCTTCCAGCCAAGCCCTTCCTCAGCAGTTCCTCAGAGGCGGGGAAAGCTTCCAGACTGGTGGGCTCAGTTCCTGGGGTCCACCCCATGAGGGGGCAGTCCATCAGTCTCTCTGTTAGGTTGCTCAGCTTCTCCTGAGTGGCAGGCAGGGAAAAGATTGCCATGGAAAATGCTTAGAGGCGGTGACTCCTATGCCTTGCCTGACTACTACCACCTCCCTTCCGGGTTTACCTCAGCAGTACTCGTCTTATCAAGACGTATTTTCTAGGAAAGTGGCAGACACTCTACCACCTCACTAATCCTTTGACTGCGCCATAAACTTATTACCCAATTCCGAGCCTCCGAGAGGAAGGGTATACCCACTTTCTCGATCCAAGACCAAGCTTATGTCTGCCTATATCCAAGAGAACTTGGCGAAGGGTTTCATTCATCCTTCAAAATCTCATGCCGGAGCCAGATTCTTTTTCATGGGTAAGAAGGACGGATCCCTTCACCCATGTATAGACTACCGCTGCTTGAATGAGATCACCATGAAGGACCGCTATCCATTGCCATTGATCTCTGAACTTTTTGTTAGGCTTCAAGGGGCCAAAATATTCACAAAACTGGACCTCAGAGGAGCATATAGTTTGGTCCGTATATGCCGGGGCAATGAATGGAAAACAGCATTTAATACCCGTGATGGGCATTTTGAATATTTGGTCATGCCCTTTGGTCTCTGTAACGCCCTGGCCGTATTTCAAAACATGATGAATGAAATCTTCAGGGACATGCTGTATGACTGCGTAGTAGTGTATCTGGATGACATACTGGTTTTTTTTTTCAGAAACTCCAGACTCATCAATTGGACGTCACCAAGGTTCAACAGAGATTAAGAGATAACCATCTATATGCCAAATTAGAGAAATGTTCCTTCCATCAGGAGTCTGTACCTTTTTTGGGCTATGTGGTGTCCAGCCAGGGGTTCCAACTGGATCCGCAAATAACCAAGAGCATTCGGGACTGGCCTTAACCTACTGGTCTTAAGACACTACGAAGATTCCTCGGATTCACCAACTACTACAAATCATTCATTCATCACTATTCAACTTTGACTGCGCCTCTTACTGCCATGATGCGCAAGGGAGCTAATCCCTCTCAGTGGTCTCCAGAAGCCGTAACTGCCTTCCAGAAGCTCAAAGAAGCATTTCTTCTAGAGCCATGTTTATGCCACCCTTATCCTCAAGGTGGATGCTTCAGACGTCAGAGTTGGTGCTGTCCTTAGCCAACATAGTGACACCCATACCTTGCATCCCTGCTCCTTTTTTCCCGGCGCTTCTCCCCTGCCGAGCGAAACTAAGGGATAGGAGACAAAGAGCTACTAGCAATCAAGTTGGCGTTTGAAGAATGGCACCCATGGCTCGACGGCGCTCAACATCAGATAGCGGTTTTCACCGACTACAAAAACCTTGAATACTTACGTCATGCCCAATGCTTGAACCATAGACAAGCCCGCTGGTCCTTGTTTTTTAACTGATTTGATTTTCTCTTGAGGTATCGCCCAGCGGACAAGAACACACATGTGGATGCTCTTTCTCGCTCATTTTCTCCAGAGGATATCCCTGATGTGCCACGTCATATCATTGGCCCTAGCAGGGTGCTTCTTTCAGTCACCCACATGGTTCCAGCTGTAAAGACAGTGGTACCCTGGACACTTAGGAGGAAGATCCTCAGATGGGCCCATGACTCACTCCTTGCAGGTCACCCTGGTCAATCCAGAATGCTGACCACTCTGCAAAGATACTACTGGTGGCCCTCTATGAAAGAAGATGTACGGGCCTACGTGGAATCATGTACTACCTACGCAAGACAGAAACCACCTGCTGGTCGTCCCTGGGGACTTCTCCAGCCTCTGCCTGCTCCTAGCAAACTGTGGACACATACAGCCATGGACTTTATTGTCGATCTATCCGTATCCAACGGCAACAACACCATCTGGGTCATGGTATTTATTTATTTATTTTAAAATGTTTCTGTACCGCTTTTACATTTTGTGGCATTATCCGGGTTACCATCAACTCCAGAATTAGCGAAGTTATTCATTCATCACGTCTTCCATCTGCATGGCATGCCTAAGACATCCTCTCGGACGAAAGGGTTCAATTTACAGCAAAATTCTGAAGATCTCTCTGTAAAAAGTTCGATATATCTCTGGACGTTACATCAGCTTACCATCCACAAGCCAACGGACAGACTGAGAACCACACACTAAAACAGTTTCTCCGGGCCTATGTCAATGCCAGACAAAGCGACTTGTCCGAGTTGCTCCCATGGGCAGAATTCTCACTGAACTCCCATCCTTCAGCTTCCACAGGACCGTCACCTTTTCAACTCGTCTATGGATGTCAACCTTTACCTCCTTTACCAATGCCTTTGTCAGTATCCTCTCCTGCAGCCAGGCCTCAGCACAAGAACTGCATCAGCTTTGGGAACATACCAAGGAGCTTCTCCTGAAAGCGGGGCAACAAGCAAAGAAATTCTACGACGCCCATCACAGAGCAGCTCCGCAGTTATAACCCAGGGACAAGGCATGGCTCAGTATCCGCTTCATTCGCCTAAAACTGCCTTCGGCTTGATTTGCGCCCCGGTACAAAGGGACTTTTGCAATACTCCGCTGCCTTGGTCCAGTCACATACAGCTTGCAGTTACCAGCCTTTCTTAAAATCCACAACACCTTCCACATCTCCCTTCTAAAACCTCTCATCTTGTCGGAATTCTCAAGGAAGACACCTGAACTTCAAACTCTCTCCGCTGAAGAAGACATTACTTATCAGATGGAAGATATCCTTGATGTAAGGAAACATGGAAGACGCTGGGAGTACCTCATATTCTGGGAAGGATCTGGACCAGAGGAGAATAGCTGGGAGACTGCAAGCAACATCCTCGACAAGGATTGATCAGACAATTTCATCTGTCACATCTTAGGAAGCCAAAACCCCCGGGGAAGGGCCCTAAGAAGGGGGCTACTGTTACACCCGTCGGTCGCAGACAGCTGCAACCTCTCATGCTCACCCCTTTTTTCCCCACACCAACAATCCTAGGACAACCACTGCCGATATCCCTGGCATTCCCGGGACGGCGTGGGCGCTGCTGACCTCCATCTTGTTTCCGGAATCACCTAAAGCACGCGCGCTCAAGGGCCTCCTTTGTACATGTCATGGCAGAAACCTCTGGGGCGTCCCCGCCCAATGACGTCAACCCGCTGCTGTACTTAAGCTGACCGGCCCTCTGCTACTACTTGTTGCTGAATCCACTCCATTCTTGGATCTCCAGTTCCAGCTCCTCGGGGGCCCTTCCGCGTTCCTGGCTATCTGCTCCTTGGAGGGCCTTCCTGCCTGAGACTTCTCTTGGAACTTCCTCTTGTGAGTACCTTCTACGATACCTGCCTCACTGAAGCCTACAACGGTGTACCCCATGCCTCAGGCCACTACCGTTCCTCTTCAGTAATTACGATTCCAACATATCCTGAACTGCAGGGTATTGCCACATCTACAAGATCCACATCTGGGTTCCTGCACCTCAGATATTACCAACACCTTCATCATCATCAGTACAGTCATCCTCGCCGTACCTTGTGCTGCGGGCCACTACCGGATCTGCACTTCTGAGGTAATCTCCACCTGCCCGGGCCACTATCAGACCTTCACACCAGCGGTGCCACCCTGGGCTTAACCTATTGCTCAAGAACTGTGTTTACTTACATTTCCCACTCCGCGGGCTGTGCCTTGTCTTTCGTTTTAATAAAGTCTCTACTACAGCTGTGTCCTACGTCATTGAGACCACGCCCACTGATGGTGAGGCTCACAGGGCTCCTCCCTGTGGGCAGAGACATCTTTCATCTCAGCCCAGGGTTCACATTCTTATAAAACCATAACATATATATATATATATATATATATATATATAAATGTATATACACCAGCAGCATAGGGTAAGGAAAAATGAAGGTATTTACTCATAAATAGATATTTGGAAAGATTTTGACATTTTATTTAAGTTTTATGAAAAACATTTTTTTTCTTGTTGCCATTTAATCTTTGCTGATTACAATTTAGTGAAACATTTTTGATATTCAAGATTGTGACAGAGACTCTTTGCTTTTCTCTGCACAGAAATCTTTGTCTCAAGCCATTTTATGTTAGGCATGTTTTCTGATTTCCTTGATGTGTTTTGAGCTCTAACAAATAGTTTGTCTTTGCTCTCTAATTTGTTAGCAGGATAATGACGTGATATTTGCACATGGTATTGTGTTATCTGCTAGTCAAACTGGCCTAACTGTACCACTTGGATGCCAACCTCTCTAAAAGCATTTATTTTACAGCAGGAGTAAGAGAAGTTTTCAAGATATGAAAGTGCTGTTTCTTGAATCTAAGGCTTTCCCTTTTGGTCCTATCCTTAGATCACCCTCCCTTTGTTTCCTGATTCATTTTAATGTTTTTATAATACTTTGGAATAAAAGGTATGCACTTTTTATTATTGCCCACACCAGCCTCTTTATATAAATCCATGCATCTAACTCTTCAGTTGTGCAGGTTAGGTTCATGGCTGGGTTTCTGATATAGAACAGCACTGAACCGTACCAATTTTCTTCATGTCAGATGTTAGGCATATCATACTTTCAAAACGTTCAAATGTAAATTTCTCATCAGGAATCAAATATGTGTGTGAAAGAAAGGATAATCATAATTTGGCTTGTCCTGACTGCCAGCTGAATTAATGAACCTGCTCCCCCCCCCCTTCCCCCACCTATTTTCCTGGCCCTGCTGCTTTAATTAATGAGGGTTTGTCCATGTGCTTTTTTTTACTGTCACAGTAGTGAAGTGATAGATGGAGTAATAGGCTGTTTGTCTCGGATTATGTTTTGGGTTCTTTTTTTTTTTAATTAGTATTTTGCCCTGGATGTTCAGCGTTATTCTTTTAGAAAAATGTCCAGTCCAGCATATTTGTATAGCTGGGTCTTTTTTTTCCCAAGCCTACAAAGTTGTGCTGCATCCTCAGTTTCTTACTTCTTACATACAATACAATAAATCATCATGTTGCCAGTCTGGTGGTTCAATGGAATACCATAAATCACCTCTGTATAGCCTTATTTTTGCACAGTGATTGAGGAGTTTTAATTTTTGCTCCTGTACACTTTTTTAAGTGAACACAATAAAGAGGTATATACACCCATGCTGTCGCTGGGCCCTAATTTGCACAGAATTCATTACATGCATATTACAAGAGGTTGGTTTTTGCATGCTGCTTGAGGTGAAAAATATGAAGTATTTTAGGTTAAAAATGATATACTAGAGTTAGAAGTTACGGGGAACTTGGGCTGGCTTGGTGGGTCAGTGGCATATGCTGCATGCTGGGGTTTGATTCCCAGGGTCCAGCGTCTGCTCCATGGGCTGACCAGAGCTGAGGATGCTGTAGAGACAATGTTTACAGCCAGTGGGGAAGGGAAGAGAGTCTCGACCATAGTATCATAGTGACACCTACTGGCTGGGTTCAGGATTCACATGTACCGGGATCCATGAAGAGCTGATGTCGTTGTCTGTTGGCCAAGGATCACAGTGATTGGCCTAGGATGGGTGTGTTGGTATGTGTGTGTGTGTGTGGGGGGGGGGGGGGGGGGGGGGGGAGAGGTTATAAAACAGGGAAAAACCCTTACAGGCTGATGTAATATCCACATGGGAAAATGGGCGCTTATGATTGAGTGCCCACTTTCCTAATGCGCATCCATCTACCTCTCCTGGGCACGCAATGCAGTAGACAAATGAGCTGCTGTGTTAAAAAGGAGTCGCTAGTTGAAATTGTGCATCCCTAGCATCTCCTTGGCATTGGGTGCCTAGGAAAAATGGCTGTGATTGGGTTAGGAAAATGGTCGCTCATAAACTGAGCATCTGTTTTTCTAACCTGACCACTGTCAACGCTTTTTAAAAAATTTTTTTTTATATTTTCTGCTTTCTGTGGTTTCTTTGACTTATTATTGCCACAATATTAAGTCAGAAGAATCACAGAAAAGCAGAATTTTCTGCTTTTAGTTCAACTTTTGGGGCTCCTCAAAATTTAACGCAAAGTCCAGGTCTAGCATTAATGTTTGAGGGTTAAAATGTGCACGTCAGGTGCATGGTTATTTTTTTATATTGGGGGTAATAGCTAATAGGGATGTGCATTTGTTTCATTCGTTTAATTCGTTTCATACATTTCCATTACATGCCAATTAGATATGCATTTGTTTCATACGTTTCATATGTTTCATATTACATGCTTGTATAGGAAACGTATGAAACGTATGAAACAAATGCTAATAGCCTTAGCAACATGGTATGTACTTGTGATGAGCACTATTAACTACACCCTGATCTGGACACAGGTTCTGGATGCACTGATTCTCTTATTGCATCAGAGGTTATGGACACATGTCCAAAACAAGCATCCAACCATGGATTAACCTTTGTGATAGCCTGAGCACACGGTATTGCATCGGCCTGTTAGGTAGTTGTGAATGAAAGCTTGTGGCATTGTAACCTAACAGAGGTCAGTTCTGATTGAACTAGAGACCCAAAGAACAGGATGAAATTACTAGGCCATAAAAGAAAAGAAATGTCAGTGAGTTTAAGAGAACATGCACCTTTTCAGCAAGGTCAGTGTAACCAGGGGTTAAAATATAAAATAAGAGAGTAAAGACATTTTACTGACCTAAGTCCTGGGGCTGGAAGGAAAACATTGCTGGGATGTGGCATGTTTTCTATTCCTCTTACTGGGTATGTAGCTGTCTGGGGGAAATGGCACTGTTGTGGCTCATATTGGAGAAAACTGTAGAGTGTGTGAAAAGTTTCTTTAAATGCAGGCAGTGATAGGTTGCAGAGATAAAAAAAAAAAAAAAACAACCCAACAAAAACAACAGCATCGTGTTATCAGTCCTGGCAGAAACAGAAAAACTCTGGGGAACATAGAAGGCTTGGGGAAGCTAAGGAATTAGCTGTGAAAGGTCTTCGTTTTCTGTCTTCCTCTTCCCATCCAGTTACAAGGGGTGGGTGAGACTGAAATAAAATAAGCAGAGGCAGAGGAGCATGGCTGCAGATTTTGATTGTAGTTTGTTACGGCAGTGCTGTTAAAGCATGGGAATTCCATGCTGAAGCGTATGCAAATTATCATTCCCCATTATCTGTTGAGAAATTTAGCATGTGGAGAGACTGGTCACTGGTGCTTTTTAATATATTTATAAATGGTCTGGAAAGGGGTGCGACGAGTGAGGTGATCAAATTTGCGGATGACACAAAATTATGCAGAGTAGTTAAATTTCAAGCGGATTGTGATGAATTGCAGGAGGACCTTGCAAGACTGGAAGATTGGACTTCGAAATGGCAGATGAAATTTAATGTGGACAAGTGCAAAGTGATGCATATAGGGAAAAATAACCCTTGCTGTAGTTACATAATATTAGGTTCTATCTTAGGAGTTACCACCCAGGAAAAAGATCTAGGTGTCATAGTGGATAATACATTGAAATTGTCAGCCCAGTGTGCCATGGTGATCAAAAAGCAAGCAGAATGTTAGGAATGATTAGGAAGGGAATGGAAAATAAAACGGAGGATGTCATAATGCCTCTGTATCATTTCATGATGAGCCCGCATCTTGAATACTGTGTGCAATTCTGGTCACCGCATCTTAAAAAGGCTATAACTGCACTGGAGAAAGTGCAGAGAAGGGTGTCCAAAATTATATGGGGCATAGAATGGCTGCCCTATGAGGAAAGGCTAAAGAAGTTAGGGCTGTTCAGTTTGGAGAAGAGACGACTGAGAGGAGGATAAGACAGAAGTCTAAAAATCATGAAAGGACTTGAACAAGTTAATGTAAATTGGTTATTTACTCTCTCAGACAATAGAAGGACCAAGGGACATGCCATGAAGTTAGCAAGTAGCTCATTTAAAACAAATTGAAGAAAATTCTTTTTCACTCAGTGCATAGTTAAACTCTGGAATTCATTGCCAGAGGATGTGGTTTCATCAGTTAGTGTTACTGGGTTTAAAAAAAGGTTTGGATAAATTCCTAAAGGTTAAATCCATAAACTGCTATTATGGTAATTAATAAGCAATAGTAGCTTCTGATCAATCTAATGCTTGGTTACTTGCCAGGTACTTGTGACTTGAATTGGACACTGTTGGAAACAGGAAACTGGGCTTGATGGACCCTTGGTCTGACCCAGTATGGCATTTCTTATGTTCTTATGTTCTTATCTGGTGAGAGCTTTAACATATGGAAAGACTGGTCACAGAGGAGAGCAGACTTCTGTTGCCTTTGCTCCTTTCATAGGACCTGTTTTTGTGTGCAATATTGTAAAATACAGAGGGACTTGAGGCCAACTTGTTAATGTCTGAATGTTTAAGTGTGAATTAAGTTGTTTTGAGACATTTAATCCTAGGAACTCCAGGTAAGGTGCAGGACAGACAGATACTTGTAAATAGAACTGGGCTGCATGTTTTTTTCTCAGTTTAATTGAGGTAGAGCTTTTGAAAGAAGATATGGTGTGAAAGAAACATAATTTTAAATTCACACTTTGATTTAATTGTGATTCCTTTATGAGTTATTTGCCATAAACTTTCTGAGTTCATTCAGGTGGTTGTTTCAAGTGCCTGCTTAAACACTGAGTTCAGACAGAGGGATAAGTAAACTGAGAGAGAGAAAGAAATTGCTAGGGATGTGCAGAGGGACCACATACGTTAGATTCAGTATTCGTATTCGTGGGGGGCAGATACGTTGCATTCGGCAAGGGGGGCCCAGATCCGTTCATGCATTCCATTCTTATTCATTTCCTGGCTAAAATTTAATTAACTAAAAACCCCCACCCTCCTGCCCCCCCCCCCCCGCCAGTGTTTTAAAATTTGTCTGTAAGTGTCTAGCTAAACTGAACAAGAAAGCAAGAGAATCAGAGATACTCACAGTGAAAACAAAGGAGGGAGAGAGAACAAAGAGACAGTGCTAAAGGACTTAAACAAACTTAAGAAATGCCAAGAAAGAAAGGAACATATACAAAAGACATTCTTAACCTTTATCCGCTGCAATGAAGTACACCGGAACACCTGTGAAGTGAAGCATAAGAAAAGAATCATACCCTCTTAAACAAACATCTGCTTTACATACACATTATTTCAAGTGGAACAAACTTTACTGCTCAGATAAAGATTGTATATATATATATATATATATATATATATATGATGAGAGTTCCTTATTAGCAGGTACCAGTACCAGAGAGGAAATAAGAATCCTAGAAGGAAAAGAGATAGAGAAAAAGGTTCTTTATTACTGTTCACCATTGTAAAACAGTACTTTCTGTTTTGAATAGAGATGATCTTTGTTTTTCCGTGTCGGGTCGGGTTTTGGTTCGGGTGCTTCGTGGGAAATTTTTGTTTTCCCGCGGGTCATTTTTCGGCGGTACGGATCGGGAAAAACGAACCAGAAAAACAAATTGAAAAAAAACCCGAATCGGAAAAAAATACCCTCAACCATTCAATTTTACTTTATTTCAACCCCCCACCATCCCGATCCCTCCCCAAGACTTACTAAAAGCTCTGGTGGTCCAGCGGGGTCTCGTGAGTGATGTCTCTCTCTCGGGCCATCGGGCCGTTGGGCCTACCATGAACCAAAAAGGCACCGGTGCCCTTTTCCCTTACCATGTGACAGGGGCTACTGGTGACCTTAGTCGGCCCCTGTCACATGGTAGGAGCAATGGATGGCCAGCACCATCTTAGAAAATGGCACGGACCATTCATTACTCCTTCCATGTGTCAGGGGCCGACCAATGGCACCGGTAGCCCCTGTCACATGGTAAAGGCAAAGGGCACCGGCACCGGCACCATTTTGATTCTTGGCAGGCCCGACGGCCCAAGAGGGAGACATCGCTCAAGGGACCCCACTGGACCACCAGGGCTTTTAGTAAGTCTCGGTGAGGGATCGGGATGGTGGTGGTGGGGGGTGTTTGTAATAAAGTAAAATTGTAGGGTTGGGGTGTTTTGGGTTTTTTTTAAAATAAATGTGCCTCCCCCCCCCCAACCCCCCACTAACCTGAAAAACGAATTTTCCCCGAAGTTCAGGGAAAATCTTTTTGGGGTTCGGGTCCCCCGAACCTGGACGAATTAGGAAATTTCGTTGATATTGCCTAATTCATGATAAAAGAATACACAGTTCTAGTTTTGAGTGTTATTTTCAAAAGTTCACAAGAATTTGAATTGATGATTTGCACTATTTTCTTGGTAAACAAACCTGTTAAATTGTTTTCTTTAATTTAATGTTGAATGTATCTGAGCATTATACTTTTAAATACCCTGCCTTCCCTCTCTACCCCTGGGAGACTGGTTGGGTGGGTTTCAGTCCCCTTAGTTCCCATTATTGGAAGACCCAACAGGAAGGGGTGCAAAATTTCCTCTCGAAGCCCCTCTTTTGTGGATCTAGTGGCTCCCAGAATAACACCAGAAACTGCATAGAAACCGCACCCTAGCAGGAGAGTCACTGCCCAAAAGCAGGGTACATCAGTAAGTTCCATTATCTGGGTGCCAGATGAAAAAAATCATTGTTCTTGATTTACATGTATTTTAAATGAATATTGCCTCTGAATAAAAATGAAAGAAAATCATGGCAAATTTTATGATGTTCAATTATTTTTAATGGAGGACTACATTTTTCTCAGGCTTTAATCATGTGGGATGTAGAAGGCAATTTCACCATAAATATGCAATCAAATTTCAATTATTTTACATTTTCAAGACCCTATACGAAGCTTTAATCTGCCACTCAGTTAACATGGGATGACCTTTCTGTTTAGCAATGGAATCACTGATGGCATACATTATGTCTCACTCCTCTATAAATGTAATGCAATAACAGAGTTTTCCTTATTCTGTTCCTCTGGTATGTATTACTGATAATGTTCAGTTCAAAAGGAAGCAACATGAACAAAAAGGAAAACTTCTGCATCAGTGGACTCCTGCTAAAAAATGACACAATGAGCCTTATGCTCAAAAATAAAAGCAGAATAAATCAATTATGCAAAAATAACTTTTCCTCATTCTGCCCTTATGGATTTTTTTTAATTGAATAAGGCCAGCTGTATGCCATCAGTGATATTACTAATAAATAAATTGATTCCATTGCAGTTGGACTGGATATTTACAGCACCATTTTTTCTATTAATGATCAGATAGGAGATTGCAGTGAATAGCCATTGGAAAAGGCTGTTGCAGAAAAAAATCACAGCTGGAGCTAAGGCTGTGTGGGAGGTTATGTACAATGAAACATTTGAGCCTGCTTGGCTTTATGCATGGAATGCATTAGTTGCTTCATGACCATAGAGGTACTTTTCAACAAGATTTACATGCATAAAAATAGCATATATTGTAGAAATTTTCAAAAGCCAAGTTACACATGTAAAACCTTTTGATAATTCAAGCCTATGGAGTAAATTTTCAACTCCTTTGTACACGTAAACTCCTTTTCGTGTACAACTCCTTTGTACACGTAAAAGTAGAAACTTTCCAAAGCTCACTTACATGCATAAATGCTTTTGGAAATTACCTTCATTATGAACAAGCCTCATTTTCCCAATCTGGACATGCAAAGCTACTCAGGTGACATAGGCTTCCTATAGAAAAAGGGTGGGAAACCACACTAAGCACAGGCAATCTGTAACATTACAAACTGAGGGCAAGAAGCCATAATGCCTGCTCACATTTCAATCTCCACATCACCCAATTTGCACATGCTCTGAAACACTTATTTATCCCAGTTCCATAGTAACCCACCAGTATCATAAGGCCAATAAAGTACATAGTACTAAAGTCTTGCACCGCATATGTCCTCAATTTTAGGAGCAGAATTTTTAGCTAATTACAGAAAAGCCAATACATATACAAGAAAATGTACAAAAACATTTGTGTGCAATTTGCTACTACCCAGGCTAGGATTACACTTCTTAAGAAAAGATCTGTAAGGAATCCTCGGCAATCAGAAGAGCTAATATGCATCAGTATAAATCTCAGTCTAAATGCTGAAGTTGGTACCACAACACTTGTGTCCCTTGAGGAGAGTAACATATTTCAGCACGTGACTGTATATAAGATATGCATTGATATACCACACTTTTACTTCTGCTACACTGAAAGAAACGCATATTGCAAACCAAAATTCTAGTTGCAGAGAGACCGAGCAAGCTGTAGGAACCTTGACCTCTCAAGAATGGCTTATTGCAGCAGCCTCAAGCACACCTCAGACCTTAGGCGCCATAGGAACATTGAGACTGCAAAGAATACTAACAATTAACTTGCTGAGTACAGAAAGGAGAAGAAGGTCCATAAACCCAACTTTTGACTAGGGAAGTTGAGGTCTTCTTGGACCACTAACAATGCTACCAAATAACAGATATAAAGTCAAATTCATACTGCTGTTAATAACACTGGAGTGACATCCAGGGAAGTGGAGGAACTGAAACACAAGTGGAGAGATGCGAGAGCATAGGCTGGCCAAAAGCTCTAAGGGATTGGGAGACACTAGGCACCAGAGGTGGGAAAGGAGGATCCCAAAAACCATACGACGACTGCACCATAAGCAGCATTTAACGAGAATTACATGCTGTTTAACTTCTGATATTTCCTTATCACAGCTTAGTAAATCCGCTTAATAGTTTGGATATCTAGAGGTTCATATTTAGACACTGTATGGATCGGCTAGTTAGCTGGATAAATAGGCCAACTAGAATATTGGATTTAGCCAGATAACTTATCCGTCTAACTCAGCTCTTCTTTGTTATGCCCCTGGAAAACCTCTGACCTATCCAGCCAAATTTTAGCTGGTTAAAATGTTATCTGGCTAGAATTAAGATGGATAAGTGCCCAAATATTCATTTAGCTGAATAACTTCAGAGTCATCTGGCTAAATGCTTCTGAATGTGGAACTCATAGACACTGAGAGGAGAGGATCACCTTGCTGGTGGCTGAAAGGAATCAGTAAGTTTTTGCTTGGGACATTGACATTGACTTTTTTAAAAGTATTGGGGCAAAGTTAACTATTTGGGAATATTATTTAGTGTGTTTGTGTGTTTGTGCCTTTAATAGTCAGTCAGTGAATAAAACAAGTTAGACTGTTTGCATTTTTAAATAGTCAGTCAATAAGGTAGCAGTAGGTAGGCAGTGAATACACAAGTTAGACTGTTTGTATTTTTAGTCAGTCAATAAGGTAGCAGTAGGTTAGCAGTGAATAAATAAACAAGTTATACTGTTTGTATTTAGTCAGTCAATAAGGTAGCAGTAGGTAGTGTGTTTATTTTTTAAAAGTCTGTCTGACTATTAAAGTGTCCTCCAGACTTTTAAAGAGCTAAGTGTTTTATTTAATAAATAACTGAGTGCATTGTATTGAAAAACAAAAAAAAACCACAAAAAAAAAACCCCACAAAAAAGTAGCCAGAAGCTAGAAATAAGCTAGGAGCAGTATATACCAAAGTAAAAAAGTTGAATAGTTCAGCTCAGTTACTCACCTTGGAAAGGTGTTGAGGTAGTGTGATTAGGTTTGAATAGAGAACAACATTTGTTAATCAAGGGAGCTGTGAGTCACTCAGGCTGACTAACTAAAGTTAGACTGTTTGTAATTCCCAACCCTCCCACCCCTTGCCCACCCACCCCAAGCTCATCCCTTAATTTATAGGCAGGTGCCACTTGCACAAAAAAAAACCAAAAAAAAAAACCCCATCAACAAAAACTTTATTGAGAATTCGATCAGACCCCAGTAGGCCACTACCAGACATATAGTGAATTCACTAATACATTTAAAGGAACTTAGACACATTTCTACTCCCATAGCAACCTAAAACTTAACTAGGAACTGATCAAAATTGAGATGAAGGCAGCAGTCCAGCAGCAAGAGGGGGGCTTCCCAGTCTTTTGCATCGAGTGTCACATGTATGATTTTTTACCCACCGGTGAGAAGTTGTACATGTGCATGCGATGCAAAGAGCTCCTGGCTCTCAGAGAACGAGTCCGATCTCTGGAGGCTAGAGTGGCAGACCTGGAGGAGTTGAGGGAGACAGAGAGGTATATAGATGAGACCTTCAGGGACATAGTAGTCCAGTCCCAACTTCAGACTGGCAGCCCTGGTGCTGCCTTGGAGGAAGAAGGTCTCATAATGGGAGAGCACCAACCAGATGTAGCAGGAAAGGATCCTGTAGCAAGGACCTGCTCTCTAGGTGATGCATTGTCCTTTCGCACTGAGGATATCTCCCCAAGGCCTACTGCCCAGGAGGGAAGGGTTAGGTCGGCCGTCATAGTTGGTGATTCGATTATTAGGAATGTAGATAGCTGGGTGGCGGGTGGGCGTGAGGATCGCCTGGTAACATGCCTACCTGGTGGGAAGGTGGCGGACCTCACGCGTCACCTAGATAGGATTTTAGACAGTGCTGGGGAGGAGCCGGCTGTCGTGGTACACGTGGGCACCAACGACATAGGAAAATGTGGGAGGGAGGTTCTGGAAGCCAAATTTAGGCTCTTAGGTAGAAAGCTTAAATCCAGAACCTCCAGGGTAGCATTCTCTGAAATGCTCCCTGTTCCACGCGCAGGTCACCAGAGGCAGGCAGAGCTCCGGAGTCTCAATGCGTGGATGAGACGATGGTGCAAGGAAGAGGGATTCAGTTTTGTTAGGAACTGGGGAACCTTTTGGGGAAGGGGGAGTCTCTTCCGAAGGGATGGGCTCCACCTTAACCAGGGTGGAACCAGACTGCTGGCGCTAACCTTTAAAAAGGAGATAGAGCAGCTTTTAAACTAGAACAAAGGGGAAAGCCGACAGTCGCTCAGCAGCGCATGGTTTGGAGAGATGTATCTTTAAAGGATACTAATGATGCATTAGAATTAGGGCATCCCGACAGTGAGGTTCCAATAATTAGAAAAGTAGTCCAAGTGCCTGTAACTAAAAACTCACCTGAGCTAAAAAATTCTAACTTATCCCTATCAATTAAAAAGCAGAATAAAAATACAATCAAAAAACAAACTTTGAAATGTTTGTATGCTAATGCCAGAAGTCTAAGAAGTAAGATGGGAGAATTAGAATGTATAGCAGTAAATGATGACATAGACTTAATTGGCATCTCAGAGACATGGTGGAAAGAGGATAACCAATGGGACAGTGCTATACCGGGGTACAAATTATATCGCAATGACAGAGAGGAGCAGTCGGGAGGAGGTGTGGCGCTTTATGTCCGGGATGGCATAGAGTCCAACAGGATAAACATCCTGCATGAGACTAAATACAAAATTGAATCTTTATGGGTAGAAATCCCTTGTGTATCAGGGAAGACTACAGTGATAGGGGTATACTACCGTCCACCTGGTCAAGATGGTGAGATGGACAGTGAAATGCTAAGAGAAATTAGGGAAGCTAACCAAATTGGTAGTGCAGTAATAATGGGAGACTTCAATTACCCCAATATAGACTGGGTAAATGTATCATCGGGTCACGCTAGAGAGATAACGTTCCTGGATGGAATAAATGATAGCTTTATGGAGCAATTGGTTCAGGAACCGACGAGAGAGGGAGCAATTTTAGATCTAATTCTCAGTGGAGCACAGGACTTGGTGAGAGAGGTAACAGTGGTGGGGCCGCTTGGCAATAGTGATCATAATATGATCAAATTTGATTTAATGACTGGAAAAGGAACAGTGTGCAAATCCAAGGCTCTCGTGCTAAACTTTCAAAAGGGAAACTTTGATAAAATGAGAAAAATTGTTAGAAAAAAACTGAAAGGAGCAGCTACAAAAGTAAAAAATGTCCAAGAGGCGTGGTCATTGTTAAAAAATACCATTCTAGAAGCACAGTCCAGATGTATTCCACACATTAAGAAAGGTGGAAAGAAGGCAAAACGATTACCGGCATGGTTAAAAGGGGAGGTGAAAGAAGCTATTTTAGCCAAAAGATCTTCATTCAAAAATTGGAAGAAGGATCCAACAGAAGAAAATAGGATAAAGCATAAACATTGGCAAGTTAAATGTAAGACATTGATAAGACAGGCTAAGAGAGAATTTGAAAAGAAGTTGGCTGTAGAGGCAAAAACTCACAGTAAAAACTTTTTTAAATATATCCGAAGCAGAAAGCCTGTGAGGGAGTCAGTTGGACCGTTAGATGATCGAGGGGTTAAAGGGGCACTTAGAGAAGATAAGGCCATCGCGGAAAGATTAATTGATTTCTTTGCTTCGGTGTTTACTGAAGAGGATGTTGGGGAGGTACCCGTAATGGAGAAGGTTTTCATGGGTAATGATTCAGATGGACTGAATCAAATCACGGTGAACCTAGAAGATGTGGTAGGCCTGATTGACAAACTGAAGAGTAGTAAATCACCTGGACCGGATGGTATACACCCCAGAGTTCTGAAGGAACTAAAAAATGAAATTTCAGACCTATTAGTAAAAATTGGTAACTTATCATTAAAATCATCCATTGTACCTGAAGACTGGAGGATAGCAAATGTAACCCCAATATTTAAAAAGGGCTCCAGGGGCGATCCGGGAAACTACAGACCGGTTAGCCTGACTTCAGTGCCAGGAAAAATAGTGGAAAGTGTTCTAAACATCAAAATCACAGAACATATAGAAAGACATGGTTTAATGGAACAAAGTCAGCATGGCTTTACCCAGGGCAAGTCTTGCCTCACAAATCTGCTTCACTTTTTTGAAGGAGTTAATAAACATGTGGATAAAGGTGAACCGGTAGATATAGTATACTTGGATTTTCAGAAGGCGTTTGACAAAGTTCCTCATGAGAGGCTTCTAGGAAAAGTAAAAAGTCATGGGATAGGTGGCGATGTCCTTTCGTGGATTGCAAACTGGCTAAAAGACAGGAAACAGAGAGTAGGATTAAATGGGCAATTTTCTCAGTGGAAGGGAGTGGACAGTGGAGTGCCTCAGGGATCTGTATTGGGACCCTTACTGTTCAATATATTTATAAATGATCTGGAAAGAAATACGACGAGTGAGATAATCAAATTTGCAGATGACACAAAATTGTGCAGAGTAGTTAAATCACAAGCAGATTGTGATAAATTGCAGGAAGACCTTGTGAGACTGGAAAATTGGGCATCCAAATGGCAGATGAAATTTAATGTGGATAAGTGCAAGGTGATGCATATAGGGAAAAATAACCCATGCTATAATTACACGATGTTGGGTTCCATATTAGGTGCTACAACCCAAGAAAGAGATCTAGGTGTCATAGTGGATAACACATTGAAATCGTCGGTTCAGTGTGATGCGGCAGTCAAAAAAGCAAACAGAATGTTGGGAATTATTAGAAAAGGAATGATGAATAAAACGGAAAATGTCATAATGCCTCTGTATCGCTCCATGGTGAGACCGCACCTTGAATACTGTGTACAATTCTGGTCGCCGCATCTCAAAAAAGATATAATTGCGATGGAGAAGGTACAGAGAAGGGCTACCAAAATGATAAGGGGAATGGAACAACTCCCCTATGAGGAAAGACTAAAGAGGTTAGGACTTTTCAGCTTGGAGAAGAGACGACTGAGGGGGGATATGATAGAGGTGTTTAAAATCATGAGAGGTCTAGAACGGGTAGATGTGAATCGGTTATTTACTCTTTCAGATAGTAGAAGGACTAGGGGACACTCCATGAAGTTAGCATGGGGCACATTTAAAACTAATCGGAGAAAGTTCTTTTTTACTCAACGCACAATTAAACTCTGGAATTTGTTGCCAGAGGATGTGGTTCGTGCAGTTAGTATAGCTGTGTTTAAAAAAGGATTGGATAAGTTCTTGGAGGAGAAGTCCATTACCTGCTATTAAGTTCACTTAGAGAATAGCCACTGCCATTAGCAATGGTTACATGGAATAGACTTAGTTTTTGGGTACTTGCCAGGTTCTTATGGCCTGGATTGGCCACTGTTGGAAACAGGATGCTGGGCTTGATGGACCCTTGGTCTGACCCAGTATGGCATTTTCTTATGTTCTTATGTTCTTATATAAGCTGGCGAGCAGGCAAATTATTCCACAAAAGTCATGGATATTTAGTGGGATAAGTCTCCCACTGAATATGCTTGTCTAAAGTTATCTGGATAAGTTTTCTCAGATAAGTTTTAAGTAAAAACAAAAAAAAAAAGAATTTACTCTGAAGGCCAGCAACCCTGATTCCCTATCGCTCTTCCACACTCCAAAATCTTTTAATGCGGGACTTCCGGGATGACGTCAATGCGGGTCTTCCGGGATGACGTCACCGGAGGCGGCAGGGTAGCATAGAGCTCCGGGCCCTCTCCCCCACCATCGGCCTTCATCCCCCCGGGGAGAAATTTGTTTTTAAAAAATCTTCATCCACGCCCGCTTTTTGGTTAGCCTTGGGGCTTCTGGGCGGGATTGGGGGGAGGGGAGCGGTTATGATTGGGGGTGGTGCGAATGGTGTTTGAATGGGTATTGAGTGATGTGGCTGGAGCGTTTGGGGGTCTGTGAGTCTGATTTGCTTGGGATTCTTAGTAACATAAAGGGGTGGGGGAATGTTGAATAAATAAATAATGAAATGAAGACTTGCACAACCTTTCTGTTAAACTGGTTACCGTATTGATAGTGTTGTTTAGCGCTATGTTTTCTGTAACTGAGATATTGTATGTCTTCACAATAAAAAACGATTTTGCAAAAAAAAAAAAAAGTCAATGCACAGCATCTGATCCCCACCACCAAACCCCCCCAAATAGGTCCAAAACCCAAGGCCCCCTCCCATACTGCATAATATTTATGAGAAAAGCCTACATCTGGGCCCTTCCTACCCGCCATTCTACACTCCGCTAGACTGACAGACCCTATCTCTACCCTGGTGACCCACCGAGAACCCCCTAAATCCCTAAAGACATACCAGTAGCATGATGGTTAGGAGAAGGCCCAAAGGCAAGCTTTTACTTCAAATATCACAGGGGGGGGGGGGGGGGAAGAACTCTGAGCTAGCAAAGGCTACACATTATTAAATATTTATTTTGGGGGATAGGGGGATTGGGTGCTATGGCCTGACCTGTTAGCACACTGAGAGGTTTTTTTTAAAGTTTTTTTTAAAGTTTCCTAACTATATTCTTGATATAACAGGGTAGGTTTAAAGCTATCCAGGTACAAATATCTGAATAACTTTAGGACTGCTTTGTTGCAAGACCAGGCTTAACTGGATAACAACCAGATAATTCTGATTAACAGAATTATTGGGGTAGGTTTCTGGCTAAGCTATCCCTACCTCAGAACACCCTCAAAAGGCCCCCAGTTTACCTGGATAAGTTTTATCTGGTTAAAAAGCTAGCCACATAAGTTGGAATCAGTCATCATTGCAAGATGTTTGGATATGCATAACCATGGTGTATTTAGCTAAGCCCTGAACTTAACCAGACAAGCCATTTGAAAATGGACCTCATTTAATACTGTAAACTTCTTCCACTTGAGATGTGTAATTCAATATATTGTGTGAGGGATCTTAGGGGTCTGTACAGTTGTATTCTTCATCTTTGAGTAATATCTGTGCATCATGAGAACAAAGTATATGTGTATTCAGAAGCTATAGCAATGTGGAAGCATACATGCTAAAATTGCTCTATAGTTGAGTGGCCTGTTGCCATCCAAGCAGTGTTGTATGGTAGATGATTTGCAAGGATGTACTTTCATTTTTAATGACATTGCCTATTTTGCTTCATTTCATTTCTAAACGGAAATAAAAAGAATTCATGAAATTTTGTATTTTTGAATTTTTCATTTAGTGTGTACTATTTGAATTAGAATTTAGCCATATAAGTGCCGAAATATTAATTTAACTAGATAACTTCTGAGTTTTCTAGCTAAATGCTTCCAAATATGGGCCTCACAAATGTTTATATTTAATAAGTCAGTGAGCAGGCAAGTTATTCAACTAAAGTCATGGATATTCAGTGGGACAAGTCTCCCACTATTACACCTCAAGTACTGCACACTAAATTGAACTAGTGAAAAATTAAAAAAAACAAACAATGTTCTCTTAACCTAGCTTGATGGACTCTCTACTGGGTAACATCAAGCTAGGTTGAGAGAACATTATACAAATCTCATCTTTCTGCGAGTTTCCTCACTCCAAAGGACATCAAATCTTCACAAGAGTGTACTGTTCTGTTTGTATGTCTCACTCTGCATGTAAAAGTGGCCCCTAACCCCTTCACTACTGCCTAAACCTCACCTCGAGTTACTAGGTGGGCCTCCTATAGTAGCATAAATAGCTAACTACTGCAAGGGCCTTGAATATAGTCTCTCTCTCTTATTGGTTAAACTGGTAACTTCACTCAGTGTGTTCTAAAATACACATGTGTAAATTCCAACTGATGCAGGTAATTCCTATTTATTTTTGCAGGTAAGATATATGTGCATATATTTTTAAAATAGTTGGTTTCAATATGTGCTTTCAATGCATTGCATGTATTTATACATTGACCTACAAACTTGTATTTTATAACACAGTTCTTTGGCTCGGGATGAAAGAATCTCCTATGACGTCAGCTAATTTGATTTCTTGTTGATTTACAGTTAATTATCTAATGAAATAAGGAGCATAGGTGCAATTTGATTCTAACCTTTCACTTAATGCTCAAGTATAAAAGGCTGGAAGAGCAACTTTTTTTAAACTATGCATGCATAAACCTATATATACAATTTTGTCCATAGAAGATTTTAGATTAGTATCGCAAGCGATTGTACTCAGTAATCTTGATTTCTGTAATGAGCTATATTTGGATGTGCCCAATTATTTACTCCATGTGCTGCAATTAGTCCAAAATGCAGCTGTCTGAATGGTGTTTTGCTTATTTTGGAGTGAGTGTATTCCCGTATATGAAAAACTCTGTAGACTCCCAATTTCTGCTTTAAAGTTCTTACAAATGTACACATATATTTTGAAAGTTTTTGTCTAAAAGACAGGATAAATTGGTATACTCCATCTCGAGCTTTGGATTTTTCAATGCAAAGATTACTAGCAATTCCTGCTGCTATATGTTCCGTTTGCAAGAAACAAGGCAGAACGTTTCTCAATAGCTGCTTTTCAATTGTGGAATTCTTTGCCTCTTGAACTCTGCAAAGAACAGGATTATGTAAGATTTCATAAACAATTGAAGACAATGCTGTTTTCTGATTAAATCAAGGCGCATGAAAGTGATTGGTTAGCAATGGTGTAAAGTACGAAAGTATGAAATGTTTTATTTATTTTATTTTGTTTTATGAGTTTTATGTTACACTGTTTGTATTATGCATGTTTCTATGTAATCTGTGTTGAACACTGTGGAAATAGCAAAATATGAATTGAAGGAAAGAAATGTTAGAAAATATTATGGTAAAATTATGTGTGGCCACATACACATGTGTATGCCCCTGCATGCAATTGTTTGAAAGTTATCCTCCCTGTGCATTTTAGATAAGGTTTGATCTACTTTACGTACATGGTATGTGATAGATAACCGTTGCCTTTCATGGATGACTGTGCATATCACAATGAGTTTGGATAATATAGGTTCTAGGTGCTACGTGGTTGGCATTGGAAGCAGAAAGTTTCTGGTGTGATGGAATCCTGTGCAGATGTTAGGAAAGATCTCAATGGACTTAAGACCATGAATATAGGATGCTGAAAATGTTCTATCACTTGAGAAGTGCAACACTGGAGAGATCTATGTTTCTTGTGCCTTTACAAAGAAGCAATAAAGAATTAGTGGTGCCATTTGTACTGTTTGGAAATGGTATTTCCCAAGAACATTTTAAAATTCCATTCTAATAGACTCAGCGTAAAAGAAAAGAGGGTAGCATTTGCTCACTCCCATTATTTTCCATGGGATGAAAAAAGAAAAAAAAATAGGAAATGGGAGCTATGCAAGCAAAAAGGAGGAAAAGCAGATTTGCACTTGCATAGATCAGGAGTAAATAGGGGTATAGGTCAAGAAGAGGCAAATAAAAGCCATATGTCTTGGTGCGTAAATAGCCCTGGGAGGGTATGAAGGCCAGAGACAAGGCAAAGATCAGTAATGAAGAGCATAGATGGACTCCACCACCTGCACAGTTCATATATCTTTTTGGGGCCCTTTTGAATAAGTTAAATGTTTTAAAATATCATAATAGCTGCTGAATATTACCTTTTGTAATAGTAGATATGTGTGGTGAACCTGCCGTGCTCCTCGCGGGCAGGCTCCCTAACTTCGCAGCCAGTCGGGCTGCTGCTGCTGTTCCCCTCTGCTCAGCTGCTTTCTCAACGTGGCACAGAGGCCGTGCTCTTTTCCCAACCTTTGGGGCAGGTCTGAGCCTTGCCGGGAGTCTTCAATGTGGCTGGATCGCTGCTGCCGCATTCGGGGTCCTCGGACGGCAGGGAAGCCATCCCTGCCGGTGCCTGCTGCTGCTCGGGTCCTTGCCTGGCAGGGAGGCCATCCCTGCCGGTGCCTGCAGCCAGCCTGGCGTTCTCTCTCTTCCTTGCGGCATGGAGCCGCTTCTGTAGTCTACCTTGCTTTCCTGGGCCCTCCGTGTGGCTGGGACACCACCACCGTGTCTTCTGTCTCCAGATCCCCCTAGGCGCGGGCGCGCACCTCTCTCCTGCTCTTCAAGGGCCAGCCAGGTGTGGCCCTCTGCTGACTCCTCCCTGGGCGTTGTCCTCTTCAGCCCAACAAAAGGGCCCAGCATTCATTCCAGCGTTGTCTTCGCAGGGAATTAGACACTCCTGGGATCTTTCGCTCCAGGAGCTGTCTCTGTTCCCACTCTTCTTCAGGGTCCTGTGTTTCCTGGTCTTTGTTGGAGCTCCATGTCTCGTCCAGATGTCCGTGATCCAGTTCCTGTTGTCCATGTCTCATCCTGAAGTCCGTGATCCAGTCTTGATGTCCGTCGCCTGTTCCTGATGTCTGTGATCCAGTCCTGATGTCCGTCGCCTGTTCCTGTGTCCGTGATCCAGTCCAGATGTCCTGAACCCCAGGTTCCTCGTCGCTACCTTTCCTGGCATGCCATGTCGTGGTCCGCGACCAGTCCCACAGGCGGGCTGTGTAGGGCGCTTCATGGTGCATTGCCTTCCTCACTTCTGCAGCTCAAGCCTCCGGGAGACTTCTGCTTCTGTTCTTGTCCCTGGTCTACGGAGTTCCTTGTGCCTGCTCCGTTCATGCCAAAGACTCTGCCAGTACCTGTGCCATTCCAGCGTGGTCCGCGACCAACCACTGGCGGCTGTGTAGGGAGTGCCCTGGTGCAGGCCTCTTCAGTATCTTTGTCATGTTCCAGTTTCAGCTCCCATCATCTCGTCTAGAGGCTCTTCGAGTCCAGCGTGGTCCACAACCAGTCCCGCGGGTGGACTATGTAGGGCGCGCTGCGTCGCAGTCTCAACCCAGTACTTTGACTCTTCTGAATACCTTGACCCTTACCTGAGTCTTCTGAGATACCTTGAACCTCATTCCTGAGTCGTCGTCTGTGCACCCAAGTACCTCGTTCTTGAGTCTTCGTCTGAGTCTCCATGTTCCAGTCTTCAATGCCCTGGTCTCCATCCAGCCTTCCGCTTCTTGCCGTTACCCAGCGGCAGGTCTGAAAGGGCTTGGAACGGTCGGAGGACTGTTCATTAAGACCACCATTGCATTGCTGGTTTTCCAAAGAGTGCAGGTCCGGAGGAGGGTCAGTATCTTCAGTCATCTGTCTTCAGTCCAGCCTCGCTCCTGTTCAGCCCATGCTTAGGCATGCCTCACCTGTCGCGGCACCTCTTCGGAGTTCCTCTGGGGTCGAGCCGTAGTCCAAGAACACACATCCCCTGGTAAGCGGAACCGCTCTCCTAGCGCTTCCTAACAATATGTGAGACAACCCAATAGTTAGCCACTGTATGCCTAGTATAAGCCCAAACCTCCAGGGATGAATCAATAAAATGCATATTTAGCAGGAATGCAACTTTTACATTTATTTCTTGTAATACAGCCCACATGAGAACAGTAGCAGTAGATGTTGTTAGATATTCTGTGGATTTTCTTACCAGAAAATATTCTTTCTGGTTAATCAGTTAAAAAGTTAAGTGGGATACAACAAAGTAAATTCTGTCTTCAACAGAGTTTTGCTTTATTTATTTCATTTTTATTTTATTTATTTATTTCATTTTTATTTATTTATTTATTTCATTTTTATTTATTTCATTTTTCTTCGTAACAGTAACTCCCATATTTCCCAAACCACTCGGCTGTTCCAGCTCTCTCCCACACTAACTCCTCCTGCGATATTTTGTTTTTGAGATTTTCCGCTCCAACCCACACCTTTCCCATTCATCGGCCTCCATTGCGGGTGAACCATGATCTCTCTCACCATCCCAATCATTCACAATAACAGGAGCAACTCAGCAAATTTCCCCTATTCACCATCAATATTACAAAAGAGATTAACCCCAATCATGATATCACCTCTGAACCAACTTCTAGGTCTCTCTCTTTTCACCCTAACACTATTAAACGCTCAATCCCTCACAAAAAAAACTCACCTTCTCCATGACTACCTCTTGGAGTCCCAACCTGACCTATGTGCCATCACAGAGACCTGGTTAAAAACAGAAGATATTGCCCTAATCAACCAACTTCCGCTTTCGTCATACAATTTCTTCTCTATTCCCAGACCTAAGAAGAGAGGGGGAGGTCTGCTTCTCGCAGCAAACAGAAAACTTAGACTTTCTCTTCAGTGGGCAAATGCATCTCCCCCCCTGGAACTCGCCATCTTCAAATCTAACAACCTACAAATCGCCCTTACCTATGCCCCTCCCGGCTACCTTGAGTCAGACCATTCCCCGTTAATAGAGCTCATAGCCAAACATATTAATTCAGACAAACCTGCCATCCTTTTGGGAGATTTCAACCTCCATGTGGATGAGTCCCCACCGTCTTCTAGCTGCGACACATTTCTTAACTCATTGAATGGAATGGGCTTTAAACAAATCATCAACGAACCTACCCACAAAGCAGGACACACCTTGGACCTGATCTTTTTAAATGAGAGCCTCTCCCCCTCAACTGGCACACACTGTACTCCTATCCCCTGGTCCGATCACAAGCTTATCTCCACCACTCTAAAAAATCATCATCCTATCACTTCTCAGTCTCAAAAGACCAAAATCCAGTATAGGAAGCTATGTAACCCTGACACACTCATCAATCACCTAACTCCGGAGTTAGAACTTCTCGACCTCACTGACGCAGTCTCGGCCACTGCTTCCTGGTCCAAAATCACGACAAAAGTGGCCGACCTCACCTGCCCACTAACTATAAAAACTCTTCATTCAAATAAGGACAACAGAAAACCGTGGTACACACCGGAACTTAAATCTATCAAGAGAGTCCTCAGAAGCAGAGAACACCTTTGGCGCAAAAACCCTTCCTCGACAAGTAACTTGACGGCATACAAAACACTCATGCATCAATACAGGATCGCCATCCTCCGCACCAAAAGAAACTTCTACTCTCAAAAAATCCATCATTTCATCTACGACCCAAAAGTGTTATTTACCCTTATTTCTTCGCTCACCAAACCATCACCTACTGCGGTTCCAGATGATCAAGCCGCAAGCAAAGCAGCCGAACTAGCTACTTACTTCAAAATGAAACTTCTAAACCTCGTAGCTCCGTTCACGATCAACAATTCTCCTCTCCCTCCAACCCCTATTACTGCAACCACTCATCCAATTACAAATCTGGAAACCTTCGAACCTACTTCTTCATTGGAGATAGAAATTATTCTCAAAAAGCTCAAACCTGCATCTCACCCTCTGGACGCAATCCCATCCAACCTGCTTCTCTCCATTCCTAGTACTATTTACAAGCATATTGCAAAAATCATCAATTGTTCGCTCTCACAGGGCCATGTACCAGACCCTCTTAAACTTGCTATCCTAAAACCTCTGCTAAAAAAACCGAATCTCTCCCCGGATGATCCAGCCAACTTCCGCCCTATTGCAAACCTCCCACTCATCGCAAAAATATTGGAAAGAATAGTAAACCAGCAACTCACAGAATTCTTGAACAACAACAAAATCCTCTCCCCACATCAGTTCGGGTTCAGAAAAGCCCGCAACACAGAAACACTCTTAATCACACTTACAGACACCATCCTCACAAGTCTGGATAAAAAACAACCAAGTCTTCTCATTCTCCTCGACCTTTCTGCGGCTTTTGACACTGTGAACCACGCCCATCTTTTAGATCGTCTATCAGACATCGGCATCAAAGGCACCGCCCTAAGCTGGTTCAAGTCATTCCTTCAGAACAGGACCTACAAAGTCAAAATCAACAGTGAAGAATCCCTACCTGTCTGCTCTACGTTGGGAGTTCCCCAGGGCTCTTCGCTATCCCCAACCCTCTTCAATATCTACCTCCTCCCTCTCTGCCATCTCCTCACTAGTCTTAATCTAATCTTCTATCTGTACGCAGACGACATACAAATTCTCTTACCAATTACCAAATCATTAAGCAAAACCCTCGAGTTTTGGGACACCTGCCTCAAGTCCATAAACAACCTTCTATCAAGCCTCAACTTGATCCTGAACACAAAAAAGACGGAATATCTACTTATCTCACACGACGGCAATTTCACACAGCTTAACCCACTTCCTGCAACCCTTCCCTCTTTCTCCGCCGAAGTCAGAAATTTAGGAGTCCTCATGGATAAACAACTCAACTTCAAAAGCTTCATCAATAACACCACCAAGGACTGCTTTTTCAAACTCCAAGTCTTAAAACGACTCAGACCTCTCCTCCACTTCCACGACTTCCGTACAGTACTTCAGGCAATCATTTTCTCAAAGATAGACTATTGCAACTCACTTCTGATCGGCCTCCCTGCAAATACTATCAAGCCATTACAGATGGTACAAAATGCCGCTGCCAGGATTCTAACCAGATCCAAAAAATGGGACCACATCACCCCCATTCTGAAGATCCTCCATTGGCTCCCTATCAATTTCAGAATACTGTTCAAAGTTCTAACCATCACCCACAAAGTGATTTCCAACATCACACCTTTGGATCTCAAATTCCCTCTCAGATTGCACTTACCATCCAGGCCGGTAAGAGCAGCATATAAAGACACCCTCCAGGTTCCCTTTCTAAAAACAACTTCAGGATTGAGAGCCCTCTCAGCGTCTGGTCCAAAACACTGGAATTCTCTCCCTCCAGACCTACGGCTAGAACACTGCCCGGTTACTTTTAAGAAAAGACTCAAAACCTGGTTGTTCAATCAGGCCTTTTCCCATTCAGATAATCCTCTGAATTAAATTCCTCCCGTTCCCCAGCAGTATTACACCCTTACTATTCATTTATATCTCCTTAGTCAAAAATTTCATGTCCAGATTTTGCCCCTCTACTTAGCTCCTGTTGCCTTCACTTCGGTTCACATACCTAATCCTCACCCCACTAGCCGTTTATTATATTGTACAGTGACACCCTTATATGCCCCTCTGTTCCATGATTTCAATTTGGTGCAATACCTTAGCGTCAACCCCTAGTTTTCTGTTTCTTAGTTCAAGACCTAAGCCTAAGCCTCTGCGACCACGGATGTATTATATTTACTCTCTCTGGGACACTGTTTTCTGTACAAATGTTAAATGTTGTTCTGCTTGTTTGTTGGTTAATAAGATATTTTATTATTAGTTCTTTGTAATTGTTCACATTTGAAGCTCTGTTAATGTTCTATGTAATTGCTTTCATTTACCGAAGCACTGTTTTCTGTTCAATGTAAACCGAACTGATTTGTAAACCCTTACAAGAATTTCGGTATATAAAACTGTTAAATAAATAAATAAATAGCTAGTGGGAGAAATCTCTTTAGAAGATAAAACAGTGCCAAGAGTCTTTTAGTGTTCAAAGCTGAAATAAATCATAATCTACAGTGCAACCTGTTTAGTCAAGCTGTGTCTGATCCCTAGAGACCCTATGCACTAAGCATTTTCTTAAATTCGGTAGCAGGATTATTAATTTGATCTACATGGAAATCATGAGGTGAAATTTTTAATGCAGGCACAAGCAGTCCAGGCTCCCACATTGTGCATTTATATCAATAAATAAGCATTCCCCATAGACACAAAGAGGCCCATGCACTAAAGGACTTCTCTCATATTTGGAGTAACTTTCAAAGGAGTTACACGTATAAATATAACATACTATCATAGCAATTTTCAAAAGCCATTTACTCGAGCAAATCCTATGGACAATTCAATGGGATATATCGGAGCAATTTTCAAAAGCCCACTTACACGGGTAAAGTGCATTTATAAACGTAAACCCAGTTTTACTCGAGTAACTGCTTTTTAAAATCAGGCCCTTTGTGTTTATGGAAAATATTCTTTCTATGGGGAAGATTTCTAAAAGGTTTATCCAGCTAACTTTGGAAGTTAGTTAAAAATTCTTCCCCACCAAACAGATCTACTAAATGTGACTACATAAAATTGCAAGGAGCACACATTTAGCCAATTAGAAAAAGGACAGCTCTGGAGATGTGCCCAGGATAGGTTTTCAATGTAGCTGGTTAGTGCAGATTTACAGTGCTAGCAGGCTAAATTTAACAGAACAACTCCAGTCGCATAAATAGCAGCTTAAATCTAGACCAGGATAAATGTTGTCTGATTAAATTTAGATGACTTTTCAGCTTCAAACTAGCTGTTTAGGTTTGGCTCCAAATTTGACTGAAGATAACCAAGTAAAATGACTGAGTTATCTTACCCATTCAGTGGTCTCTGAAAATTGACCTGATTAAGGGCCCCAAATGGTAAAAACCCTTTAGCACATAGGACCCTCAACATTTTGGAAATAATTTTCAAAGGAGTTATACATTTAAATGCAACATATTAACATTGCAATTTTAAAAGATGTTTATGCACGTTTATTTAACGTTCTGCACCTGGTGAAGTGAAAGGGAACTAAAGGGCTTTTGTTATCCCTTGATGCTGATTAAGCATTCGACAGAGTGTCCTGGCCCTTCAAGTTTGAAGTTAAGGTCACGGTGGGCATCCCCGATAAATTTGTGGGCTGAGTAAAGGCTATGTATGCCCGTCCCAGAGCAAAATTGTTAATCAATGGGCACGTAACCTCTTTTTTTAAGATAACCAGAGGGGGCCCAGCAAGGTTGCCCCTTGTCAACTTTATTATTCAACCTGGTTATTAAACCTTTGGCCCAGGCCATAAGACAACATCATAATATCAAAGGTGAAACTCTAGGTGGGTGGGAACAAATCATTTCCCTATATGCAGACGATGACCTCGCCCAGTCCCTATATGCAGACCAGTCCTCGGGAGTCAGAAACAGCATTACTTGACCTGCTTCGGGTTTTTGGGACTCTCTCTGGCTATCAAATAAATTTAAATAAATCTGAGCTTTTCTTTTTCAATGGCCGTATTCCCCTTCCAGATTGCCTTACCGGATTCCAACAAATTGCAGAGGGTTTTAAACATTTAGGGATCCATGTCACTTGCAACTTAAATTCTTTATATGCTGCCAGTTATGGTCCTGTATAAACCAAATCAAGGAAGATTTGGCCAGATAGAGTCGCCTTACTCTTTCTTGGGCTGACCTCTCATCAAAATGAATATTCTACCAAAACTGTTATATCTATTTCAACATCTTCCCTGTTCGGTGCCAGCAAAGATTTTTGCAGAGCTGCACAAGTTGATAGCTCAAGTTATCTGGAGCACCCATAGAGCTCGGATAAAATTAGGTCAGCTCTGGTTACCTAAAGCACAAGGGGGAATGGCCCTTCTGAATTTACGGCTTTATTACTGGGCCTGTAGTATACTGTGCTTGCACAACTGGCTAAATGGGGGGACAGCCTCATGGCATGCTTTGGAAAAATTACAGGACGAACTGGTTAATTCAGCTATGCTGCCTTTTCTCCCCCCCCCCCCCCCCGGGTCTCTGGAGGTCTGAAAAATTTGTCGCCAAAGCCTCATAATAGCTCATACTATGTTGATTTGGGGAGAAGTTTGCAAGTATTTGGCACCGAAAAGGGATTTACTTTCCCCCATAGCCCCTCTTTATGAAAACCCTTTACTATCTGTGGCCACTTACTCCTCGCAGTATAAGACCTGGAGAGCCGAAGGGCTATTATTTATCTCACAATTATGGGAAGATGATACCTTTCTGTCTTTTGCTGACCTTGTGGATGAATATGATTTGGATACCAATTCTGAGATCGCCTATAGGCAGTTAAAAGACACTCTAGCCTGCCACTTTCCTGTAAATAACCATTTAAGACGTCTCAAAGGAGTGGAATTATTTTTGATAGATCCGGAGACTCCCTATAAAGGTGTTTCTGTGGTTTACAGAAACCTATTGAAAGATAAATATGGTTCCCTTACAACTCCCCGCTTGATAACACATTGGAACTCATACCTGGGTTTAAATTTGGGCCCACAGGCTTGGAAGAGCATATGGCTCTCCGCCCATCACACTACCATTTGTGCACGCCGCACAGAGCTCATGATTAGACTGCTTCACAGGACATACCGTACTCCGGTATATTATGTGGACAACAGGGCACCTATTAGCATATGTGGTGGTCTTGCCCATTTGTAAAACAGTTTTTGCCACAAGTGACTCAAGAAATATCCAATATTGTGAATCTTCCTATTCATATCTCACCATTATTGGGCTTACTGGGTAGATGGACGGGGTCTCTTATCCCTCAGAAACTTCGTAAGTTAGTGGGGCAACTGTTACTTGCAGCACGTTTTACTATAGACGCATTTTGGAAGTTTCATTCCACAATAAGACACTGGAAGGCTGATTTAGAAAAGCTCAGATTTGACTTGACAGGGGAATCATTCAAGTATCAGCAAAATATGGGGGATATACCACCAATACTATGGTCACATGGCATCCTCTGTTGTCTAGCTTGCTGACTCTAATATTCTTCTGTTGCATATTGTATGCATGTGTTATTGCTATTTTATATTGGTTGTGCCTGCTGATTTGTTGATTTCTAGGGGGGACTACATGGAATTCTGTTGAATGTTGTTGAAATATGTAAAAAAAAAGAGAGATCACGTGAGCCAGCGGGAGGAACGGCTGTGGGTTCCTTAGCTCCAGGTCCCGCTCCCCGATCTGCACCCATCCCCAGCTTTAATCGCTTTGGCATTTTAATTTAATTACCCTTACTACTCACTCTCACTGCCAGCACTCCTCGGTGGTGGTAATATGGCAACCAGGACGATTCGCAAGGACAAGGATCGGGAGAGGCCTAAGGGAGTGGATCCGCCATCTTCTCCGGATCACCCGCAGCCGGGTCAGCCGCCATCAGGTATAGATCTGGAGCACATTAAGACGGCGGTGGCGGCGGCGCTGGGGCCCGACCTTAAAGCGATAGGGGAGCAGATTGCGGACTTAAAGCAATCCCTGCAGGGTTTCGAGCCGCGTTTTGTGGAACTGGAATCGCGGGTGTCCGAAACGCAAGACGACCTCGTGCTAGCCCGACAGGATATAGACGCGCTCAAGGCCTCCGTGTCGCAGCAGGCCCAGAAAATCGACGATCTTGAGAATAGATCGCGTCGATCCAATATCCGCTTGATTGGGATGCCGGAGACGTTAAAAGATGCTGAACTGCCGGCTTATCTGGAGAAATGGATGACGGAACAACTAACTCTCCCTCAGACTAACGGCCCGCTGAGAGTGGAGCGTGCCCACCGTGTGGGCCCACGGCAGTCTGATGTCGCGCGTCCCCGACCCGTGATTGCTAAACTACTCAATTATGCTCACAAGCTGGATATTCTTCGGGCATTGCGGGGAGGGAGAAGCCTTCAAATAGACGGCAAAAACATCCTGGCCTTTCAGGATTTCTCAGTGGGCGTCTCTCAACAACGCCGTGCCATGGCTCCGTACTGTTCCAACTTAATCAACATGGGACTCAGGGTGACTCTGCTGTACCCGGCGCGGATGCGAGTAGTAACTGCCGGGGGGATCCGGTGGTTTGAGAAGCCGGACCAGGCGCGCACCTTTGTGGAAGAGTACAAGGCGACTACTTCGGTGACCCCGCGGGCTGTAGGAGGCGAACCGTGACCGGAAAGAGCTGCTGTGAGCGGAGAAGCAGCTGCAACGGGAGCGCTGTGATGGTTACCTACTTTGGTCCTGTTCTTGTTGTTTTTCAGATTCTTATATTTTATTTTTGTTTGGTTTTGTCTTGCTCATGTTGGTCCGCTCGACTAGTACTGCGCGATGGACCTTAGCGCGCTATTAACTGGTCAAGGGGCATCTGCTTAGCGGATTCGGAGAGGTTCCTGGATGGACCTGGGACCTACATTTTGTTTTTTTTGATTACCCCCTTTTTTTTTGCCTAGCCCTGCGGCGAATAGTAAGTCCGTTGGGAGCGCGGGAAGCGATACGTTGGCTTGTTTTCTTTTTTTATTTATTCTTTTATTCGCCCCATTGTTTTCCTTCGTGGTCCAACCTCGAAGGTTTCTTCACAGGTTTTTTTTTTTCCTTTCATTTTCACAAATAACGGTGCCAAAAGGAAGGAGGGCGGTCAGGACGATGGACACGGAAGAAAATGGTCCACTATTTCCTTTGCTTGTTTTTTTTTTTTTTTTTTAATTTTATTTGTGCAATTCGAACCGGGGCCTCATGCCTGTGAGTCACGGATGCTGACTGCAGGGGTTGTTATCCAGCGCCTTATTGTCTGCCAGTGCTGATTTTCATGTTATTAGCCTGGAGATGTTACCATTGTTTTTGGGTCCCCTTCTAGTCAATGACTGGGATGCCGCCTGCTGGATGGCCATCATGGATTGCTGATGTTCCATTGGGAATGACTACTGTAGGGGGTGGTTTTGTTTTTTTTCTTAATTTTATATGTATATTGTTCTAAGCAACAGTTTATTCGCTGGGATGTTGGGGGCGGGGGAGGGGGGCGGGGGGGGGGGGGGGGCGCCGGGAGCTCACCCGTGGAAGGGGTGGCTGCGTGATCTCTTAAACGCAACGTCATGGGAATTCTGCCCGCATGGACGCTGTGTTTCTAAGGGGCAGGGGCCTTGGGGGCGAGGGGGGGGTAGGGGTGGGTTGGGGATGGTGGGGGGGGGGGATAGGGGAAGGGGGGGGGGGGGGTGGGGCGGGTAAGGTGGGGGGTAGGGGAGGGGGGGTGGGGGATGGGTTTGCTTGGTATCAGTTTTGGTCCAGTTCTGATGAAAGGCTTCGTTCTGCTGGTGAACAGCCTAGTGGCGGGATGGCTCTGGTCTGGACTCCTGCTGGGAGAGTTCAGATCTGTTTGCGGATCATATTACTGCTTCAAATGTTTGGATTTCTCATGACTCTCTAATACCCATACCCGTTTAGTATCCTGGAACGTTGGTGGCGTGCACTCCCCTGTTAAGCGCACTAAAATCTTGACTCACCTTCAAAGAAAGGGAGCGCTGGTGGGCTTCCTTCAGGAGACCCACCTCACGGATGCAGAACATCTTAAATTACGTAAAGAATGGGTGGGACAAGTGGCATATGCATCGGCGACTTCTAAATCTGCCGGGGTGGCGATTTTGTTTCATAAAACTCTCCCAATTCACATAAAACAGGAAATTAAAGACCCGGAGGGTCGCTTTATTATTGTAGTGGCTGAGTTGTTTCATAGGCAGATAGTTTTTTGCAATATATACGCCCCAAATGTGTATAGTGCCTCATTCTTTCAGACGATATACAGGCATCTGGTGCCTTATTTGGCCGACCTCCTTCTTGTGGGAGGAGATTTCAATACTATAAGGAACCCCCAGGTGGATTCATCGCAAGCGCGCAGACGCGAGTATGGGATGGGGAAGGGTCCCGGGATGTTGGAATCCACGTTACATTTGGTGGATGTTTGGAGACTTCTTAATCCTGCTGTCAAGGAATTTACCCATTTGTCTAGGGCGCACGCGACCTATGCTCGCTTAGATTATATACTGCTGAGTGGGCACGCCTTTCATTTGGTAGCAGAGGCCGGCATTGAAGATATTCTTATATCTGATCATGCGCCAGTATGGGTGGACCTGCAACTTGCACCCCCGAGTGGGGGAGCTCGGCAGTGGCGCTTTCCGTATTATCTGGCAGAAGACCAAGCTTTTCAGAAGTTTTTGTCGGAGCGGTGGTCGGATTTTGCTACTCTTAATGAGGCGCATAAGGATGACCCTTCTCTGTTTTGGTATACGGCTAAAGCGGTCATACGGGGGGACATCATTTCCTATGTTGCCCATCGTAGGAAGTCTATTAATAGTCAAATCCTGCGCCTCACAGATCAAATGCAGCGGGTAAAGCGTCAGTTATTGCGGAGCAATACGGCTGAGCTTCGTGCTCAGTATCACTCTCTCCAATGCACGTTAAATACGGTATTACATTCCCGTGCAAAAAAAAGTATATTGTATTATCAATATCAACTGTACCGATATGGTAATAAATCGGGGAAGATGTTGTCCCACTTGATTCGCTCGGCCAGGGGGGCGCGGTTTGTAGCGGGCTTAAAGAATGAGTCGGGGCAGGTTGAAACTCGTACTCAAACCATCTTGAGACGATTTCGAGCTTATTACGACAAATTGTATCAGGCGGGGGAGTGGTCTGGGGAGAAATGTAGTCAGTTCTGTGATACCTTGTCTTTGCCTACTCTCACCCCGGAACAGCAGCAGGTGCTTAATGCCCCGATAACGGCCCTTGAAATTAAGGGGGGGATACTGAACTCAAAAAAGTTGAAGGCGCCCGGTCCGGACGGTTACACCGCCGAGTTTTATAGATGCGTGCTGGACCAGATCTGTGACCCCTTGCAGAGGTTTTTTTCGGCCTTGGTTGATGCGGGCAGCTACCCTCCTCAGATGAATAGGGGTGGATTTTCAGAGCCCTGCTCGCGTAAATCCGCCCAAAACCAGGCGGATTTATGCGAGCAGGGCCCTGCGCGCCGGTAAGCCTATTTTACATAGGCCTACCGGCGTGCGCAGAGCCCCGGGACTCGAGTAAGTCCCGGGGTTTTCGGAGGGGGCGTGTCGGGGGCGGGCCCGAACCGCGCGGCGTTTTCGGGGCGTGTCGGGAGCGTTCCGGGGGCGGGCCCGGGGGCGTGGCTATGGCCCGGGGCAGCCCGGGGGCGTGGCCGCGCTCTCCGGACCCGCCCCCAGGTCGCGTCCCGGCGCGCAGGAGGCCCGCTGACGCGCGGGGATTTACGCCTCCCTCTGGGAGGCGTAAATCCCCCGACAAAGGTAAGGGGGGGGTTTAGACAGGGCCGGGCGGGTGGGTTAGGTAGGGGAAGGGAGGGGAAGGTGAGGGGAGGGCAAAGGAAAGTTCCCTCCGAGGCCGCTCCGATTTCGGAGCGGCCTTGGAGGGAACGGGGGTAGGCTGCGCGGCTTGGTGCGCGCCGGCTATACAAAATCCATAGCCTTGCGCGCGCCGATCCAGGTTTTTAGCAGATACGCGCGGCTCCGCACGTATCTACTAAAATCCAGCGTACTTTTGTTTGCGCCTGGAGCGCAAACAAAAGTAGGCTATTCGCGCTCCTCTTAAAATCCGCCCCATACTGCGCACATTACATTACTGGTTAAGCCGGGGAAAGACCCGCAGAAGGTGGACTCCTACCGGCCCATTTCTCTGATCAATTACGATCAGAAATTCATGGCAAAAATTTTAGCCGATAGGTTGGCAAGATTCCTTCCAGGCTTGGTGGGGGAACATCAGGTGGGATTCGTGCGAAAACGCTATGGGCTGACTAACATTAGAAAGATTCTTACGGCCCTCGCTCTCTGTCATTATACCAATACTCCATCCCTTCTGATAAGCTTTGACGCGGAAAAGGCGTTTGATAGGGTGGAGTGGCCTTATCTTTTTTCTGTGCTCCAACGTATGGGGTTTGGGGGATTTTTTCTTCAGGCCATACAGCTGCTTTATTCCCGACCACAGGCGGCGCTATTGGTGAATGGAGAGTGCTCGGCACCTTTCTACATCCGACGGGGTACTCGTCAGGGCTGTCCCCTTTCTCCTTTACTATTTGTTTTGCAAATGGAGCCGCTTCTCCTGACCATCCAACAGACGCCAGGCATTCGGGGGATTCGCTTATATGATTCGATCTTTAAAAGCGCCGCTTTTGCGGATGACCTTTTGGTGTATTTAACGAATCCGCAGAAGTCCCTCCCAATTCTTTTGGAAAAAATGGATGCTTTTGGGGGGTTTTCCGGGTTTCGGTTGAATCAGGGGAAGTCCGTGGCGATGGCATACCCTGACTCCCTGTGGGAGGGTTGGACCGGTGTGTTTCCCTTCCAATGGGCTACTCGAGAAATCCGCTATTTGGGAATCCGTATTACGGTTAACCCCGACCTGATTTATGCAGCGAATGTCCCCTTGCTTTTACAGCAAATGCGAGATATGCTCCATCGCTGGGGCCCTCTTCCTCTTTCTATTAGTGGAAGGGTACATCTTTATAAGATGGTGGTGCTACCCAAGTGGCTCTATCTTTTGCAGAGTTTACCTCTTTCTATTAAACGGTCAGTCAGGGTTTCTCTGGAACGGGCCCTCGGGACGTTCCTGTGGAGGGGGAAGAGGGCTCGTCTGCCCCTAGCCTGGCTGCAGTGGCGTTGGGGGGATGGCGGTTTAGGGGTCCCAAATTTATACTTATACAATCTAGCTTGTAATATGCGCATTATTCGGGACTGGATTAAGGGGGAGGCAACCTATACTGACCTAGAGGCGGATAAGGCATTGATAAATCCCATTGCTCTTACATATGCTCTGCAGGCGGAACGCTCTCGGTTAGCTTATGTCTTTACTCAATCTGCGAGCCTGAGTCCGATTCGTAGTGCGTGGGTGGCACTTACTAAGAGGTTGCACCTTCCACGCATTTGCGCTTATTTACTTCCTGTAGGGGGGAATCCTGATTTCACTCCTGGTATGCAATCCCAGGTTTTCAAGCAGTGGCACGATCTGGGTATCATTTACTTGGGGCACCTCTTTCATACAGAAGGACGCAGGCTTAGCTGGCCTGAACTCCGGGAGCTTTATGGCGTGAAGGGTCGGGAGGTGTTCTCGTATTTGCAACTGGCGCATTACTTGAGCTCCTTACCGCCCGCCTTTCTACAGCACAACCTGTTTCAAAAACTGGAAAAGATGTTGCAGCTGTCCCAGGTTCGAGCTCCCTCTATCTCTTTTTATTATAGGTCCTTAAGTGCGGAGAGTAGTGATGATGTTTTTGCAGTATTGGCTGCCAGGTGGAATCGGGATGGGGAAATTATTGTGACAATTCCAATGCTGCGCTCCTGCTATCAGGGGGTGTCCCGGATCTCGAGTAATAGCGTTTATAGAGAGATGCAATATAAATTTTTGGGGCGGGCCTACATTTCGACCCAGAGGGCTTTTCAGCAACGCTTAGTGGTGTCGGACCATTGTCACAGATGCCCGGGTTGCGTTGGCACGTTAACGCATGCCTTTTGGTCTTGCCCGGGGGTCTTGAGGTTTTGGACACAGATTGCTAAGTATTTAGCGGGGATTTTGGGGGTCTCTATCCCGATTGCCCCTATTTGGCTGATGTTTGGCTACATTCCCGCATTGCGAATTCGGGATCCGGGCACCCGCCTGTTTATTCAAAAAGCGGGAGTGGTGGCGAAGAGGGTTATCTTATTGCAGTGGAGAGAGGTCGATCCACCCTCCTTTTGGGTGTGGAGAAACCTCCTATATACTATGATGCATATGGAGTCCCTTTCATCACGGGGGCCTCCTCGGTTGCGGACCCGGTTCTTGGAGGTCTGGGAACCTTATGTACAAGCTCTCCCCCATCGGGCCAGGAGTCGAGTTCTTAACTTTTGAGGTCTTGAGGACATTCTTCGGTGGCGGCGTCTTTCATTCTGAGTGCCACCGGATCATGGACGATTCTGCTAATTGGAGGAACTGGACACTATGTTTGTGGGATGCGTAGGGGGGAGGGGGACGGGGGGGGCGTGGGGGGACGGGATGGGGGGTAAAGGGGGGGGGGGTTGCCACTGATTCTATTGTTCTCACGTTGTTTGTTGTCAGTTTGCTGGGACCGGGTGCAGAACAAACCCGGTCCTGGATGTTTTGTATACTTGTAATTTGTGAAAAGCAATAAAATTGTTTAAACATAAGAAAAAAAAAAAAATGTAAAAAAAAAACAATTTTATAAATAAAGAGTTATGAAAAAAAATCCATTTATGCACATAAAGTGCACTATTGACAATTCAACAGCATATATTATAGCAATTTTCAAAAGCCCACTTACACAGGTAAAATCTAGTTTTAAGCGCGTAAATGTTTTTTTTTAAATCAGGCCCTGAGATTTTTAACTTATACTGCTGAACATCTTGCCAGCAAAGCAGCACAAATGTATTTTATGTCATACTGAGCTGCAACCTGTGAGAGTCAATCATGCATTACAGTGCATCAGAGTGGTTCAGAAATGAATTACCACAGAAATAATAGTGTTACTATAAAAAGAAACTTCCATCTAACTAAGAATCAGTAGGTCAGGCTCCTCGAGGAGTCATGGTTATTTATAGATACAAGGCTGTATATTTTGACTGCATTTATTATTTATTCAGAAACCTCTTCTTGCTTGTTGCATTGCTTTAACAGATTCGTAACAAATGTAGCTTTTTGTTTCTACTATTCAAGTATGGTTCAATAAATCTAATGCATGCTAACTGGCTCACTAAACTTGATTTGCTGGTAAAGATCTGATTGATATGTCTCCTAAAAGACATCCTAAGAGATAGCAGCATGAAATTTCTATCTGAACACACAGGGGGGAAATGTTCATACCAGCCTCATAGCTGCAAAGCGTGTAGCTATCTTATACCCATGGTCCTTGCACCAATCTTCAAAGAAAAAGTATGTTATGTACTTTAACTTTGAAAATTGCCCAAAGAAAAATTCCCCTTCGAGATTTGCACTGGTATAGTTTTGAAAATCCAAAAATGATGCATATTGGGTCTCCCCCAACCTAATCCCACCCAGGGAACATTTCCATTATAATGTGGGCAAAAGTATACAGGTTGTGAAACTCTGCGCATACTTTTCCCTGCACACAGTGGGGCCGATGTAATAAGCAGCACTAAGCTTACAGCATGTTTTCACTCGCAGGCGCTTAATATTAATTTATTCACTCCTTCACTTACTATCAATTGGTCTCTTCACTGTCACATGTCAGTGAAAGGACCAATCAATCCCCTTTCAGAAGACTGTCCTGAAAGGGGATTGGTCCTTTCACTGTCATGTGTTAGTGAAAAGGATCAATCGGGAACAGCCCTGCCAGAGGACATTCTCTGGCAGAGATTTCTGGGTGGGGAGGGGGAATTTTGTGTTGGTCGGGGAGGGGGGGGGGGGCGGGGGGAGTCAGCAAGGGCATTTTATTTTCTGAAACCATGTATCAACACATTATAGTGAATGATTAATTTCATCAGGTTGGTACAAGAGAGAGAGAACCCCGGGGTCTAGATCCATACCCGAACCTCTTGGCATGCCGGGCCAGACTTTAGGGAGGGGGAATGCTTGGCATACTGGGGATGGGTAAGGAGGGACTATTTGTTTCCGGGGTAATAAAAAGCAAGCCTTTTCAGTTTAGTGCGCTTTGATTATGTTTGATCTATTTGCATATCATTTGGATGATGCATCCCAAGGGAACCAGCAATTTTAGTGCACATGTCAAATAAAACCTGTGCTAAAATGTAACTATGATTTTAGCATGGATTTTATTATATTGTCCCCAGGGTGGACAATTTTTTTTCCCCAGCAAAATCTCTTTAATAATTGCTCTCGTAGATGCTAGTAGCATTTCTGTCAGAGCAATGAGGGAAGTCCATCCAGTAGCAGGGAAGAGCAAGTTCTCCTGCTGGCTCCCAGAATAGATTTATTACTGCTAATGGATTCAAACTGGAGATACTTAGATGAAAAGCATTAATTCCCAGGAAAGAAGGGGCTTAAAATCAAATGCACAAATGCAGGAAGAGCAAAGCACAGGGTTGTGCCAGCTGAAAAATTTCAGTTATTTTGTTTTTGTTTCATTGAGGGAGAGGGTTCCCAGCCAGATTTTGTTTAATTGGTGTGGGCTTTTTTTGTTTCTATTTTTTCATTTTGAGACACAATGCATGCTATTTCTGAATAGTGCACGCTATTATAAAATAACATACACTATTCAAATATAGTGCTCATTATTGGAAAATAACATACTTTATTCAGAATAAGTGGCATTGATTCCTGAGATGAAAAACCTCTAAATCCCGGAGGGGGGGTTTGAGCCACCAGTGATTTTGTAATGATCCAAACCAAAAAAGGACTTTTTTGCTTTGGATTCCTTATTCGTTTCAAATACCCATTTCTAGCAATGCAAGTTGTGGTAAATGCTTGATTAGGACCCCAAAATATGTTATCATCCACACTGGAACAAATTAATTAAACCAACAGGAAACTGCTTCAAAGCAAGGAAAGACTAATTATGCCTTACAACAAATGCAAAAGAAATAGAAGCACAGCTACCACATGATAAGAAGGGGAATAAGTGGCAGAGAAATAAAATAAAATAAGCAAAATTAAAGGTCAGAAAATGATATACTTGACCTAACAAATCAAGTGATAAGAGAAATCTATGACTATATATAATTTTAAAACATTAAAGGATTAAAAATCTTTAATATAATCATAAATATCAAAACATTTCAATGTAAACAGTTATTGTAAATAATATAAAATACCATATAAAAATACCACATAAAATATGAAAATCTGTTCACAAAAACATATTAAAAAGAAGTCCTGACATGGCTGTCTTCATGTTTCTGCAATCATTGCCTGTGTCAGAGGAACCTTATAAGGTGAAATACAACAGAACCTTCTCTTCTTAAGAACAAATGTATTCTGTATTTTTTAGAGCTGGAAATTCAAAAGGCGAGTGAAATCCAAAGGATCAGCTTTAGTATGCCTTCATATATTGCTTGGATCAAGTAACTCAGCATAGCCCCCACACAAGCAATTCTTTAAAACTAAGGGCATACTCAGTAACAAGGCTGAGTTTCTGACTCATTCTCTCAATCCTGGCATGGATTCTCTGAAGAAGGGAAGGATTTGCCTCCAGAGCCCAAGGAATATTGCTGATGAAATACCACAAAGAGAAAATGGACAAATGGGTTGCAAAACTAACGGTCTTTACTGAATGGTATGGAATATGGAAAAATGGTAAATTTGTAGAGTCTTTGCTTTACAAATCCCAATACAGGTACAAAAATGCAAAGTGGGTCACTGATTCTTGCTGAGTTGCCCTCCTGGGTTTCCCTCTCTTCTTTAGTGCATAAATCTCTCCAGTACCTCTTCTCCCCTCTTCCTCCCGAACTCTAGCGGACTCTTGGTCATCTTAATTTCTAGGGATCCAACTGCCCAGTTTTCGACCGGTCAGCCCAGTTTTGCAGCCTGTTGTACAGTGTCCAATTACAAGGATAACCGGACACTGTAAAACCCGGTCAGGCAAGGCCAGGGGCAGCGCTCCAATCACCTGCCTGTTTCTGGGACTTGGTTTGACTCTCCTCCTGCCCCTCCTCTCCCACAGCTGTGCCTCACTTGTTGCTAGTTCACTCTGTCTTCCTAGGAGTCGCAGAGGAAGAGGAGAGTCGAACCAAGCCCCAAAGACAGGCAGGCAGAATCTGCCTATGAAAAAATCAATGCTTGAATTCAAAGGGAAAAAGAGGGGGGTGGCTGTGGCTGACCGGGCCCCCAGCTCCCCTCCCCCCAAGTGACCGCTCCTGTTCCACGGAAAAGTTGACAACCCTACTGGAAATAGAGCTAGGGTTGCCAACGTTTCCACAGACACTGGACTGATGTGGGGTGCCCTTCCCCTCTCCCTCATTTGTATAAATTAGCATAAAATGAAGAAATACAAAAACATCAATATAATAAGAGCAAGAGGAAATGGCTGGTGGCAGTTGAGAAGGGAACTCTCTAATTCCCAAACTTTCCCATCTTTCCTTCTCACTCACCTCTTCTCATGCACATCTCCTTCTCTTTCCTCCCCTCTTACCTTTTTCCTTCTTTCTCACTCAGCCCCTTTCCTTTCACTCTCCTCACTCACTTGCCTTTTCTTTCCCTCCCTTCTCACTCAATCACCTTCCCTCACTCACCCTATCCTCTCCCAACTCATTAATTCCTCTCTTCTCACCCCTTCCTGCTCATTCACTCCTTCCACCCTTTTCCTCCTTTCACCCCTCTTCTCACTCTCTCATTGACCCTCTCTTCTCACCTCCTTATCCCGTCACTCTCTCTCACCCTTTTCCCTCTGCTCTTTCACACTTACTCCTCTTCTTCTTCCTAAAGCCCTTTCCTCCCATTCAGTCCACGTCTCTTCCTCTGGCTGTACAAGTCTTCCTTTTCTTTCTGTTGGTGAGGTGGAAACTCCATTGACATGAAACCATCAACGATGCTCTGAGATTCTTCTGCTGGCCCATGGTTGGTGGGAACCCCGTGGGAATGAGACTCTCAGCAAGCCTGCGGTCACGTCATTGAGCTGCACTACCATGAAGTTCCTCTGCAGGCCCATGGCAGGTGTGAACTTGCTGCATGTCACCCTCGGGGGCTCTTCTAGGCTGCGAGTTCTGAACTGGGGCTCTTCTTCCAGTCTGGGGCATCTGAACTTGGTGGGTTTTTGACTTGTGGCAAGGTTGAGGCAGACCCCACAGGAGCGTTTTGGGGAGCACTTTTTTGCTGCTTCCAAAATGCTGCCACCTGAGGCGGTCACCTCACTCTGCCTAATGATAGAATTGCCCCTGGCTGCAGGACACCAGGAAGCCACAAAACATTGAGAATCGCTGTTCTTGGTTTCTGCTGCCTGCTTTGACTGGATTTTACAGTGTCCAGTTATACTTGTAACTGGACACTGTACAACTGAGGGGAAAACTGGACTGTCCAGTTCAAAACTGCGTAGTTGGTCATCCTAAATAGAGCACTGGATGGGTGGCTCACTCCTTCTCTCCTTCTCCTACACATCTGGTCACCTCCTCCTCTAGATATAACTAGACTTCCTACAGTAACTCTAGTTATATTTTTCATCCATTATAATGACTATAAATCTTTAGTGATGTCAATTTTACTATCAATACCTCAGAATGTTTCTGTAACCCTACCCCCCCTAAACCCCACCTCACCTTCTGAAACCCACCCTGATTCGAAGTGCCTCTCTACAGTGGTGCATATTTATAGACTGTCAGACTGACTCTATATATAGGTGTGCTCTCTTACTCTCTCATATCAGTGTGCAAAGTGAAAATTTATCATGCCGTGCAGAAAGTAGGAGTTGCGGGAGTAGGGTAATTAGCCTTATCATGCTATATTTATAGCATTTTGATAAATCTAGGCTGTAGTTTGATGAAAAACCTGAATCTCATCGCAAATGAAGAAATAGACCTGCTAGTGAAATGGTTGGGGAGCATTTCTTCAGAACGTGTGAAAAGGTTAAGGTCAGTGCACATTGACAATCCCTCAGCAGGTCTGGCGACGATGTGGAAAAGAATTGAACAGTAATATGGCAGTACTAAAGTCACTGAAGATGCTCTCCTCCAAAGAGCATTTTGTATGTTGGTTTATATGCAGCTTAGATCCTCAGTTTAGGTGGCAGATAAATAAATGAATAAATTGAGAGCTTTCCAAAAATGTCAGAGTCAATCATAAGCTAGAAGAATTTGGAAATGTGCTTCTAGATCTGGAAGTGACTAAGGCTGATCCATATCTTCCAGACATCAGTTTTTTTGGACACTGCTCATAGTATGAAGTCAATTGTACAAAACTGCCACACAGCTTGTAATAAAAGTGGGTTTCCCTAAGTTTAAGATATAAAGTAGAGAATGACCTTGTTTTTCTTCCATTCACACTTTTCTCCAGGTTAATTCAGGACCAAGCAGTGACAAGAAATGATCTGATTTTTAGACTTGGTGCATTAGATGACATCACAGACATGATCAGTGTAACCCACCCTCAAAACAGAAGATCAACTAAAAGGTATGATAACACAAAAAAAACCACATACCTGTACACAAGACAGAGGTGTTACCCACAATGTCCGCACCTCTTGCATCCCTCTCCATAAAAAACAAGAGGGTAGAGTAGATAGACACAAAATATCTCACCCTGTAAAGAAATGCTAAGGCTCTAGGGAAAAAACTCTAACAGAGCATAAAAACTTGATCAAAGAGTATGGAATCTGTTACAGATGCTGCTCTTCAACAAGCCCCCTCTCTAAAGATTGTAGGGCAATCATTAAGGGGCCAATGCAATAAGCAGCGCTAAGCCTACTGCGGGTTTTTACTCTCATTTTTAACATGGATTTTTGGTGCTAAGGTAGGGCTGGTATGTAAATAGGGCTTTGGTACCCAAAACACCTGCACTAAAAATACCCACAGCAAGTTTAGCATGGATGCATGCAAACTGCAGGGTGATAGCTTAATTAGATATTACCCTGCAATGCTAGGAGGCGCGCTAAGCAGGAGGCTGCCTAGCAAGTCTCATACCATTGCAGAAATAAACCAAGGAAATGTGCAGGATATATTGAATGTCCACATGGAGTTCAATGGTAATAATTTATATTTACTTAATCCGGCAACTCTACAGTGTTATCATAGACAATCTTGTATACAAGCGGGTCCCCCGACATGGACCCGTGTTTCGCCACGAGGCTTCGTCGGGAGGGACAGAGGAAAACTTTATCAATTCTGGGGAAGTAAAGGGTAAATACAAAAAGTAAATACAGGCAGTATAACAGCGTAGACGCAAAAACAGATGGGAACGGCGTATTTTAAACAGCAAACTAAAATAGACACCAAGGCTTTACTATGAACTGAAAAGGGTAAGATGCAATTGATGACACCATCAGAGGATCTAGGTTGAGGTGCATCTTACCTTTGCATCTTACCCTTTTCAGTTCATAGTAAAGCCCTGGTGTCTATTATTCGTTGCTACTGGTCTCTGTTGTCCATGCATAATATGTTTAGATGTCCTCTCCGGTTCACTTTCCATAGGGGTAGAAATTTGCGAGATTTGCTAGTCCATTCCGAATTATCCCCACCATCCCGCTCCCCTTCTTTTTTTTTTTTTTTAATTTTTAATTTTGCTTTTTCAAATATAACAATAACAATCATTTGAATACAGATATCCAAGGCAAAAAAAATATATAATTACAATAATATTACCACCATCAAGGTACATCTTATATTCAAAAAAGGAATATAATATAAAAGTAATAGCTCATAAAGGCAGATGAAAAGGAGCAAATCTTAGAAAAGGTAATCCAAGAGGAAAATAAACTCCCCTCCCCCCCAGAAAAACAATTGAAATTATTGAGTTCAACTGATATCCTTAATTACTTACCCACTGATTCCTCAGCTATATTCTCTTGGGTAATTGAATCAAGAAACACGCAGAGCTGCGATGTTTCAAAAAAGATATATTTCTGTTGCTGAATAACAACTTCACATTTACAAGGGAATCTCAACATTTTTCCTCCTTTTGCTTCTATCTCTGATCTCAGGCCTAGGAATTATTTCCTTCTATCCTGCGTTAATTTAGAAAAATCAGGATAGATCCAGATTCTGTCCCCATGAAAATTAGCCATTCGATTGCGCATATATGATCTAAAAACTGCTTCTCTACTGCAAAAGAGAAGGATACATGCAAAACTGATCTATTCGTTATGATAGTATTTAAATCTGATTCTATCACTCCTGTTAAATTCAGGGAATTTTCTCCTAACATATTTCTACCAGGAGGATTGCCTCTTGGTGGTGCATAATATATCTTTGAGACAGTAGGGATAGCTTGTTGAGGCAACTTTAGAACTTCCACTAAATACTCTTTGAACAATATCATAAGGGGAAATAAAATCGTGCTTTGGAAAATTTAATACCCTAAGGTTTAAATATTTCAATGTATTTTCTAATGTTTCAAACCTCTTTTCATAGACTATCTCTGCTTTCACATATTTTTGCTGAAATTTTTCCATCTTATCTATTCTCCTCTTTGACATCAAAATTTGATATAGAAAGTTCAATATTCTTAAAACATTGATTAGAGTCCATTGTGATTTTAGTTAAATTTATTACTGCTGTCTCCAAAGATTTTATAGCACCCCAAAGAGTGTCCATTATTATTTCTGTAGGCTTAATCAGGACTGAAATGGGCTCCCCATTGCTTCTGATTCAGATTCTCCCAATGTAGCTGGAACTCCTTCTCTCGTCTTGTATCAGTGGTGATAATTTTAAGAAATCAGGAGCAATATTAAGAGGTGGAGGAGGAGTGCTCGATGCACCGGGGCTCAAAGATATTTCGGCAATTAAGGCTGGTGCTTGCTCTCCACCAGTACTTACAATGGCCAAGTCCACCAGTTGTGATCCTGTTGTAGTGGTAAGAAACGGGAAGGTTCCAGTACAGGGTTGGGAAGGTTCCAGTACAGGGGAAGATGTAGCTATCTCGCTGACTTTTGCCTTCCGTTTTGTGTGAGGCATCTTATTTAAGGTAAAATTCGTATTGTTAGCCTTCAGATTGCTTCTTAACCCCATTCCTCAATATAATTTCTGTACTGCCTTCATAAGTTAATGGAGGCTTCAGATAGAGAGTCAAAGATGTTTAATTAAGTACTTACTATCAGATGTTAAAATCCTTCCCATTTATTACCCGGTCTTTGACTTTCAATTCCAACAATGTTTCAGCAAACCCGCCCGCCCCTTTGGCGCGCGCGGCTTCAGTGACGCGCCAGCACGTTGATGCGCCGGGAGAGGTCAGGGCTTATACCTCTCACTAGTCCCGGTCTGATGACATCAGCCAATGCGGAAGTCCTTTTATGGGCCAGGAAGCTCCCGTTCCCACAAAAAAACAAGAAAAAATCATCAGGTAATAAAGCAATGTTCCTCCCTGTCGGCACTTCCTCTCACCTCCACCTCCTGCTCCCCTTCTTTTTAAGTGGCCACAACCCTGTGGAGGTTGTTCAGTGTGCACCTTATAATTATAGCTGACTTACTTTACCTATCCTAAATCCAATAAAACATATCCGCTACATTTTAGTTCAAATTGTTCAACATCAGGTGTGATTTACATTATTCTGTGCCCATGTCAAAAGATTTACATGGGCAAAACAACAAGGGCTATCAAAACTCGGATAATCGAGCACAGATCTAGCCTTCATAATCTTCGTGAAAATACTCCTCTATGGTAGTCCCACATTGGATTGACCAATCACATGACATTTTGGATCTATGGTTCTTTGTAATTGATGTGATATCTCCTCCACATCGTGGGGGAAATTTTTCAGAAATCTTGATCCGGAGGGAACAAAGGTGGATTTTTAATTTGAACAGTCTGATACCTCAGGGTTTGAATAAGGAAATTGAATGGCGCTACTTTATTTAATCTGTTTTATTTCAGGTCCCCCCTTTCCGCTTCTATTCTTTATATTAGTTCTCTCTCATGTCCATTTTGCCCTTACTCCTTCTGATTGGTTGCTGAAATTCGCGCCAATTTTTTCATGTTAAATGGCCGCCCGGTACATGTTACTTTTGCACTCCCAGTTACTCTATGTTGAAAACATTACAGGTATGCTTTAAGGTTATTTTAGTTTGCTGTTTAAAATATGCTGTACCCATCTGTTTTTGCATCTACGCTGTTTATACTGCCTGTATTTACTTTATGTATTTGCCCTTTACTTCCCCAGAATTGATAAAGTTTTCCTCTGTCCCTCCCGACGCAGCCTCGCAGCGAAACACAGGACCGTGTCGGGGGACCCGCTTGTTTACAAGATTGTCTATGATAACACTGTGGAGTTGCAGGATTACGTAAATATAAATTATTACCATTGAACTCCGCATAGACATTCAATATATACTGCACATTTCCTTGGTTTATTTGTATATTGTGTGTAGTTTTGCTCCCGTTGTGGTTTTGGAATTCATACCATTGCAGGAAATTTAACACCTTTTCAGACACAGGCCCATCTAAATCAGTTTTACCTCCGAGAGCGGTTGACCTATGCCCACCCTCATTCCCCCCAATGCCACATCAGATCCTACCACTTGGACAGAGGATGAGGGATTCTCCTGTACCAGCTGTTTAGTCAATTGCATCTGAGTCTCTGCTTGCTGTTGAAGCTGCTGTTGCTGCTGCTGCTGTAACACTATCTGGCTCAATTTTTGTTGGTTCAGTAAGTTTTGTTGCTGTTGCTCTTCTGACAGTCAAGCCAGGAGCTTTTCTGCATCCATTCTTCTCCTGGATTCCAAAAGAAAACAAAATGACACCAGAGTACGGTTCTTTCTTTCTTTTCTTTTTTTTTTTCTAAATAGTACTGCTGACACCAGACTTCAGTTGCCAAATTATTCCCTTCTCCCTCTCAAGTATCCTTAAACAACAAGGCTTGGGTTCTCTTACTTCCTGCCTTCTTGGTTAATGCCTTTCCAGGGGGCCTGCAACTTCAGTTTTGTCTCCATCTTCTTCCTTGAGTTAACTTCTCTCTGTGGCCCTCATTGTAGTCCTGCCTCACTATCCCACTGCTACCACCATATGTAGTCAGTCCTGCTGTAGATTTTAGAAAGTCAAGAACAGACTTTACTTCCATTCCTTGTTTCAACATAAGGTGTCCTGTATATATCCTGAATCAATTCAGTGCTAATTCTTTCCCCCTTCTAAGCACCTGTTACTTTAGATAACCCTGGTGTATAGGGCAGTTCATCATTGTCTAGACATGAACTTAGCCACTACTCCAATCCAGCACATTTCATTCGGGCCGATATAGTAAAGCTGCTGCCCTCCGGTGTTCCATCCTCCAGCCTTCCCTACGGGATCATCCACGCATAGTCACACCAAGTCCAGCTGGCTCTGCACCCAAGGGCTCAACCTGCTGGGAACGAGGGCTGGTATTGGTGAAGCTTCAGCTGGCCTCTGCTTCCTGTCTGGCCTCGCCTCCCATTGGTAAGGACTTGTGGGGGTTTCTCCCACAGGTATCGCCAACACTACCTCAGGCCAAGGGTCCACCTCCACAACAATGTTAAGCAGAATATAAATGTTTAAATTAAATATATTTCAGTCTCGCAAACCTGTAAATCAATGTACACAGTGTATTGTGGAGGCACTTAAAATCCATGGTATTTTTCATGTATTTGGCAGCATGATTCTGTCATAAAATATTGACGTGTTTGTTTTATTTACTTGTAAAATGGGGGTAACTTTTTATATATTTCTTATGTATGCTATAGTTTTGAATGGCAGTAAAATACAACAGAAAAACAGTAGAATGCTCAGTCATGTGCTTAACTGAGGAGTAATTTATAACAATGGCTCACTTCCTCAAATTCTTTAACTGAGGAGTGCCATGCTGAGAAATGGATTTTAAAATTCATATTTGAAATCCATAGCCCTCTTTATTTATTTATTTTAAAAACTTAACTTCCACCTCTTCCAAATACAATTGTCCAAGGCGAATAACGTAATAAAAACATCCATATATTATATAAAACAACATATAAAATTAAAAAAGAGCAGAGATTACTTAAAACAATCTTGTAAAATCTTCTCTAAAAAACAAAGCCATAATGCTCTGCCTGAACCTTTTAAGATTAATCTCTTCCTTAATCTCAACTGGCAAGGCATTCCAGAGAGATGGAGCAGAATAGGAAAAAGCACACTCTTTGGTAAATTGCTTAGCTGGTATTTGCCAGTAAATGGGCCCCAGTAGAGTAAAAAGAATGTGTGGGCACATACCAATATAATTTCTGGGCCACGGAGCAGTTATATTCTAAATGCAACAGTTTATGAGTTAAAACTAATAATTTAAATTGGGCTTTCCACTTAATAGGTAGCCAGTGAAATCTAACACAATCAGGGTAATATACTCATGTAAATGAACCCTGATGAGCACTCTAGCTGCAGCAGGCTTCAAGAATTGAAGAACACGAATTAAATTTCCTGGGAGTATAAGGTAAATGTCAGTGACCCTAAACAAGGATGTGCATCACTGAACTTGAGGCTTGCAGCTATGCACACAGAATGAAACAAAATGCAGGCCTAAGCAACACAAAGATGGAGTCTTCAGCCATGTGATGATTTTGACAACTTCATATGAAACTGTGATTCACACAGAAGAGAATAAACTGTATTTGTTCTTTTATATCAGACATTTGTCAGCACTTCACAATGAGAGGAGAACACTGGACAAGAACTTTCACATGTCCTTGATAAACTTTGTATCCGCCACTTAAACCAGTTATAAATGGGTATTGTTTGGCACATGTCTGCTGATGAACTTCATTAACCCACAGTGTATTCCACCAATCCTATCTATAAATAGTGGTAAACATTTTCCAAAAGGGATTTTATGCTCCAAAGTTTAGAGACTGTGAGCTTTGCTTTGAAAACTTGGATTGCTGCAGTGAACCTGCAAGTCCAAGACTGAGTTCTGTACTCAGCATGTCCTACTCTGAAACTTGGAAGTAGGAGTTTTGCCAACTATCCCTTGAAAGAACTAAAGCTAAGACTTCTTTACCCTATTCCAGCCACCAAATCTCATGGAGATGTCTGTGAGACCTTTGGGTTCTAACTGTCATCTGCCTCCACAGGGACTTGCTAGATTATCCCCACAGTGTGTTGAGGCAGATCCTGAACTTCTACAGGAGTTTGACCCACAACAGTTAAAGGTGAGATAAAATTGGCTTAATTACCTTTCAGCTGAGTTAATCAGTTTGGCAATTGCATAACTGACCAATGCAAAGTTGGCTTGGAGTTAACGCACCCATCCAAGCGTTAATAGTTTTGGGGTGTGGCAAGATACTTGTGAGCAAGGAGCTAAGTAGACGAATAGGAGTTAGCCATAAGAGAGAGGCAACCCTTGCATATGTGCATGGATATCAACAACAGTATTCCATTGGTCAGGTGGTACTAACAACAACTGCAGGACAGGCCTGTATGGAAGTTGGAATGTTGCCTCAACTTCTATATCCAGTGGTAATATAATGGGACTACCCACAATTTGAGGTACTTTGGGACCACATCAGGAGTAGTCCAAACAGAACAGACTATTAAGGATACCTCAATCAAAATAAGGTAGTTAGACCATGGAAGAACCAAGAAATAGTCCAGGGTTCAAGGACTATGGGGAGGAGGATTCCCAGGGAGAGGGACAAAGAACCTCACCTTGTTAAAGAAAGGGGGTCAGTAGCAGTTAAGTGAACCTCTAGACCTAGAGGTGGGGGAAGAGGGATTTCTTACACAGGGAGGTAGCCCTGGAACAGGTAAGCACTCAATCCTATAAGGTTGAGCTGAGGGGAGGGTATGTGACAGGGCAGGCAGCCCCTTAAGAATAGCTGACCTGTTTGTGTTATTGTGTAAATAGAAGGCAGCTCTTTTGCCTAGCTGCCTGAATTTATGTTGTGCAAATTGTGAAGACTGGTGATTTCATTGCACTGTAAAAATAAAGCACTTAAAAGAAGGAAAAAAGCCTTGACCACTCAATCATAAGTGTGGCACAGCCTCACAAAATGCTTGCTTACTACCCATAGAAGCTTTGTCTTCTGGTTATTTAAGGACAGCCCATGACCTACAAGCCAGCCCAAACATCATTAGATTATCTAAATAAAACAGGGCTGCTTATTTTTCTTTCTTATCATTATAATTCCCAAGAATCATTCTTGAATGAGGACAACCAAGAATCCCATAGTGAGCATGCCCACCATTTTGATACAATACCTTCTTATGTCCTCTTCCTCTCACTTCCTGTCCTACCACAACCTCTCCCCGCCCAGGGCTGTTGCTAGCTTTTTTTCTGCCCTATGCAAACAATTACTGTGCTGCCCCCCCCCCCTCCCCCCAATTCATTCAGTCTCTGTCTTGGGCCTGTCAGAAAAAGCCCAGGTCCCCTCCAGAAACCTATGTTTTTAAAAACTGACACCCATAATAAACACATTTAAACATAAAATAATAATAAATTTAAACATAAAAACTGATACCCACCCCTACTCCTAGAACCCAGGGTCAAGGAAAGAGCATTAGGTACCCTAGGCAAACCTTATAATCTTACACACATGCCACCACCCCCCTCACCTCTTCCCCCCCACTCTTTACAGACATACAGAATTAAATTATGCATTTATAACAGATTTTACATGAAAAAAGAACTTTCAAAAGTACAGTCTCCTGAGGCAAAAATATAATTTACAAATTGCATATTATATTTACATGCACTGCAACAAAGATACTTGGAACTCTTATGGAATTAGACTTTTTATAATGTATGTTGGATGTAGCTTGGCCCTCAGAAAGCCATGAATAAATGGAATTACCATTATAATATAGTAAACATCCCACACTAAAACAACCCTAACAGCCAGCATTCAAACAGTAACAACCTTATCTATGATAAGGCAACACTGCACATATTCATGAGGCCCTAGAACACCAATATACCTATTAGGAAACCAGAACAAGCCAAGTTGCTATAAATCTCTGCACAGAAATTGCATGCCAGCAAAATACCTCACCTTTGCTACATATGCAGAATACAGACAGACCCTGACTAAATACAGAATAAAGAGATCAGAAAGTATAAACAGAAAAGTGCTGAGAAGAACTGAACTGGAACCCACAAAAAGCCAGCCTCTATATGCAGAGCAACAATGGAAAAACAGAAACAATTCCATTTTTCATAAAACATTAAATAATAAAATCAAGAAATATAAAACATCACTCATAATAGTAAAATCAAATTTATAAAAAGAATAAATATTTCAAAGCAGGTAATAAATAAAAGATCCCAAAATTACCAATTACCAACAAAATATTTGAAAACATCTGATGAATAAAGAATCTAATAATTAAAAAATGTTCTATTTCCTGAACAATAAAATATTTCAAAACAGCAGAAACATCAAATTATACCCAATAATTAAAACTAATAAGGATTAAAAAATCTCCTGGATCTTTTGATTTCCTGTCACTCTGAGATTGTCGTGGTTTGGGGGAGGTAAGGCCATATAAACTTTATCTTCTCTCTCTCACAGACACACAATATCACATTCATTCTTCATTACAAATTTCTATACCAAATTGTGTTACACCAATTTATGTAATGACCCAAAGATGAATGTTACTTTTGTAAACCATTGTGATCTTCACTTGGAACGATTGTATATAAAATAATAAATAAATACATTCCCTCTCTCACGTACATGCCTATGCTCTCACACACACTTCCTCTCTCTCACATACATAGGCTCTCTCTCCCTCACAGACACATTATATGTGTGTGTGTGTGTGTGTGTGTGCATGCCTATGAGAGCCTATATGTGATACATAAGCTCTCATTGGCACACACACCCACATGAACTCAGGCACTCATAGACACTCATACATAGGCTCTCACACAGACACACAAAAGCTTTCGCACAGACACACGTACACACATACATACAAGATTTCACACAGACACACACATATGCAGGCTCTCACACGCACACATCCATACAGGCTCTCACACAGACATATACGGCCTCCTACTGACTTTGGGCCATTACAGGATGAGCTCTACCATGGCCCTGTGGGCCTCTTTCTAACTTCAGGCCATAGTAGGATGAGCTCCACCATCGTCCGCCGGCCTTCTTGAGCTAGGGGTGGGGAAACGGAAGCTGTGCAGGCCCACGCACAACTTTTACTGTGGGTGCACACAGCTTCTACTTCCCAGCCCCTGCAGATTAAAGGAAACATTATGGCCTCTCCATGTTTTTATCTGCCGGTGGGTTGAGCTCCACCAGTGGCTCTGCAGCCTCTCTTCTCCTTTGGCCACCGATGGGTTGAGCTCCGCTGGCAGCCCACTGCCTCTCTTCCTCTTTGACCGCTGGCAGGTTGAGCTCTGACGACAGCTCTGCGTCCTCTCCTGCTTTTGCTGTCCCTACCAGGTGTGCCATCCTGTGCAAATGCATGGTCTGCACACCCGGTCATGCTGGGCCTGCCTTCCCCCCCATCAGATTCTATTTGGTACAAGGAAAAATACAGTTTATTCTAACTAAGGCAGAAGCAATTTCATTTCTCCCAAATTATTACAGTTCTATGAATTTTCTAGCAACATTGCTGAAGAATGTTAAACTTGAAAAATTAACCCAGTACTGATTAGTAAGAAGTGGATTTCGCTTTGAATAGTCATTGAAATCTTTAGCTCTATAAATGTGCTCAACAATGATTATTGTCTGAATAAAAAAAACATAGAACTGGGTGTTCTGATCATCTTCCCCTTTGGCTGCCTAATGGGCACTCTGAGTTATGAATCAGCGTCAGTATTATTCCTATAGACTCTACTTCAACAGATTTGAACTCTGCCCAGGAAGGATGATTCAAGTTGTCAAGGGGTTTGATGGGCACTATAAAAAAAATTATACTTACAACTGATTTCCACCCAAGGGGGAAAACGGACAGCTAACTAGCAAACCCATTTCAGAGGAAGCACTGCTGAGATGCCTCTTTCCCAGGTTAGGATTCATGAGAAAGCAGTACTCTGACCTTCATTTCCATCCTCTAGTCTAGAACAAAAACCACTACTGAAATTTCAGCTCTGGTAAAGCGGCATAACAAAGCCACCATATCTGAAAAAGACCACCTAAGCCTTTGATTATTATCAGGAGAACTATGATAAGGTTTCTATCGAAAGCAGTGCCATGTGCATAAATGATTTCTGTACGGCCTAACACAGCTACAAATGTCTTCCTTGCAAAGAGAATTTAAATCACAAACACTTGAGACCCATTCCAAATTATAAACTGCCTGTATTGTCTAAGCTCTCTGTTAGAGGCTACGTAAGTAGCTAAAGGTAGCTCTCGTAAAGATCAAAGCACTAAGCTCAGCTGTGCCAAACTTCACAAAGGTGTGTGCAATATTTCATATTTAGCATGCACCATTTCATGTATTTTATTTTCATTAAAATGAAGCCAGGAGGTAAATAATGTGCATACTTTACCCATGCACTTTATAGTAATATGCTTAACTACACTTCCCTGATGTGAAGTTACGTTTTCTCGACATTGCTTTGGTGAAGCTTTTAGCACACATAATTTAACTTTGCTTTCATAGCTCATGAGCTGCTTGGCATATAATTTTAATCATTTTAATCATTCATTAGCATTGATTTTGCAGGAAAACGCATACAAGAAAAGGTGCCTGTGTTAAATTCACTGTTGGAGAAATAAAGTAAAATTTCACCGACTAAAAGGGCAAATAGCATGTATTAACCCATTTAATACAATCTAACAATGATGTTATGTGAGAATTCACCGTTGTGAGTTTCCTAAGCTTTTCAGGTGCAAAGACCTCTTTTCAACAACTAAAAGTTTTAAGCACCCTTATCCTGTCCACACCCGTCTCATTCCCCTCTGCCAGTCACGCCCCCACTAGCGTCTCTCTCTCTCCCCCCTCCAACTCCTCTCCATCAGTCCATATATCCCCCCGGTCCCTCCTCATCAACCTCCCACCTCATTTCTTTCCCATCGCCAGTCTTTCCCCATCTCCTGCCCAGCCCCAGCCCCAGCCTCACCCTATCTGTATTTCAAGCCCCATACTCCCCCCAACCAACTCTCATCCTTACTAGTTTTTCCCCAGCTCACACCCCCCTAGCCTCTCTCCAGCCTCTTTTCTCAACCCTTCTCCACTACTCTCTCCCCCTCCCCCTCCTGCAGGCCCCACCCCAGGCTTTCTCCCCAAGTCCTCCCCACCAGTCTCTCTCACTCTTATACAAACACCTTCTGACTAGTCTCTCTCCTCCTCCGCTGCCATCCCACCAGCTTCTCCCACCCAGCTCCTCTCTGTCTCCCTTTTAGCCTACTCCAGCAGTCAAATTTGCATCCATGGGCCTGCAAGCAAATTTTTAAAGGTACACTCCCCTTCCTCCCGGTGGTCATCTCTCCCTCCTGCCCTCCCCTCATGATGCCTTCCCAAGGGCCTTCCCTTCTGACTTATCCCCTTATGGTCCCCTTCATTTGTCCTCTTCCTCCTGACCTCCCCCATGATCCCTTTCTGAAAGCCTTCTATCCTACCCTGCTTGCTCCCATCCTTGCCCCCTTCCGAAGTGCCTTTCCTTTTGCCATCTCCCCCCTGCAACCCTTCCCTGGTTCTCTCCCTCCTAGCCTCCTCACATAAACCCTTCCAGAGTGTCTTCTCTCCTTCCTGTTTCCACCCATCTATGGCCCCTTCCTGAGTGCCTGCCCTCCTGCCTCTTGCTAAGTGCTCTCCCTTCTGTCCTCTGCTCCCTGTGGCCTCTTCATGCTGGCTTATTTTACTGTCCCCACCCGTGACTCTTAGCTCCCAAATGGCCCCTTACCCTTATGAAAGCTCCACTGAGTTTTGTGGCCAAATCAGACCAGCAAGGCATCTAGAGCTCATTAACAGTGCCCAGAAACCCTCCTCAGGGTTATTACCCTGCTTGCTGCCACCTCCGGTCATGTGGAACAGCAGATAATTTGGATGCTGGAGGCAGCACACTTCCCCTCCCTGTTTGTGTGACTTCATGGCTCCTTGTGGTGGTGATCGGCTGCACTCTTTCTTGCCTCCTTTCTGCCGGTTCAGGATTCTCATGGTGACGATCAGCCCCCCGCTGCCCCACCTCCTCTCTGTGTGGGTCTGGGCTCCTCAAGAAAGTGATCTTCCTCTCCTCTTGGCATGGCCGGCAGGCATGGGATCAGGCTCCTTAGAGGTGAGATCAGCCTGCTCGGTTTCCAAGAAGTTGCAGTTGATTGCCTCTCTTCTGGCAGACTCCTTTGATGGTCTCCTAGGGTTCCACAGACCCCAGACTGGGAATCATTACCTTAGGCTATTCATGCCACTTTCGATACCACTCTTTTCTCCCTTCTGATGATATCTACCCACACGTTTCATTAGAATTGATTAGAAAACTCCAATTTTGGAGCTCAGAATAGTCTGCATTGCTCCCCCCATTGACTTTAAAGGAAAACAAAAAAACGAATGGAAAGAAGAATAAACAATTTTTTTTTTTATTTGAAGTGAGGCAAACAGATGGAGGCAACCTACAAAACAAATAAGCAAACCGAAACAAAAGTTTTTCCTTTGCACAATCCTATTAGATTACAAATCCCCTGCCTAACAGTTTCCTCCATGCAATCCCCTCTGTTTCCCCTGACCCATAGTGCTCAACATCTCCCCCTCTCTCCCAACCCTGTTGCTTGTCCCTCACTCCCTTCTCTTCCCCACCCTCTCCTACCACAATACTACTGTCTCTCTCCTCACCCCCAGCAGATTAGTCCTCAGGCTGAACTAGGCCAACAAATAATTCTTCCTAGAGTGCTCATAGCTGAGGATTGTCATGCTAGGGGAGGGGAGAGAACGAGAATGAGTGCCTGAGAGAGAGTGACTGAGAGTGAGTGACTGAGAGAGCGTGACTGAGAGTGAGTGCCTGAGAGAGAGTGACTGAGAGTGAGTGCCTGAGAGTGAGTGACTGAGAGTGAGTGTGACTGAGTTCTCCAGCCCCTAGAACACTGCCCTTGCACATGCACATTCCTTTGCCTGTGTTAAGCAGCATTATCCATCAGAGTGATGGTGTGACTTACTGTCAGGCTGAGATAGCGAGGAGACGTTCAGCACCTGGTGACCTGGAGGCTGCAGCAGATTTACCAGTGTGGCTGCTGCTTCAGCAGTTACAGCGCACAGTGGTGGCAAGCGAAGCACGAGGTGGAGGTGCAGATCAAATCCTCTGTGCCCAGGGCTGGTGCAAGGGGATTAGGCACCCTAGGCACCTTTTGCCTTGCGCCCGCTCCTCTCCCTCCCCCTTCATGCCACCCCCTGGTTGCACCCCCCCACCCCCACCCCCTGAGTTGCATTGCCACCCCCTTGGTTGTGCTGCCACCCCTATTAGGGGGCGCGAGCCATGTGGGGCTGCAAGCAGCGGCGCCATGGCAGAAAAGAGGAGTAGAGATTGCCGAATCTCCACTCCTCTTTGGTGTCACCACTTGCGGCCCCACATGGCTCGCGCCCCCTCATGGTCGGCGCCCTAGACCCAGGCCTAGTGTTTCCGCTGACCCTGTCTATGCCTGCACCTGCTGCAGTACTGAGCTGGATTTATTGGCCTTTTACTGGTAAATGATGATGCCTACCCCTGTTTGTACACTAATTTGAAGCAATTTAGCTTGCCATATTGTCATTACATGGGTGGTTTTGAAACCGGTTTAAAGATTAAGCTTTCCCCACTAGCCTTTTTGCTGTTTGAGTATTGATTTTCTGGTGCAGTGTGGGTCTATTTGGGTTCCTATAGATAGACAGCCTGCTGCGATACTGCAGCAACACAGCAAAAAAAAAACAAAAAAGGCACTAGTGCCAGTGCACACAAGCAGAGGAAAATCCACTCCGCTTCAGAGCTGCTGACAGCCTACCCAGTGGCTCCAGTTTTCATCCACGAAGGCCCGACATGTCGCCCTTGATGGTACGCAAACACAATGTCGGGCCTTCCTTGATGATGTTGGCAGTTGGTTGATGGATGCAACTGGTGCCAGGCCAACAGTGGAGATGAGACTGTGAGGCTGGAGGTGGAAAAGTTATGCTTGGGGAGAGGAAAGGGAAAGAGCAGGAAGGCGGCCGGCAGACTGGAGGGCTGCTGCGATGGACTCAGATCATAGCGATGCCAGTCTTTCAGGTCGGTGGTGCACTGCACATCCACTTTCTAAGTTGTTGCTGCTTGTGCATCACTGTGCACTATAGAGGGTTTGGTTATGAGTCCTTTTTAGATATGTTTACTCAATTAGTAGTGGCGGTAAAAAGCTAAACCTTCTGTAGATCCTTGAAATGCAGACAGATGACAATAGGCTATAAGCCTGAGTTCCTGGCAGAAAATGGAAAATCCTGCTGGCACAAAAAAAAAAAAAAAATTCCCGGTACACCTACTGTCTTGCCCAATCAGAAAAAAATTACATTGAGGTTGGTGCAGTTTCCATCTATAGCCAGCAGTTGGCAGCATAACACATAAACACTATGAAAGCAGAGTCTTATTCCATTGTGGCAGGTTCTATTACTGACTATGTTAAGGGAACTCTGACACCCCCTTGTACCGGAAAATACAGTTTGGCTGCACCTCTGCAAAACAGACTCCTCTCCTCTCCTTTCCTTTACTATCACGCTGGTACAGCTCATCTCCCTCTTTAAGTGAAGCACTGTGCTGGCTCCTTGTTACACTGACTATACCAGTCAGTATATTTCTTCCTCTGTCTATAGAATAACAGCAAATTATATGAGTTCCAGATCACTCTTGTACAGCCTAGCTGGACCTTTGCTCTCTTCCAAGACAGGATCCTTTCCTTCTCACAATTAGAACAAAAGCTTTCTTCCACTGCTTGGGAAACTCTGATACCTTCTTGACTTCGATCTTAGGATATTAGGATCTTCTGCTTTACATTCCCCTCCCTTACTCTGTTGAAGGGAGCCTACAGACTACTGCAATTGCTTCCATCACAGAGAGACGCACTGAGGCTCTCTAGAACACTGGGAGGTCCATATACAAAAAACATTTAGCTGGATGACTCAGAAGTTATCCAGCTATCCTTCTCCTCCTAACTCTTCCCTAACCCCATCCCTTTGACTAGTATCCCTCTACTCTCCAGCTCTGTTTAACCCAGCTCAGCCAAGCTATACCTAAATGATAGATCTGTTTTTAAAAGCTTCTACTTGTTTTTATGTTTCAAATATTTTTATACTTACCTTTGTTAAATGTATAACGCTTGTATAACCTTGTTAAATGTATAACGCTCCAGCGTAAGTTCTTGTTCACTGTACACCGACGTGATATCTTTGATGAGCGGCGGTATATAAAATATTATAAATAATAATAAAAAATAAATGAAGATCTGGGCACTTATCTGGCTAAATGGTAGCTGGATAATAGGTTAGCCAGCTAGAATTTGGCCAGATAAGTCAGAGGCGTTCCGGGGGCAAAATTGGGAGGAGCTGAGTTAGCCAGACAAATTATCAGGCTAACTCTGGTCAGCTTGTAGGGCTGTCCTTAAGTTAGCCAGATAATTTTATATGGCTAACTTTAAGAGAGCCAGATATATTGAATGATGTGGCTGTGCTGCTGAATAAATGGGCTAAGTTCAGGGCCGGCACAACCATTAGGTGGGACTAGGCAGTTGCCTAGGGTGTGGTGCTGCCAGAGTGCAAAGGCGGTATTTTAAAAAATGTGAAAGAAGCAGTCATGGAGCACTCACTAAGGGGGGGGGGGGGGGGGGGGAGCGCAGTGTTACATGCCTAAGGCGCTACAGACCCTTTCACAAGCCTTGACTAAGTTAACCAGATAAGTTTATCTAACTAACTAGCAGGCCGATACAGTAAACGTCGCGGGAGAGCAGGCGAGCGCCCGCTCTCCCGGCGCGCGCGCAGGCCACTCTCCTGTGCGCGCGATTCAGTATTCAAATGAGGGCCCGCGGTAAAAAGAGGCGCTAGGGACACTAGCGCGTCCCTGGTTCGGAAACTAGACTCCGGCAAAATTGAGCGTCCAGTTTTCAACCCGAGAGCCACGGGCTGATTTTACTTTTTTTTTTTTTTTAATTTTTAATTATTTTTTTAGTTTTGGGATCTCCGACTTAATATCACCATGATATTAAGGCGGAGGGTGTAGAGAAAAGCAGTTTTTTTCTGCTTTTCTGTGCATTTTCCCGGTGCCAGCAGAAATTAACACCTACCTTTGGGTCGGCACTAATTTCTGAAAGTAAAATGTGCAGCTTGGCTGCACATTTTACTTAGTGAATCGCGTGGGAATAACTAAGAGGGCCATCAACATGCATTTGCATGTTGCGGGCGCTATTAGTTTCGGGGGGGTTGGCCGTGCATTTTCGAAGCGCTGTTACCCCTTACTGAATAAGGGGTAAAGCTAGTGCGTCGAAAACGCACATCCAGCCTGTAGCTGACCTGCACAGCAGCTGAATGTGGACCTCTAGGGAACTATATATCCCTTCTCAGTCACATTCCACTCTGGAAATAACAGAAAAAGCCAATCTTCCAAACTGAACATTACACATACTCCTTTCTCCAAATAAGGTCTTTATAACTGGAGTTCATTAATTAGTTGGGAATCTAAGTGGTCCTTACATGTCACTAATACATTGCTAGTCCAATAAAACATTATCACCTAGAACAGGGTGGCCACAAACAAGTCTGGTTTTCAGGATATCGACAATGAACATGCATGAGATAGATTTGAATGCTCTGCCTCCATTGTATGCAAATAGATCTCATGCATATTTATTAACAGGCACAGCTAAATTTTAAATCTCCTGCGCGCGGGAAAGACAGGGGTTATGTGCGCAGCCGTGTCTTGCGCATACCGTGCGCATCTTCAAAGGGGCTCAGCCACTCGCGTAACTCCTGTTACACCCAGAAGATACTGCTCTTAGGAGGTTTCTAAGTCTCTCCATATTCTTGATTTACCTGTTATTATTTCTTGTTATGATTGAATTTATTACGGAACTTGGTGTGTTTTTCTTATAATTATATTGTGAAGTCTAATATTGTTTCTTTGGTTCCGTGATTCTGTTTGTGTATATTGAAGTGAAAATATTCAATAAACAAATAATTAAAAAAAAAAAAAAAAAAAGAAGTGCCGGGCCCAAGAAAAGGGGCAGTCCAGGGGGCAGGGAGTGGCGGGGCTGTAGGCGGCCGGCACAGCAGCCATTTGCCACTGTGCCGGGGGATCGTGCGCCGGCAGCCTGCCAGCGTAAGTTCTACAACAAGGAAACTAAAATAAGGTAGGGCCTTCTAAGAGGTCGGGGAGGAGAGGGGAAGAGGGAGGGTTGGTAGGGTGTAGGAAAGTTCCCTCCCAGTCCGCTCCTTAATTGGACTGGGAGGGAACTGGGGGAGGCCTGATCTCGTCACTGCACGAAACATACCCCCTTTGTGTGCGCCTCCCCGGATTTTATAATGTGCACGCGTCCATGTGCGTGCACCGGGTAGCGTGCGACATTGACGTGCGCACGTATTTTTTAAAAATCTACCCTTATGGATCTCGTGAAAACCAGGCCTGTTTGTGGTTCTTGAGGACTGGAGTTGGAGACCTCTGACCTAGAACTTGAAAGGTAAGCAAATCAAAAGATCAGATATTGCTACTGAGGGGAAATAAATTAGAAAATGTATTTATAGAATAGTAATGAATTATCGCATATTGTATATTTATACACAGGGCATCAATGAGATATAGAGTTGAATGATTTTGAATGTGTGGAAAATCTAATAATAATGGGGAGAAGCAAGGGAAGAAGAGGTGAGGTGAGGAGTGAGATTGTCATATGTATATTTTTTCTTTTACTTTAAAAACGGGTATTGCTATACACTAAAAATATAGGAATTGTTCTGAATGTGTATACAATACACCTTTTAAATTCTATAATTTAAATATAATTATACACCTGTTGCCACACTGGATTACAAAATATGTTTTTAAAACCCTACATTTTGCATCTGATTCTAGTGTTCAGTTCCTTAACCTGATCTGTGATAAAAGTCCTCTGGTATAAGCAGAATGTTAGAAACTTCTCTCCAAGTGGTTTTATAAATGAGCAATAATGTTCTTTTTGCATTAGATCAGTTTTTAAGAACAGTGTGAGGTTTATAATGGCCATGCTGGCAGCAGAAGTGAATTATTATTAATTACTCATGGACCTGGAATTATCCTCATCTTCACTAACCTTTTTGAGAATTAGTTTCCCCCTGTGACAAGTCTTATGGATCAAAGTGTCACTTTGGTGATGAGTCACTTTGTCAACACCAGGCCATTTTTTTGCATTTGTTTTTAATTGCTTTAATAGTTCAGATCACTTTTATTACTCTCTCAGTTGCTGCAGTGAAAACAATTAATGGAGTCTGTGCTATGCCTTTTGTGCTCTTGGTAACATCAGATTCTCAAGAAACTGTTTGACGTTGAGAGGACTCAACCTGGTATTATTAACAGTCCAGTAACCCTGGGCTGAGAAATAAGTTGATTTGATTGGCAATGCACACTGGACAAATAAGCCACGTATGTCACAAAGCAGATGCTGTTACACTTGCAATACAGTCTTATTTTAACTAGTAGCAAGGGCCTGATTCACTAAGCTTTTTTTTTTTTTTTTCCTTCCATACACACAGAACAGGAAAAAAAGCTTTAGTGAATTTGGCCCTTACTTTTTCATTAAAAGTAAATGTATCTATTTTTTAAACTTTATATTTAAAGGCACATTTACAATACATAGAAGTATACATGAAAAGGGAAACAGAAAAGTCCAAAAGATAAATATTTCAGGTATAACAGTCTCCCAAATTCTTAAATGATGAAAATACATTAATGGCACTACTGCTATTAGTCCTCTAATGTGGAGGAGGATCCAAGAAGAAATGAGCCCACATTGTCACAGGTATCTCTTAATTTGACCATATTGCACCCATTTTAGTTCCAACCATTTTTATTGGCAAAGAATTGAACATGACCTGCGGGGCATGTTTTCTGATGCACCCACAAGTAACTACAACACAGAAGAGCATTTTTAACAATAAGTGAAACCCTTAACTGCCCCCTCCCAACAACCCACCCTCCCTCCCTTCCCCAGTAGGTCACCCATATTCGAGACATCAAAAGCAGCACTGTGTCATCAAAATAAACAAAAAGGCCAACTCAGAGAGCAGTTCGCAATCAGCCATTTAAAATCAAACTCCTGGATTGATGGGGCAACATTTGTATGTAATTATTCCAAACCGACAACGATTTTCTTCTGTGCAGAGGAGAAACCCGAGATGCCATATTGTCCAATTGTCCATAGGATGTAAATAATTCTGCCACATCCAGAATGATATGGGGGGGGGGGGGGGTAATGTCCCTTCCATAAAAGAAGAGTAGTTTCCCCAACCATGCTCGCCTTCTTTATGAATAAGCAGGATCCTTTTCCCCGAACTAGCAAAGGGGAAATGCAGTCAAATAAAAGCACCTTCAGAGAGAGGGGAATTGAAATGCCTAATAGGTCAGCAATATAATTGACAATGCGACCCCAGAAATGTTTAATGGGGGGACACACCCAAAAGGAGTGAGACAAAGATTCAATAGCCATGTGACATTTCTCACATGTTGCAGAAGCGGACAATTTGGAAAGGAACATAGTATGAGGGGACACATATGCTCTATGAAGGAATTTGTACTGCATTTCCTGATAATACATGTTAGTGGACGTTACTGAAATATGTTTAAAACAGGATTGAAGGATAGATGGAGTAAGTGTAAACACTCCATCCTTATTCCATCTTTCCGTTAAAATGGAGCAAATGTCTACTTTTACAATTTTCTTTAAACCTCTATAGTAAGCAGACAGAGATAATGGTTGCTGGTTGTCAAATAGAAACAGGTCATCCAAGGCATGAAAAACTTTGGGCCGCTGGGATTCGTGTGGTAAATGATTTAACGTTGTGTTGTACCTGCATGTAGGAAAACAAGTTTGAGGCATGTAAGCCATAAAGATCTTTCAAACCATGGAACGTGAGGGTTACTCCTTCCTCGTCAAGAATATGCATCAGCTGAGTAATACCCTGATCAGTCAAAAAACGAAAGGCAGCTGATTGTAAACCCAGTGTAAACTCAAAATTTCCCTGGATGGGTAGGAGATAAGAACATAAACGTGATATTCCCATCTTCTTAGTTAAGTGAACCCACGCCTGCCTGAGTGGTTCTAGTAAGACATTGTGCTGAAGGGAAACTGGGAGGCAACTACAAGACATACCGCAGATCCAAGGGCATCAGGAAAGGCTAAGGCCTCAGATTTATCCCAATTTAAGTGATGACCAGAAAAGGCCCCAAAATCTTGAAATATTGTTAATAATGATTGCAAGGAATGCTTGGGATCTGTCAAGAAAACCAAAGTATCATCGGCAAAAGCCTCCTGAAGCCTGACCCTTTTTACCGCTTTGGCCAATTGAATGAATAAGAGAAGGGGTTCTAGGGTTAGAAGAAAAAGCAAGGGGGAGAGGGGACAACCCTGCCTTGTCCCTCTATTGATCGGGAAAAATTCAGACTATGATCTATTAGCAACAATGGACGCACTCGATCCCCGGTAAAGCAATTGAACCGCATCAAAAAAAGTCCCTCTATCCCCGTATCCCGCAAACTATGGAAGAGGTATCCCCATTCTACCCTATCAAATGCTTTTTCAGCATTGAAAATGACACCAGGTAGGGCTCCTTCACTCTACCACACAGGGCCATAGCATTTAGCACAAGGCGAATGTTAGTAAGTGCGTAGCACTTTCGAACAAATCCCACTTGGCCCGGTCCAATTAAAAGAGGTAAAATATCAGCCAGGTGGTCCGCTACAATTTTTGTCATCATTTTTTGATCAAAATTTAACAGGGAAATGGGCCGGTATGATGCTGGGGAGAGGGGATCCTTACTCGGTTTGGGGATAAGAGTTATATGAGCAGAATTAGTTGGGCTGGGTACTTGCCCGATTGAATCAATGCATTAAATGCCAGTGCTAAAGGGGTGCCCAGTGAGTCCACTATACATTTGTAAAATTCATCAGTGAACCCATCTGGACCTGGGGCTTTGGAGCGCTTCGCTTGGCGAATGACCTCTTTGACTTCTTCCTCAGTAATTGGTCTGTTCTATCAAGAGCATTGATCCTGGGTCAAGTGGGGCAAATTGATCTGGGAACAAAATTTAGCGTATCTGTCCTTATCCCATCCTTCAGAAATATAAAGATCAGAGTAATATTTTCAAAAGCTACTTAAAATTGTGGAGGTATCATTAATCACGTGGCCTGAAGATGACCTTAGGGTGGTGATGTAACAGTATCCATGTGCAATTTTAATCAAATTAGCCATCAGCTTCCCCAATTTGTCCCCAAACTGAAATAGTTTAAAATGATAATATACTAAACTCTTTTTTGTCTGCTGATGGATGAGGCAATTAAGGGCCGTTTGGATTGACATATAATGTTCTTTGTTTGCCCGAGTGTGAGATTCGAGTAAAGCCCTTTTAGTACACTGAAGCTGGCCACTTAGAACCAAAAGGCATTTGTCCAACATCTTCCACCAGTGGGTCAAGTAGGAAATAATATCCCCACGCAATACTGTCTTGGTGGTATACCAAAACAGTACAGGATCGTTCACATGTATATTGTTCAAATTTGCACCCATTTTAAAAGCACTCCACTGACTCCCAGTCGAGTTCTGTACACAGTATAAGATTCTCATTATCATACACAATGCTCTAAATAGAAATTTAGCCTACATGATTAATTTACTTCTGAAACTTTACCATCCAGGCAGGAGCCTCAGATTGGAAGGACAGTGTTTCTTAGAAACATAGAAACATAGAAATGACGGCAGAAGAAGACCAACCGGTCCATCCAGTCTGCCCAGCAAGCTTCACACATTTGTTCTCATACTTAACTGTTTCTCTTGGCTCTTAGTAACCTTATGTTCTAATTCCCTTTTCACCCCCACCATTAATGTAGAGAGCAGTGCTGGAGCTGCTTCCAAGTGAAATATTAAGTTTGATTAGTTGGGTAAGCGGCAGCATAGCTCTCTGCCATGAAGCAGAGGGCAATGCTGGAAATGTGTGAAGTATCAGTTTTTCTTTTCCCCTGTCATTGAAGCAAGGAGTCATGCCGGACATGCACCGAAAGTGAAGAATGCCTTGAAAGTCACATTAACTATCATCAAATATTGAAAAGCCTAATAATTGGTAATACCTATAAGCCCATGAACCCATCCCTGTTTTTTTTCTTTTTTTCTTTTCTTTTTTTAATTGGGAGATGGATGCCCTTCATCCTTCTACTCTGTGAAGGTGGACACCTACCACCGGCCACTGGCATCCCGCTCCGTTAATGCCTCTGTGGCTACTGCCGCTCCATGCAGTGTTTTACTACCTGCTCTTTATATGCGTCCTCTAGAACTGATGGATCCCATCCCTGGGTTTTTTTATTATTTATTTAATTGGGAGATGACAGCCCTCCATCCTTCCGCTCCGTGAAGGTGGACACCTACCACTGGCCACTGGCATCCCGCTCCGTGAATGCCTCTGTGGCTACTGCCGCTCCGTGCAGTATTTTACTACCTGCTCTTTATATGTGTCCTCTAGACCTGATGGATCCCATCCCTGTTTTGTTTTTTGTTTTTGTTTTTTATTTAATTGGGAGATGACAGCCCTACATCCTTCCGCTCCATGAAGGTGGACACCTACCACTGGCCACTGGCATCCCGCTCCGTGAATGCCTCTGTGGCTACTGCCGCTCCGTGCAGTATTTTACTACCTGCTCTTTATATGCGTCCTCTGGACCTGATGGATCCACAATATTTATCCCATGCCCCTTTGAAGTGCTTCACAGTTTTGGACTTCACCACTTCCTCCGGAAGGGCATTCCAGGCATCCACCACTCTCTCCGTGATGATAGAAGTATCCAGTTTTCAGTTAATTTGTCTAGTGGAATGCAAAGAGCATATTGTTTCGAGTACCGCCCACAGGAGACCCGTGGTGTGGCCCTCTCACCTTCTTGTACAGACTCCAGCTCCTGGTTCCTCTTCACTGGCAGCGGTGGGCCGCCAGCTCCAACCTTGGGTTGCTTCTGGTGCCTCCAGCTCTGCCATGGTCCCCAGTGTTACCAGCCAAGATGTCCTTGCTTATTGAGCCTCTTCGCATGGCCCACAGAGAGATGCCGCCATCGGCGCCACACCGCTTCCTAGGCACGTGCATGCATCGCTGATTCTTTTAAAGGGCCCGTGGCGGGAACCTGGCCGCAGCCCCGGATGCTGATGTCAGACTCTTCAGCATATATAAGCTCAGGCCTCGCTCCATAGCATTGCCTTTGCAACAGGTCTCCTCATACTCCTCGTACTCATTGCTGATAGAGAATCGTCTCTATGTTGTGTTCCTGTCTCCTGTGGTTCCCGGTTCCAGTTTTCCTTGTTCCTGCCCTGTCTATGTGTTGGACTGACTCTCTGGATTTTGACTCGGCTTTGTTTGACTACTCTTCAGCTTATCTCCAACCCCGGATCTTTGCTACGTTTGACCACGCCTACCTTCTCTGTGCCCTGACCCTTGCCTTGATTGACCACACCTGCCTTCTCGGTGCCCTGACCCTTGCCTTGACTGACCATGCCTGCCTTCTCCATGCCCTGACCATTGCCTTGATTGACTATACCTGCCTTCTCCGTGCTCTGACCATTGCTTTGATTGACTACGCTACAGATTACTCCATGTCCAGAGTTCTTCATTACTTGCCATAACCTTTGCTTGTCACCAGCCTTGACTCCAGCCTGTCAGTGATGCCTCCTCCTGCCTACTTCCTGGACGTGGACTTACAAGGCTTCAGCCTTCCTTTGCTCTGGCACTTCCAGTTACCTCCTGTTCCATCACAACGGAGCTTCCGGCATGAGAAAATCCACATGAGAGACATCAATCTAAGATACCATAACAAGCCCTGCCTTAGACTGAACTGAATTTCTGATCAGATATGATCCTCAGACTATGATACCTCCAGTAGGAATAAAGAGTCATCTGGTCCTCAAAAAGTGGCAGAAAATCCCAAGGATCATTCTAGAGTTCAAGTACTATTTGCATTTCTCCCATCCCGCAGCACTGCATTGATGTTTAGCCTTCAATCTGGATCTATTTCACTCAAACAAGCTCTGTGTCAAGGTGGAATCACGTTTCAGGAAGTGGGCAATAGAACCTGACTCTCCCACAGACCATGGTAAAATGTTCTATTCCTACTATTTCCTTATCCTCAAACAATAGGGGGATTAAGACCCATCCTAGATTTACAAAGACTGAACAAGAGGCTGTTATGGAAGAAGTTCCAAATGAACTCCTTCCATGCCATCCTACCCTTCATCCAAGTGGGAGACTGGATTTGCAACCTGGATCTGAAAGATAAGTATGCTCACCTACCCATCCATCATTCTCATTGAAATACGTCAGGTTTGAGTTGGATTCCTCTCACTATCAGTGCAAGCAGGGTGGACTGACAGTGATTTGGGCCCCCAGGCAATTAGGGTCATTGGCTCTAACCACCCATCTGAGGCTAGGGAAGAGTTCTGTGGGCTCTTGGGCACCGCTGTATTGCATAAATAGTCAGTCTGTCCCTAAATATAAGGTTCTTCTCTTTGGGATCTCTGCAGCTCCAAGGGTCTTCATGAAATCCCTAGCAGTAGTGGCAACATACTTTCATTGTCCTTCATCTGGATGACTGGCTGGTGATGGAACTTTTGACTCCCTGCAGAAGATGATCCATCTCCTTCAGTTCCTAGGGTTCATAATCACCTTTGCCAAGTCAGACCTCTTTCCCACCCAGAGAATCAAGTTCATAAAGGCATGGATAGACTCATTGGATAGTAGAGTATTCCTCCCATCAGATTGGGTGTTTTTCTTTGAGCACTGGTCCAGAACTTATTACAGTGGGATCAAATCCTAATTGTCCTTGGTCACATAGCAGCAGCAATAGTATGTGGTCAACATGAGAGTTCTGCAGTGGAGCCTTCATACCCAGTGGGATCAACAGCTTCAGCCTTTGTTGCACCCTGTGAAGGTTACCATAGAGATAAAAATGTCTGTACTTGTTGACTAGATCCAATGATCCTGGAAATAAGTACTCCTCTTCAAATTCTCCCTCATCAGGTAATACTGGTACTGGTCTGGATGTGTCCACCAGGGGGTGTGTTATGCACATGGAGTCCTTCTGAACTCAAGGGGTCTGGTCAGTGATGGAACAACTGTTTCAGAGCAACTTCTTGGAGCTATGAGCTATTTGATATGCATTGAGAGTATTCTCACATCTCTTTCAGGGAAAGAGAATTCTGATCCAAACCAAAAACCAAGTGGCAATGTTCTACAAGAACAAATAAGAGGACACAGGGTCCTGGATCATCTGCCAGAAATCTCAGAAAATTTAGGAGTGGGCTTTCACTCACAGAACTTTTCATCATGCAACTTATCTTCCTGTATCTCCAACACTCTGGTAGATCATCTCAGCAGGGCTTTTTTCCCCCACTAATGGTTCCAGGACTAGGGTGTAACAGACAGACTGTTCAACCTCTAAGGTAACCTATAGAAAGACCTGTTTACATCAGAGGACAATGGGAAAGTTAACACTTTTTGCTCCATTCTTCAAAGCAAGTTCAGATCCACTCTGGATGCTTTTCTGCTTAATAGGAGGCAGATCTGCTATATGTCTTTCCTCCATTTCCATTGGTGGTAAGTACGGTGCAGAAGGTACTCAAAGACCAGGTGCATCTTATCCTCACTGCTTCAGCTTGGCCTAAGTGTGGTTTTCCTTCCTCGTCAGGTTGTCAATCCACTCACCAATCTCCTTGGGATCCGATCAGCTCTGCTAATTGAAGAGGAGAGTCATCTATGTAATCTGAGCCTCTCCTCCCTCAATTTGATATCATGGATGATGAATGCTTGATAGTCTCATCATTGTCACTTTCTAAAGAGGTTGAGGGTATTGTGATTTCAGCCAGCAAGCTGTCTATAGGAACAGAATACAATATTAAATGGAACCATTTTTCATCTTGATGTCAGGCAGGCTCCTTGAACCCATTCGCCTGAGCTCTGAAAGATTTGCTTCAGTACTTGTTCTCCCTCTCTTCTTTGTGCCTCAGCTTGTCATCATTCAAAGTGCATCTCAGTGCCATTGCCACTTACCACTCTCAAATGGATGGAAAACCTTTCTCCAACTCCATTCATCCACTGATATCTAAGTTCAGAAAGGGTTTGTGACCTACAAGACCTCTAGCTGTAAAGCCATCAGTGTCATGGGATTTCAATGTCTTCTTGGCACAAATGATGAGGCCTCCATATGAACCACTGGAGTCAGCTTCCTTAAAGTTTATTACCTGGAAATTGGTAATTGTAGTCACATCCTTTCAGCCTTAAGAATCAGTAAGCTTCAAGCATTGGTTCATTATTCTCTGTTCCTCCAGTTTTTCTACAAAAGGGTGGTGCTTTGCACTTATCCTTAGTTTCTGCCAAAAGAGGTTTTGGCATTTCATGTGAATCAAGCCATTGTTTTGCCCACATTCTTTCCAAGATTTCATGCATATAAAGGGGAGAAGGCCCTTGTTATGGTTTAGCGGTGTTTGGGTGGATTCTTGGGTACTGTGGCAGATGACCACGCCCATGGGGAGGAGCCCCGTGGGGAGCCACAGTACTGGGCTAGACTCAGGATGCACAAACACAGATTTTAGCTCTTTTATTATACAGCTTGAGGTGTACCACCAGAGGTGGCAGTAGTGAGGTGATCCAGAGGTAAGAGTCCCGGGAATCTCGGCAGAGGGAACCCGTCTCACCACGTTGGTATAGGGGATTCCGGTGTAAGTTTCCCAGGCAAGGCAATGCTGTAGATGAGATAGACTGAGAGTTAGATTACTCACTAGATGGTAGCTGTAGGTTGGCAATTCCACCAGGCTGAAGTAGATGGTAAGGCACCGAGGCAGGGAGAGTAGGCCCTCGAGGAGCGAGTACCTGATCCCAGTAAGGCACCTGAAATAAAGCAGAGGACCCCCAAGGAGTGAGTACCCAGATTAGTCAATATACCAAAGGGCAGAGAGAGAGCTTCCAGCGGCAGCACGGAAGCGGTAGAGTAGCTTAGACCGGCCGAGACCAATCCAAGTCCAGTCCATTGCTAACTCAATTAGATAGCAAGTAAGGGCAGGCTAAATACCCGTATGGCGTGACGTCACTTGACGGGGACGGCCCCGAGGTTCACGCCATTGCTGGAATAAAGATGTGGGTAGTGTGCATGCGCGTACCCTAGTAGGCCTTGGGAGGAACATGGCGGAAGGCAACGCCATAGCCATTCCAGGGTCGCCGGAGAGGGCGGCTTGCAGATGCGGCAGTAGCCATTTTCCCAAGGTAAGCGTGAGGAGCCGAGAACAAGGTGAGGCATATGGGGCAAAGCCGTCTGAGATAGATGGACGCAACAGCCCTTCCTTCAATGGAGTTTAAAGGCCTCTGCCTATTATCTGAAGAGGACTCAACCACTCCATCAGGCTTCTCAACTTTTCATCTCGTATGATCCTTACATACACAGGGAATAGCTGTTGACAAGTACATTTTGTCCAAATGCCTAGCAGACTGTATCACACATTGATATGCTCTGGTTGGCTTCCAAATCCAAGATTCTTTAAAGGCTCATCAAGTAAGAGCCATGGCTACTCCGGTGGTTCATCTAAGAGCCCTGTCCATTAGGGACGTGCAGAGGGACGCCATACGTTGCATTCGTGATTCGGATTTGTCGGGGAGCAGATAGGTTACATTCGGCCGTTTGGCGCCCCGATGCATTAATACGGTGATTTCTATTTGTGTCCCAGCTAAAATTAAAATTAACTACAACCCCCCACCATCCTGACCACCCGCCCCAAGCCTTACCAAAACTCCCTGGTAGTCCAGCGGGGAATCCGGGAACCATCCCCTGCACTCTCACACCCCGATGCCGGTTTCATCATGGCGCCGATAGCCTTTGTCACAGGGGCTACCGGAGCCATTGGTCAGCCCCGTCACATGGTCATCAGTGCCATCTTGTGCTCCTACCATGTGACAGGGGCTGACCAATGGCACTGGTAGCCCCTGTGACATAGTATGGGCAAAGGCTATCGGCGCCATTTTGAGTACTGGCATTGGATGGCCGGCGTGCAGGAGGTCGCTCCGCGACCCCCGTTGGACCCACAGGGACTTTTGGCCAGCTTGGGGGGGCCTCCTGACCCCCACAAGACTTGCCAAAAGTCCAGCGGGGGTCCGGGAGCGACCTCCTGAACGGCGGCCGTCCGATGCCAGTACTCAAAATGGCGCCAATCGCCTTTGCCCTCACTATGTCACAGGTACCGATGGTCAGCCCCTGTGACATAATGAGGGCAAAGGCGATCTGCTGCCAGTATTCAAAATGGCACCGATTGCCTTTGCCCTCACTATGTCACAGGGGCCGACCGTCAGTACCTGTGACATAATGAGGGCAAAGGTGATCGGCGCCATTTTGAGTACTGGCATCGGCCGGCCGGCGTGCAGGAGGTCGCTCCTGGACCCCTGCTGGACTTTTGGCAAGTCTTGTGTGGGTCAGGAGGCCCCCCCAAGCTGGCCAAAAGTCCCTGTGGGTCCAACGGGGGTCCCGGAGCGACCTCCTCCACGCTGGCCGTCCCATGCCAGTACTCAAAATGGCGCCGATAGCCTTTGCCCATACTATGTCACAGGGGCTACCGGTGCCATTGGTCGGCCCCTGTCACATGGTAGGAGCACAAGATGGCGCCGATGGTCATGTGACAGGGGCTGACCAATGGCACCTGTAGCCCCTGTGACAAAGGCTATCGGCGCCATGATGAAACCAGCACCAAGGGTGTGAGTGCAGGGGATGGCTCCCGGACCCCCCGCTGGACCACCAGGGAGTTTTGGTAAGTCTTGGGGGGGTTCAGGAGGGTGGGGGGCTTGTTTAAATTTGTATTTAAGTGGCCGTATAATTCGGCGAAGATTCGTGTATTCGTGGGGAATCGCGATACGTTTCGCTTCCCCACGAATACTACGAATAGTGAAATATACGTTGTGGATCGCCAATACGGCGAAAACGAATGCACACCCCAACTGTCCATTGAAGACATCTGCAAAGCTGCAACTTGATTGTAAGTTCATACTTTCATATCCCATTGCTGTCTGGATAATCTTTCAAGAAGCAACAAAAGCTTTGGGCAAGCAGTTTTGCGTGGCCTGTTCATCCAGTAGTCTACTCTCCATACAGGGTGGTGTGTGTGTGGAGCAGTGGGGGAGTCCAGGTTGCTTTTGCAGTAAATGCTCTGCTTGCAACCCTCAGCTTAGGACTCCCCACCCTGTCATAGCTAATTCAGCCCTGCTTGTTGATGGAGAAAGCAAGTTTTCATATTGTAAATGGATATCTTTGTAGACAGCAGGATGAATTAGCCATGCTTAATACCCACCCGCCTCCCTGGGGAGTCGATTACCTAGCTAAAGCTAAACTCCAAAATCAATTGAGAGGCTCACGAGGCAGCACACATATGGGAACTCAGTGGTAAATCTTTACTGATCTAGAGAAATGGATCCATTCTGTACCATTAGATTGCTTCATCCTTGTGTCATGACTACTTCCTCCTGCTGTCCATGGAGAATGTCATTTATGCTGGATAACACTGAAAATATGCATTTATTTGGCTAACTTACAGAGCCATTAATCAAATTGTTTATTCCATTTTCGCATGCGCTAAGTGCCATAACACATGGTGCGATGCAAATTTTTTAAAAAGGAGGGATTGGGGAGGAGTCCGGGGCAGGATTTCTGAAAAAGTGGGCTGGCTTCGTACTTTGCAAAGCCATAACGCACAATATCGCACAGTTTTAACACCGAAAATAACTACACCTTTTTCAATTGTGTTAAGCTGTGCAATATTATGCATTATGCCCATAACAGAATTTGCAATTATTTTGCAAATTCCTTTTTGGGCATTTTTAGGCTGAGAGAGAGAGAACCTCTGGGGGGACATCATAGTAAACAGCTATTTATGGTACTATAGGAGGCCCACCTAGTAACTCGAGGTGAGGTTTAGGTATTAGTGTAGGGGTTAAAGGCCACTTTGACATTCAAAGTGAGACGTACGAACAGAACAGTGCTCTCTTATGAAGATTTGATGTCATTCGGAGTGAGGAAACTCACCCAAAGATGAGATTTGTGCAATGTTCTCTCAACCTAGCTTGATGTTACCCAGGTAGAGTCCTGGCGGAGATGGAGATGCTCCTTGCAAGGATCCTTCCTGAGTTAAGCCTGCCTGGATGACAAACCTGACTATAGCATTGCTGGAGGTCTGAGAGGGATCAACAGAGTAAATCTAAGGCTTTTCCGTTCTTTTAATTATCTTGTGGCCTAGGAATCCAGTACTAGAAGAGTGGGAGATACAAAGCTCAGTCAGTCAAATGCACTTCAGTAGTAGCCACTTGCATTTTGTAACTCCACCTATTTTTACTTAAACCTTTTTGTATTAATTCTCTCTTTATATTCTATTAATAGTTGTCAGGATATAAGTCATGAGACAAGTTAAATAATTCAATTCAATTCAATTACAGCATAGACCTCATTTCAGTTACAATCCCAAACAGAATACGTGGGGGCAACCTGCACAGAGTGGCAGCATTTTGCTGAACAGACTAGACGGACCATTTTGGTCTTTACCTGATCATTATTTAACACCAAGAGACACTGTACCCCCTCTCTGGAGCTTTGAAAATAATGCAAATGTGACTCATGATTACTAGTTAGAATGGTACTCTAGCACTTCATGTGGGGTTGTTAATGTTTTGTATTGTTTTATTTATTTATTTGTATACCGTCACCCTGTTTTCAATCGTGGCGGTTCACAACAAAATTAAAAGACTAACAAAAATATGTATGCTAATTGACAACATATATAATGCAAATCATGTTAGTTCATGTTATCTTAGACCTGTCTGTTCCTCAACGTATCAATAGAGAAGAAAAATCTACTATCTCTCAAGGTTAATGATATCATATGCCTGCTTGAAGAGCCAAGTTATAATTTCTTTTTTAAACAACTTCAAATCTTTCAACAATCTCAGTTCACATGGCAGTGAGTTCCACAGTTTCGGCCCTGCCACAGATACTGTTTTTCCTCATACCTTGCTCGAATGTGCAGAGCACAAACCTTTATTTGCAGAATGAAGATCCCTTTCAGTTATGTATAGATGACCCAGAATGGCATATCTCATGTTATGTTCTTAGTGTTGTACTTAACCACTCTGCAGTATTTGAGTTTATTATTTTGTGTAGTATGCATAATACTTTATATTGAATTCTGAATTTAATAGGTAACCAATGTAACAAAATCAGGGTTGGGGTTATATGATCAGATTTCTTATTACCTGTTAAGACTTGTGCAGTGGCGATCTGAGTGCGTTGGCTGATAAACCTAATAAAAGTGCACTACAATAGTCTATGCTAGCAAATATTGAGGTCTGAAGAACTGTTCGGAAATCGTCTTGATGTAACAATGGTTTTGGACTCATAAAACATGCAATTTGTTGTTATAACCGCCCTTTATTATATTGCTAATATGTTTCTTCATGGTCATATTGCTATCGATTATCACTCCCAGATTTTGGGCTTGTTCAGTTAGGTGTGAGTGGACCGAATCTATTGTAAAATAATTCAAAGTATTAGTGAGGAGCTTTCTGTTCAATAATATTATTTCAGTTTTCTGTTTATTGAGCATTATTTTTTATATGGACTAATAACTGTTGAATAGATGTAAAGTATATTTCTACTAAGTTTAGTGAATGCCAAAGACCTAGACCAGAGAGCAATCTACATAAAGGAAGCAAAGAGCATGGCTGATAAAGCAGATCCCTGCAGCACTCCTGTCTCTAATTTGACTGTATTTGAAAAACAATTGCCAATTCTGACATGAAAAGTACAATCTGTTAAGAAAGAGAAGAACCATTTCAAAGTTTTACCTGTCAGACCAATTTCTGTCAATCTTTGAATCATTATTTTGGGGTCTACTGTATCAAATGTGGCAGACAGGTCCAAAAGAATAAGTAGGTATGATTTGCCTGCGTCAAACCCACAGAGAATAGTATCTGTTAGAGCTAAAAGTAAATTTTGGTACAATAAATTTTTCTAAAGCTGAATTGTGCTGGATATAATATATTCTTTAAGTCAATAAATTCCACCAATTGAGAGAGTAAAACTTTCTCAATTATTTTTGCTATGAATGGCAATGTTGAAATGGGTCTAAGGTTATTGAAGTTATTAATATCAAAATTTTTGTCTTTTTGAACTGGTCTCACAATGCACATTTTAGAAATATGGGAATCTCACCCTCATATAGGTTTACTATTTTAGTAATATAGGGGGAGATGACTTTAGTTATTGTTTTTAAAGACTTAATCGGAATCACATCTAACAAATGATTAGCTGGATTCATATTATTGATTATCTGCTGTAATTCCAGTTCAGAAGTATTTTCAAATACTGACCATAAGTCAGTATTGAGAAATAATAAAATTATATTTTGGTTCTGCGTTTGATCCAAATCTTTGATTAACTTTTTGATATTATCAAAAAAAGCTGCTAGTTTGTTACAATTGTCAACTGAGGCTTCTACTTTCTCATTTTGATGAGATAACTTGTTTTTAGTTAACTTTTTGATTGTTGAAGAAAGTAAATTGGGATTGTATTTCAAAGCATGTATCTTTCTTCTTAAGAAGACTTTTTTGTATCATTAATAAACAAACATTCAAATGTATTCTATATGATCCTAGTGTCTCTGGGGAAAGTTTCTTTCACATTATTCTTTCATTTTTCCTTAGAGTGATTGTTGATTCGCTAATTTGAGTAGTATACCAAGGGGCATTTATCACTTTTTTGCCTAAAAGATTTTGCAATGATTGGGCTAATTTTATTGCCAATTTGAGTTGTAACATTTGACCATGAGTCAACAGCATCATGAATGTTGTTGAAGGATATGAAATCAAGCGCTCCAGAGAAATGCTCAAGCAACTCTTCCATTTTCATGGGTTTTCGGTAATCTAAAGTATGATGCTTCTTCTTTTCATCTATATGATTTTTTCTTATAGAAAAGGTTGATACAATCATTTTATGATCTGACCAAGGGATGGTTTCAACCTCTACTTTTTCAAAATTATTTTTATTTTTATTAATGAAAATCAAATTGAATGTTTGGCCAGCTCTATGAGTTGGTTGAGATATTATTTGCTCCCATCCTAGGGCAGAGGGTATCTAAAAATTAGCACAGGGTTTAGTTTATGCGGATGTGTTCACCTGTAAATTAAAATTGCCTAATAACACAGATGGAACATCATTAGAAAGAGAATTCACAATTAATTCAATAAAAGGAAAGCTATTGTGTTCAAGCAAATCAAGAGGGCAATATGCAAGACATGATTGTAGATTATTAGCTTTAAAGAAGGCAGCTTCAAAGGGGGATACAATTGTTAATTGAATCTTATGTAATTTTAGTTTGTTTTTTTGCAATGACTATAAAGCCACCACCTTTTCTAGCTATTCTAAGAAAGTACCAGACATATAATTGATGATTTATCTGATTAACTAGTGCTATGTCTGATTTTTTCAACCATGTCTCAGTGATACAGCATATTGAAGGTAAATATTCTTCTAATATATCATTAATAATATGAATTATCTAGAGTAACATTCAGGATGTGATCGACCAGCATTGTTTCAATGGTATTGTTAAAAATGTTCTAGGTCTTTTCCTTTTTGGTAAAATAAACCCATTTCCATACCTTCCACTCAGGTCAATACGGTAAAGTGTGGCCGCGGTTACCCTGCTCCTAACCCACTTTCTACCCATTATTCGGCCGCGTTAGCCCTTCCTGTGATACACAATCCCCTTTAACCTACTCTTACCACGTCCTTAAATCACCGGGTAACCCATTCCGCCCGCGGCATGTATATTATATGTAAACGATGGAATTAGCTATTCCCTCCCATTCAGTAACGCGCGCCCCGACTATCGCTATTTTACCCTGCCGTTTTGCCGCGCGTTTAACCTGCTAACTTATAGCCTACCCTTACCCCTGCGTTAGAGGCAGGGGTAAGGGTAGGCGGCAAACTTTCCCCCAGCCCCCGCTCACCTGCCCTGGCCGCGTCCATGGGTGCTGGTCTCCGGGGCAGCCCCAGTCCTCTCCCCTCCTCCCGAAGCAACGAAAGCGGAAAAAATCGAAAAAACGAAAAAAAAAAAAGCGAAAAAGCGAAAAAAAAAAGTAGCAAGAGAGAGAGGGGAGCTGGAGGCAGGGGAGCCGCGGTCGTCGTTGCCGATGTCCGTCTCTGGAGGGGGGCTGCAAGAAAAGTAAGTCACTTCGTTGCTTTTCACTGCCAGTCCTCTCTCTCCTCCTCCCGAAGCAAGGCTGCTTTTTGTGCCGTGCTTCGGGAGGAGGGGAGAGAGGACTGGCAGTGGTGGGGGGGGGGGGGGGGGGGGGGAGAGGGAGAGGGAGAGGGAGAGGGAGGGAGAGAGAGAGAGACTGGCCATAGTGCCTCCTCCCTAGACAGGTATTTGTATCCCTATGGGAGGCCCACCTAGTAACTCGAGGTGAGGTTTAAGTATTAGTGTAGGGGTTAGGGGCCACTTTCACATTCAACGTGAGACGTACAAACAGAACAGTGGTCTCTTGTGAAGATTTGATGACCTACAGAGTGAGGAAACTCACTCCAAGATGAGATTTGTGCAATGTTCTCTCAACCTAGCTTGTTGTTACCTAGCTAGAGAGGTAAGGGGGGGGGGGGTGCCGAGGTCAGGGCCGGTGCCGGAAGGTAGGGGTGCCCTCCTGTGACTGGGAATTGTAACACACTAATAGCTTTCAGCACATCATCTGGCAATGAATTCCAGAGCTTAGATACACATTGAGTAAAAAATATTTCTCTTATTAGTTTTAAATGTATTCCTTAGTAACTTCATTGTGTTTCCCCTGGACTTTGTACTTTTGAAAAGAGTAAACAGCTGATTAACCTTTACTTGTTCTATTTTACTCATTATTTTATAGACCTTTATCATATCTCCTCTCAGCCGTCTCTTCTTCAAGCTGAAGAGTCCTAATCTCTTTAGCTTTTCTTCATAGGGAAATTGTTCCATCCCCTATATCATTTTGATTGCCCTTCTCTGTACCTTTTCAAATTATATCTTTTTTGAGATGTGGTGACCAGAACTGCACACAATACTCAAGAAGAGGTCACACCATGGAGTGTTTGAGAGGCATTATAATATTCTCTATTTTATTCTCCATTCCTTTCCTAAAACTCCCTAGCATTCTATTTGCTTTCTTGACTGCTGCTGCACACTGAGCAGAAAATTTCAATGTATTTTCAATGATGGCATCTAGATCCTTTTCCTGACTGGTGACTCCTAATGTGGAACCTTGGATTGTGTAGCTATAATTTGGTTACTCTTTTCTAAGTGCATCATTTTCCACTTGTCCACATTAAATTTCATTTGCCATTTGCATGCCCAGTCTCCCAGTTTTGCAAGGTCCTCAACTGGAGTGAATCATGTGGTTTTTTTGAGAGCATGGAGATTGGAGAGACAGGGGAGGAAGGTATATACAAAGCCTATTCCCTTGAGAAATCCTGCCAATTCTGGGAGACAGCATAGTGCAGGTTACAAAAATTGACACCTGGAACTTGGAGCTTTGGGGTGCAAAATCAGATTCTGAACTATTTGTGCATTAATGACTTTTGATACAATGGCGGCATGTTAAAATCTAAAATGGTCACAGGGGTCTTTCATTGTCAGAATTTCATAAAATAAAAGGCTTATAAAGTTTGCAAAAGCTGGAAGAACTTTCTAGAACTGTTCCATCCTCTTTGCATAGAAGTGAGTCATTGTGTGGCACCTCTCCATGCATCCTTGTACAGTACTATCCTGAAGCAAGATCCTACTTACATCAGCAGTTCAATAAAGCTTTCTTCCCTCAATGTCTGCTTACTAGAGTCTAGCCTATCGCTGTGGTTCCCCATGGGGCCCCTCCCCATGGGAGGAGTCATTGCCACTTCGACCAAGAGTCCACAATATGCCACAAACTCAACGCTCCACCATAGCTTATTTCTGTGGAAAGTTTTTTCATCTAACAGTTTTTGAATGGCAGAGTTGAAAAAAGCACAATATTTGGATTTGAATCTTGCCGTAAACCTATGTAGTGATAAAAAAAGATCAGAAATTGCATCTAGCAAAATCGATTCATACAGATTTTTTTTAATAAAAAGCCCCTGATACAGCTGCTATGTGAAACTCGGCCAGAGTTGGGCTCTGTTTAAATATATGTGCCAATAAATATCTTCAAGCTAAGGCAACTGGTCTGTCCTTCCGAAAAGGACAATGTGTTATCCCAGGTAGTTATACTGGTCATCATTATTGAGGTTATGTTCTGTCCAGTATTCACTAATCACTAACCAACCTCTTTCCCTTTTTACTCAATTCTCTAACGTTCACTGTTTCAAGGGAAAAACCTTGTCCGGTGGTTTTTGTACGGGGGCTTCATGTAAGGATAACCGATTCACAGTTATTTGCCCCCGTCTATTATTCTTTTATTATTCTTGAAAATATCTAATTTTTAATTTTTCTTTTTTCTTAAAATCCCTTCTCCCCGGCTGCTTATCCACCCACTTATATTTTTCTGTTGTATACTTATCAAGGTCGCCACCTTTATTGATGTTCATGGGTACGGAACTGCCCGTCCGACATTGGCCATGTTTCGGCACTGCGTGCCTGCTTCAGGAACTACGGGAGAATTTGCCACTGTGTCCGATGCCTGGTTCACAGTGTCAGAATCATCTTTAACAAATAACAATATTTAATAAAAACACATTATTTCTCCAAATTACTTTCAACTTAATTATGTCCCCACCTTCTCAAGAGATAATTACTTACTTCTTAATGTGCAGTGTTTCAAGTGAGCTACACCTTCCGTGCTTGTCTTGGCATCCTGTCTATTCTGACTCCTTTTATACCTACTACGGGCACACACTTCCCAATCTCAGCCAGACCGAGGCTACCTCCTGTGTGTTCAATTAAGGTTGATTGTTAATCCTCTCTACACCCTTCTCCTAAATACTGTTGGCTGCTTTTTATGCCTCCAAGAATGTTTTTTCTCTCTAATATCATTGACTTAACCCATTTATTTTATGCTACTGATGTCTATCTAAAAGATATTAGCCTATGCTTATGTTTTTTGATAATTTCCCCCGCTATCGTCACTATCGGACCTGATTGAAGCCTGCATCTTAATTAACCTCTTAGTGTTGTTCGTGTCCTGCGGACCTGGTGGTGAACTGGTTCCTCTCACATCCGCTTGCAGTCCTTGCCTTGTAATCAAACAACTCTTGACGTCATATACTCAAACTAGGGGCGGGCTTGGGCGTGGACCGGAGTCCACGCCCATTTATTGACCTCCGTGAATGTTTTTTCTTTTCTTTCTGATTTCATTGGTTTGACCCATTTGTTCTATGCTACTGATCCTTATCTTGAAAAAATTGCCCTATGCTTATGTTTTTTTGATAATTTCCCCCGCTATCGTCGCAATCGGACCTGGTTGAAGCCAGCTTCTCAATTAACCTCTTAGTACTACTCATGCCCTACGGACCTGGTGGAAAACTGGTTCCCTCCACGTCCGCTTGCAGTCCTTGCCTTGTAATCTAGTAACTCTTGACGTCATTTACTCAAACTGGGGATACCTGATGAACTTGATGGAAAGCTTGATCATTTGATTGAGTTCGCCCATGATTAATCTATTAGTTTTACCCAAATCAATTTACTGTTTTTACTTTGAACATGTTGATTGTGCCGGCGCTTAGATTTGCTCTTCTACTTTATATTCCTTGATGTGTATGGTTTTTAGATATTCGAGGATGCTATCTGTTCTTCACAATTTTTGCTATTAATTCATTGCCGTCCATTCTGTGTAGATGGACAAGTCTTTTTTATCTTATATCCTGTATTTAAATCTAATACCATATAAGATTTTTCTACTACATTCCTTATGGGATCTGAGAGCTCTTTTTATTCATCATGATTCTTACTGTTAATTCTTAACTGTCCATTCTATGATACAATAAAGAATTCTTCCCCTTTTTTTTTTTTTCTTTTTCTTATTGATAACTGTGTAATGGATTTTTCTTCTTTAATATGGCCCTCATTTTTTCATCCCCTCCTTATTGTGTCGATGACCTCCAACTTCCAGAGGCCCCCTCTATCTTTTCATCCTCAAATATCTGAAGACCTACTTTATTTAGCGAAATTTTTTTTTTAATTTTTGTTTTACTTTATTTTTAACCATCCGTGGTCCTTGGTGTCCAAAATCCTCCTTTATTTGGCGCCTTTTTATTTTTCTTAATGTGTGTGAACCCAATCATTTGGTCTCATTAAGTTCATTATTGAGTGTTGTTCCCCTCAATCACACTCGATGTTACCAGTATACTGTCCAGTCAATCTCTCGGTTTAGCCCTTTTGGTGCTAAAGTATCCCAGGTGTAGATGAACTTTTGTTCCATTTGTATTAATTTTGTATTTAAATCTTCGCCTCGTGGATGGTCTTGTATCTGGAAAAGCACCGCCACTTTAAATTCCTCTGGTGGATGTCCCATTTCTTGCCAGTGGTCAGTCAGTGGAGCTCCTTCTGTCTGATGTCTCAAACGGCTCACATGTTCTTGTATTCTGTTTTTGATCTTTCGCATTGTTTTACCAATGTATACTTTGTGGCACGTACACCACAAAGCATATATTACCCTAGTGGATCCACACGTGTAAAGATCTTTAAAACGGAATGTTCTCCGTCCTATGTGCTTTAAGGGTGGTAACAGATTATACCTGGACTGTAAGAGATACTAGCTATTACTCAAAGCAAAATAATCTGCATATTTGCTGGGTACATACATACGTACAGGTGCACCATATGACTATCAATGAGCCATAATGGTCAAGGTTCCATTCTGAGCTGGGGTGGTAGGGAGTTCCATAGTGTGGGGCTGGCTATTGATATGGCACGTTTTCTGCCTGTGGAGAGGTGTACTGCTTTGGAGGGGGGGGGGGGGGGGGGGGGGGGGGGGGATGGCGAGGAGCCCGGAGTCTGTGGATCGGAGGCTTCTTTGTGTGGAGTTGGAGAGGAGCGCTGTGTTTAACCAGTCCATCTTGTTGTTCATTTTTTTATGTATGAGGGTTAGGGTTTTGTATTGGATTCTGTGTGTGATGGGTAGCCAGTGGAGGTCTTTGAGGATGGGGGTGATTTGGTCGCAGTTTTTGTTGTTTGTGATGGATCTGGCTGTGACGTTTTGAAGTACCTGCAGGGGTTTGAGGGTGGAAGTGGGGAGACCGAGGAGAAGGGTGTTGAAATAGTCAAGCTTGGAAAAGAGTACTGTTTGAAGGATGGTACGATAATCTTGGGCGTGAAGGAGGGGTTTCAGCTTTTTCAGGATTTGTAGTTTAAAGAATCCACCTTTGATCAATGTGGAAATGTGTTGCTTGAGGTTTAGTTTATCGATTGTTACTCCAAGGTTTTTTACAGCATGTGTGAGCTGGTCCCCATGCAGTTGTGTGTGGGGTCAGTGGGGAGGGGTGTGGTGTTGTTTGTTATGTATAGGATTTTGGTCTTGTTTTGGTTGAGGGAGAGGGACAGTTGTGAAAGCAGTTGAGTTATTTTGGTCAGGATTTGGTACCAGGTTTTTAGTGTGTTTTCAAGGGTTTTGTTTAGGGGGAGTAAGATTTGTAGGTCGTCTGCGTATACATAGTATGTGAGGATGGGGGTGATTTGGTCGCAGTTTTTGTTGTTTGTGATGGATCTGGCTGTGACGTTTTGAAGTACCTGCAGGGGTTTGAGGGTGGAAGTGGGGAGACCGAGGAGAAGGGTGTTGATGAGAGAGATGATCCTTGCGGGATGCCATGTGGAAGTGGTATCTGGGATGATTCTGTTGTGTTTATTTTTATTTTAAATGTTCTGTCTGTGAGATATGATTCGAACCATTTGATGGTGGTGTCGCATAGTCCGATTTCTTTGAGTCTGTTTAGTAATGTTTTGTGGTTGATGGTGTTGAATATGGAGGAGATGTCAAAGACTATCAGGAGGTAGGATTCGCCATGGTCGAGTCCTCGTAGGATGGTATCGGTGAGGGTGAGAAGAAATGTTTCCGTGCTGAATAGTTTCCTGAAGCCATGTTGTGCTGGTAGTAGGATGTTATGATTTTCTAGGTAGTCTGTGAGTTGATTGTTGACTGTTTTTTCGAGTATCTTGGCTATGAAGCCATCATGTCATGTAGTTTGCTGGGTTCGATTTGTCGAGGTGGGGTTTTTTGAGGATGGGTTTGGCTACAGCGTTTTTGAGTTTGTCTGGGAAGATGCCTTGTTCAAGGGACAGGTTGATTATGTTGGCTATGGATATCATGATGAGCTTGGGGATGAATTTTAGGATTTTGGTGGGGATGGGGGTCTAGAGGGTGGGTGGCGGGTTTCGCCTTTTGAATGATAGTTTCAATTTTAGTGGATGAGACGGGCTCAAATTGAGACCATGTAGTATTGTGTGAGGGTGAGATAGGTAGTTCCATGTTGACTGGGGGAATCTTGGTGATGATGTTGGAGACTTTGTCCTTGAAGAAGTGCACTAGGTTTTCACAGGAGATGGTGGGTATGTCGTGGTGTAAATCATTCTGATTAGGGTTTGTTAGGTCTGTGACATAGGAGAATAGGGTCCTTGGGTTGAATTGATAGTCATGGATTTTTTTTGTGTAGAAATCTCGTTTTGCTTTGTTGATGTCTGTTGAGTATATGTGGAGTATTGTTTTGCATTTATCTTTCAGTTCGGGAGTAGGCGTTCTTCTCCATTTCTTCTCTGCTTGTCTCAGAATTCGCTTTGTGTTTCTTAAATCGGTGGTGTACCAGGGGATGTTGTGTTTGGCTGATGTTTTGATTTTTTTCTTAGGGTGGGACATTTAGACTTGGCTATTTCGGAGTTGATGGAGATCCATGAGTTGGTAGCAGAGTTGGCGTCTTTTTTATTGAGAGTCTTTAAGGCTTCGGGTAGCAGTTCAGCAAGGTCATCGCTGGAGCAAGGTTTGATGAATTCGATGAAGTTGTTGAGATTGTCTGGTTTCATGAGTGGGTGTTGTATGTGAAGCTTGGTTTGTATGAATTTGTGATAGGACCAGAGTACTGGAGTGGCTGTGGGTGGGTATGTGTTGGAGATTTTGTTATTGGTGAAGATTAGGTCCAGGGTATGATCGGATTTTTGGGTGGGGGTATTGACTATTTGATTGAATCCAATTGCAGACATGGTGGTGAGGAGGAGTTCGCAGGTCGGAGATAGTGGTGTTGAGTCCATGTGGAGATTGAAGTCTCCTAGTATGATGGGTATGTCCGTATTAATGTAGGTGATTATGATTTCGATTAGAGGGGATAAGTTGTGTTGGAGTAGACCCGGGGAGCTGTAGAGGAGGAGGATTTGGAGGGTTTTGGATTGTCAGCAAAAGTGTTGCCAAATGGCTTCAATTTTCAGGACAGGAATATCCTGTCATGGTTTAGAACACATTACATGCAGAGATTTCATCAGATTTCCCTATAGCTTTTCCAAGGAAAACCAAGATTTTCAATACCTGCATGCATGAGAGTAAGACTAGGAGTAGATCAACATATCCAGGAAATCTAGATCAAGTTGGAAAACCGAATCAGAAGTGGCTCTAAAACTGGTTATGAAGTGGTGTCAGCTGTGTCTTGGTATGCCCATGTGACTGTTAAGCTGACCCAGTACAGGTGTATAACTTCATATGCACATTTGTCAGCTATGGAATGAGGCAGTAAAATGGGAACTCTTGTCATTGAAACCTTTAACTGTCTACCTATACCTTTAGGCTGTGCCTTTAAGTTTCAGAGCTATTTGATATTTACAGGGTTTCTAGAGCTATAGCTCTCCATGCTTGAGGACCAGCTGGGATGGCATCACACTTGTGACACTATCTCATCCACATATGAGCACTAGGATGGGGTCTGCAGGGTAGGGCTGGCACGACATAACGCACTAGCTAGGCCAAACTATGAATACTATGTTGGCAGTCATTCACAAACTCACGTGCCACACATGCCTCTTTTAGCATTAGTATGAGGCAAAACACATTATGGCAGCCGCATGTATTTTATGTCATCTTTACTTTCACAACTGTTTTTGCAGTACACTGTACAGATCCATTGTCAAGACAAATCCTGAGTAGGCATAAGTGTTTTCTGTTACTCAGTGACCCTGACAGAAAAGCAGTGAGAGAAAGAAAGATGATAGTGAGGAGAGTAACAGCTAACAGCCTACTGGCCTCCCTTCCCTGTAAGGGGATGTGGTAGATGAAGCCCATCAGGCAAAATAGCGTTGTCTAAGGTTTTGGTGAAGCTGGCTGCCACTCAGCGTGGTGTCTTTGACTTGTGCGGGGACACATGGGGGATCCGAGGGGGTGAAGATTCAGAATTATATCCATTTGTAGTCTATGGCATAGAGTGAGATAATGGAAGACACAGCAGAGCAGCACTATATCTCCAACTTTGGGTGGGGCATACATTAAAGCTCCAGCCGTCTTGTCCAAACAGCGAAATCAACTTTTGAGAACTCTGAAGGTACATTCAGTGATACAGCAGGTAAAACATGAGGCCTTGTTGTACCTCGTCTCTGCCAACATGTTGGGAATGGCAACGGGGGTGAGAAGCCAGGTCCTGCAACTGAACCCAGAATCTCCTGCGGCAAAGACAGATTTAAGCCATCAATCATAGCATTGTCACTTGCAGATCTGGCTTGCAAACCTCAGCTTCCTATATGACTGTATAAGGTAGCCTGTACCTTTCCCTGAGCCTTAAAGGCAGACTTTCATAGCCTAAGTGCATGTCACATTGTTCTGGACCAGTATATATGCAGGATAGCAGTAGCCAAAAGTAGTTCAGCTCTTCCGGACTACTAAATCGCACCTGCATATTCTAAAATTGCGTGCCAGGCCCTGGTGTATAGCAGGTTGCCAAACTTGAAGCAATACATAAGAGCTGCCAGACCTGTGTTAGCTGAAAAAATGGTACTGCATGGTGTGATTGCGAATGTACCTGCCAGCTCTGCAGTCTGTCCTCCATAGAAACCAATTTGTGAGCCCTAACATAGGGAATGTGCCAGGCCACCAACATGCACAGGACACTGCTTCTGGTTGAGGCGGAAGAGGCTCCAGCCAAACTGTGGCCAACAATCTGGATGATGTATCACTAACTGGCCACATGTGATTGTGCAGTATCAGCAGTGTGGACACTTCAAGCTTGTCATTAACTAGAGAGATTTAAATAGCTCCCAATGGGAGGATAGGAACAGGGCCATTTTGAAAATGAGCACGTTGAAAGTGTATAGTGCCTGCTCACACACCAAGCGTTAAGGTCGGTGCATTGTTTGCTGTCACAAGATTAGCAGGTCTCTGCAGCATGGGGAGAAAAAGCCAGGCCCTGGTGCAATAGTCTGCAGACATAAATATACAAGCCACTTGTCATGGCAGTGATGCTTCCCCCTCCCCCCACCTCCCATGTCCATGCCATTTGCCACAAACACATAGCCAGAGATGGAATATAGAAAGAAGTGTCTCTCTTACCTATGAGCCAACCATCACCGTACAGGCCATCATCAAAACTTTCAAACAGGCCTGACTGCCTAAGTATAAAGGAATTGAGTGAGGCTCCCAGGTACCTGGCCACCACATCAAGGATACGCATTTGAGTGTTACAGACTACTTGCACATTGATGGAGTGGAAGAGCTTTCTGTTGCGATACATCTCCTCCCTGTCACGGGGTGGGATGATGGCCACGTGAGTGCAGTCAATAGCTCCCAGAGCACTGGGAAAGTTTGCAAAGGCATAAAAGCCTCTCTTCTAGTCCATAAAGTCCTACCTATCCTGAGGAAATGCTATGTAGCGATTAATGCGGTCAGAGACTGCTGTGATGACCTGGTCCAGACAGTGTGAAAATGTGATTTGGGACATTCCCCACATGACCCCTACTGTAGTTTGGAAGGAGCCGCTTGCCATGAAATGCAGGGTGGCCAACAGTTTGGTGAGGCCAGGCACTATGTGGAAACCTTTGGTGACTGGATCCAAATCCCCTCAGATGTCTTCATATAATTCCAGGATAGCCCGAGAGCAGAGGCAATACCTGCAAACCTCATAGTCCTCTGGCCTGCCGAGGAAGGATGTTCGTGGAGGAAAGATGCGTTCCCTGTCGTGGCCACCTGCATGCCAGGTGCTGCCTTGGGCCCTGACCCTGCGGGGCCTGTGACTTGGCATCTGGTGCAGGGACTTCCCTAGGAGGGCTTGGGACAGCCCTTGCCTGTTCTTGCTGTTGTTCTGTTTGTTGTTATCTGTGGCGAGCCTCCCGAAGCATCCAGTATCCCCCAACAATTAAACTTGCCACAAAAAGTATGGCTTTAGGAAGCTAGACCAGGTAAGAACAGGTGTTTTTGTTGGGGCAGGAAGGTCTGGTAGGTGTGTCTGTTATGATTCATCTTTTTGCCACATGTGATAATTGCGATAATACCTGCAATGCACGATATCGGTCATGGGAGCGCGATAGTTTTTTCACTGTACTGCAAAAAAAAAAACCAGTGTAGTTATTTCTGACATTAAATCCCACGATAGTGTGCGTTACTCTATCACACTCCGCGCTAGCAGACCCTCATTTCCATTTACTCCATCCAAACTCCTCCCACTTGAATACTCAATTTATAGTTTGCATACACTGTTATTCATGTTTATTAACACAGATTGGTGAGGCAAGGACTTCCCTTGGGTAAATCCATGTTGACTGTGTCCCATTAAACCATGCATATTTATATGTTCAGTAATTTTGATCTTTAAAATACTTTCTATGATTTTTCCTGGCACTGACATCATAAGAACATAAGAACATTCCATACTGGGTCAGACCAAGGGTCCCTTAAGCCCTGCATCCTGTTTCCAACAGTGGCCAATCCAGGCTACAAGTACTTGGCAAGAATCCAAAAACTAAGTAAATCCCATGCTACTGATGCTAGTAATGGTAGTGCCTATTTTCTAAGTCAACTTGATTTATAGCAGGTAATGAATTTCTCCTCCAAGAACTTATCCAAACCTTTTTTAAACCCAGCTACACTAACCACATCCCCTGGCAACAAATTCCAGAGGTTAATTGTGCATTGAGTGAAAATAGAACTTTCTCCGACTAGTTTTAAATGTGCTACATGCTAACTTCATGGAGTGCCCCACAGTCCTTCTAGTATCTGAAAGATAAATAATCAATTCACATTTACCTGTTCTAGATCTCTCATGATTTTAAACACCTCCATCATATCCCCCTCAGCCGTCTCTTCTCCAACTAAATAGCCCTAACATCTTTAGCCTTTCCTCATAGGGGAGCTGTTCCATCCCCTTTTATCATTTTGGTCGCCCTTCTCTGTACCTTCTCCATCGCAACTATATCTTTTTTGAGATGCGGCAACCAGAATTGTACACAGTATACAAGGTGCGGTCTCACCATGGAGTGATACAGAGGCAATATGACATTTTCCATTTTATTCTAATAATTCCTAACATTCTGTTTGCTTTTTTGACTGCCGCAGCACACTGAACTCACGATTTCAATATGTTATCCACTAGGACGCCTAGATCTCTTTCTTGGGTGGTAGCTCCTAATATGGAACCAAACATTGTGTATCTATAGCATGGGTTATTTTTCCCTATATGCATCACCTTGCACTTATCCACATTAAATTTCATCTACCATTTCGATGCCCATTTTTCCAGTCTCACAAGGTCTTCCTGTTGGGATGCCCTAATTCTAATGCGTCATTAGTATCCTTTGAATATACCTCCCTCCGAACCATGCGCTGCTGAATGACTGTCAGCTTTCCCCTTTGTTCTAGTTTAAAAGCTGCTCTACCTCCTTTTTAAAAGTTAGTGCCAGCAGCCTGGTTCCACCCTGGTTAAGGTAGAGCCCATCCCTTCGGAAGAGACTCCCCCTTCCCCAAAAGGTTCCCCAGTTCCTTAAAAAACTGAATCCCTCTTCCTTGCACCATCGTCTCATCCACGCATTGAGACTCCGGAGCTCTGCCTGCCTCTGGGGATCTGCGTGTGGAACAGGGAGCATTTCAGAGAATGCTACCCTGGAGGCTCTGGATTTCAGCTTCCTACCTAAGAGCCTAAATTTGGCTCCCAGAACCTCCCTCCCACATTTTCCTATGTCGTTGGTGCCCACATGTACCATGACAGCCGGCTCCTCCCCAGCACTGTCTAAAATCCTATCTAGGTGATGTGTGAGGTCTGCCACCTTCGCACCAGGCAATCCCCATGCCTGTCTACATTCCTAATAATCGAATCACAACTATGACGGCCGACCTAACTCTTCCCTCCTAGGCAGTAGCCCTCAGAGACACATCCTTGGTGCGAGAGGACAGTGCACCACCTGGAGAGCAGGTCCTTGCTACAGGATCATTTCCTGTTGTACCAGGTTGATGCTCTCCAATCATGAGACCTTCTTCTTCCAAGGCAGCACCAGGGCAGCCAGTCTGAAGTTGAGACTTGGCTACTATGTCCCTGAAGGTCTCATCTATATACCTCTCTGTCTGCCTCAGCTCCTCCAGATCTGCCTCTCTAGCCTCCAGAGATCAGACTCGTTCTCTGAGACAGGAGCTCTTTGCATCGCATGCACATGTACAACGTCTCACCGGCGGGTAAATAATCATACATGTGACACTCGATGCAAAAGACTGGGAGGCGCCCCTCTTGCTGCTGGACTACTGCCTTCATCTCAAATTTGTTCCATTCCTAATTAAATTTTAGGTTGCTATGGGATTAAGAATGTGTCTAATTAGGGTCCTTTAAATGTATTAGTGTATTCACTATGGGCCAGATTTTTAAATCTATGCAAGCGGGGTACATTTGTGCACGGTACCCGGTGTGTACAAATGTACGCCCGATTTTATAACATGCACATGCAGCTGCGCACTTTATAAAATCCGGGGTCGGCGCATGCAAGGGGGTGCATACTAGTGCACCTTGCACGCGCAGAGCCCTAGGGCAGTCCCGATGGCTTTCCCCGTTCCCTCCGAGGCCACTCCGAAACTGGAGCAGCCTCGGAGGGAACTTTCCTTCGGCCCCCTCCACCTTTCCCTCCCTGTCCCGCCCCCAGCTCGAAAAAAAAATACCCTTGTACCTTTATCCTTGCTCGCACCAGCCGAGTGCCAGTACGTGATCCCCAGGCCCAGCAGCTAAAGAGAGTCTTCTGGCCATGCCCCCGCCACATCCTGGACCACCCATTTTTCAAGCCCCGGGACTTACGCACATCCGGGGGCTTTATGGCCACCGCCGGTCCTTTTGAAAATAGGCCCGTCACGCGTAGGCTTTTAAAATCTGCCCCTATATGTCTGGTAGTGGCCTACAGGGGAATGATCAAACTCTCAATAAGTTGGGGGAAATTCATGAAGTTAAAAGGCTGATTTTTTTTTTTTAGTGTGAAAGTGGCACCTGCCTATAAATTAAAGGATGAGCTGGGGTGGGTGGGAGAGGTGTGAGAGGGTTATGAAATACAAACACACTAACTTCTCCTTATTAGCTGCCTTACTGACTATTTAAAGCACAAACATACTAAATAATATTCCCCAATAGTTTACTTCCCCCAATACTTTAAAAAAAAATTTCCCAAGCAAAACTTACTGACTCCTTTCAGCCACCAGCAAGGTGATCCTCTCCTCTCAGTGCTCCTACTCAGGCTCACCTATCTATTATTTCCAGGATCATTCTGGAGCTTTTAAGATTGGTGTTACATTGGTCACCCTCCAGTCTTCAGGTATAATAAATTATTTTAATGATAGATTACAAATTACTACTGTAGCAAACCCCCCCCCCCACCCTGCAGGTTTGGCCAGCAGATGTCACTGTTCCTGTATAGAACAAAGTTTTAAAGAAGCCATCAGTCCCTCCCTCCTAGAGAGCTGTGGTTGGATGCCTCAATACTATTTAGCCCAGACATTTTAGGACACTTTGGGATCAGTTTGAGAAAACATTGGAAGAGTAAGGATGTCTTAAGTTTCACACTCTGATGAAGCCTCCCAACTTCATCCAGATGGAGTTTCTTTTAGAAGTGACACCTCATCATGTACTTCCTACCAGAGGGTCCATATCTTACTAATTGATATAAAAGATATAATTTTACACCTGATACCCTTTTTGGGTGAAAGGGCTCTCACCACCCTAGGTGGGCAAGCACCAGTGATGGATCCTGCTGCAAGAGACAGAGAGGGCAGAAGATGTATCCAGTTTAACCTTTAGAAGTATTATTTTGATCTGAATAGTGTGGGGAAGTTTTTGGATTCCCCCTTTCCACTGGGATTGTAGTGCTGAGGTAGCCTGATCCCACTTTTCCTCATGAGACGTCCCCCCAGAAATATCAACTAAGGATGAAAGAACAAGATTGGGAGACCCCAATTGGATCTCCAACCATGGGATGGGCAGGGTGTCTGAGGAGAAGATGACCTAAGGTAGGACTTTTTGCTGTGAAATTGGGGACTCCTCAAAAAGGATTCCTGGATAGCCACTTGGTGAACTTTGTGCAGTATATTACAATAAATATCACCATGGGGCTCTACCCAGATGCCTGAATAAAAGGACACCTACAAACATAGAGGTACACTTGTACCAGCAGTCAGATGTAACTTCAACATCATTGACAAATGGACTTTAATTTATGATTATCAATCAGTAAACTTTTATTTTAATGCCCAGGCACTGGTCCTATCTGAGTTGTCACAGCCCTTCACCTCATGGGAAGCATCCACATTATTTAAACACACTGGGGTAGATATTAAAAACATATGCGTGCGACGTTATAAAATCGGGGCCAGCGCAGGCATTGGGGTAGATTTGGCCAATTTACGCATGGTGACGAGATCGGGCCTCCCAATGGGGGAGGGAACTTTCCTATCCCCCCTACTTACCCTTCCCGACCCCTTAACATGGCCTATCTTTTTTTTTCATTATTTTAGAACTTACATCAGCTCCTGCTCTGCACCTCCCCGCCCCCTGGACCGCCCCTCCCCACCTCCCGGACCACCCCTTTTGTGAGACCTGGCTCTTGCACACGTAACGGGTTACACGTGCAGCTGGGCACCTTCTAAAATGCACGCAGTGCACGCAAGGCCCAACCACACGCATAACCCTCGGATTTTACGACTGTGTAACAAGATAACAAGGCCTGGGCCACAAGTAATAGCTTACCCCCATAAAAAGAATCCCCCCAGGATTAAGAGTCAAGCATGTGAGTAAAGTTGCTAGCTGGAGAAGCCCTGAAGAAACAAATATGTTTGTGCCCTTGGGGTTAAAAACCTCGCTAGTGGTTACAGTAGTAATAGATCTGAAATTTCAATTTTTTTTAGTTCTTTCAGAACTCTTGGGTGCATACCTTCTGGTCCAGGCGATTTACTATACTTTAGTTTATCAATTTGCCCTATTTGATCTTCCAGGTTAACCATTTGTTTCAGTTCCTCAGAATCATTACCATTAAATACCATTTCTGGCATGGGTATCTCCCCAACAACTTCCTCAGTAAACACAGCAAAGTATTCATTTAGTCTTTCCACTATGGCCCTATCTTCCTTAAGTGTCCCTTTTATTCCTCAACCATCTAAAGTCCAATCAACTCCTTCACACACTCCCTGCTTCTGATATATTTGAAAAAGATTTTATTATAAGTTTTTCCCTCTATGGCAAGCTTCTTTTCAAATTCTCTTTTTGCCTACCTTATCAATATTTTGCATCTAACTGCTGGTGCATATACATTTTCCTTTTTTCTTCATTTGGATCCTCATTCCATATTTTTGAAAGATATTCTTTTAGCTACAATAGCCTCTTTTATGTCATCTTTTAACCATGCCGACCAGTCATTTGGCCTTCCTTCCATCTTTTTTTTAATGTGTGGAATACATCTGGTCTGGGCTTCCATGATAGTATTTTTAAGCAATGTCCACACCTGATTTAAATTCTAAACCTTTACAGCTGTACCTTTTAATTTTTTTCTATTTTCCTTATTTTCTCATAATCTATTCTATTTGTGTGGATAGGCAGACTAGACAGACTGTATGTCCTTTTTCTGCTGACAAGTTTCTATGTATCCCACCAGCTGACAAGTAGTTATCCCATTCTTTCTCTTCCTAGAGATGAGGTAGAAGGAGAATCATCATGGGGTGCTGAAGCTGGTGTGTGTGTGTGTGTGTGTGGTCTAGTAATGGCACATTTGATGAATTTCATCATTGAGGAGGGAGCAGGTGAGTAGGAGTACCACCATCAGTGAAGGGTGAGGATGGAGCAGGGGAAAAAAAGGAGTGCTGGCACTAGTAAGGGAACAAAGGAAGAGGAAACACATTAATCTTCAGAATTTTAACAAGAGAAACACCCAGTGTGAACAATTTGTCTGCTACATGTTATACAGATACACAAGAAATTTTCAGCAGAAAGGCAAGTCAATATTTAAAAAAAAAATAATTTTAATCCACTCACTAAAAAAAGTAGTCTGTAATCATAAAAATAATGGTAGCTTGATTTTGTTACTTGGACAAATTTTAATCGTGTGCAGGTTAATTTTTAAAAAAAGAGAAACAAACTTAGGGCCTGATTCACAAAGGTTTTGCTCCCATTCCGTGTCTATGGGAATCATTCTTAGTAAATGAGGAACTTATTTTGTTATGATTAATATAGTAACAAATTATGAATATTAAAATCATGAACATTTCAAACCTGGAAACTGGACCAAGTCATAGTGATAAGGATAACCCTGATAATATTAGAAATATTTTATTTTCATTAAATTTCATCTATGTAATTTCTCACTGGCAGTATTTCTGAATTAGAATTTTGATATCTTCTAGGCTAGGGATAGTGAACTCCAGTCCTCAAGTGCCACAAACAGGCCAGATTTTTAGGATATCCACAATGAATATGCATGAGATAGATTTGTATATAATGTAGGCAGTGCATGCAAATCTTTCTCATGCATATTAATTGTAGATATCCTGAAAACCTGGCCTGTTTGTGGCACTCAAGGACTAGAGTTCACCATCATTATTCTAGGCAATAGGTATAATAATACAATCAGAAAATTAAGACACCCACTACAAGATTAACAGATCTTGTACAACTTATCACATATTAGATGGCAATATAAAAACTGAACCAATGCTTTTAGATGATGCTACCATTGAAAATGGTAATCTGTTTCTATTTAAAAATGTATCCAAAATGTTTAGTCCCAGTGACTCAATTTTTTCACCGTTCAGGCATTGCTTATAAGCCTAGTAGTGCTGGACATGCTGGTGAGGTAACCCACAGCTCCTCGGTTGGATAAGGAAAAGCCAGGTACCAACTTTGCAGCATTATATATCTAGTGACTAGGCTAAATGCAGTATTGGGAAACAGTTCTGGACAAAGTTACACCTTATTCACTCAGCCCATGAAGGATGCTACAGTGCTTGGTCAATTTATATGAAGAAGAACAATAAACAGGTTACATGTTAGCAGCCTAGCAGAATGGCCTTTTGGTGAGAAATTGATGAGAAAAGAAGCAAATGCAGAAAAAAAAGAACAAATTATGATTTATTTGCCCCTACGTTTTACTCATGACATTCAGGGTGATGTACCAAGAGAAAGTGTCTCACAAGGTTCCCACAGATCAGGAAAAACTAGCCTAGCGCATGTTCTTTTGTACAGAAAAAACAGTCCGGTTCAAGTCATCTTTATTGCTTGGCAACTGTACGAATGCTGCTAAATACCAAATAACCTACTAGGTGCGTAGGGTCAATAAATTACTGTGTGTCACTCAGTTGAAAGTTAAGCTTTTATTTGGTTTTAAATTAAAAAAATAAAAATTTCATTATTAAATAGTAAAATGCTTCCTGACTGATGAATACACATTATTCTACTTGTTTTAGCGTACCATCAAAAGAAACAGTTAGATAGTACTACCCAAACAAAACCCTTTGTTTAAAGTTGGTCAACAGTGGAAAAATTCAGCTAAACTGATAAAAGGCTTAAATGTTTACAATAAACATTAGAACTGATTCTCTTTTGTTCCAATGCCAGCTAAACCTATTTTCTTTCTCAGATTGTCATTCATTTTGAAGACACTATACCACAGTGCTAATGTCATCAGCCTCTTCTGGTTTTTTTTGCCTGCTCGGCAGGGATTTCAAGTACTCGAGATGCCTTCTTGCATCCTCTTGATTTTGTCGGACATAATATACCACATAAGATATCACCATGGTGAACCAGCCAAACATGGTGACCAGCATGGCATAATCAGTAGTCTTTTTGGGAAGATTGCAGAGATCATCATTGGCATTAGTAAGGAACGCTCTACCGGCATGTTCATCTAACACGGAAGTCTTACAGATAACGTTGCTTGCTGTTTCGTGGTTTGAAGCTATGCTCCTCAGAACCTGCTGTAGAGTACAGTCACAGTGCCAAGGATTATTTGCAATTCTGGCTCTGGCTTTTAAGTTGTTGAATGCGTTTTTGTGCACACTTTCAATCTGGTTGTCTGACAAGTCAAGTGTCTGTAAGGATTCTGCCACCCCTTTGAAGGAATGCTCATCTATATATTCAATACTATTTTTGGATAAATTGAGCACTTTCAGTTGATGCAGATCTTTAAAAATTTCATTTGGGATGGATGTGATCTGATTGGAGTCCAGGTAAAGCAAAACTGTCTCAGGGGGAATGTCTCTTGGTATTTCCTTAAGATTTGCATTGCTACAGCTGACATTTAAGCCTCCAGAATGAGAGCAAAGGCAGCCTTTTGGGCACATACTGGCAGAATGAAAGCAGAGTATCATAAGGACAAAGCTTTGTAAGAGTAGACACATGGAGAGAGAACGTGTTATCCACAGGTCGACCAAATGCATGCTGGGATGTCAGCATAATCACATGACCATTCTTCATTGACCCAGCTGTGGTAAGAAGGGATGCTGTATGACCAAAACTTAGCTTCCTTTTGTTCAAACTTCTCAGGAAACAAACTAGCATGTGCGTCTTTTCAGGACTTGCCTTCTTTTTCAAAAACACACCTAAAAGAAAAGAAATACTTGTTTACTTTAAATGGCATGGTGGCACAGTATCAAATTTCATCTGAGGTAGACATTTTGACAATTTGAGATTAGTAACATAACACCAGCTACACAGAAAGGTAGATTTTAAGGCATGTGCCTATAAATGCATGTATCTCGCCGCACACAAAAATATGGGCTATTTTATAACCTACCTGCATAGGTCATAAAATACTCTTCATGTGAGCACCACTTTGCTACAGCTCCCCGTTAGGCATGAGAGAGAGAGAGCCTCTTTATAAGGCTCAGTCTGATACTTATAAGTGATGAAAATTCTAACAAGAGGAGTTGATTTGTACACTGCAGTCCCTGCTAGCTGCATTGTACAAATCAACTCCTTTTCATCACTTATAAGGTCTAAAGTTCTTTAATGATGTCAATTTTACAATGGATACCTCTGAATGTGACTGTAACCACACCTGTCTAACCTCAACGCACCTCCCGAAACCCCACCCCGAATCAAAGTGCCCCCTTACAATGGTCCATATACTGAGTGTCAGGCTGAGCCTTATAAAGAGTTTCTCTTTCTCTCACTTCTTCTCCCCCCCCCCCCCCCCCCCCCGATGTTCGCTGGACTCCTGCGTCTAACAGGGAGCTGTCTTCCTGGCTATTTAAATTCGCGTAGCTCCTGCACGGCCCACTTATACGTGTATGTAGCCGTTTTTGTGCATGCAAGGTTTTTAATATCTACCTTATACTACATTTCCATAGAAACTACGCTCCTAATAAAATAAAACATTCTGTATAATTATTTTGCATTCCCTAAGAGCCTGATTTAGATTTAGTAAGCAATTTTTCCCATTCCTCGTATATAAATAAAGCTTAGTAAATCAGGTCCTTATCACAGCAAATTCCTTTTACAATGAAATTCATGTATAACAGAAAATTCTTAACAAGTTTTTGGGATATATTAAATCAGGGGGAGGTACAAATAAAGCTTCTAAAAGAATCACAGTCAAATGTTTTCCTGTGAAAGCATGGTCACTGAATCGAGTTTTCAGATAGGATATAGTTGTAACTGTTAGCACACTTCAAAAACAGACGATGTTAAAAAATTGTGTTAACTGGTCTGTTTCTATGTGCAATCTTGTTGACTGAAAAATCTATTAGACCCAGGGGTAATTCTAAATATCAGGTCTTGTGCAGGACTTTAAAAGGTAACCAAACAGTTAAGTGTTCAATCTCTAAAGGGTTTATGAGCCTGTATTTCAAATTCTGCTGTTTATGCATGGAACTGTTTGTTCCATTTAAAGAGTCAGGGGGCATGCTATACAAATTAAACGGTTTCCACAAACACAAATTGCTTTCTGCTAATGGGATTCAGAAGACAACACTAGGCATATCACAATTCTTGTCAAAATGTAATCAAAATATGCAGCAGTAGCTCATTCGACAAGAAAAACATCTGAGATGAGCTGATCACAGGTACTTAGCATTGCTTGTTTTTCTCATTTCCTGCTGACCACCGATTAGGTCACACAAAAGACAGGTTCATTGAATGTTCGGTATTTGAAAGCATTAAGCAGAAGGAAAGGAAATGGGGCCTGTGGTGTGGCAAATTCAAAAGGAAGGGGAACAAAAGAGAAAAATTACAACAGAAGAAAATTCAAAATTGTGGTTATAATGCTCTGATATCTGTAGCGCTCTGAAACTTTTCATTAATTATATTCATCCAAATTATGATCTCTTGGAGGATTTATGAAGATACTTTTTTTTTCTATTAAAATGAATAAGAAGAACTAAAAGGCTCAGTAGTAATGGATAGGGATGTGAATCGGGTACCCGATCGTTCCCGCTTTCGAGTTTGTCTGGCCACGGGAAAATCTCGTTTTCTTGTGGATCCCCATTTTTTGTTTGTTTTTTTTTTAGTGAAAAATCATTTTTTTGGGTTAGTGCGCGCTAACTCATAGTGCGCGCTAACATTAGTTATTAATGCGCGCTATCGGGAGTTAGCGTGCACTAATACGAAAAACGATTTTTACGATAATTTTGGGGGAAAAGTGATTGCTTCTTTTTTTACCTGATATATTAACGAATTTAGAAATATCGTACGATATTTCAATTCGTTAGAAAAACGATTCATATCCCTGGTAATGGAAGTTATTTAGATCAAGATGAGATGACAGAATCAAACTAGCAGCTGGGTCTGTCTGGCAGACTATGCCGGGAACCCAGGAGACTGGACGTTCATTTCATCTCAGTTTGGGTCATACGGAAACCCTGCACTCAGGGAGGGGGAGTGAATTTTCAAAACATTCCACCCCAAAAATAAGGGCATATACAAGAGTAAGTAGCGTCTACTCATGTATTCTGTATTTTTTAAAAGTCACTTTTCACTTTGTCACGCACATATATGCGTGTAAAAAAGAGATGGATCTCTCAGGGCGATCTGGGGTGGAGCCAACCCTTATGCACATGAGTTATTTTAAAAGAGATGCGCATACATTTGTCAACTTATTCACATATTCTTATACCTGCTAATTATCTGTGTAGCACTGACTGGGTGAGAGCTCAGGCTGAAGAACAGAAGGTCTTGATGACCTGGAGAAGGACTGGGTGAACTGGCAGACTAACTGGTAAACTGGTTAATTTCATTTAAGCGTGCATGTTTAAAAACTGGCCAATTTACAAGTATAAATTAGGACTTAACCTAAGTCCTACGTTACTTTCGTGTGTAAAATATACAGGAGTATATTTTTTAAATACTTTGGAAAGATTCAAGAATTGCATGTTTTCACATGGAAGCATACATGCATGAGTACGTTGCTGGTAGAGATATATGTATTTTATAATGCACGCATATTAAGCGCCAGATATTCGTACCTACGCTTGTGCACCTTGCGCACGCCGAACCCTAGGGGAGCCCCGATGGCTTTCTCCGTTCCCTCCGCCCCCCCCCACCTTCCCCTCCCTTCCCCTATCTAACCCTCCCCCCCAGCCCTACCTAAATCCCCCCCACCTTTATTTTATTTATTTTTTTAATTTATGCCCGCCCTTGGGGAGGCGTAGGTTGTGAGTGCCGGCGTGTGATCCCTGGGCCCAGTGGCAGTAGAGAAGCCTCTGGCCATACCCACACCCTGCCCCCACCCATTTTTTCAAGCCTTGGGACTTACACGCGTCCCAGGACTTGTGCGCGTCGCCGGGCCTATGGAAAATAGGCTCGGCGCGCGAAGCGGGTTTTCGGGATTAAGCGCGTAACCCTTTTGAAATCCACCCCTATATGCGTGGATTACAAAATAGCTGCATAATTCTGCTTGCGGCTATATACATGTCTATATGCAGCTGCGTGGATTTCTTTGAAAGCCATCCTCAATGTGTGTTACATTGTATTTAATGTATTTGATTATAACTTTTCATAATATTAAATAAAATGTAAAAAAAATAATTAAGCTATTCAATAAAACAATTTTTTCAAACTCTGCCACAAAAACTCTAGAATATATAAAAAATTACAATACATCTATTTATTTATTTGATTTACTATATATTCAGCTTTTTTAGGCACTTCAAAGCAGATTACATTCAAGAGGTGTAGATCTTTCTCTGACCCAGAGACCTCCTAATTTAAGTTTGTACCTGAGGCAATGGAGAATGAAGTGACTTGCCCAAGGTCACAAGGAGCAGCAATGGGTGTTGAGCCCTGGCTTCCCAAGTTTGCAGCTTGCTCTTCTAACCAGGCTATAAAATCACTATCCACAACTTTAAGACCTACTAATCTTACCCCAGCAACCTAGACCTCCCAGCTCTATCCTCCATGAAATTCCAACAAGTTCCATCCACCTAATAAAATAAAAATCAGCACACTCAAAACAGTCTCCCCATTGATTACGGAGTTCCCTAAAGAGTGATCTCCTTTGTATCAGGCAGCGGTTATACTAGTGTAACCGCATCCCCGGAGTAGGCAAGACACAGATGGGGGCCATAAAAGATTTAGCATTCTCTTCGGGGCTAGAACTACTCACTGGCTAACTCTCTGACTGACTCTCTTACCCCAAGGCTGGTTTCTTTGTTGGGGGGGGGGGGGGCGGGGAAGTTGATGGGAAGATTTACTTTTAGGGCCCAGTATGACAGGGGTGACTTTGTGTTCCCCGGGAGAGGTATACTTTTCCCAACACTGTGGATGCTGTAGGTGCCAGAAAGAAAACACAGGAGACTTTGGGTTTAGTGACCAAAATCAAAACCAGTACTGATAGGTAATCGGATGAAATAAATGGCAAAGTTCAACTTAGCTACCTGTGGAAACCAGAGGAATTATTACAGTTCTTTTTCTCTCTATATCTATGCAAGGGTACAGGGTCAAGGGTAACACCTACCAACCAGGGCCTGAATTAATGAGGTTCCCAAGTGGATAGGGGCTTCCTTGTTTGGACGGAAAACAAAATCCTCCAGCTGGCCAAAAATCTATTACCCACAGTCTCTGCACAGAATCCCAGGGGCAAAGACTCCACTTGGGGAGGACCTCAGATATAACTCAAATTTGGTTTTACTCACAGTCCCCCCTCAGTCCTTCTCGATCTCAAAGTATTCGAATCCCAGGTTGAAAAGGGATCCCTGGAGTACGCAGCTCTCAATGTTCCTCTGATAGGGCAGGAAGAAGGGGCAGCAAAACTCTTTCTCTCAGTTCTTCTAACCGAAATGTCTCTTTCCCAAAAACATTATTTGAACACCAGAAGATACTGCAGCAGGTCACCACCATTCCTTTGCTTCCTTGGAAGGTCACAGTGGGCTAGGTCTTCCCTATCCTGGGCCCCCCAGGGAGAGGGTTTCCCGTGCCCTCACCCCAAGCATCACCCAGGAGTCTCACATTCTTCTTACAAAGTAAAAACCTTCACAATCCCTAGAAATACCCAAGAACAACCCAGCCAGCCGGTTGGTGGACTGAATGGGGAACTACTTAAACCTTGCCCAGGAACTGCAGGCAGATGGTACTTGGAGTTCAAGGGTAGGCCTAAAAATAGATGGAGGAAAAAAATCTCCAGAGCCTCCTCACAGACTCAACAATTGAACTACACTGGCCCCAGAGTTCACAGGAGAGAACTGTTTTTGTTAACTCACAGAGGGACGACCATTTCAGCAACCTCAAAGGGAGGGGATGTATTTGAACGGTAACTGCCCTAATCACTAACCTACACTGCTTTATGAATATAGGAATATCCAGGGCTTAATGGTAACATAACCGTAGTGTCCATTACATCACCATTGCTAGCTATTAGATTATTAGAAAGTTTGTATGGTTAGACATGGGAGAGGGGGTGCTCGAGGAAACTAAGTGGCGGCCTTCTACGCTCAGCAATGAAGATGGTGGAGAATAAATGAAGAAGACAAAAAAAAAAAAAAAGGCTGGGCTAGATAAGAAGCGATACCTTGCAGGCGGTGACATTCTGTGGCTGGCAGCTGGGATGTATCTTTAGCAGTGTAGACCAAATAACTGCGAAGACTGAATGGGCAGGTTGAGGTTTTTCTGCTGTCTGTACTATGCAAGTTTCTCCTTCTACTATAATGCCTAACCTCTTTAAAAACTGAAGGATTTTTTCGTTGTTTTCTTTCACTGTTTCCCATTGAAAATATGAAATCCTAATCATGGGCATCAAGCAACTCACATAAAAATAAAACAGTTTGAATGAAGGCCTTAATGTTTATACATTTTCCTATTAAGAACCCTTTATAGTAACATAACATACTTATTAAGGCCTTCACTCAAGCTGTTCTATTTTTATGCGAGCTGACTGCTAAACGTGACCAGAATTTTGCAATTTCTGTGGGACTCTTGCTTGCAAGACTCCTCTTAGAAAGTCCAACTGTGTTTCATATAGTTCAAAGTTAAGCTTTTATTTGGTTATAAATATTAAAAAAAAAGTCTTTATTAAATAATGAAATGCATTATACATTTATCTCCTTGTTTTAGCAAAAAAAAAAGTTATTTTTCATCTTAGCTCTCATCCCATCAACTGCATCCAATAGATCAAAGCAGGTAGATTTTAAAAGGGTTACGCACATAATACTTTCAAAACCCCCCTGTGCGCGCGTAAGTCCCGGGGCTTTGCTAGGGAGGCGTGTTGAGGGGGCGGCGCGAAGTTCGGGGCATTCCGGGGGGCGTGGTGCCGGCCCGGGGGATCGCGCGGCGGCAGCCAATTGGTGCGCGCGAGTTACGCCTGCCTGGAGCAGGCGGAACTTTCACGATAAAGGTAGGGGGGGTGTAGATAGGACTGGGGGGGGGTTAGGTAGGGGAAGGGAGGGGAAGGTGGGGGGAGGCCGAAGGAAAGTTCCCTCCAAGGCCGTTCCGATTTCGGTGCGGCCTCGCAGGGAACGGGCAGCGCGTGCAGGGCTCGGCGTGCGCAAGGTGCACAGATGTGCACCCTCTTGCGCGCGCCGACCCCGGATTTTATAAGATACGCGTGGCAAACTTTGATGGATGATATATAATTGCTAATATATCGTTTACCATTTTTTGTTAATATGGTAGGGGGCAGAGGGAAAAGAATGAATGGGTTGAAAGAGAAAAATTCAATAACAATTCCATTATATCTGAAAAGGCTTTCAGAGCACATTGTAAATTCCAGGTCAAAGATTGTATGATATATACTTTGAGGATTACAATTTCAGTTTCTTAAAAAAGTTGATTCTTAAAATTGTAGAACTTGATGCACTCAAACATATCTCTTTATATGTTTATTTCTCCTTTGGTTGACTGAAGTCCCAACTATCATTTCTCCACAGACTGTATTTTTTACACAGTTTCAAAGACATGCAATTTTTCTGTTATGTATTCTGTGGACCCTGAGAGGTGACTTTTTCAGTAAGGCTAATCATAAACTATCTGTACTGTAGTCATATCTTGCAGGTAATTCAAGATTTTGACTTCAGTAATCATAAAGAGTATGTACAGGATTATAACCTTGTACCTCTGAGTCACTGATTCAAACCAGGCTCAGGCTGGCTGGTAGTGACTGAATGTTATTATTTATTTACTTTAAACATATTTTTAAACTACATTCACGGCTTAACAAGCAGCCCAAAGTTGTTTACAAATCAATATAAAATACAGCAAAAATCTAGGGTGCAGAGGGGTCCATATTTAGCCGCTGTGCAACTGTGCTAGTTAGCTGGTTGAACATAACCATCTAACTAGGAGGGTATATTCAGCGATGCAGCCATGCTATCTGAATGTTAGCCTACAGCCCAACCAGAGTTAGCTGCAGAAGGTAACCGGCTAACTCTGAATATCTGAATTAGCCGGCTAACTTATGTGGCTAACTCCGCTCCTCCCCAGAATGCCCTTGGAACGTCCTGCCTTATCCGGCTAAATTCTAGCTGAATATAGCTGGGTAAGCCATTTACCCAGATAATTATTATGTTATCCATCTAAATGGCTTGTGAATATGGACCTCAATATCTCCAAAATAAAACAATTTAAAATATTGAAAAATATAAAAAGGAATACATAACATGCACAACAAATGGTCAAACCGTAGCCAAACAACAGAAAAAAACATGACAAAAACAGAAACATGCACACAAACTGGTACTCCACAAGCTTCCAAATCTTCCAGAGCTAAGCTATCCATCAAGAGAAGAAACACACTTTTACTTTTTTTCTGAAATGAAGGTAGTTTAACTTTGTCTGATATTGAGTAGAAGCTTGTTCCAGAGTATAGGGGCAACTACAGAGAATGATCTTCCTAGCATTCTTAACTATTTTAGGGATGTGAATCGTTTTTTGACGATTTAAAATATCGTCCGATATATTTTAAATCATCAAAAATCATTAGAGGCGATATGCAATAGGAATTCCCCCGATTTATCGTCAAAAATCGTAAATCGGGGGAAGGGGGAGGGGAAGGGGGAGGGCGGGAAAACCGGCACACTAAAACAACCCTAAAACCCACCCCGACCCTTTAAAATAAATCCCCCACCCTCCCGAACCCCCCCCAAATGTCTTAAATTACCTGGGGTCCAGTGGGGGGTCCCCGGTGTGATCTTCCACTCTTGGGCCACGGGTGCGTTAATAGAAATGGCGCCGGTGCTACCTTTGCCCTGTCATATGACAGGGCAAAGGTAGCGCCGGCGCCATTTTGGTTCCTGTCCCCCGACGTCAAGAGCGCAGGAGATCGTTCCCGGACCCCCGCTGGACCCCCAGGGACTTTTGGCCAGCTTGGGGGGGTCTCCTGACCCCCACAAGACTTGCCAAAAGTCCAGAGGGGGTCCGGAAGCGACCTCCTGCACTCGAATCATATTGCTGTATTGCAAAATGGCGCCGGCCGTATGGCCGGCGCCATTTTGTAATACGGCAATATGGCCATACGGCCGGCGCCATTTTGCAATACAAAATGGCGCCGGCCATTCGTGGGCCATCCATTGCACCTACCATGTGACAGGGGCCGACCAATGGCACCAGTAGCCCCTATGACATAGTAAGGTCAAAGGCTATCTGCGCCATTTTGAATACTTGCAGCCGATGGCCCAAGTGCAGGAGATCGCTCCCGGACCCCCGCTGGACCACCAGGGACTTTTGGCAAGTCTTGGGGGGGGGGCGGAGGGGGGGGTTTAGTTAGTTGTTTTTATATTCGCTCCTTAAGACGCACAAAAAATTCGGTAATGATATGTTGCATTCGTGGGGGTTCGCCATGCATTTCGTGGACCCACAAATGCAACGAAAAGGAACATATCTGTTGCGGATTGCGCATACGTTCAAAATGAATGCACATCCCTACTAAACAATTTGATGAATGATCCTGTAAGTTTCCACATCAAAATTTGAAGAAAGTTGTCCAGATAACCAAGGCAATACATAATGTAAGTTAAAAGAAGAATCAATAAAGACACTAAATATTTTATCAACTTAGAATTGTAATAATACTGGAATCAATATTAAGAGTAATCAGATGAGAAACCATTTCATTTTTCCTGATGTTGAGTATTTCCATTTTCTGAGCATTCGGTATTAACTTATTTTCTTACAGCCAGCTTGAAACAGCCAATAAGTTCTAATTAAAAAGAACAAGTGAAGCTGCATTACTCTCACCAATCGGGAAAATGATCTGGACATTGTCTGCGTTTAAATTGGAGGCCTACGTGTAGCCCCTGTCCCATTCTGGTTCTGGACACCAGGGCAAGTGGAGAGGTCCATGGACCATGCAAAGCCCCATGATCTTGCAGGAGCGGAGGAGCTGGGGGAAATGTTCAGTCTTTTCAAGGCCCATAGGGTTTTTTTTTAACTCTATTGTGTTCTTCAAACCTGTGCTGTTGTTCAAAAATATAAAGTCTTTAAAAAATAAACTAGTGACAGGAAAATCCAAATCCAAAATTATTCTGGCACATCTCAGAACAATGCATCAGCATGGTAACAAGTCCACAATATGGAGAAAATAACTTGGTCTCTTCTCACACTCTTTCCCAAACCGGTAGGCTCTTAGGAGCAGGTACACTTCCACTCTTAGCCTTCCCAGTACCTGTGAGGTATTGCACGTCTTTTCAAAGTTCCTCTTTCCTCTTTTTCTAAGCCTTTGGCTGATTTTTATGGGCTCAGTCTTTGACTCTATACATTTCTTCAGGCAGGATGCCTCTCCTGTGGGACATCCCAGTATTTTCATCCACATCTCTGACAGATTCTCCTTCTTCCTTGGGTCTCCTCAGAGCTCAGATTCTTTTCACTAACCTTTTCCCTATCCAGCTCTGTACTCATTCTCTTTGGTCTCTTCTGAACCTTTCCTGTAAAGGTTTAGGCCCAAATGGTGCCACTCTGTGAAGAGGTGGCTCCAACCACACACCCAGGACCCCAGATCTTGGAATCTCTAACTCCCAGCTTCTTCCCTGCATCGGGAAGTGCAGGAGTATTTATACAGTCCTAGGAACCTCTTCCAGGGGGGAGGGGTACTCTGCCTTAACCCCGACACAACACTGACATCATAGTAAGGCAAGGTCCAATGAGATCTCTGTCACGCAGGGTATTCAGACCAGCTGAAGCCACTGTTGCCATACAAGTAAAGGGGAGGGGCTACCTTCTAAGGCAGAGATTCCCAAACGTTTAGCCAATATGAACCCATTTTAGCAATTGAGAATTCACATAAGCCCAAACGCTGACCAAATTAGCAGGGGTGTGGTCCCATGCCAACAATCATTCCACTTTCATCCTCATCGCACTCCCACTGGTCTCCTCTCTCAACCTCCAACCTTCTCTAGTCAATCCTCTCTCTCAACTTCCTTAAAGCTTCACCCTTCCTTCCAGAATATCCCCTTCTCTCAACCTCTGCCCCTCCAGCTGATACCATCTTATATGCCCCAGCTCCTCTCATCTATCCAGGCAACTCCCTCTCACCTCTTTCAGCCCTCTTTGTATCCCCAGATTATCCTCTCTCACTCCCATGCCCTTCTTATAACCCCCAACTTGATTCTGTTATCATTTTCCTCTCACCCCACTCTCTATCAGTCTCCCCTCCTATCCTTCAACCCTTCTCTCATATCCCCCTGGTCCCCTCTCACCTCCCAGCTCTTCTGTTACATCACCAGTCAATCTTCTTTCATCCCACTTCACTACCCAAACCTTAAATCCCTTCTCCATCTTTATTTATTTATTCTTAATTTCTATATACCGACATTCTTACATCTGATGTAGCAGGAAATAAATTTCCATAGTCTAATACAATGAACATTTCTAATTAAAATTGTTAACATGACCCCTCCCTTCAAACAGCTCCTTCCCTAAACATCGTCTGGGGCCCCGGTCCAAAGATGGATGAAAACTGGAAGAAAGAGAGGGAAGGCTGAGGACAGGGCAACATTTTTCTCTTGGGTAGGTTCAGTGGTTGGTGAGGAGAGAGAAGCCATGGCAATCTCCACTGGCTCATGCACATTCAGCCCTTTCCTCTCCTCATGGCTGGTCCTGAGCCCGAAGATGATCTGCAAGCAGTAGCAGCAGTGCACAGACCCCTGCAGCAGCCAAGTCCCTTCTTGTACAGAGCTTCCTGTTACTACAGAAACTCATGCAAGTTCAGGACCACTGGAGGCTCCATCCTGACGTCCACTACTAATGCTGCTGCTGCTTAAAGAGTGTTGCCATTTGAGGCACTTGTGACCCCGGCTGAAGGCTGTGTGACCCCATTTGGGGTCCGAACCCACAGTTTGGGAAGCTCTGTTCTACGGGGCAAAATGGGCACCGTGTCACATCCCTCTACAAAAGATGTTACTTGTAAAGATGCCGCACATTCAATGAACTTTGCTAAGAACGGAATACTTGCCATTGGCCTGTCACTTACACAAGTTAAATATATCCAGGTTTTGGTTTTTATTTCAGTATGGACATAATTGAATGCTTTAAGTGAGAAGGAAACAGCCCATCTACCAATGAGCCATTCACAATACTCCTCAAAGGCTCTAGTACCACATCTGCCAATCCTTTAGCCTGTTGGGATGAACAATGATCTAATATGTAAAACATAGCTCTCACATTTGCAACTAATTTACCCATTTCAAAGGGTGACAACCAATTCAAATGGTTAGAAACAGGTAAATGTATATTCTTTTTCATTTCACTTCAAGATCAGTTCTCAAAATAGCCATCTGGTCAACACAATATTGAACAAAATCAGTACAAGCTGGCATAGCCGGGTCTACTTTCTTCATAGTTGAACTCTTTCCTGCTATTCATTATTATAAGTAAATCAATAACAGTCTGAAAGCCATTTGGTGGTCTATATAAAATGTCCACATCACAAAACCCGCCCTCACAATTTAGGACAATTTGGCACCACTGTTGGCAGTCTCAGCAGAGGGACCACAGAATGTCCAGGCGTAGAAAATGAATTAATCTCTTAGCCCTAAAGTGGGATCTCTCCAGAGCAGGGCTGAGTGGAGGTGTACTAAGAGGAGTGTGAGGGGGGCTGTCAGCCCTAGGTGACAACCAGGAGGCGGTGCAATCGGTAGGGTTGAAATATGTGATAGATCGAGCCCAGAATGTCCTGGTGCACTGTACACATAATTATCTCTGACTGACTTTACGAAGATTTGATGGTCACTGTTGTGCCTTGTGGACACATTGGGGATGGTGGTTGCAGGGGCTATGTCCCCACCCCCCACCAAAATTTCAGCCAGCAAACATTGGAAGGAGTGGATGACGCATTTCCCCTCTCCCTCCCACCTGCCCTGGAAGAGCAACGTTGGTGGAAGTGGATGGCACAATCTACCCTCCCCGCACCTCTGCATATTCCCTAGCTCACCAGAAGCTCTCACTTCAACACAAGAGGAGGAGGACAGCAGTTTTGCAGCTCCTCTGGCACATCCTCACGCCTCCCTCCTCTCCTGTGGGGGTCTGAATGATCAGGCCTCACAACCAGCAGGGAAAGAGGGAGGACACACTGGTTCCACACTTCCACTGAGGTTCAGGCTTATGGACAGGATGGTGTGAAGCAGCTTACATTGCTACTATATCTGCTACACATTCTGTTGATGAATAGAGAGCTTTGGTTTCCAGTTCTGTCAATCTGGTATGTTTTATAACCATGAAATCTGCCAGAGAAATGCAATCATTACATAATTGTAAATTGTAAATAATACCCAAATTATATTGATAAAAAATGTGCATTAGGTTGCGGGTATTGGATTTTATAACACGCACGCGTTAGCTGGTGCATGTTATAAAATCGGCTCGTCCATGTGCACATGCCAGGAACATTTCTCCTTCAAGAACGTATCCAAACCTTTTTTAAATCCAGCTACACTAACTACACTAACCACATCCTCTGGCAACAAATTCCAGAGCTTAATTGTGAATTAAGTGAAAAAGATTTTTCTCCAATTAGTTTTAAATGTGCTACTTGCTAACTTCATGGAGTGCTCCCTAGTCTTTCTAGTATTTGAAAGAGTAAATAACCAATTCACATTTACCCATTCTAGACCTCTCAGGATTTTAAAGACCTCTATTATATCCCCCTTCAACTGTCTCTTCTCCAAGCTGAACAGCCCTAACCTCTTTAGCCTTTCCTCATAGGGGAGCCGTTCCATCCCCTTTATCATTTTGGTCGCCCTTCTCTGTACCTTCTCCAGTGCAACTATATCTTTTTTGAGATGCGGCAACCAGAATTGTACACAGTATTCAAGGTGCGGTCTCACCATGGAGTGACACAGAGGCATTATAACATTTACTGTTTTATTCACTATTCCCTTCCTAATAATTCCTAACATTCTGTTTGCTTTTTTGACTGTCTCAGCACATTGAACTGACGATTTCAATGTATTATCCACTATGATGCTTAGATCTTTTTCCTGGCTGGTAGCTCCTAATAGGGAACCTAACATCATGTAACTACAGATGGATTATTTTTCTCTATATGCATCAACTAGCACTTGTCCACATTAAATTTCATCTGCCATTTGGATGCCCAATCTTCCAGTCTCGCTAGGTCCTCCTGCAATTTATCACAATCTGCTTGTGATTTAACTATTCTGAATAATTTTGTATCATCTGCAAATTTGATTATCTCACTCCTCGTATTCCTTTCCAGATCATTTATAAATATATTGGAAAGCATCGGTCCAAGTACAGATTACTGAGGCACTCCAAGTTTTACCCTTTTCACTGAGAAAATTGACTATTTAATCCTACTCTCTGTTTCCTGTCTTTTAGCCAGTTTGTAATCCACGAAAGGACATCACCTCCGATCCCATGATTTTTTAGTTTTCTTAGAAGCCTCTCATGAGGAACTTTGTCAGACGCCTTCTGAAAATCCAAGTATACTACATCTACCAGTTCATCTTTATCCACATGTTTATTAACCCCTTCAAAAAAATGAAGCAGATTTGTGAGGTAAGACTTCCCTTGGGTAAATCCATGCTGTGTTCCAGTAAACCATGTCTTTCTACATGCTCTGTGATTATGATCTTTAGAATAGTTTCCACTATTTTTCCCAGCACTGAAGTCAGGCTCACTGGTCTATGGTTTCCTGGATTGCCTTTGGAGCCCTTTTTAAATATTGGGATTATATTAGCCACCCTCCAGTCTTCAGGTACAATGGATGATTTTAATGATAGGTTACAAATTTTAACTAATAGATCAGAAATTTCATTTTTGAGTTCCTTCAGAACCCTGGGTACATACCATCTGGTCCAGATGATTAACTACTGTTTAGTTTGTCAATCTGGCCTACAACATCTTCCAGGTTCACAGTGATTTGGTTCAGTTCATCTGACTCATCACCCTTGAAAACCATCCCTGGAACCGGTATCTTCCCAACATCCTCATTAGTAAACACAGATGCAAAGAATTAATTGAGTCTTTCTGCAATTGCCTTATTTTCCCTAATTGCCCCTTTAACCCCTTGGTCAACTAATGGTCCAACCGACTCTCTCACAGGTTTCTTGCTTCAGATATATTTTTAAGTTTTTATTACGAGTTTTTGCCTCCACAGCCAACTTCATTTCAAATTCTCTCTTAGCCTGCCTTACTAATGTTCTGCACTTGACAATGTTTAAGCTTTTTCCTATTTTCTTCAGATGGATCCTTCTAATTTTTGAAGGAAGTTGTTTTTGGCTACAGTCAGTTTAACTATCCTTTCACTAATCATTCCAAGATTCCCTTTAGTAAGTGGTCTGGTTTCCTCAGTATAAACACTTAAAGGGGAATTTTAAAAGCCCTAAGCATGCCAAAGCCAGGAGATACGCACAGAAGTTGGGCTGGTGCGCGCTGCAAGGCGCTTAAAAAGCGCCCGAGTATGCACATATCTCCTGCTACTTGCACCAAATTTTTTTTTGTAAAACAGGGGCATGGCGTTCCTAGATTTCTCAATGAAATCTTCATGTAAGTATTTACATGCGCAAGCGCATGCTGGGGTCCCCCTACAATGTAAATTAACTTCTGCTACAGATGGTGTGTAAATCCTGAAACAAAAAAAAGTAAAGAGGTTAGCAGAGTTTTAAGGGCTGCAGATAGCAGGGTAAAAGATAGTTTGTTAACTAGGGGGGTTAGGAAGTCCTAGCCTTTACCTGGACAAACTGGGAATGAACTGGGGAAACTGGTAATTGCAGTGGTGCATGTCTACTAAAATCCCCCCATTTTCCATACAGCCTGTTTTATACCATGCACACATATATGCACATATGTCATATTATGGCCAAATCCTTTGGTATGTGTGTGAAATAGCTGCACACGTACGTGCATACGTGTGCAGCTATTTCAAAATTACTGTCCCCATGTCTTGTGAACTAAGGAGTAGATAGATATTCAAAAGGTTAATATGGTTAAACTGGGTTTTAGTTGAAAAATTCTACTCAGTTACCATTATGGCCCATTTAATTGGCTAAATTTGTGCAGTTAAAATGGTAAGCTACTTGGACGGATGCGTTCCTGGGGCAAGCTTTTGAATTCAGCTGGTTACTGCTATATTCGATGCTAACTGGCTAAATTCAGCCAGCTAACCTTGGCTGCATTTAGCTGCTTAACTTTTTAGGGAGAAGATTTAGCTAGAAATTCAGCCACATGATTAGTCAACTAAGTGTGGTTGAAAATCTGTTCAAAAGGAAGAGGATGATGTTGATGAGGATAATGATGATAAAGACGAAGGAGGTAGTGGAGAAGAGATGGAAGAGGAGAAGTGATAGAAAACAAAGAAGAGGAGGTAACGGAGAGGAAGGAGTTGGTAGGAAGAGAAGGAGCCTCCTCACTATCCTACATCCTTCAATGTGGATGTGGCATTTAATTTAATTTAATTTAATTACATTTTTTGCAATTGATACTTCCCTCCACTTTTACCACATGCAGGCTAAAATAAACAAAAAACAAACTAAGACTTACTACAATGACTAAATATTATACATTCAAAATAAAATCATTTAAACCTACCACTATCCATTGTCTCCCCTTTCCCTATGCTGATAACTACCCCAAGTCTGTTGCCCTGCATGTTTGCCTTTTTAGATTGTAAGCTCTATTGAGTAGGGACTGTCTTTTTTATGTATTGTTTGCACAGCACTGTGTGAATTGTGTAGCGCAACAGAAATATTTAGTAGTAGTAGTAGTAGTAGTAGTAGTAGTAGTAGTAGTAGTAATAGTAGTAGTAGTAACTACCCCATGATACCTTCACCATAGGACTCTTAATTCTCTTCCCTGTAGACTTTCATAAAGAGCCATGCTTTGGCTTTCTTCAAGAAGTGGAAATAATTTAACTTCTCCTGGGGATCTGTGGAATTAGACCAACATGACTAAATATCAAATGCATCAGTGTCAAGGATGGTGTAGTCAACAGTCCTTGTTTCAATGATCTAAAGGGTCTGATTGGCACATATCTAGATATGCGTTCAGACAAATATTTTGGCTCAACTCTATGCGTGCACTTGAAAACTGAACTAAAAGTCTTAAATTTGGACATCATTTCCACCAGCAGCCAGTGAAGGTTTCAAAGGATGGGGCTGACATGATCATATTTCCTGTCCCCATGCGGAGTTTAGCCACTATATTCTATAGGGATTGCAGTCTCTTAATATTTGTCTTAGATGGATCCTGATATAAAGAGTTAATACTAATCTATTTTGTTTGTCACAAGTGAGTGGATGTGTATAACTAAATTGGTTTGTTCTTAGTAAGGCTGGAGCTGGTCTATGAAGCACAGTTGGGAAAAAAGATGACTGGATCACTGTCAGTATCTGCAGAACCAGTGATAAATGAGTAGCCAATATAATCATCAAGCTAGTAACCAAATCCTTAGGTTCCAAAAGAACTCCTAAAATACATGATAACATTGTCAATGACTTATTTTTCACTGACATCCATAATACTGTAGATTTGTCAGGATATAATTTAAGCCTATATTGAGATAACCATTTATCTATAGCATTATGGATGTCAAAGAAAAATAAGACAAAGCCACAAGGCAAGAATTCAAGTTCATAATATCTGCCACTTGATTACTCTTAATGTAGTTGATGAGCTGTGTATTGTCCATGAATATGTGGAAATCTATTCTGAATTTCTCAATTCACATTTACCATTGGAGCTAGACAGATATTGAACAAAAAAGGGAGTCAAAATGAAACCCAGCAGTACCCAACTCAGAAACTGGTCATCATAAAATTAACCCTCCCAATACATACACTGAGATCTGTCGGTCAAAAATTAGGAAAACCACACAAGTGGCATTCCCTCTACACCTAAGTCACTCAAATGCCTTAAAAGTAAGTTGTGATCTAAAGTGTCAAATACTGCAGACAGGTTGAGTTGTACCAGATAAGCATCTCTTGCCCTGTCTGCTTGCTCTCAAACACTGTCCATCAAGTCTAACAAAATCATTTCTATGCTATGGCCTACACTAGAACCCTGACTGTGAGGGATAGAGAACTTGTGCTTGGGCCACAAAATCCCAAAATGTTTGGTAAACCAGCTGCTCAGTAATGTTAATAAACCAGCTTCGAAAGCAATGGCAGATTAGACTTGGGATGATAGCTGGAAAGTTCAGCAAACCTACCTCTCTTTTTATGAACTGGACTAATTGCTGCCTTCTTTAATCCTTAGGAAAGAAACCCTCCCTCAAAGAAGAGTTAGTAATATAGGTTAGAAAGGGGGGGGGTCTCTGACCACTCTTACTAGTGTCCCATCCCTCCCCCCCCCCGTGGGTTAGCCATTACATGTCCCTAGTATCCCATCCATCAGCTAGAAGGGGGACCCCAGTTCAGCTCCTCCTCCAGAGGCTGCTTGAGTAGGTGGACCTTTATTATAAGTAGGGGCTAGGAGAGAAGAAAGTGTGGCACTTGTGTTTGGATTTTGGAGAGTGAGGAGCTCTTGTAGTTTTGTTTCAGAGTGAGGTCTACCTCTCACTGAGTGTATATTTTTCAGAGGTTATTTCCTTTCTGGATCTGCCTCTAGCTAGAATAAGAGACTTTGTTAAAATGTTTGCTAATTTTGAGAGAAGACAACTGGAATGGAAGCCTGGTCATTTTGCTGATGGCTGTCCCCCTGATCTGGATGACAGGACACTGAAGCCCTGACAGAACCTGTCTAGGAGAGAGACAGATTTGCAGGACAGTGACTCCCCTTTAGAGAAGATTTTTTGGCTGTAAGAGATTTATATTATTTTGGTTTGGCAGGAGGTTTTTTTGTCCACCCTTCCATGCCCGGAGCTGGGCTGGAAGAGCACAGTTCTGAGTTTTGCCATCTGACCCCTCCTTCTGAAAGGTCCAAGAACTATTAAGGAAGAAGGTGAAGAACTCTGAAGACCTTCAACAGGATCTTCATCCCTAGGGACACAAGCATAGGCTGGGTAAAAGGACTAAGCAACTGGGGACTCGGGTAGGATTTTTCTATGTTCTATGGGGATCCCACGCAGAGTAGGGGTTTCTCAAATTACTGGACTTCTTATACACTCAGAGCAATAGTGGTAAGATGTGCATAAGGAGCCTGAGCCAGAGAAACTTACATAGCAGGAAGCAGACAACCAGCTGTAATTGCATTTATTCAGAATTGGACATTGATTTAACTTTTGACAAATCAATAAACTATAATTTAAATACACAGTTCTGCATCCAGTGCATTTGTCCCTGTACAGTTATCATATATTAAAGAGGGAATAGCACACACATTGGAGGAATACATTCACTGCCTGGGCCATAAGCATCAGCTTCCCCCCACAGAAAGGACCCATTTCTTGGGGTTAAAGGAGGGGAGCAAAGAAAGTCAGTGAGGGCAACCCCAGGACTATAAATTACTTTTGTGTGCCCTTGAAGAAAGATGCCACTTCAAAGAAAAAGGGTTACATTGGGACAGGATCCATTCAACTGGAAAATAACTTTAATGCACTGAGGGTTCCATCCACCTGTTGAAAGGCTGAAAACCCTTCCCAATTTGTGCTGGCAACAGATGGACCATAGAGAGCAACTGAATCACCTGAACCCATCTCATGCTCAATGCATCAAGGCAGCGAGCAGTATAGGGACACTACCACCCAGATTTGGGATCCACAATTTTCACTTCAGCAACAAGGAGAACTTTCTTCTTCATCAGGTCCTGAACACTATTCACCACTCATTGGAGAAGTCCAACAAGAAGTACATGATGGAAAAAGACAAATTGAAGGAAATAGTCAGGTCTGTCACCAGTTGGGGGATGGGAAGGAAGGAGGAGAGGAAGGTCCCAGTGTAATGCTGACCAATGCAAGAGGAATTAAAGGAATTTCAAATGACTAAAACGTTGATCCCCAACCTTTTTTGTGTCGTGGCACATTCGGCACAGGTTTCATTTCATCGTGGCACACTACCACTTTCACAGTCATTACCTTCTCTTCCCTGTCACCCCATCTCTGCTATTATCACCTTCCCTGTCCCTCTATCCCTTGTAATCATAGAAACATAGAAACATAGAAATGACGGCAGAAGAAGACCAAACGGCCCATCCAGTCTGCCCAGCAAGCTTCACATTTTTTTCTCATACTTATCTGTTTCTCTTAGCTCTTTGGTTCTATTTCCCTTCCACCCCCACCATTAATGTAGAGAGCAGTGATGGAGCTGCAGCCAAGTGAAATATCAAGCTTGATTAGTTATGGGTAGTAGGGGAAGTAACCGCCGCAATAAGCAAGCTACACCCATGCTTATTTGTTTTACCCAGACTGTGTTGTTCAGCCCTTATTGGTTGTTTTTCTTCTCCCCTGCTGTTGAAGCAGGGAGCTATGCTGGATATGCTTGTAGTATCAGTTTTTCTTCTCCCCTGCCGTTGAAGCAGAGAGCTATGCTGGATATGCGTGAAGTATCAGTTTTTCTTCTCCCCTGCCGTTGAAGCAGGATATGCATTGAAAGTGAAGTATCAGGCTTATTTGGTTTGGGGTAGTAACCGCCGTAACAAGCCAGCTACTCCCCGCTTTGTGAGTGCGAATCCTTTTTCTTCTCCCCTGCTGTTGAAGCAGAGAGCTATGCTGGATATGCGTGAAGTATCAGTTTTTCTTCTCCCCTGCCGTTGAAGCAGAGAGCTATGCTGGATATGCGTGAAGTATCAGTTTTTCTTCTCCCCTGCCGTTGAAGCAGAGAGCTATGCTGGATATGCGTGAAGTATCAGGTTTTCTTCTCCCCTGCCGTTGAAGCAGGGAGCTATGCTGGATATGCGTGAAGTATCAGTTTTTCTTCTCCCCTGCCGTTGAAGCAGAGAGCTATGCTGGATATGCATTGAAAGTGAAGTATCAGGCTTATTTGGTTTGGGGTAGTAACCGCCGTAACAAGCCAGCTACTCCCCACTTTGTGAGTGCAAATCCTTTTTTCCACATTTCCTCTTGCTGTTGTAGCTTAGAGCGATGTTGGAGTCACAGTAACCATGTGTATGTTTATTGAATAAGGGTATTGTCTCCAGGCAGTAGCCGTCATTCTGGCTAGCCACCCACTCTTTATTGACGGCCTCTTGATTTTATGGATCCACAGTGTTTATCCCACGCCCCTTTGAAGTCCTTCACAGTTCTGGTCTTCACCACTTCCTCCGGAAGGGCATTCCAGGCATCCACCACCCTCTCCGTGAAGAAATACTTCCTGACATTGGTTCTGAATCTTCCTCCCTGGAGCTTCAAATTGTGACCCCTGGTTCTGCTGATTTTTTTCCTATGGAAAAGGTTTGTCGTTGTCTTTGGATCATTAAAACCTTTCAAGTATCTGAAAGTCTGTATCATATCACCTCTGCTCCTCCTTTCCTCCAGGGTGTACATATTTAGATTCTTCAATCTCTCCTCATAAGTCATTTGATGAAGACCTTCCACCTTTTTGGTCACCCTTCTCTGGACCGCCTCCATCTTGTCTCTGTCTCTTCGGAGATACGGTCTCCAGAACTGAACACAATACTCCAGGTGAGGTCTCACCAAGGACCTGTACAAGGGGATAATCACTTCCCTTTTCTTACTCGATATTCCTCTCTCTATGCAGCCCAGCATTCTTCTGGCTTTAGCTATCGCCTTGTCACATTGTTTCGCCGACTTCAGATCATTAGACACCATCACCCCAAGGTCTCTCTCCTGCTCCGTGCACATCAGCCTTTCTCCCCCCATCGAATACAGTTCATTCGGATTTCCATTCCCCATATGCATGACTTTGCACTTCTTGGCATTGAATGTCAGCTGCCATGTCTTTGACCACTCTTCCATCTTCCTTAAATCCTGTCTCATTCTCTCCACTCCTTCCGGCGAGTCCACTCTGTTGCAGATCTTAGTGTCATCCGCAAAAAGACATACCTTACCTTCTATCCCTTCCGCAATGTCGCTCACAAAGATATTGAAAAGGACCGGTCCCAACACCGATCCCTGCGGTACACCGCTTAAAACTGCTCTCTCTTCAGAGAGAGTTCCATTTACCATCACACATTGTCTTCTGTCCGTCAACCAGTTTGCAATCCAGGCCACCACCTCGGCACTCACTCCTAAGCTTTTCATTTTATTCACCAGTCTCCTGTGCGGGACAGTGTCAAAAGCTTTGCTGAAATCCAAGTAGATGACATCGAGTGCTCTTCCTCGATCCAATTCCTTGGTTACCCAGTCAAAAAAGTCAATCAGATTTGTCTGACAGGATCTTCCAATGGTGAATCCATGCTGCCTCTGGTCCAGCAATTCTCCCGACTGTAGATAGTTCACTATTCTCTCTTTCAACAGTGACTCCATTACTTTTCCCACCACCGAAGTGAGGCTAACCGGTCTGTAGTTACCAGCCTCTTCTCTGTTCCCACTCTTGTGAAGCGGGACCACCACCGCTCTCCTCCAATCATTCGGCACCACTCCCGTTTCTAGGGATCTATTGAATAGGTCACACAGCGGACCCGCCAGCACATCTCTGAGCTCCCTCAGTATTCTGGGATGAACTTCATCAGGCCCCATGGCTTTGTCCACTTTCAGTTTCACCAGCTCTTCCCATACATTTTCTACTGTGAATGGAGTTACATCTACTCCATTCCCCTCCAGTTTCTTGTTAACTAGTGTTGGTCCTTCTCCAGGGTCCTCTTTAGTGAACACAGAACTGAAGTATTCATTTAATATTTCTGCCATTTCTTCGTCTCTCTCCACACATTGATCCTTTCCACCTTTCAATTTCACTATACCACTTTGAACTTTTCTCTTTTCACTGATGTATCTGAAAAATGTTTTGTTACCACTCTTTACCTCTTTGGCAATCCTCTCTTCCGCTTGACTTTTTGCCATCTTGATTAATTTCTTCGTCTCCCTCAGTTCTACCAGATATTCTTCTTTGTGTTCCTCCTTTTGGGATCTTTTATATTTCTTGAACGCTGTTCTTTTAGCCTTTATTTTGTCAGCCACGTCCTTTGAGAACCAGATAGGTTTCATTTTTCTTTTGCTTTTCTTTACTTTTCTAACATATAGATTAGTTGCCTTGGTGATTGCTCCTTTTAGATTGGTCCACTGTTGATCCACATCTCTCTCGTTTTCCCAGCCTTTTAGTTCTTCCTCCAGGTACTTCCCCATTTCATCAAAGTCTGTGTTTTTGAACATCAAAACTTGGGTTTTTGTGCTTCTTTTCCGTGTCCTTTTTGTTATATTAAACCATACCGTTTGATGATCACTGGTGCTGAGGTGGGCACCCACCTGGATGTCTGAGACATTATCTCCATTAGTGAGCACTAAGTCGAGTATAGCTCCTTCTCTCGTGGGTTCCATTACCATTTGTTTGAACAAAGCTAATTGCAGGGCATCTACTATTTCTCTACTATTATTAGATTCTGCAGATGGGATTCTCCAGTCTACATCTGGCATATTAAAGTCTCCAACGATCACCACTTCTCCTTTCTTTGCTATCCTGTGGATGTCTTCAATCAGATCTCTGTCCAGCTCTTCCTTTTGGTTTGGAGGCCTGTAAACCACTCCAATAAAAATGGATGCCCCATCTTTTTTTAAGTCGGCCCATAGTGCTTCTTCTTTGCCCCATGTTCCTTGCAGCTCAGATGCTTGGATATTGTTTCTGACATATAGAGCCACTCCTCCCCCTTTCCTATCCTCTCTGTCCTTCCTTAACAAGTTATAGCCTGGTATTGCCGTATCCCAGTCATGATATTCTGTAAACCATGTTTCCGTGACAGCAACAACGTCCAAGTCTGCCTCCACCATTAGGGCTTGCAGCTCTGGGATTTTATTACCCAAACTACGAGCATTTGTGCTCATAGCTTTCCAGCTTTCTTTGCTCAGGTTACTGCTGTTCCTGGACTCCTTTTGTGACCTATTTAGTTGAGTTTTGTTATCCACTTTTCTCTTTGCATTTGTGCAAGGGAAGATATTAATGCCTCTGATGACAGAGTCATCCATCACTGTGAGCTTTTTCCTTTGGTTTCTGATTTGGAATTTCTGTATGCATTGGGTTTTTTCTCTCTTTTCCGATAACATTTCAATCTTTTTCTCAAGGACTTCTTCAGAATTTAATACAGAGAAGGCATTTTGTACTTGTTGCACTTGATACAGTGTGTGTCTACGGAACACAGGTCTTATTCTTCCAGAGCCCACTGTAATACTTTTTAAGTTCCTTAATGGCCTGTGTGAGTGGTGGGATAGAGTTGTGGGTTGCACAGCTTTCAATAATGGGTGTCTGTGGGTTACAGGTCTCCTTTCTCCCCACCCCTGGCACCATCACCTTCTCTTCCTTCAACACCTTAGCATCATCATCAACTTATGCCTCCTTCCTTCTTCCCCCTCACCCTGGCTTCATCACCTTTTCCTTTCCCATGACATCATCACTTTCTTTTCTCTTTTCTCTCCCCCACACCATGGCATCATCACCAGGATACAAAATATTTCATAATTAGAGACTGGATCAACTTGGTGGGGTGTAGCAATTTATGTTCGGGATGGAATAGAGTCCAACAGGCTGCAGATCTTGAAGGAGATTAAATGCACAGTAGAATCTTTATGGATAGAAATCCCATGTGTGTTGGGAACGAGTATGGCAATAGGAGTATACTACTGTCAACTTGACTAAAATGATGAGACAACTGATGAAATGCTAAGAGAAATTAGGGAAGCTAACAAATTTGGCAGCACAGTAATGGAAGGTTTCAATTACCCCAGTAATGACTGGGTAAATGTAACAACATCAGGACATGCTAGAGAGGTAAAGTTCCTGGATGGAATAAATGACTGCTTCATGAAGCAGTTTTGTTCAGGAACCAATGAGAGAGGGAGCCATTTTAGACCTAATTCTTAGTGTAACACAGGATTTGGTCTGAGAGGAAATGGTAGTGGGGCCACTTGGCAACAGTAATCATAGGATGAACATATTTGACTTAATGAATGAAAGGGGACCAATAAGTAAATCTACAGCTCCAGCACTAAACTTTCAAAAGGGAGACTTTGATAAAATGAGGAAAATAGTTAGAAAAAAATTGAAAGTGCAGATACAAAGGTTAAGGGTATACAACAAGTATGGACATTCTTTAAAAATACCATCATAGAAGTGCAGACCAGATGTATTCCACACATTAAGGCAGAAGGAAGGCCAAACGACTGCTGGCATGGTTAAAAGGTGAGGTGAGAGGCTATTTTAGCCAAAAAAAATCTTCCTTCAATAATTGGAAGAAGGGATCCATCTGAAGAAAATAGGAAAAAGCATAAGTGTCGGCAAGTTAAATGTAAAACATTGATAAGAGAGACTAAGAGAATTTGAAAAGAAGCTGGCTGTAGAGGCAAAAACTCATAAAAAAAACTTTAAAAATATATCCGAAGCAGGATGCCTGCAAAGTAGTCGGTTGGACCATTAGATGATCGAGGGGTTAAAGGGGCACTTAGGGAAGATAAGGTGATTGCACAAAGACGCAATGAATTCTTTGCTTTGGTGTTTACTAATGAGGATGTTGGAGAGATACCAGTTCTGGTAACAATTTTTCAAGAGTGATGATTCAAATGAACTGAACCAAATCACGGTGAGCCTGGAAGATGAAGGCCAGATTGATTGCTGTACTGGGGAAGGGACTGCAGGCGCGCACAAGTTGCTACTGCTCCAATGGAGAGGAAAGAAACAAAATAAAATTTTTAAAAAGTATGAGAAAGGGGTTTAGGGGGTGGGGAAAAGGCGGGCCGGGTCAACGCCATTAAGGCACCGTCCCATTGCTGCGTGCGCTGGAAACGCTGCACACGCTCAACTTACTGCTGCTCCGGAGAGCAGGTAAGTTGCAGAACAGAAAAAAAAAAAAGGTTAGGGGTGTTTTAGGGGTTAGGGAAGATAGGAGAAGAGGCAGGTAAGGTAGGTAGGGGGTTTAGGAAGTTACCTCCCAGTTTGCTCGTTTATTGGAGCTGACTGGGAGGGAACTTGGGAAAGGCCCTATCGTGTTGTCGAGCGCACGTTCTAAAATCCCCCCCCCTTGTGCGCGCACTGATATAAAATCGGGCACACGTGTGTGTGTGAGTAGCGGATTTTGTAACACGTGTGTGTCGACGCACGCAAATCATAAAATTGGCATGTCCCTGTGCACGCTAGTTTAAAAATCTACCCTAAAGCTATTTATATGCAGAAAACAACATTTTCAAAAGTCATTTACCCACATGCATTTAATGTGGGATAAAACCGATTGACAAGTAAATGGCACATATTGTAGCAATTTTCAAAAGCCCACTTACATTGGTAAAGTGCATTTACACATGTAAAACCCAGTTTTAAAGCATGAAACTGCTTTTGAAAATCAGGCCCTGTGTCTTATTAATTTTAGTAGTTAAAAGGAAATCAATATAGTATGAACCAAGGCAGCCACAATGAATCTGGGGGTGTGCCCTACAAGAATGCATCCATGTACACAAGAAAGCACTAGACACTGTTAGTGAATGGAAGTATTGCTATAGCCTTATTAAACCTGTTCAAATCTAAGAAATCAACTAAATCAAGCCTTCCTAAATTACATATTCATAGCCAACTACACCTTCTCTCTTTTGCCCCACCTTACGGGTGGGATGGGAAAGGAATGAGTGGGGAGCTTTTGGACCCGTCAGGGAATCACCTATGGACCACGATGGTCCTTCCAAGAAATTAGTTCATTGACCAGGTGTTACCAGTCAGCCTCCCACATGCAAACAAGGCTGCCAGCTCTCCATGCCCTGCCAGCTGTGGCCGGGGCCACCAGTCTTCCATCACACCAATGCTGGGCCAACTCAGGTGACAGACTGACCCCGGCCATATCTGTCGTGTATCTCTGGCCTTCCCAGACTAAACCCCTTCCCCATTCCAGGATCAGATATTCCCACCTTGATGCGGCAACAAAACATTTCAAATAAAACATGATGAACGAAAGCAAGTAACATTACAATAAGCTTTAAATGGACATTTAGTGCTATACAGCTTGACTAGACTATCGTCTCTGTCTATAATGTTATGTTACGCTCCATAAAGTAGAGAACTGGGGGATGGGTAGGTTTTAACTTATTTTTACATTTCTATTTTGCATCACTTATAGTCTGATGTACTGGGGCTTCACACACGCTAAGCAGCCTAGAGAGAAAGGACAGTTATAAACTCCAGAAAACAGAGGGAACTCTGATGAGAGATCCACAGGGTGCACTTTCCACGAGGAAAGAAAAACTGAATATGAGTTGGCTAGGGGATTGTAAAGCCAGATGGAACAGGAAACACAAAGCTGCTGGGAAATGTATATCTAGACACTTGGTAGAGGACCAATTAAGATGAAAACAGCAGCCACAGAAAGCTGTTTCAATAATTGGGAAAGACAGCTGAGGCAAATTACAAAGCTGCTGCCTGTACGCAATGTGGCAAAGAGGAGAGTGTGAGCTCTGCCTCCACACAGATGGAGGGGGAGAACAAGGTGGGGAGCCGGGAAAGAAGGCTCACCTAGACCCAGAAGCAGAGGCCTGAAGCCCTTTGGTTAGGAATTTGATTCTGCAAAAGGTACAGTGGGGAAGTAGGTTACATATGGTCCTGGGGAACTGGGCCAGTCTACAGCTAATTTGCCATTTCTCTTACTGGGGCGTTCCTAGTATCTCAGAAAAGGAATTGAAAGTTACAAGTTTGGAGTGAACACTAATCTCTGGAATAAAGCTGTTTTTACTGCAAGTGGCTGGCTCTGAGCAGTGTGTCCCAAAAAATTGTCCATGGGTCTTGTAGCACTTAGTGTCCTGAGACAATAAATATGCACATTTACGACCCGATTTTCAAAGCATTTACATGCTTAAAACTGGGTTTTACACGTGTAAATGCACTTTACACCCATGTAAAGTGGGCTTTTGAAAATTGCTACAATATATGCCGTTGAATTGTCAATATGATTTATCTGAGTTAAATGCACTTAGGGGTAGATTAAAAAAAAAAAAAAAGTGTGCGTTACCTGGCGTGCACACATGGATGCACGGTTTTATAACATGCGTGCGCCGGTACGCACATTATAAAATCAGGGGCAGCAAAATGTGGCAATTTTTGCGTGGCGACGCATCGGGGCTTTTCCCATTTCCCTCCCAGTCCGCTCCAATTAAGGAGTGGACTGGGAGGGAACTTTCTTATCCCTTACCCTAACCTCACTTCCCCTTCCCCTCTCCTCCCCACCCTCTAAACCCCCCCCTTTTTTTTTTTTTTTACCTTTTAATCGGCAAGTTACTTCAGGGCCCGATCTTGTGCGCGTAACGGCCTCTTCTAAAATGTGTGCGGCGTGCACAGGGCCTGGCCGAATGGCACTGTCCCAGCCTGCCCATGCTCCGCCCAGACCCCACCCACAGCCCACCCCTTTTTCGGCCTTCCTTCATTAATTGTGTACTGGGAGAAACGCATGCGGCTGCGGGCCTCAGAAGATCCCAGTCATGTGCGCATCTCTCAGAATCGCCACGTGCAGGGCTTTTAAAATTAGCCCTTTAAGTTTCCTATTGAAAATTCAGTAGGGGGTGTGCACGTAAAACATTTTGGATTGGTTCTGTTTCTTGTTTCATTTGGTTTGTTCAGTCTAAATCTGAAGTTCATTTGCTTCATTTGGGTCATTCATTTTTTTTACATCTCCTTTAAGTCAATGGAGAAAGCAGTGCATCCGATTTAATCTCTTAACCTTTGGGTTTTACATCCAAGTTTTATGAAACTCGCTGAAAGGCATAAACGGCAGCGGCAACCACACCCCATTGCTCAAAGCATGGCGCAAATATCTCGTGGCACCTAAAGAGAGACACCAACAATATCATGAACGGTCCAAGACTCCATAAGAGCGCATATCACTCCCATTCTAAAGGATCTACATTGGCTCCCTGTACAATTCAGGATTCTTCATAAATCTCTTACATTAATCCACAAATATATTCACCATCAGACCCCCCTCGATCTGCGATACCCCCTCAAACTGCACTCAACAGCTAGACCTTTAAGGGACGCCTACAAGGGATCCTTACATGTACCTTCTATCAAAGCTATACAACACTCAAATATCAGAGACCGGTCATTCTCCATCACAGGTCCCTCCATCTGGAACACCATGCCTCCGGACCTCAGGCAGGAATCATGTCTACTAACTTTTAAAAAGAAATTAAAGACATGGCTGTTCTGCCGAGCCTTCTCCGACCCCAGCCCAACAGCCTGACTTATAACTGTTCTAGCAACTATGCCCTTTAACAGACGCTAAACCGTGTATCTAAATTTTAAGAAAATGTTTACAAATTTATCATGAGGTCTTCTACTTGTCACCTTCGCATACTCCAATGTATATCTTAACCTCTTGTACCCCTCTTATTTCCTCCTCCAAGTTAAACATCCTTGTTATTTTATTTATATTTATTTATTTATTTCTTTCAGATTTTTATATACCGGCATTCGAGACAGCAGTCACATCGTGCTGGTTCACATAAAACAGGGGTGCATAGTAAACATAACTATAACAATGGTGCGGAAAAGGCAGTTACATATAACAGGGTGATAAGAACTTGGCTGAGAAGGAAGAGAAAGGACAGGTTATAATTCACACAGGTAAACGATAGAATATAAGGTTAACCATGGAGTAGTTGGAGGTTGTTCGATCAATTGGCCTCCGGGAAAGCTTGTGTGAATATCCAGGTCTTTAGTCTTTTTTTGAAGGTTGAGATGCATGGTTCTGTTCTGATGTTTGAGGGGATGGAATTCCATAACGGTGGGATGGCTGTAGAGAAAGCCCGGTTTCTTAGTGTGCAGAGTCTGGTGGATTTGGACGGTGGTACCTGTAGCGATCCCTTGTATGCATCTCTTGTCGGTCTTGACGAATTGTGTAGTCGGAGAGGGATCTGTAGGTCCATGGGAGCCAGTTGGTGTATATTTTTGTATGTGGTAAGAATGGCCTTGTATATTATTCTAAAGTGTATAGGTAGCCAATGGAGGCTCTTTAGAATAGGGGTTATGTGGTCCCTTCTCCTGGTATTTGTCAGAATTCGTGCCGCTGCATTTTGCACCATCTGAAGCGGTTTGGTGTATGAAGCAGGAAGGCCAAGTAGGATGGTGTTACAATAGTCTAATTTTGAAAAAATGATTGCTTGTAGAATAGTTCTGAAATCTTGGGCATGGAAAAGCAGTCTAATTCTTTTTAGCACTTGTAGTTGGTAGAAACAGTCTTTGGTTTGTTATAATGTAACTTTACTCTCCTTCAAATTGTCTTTACTGTTTGGTTGGTTATAGTTCCTTATTGTTTGATGTAAACCGAATTGATTTGATTTGTATCAAGAAATTCGGTATAGAAAAGCCTTTAATAAATAAATAAATAAATAAGAGAAGCAAAGCAGCACAAATAGTGGCATGAACACTCCAAAGCAGCAAAAGAGGAGCTAAGGGCACAAACAGTGGCATCAACATCCCAAGGCATGGAGTGAGGGTTACAGCAGCAAGCTTTTTTTGACAACATACTGCATGAAGGCATACAGTTCATAGAATTAGTAGAATGACCTTTAAGAGGGGGGGGGGAGTTAACAGCAGTGAGGAATATATCAGCAAGCAGAGTGGCATGAAGACCCCGATGCACAGAGTGAGGGGTACAGCAGGCATGAACACTTCAAGGCACAGAGTGAGAGCAGGATCTTTTAGTGTTACAATCATTGTACACCTTAGTGTGGACTGACACGGATAGTCACTTTTGCTATAAACAGAGCACAGTGAACTGCTGATGTTTGCTATGTGTGTCACTGACTTACACAGAAAAAGCAAGCTGCTCCCTCTCGCAGTCTGTCACTGGCAACGTTGTACATGCTGCACAAGAAAATCACTCTCTCTCTCTGTATGTTTCTTACAGACACTGACACATGCTGCCTGCCTGCTGTAGAAGAGATATATGTCACCCTCTAACAGAGAGATTACAATTCCTCCTATTGCTAGCAGTAAAGATAGGATGCAGTAACAGTGACTTGAAGACTATATCTTGCTTTCTCTTCTAAATCTGAAACTTTTTCTCCCTAAGCTTTTTGTTAACTTTGGAACTTTGAAGCAAGGAGTTTCAAAATATCTCTTTTCTTAGATCTAACATAGGACTGACTCGGAACAAAATGGTCACCGGCTGCTCAAAGTACTTTTTAGTTTCATTTTTACCTAAGAAAGAATGAGGGCGTCAAGTCACGCAGCTGTGAACTGGGGTAGACTGGTTGAAAAAATGCTGAAACATGATTGATCCTGCTCTTTCCTTGTCCCATCCACAACTGGTTAAGCTCTTTCAGTAATAAAGAAACACAGAGGGGCATATTCAGTAAGCCGGCAAGTGGACAAGGATTTTTTTGTTGTTGTTGTTTTAATTATTTTTATTCTGCGAAATGCACATTTCAATAAAAACCAAAAGTATACTGGATACATAGAATGACATGTGGAACCTCCCCCAAACTCATTAATCTATCCTCAACACAATTACGTGCCTTCTCCATTGCCGGTCCCACCATCTGGAATGTTATCCCCCTAGACCTAAGGCTGGAACCTAACACTATTAATTAAAAAAAAAAGCTGCAACCTGGCTCTTCAAACAAGCCTACTAATAACTCTCATACAATCTACTATCATTCTCTCAATCTATCCCCCCCCACAATCACCTTTCAGAATTTGAGTCCTCCAGTCAACATGTTAACCACAACAATGTCAATAGTTATAGTTACTTGTTTCCTCTCTGACTTTGTACTCTTTTGTTCCTGCATCCTCTCCGTCCTAGCTGACTTCAGAGTATTCCAATTTTGTTAACTCCTAGTTACCCGAACTGTTATGATGTAATTTCCTTACTTAGTTCAATTGTTCTAATATAAATCGATGTGATGTGTAAATGAATGTCGGTATATAAAAGAGTTAAATAAATAAATAAATAAATTGTTATGTTCAGTCTGGCCAGACGTACAGAGGGAACTTCTAATAGATTCATGTTGTTGGATCTAAGATCTCTTGTAGGCTTATTAACCACTTCTTTCACTTAGGCTATAAAAGTGGTGTATAGAAAAAATATAAATGCAAATATAAAATAAAAATTGCTTAGCACATACATAAACAATAGAAATCATTTAAAATCTACAAGAACAAACTATATAACTTCCAAAAGATTGAGACCACAAATATAATTAATAAAATAAAATTGCTTAGTTCACGTACGTATAAGAGCAGGACAATCATCCAAAACTTTTAGCAAAAAAACAAGTTTTGCACATATTTCGAAAAGGAAATCAGCAATAGATCTAATTGATAGAGGTGCACCGACATTTCTTATAGTTCACATCAAATTCGCAACGTGCAAGTCTGCAACAGCCAAAGAACAGCCACTAAACATACATTACCAAACAACAACAATCCAACTTACACATGACTACCTCATTCCAAATTGGGTGTAAATACCATCACTCTATCATCAACTTCAATCTCGACTTCAGTCAGTCCACATTGGATTTAGTTTTGCATCTTTTTAAATATTCATTGTAAATAATTCTGTTCTCAATCTATCTCTGTTCTTCTTACTCCTATGCTCCCAGTTGTATTTCCCTGTTTATTGTAACTACAATTCCTGCACCAGTTATTGTTGCTTGAGTTCTCTGTACAATGCATGCCCTGTTAAATGTAAACTGGTTTGATGTGACCCTTGGTCGTGAAAGCCGGTATAGAAAATAGTAAAATAAATAAATAAATAGACCAATCAGTCATCCATCCCTACAAACATCAGCATACTCATACTCTGCATTATATGCACCAACACACACATACTCAGACTCACACATATACCCTTGTCCATGAGTAGAACCACACACTAACCCTAAATAATGATAGAGAAGTAAACACAAAAAGCCACCAATCGTCATAAGATCCATTAGCTGTTAGTCAGACCCTAATTAAGAAAAACGGCCCCAATCCCCAGAATATCCCAAATTGGTCATACTCTGATTCATTTCCAGTATAATGAATAAATAAAAAATGGTCCATACTGTCACATATGACTCAGGTACTTTATATCTGAATATTTTTACATTCAAACTTTCTATCAGTATTGGTTCAGATATTCTACTTTGCTACAGGACTAGAGTAGGTGATTCCACAGTTCACCGAACAAAGAGACATTTACAAGCATGTGAAGGAGAGGCCCTACTTCCCCTCCTATACCTGTGCTGGACCAGGCATCTAGCCTGGTCCACTTTAAATCCTACAGGGAAGGAGAACTTTGTGGGCAGGATCCTACTGGGGCAGGATAAGAACCTGAGCCCAGCTGGGATCAGGAGGCCTCAGCATCTCCAGGATAGGAACTCCAGCATACAGCTCTGCATGAAGTACACTGCTAGACGAAGATAGGCAGTCTACTATTTTGCTCATGGCTGAATGAAAGAACAAGCTGCATGAAGAAAGATTTGCTTGGCTATCCCACAAAGCAATTTGCAGAAGCAAAATATATAAATTGATCAATTCCAGGAAGAACCCCTAGTAATAGTATTTTGCCCCTCTGAGGAAGCAAGATTCCTGTGCACTTCTGTACGACAGATAACCTCTCCCTCCAAAAGGGCGCAACCCAATGGCATATCAAAAATTTGTGAAATAAATTACCATGCTCTGACTGGTACCTAGAACATGACGGGGTAAGTAAGTTTCATATGAAACCTATTTAAGATCATCAGAATAAGAATGATGCAACAATTTAAACTTCATTCCTCGTATATTCATATCAATATTTACCTTATGTAATGTCTTGTAATATCTCTGAATATCTGCATATGAAATATTTGCAATCTGCACCTAATTCTCTACTCCAGTACTTATTCAGAGACTGGAATGCCAGGTTTACAGAGCATGTGCCACTGTGATACAGAATTTTTCCCCTCTCCCATGCTTTCAATTGCCATGGCAAAGTCATATTCTCGTCTGTCATCATGCTCAGACTATTTGAGGGATTCTAGATAATGTCTTCCTTGTAGAAATGTAAAAAAAAAAAGAAAAAGTGAATTCAATAAAGCAAACCTAGACTATAATTAGGTAAAGAACTGACAAATTAGTTTATCCTTCTCGTACAGGTGACAATACATTTCAATCTCAACTCATTCCACTTCTGAAAAAGCAATTTGTATTCCAAGCCTAGGAGGCGGTCTTTATTTCCCAGAAACAGCTTAAACATGAAAGTGCTTCTCTTCAAATCATACAGTGTTGGAACTAGCGCCGGCGCAGGGCACAGGCCTTTAGCATGACAATATCTTTGAGAAGCTTACTCAGTTATGCACCCTGGCATCAAAGTTGACCACTATGTCATCATCCATCCAGATACGATGTGTTTTCGGGGGAGGGGCACACTATCACGATGACAACCCCCCCCCCCCCCCTGCCATGAAAAACCATTGTGGCTTGATGCATCAAGCTTTCAGACAGTTTGTTATGACTGTGGACCCTTGGACCAGGACGAGTGATGACACCGAGGGATGACCCCCAATGGATCTCGCTGCCGGCAGGCAGAGCTGGTGAGGACAACCCGGCAGGAACTTCACCTATACCAGCCCTCGTTCCCCGCAGGTTGAGCATTGGGTGCCAGGGCCGGCAGGACTGAGGTGCAAGTTGCCTCGTCGAGGACGGAAGTACTGAAGATGAAGACAAGGCCACAGGTCTGGGTCAGGCCAGACAGCAGAGGTGCGGAACGAGAGTCCAATCCGAGGATCTGGGGCAGGCAGCAGGCAAGCAAGGATGAGAAACCAGGCCAAGAGTCAAGATGGGCAGCAGGCAGGCAGAGACGAGAAGACAAGCTGAGGTCAAACCAGGAAATCAAGCCAAGGAAGGAATCACAGGAACTGAAGGACGAGAACGAGACCGGAATCAGGAACGGAGGCATGGGCAGGAAAGCAGGAACTGGAACGCCAGGACAGGACTCAGGAACCAAGGACTGGAACAGGAACAGGAACGGAACCAGGATCAGAATCAGGAACAGGAACTGAAGATGTCTGAAACAGCAACTAGCACTCCGAGGAGATGACCTGGTGCAAAGGCAAAGAGCTGGAGACTGATGCAGGGATTATATACCCCTCAGACGTGACGTCAGCCATTGGGGCCGGGCCAAGGTTTCCCGCCACGGCCCCTTTAAAGGGCAGAGTCTCCTGCGCGTGCACACCTAGGGAGAGCCTCGCTGGACGGAGGAGGACGGTGTTCAGTGTCACATGGGAGGCCGCGGTCGGCTGGCCCCGGAGCGGGGCACGTCATGTGGGGCATCGGCGACTGCAACCGGCAATGAAGGAGGTAGGGGGGACCTGCCGCGGGCGGGAGCCGCAACACAGTTGGGTTGAAAAACAGCTTCTTTAGCCAGATAGCATAAGTCCTCCCTGAAAAGCCCTCGGAACACCTCTTTTTTTTTTATCTAGCTAGATTTTAGCTAGCTAATGACTTATCTGGTGTAAAATCTAGCTGGACAAGTGCCTCAGTATTCCAAAGCTTGCCATTTAGACAGATAATAAGAACATAAGAAAATGCCATACTGGGTCAGACCAAGGGTCCATCAAGCCCAGCATCCTGTGTCCAACAGTGGCCAATGCAGGCCATAAGAACCTGGTAAGTACCCAAAAACTAAGTCTATTCCATGTTACCATTGCTAATGGCAGTGGCTATTCTCTAAGGGGCGGATTTTAAAAGGCCCGCCCGCGCTGGCGCGTCTATTTTGCATAGGCCGCCGGCGTGCGTAAAGCCCCGGGACGCGCGTAAGTCCCGGGGCTTTCGAAAAGGGGCGGGAGGGGGCATGTCCGGGGGCGTTCCTGAAATGACGTGACGTTTCGGGGGCGGGCCCGGGGGCATGGCGCCAGCCCGGGGGCGTGGTCGAGGCCTCCGGACCAGCCCCCGGGACCGGAAGACGGAGCGGGGCTGCCGGCGATGCGCGCAAAGGGGCGGATTTTAAGAGCCCTGCTCGCGTAAATCCGCCCGGATTTACGCGAGCAGGGCCCTGCGCGCCAGTAAGCCTATTTTACATAGGCCTACCGGCGCGCGCAGAGCCCCGGGACTCGCGTAAGTCCCGGGGTTTTCGGAGGGGGGCGTGTCGGGGGGCGGGCCCGGTCGTCGCGGCGTTTCGGGGGGCGTGTCGGCAGCGTTTTGGGGGCGGGTACGGGGGCGTGGCTACGGCCCCGGGCGGTCTGTGGGGGCGTGGGCCGCGCCCTCCGTACCCGCCCCCAGGTCGCGGCCCGGCGCGCAGGAGGCCCGCTGGCGCGCGGGATTTACGTCTCCCTCCGGGAGGCGTAAATCCCCCGACAAAGGTAAGGGGGGAGGTTTAGACAGGGCCGGGCGGGTGGGTTAGGTAGGGGAAGGGAGGGGAAGGTGAGGGGAGGGCAAAGGAAAGTTCCCTCCGAGGCCGCTCCGATTTCGGAGCGGCCTTGGAGGGAACGGGGTAGGCAGCTTGGCTCGGCGCGCGCCGGCTATACAAAATCAATAGCCTTGCGCGCGCCGATCCAGGGATTTTAGTGGATACGCGCGGCTCCGTGCGTATCTACTAAAATCCAGCGTACTTTTGCTTGAGTCTGATGCGCAAGCAAAAGTAGGCTGATCGCGCTTCTTTTAAAATCTACCCCAAAGTTACGCCTGCTGAAAGCAGGCGTAACTTTGCCGACAAAGGTAGGGGGGTGGGTGGGTTAGGGAGGGGAAGGGAGGGGAAGGTGGGGGGAGGGCGAAGGAAAGTTTCCTCTGAGGCCGCTCCGAAATCGGAGCGGCCTCAGAGGGAACAGGCAGCTCGCGCTGGGCTCGCGCTGGGCTCGGCGCACGCAGGTTGCACAAATGTGCACCCCCTTGCGCGCGCTGACCCTGGATTTTATAAGATACGCGCGTATCTTATAAAATCCAGCGTACTTTTGTTCGCGCCTGGTGCACGAACAAAAGTACGCGATCGCGCAAGTATTTAAAATCTACCCCTAAGTGAACTTAATAGCAGGTAATGGACTTCTCCTCCAAGAACTTATCCAATCCTTTTTTAAACACAGCTATACTAACTACACTAACCACATCCTCTGGCAACAAATTCCAGAGTTTAATTGTGCGTTGAGTAAAAAAGAACTTTCTCCGATTAGTTTTAAATGTGCCCAATGCTAACTTCATGGAGTGCCCCCTAGTCTTTCTACTATCCGAAAGAGTAAATAACCGATTCATATCTACCCGTTCTAGACCTCTCATAATTTTAAACATCTCTATCATATCCCCCCTCAGCCGTCTCTTCTCCAAGCTGAAACATCCTAACCTCTTTAGTCTTTCTTCATAGGGGAGCTGTTCCATTCCCCTTATCATTTTGGTAGCCCTTCTCTGTACCTTCTCCATCGCAATTATATCTTTTTTGAGATGCGGCGACCAGAATTGTACACAGTATTCAAGGTGCGGTCTCACCATGGCGCGATACAGAGGCATTATGATATTTTCCATTTTATTCACCATTTCCTTTCTAATAATTCCCAACATTGTTTGCTTTTTTGACAGCCGCAGCACACTGAACCGACGATTTCAATGTGTTATCGACTATGATGCCTAGATCTCTTTCTTGGGTTGTAGCACCTAATATGGAACCCAACATTGTGTAATTATAGCATGGGTTATTTTTCCCTATATGCATCACCTTGCACTTATCCACATTAAATTTAATCTGCCATTTGGATGCCCAATTTTCCAGTCTCACAAGGTCTTCCTGCAATTTATCACAATCTGCTTGTGATTTAACTATTCTGAACAATTTTGTGTCATCTGGAAATTTGATTACCTCACTTGTATTTCTTTCCAGATCATTTATAAATATATTGAAAAGTAAGGGTTCCAATGCAGATCCCTGAGGCACTCCACCGTCCACTCCCTTCCACTGAGAAAACTGTCCATTTAATCCTACTCTCTGTTTCCTGTCTTTTAGCCAGTTTGCAATCCACGAAAGGACATTGCCACCTATCCCATGACTTTTTACTTTTCCTAGAAGCCTCTCATAAGGAACTTTGTCAAACGCCTTCTGAAAATCCAAATATACTACATCTACCAGTTCACCTTTATCTACATGTTTATTAACTCCTTCAAAAAAGTGAAGCAGATTTGTGAGGCAAGACTTGCCTTGGGTAAAGCCATGCTGACTTTGTTCCATTAAACCATGTCTTTCTATATGTTCTGTGATTTTGATGTTTAGAACACTTTTCACTATTTTTCCTGGCACTGAAGTCAGGCTAACCGGTCTGTAGTTTCCCGGATCACCCTTGGAGCCCTTTTTAAATATTGGGATTACATTTGCTATCCTCCAGTCTTCAGGTACAATGGATGATTTTAATGATAGGTTACAAATTTTTACTAATAGGTCTGAAATGTCATTTTTTAGTTCCTTCAGAACTCTGGGGTGTATACCATCCGGTCCAGGCGATTTACTACTCTTCAGCTTGTCAATCAGGTCTACCACATCTTCTAGGTTCACCATGATTTGATTCAATCCCTCTGAATCATTACCCATGAAAACCTTCTCCATTACGGGTACCTCCCCAACATCCTCTTCAGTAAACACCGAAGCAAAGAAATCATTTAATCTTTCTGCAATGGCCTTATGTTCTTTAAGTGCCCCTTTAACCCCTCTATCATCTAATGGTCCAACTGACTCCCTCACAGCCTTTCTGCTTTGGATATATTTAAAAAAGTTTTTACTGTGAGTTTTTGCCTCTACAGCCAACTTCTCTTCAAATTCTCTCTTAGCCTGTTTTATCAATGTCTTACATTTAACTTGCCAATGTTTATGCTTTATCCTATTTTCTTCTGTTGGATTCTTCTTCCAATTTTTGAATGAAGATCTTTTGGCTAAAATAGCTTCTTTCACCTCCCCTTTTAACCATGCCGGTAATCGTTTTGCCTTCTTTGCAACTTTCTTAATGTGTGGAATACATCTGGACTGTGCTTCTAGAATGGTATTTTTTAACAATGACCACGCCTCTTGGGACATTTTTTACTTTTGTAGCTGCTCCTTTCATTTTTTTTCTAACAATTTTTCTCATTTTCTCAAAGTTTCCCTTTTCAAATGTTTAGCACGAGAGCCTTGGATTTGCACACTGTTCTTCTTCCAGTCATTAAATCAAATTTGATCATATTATGATCACTATTGCCAAGCGGCCCCACCACCATTACCTCTCTCACCAAGTCCTGTGCTCCACTGAGAATTAGATCTAAAATTGCTCCCTCTCTCATTGGTTCCTGAACCAATTGCTCCATAAAGTTATCATTTATTTCATCCAGGAACGTTATCTCTCTAGCATGTCCTGATGATACATTTACCCAGTCAATATTGGGGTAATTGAAGTCTCCCATTATTACTGCACTACCAATTTGGTTAGCTTCCATAATTTCTCTTAGCATTTCATTGTCCGTCTCACCATCTTGACCAGGTGGACGGTAGTATACTCCTATCACTATAGTCTTCCCCGACATACAAGGGATTTCTACCCATAAAGATTCAATTTTGTATTCAGTCTCATGCAGGATGTTCATCCTGTTGGACTCTATGCCATCCCGGACATAAAGCGCCACACCTCCTCCCGGGTGCTCCTCTCTGTCATTGCGATGTAATTTGTACCCCGTTATAGCACTGTCCCATTGGTTATCCTCTTTCCACCATGTCTCTGAGATGCCAATTAAGTCTATGTCATCATTCACTGCTATACATTTTAATTCTCCCATCTTACTTCTTAGACTTCTGGCATTAGCATACAAACATTTCAAAGTTTGTTTTTTGTTTGTATTTTCATTCTGCTTTTTAATTGATAGAGATAAGTTAGAATTTTTTAGCTCAGGTGAGTTTTTAGTTTCAGGCACTTGGACTATTTTTCTAATTATTGGAACCTCACTGTCGGGATGCCCTAATTCCAATGCATCATTAGTATCCTTTGAAGATACCTCTCTCTGAACCATGCGCTGCTGAGCGACTGTCGGCTTTCCCCTTTGTTCTAGTTTAAAAGCTGCTCTATCTCCTTTTTAAAGGTTAGCGCCAGCAGTCTGGATCCACCCTGGTTAAGGTGGAGCCCATCCCTTCGGAAGAGACTCCCCCTTCCCCAAAAGGTTCCCCAGTTCCTAACAAAACTGAATCCCTCTTCCTTGCACCATCATCTCATCCACGCATTGAAACTCCAGAGCTCTGCCTGCCTCTGGTGACCTGCGCGTGGAACAGGGAGCATTTCAGAGAATGCTACCCTGGAGGTTCTGGATTTAAGCTTTCAACCTAAGAACCTTAATTTGGCTTCCAGAACCTCCCTCCCACATTTTCCTATGTTGTTGGTGCCCACATGTACCACGACAGCCAGCTCCTCCCCAGCACTGTCTAAAATCCTATCTAGGTGACACGTGAGGTCCGCCACCTTGGCACCAGGTAGGCATGTTACCAGGCGATCCTCACGCCCACCAGCCACCCAGCTATCTACATTCCTAATAATCGAATCACCAACCATGACGGCCGACCTAACCCTTCCCTCCTGGGCAGAAGGCCTTGGGGAGATATCCTCAGAGCGAAAGGACAATGCATCACCTGGAGAGCAGGTCCTTGCTACAGGATCCTTTCCTGCTACACCTGGTTGATGCTCTCCCATCATGAGACCTTCTTCCTCCAAGTCAGCACCAGGGCTGCCAGTCTGAAGTTGGGACTTGGCTACTATGTCCCATCTATATAACTCTCTGTCTGCCTCAGCTCCTCCACGTCTGCCACTCTAGCCTCCAGAGATCGGACTCGTTCTCTGAGAGCCAGGAGCTCTTTGCATCGCATGCACAACTTCTCACCGGTGGGTAAAAAATCATACATGTGACACGCTATGCAAAAGACTGGGAAGCCCCCCTCTTGCTGCTGAACTGCTGCCTTCATCTCAATTTTGATCAGTTCCTAGTTAAGTTTTAGGTTGCTATGGGAGTAGGAATGTGTCTAACGTCCTTTAAATATATTAGTGAATTCACTATGTGTCTGGTAGTGGCCTACCGGGGTCTGATTGAATTCTCAATAAAGTTTTTGTTGATTTATTTTTTTTTGTGAAAGTGGCACCTGACTATAAATTAAGGGATGAGCTAGGGGTGGATGGGAGGGTTTGGAAATACAAACAGTCTAACTTCAGTTAGTCAGCCAGAGTGACTCACTGCTCCCTTGATTAACAAATGTTGGTACCTATTCAAACCCAATCACACTACCTCAACACCTTTCCAAGGTGAGTAACTGAGCTGAACTATTCAACCTTTTTATTTAGGTATACACTGCTCCAAGCTTATTTCTAGCTTCTGCAGACTTTTAAAAATAAACACACTACCTACTGCTTACTAGCTACCTTATTGACTATTTAAAAATGCAGTCTAACTTGTTTATTCACTGCCTGACTATTAAAAGCACACACACACACAAACACACTAAATAATATTCCCAAATAGTTAACTTTCCCCCAATACTTTTAAAAAAGACAATGTCCCAAGCAAAAACTTACTGATTCCTTTCAGCCACCAGCAAGGTGATCCTCTCCTCTCAGTGTTCCCATCAAAATGGCTTTGAATACTGACCCCAAAATAACATAGTTAATGACAGGAGAGAAAGACCCAAGTTGTCCATCCAGTCTGCCCAGCAAGCTCTTTTTTTTTTTCAAGGGCAGTAACTGCCGCTCCACGCAGATTACCTCCCATGCCTTCTGTTAAGGGTAGTAACTGCCGCTCTGTGCAGGTTACATCAATTAACACAGGTTACCCCTTTTCTTCATTTCCATCCTTTAGCCATTAGAGAGTTTCTGTGTTTATTCCACACCCTTTTGAATTCCCTGAGCATTCTGGTCCTTCACCACCTCTTTGGGGAGGGCATTCCATGCAGCCACCATCTGTTCCTTGAGGAAATATTTCTGATGTTCCTGAGTCTATCCCCTTGGAACACTGTATTAGGTGCCCTAGTTCTACAGCTTTCTTTCCACTGGAAGAGGCTCGATTCCCATGTACCGCTAACATGCTCTTCTGGTATGTAAAGTTTCCCTTATAGATTTTTAATGGGACTAAACTAGATGAGCCCAAGGGATTCAGACTTTCGGAAAACTGCACTCATTCAATTCTGATCATCCAAACTGAACCAAAAATCAACCCATGACTGAGATCAAAATTTCATGTTTGGCTCATCCGAATGCGTGCTTCCCGAAATTTCAGCCCTTAACATCTCAAAACAGAAAGGAACATTCTTTTACTAGCTTCCTGGTGGTGGAAATCTCATTTTCTTTCTAGCTGCAACAAAAGAGGAGAGAAAACCCTGAGCGCTGCAGCTGCTTCTTCGGAAGATACAAGCAACGGGTCAGAGGAAAAGCTGATAGTCCACTTTTAGGGAAATTACATTCTCACAGTTGCTGTTTTCAAAAACATAGCATCAATACTTGGATTCTATTCAATGTGCTAACAAATTATACTTTAATTTTGCCCATATAGTGAGAACATTCTAATCATTAAACTTGCCTTTTCATGGATTGCTTCTGTGCAGCGCATTACAAACTCCCACATCCCAGCATGAAAGGTCTGAAGAACTACAAACAGCTTTTTATATGGTTTTGTGTACCTTCTGAGAAATCTACCCAGTATTTCATTCAGCTTTATCCCTCAAAGCATATCTAATGTGCTACATTTTTTTTTTCTGAATCCATATTCAAAGGTATCTGGCTTTTCATCACTTGTAGAAAAGGGTATTCAAAAGAAGTATTAACCCATGCAAGTGGTTTGCATCAATACCCAAATCATTCAAATTTAAGACAGTCAGGTTAGCACTAATTAAAACCTCTATAATGTTTCATGACATTCACTTGCTTTCACATGCAAAAAAAAAAAAAGGATTGCAGTCATTGAATTAATTTTTTTTAAAGCATCCTCCATTTCAACAATGAAGCCCATTTGAAATGAAACAAACAAAAACATTTCATATTTCTAAGAGATCCAGATCTGAAAGGAATAGCTTAAGTGGGGGCAACCTGAACAGCAATGTTTTCATTTATTAAACAATGGAAGAAAACGAAGCACCAGCAAACACCATGAAGAGTGAAACCAAGGTAAAATATGGTAAAGAATACTGACCAAATAGCAACACATCTGCAGAATCATAATTTCCAATATAAAATAACATGAAAGAATAAGTTTATGTAAAGGGAATCACATAAACACACTAACTGTTGCTGCAACAGGGTCTGCTCACCTCGCGCTTCCCTCCACCAGCTCCAGCTCCTGCTCCCTTGCCGCGGCTGCCAGCTCCCGATGTCCCAGACGCTCACCTCGGGCCTCTCCGTCTTCCTCCATGCCGCAGGCCTCTCAGCAGAGCTCCCGTAGGCGCTCCATGTCTTCGACCTCCTCAGCCCTGCCCCTAGGCGCTCACATGACCAACGCTAGAACATTTAAAGGGCCAAGGGCGGGAAGCTTATCTCAGACACTGCCCGATGACGTCACATAAGGCTCCTACTTAAGGTGAGGCTCTGTCCCCAGAATCTCGCCTTGGCAATCGGGTCGACACCTTCGATGTAACTAGTTTGCTGTTCCTCGTTCCTGTGTTGTCCTGCTTCCTTGTTCCAGTGTTCCTGCGTTCTGTTTTGTTGCAGTGTTCCTGCATACCTGTGTTCCTGTCTTGTTCCAGTGCTCCTGCTTTCCTGTGTTCCTCTCTGTGTTCCAGCGTCTCTCCTGATTCCTGCCTCTTATTGTACCTTCTCGGATTGATTCACAGTACTGACCTCTGCCTGCCTGACTACGTTTGACCGCTGCCTGGAACTGACCACTGCCTGCCTTCTGACCAGGCTTGACCGCCACCTGGAACTGATCTTTGCTCATCTTGACTACGTATAGACTGATCTTGGAACTGACCCTTGCTTTGGCTGACCACCCTCGGACGGATACACTAGCTTTAACCCTTGTGCTACACTCGGAAACTCTCTTCGCTCCTGTGACCACCAGACCAGCCTGTCGGACGCTGCCCATTGCCTACTTCAGCCTAGACCAGTAGGCGCTGCCTATCTCGCCTGGAGGACTTTCACTTCCGGTCTCCTTCCCGAGGTATCCGGTGATCCTGGTCCTGGTCTAGCCCATCCTTTCTTCACCAGCCACACACCTTTGCTCGTGGTGGGCACACCTCTCCGCTTTCTCTCTGGGAGACCCTCAGAGGCCCACTTAAGTCCAGGCGGTTCGGGTACCCAAGGGATCAACCTGCAGAAACCCCGGATTGCTATTGGCGAAGCTCCAGCTAGCCTTTGTCTCCTTGTGTGCTCCGCCTCCTGGTGGCAGGTGATTTCTGGGTCAGACCAGAGGGCCGTACCAATCTTGCACCAGGCCAAGGGTCCACCTCCAGTGCAACACTAACCAATGTCCCTTGCTATATTATCAGTTCTAATTTTCCCTGTGTTAAAAAATTAGTAGTTGTGGCCCTATTTTTTCAACAGCACCACTGCGATGTACAACACAGTACAAACATGTCTCTTAGTCAGAAATCTTTCCTTTGAAGGTGCTCCTTATGCAGTCAAACTCTGGATAAGATCAACATTTGTGGCAAAGCATGCCTGGTTCATGGGTAACTACTTATAATGCAACAAAGTTGCAAATAATCCTTCTTTTCTTCCATGCATTATTTGCATCCAAAAGTCTTTGAACGCACCAAATGTCTGTGGGGAAAACTTATAAAAAAAACCACAGTCTATTTGCAGGAGTAGCAGCCATTGAGATTTAAATAACCCTTATATCAACATTCTCCAACATCCATGACAAAAACAGTTGTATGTATGAATGAACTGAATAGTAAAAGTATGCCTACTTGCTCAATGTTAAAAGTAAATTGTGACTAGAGGAGAGGAATTAAAAAATGAAGTGCACCCTGTATAATTACTCACTGGAGGTAATTTTCAAAGGAGCTGTGCATGTAAAGCTGGCATAGCAATTTTCAAAAGCCCATTTATGTGCGTAAAACCTTTTAACAATTCAACTGATGGAGAAGAATTTTCAAAAGCATTATGCATGAAAAAGTACAATTTTTAAAAGCACATTAAACTCAAGTGCCTATTTTTAGCTGAACTTCAGGTCCTAAGTTTTTAGCTGAAAATTCACATAAATTTAGGGGCCCAACATTGAAAGCACATTTAGCTGGACACTTATCCGGATCTCTGTTAGGTAATACATTTGTGGGTGCAACTATGCTTAACATGCTGCGTACCAATATTCATTCTTGTTGGGTTAAGTTAGATCAGCTATAGAGCTGAGAGAGAGAGAGAGAGAGAGAGAGAGAGAGAGAGACTGACTATCTACAAGGCCCTCCTAGTAAGGAAGTATTTATATCTCTATAGGAGAGCCATCTAATAGGTGGAGGTGAGATGTTCGTGGTGATTTAGGGGCCAGTTTTATATGTAGAGTGAGACGTACGAACAACACACTACACCTTGGTGAAGATTTGATGTCATTTGGAGTGAGGAAAGTCTCACAAAGATGAAATTTCTAATATGTTTCCTCACCCTAGCTTGATGGACTCTACAACAGGGTACCATCAAGCTAGGGTGAGATAGCATAGTACACATTTCATCTTTGTGAGACTTTCCTCACTCTAAATGACATCAAATCTTCACCAAGGTCTACTGTGCCTTTCGTACATTTCATTCTACATGCGAAACTGGCCCCTAAACCCTATACCACTACCAACATCTCACCTCGACCTATTAGATGGTCCTCCTATAGAGATATAAATAGTTGCATACAGTGAAGCCCCCCACCCCCCATAGAGGCTCTCTCTACCTCTACTCCACTCCACTCTCCCTCTCCCCCCTCCCTCCCCAAGCCCAGAAATGGCCAAAATGCAATTCCAAAAATTTATCACAAATTGTGTTATGGCCATTTTGGGCATATCATACAGCCAAACACCAGGAAAAAAGGTGTAGTTGTTTCCGACGTTAAAACAGTGTGATAGCACGTGCTATGCTATCGCATAGTACAATATTGCCCCTTATTTAACTAAATACCGCACAAGCTCCTCCCTGATCCCGCCCCCCCCCAAAAAAATTAGAATTTGCGCTATGCGCTACCATACCTTTCGCATGCGTTATGGTGTTAACGCATGTATTAACGCGTTATCGTGTGCATTAATGCCATAACGCATTTTGATGAATGATGGGGTTAATTACTTACTTGGCCAGTGCTGAATATCGGGCCCTCAGATTCTAAATTTAGGCCGGCTATTCATTTGCCTAGATTTGGGCTCTTAAATTAGCTGCTTAGTTGTGAATATCAATGCTAAGCTCTTATCTTTGTCTTCCTGACCTACCTCCACCTCTGTAGCTACTACTTTTTCAGATCCTAAATTTAGGATTCTAATGACTCTAGGAGCATAAATTTAGGCATGCAACTCTAGTAAATTTTTAAATGGGCCAATTTAGAGCCTAACTCCAAAAATTAGAAGCCTAAATCATTTGAAAATTAACCCCTGGTTTGGAAAATGAACCAAATTGAAAAAACATTAAAAGCTTAATTTTAAAAACTTGATGTGCCGAGTGAATTTCAAAAGCCACCCGGATACGCGCGTAAATGCAGCTGCGTGCACGTCTCAGAACTTCTGAAAAAAGGGTGGGGCAGGGGTGTGTTCTAGGTAGGGCATGGGCATTCCGAGATTTTAACCTGAAATTGTGAGCGGGGTCCCCTGCCGCATAACTTTACTTCTGCGATAGATGATGTGTAAATGATAAAACAAAAAACAATCTAGGCAGATCAGCAGGGTTTTAAGGGTCAGGGCTAACCCGGGGGGAGGCAGAAGGCTATTAAATCCAGGGGCTTTGGAAGACCTATTCCTTAAATGGGTAAACTGGGAATGAACTGGGAAAACTGGCAATGGCACTTACGCGGTAGAAGCGGGATATGCACACACATGCATGCGCCCACTTAAAATTCAGTGCACATGTGCGCACGACCAGGCTGTTTTATAACATGTGCGCATATACGCAAGTATGTTATAAAACAGCCGGGTCCCTAGGTGCGGGCTGACAAACACTCGCACATGTGCTCCTGTGCACCAGTTTAAAAATTACCTTCCTTATGAACAGAACCCCTTCCCCACCTTGAAATAAAATAAAATAAAAAGTTGCACATCCCTACTTATTTATCTATTTACTTTGTATTTATTTGATTGCTATTCTGACTTTCAGTCACTTCAAAGCGAATTACATTCAAGTACTGCTGGTACTTCCCTAAAAGCAAGCTTTACATGCCAGTCTTTTTAGTGTAAAAACAAAGGTTTTTTCACACTTTGTTTAATTAGGTTTGTGATTCTCAACACCAACAGACTTTTTTTGGCATTTCATAAGGAAATCGTTAAAAGCCTTTGGACTGTGCATAGCAGTTAATTTTTTGCGCTTTACATATTTTATGTGGGCATGCTTTAAAAGCCTTTGGATTTTTGGACAATACTGCATTTTAAAAAGGATCCTTTAAGATTTTCCTTATAGAAAAAAAAATTGTGGAGATTACTGGACTTTTTTTTTTTTTAAAAAGCATTTGTTTTGAACTAGAGAGAAGCACAAGGGAGTAGATGATTATATGCAAATAGTAGGCACCAGTGTTAAAGCTGTGGCTAGTCATGATTCCCCTATTATGTGTTAGTACTTTGGTTCAAGGTGGCTACAGAGTGAAATGTGCTTCACACTATACAAGTTTTGTGTGAGATTTTTATCAGTCCTTTTGTGTGTTTGATATAATTATCAGGATTTGTCTGATTTTTGACTGGTTTAATATGCGTATAGAAAACAAGTGGCAAGCGGAAGTACTCCTGTTGGTCAAGGTACACAATCAAAGAAGGAACCAATTACTCTCAGAATCCAACATATATAGCAATCATCTTATGCATCCACACTGATCTATGTCCACTTAATAAACAGTCACACACTATCACAACAGTTATCCAATGTTGTTACAGTAAGGATTAAAAGCCATTAGGGCACATAAACCTTACTCTGTGGATGATTATGTCTTTCTGACCTGGTGGAATGACATCCTTAGGATGTGCTCTTTGGATTTCTCTCTTATGCAACCTGGTTTGATCAGCTACAGGAAGACATGGAATAGAACGAGTGAGTCCTGTGACATTAATTCTGCCTAGGACTAAAAAAAGAAATAAAAGGGGAACCAGTCTTGAGAGAGCTGCCCACATCCCTGGAGGAACTGGTTAATTCCAGTATCCATAAAGGCTTGTGATTGGGAGAGCGAGAAGGAGAGTATAGAAGTGTTTCCTGATGGTGCTGAGAAGATTTCTACTTGTCAATGCAAGTAGATGCAACTCACTCTTGGAAGCCAGGCTTAGGGAAGGGAATGGGGTGGCCATAACCCTGGTGCCTGTGGCATGACGGTCTTGGGCACTTCATGGCAGGGTGAGCGCAATGGAGAACTGTGTCTCAAAGTGCCAGACTGATTCTGGACCCCAGGCAATAAAAGAGCTGGGCCACCCTATAGGAATATGGAAAAAGGAGATGGAGTAGGAATAATCACTACCCTGGTACAAGCCAAAATGGCTAGAGCCTGAACCCTGGATCCCTTACAGGAACAAGAGTTAGTGGAAAAATTCAACTATACTGTTATTTCCAACAGAAATTTATGGGAAAACTGCATCATACTGTTACCTCCCAAATAGGTGGATCCTGAGCCCTACATTTTCCAAATAGAACATGGCAGTGATGCCTGCAGCTTCCCAGTTTAGTGAAGCAGCTGTGCAACTCAAAAGAGACTTGGAGTGCCAGGAGGAGAGAAAGAAAGACTTTGAGAGGTGACCTAGGGATAAAAATAGAAAATAACCATGAACCTCGAGGGCAGTTCATATGAATACAGTCTGCTTGGGGAGGATTTTATGTATTGGGAATATTCCTCTTCAACAGGAGACGAGGAAAAGTCACTAGCATTTGACAGTGTTTTATCAGGCATATGGTACCACACAGGGGAACCTATACAAAGAAATAATAGAAGCTGCAATTTTTCTCAGAATGACCAGGTTCTAGAAAAAATGGAGAACCAGGAACAGCAGGTGGCTTCTGTCCAGAGGCTGCTGCTAGGGAGTTTGGGCCATGCCAAGCTGGAGAAAAAGAGTCCAATTATGGGTCTCCTTAGCAGATCATAGATGGAGACCTCATGGAATCCATCAAAGGGGACTTGGGACTTTGTGGACTCAGAGGAGCTGGATCTAAGCCTTTTAAGGCACAATTCCTCCCATGTCAGATCAACACTGGGTTGTGCGTGTAAGATCAGCAGGACTGGTACCCGAAAGACCAGGCTCAGAGGACCTAAGCATAATCTTCTCTCAACACATTTTCTCCAGTGTTCCACCAAAACTGGCTGGTGGCTGTAGGTCACCAGACATACTAAGGCCATTAATGGTGTTGGCTTTCAAAGGTTGTTCTGAATGTCTCTGTCTTTAACAGCAGGTGTTAATGGTCATGCCTGATATCTCTGCCTTTTTTTTTTTTAAAGGGAATCCCTGGCTTGGGTTATGAAGACAAAAATTGAAGTCTTGCCCTTGTGGTTAGTGGGCACGAAGGAAAACACTTTGAGATAGTAGGTCCTGGACTCAGGTACGTTCTTTGGGAGAAATTTGAGGTTTCCCCTGGAGCACAGAGTGATGTCAGGCCAAAAAGGCATTTGGTGTGGCATGTACTGGTGTCTGCCCAGTTGCAGGCTGGTGCCCTGCTAATGATGCCACAGAGTGACTTAAATTGAGGCAGCCTCAGCCCAGCATTAACTCTGGACATCTCCGCAACCCCAAGTATCTAGAATGGTCCTCAGTGGGCTTAAGAAAAGTTTGCTGGGAAAGATCGAGTGCTTGTGCAACTTAATGGCTGAGGGCTGCATGTGGAGCTGGACTCAGAACTGGAATGCTGAAGCAACCTAGCTTGATCAGACCCGGACTAAACATTCACACTGAGTAATAAACTACTGGGCTGAGTTCATTACCAACTGAAAATAAGCATGTGTCCTGTAAATAAAAACCCTTGCATTTAAGTAACAAGAATAACTGTGTTGTATTTTAGAGATGTGAATCGTGTCCTCGATCGTCTTAACGATCGATTTCGGCTGGGAGGGGGAGGGAATCGTATTGTTGCCGTTTGGGGGGGTAAAATATCGTGAAAAATCGTAAAATCGTGAGCCGGCACATTAAAACTCCCTAAAACCCACCCCCGACCCTTTAAATTAAATCTCCCACCCTCCCGAACCCCCCCCAAATGACTTAAATAACCTGGGTGTCCAGCGGCGGTCCGGAACGGCAGCGGTCCGGAACGGGCTCCTGCTATTGAATCTTGTTGTCTTCAGCCGGCGCCATTTTCCAAAATGGCGCCGAAAAATGGCGGCGGCCATAGACCAACACGATTCCACGGCAGGAGGTCCTTCCGGACCCCCGCTGGACTTTTGGCAAGTCTTGTGGGGGTCAGGAGGCCCCCCCCAAGCTGGCCAAAAGTTCCTGGAGGTCCAGCAGGGGTCAGGGAGCGATTTCCCGCCGCGAACCGTTTTCCGTACGGAAAATGGCGCCGGCAGGAGATCGACTGCAGGAGGTCGTTCAGCGAGGGTTCGGCGGCCATAGACCAACACGATTCCACGGCAGGAGGTCCTTCCGGACCCCCGCTGGACTTTTGGCAAGTCTTGTGGCGCCGGCAGGAAAATGGCGCCGGCAGGAGATCGACTGCAGGAGGTCGTTCAGCGAGGCGCCGGAACCCTCGCTGAACGACCTCCTGCAGTCGATCTCCTGCCGGCGCCATTTTCCGTACGGAAAACGATTCGCGGCGGGAAATCGCTCCCTGACCCCCGCTGGACCTCCAGGAACTTTTGGCCAGCTTGGGGGGGGCCTCCTGACCCCCACAAGACTTGCCAAAAGTCCAGCGGGGGTCCGGAAGGACCTCCTGCCGTGGAATCGTGTTGGTCTATGGCCGCCGCCATTTTTCGGCGCCATTTTGGAAAATGGCGCCGGCTGAAGACAACAAGATTCAATAGCAGGAGCCCGTTCCGGACCGCTGCCGTTCCGGACCGCCGCTGGACACCCAGGTTATTTAAGTCATTTGGGGGGGGTTCGGGAGGGTGGGGGATTTAATTTAAAGGGTCGGGGGTGGGTTTTAGGGGGTTTTAGTGTGCCGGCTCACGATTCTAACGATTTATAACGATAAATCGTTAGAATCTCTATTGTATTGTGTTCCATAACGGTTTAAGACGATATTAAAATTATCGGACGATAATTTTAATCGTCGAAAAACGATTCACATCCCTATTGTATTTATGGGGTCCTAACCTGACACTATATAAGAAATGCACTTCAAAGGAAAATATTCTGTCGAACAAACATGCTTGTACTATGCTGCAAGTTATAGCGGAGCTGTCAAAAAAATTGGGACACATGCTATAAAAGGTGAATTTTAAAAGCCCAGCGAGCCTCAAAATTAGTAGATGCATGCGCATGTAGGGCCTACACATGCCCGCCGTATTTTAAAAGCCGCTAACATGTGCTCATATCTCATTCAGAATCAAAAAGGGGTGTGGTGTGGGCAAGGCATAGGTGTTTCAAGGCCTGGCCAAGAGATGTGCGCACAAATACTTACACTCCCTGGCATGTGTACAGGTCTGTTAGGATCCCAGGCTGCACTCCGGTTGTCCCTCCTACCTCGGAGCCACTCCGAGCGGCTGCGGCATGTTTGGGGCCTGTTCGGGCCTGGCTAGCCTCTTTTTGCGACGCGGGAATGATGGCTCCGCCCCCAGGAAGACGTCAGATGCCGGCAGGGATTTAAACCTTGCAGCCAGACATCATTTGGCCTTGCAATGAGGTTCGCTCGCTTGAGTCTTGCTAGTTGCAGTCCCTTCCTGTTCCTGCCTTGTTCCCTCTCCAGTCTTCGGCTCGTCTCTTGGCTCCTGACTTCGGCTTGTCTCCTGGATTTCTGCTATCTACTGCCTGCACCGACACCTGGGTAGATCCGTCCCGGAGACCTCACCTAAGTCCAAGCGGCTCGGGTCCTCACGGGCTCCTCCTGGGGGGACCTCGGGCTTCCAGTGGTGAAGTTCCAGTTGGTCTCCTGGTTCCAGCTACTCCTCCGCTCTGCAACTCCTGGACTACTCTTCAGGTACTCGCATTCAGGAGACCGCACATAAGTCCATGTGGCTCGGATCCTCAAGGGCTCCTTCCGGGGGGATCTTGGGCTTCCAGTGGTGAAGATTCGGTGGGTCTCCTGACTTGTACCGCCTCCCGGCTACGACTTCCACTGTGGGCCTTCTCACAGTGCGCCATCATCATCTCTAGCCGGCTCAAGGGTCCACGAACTCTACAAGTCCTCTGCTGCATAACTTTACTTCTGCTATTGAGGAGCTGTATTTGTTAAAAAAAAAAAAAAAAAGCCATTTCGAAGGGCTTTAAAGGGTCTGGGGATAATTGGGGGAGTGCAGTCTATTAAACCAGAGGGGTTTGGAGAACCTAGCTCAACACTGCGCAAACTGGTAGATGAACTGGTGAAACTGATCATGGTGTGGCTGTACACTGGTTTTAAGATACCCTGACTTATGTGGTAGAAATCCGATTTACACGCCTGGGCCCCCACACAAGTAAAATTGTGCACACAAGTTATAAAATGGCCGTGTATCTGGGCGCGTGCTGACATAGACGTGCCTGTTTGAAAGTTACTGTCCCTATCTTTGCCTCATGACCCAACCAAAAAGATTGAGAGTGAAATAAGATCATTAATAAATACTGGAATAACCCAATTTTTTTTTTTTTTTTACTGAAAAGAAGGCATCTTTTTCTTTTGTGTACCATATCCTCGCCTATCCGTTACTTACTGTATGTTCTACCTAAGGCTCATACATCCATGGATAATCTCATCGTGGATTGCAAACTGGCTAAAAGACAGGAAACAGAGAGTAGGATTAAATGGGCAATTTTCTCAGTGGAAGGGAGTGGACAGTGGAGTCCCTCAGGGATCTGTATTGGGACCCTTACTGTTCAATATATTTATAAATGATCTGGAAAGAAATACGACGAGTGAGATAATCAAATTTGCAGATGACACAAAATTGTTCAGAATGGTTAAATCACAAGCAGATTGTGATAAATTGCAGGAAGACCTTGTGAGACTGGAAAATTGGGCATCCAAATGGCAGATGAAATTTAATGTGGATAAGTGCAAGGTGATGCATATAGGGAAAAATAACCCATGCTATAATTACACAATGTTGGGTTCCATATTAGATGCTAGAACCCAAGAAAGAGATCTAGGTGTCATAGTTGCAAAGCTACATGTAGGGCAGTGTGGGCAGTTGCCCACCCAATTTGGGCCCAGGCCCACCCAACCGGTGGCAGCATCCCATCCCTACGATGGTGAAGTGGAAGGCTGGAGATGCAAGGCCATTGTGGGATCCCATCTCTGCAATGGCGAAGAGGAAGGCCGGAGCTGCAGGGCTGTTGCAGGATCCCATCCCCGCAGGGGCAGAAGTATGACTTTGGCTGTGCCTAATGAAAAGGCCCTGCGAATGTGTGGGTGAGAATGGGAGCTTGAATGTTTGTGTGTGGGTGGGTTAGATGGGAGCTTGAATGTGCGTATGTGGGTGAGAATGGGAGCATGGGTGGTGTGTGTGTGTTAGAATGGAGCTTGAATGTGTGTAAGTGTGGGTGAGAATGGGAGCCTGGGTGTGCATCTCTATGGGGCGGATTTTAAGAGCCCTGCTCGCCTAAATCCGCCCAAATCCGGGCGGATTTAGGCGAGCAGGGCCCTGCGCACTGGTGAGCCTATTTTACATAGGCTCACCGGCGCGCGCAGACCCCGGGACTCGCGTAAGTCCCGGGGTTCTCCGAGGGGGGGGGGCGTGTCGGGGGCGGGCCCGGTCGTCACAGCGTTTAGGGGGCGTGTCGGCAGCGTTTTGGGGGCGGGTCAGGGGCGTGGCCGCGCCCTCCGTACCCGCCCCCAGGTCGCGTCCCGGCGCGCTAGCGGCCCGCTGGCACGCAGGGATTTACGTCTCCCTCTGGGAGGCGTAAATCCCCCGACAAAGGTAAGGGGGGGGGGTTTAGACAGGGCCGGGGGGGTGGGTTAGGTAGAGGAAGGGAGGGGAAGGTGAGGGGAGGGCGTTAGAGGATTCCCTCCAAGGCCGCTCCGATTTCGGAGCGGCCTTGGAGGGAACGGGGGTAGGCTGCGCGGCTCGGCGCGCGCCGGCTATACGTAATTGATAGCCTTGCGCGCGCCGATCCAGGATTTGCGCGGCTCCGCACGTATCTACTAAAATCCCGCGTACTTTTGTTTGCGCCTGTAGCGCCAACAAAAGTACGCCAACGCGCCTTGTTTGAAAATCTACCCCTAAGTGTATAAGAAAGAGAGCCTGGGTGTGGGTCTGTGTGAGCATTAGATATGAGATCCTGGGGGGGGGGGGGGGAGCTTGTGTGTGTGTGTATAGAGAATGTGAGCTTGTGAGAGGGGGAGAGCATATGAGAGTGAGAATTTGTGTGTGTGAGGGAGTCTATGAGAGAAAGCGTGTGTGTGTGTGTGTGTGTGTGTGTTTGAGGGAGGAAGAGAAGAAGACAGTAGGAGAAGAGAGACCGTGAAAAAGAATTAGGAAATGAGCAACAAAGGAAAAATGGGAAAAAGAGACCAGGACCAACTGGATTAGAAAAATACAACGAACAGGCAATAAAGGTAAAAAAACAAAATTATTTTGAGACTTTAGCAATGTGAATATGTCATCTTTGGGAATGTGCATGTCTTATATTTTTGTATTTTGCTCTTTCTTCAGTATTCCACTGTTCAGAGTCTAGTTTCTAATGCTTTCTATTTCGGCTTTGTTTGTATGTTTCTGTTTCTAATTTGTAGTCTCTTATTTCTATATTAGGTAAGGGTCGGTCTCGTGTGTGTGTGTGTGTCTGAAGTGCAGTATTTCTGCTTGCATGTAGTTTCTCTGTAGTAATCCAGCTTGTTCTGTTATTCCAGCAGGTGATGTATTAATGAACTAGGGCCTGGTGTAGTATTTGCATTGCTGCTTTTTCATTATTTTTTAGAAAAATTTAAATTGTACAGGGAGGAAGTGCAAACAGTAACAAAAAGTCCTTCACTTAGGATAAAAGTGATGCTCCCACATCACATAGGTAATTTCCGAAAGATGTGATACTGTGCTATTTTTCGCTTCAATCACTAATTATCGCAGAGATAGAGAGAGAGAAAACACCTATGTAGAGAATAATATGTCACTCTACTATTTATACTACTGTAAGAGGGGTCATTTTTAACTCAGAGTGGGGTTTGGGGGGGGGCACATTTACATACACAGTAGGAGGTACGAACAGCAAAGTTGACATCACAGAAGATTTTTTACTATTTGAATCGATGAAAGGTACAAGAGGAGTTGATTTGTACAATGTACTCTCTACCTAGTTTGTATATACCTTTTATCGATTCAAACAGCAGAAAATTTTCAATGATGTCAACTTTGCTATTTGTACCTCCTACTGTGTATGTACAACCGCCCTCCATCAAACCTACGCCACCCCGCAAACCAAGTTAAAAGTGTCCCCTCTTATAGTGGTATAAATAGTAGAATGACATATTGTTCTCTACACAGAGTCTCTTTCTCTCTCTCTCTGTCAGTAAGGTACATGCATTAAATCTAATTTTTCTTTTATTAGCTACAATAGCTTTGTCACAGCTTTCAAACAAAAACATTTCCATCTGCACTAAATTCCTGTATTCTCAGATGATGATGTTATTCTATACATAATTCCTGATACTCTATGTGAAAACTTTGATACAGTCACAAGTAGAGATTGAGATCATAAATGGCATGGACAACTTCTCTTTTGCTGTACTTCTGTAGCAAACACTGTTAATGCAAGCAAGCATTTATATGCCGTATTCTAAAAAAATAAATAACTGGACCCCCACCTTTGCCCAATTGCCTCACTATCTTTTTTTTCTTAACTCTTTATTTATTCAAATTTAAAATTTACAAGTCAAAAAAAATAATTTGACATTAAGTAATCCACATACAAATATTCATGGAAAAACCTCATGAAATATAGCAACTAAACCTTAGGCTCCAATTTGGGGGGGATTCTTGAAGAAATTAAAAAATTAGAAAAAATGAACCAAAGAATCAATTTATATAACTAGAAACAAAATCTAGAATTCTAGTTTGTAAGTGATGGCAATTCTCTATTTGCAAGAAAAGCTTCCAACTGAGCAGAGTCAAAGAAAATAAACTTGTTGCCATTCCACTTAACTTGGCATTTACAAGGAAATCTCAAGGCAAAGGTTGCTCCAAGAGCTAATACTCTCTCTAGAAGAATAAGAAACCTTTTACATCTAAGCTGAGTGGCTCTGGCAACATCAGGAAAAATAGAACTCTGGTGTCCTAAGAAGGAACAGGATTTAGAGCGAAAATACATTTTCAAGGTCCACTCTTTATCAGTCTTAAGTACAAAAATAACTAAGAGAGTTACAGAATTCTCAGCTTGAAGTTAAGGTTTGTGCAACAAGTCAGTCAGATCTATTCTATCATCTGCATTACCTGAAACTATACTATCATCATCATTCCCACCAAGATCCTTATCAGTAATTTTATCAAGGAGATAGAAAACCCTTGACACAGGTGGAAATGATTCTGCATGCTTTTTAAAGATATCTGAATAAAATCTTTTTAACATTTCCAAAGGAGATAACATTATCAATTTTTGGAAAATTTAGAAATCTTAAATTAAATCTTCTAGTGTAGTTGTCCAGATTTTCAAATTGATGACAGGACTACTTTTTATCCCTAAACAGTGAAACTTGGTTTTTCTGCAATTCAGCATATTGATTGGATATGTTTAATTTTCTCATCATGTTCTTTAAGTCTTTGATCGTGGGCTATTATATGATGGTTCAAGTCTTCATAGTTAGATAATACAGCATCGATCTTCCCTAAAACTGAACTGCTCATTCCCATAATGGCAAAGCACAAAGAGTGCAAGGTAATTACTGCGGTCTTTGTTAGAGTAAAGCCAAGACACATGCCAGATGGCAAAGGGGTAGAGATGGAAATACTACCAAAATTACCTGGCAAGGCCTGGCCTCCTACCAGAATCTTCCCATCACTAGGAGTGGCAACAATAACCTCATTAGGAGAACCACTTCCAACCTGGTGGGGCATTTGAGGGCCAAGAGGAGTTCTAGCATCTGGGCTGAGGGATATGGAATCCCGACTCCTAGAAGCACCAACAGTGATAAGCTGAGAGTCCCCGGACTGAGTCACATTCTTGGGTACCATATATTCAGAAATAGCTGGTTGAAATGTAGAAGGAGGAGTACCGTATGGGAGAGGTGTAAGGATCCCCTTTCTTTTCTTTCCCATAGTAACCAGAAAAAAAAAAAACAAATGAGGAAGGAGTACTCACTATAGAGACGTAAACCAGCAAGAAGAAAAAAACCCATAAGCTTTGCACCCTTTTGGTGCGCGCAGCTGCATGCCATAGGCCCAGGTATTAAATAGTCAGGACAGGTGTGGCCTTCTGACGTCACCAGCAGTGGTTCTGGAGGAAGAAAGACCCCCCACAGGAATTGATGGCACAACTCCTTTCGAGTTTGTCCCCCACTTACGCGCCGCAGGCCCAGGTAGTAAATAGGCAGGTCAGGCTCGGCCCTCTGACGTCACCAGCAGCAGTTCCAGAGGAATAAAGGCCCCACACAGGACCCGATGGCACAGCTCCTCTCACGTCTGACCCCCTTTGCTACATTATCTTTTTTAGGTAAAGTAATTCAATGTGCCATTAGTAAACAACTTCAAGATTTTCTTGTAGACAATAACATTCTTCATCAGCACCAGTTTGGTTTTTACTTGGACATAGTACCTTAGATGTGGAAGTAGATATTTAAAGCCTAAACAGCTAAGTAACTTAGGCCTGGATTTATCAAAATACACTAAATATCGCATGCGATAGGAAAAGGGGTGTGTTTTATGGTATTTGGCAGTTTATCGCAATTTGCACTAATACCTATGCAAAGCGCTATCTTAGTGCAAATTGCGATAACTGCCAGAGTTGTTGTATTTCCTACATACACCCAGTGGGGGGAGATCCACAATGTTTAGTAGTCTCCTGGAGAGCCAGCCAAGGAAAGAAGAAGCTAGGTTGAGAGAACATTGCACAAATCTCTTTGGGTAAGTTTCCTCATCCCAAAGGTCATCAAATCTTCACAAGAGAGCACTGTTCTGTTCGTACGTCTCACTTTGAATGTCAAAGTGACCCCTAACCCCTACACTAATACCTAACCCTCACCTCGAGTGACTCGGCTGGCATTCATTCATTCTCTCTCTGCCCACTGGGCCAAACGTCCCACCCCAATATCCTCTCATTTGCATCACACCAAACATTATGGTGCTTTCATATGCATTAATGGCATTTTGTGCTTGCGAAAACGCCATGTAGCACTTTGATAAATGACCCCTTAGCCAGATATAACTTATCTGTCTAAGTTACGGGGATATTCAGCAGCATGCACATGTTATAAAATACGATATCCATGCGTGACTGATTTTATATTGGCGCACGCACGTGCAGGTGGGTCACAACTCTTGCGTGTAGGTGGGGATTTTCTAAAAAAAACAAAAACGTGTGGCGACACAATCGAGCCATTCCCAGCTCCCTCCCAATCTGCTCCAATTAAGGAGTGGACTGTCCCCCTACCTATTCTTCCTCCCTTTTACCCTCTCCTTCCTGACAACTTACCCCCCCTCCAACTATTCACATTTTTTTTGTTTTAAAACTTACGACCTCATTGGAGGTGAAGTAAGTTCCGTGCGCTCGCCGGCTGCCAGCACTCACTTCCCCAGGACAGGGCCTAATGGCTGCTGTCCCGGTCAGCCCCTGCCCCACCCATACCCCGTCCCACCCCGTTCACAGACCCCAGCACACAGCCCGGCCCAGCACACAGCCCTGCCACGCATGTATCTCCCGGTATTTGCACACATCAGGCTTTAAAAATGTACCCTTTTATGCTGACGATGTACAATTTTTCATCCCAATTACATCTGTGATTGATGATGTTTTTATGTTAATTTTATTACGTATGTACCTATGTTACCTGCTGAGTAAATCAGATTGTGCGGGATATAAATATTTTAAAATAAAATAAAAAGATTTACAAACCAAAAGGATTTGGAATTTGCAATTCTTTACAAATTACAAAGTCATGTATTTATTGTATGTAATAGTCTGTCCTTGTCATATGATGTATGTTGACAAAACCAGGAGACCACTGAGAGATAGAATGATTGAATATCAGGGGTTCTCAGTAACCAGAGTCTTCTATGGTACTGCACCTTATGGACCGGAATTTCAAAAGGTTACGCGTGCCGGGCATATTTTCAAAAGGTCCAGCGACGCGTGTAAGTCCCGAGGCTTTACAAAAGGGGTGGTCCGGGGGTGGGGCGGTCAATGGGTGGGGTCAGGCTCCTGGCACAGCAGCCATATATGCCACTGTGCTGGGGATTGTGTGCTGGCATTTGGCCGGCAGGCGCAAAAGTTAAAATAATGGTCATCGGGGGGGGGGGGGGGGGGGGTAGGTCAGGCTAGGGAGAAGGAAAGTTCCCTCTCAGGCTGCTCAGATTTTGGAGTGGCCTGGAAGAGAAAGGTGGGTAGGCAGCGCAGCTCGGCACGTGCAAGGTGCACAATTGTGCACCCCTTTGTGCGCGCTGACCTCGGATTTTATAACATGCACGTGCCTGTGTGCACGTGTTATAAAATCGGGCATACATGTGTGCACGCCAGGTAGCGCGCGCACATGTAGGCCGCACACGCTTCTTTTAAAATCTACCCCCATATTATTTCATGATTCCTTTCAAGATTTTAGGCAATATGTTGGACCAGACATGTATTCATTGCTCTGAAGGTAAGAGAGATGATATAGGATGAAACCGTACTGGATTTATCATTTAGACACTTTAACGCTTAAGGGGGTTGAATAATGAAATACAATATAATCTATTTCTTTGAACTAATTTTTCCTTGGGTTCTGGTTTTTCAACTGTTCACACCTTTTTTGTTAATGCCATCCTGTGTGTGTTGTAGTCATGTCTTGTGTTTTGCATTCATTTTTGAGATATAAAGTTTCTCCACACTATACCATATGTCAGACATTATGGGGATGATTCACTAAACGTAGCTAACAGTTACCATGCATTCAAAACCAATTTAGCATGCCTAATAAAAAGCATCTTATTCATCACATTTTTAATATGCTACAATTCCACTGAAACCTAGTGGATTGGTACCGACAGTATGAAGATGGCTGAATATCATCCAGGAAGGACACTAGGGACTACAAGGATAAATGCTCGGGCAATGGCCTCTAGTTTTAGTAGCTGTCTAGATTATTACAAAGCTTGATGGAAAGACAAGGTGGAAGAGAGGATTTTGGGTGTTGGATTAAGCATGGAATTTTGTATATTTATCTATGCAAGATAGATGAGCACCAAAGAGGAAGCAAACTTGGTTAAAGAATGATAGCCTACAAGCAGTTAAGCTTCTATGGAAGGCAACTGAGATACATCCCTGCAGCGCAGTCATGTATAAGTGGACAAACTGGATGGATATGTCTCTTCCAGTCATCATCTAATAGTGTAATATTCAACATTTTTCTTATGTCATATTTCTTTTCTCAACTACCCATAATCTCAACTAATATTGATGATAACCTACATCTTTGTAAAGGTAACTAACAAGTTATTATTTAAAAATATTTCTGCTTAGTAATTTCATAGAAGACACAATTGTTAGCTACTGGATATAGAAATACAAGACTTGCTACTTTGTTCCCCTGCAAAAGTAAAACAAAATCCAGAAAAGCAACGAAGTCAGCTAAAAGAGAAAAATGGCCAATGAAGACTGATTTTTATTCATTTTCACTAGTGCATATAATTTGCCAGGTGAAGCCAGAGGCAGTACTCTGAATTGTATAACCTTTCTAAAAGAACTGACATAAATATTTATTTATCTAACAGCATTTATAAATCACTTTCCAGATTAAAAACTGCCCAAAGTGATGCCCAGTAAACTTACATAAAATTATAAATTACATTCAAATCATCACAAAATACAACATCTGAAATTAAAACAATACTAAATTCAACATGGCATACTAATCAACCAGCCCTCCTTTACGCTACACATCACCCAAGGTACATTAACCATGCTTCCAGACCATTTCAGAAAATCACCTTCTTCCCTTAATCTCAATGGCAGTTCATTCCAAAGTTTAGGAAATGCTGCTGATGAGGCCCAATCTGGCAGATGCACATGCCTAAATATTCTAGCTGATGGAAGCTGAAGCTGATAACAACGGTTCACTCTTAAATTACAATTACTAACTGACCATTATAATCAATCTTTTGGGAGACATGGCCCCTCCAATACCCGAAATGCCAAAACCAAAAACTTAACCTACATCGTTGAACAATAGGCAGCAAATGTACCTACCTAAGCCTCGGACCTGCCAGAGTATGTCGGGTACTGCTTGCAATAAGGCGTGCTGTGCTATTTTGTCGTAGCTGCAATTTTCTAATCACGATACCTGGCAGCCCCATATGGCATTGCAATAGTCAATCTGTGACATAACTAAAGCATAAAATATCTTCTTTAGGGCATTAAGTTCCAAAAAAAAGGTTTCAGTTGCCTAATCAACTTCAGTCTTACATAGGCATTTCTTGCAACTTGCAATATCTGCTTTTCTAAGCACAATGAGACATCTAATTTTACTCCCATGGAATTTACTTCATCATTTGGAAACAACTGTTTTTCCTCAACCGATCGGAAAATCTGACTACTATTCAATCCTATTTGCAGCAATTCCATCTTACTGGAATTCAGATCAGACCATTATTCTTTAACCATTCACCTACTGTCCAAAAACAATCATTGACTCGCTGTACAGTATCTTTATCATTCCTTTCTAAAGGAACAATTAGCGGTATGTCATCAGCATACAGTAAATAAGAACATAATAAATTGCCATGCTGGGTCAGACCAAGGGTCCATTAAGCCCAGCATCCTGTTTCCAACAGAGGCCAAACCAGGCCACAAGAACCTGGCAATTACCCAATTAATAGCAGTGGCTATTCCCTAAGTAAACTTGATTAATAGCCGTTAATGGACTTCTCCTCCAAGAACTTATCCAAACCTTTTTTGAACCCAGCTACACTAACTGCACTAACCACATCCTCTGGCGACAAATTTCAGAGCTTTATTGTGTGCTGAGTGAAAAAGAATTTTCTCTGATTAGTCTTAAATGTGCTACTTGCTAACTTCATGGAATGCCCCCTAGTCCTTCTATTATTCAAAAGTGTAAATAACCGATTCACATCTACTCGTTCAAGACCTCTCATGATCTTAAAGACCTCTATCATATCCCCCCTCATCCGTCTCTTCTCGAAGCTGAACAACCCTAACCTCTCCAGCCTTTCCTCATAGGGGAGCTGTTTCATCCCCTTTATCATTTTGGTTGCCCTTCTCTGTACCTTCTCCATCCCAACTATATCTTTTTTGAGATGCGGCGACCAGAATTGTACACAGTATTCTCACCATGGACCGATATAGAGGCATTATGACATTTTCTATTTTATTAACCATTCCCTTCCTAATAATTCGTAACATTCTGTTTGCTTTTTTGACCAGATAATAGCTCCTAAAGGAGCTAACAAAAATTTTAAAAAGAAAGGGAGATAAGGATAAACCTTGTGATACACCTTATAAAATTAGAAGTGTAAAGTTTTCCTTGAAAAACAACTGATTGCGAACTTTCTTGTAAAAAACCTTCAATCCAGCTTAATATCTGTCTCCCAATTTCAAATTACACACAACAAGAAAGCAAAACAGAATGATCAACCAAATTGAAAGTGCTAGATAGGTCAGGCATAACAGTCTATCCCACATCTAGATGAAGAAGAACCTCATCAAACATAGACACCATAGCTATTTCCATACTGCAACTCCTATGAAACCCTGCCTGAACCATATCCAACATATCATAATCCTCAAAAAAAAATTCAGAAATGTGTTTGGTTTCCACATTCCCTATCACCTTAGCCACATACGGCTGTGATGCTGAACGATCAGAACTAGGCAGAGAACAGACTCCAGGCTGGACTTGGGCAACAATCTTTATAAGCTTCTTTATTGTTAAGCAATAGTAAACAAAACAGGGCCTAGTTTCATCATTCCACTATAAACACAGTAGAATGATGAAGCTGCAGGTGAAAAAAAGGGGGTGGGGGATGAAAGTGAGCAGCTGGCCGCATTGCGGCAGTGCGGTTTCGTCTGCCGCACACTTTCACCCCCACAGTGCCACGGCAAAGGTGGTGCTATTTCCCGTGCTACTGCTGGCGATAATGTCCAAAACATTATCGCCCGCAGCGGTGCCGCCACCTCATTAGCCTTAACTCTGCCCAAACTCCTCCCTGACTCCACCCCTTCCCTAATTTAAATTTTACCGCCGCGATCCGCCCATTATCGCATGCGATAATGCCCTAACGTGCGCGGTAACGGCCCATCGCATTTTAAAGAATGACCCAGCAAGTTAGCTGTTTGTGAACTTCAACAAAATAATTATAACTTACAGTTCATATTCACAGCTTCTGTCTCTCTCCCTGGGCCTCCCACCATCCCTCTGGCCCTGGTCTCTTATCCTCGCTTGCAGTGATCCACCCTATCCAGGAATCCCTTGCTGGGTTGGGACTTAAAGAGGACTGGTACAGATAGTTGTACCCAGTCCTTTATGGTGTTCTTAGGGAGTTCCTTACATACTTCCTCACAAAGGAAAATTCAACACTGGTCTGTAATTAATACAAATTGTAGGATCCAATCTACTATTCTTCAAAATTGGAGAAACAACCACTTTTTTTTTTTTTAAATAACTAGAAAGAAGGACAAGGATCCAAAAACAAATCAGAAACTGTAACCTGCCTCAAATAACATTTATGTTCCAGTAAATAAAGTTGATCAAAGTCCTTCATGTAGAAATTATGTATCCCATTCCTAGGGTCACTCTGAGTATTCTTAACTAATTACCCTAACGTCTATGGTGATTTTCATAGCTGAGTGAAACAATGGGTGCCTTCCAGTGACTAATTCCAAACCATTGAAGTTATAGAATAAGAAAATTCAGCCTTAGTGGACTATGTAAAAGGACAAGGGAATAAACAATAATCAGATTATACACAGTTTCCTGACAGCATCTTGGAACATGACTGGTGGGACCTTCATAAGGGTGGGACTTTGTTCAAAGTTCATTTATCTGGCTCCCTGGAACTACACTGCCTCATAAGCACAGTGCACTTTACCGTCACTTGCCTCAGTGAACCCTTGGACTGCATCCTCCAGTGAACCTTTGGATTGCATCTTTGCAGCTGTTTGTTCCTGCCCTGACTCCGTCTCTGGATACACCCACCCTGATGGCATCTCGGATCGTGGCTGGCAGAGCATTCATTAGGGCTGCCCTGCAGGCTCACCTGTTGGTAGTGGGCAACCAGTTAAGTGTAACGGTAAAGAGCGTGCCCCTTTGTTTGCCACATCATTTTTATATTTTGTTCCCTTATTTCGTCATTCTGATGATTGTCATATGTCTGATTTGATCAACACGAAGATTACAACAGTGCAAGGTAATGCATGCTCTTTTTCTTTTCCCAAATGCCATCCTCCCTAGCAATATGTTAGACCAGTTGTCCATCATCATGTTCAACATACTATAGTTTGTAATGATCACAATCCTGTAAAGCATGCTCTCCTACTTTTCACATATTTGAATATTTATTCTATAAAAACCATGCTTGAAATGATTTTTGCTTTAATATGTTAATCTGGATTTTTTTCTTTCTAACTGACATTTTACTTCAGGAATCTGACACTTTATTGAATGCCTTATGTCCTCTGGTTTATTTATTTTACCATCAGGCCAGAATTAACAAACGTAGAGGTGGAGCAATGGCGAAATATAGAAGCTCAGTTACAATTCAGTCCGCCAATTTGAGCACAAGAGTTGGATACAAATATCTCATCTTGAAGATATGGGGCTTGTACTTAATGTTGACATATCACCCTCCTAATGTTATTGATATAAGTTTGACTTTGCCAGGAGATTATATAACTACACTTGCTTTAAGACTGAGAAAAGTAATGATAATAGGTGATTTTAATATTCATTAAGATATAGTTCTAGAGATTGTTTTTTTGCATTTCAGACACTTATTGTCCATTTTACATCTTAAAACCTTAAAAGGATATTTTCAAGCAGATGCATGCACAAATTAGCACATGCTCACGCAGATAGCACATATTTGCGCAAGTAGTGGGAAAATTTTAAAAAGGTGCGTGCCAGGGGCGCTCTAAGGCAGGGTCAACATTTATGTGCATAAGCTGCTATTTTATAACCTGCGAAAGCGATGTGCGTACGTCTGTTACCTGTACATATTAACATCTGCTAATTATCTGATGTAAGTCAGAATAACATTCTTTATAGCCAAATACCGACTAGGTGAGGGGTCAGAGTAAACTGGGGGGAGTTCAGGCTGAAGAAGAAAGGAGGGGGGGGGGGTGTCTTGAGGACTTAGAGATTGACTGGGAAAACTGGTGGACTAATTGGTAAACCTGGTAATTTCCTTCACGTATGCATGCTAGAAAATTTGATTTACTCGTGTAAATCATTAAAATTAGGAGCACAAATAGTGCACATAGCAGATGTGCGCCACTTATCTGGTTAAGTCTTAAAAAAAGAGCTGCTTAACCGAATAAGTCTTTAAACACTATTTATCCAGCTTTTTCTTTTACTTATCTGAATATCTTATTCAGCCGGTTAATTTATTTATTTTATCAGTTTTTATATACCGTGGTTTGGAGCAAGCCTTCACAACGGTTTACAGCAATAACAACAGTTTACATCAAACAGGGTAAAACTGAATACATTGTAACAGGAAAAAAAATGAACAGATGATTATGATAGAAACTCTGTACAAAATAGAATATTTTCAAGAAAATAATAGTAATAGTCTGTATACATGATAATTTACAAGAAAATAGTAGTCTATATACATGATAATAGCATATTTACAAGGGTGTGGAATGAAAAGAGGGAGGTAGGGGGTGAGGGAGAGAGGGGGAGGGGAGGGAAGAGAGGGAGAGAGGGGGAGGGGAGGGAAGGAAGGGAGCGGAAAACTAAGGGAGGATACAAACTGCAAAGAAAGGATAAAGAGGGCAAGGTGGTGGCAGATATCTGGATAAAGATTCTAGGACAGTGCAATTATTTGTGAAGGGTGCTACGATAATTTGTGAAAAGTCATGAATCAGATTGAGTAGATAGTAGTAATTCTTAAAGAATGCTACTTAGTCGGATAAGTAGGATTTTTTGAGACTTTACCGTCTAAGTGGCAGCTTAGAGTTAGGGTTAGGGTTAGGCTTTGCTGCCACTTAGCCGGATAAATCAAAACTTATCCGGCGATACTGAAAATACATGCTGCATACTTTTTAGATACGTGAACATCATGTTGGGTTGATTTAAGCTTTTTTTTATATAGTGTGTACACATTTGTGCAAACTATACATCTCTGGAATGGTAACTTTCCATCAGCCGCATGGGCGTATGTACGCATTTATGCCGGCTCGCACGAATGGACACAGCCATTTTATATAAAATATGCGCATATATGCACGCATGGTATAAAACAGTCAGTACGCACATACATATATGCACAATTTTAGATGGCCGTATGCATGTGCACGCAAATGCCTGCTTTATTGCATAAGTGGGTGGATTTTATTAAATACGCGTGCCGATGCAATTACCAGTTTTCCCAGTTCGCACAGGTAAAAGGTATGACTTCCTAACCCCCCTAATTAACCTGCCTCCCTTTTACTCTTTTAACCCCAACCCTTCAATCCTCACTAACTAGCCTTGTTTTTTGTTTTTTTTTTTAATATACTAGTTATACACCATCGACAGATAAGGATTCTGGCGCGTGCATGTACGTGTAAATAGTTACGCACTGTTTTAATGCTAAAATCTAGGAACACTCAGACCCTGTCCATGCCCCACCCCTTTTTCCCTCAAAATGTTTTGTGCGCGTGGCACGCCGGCCCAAGAGACGTGCATTATCTCCGGGCTTTGGCGCATGCTGAGCTCTTAAAATCTACTCTTTAGTCTCAGCCCTGACTCAAAAAGTAAGCCGCATCTCAGATCTGCTAATTCTTCCTCTTGAGTCTGATGGAAATCTGAGTTTTGGTTTAATGAAAGACCCAGCTTGTCAATAATGCTTCATGATAAAGATGCTCTAATTTGCTCTTCCATTTCTACTCCACTCCCTTTCCTTCTGATTGGATCATCTCCTGCTCACGTCTTATGATTCTTGGCATAGTACTTTGGGGAAGGATAAAAGGTAAAATTCAAAAACACTGTTCGGAACAAGATTATGTATTTTGCATGCTTTTTGGAGAATAGTACATTCCTGAATCTGTATTTGTATGGGAAATGTTTTATGTATAATGTGATCTCTAGAATCGGTAGATGGCTGCATTTGTATTAAATGACATCAAAATATAAATAGATCAGGACATCTGTTTTAAAAATTGTCTTAATTAAATTTATTTAGCATAACTCCAAGTTTTGTTTCTAGCATAATTTTGGAATAGATAGAAAATCACTGTTATCAAGGGTTTATTTCACACTATGCTCCTATGGCAAAATTATTTAAAAATAGGGGAAAAACAGAAACAGCCCTTTACAAAATTGACTTGCTGTGGCTGAATCACAGTTAAATACAATTTTTATAAGGAATATGATTGACTATTTATTTTCTAGGGCGAAAAGCTTACAATGGTGCATGTTACTTTTACTATGAAAACTGCAAACTACCTTTGATTAACTAGCTGGAAATGTTATACCAGGAAAGGTAGACCCTGAAGAAGATACTGCCCTCTGGTGTGGGAAAGGTGAACTATATCTGAAAAGCCTGAATGAAATGCAATTTATTTCCCTATGTATTACAATTTGTCTATTCATGACAGAGTTACTATTGAGTTGCTCTCAGGCAGCCTAACTTAGAAACATATCTGCACAGCCCCATATAAACACGTATAGGGCTCGGTGCAGATCTGAATAAGTATTTTAGAACCCATGCAAAACAGCCAGCACAGGTTTTAAAATATGCATATCTCTGCCCACCAACCAAAGTACGCCCATTCTTTTCAACACATGAGTGCACACGTGTACGGTTTTGCTGAGGTGGCCTCATTCGAAATTGGGTTCTCCTTCCCTCAGCAAGCAAGCCAAACCTTTTGGCCTGGAACATGGCCAGGCTGGGCTCCCTGTTAGTTGAGAATCAGGATCTGCTGTTCCCCCCCATTAGCGGGGGTCTGCTGCAATGCCTAGACCATAAGCAGGGCCTGCAGCGGGAGTTTAATGATGGTAATTCCTACTCCTTTGAGGTAAGTGCCTCAAAGGAACTGGGGTATAAAAAATAAAATACAGTGAGGGCAACCCGGGTGCATGTGCAAAACGATCTGAACTAGGTGCACTCTGCATAAAATGTTGGAAAGATTTCAAGTGTTAAGGTGCTTCCTCACATATGGGCACACTGGGGCAGTGTGCAGCCCCATAGCCACAGCAGCACAGCCCTGCAAGGAGCTCCAGAGCACAGCACCAATGCCTTAATGGCCCAAGGAAAACTCCAGGACTGGTGGTGCAGGGCAAAGGGAACCCAATGGCAACATTGAAGTGGTCATTTACTGTGACAAGACAAACTTTTTGGAGGGGTGAAAGCCGAATTACATATATTGATATCAGATGGGTCAATGAAGAGCCACAGTAACATTGGGTCAAGGGTTAGTTATCATGAATGGAAACATGCTATTATGGATAACACAGAGCCAGCAGCATTTAACTAAGAACATTTTCTTCTAAAATCTCTTCTATACAGACAGTGGATGTAAAGAAAAAGGCCTGGGAGCTGCATTGCCTGAAGGGGGAATGGTTGGAGCAGCTGCGTGCCAGGCAGGAGGAGGCCAGAGGTTTGCCCATAAAGGCCAAGAGGGAGATGTCAACATGATCTGTGTATTTGCTATTTCCATTACAGTCCTCACTATTGCCCTGTCAGCCAACAATACCCTGTCTCAACCAACAGCTGGAAGTATCTCTCATGCAATAAGGCTACATCCTCCTAGAACCTATAGGCATCCATTTAGCTGAATGGGGGACACAGCACAACCCCTTGGTCATGGTCCGCCATGTAATGAAGCACTAATTTTATTGTACTCACGGGCCAACTAAAGAAGTAAGTAGGTGTTAAGACAAACTCAGAATACCATAGAATCTCCTAGCCTCCCTTCCAGGAAGGACCCTTTGCCTAGTGGCTGCTTCATGGCTGTTGACAGGTTAGAATTCAAGACTCATTCCATCACATTCCACCCTGAAACCAGGCATACTTCAGAGCCCTAGTCACTAGGTAGGCAGTGGGCACCAAAACATCAAATTAATGTGGGTCAGAAAATGTTTGTCCCCCTGAGGACTTTTCAAAGCTTACAGTGGATGATGTTGCTTTATTGTTATCAAAAGAAGTTCATAGTTTAAGGGTCACTACAGATGATGTGAAACCCATGTTCAGAAAGTAGCAAGACTGGCATCTTACAAATTAAAATGTTCTAAAACCACTGAATCCTTTACCTACAACTGACATGTATAGAACGGTTCTTTAGTCACTGATCCTGGGGCATTTGGATTATTGCAACAGTTTATGGGTGGGCAATATGCCAGCGCCAGGAGGTTTCCTAGCTTTAGATGAGCATATCACCCGCACTGGTGTTACCCATCAAGTGGAAAGCTGATTTTAAAATGTTAACTTTAAACCATACTCTGTCAATTTTGGAGAATGAATGGATAGAAGCTCAAAAAACTACATTGGTTTGTTCCAGCTCACTCTTTACGCTCAGATGGAACATTTCTGTTGTCAGTTCCTGCCGTACAAGAGTATAAGCACCAACTCACAAGACTCTGAGAGCATTCTCCTTGGTTTCTCCCATGCTCTGGAATACCTTACCTCCGAAGATTAGAGAGGAAAGAGATTTACTAAAATTTAGGAACGCTGTCAACGCTATGTTATACAAGGACGCTTTTAAATAGGTGTTTACTATTACTGCTATATTGTTTTCTGAGTATTTGTGATTAGTTGTATTTTGTATGAAGACTATGTACGCTTTACAGTGTGATCCACACTTTATGGTTTTACCGGAAACAGCAGAATATAAGTTATTAAATAAATAAATGATGTAAAGAACAGCTGTTCAGATTAGAAGCCAGTGGTTCCGAAATAACCTTTATATGGCCTTGCAACCCCAAAGTGAATATGGGAGACCCACAGCTAGGATAATATCCCATTGTCCCACCCCTCCCATAAATGGAATGCATTTTTACAATTTGTATGATGCTACACATCAAGCCCCCATGCACACACTTTTTTTTTTGCCTTTTCAGAGATACCATCAGCTTCTCCTCATCTGAGGAGGAACAATCAGAGGATGAGATGATGGAGCTGGCCCCTCCTGCCGAAGCAGCTGTAGTGCCAGCTGCTGGTGGCCATCAGCTACTATCACCACCACTACTACTTATATCAACTGGATCTCCCACAAATGGTGGCCCCAGGGCTCTGGATGATCAAACTCTACTTCCTGTCTCCACCATCATAGGGCCTCCTTTCCATTTTCTGCAGGACTTCTGCAGGGCCTCCATTTTCCATTTTCTGCAAGACCTCAGGACATAGGTCTTGAGGGTGCCAAATAATTGCAGGGGAAGGGAAGGATGCATCTCTTTGGGCAGCTTCCATTTGCATCTGGACAGCACACCATAGCTGCAAAGGCTGATTCAGTAGCTATAGCACCTGCTCCAAGCCTAGAGGCCCAGTCTCTTGCACTATGGGGTCATAGTCCAGAGGATGGAGGAAGAGGTTGGCATGATGCGAGCCAACCTCAGGAGGCTGGTGGCAGTGTTGGCGCATCAAATGCATGCTCAAGAGGGCCTCAAGGCCATGCTTCAGATCCTGGGCATGCGATGACCACCATTGTCACCAGCCCCCTACACCTAACAGGACCTGTCCTCCTGAGGTCTCTGGAGCCTTTTTTGTTATGTAAATAGTTTTGTCCCTAGTTTGTCCTATCCCTCCCCCTTTCAGTTTATTATTTGAATATAGTTTAAAATTTTTATCACAAAATTGTTATATTTGTTAAATTTTGTGTGTGGCTTCTTCTTTGCATGCTATGTTTTATATCATCCCACAATCAAGCCTCTTTCTGGACAACCTACTGCACTCACTCATAGCCACACTCTAGTTTGTATGTAGCTAAGCATCCAGCTTTTTTGAGTAGCTGCTATCCTCCACTTACTTTCCCTTACAACTACCTCAGTTCATCTCCAGTTTATTAGAGTCACCATCTTCAACCTAGCTCCCCTGAATGACCTTGCTATAACAGCCACAACACTACAGAGTTTGAAATCATCACTTAGGTCTTACCTTCTCTATGTCCCAGAGATGTGTGTGCAACCAAGCCACAAATGCTGGCATAGCTTTTAGAGGGATACATCTTGTCTGCTTCGCTACTATCATCATGCAACAGGGAGAACCTTTGCTGAAATTTAAATCTTCCAGCAGAGAAGAGGTAGTATACAGATGTTCAGGTGACTGCTCTTTTCAGAAGCTGTATGCATAAAGTTCTAATCATTCACCTCTATCTCCCAAAACCTGGTTATGTGAATGAAAGTCTTACCCTATGGTGATGATGGCCAACTTGAAATTCAACAGGTGGCTGATATAACTAAAGACCAAATCCTCAACTTCTCACTGCATATAAGGTTCTCTTCCTAGGTAGGGGCCAGCTATCCACAAGGGTCTCAGCTTCCACCTAGAAATCCCTTCATTGCCATGCCAACATTAACATATCTGCAGCTCCACATACCAATGGAGATCAGTCTATCAGTACAATGGATCCCCAGGACCCGTCTTCTACCAGACATGTAGACAAAACGGAGTATTTGAAGCTCCACTGTGAGCTATCAGAGACTCCTAGATATTACCATTTCCTAGTTCTCTCACCCATCTGCACTCCCTATAATAGAGAAGCATTGACACAAAGCAACCCTTCAGAGTATTAATGAAATCACCTGAAGAAAGGTCAGAACTGTCAGTTCCCTCATTTGCTTCATATCCAGACATAATTAACACTGCATTGAGTATGTAGATTAGATAGAGCAAGGAATACCCTCTGGAAACAAACATTCAATTTATCTATTAAACAAGGGCCATAAAATAACATTGATGAGTATATTGTGGTGAATGAAGAGCCTCACCATTTCTGATTAAATACCAGCTATAGAGGTGAAGAGCTAGGGTCAATAAAATATAGGAATAGGCTTCAGATAATGAGTTCATCATCCACTCATGGCTTGGATTCCTTTTACTTAATATTTAGCATATTGGCCAACTTTATAAACACATATAAGAAAATAATACATTTACCAGTTAAAAAGGGGCTCTGTGCATGTGTACATTATATAAATATGTTTACAGGTTTCATGTTAAAAATTGCTATGTATTTTATAAAAGTGTATGTGTAAATTTCATTTGTATAAAACCTGCTCCATATATTTATTTATTTTTAATTTTTTTATACCGAAATTCCTGTATGAGATACAAATCAATCCAGTTTACAGAGAATGGGAACTCGCCCGGGGCTTGTCTGGCCAGGGCTTTTTACATTAAAACATTAAGTTTACATTAAAACATTAAACTTACATAACATTGCATTGAAACTTTGAAACTTTTTACATTGAAAACGTTAAACATATATATATATATATATATATATATATATATATATATATATATATATATATATATATATATACATATATATGCATAATTACAGAGCCATTATGTATGAATGAAGATATTTAAGTACAGGTTTCATAGCCAATATTCCTAACTGGACCATGTCTGGAGGAAAGGGACCCTTGCTTAGGAATCCTAACTTCTAGCCATGGGAGGTGGACTTTCTACTCCTGGGGAATTCTGAGCTACACTGGGCTGCAAAATTTGTGCAGAATTCCAGGTTTTCGTGCAGAATTTGGAAGAAAGGCCCTTTGGGTTGTGAGTGGAGCCCATCTCACTCATGGCAAAGATGTGAAAGCCCCAGCAGGCCATGAGTGGTGACCGTCCCACTAGTGGTGAAGATCTATAAGGCCTGGAGGGCCACGAGTGGAGTCCAACCTGCTTGCGGCTGAAAATGAGAGGCTCAGTGGGGCCATGGGTGGAGCCCAGCCCACCCACAGTTAAAGATGCAGAGCAGACTGGTCTGGAAGATCCACTGGCCAAGTCCATGTTACTTGCAGCCAAAGAAGATGGAGACTGGCCAGAATGACAACTAAGAATGTGAGCTTAACGGGAGAGAGGAAGGAAGAGTGTTTGTGAAGGTGCGTGTGTGTGTGTGTGTGTGTGTGTGTGCGCATGTGAAAGACTGAGAGGGAGCCTGTGTGAAAGAGTGTGAATATGAGGGGAGACTGTGAGGGAGTGAGAGATTGGGAGCTGGAATATGTGAGAAAGTAATTATGTGTGTGAGAGAGAGGGAGCCTATGTGCAGGGGTGTGTGTGTGTGTGTGAGAGATGGAGCCTGTGTGCAGAGGTGTGTGTGTGTGTGTGTGTGTGTGTGTGTGTGTGAGAGAGAGAGAGAGAAGTAGCCCGTGTGAGGATGTATGCGGCAAAGGGAGCCTGTGCAAGGGTGTATGTGTGAGACAAAGAGAGGGAGCCTGTGTGAGGGAGAGTGCATGTGAGTGAGAGATTGGGAGCTGATGTGTGGGAGGGAGTGAGAGTACGTGTTTGTATGTGATCCAGGGAGCCTGTGTGCAGGGGTGTGTGAAAGAGATAGGTAGCCAGTGTGAGAGTGTGTGTGTGTGAAAGAGAGAAGTAGCCTGTGTCATGATGTGTGTGCATAAGAGAGGAGACTGTGGGTGTGCGCAAAAGAAAGAGGGAGCCTGTGATTTGAGAGGAGCGTATGTGCGAGAGAGAGGGGGAGCCTTTATGAAGGGCTGCATGAGAGAAGGGGATGGGGTGAAGATCGAGAGGAAGGAGGTTGAGCCTAGAGGAGGTAGGGAGAGATAGTGAAGGGTGAAGGAATCGGGGGCTGAGAAGGCAGGGTGAAAGGGATCTGGTCAGGAAAGAGACGGAAAGGAAACTCTTATAATGTACTTCTAGGGAAATTCTACTCAAAATATAAAACTTTGCATCTTTGAGTAATACATTTCTATATTAAATTTTAAATTAATTACTCAAAGACTGTGATGTATATTGTGTTATTCTGACCAATATAAAGTATGCAGAATTTTGAAAAATTTTCAATTTTTGTGAGAAGAATTTTACATTTTTGTGCACAGAATACCCCCAGGAGTAACTTTCTTGTCAGGGATGTGATGAAGGTCCAGAATATCCTATATGGGAAGGAATTGTTGCACTTGGAGGTGGACCCTTGTCCTGGAGCAGTAGAGAATGGCTCCCTGGTATGGACCAGGAAGCACCAGCCCCCAGGGGGCGGAGCACAAGAGGAGACAAAGGCTAGAATGAGCTTCACCACTGAAGCCCTCGGTCCCCCAGGGTGGAGCCCGTAGGGACCCGGGCCGCTTGGACTTAGGTGAGCCTCGCAGGGTCTCCCAGAGAGGAAGTAGAGAGGCGTGCCCACGAGCAGCAAGGGAGCGCGGTTGGTCACAAGGCTGTAGGTCTGGAGAAGCAAGGAAGGCCAGTACAGCGTAGGCGATGACAAGGCAAAGGACAAAGCCAGAATCAGGAGATGTGGTCAATGGCAGCTGGAGTCAGAATCCGAGGATCAGTCCGAGGAGTAGTCAACGAAGCAGGGGTCAGGTTCCAGAGATCAGATGAGGTCACAAGGCAGGCAGAGATCAGGATCCAGGCAGTGAACAGAATGGTCAAGGAGCAGGCCGAGGTCAGTACCAGAGAGACAATCCAAGGGTACTACCTGGGGAGACAGGACGGACAGATGCTGGAACAGAAGGAAGCTGGAACAGTAGGTTGCTGGAACAGTAGGATGCTGGAACAAGACTGTGAACGCGGAGGCAAACTAGTACACTTACAGTGCCGACCCGATTGCCAAGGCAAGGAAGTGCAGGCAGGGACTTCCTTATATTGTATGTTCAATCAGGGCGCGCCACAGAGCTCGCGGCTGCCTCTGGGGAGGCCGACCCGTGACCTGCAGAGGAGCTAGCGAGGTGAGCAGGCCTGTGCATGGGCCGGGAGCGCAACAGGAATCAAGGAAAGTGGGATCATACAAAAAAAGAGCAAGATCTTGGAGAAAGTCTGCCATAAACTTAATGCAGTTTCCAGAACAACAGAAATGTGTAAGACCTCAGTCATAAGTGGTAAGAACTTATACAGAAAGTCAAGGACACAGATAGCAATGAGGACAGAGAGGCCTGCCAGCCAGATAATCTTCATCAAAGCACCATTTCTGAGACTGACGTGTGAGGGGTTTATGAGCAGGAAACCTCTTGCTCAGGAGAAAGACCAGGTGATCAGTCTTTGTAAAAAAGGCATTAAGGTACTTATACACAGGACTTATTATACATTTTTAACTATATACAGTATATAGTGTGTGTGTGTGTGTGTGTATATAGTTTAAAAATAGAACAAATGAACACTGTTGTCACAGACTTGCTAACAAACAAATCATCTAAAATACTAGAAAAATCTTTATTATAATAAATAATTGTTACATGTACCAAATTACAATAGAAAATTAATTACAAAATCCAAAAATAACTTGAAATAGCATAAAAACAAAAATACAGCTGAACATTTATCAAAACATATTGGGCTGGATTTTATAAAATTGCGCGAGCGCGTACTTTTGTTCGCGCACTAGGCGCGAACAAAAGTACGCTGGATTTTATAAGATACGCGTGTAGCTGCGTGTATCTTATAAAATCCGGGGTCGGCGCGCACGCAAGGGGGTGCACATTTGTGCAACCTGCGCGCGCCGAGCCCGGCGCGCGTTGCCTGTTCCCTCCGAGGCCGCTCCGAAATTGGAGCGGCCTCGGAGGGAACTTTCCTTCGCCCTCCCCCCACCTTCCCCTGCCTAACCCCCCCCCCCCCCGGCCCTATCTAAACCACCCCCTACCTTTGTTGCCAGATTTACGCCTGCTTTCAGCAGGCGTAAATCTGCGCGTGCCAGCGGGCTGCTGGCGTGCCATCACCCGACCCGGGGGCTGGTCCGGAGGCCTCGACCACGCCCCTGGGCCGGCGCCACTCCCCCGGTCCAGCCCCGAACCGCCCCCTGACTCCGGACACGCCCCCTCCCCCGCCCCTTTTACAAAGCCCCGGGACTTGCGCGTGCCGGCGGCCTATGCAAAATAGGCGCGCCGGCACGCGAGGGCCCTGCACGCGTAAATCCGGCCGGATTTACGCGTGCAGGGCATTTAAATCCGGCCCATTAGTTTTGAATAGCCTAGAAATTGCTAGCGTCTTTGCACCAAACTTAATAATGCATCAGAGAGTAGAAGCACCAACAAAATAGTCCTTGCAACAGTCTTATAGAGTATATTAATCTTGAAAATTTGAAAACTCCAAATTGATGGGCCAGTCCATTATTGATTTGCTTTATTGGCAATGATCTCTTGACTTACTGCTACAAACACAATTCTATCAACAACAACAACTTGACTTTCTGAATGTTTCGCCTTGCCCAAGCTTCTTCAGGAGGAAGAAATGCACATAAAAGGCTAGACCATTCCAGCTGCAAATAAACAGCATGAGTGTATATGCTCACAAAATACTAGCTGACAAGCCAGTATCAAATCCCACATTCCTTTCCACTAGAATGCCGACATTGAACAAAAAAACAGTAGAACAAAATGAAACTCCTTCCATGCAGTCAAGCAAAAACCTAAAATAAATAAATATATAAATGTAAAAACCACGTCCAAAGCTTTTCATAAGAAATTTTCAAACTAAACTAATATTGAAACGGAAAAAACGGACCCATGTTTGGCAGCATTTGGCAAGTTGCAAGCAACTTGATCGCCTCCCCTTCCCTCCCCTTTTTCAAGAGGCTTACAACTGATTTTCATCTGACGACCGCTTTAGCGTGCACTTGTTTTGAATTTTAATGATTGTTTGACTTGTTTTTTGCTGCTACATTTTTTATCAGTTATGAATGATTTTACCTGTAATCCACTTAGACCTATTACCATTGTATAGGCGGTGTACAAATGATTTTAAATAAATAAATAAAATAATTAAGATATTGCCTGAGCCTTCCTTCCACCGATGCTTCTGATAGAGAAATTACAACGAGGCTTGATGTCACAAGACCCATGTTTAAATATACTCAGAAAAACAGCTGCAAAGGGGTAAACTGTGCCTCTTCCAAACAAGGCTATGTGAAAACTGCCGTCATTAGGTCAGGAGTTACACAGACTGGTCCACCCAAAAAGCAACAAGGATTTCTCATTTATAAGAACAGCCTAGTTGTTAGCAACTTCTAGGCTATTTATAACTAATATGTTTTGATACATGCTCAGCGGTATTTTTGTTTTTATGCTATTTCAAGTTATTTCTGGATTTTGTACAATTTTCTATTGCAACTTGTTACATGTAACAATTATTTATTATAATAAAGATTTCTCTAGTAGTTTAGATGACTTTTTTGTTAGCAACTCTGTGACAACAGTGTTCATTTGTTCTATTTTTATACTTTGTATTGAATTTGAAAACAAGCTTAGTATTATTATTATATATATATATATATATAATATGTGTATGTGTGTGTAACCCAGGCACCTTTCAGTAAGCCCTGGAAGTAGACCTGCTAGTGCAGTTATAGATAATTAGGGGAGGAAGCATTCATTTGGCAGTCCTCCCACTGCGGGGCCGTAATGGGTATCTCCTACAGCTCTGTAAAGAACTCTGGGGGCAGTCTTAGTTGAAGGTTTGAGAGGAAGATTGGAGTTTTTGCTGTGTGTAACATTTTTGGCCTACCTCAAGCTTTGGAAGCCATCTGACATTCTCTAGACTGGGTCTGGGCATTCCTGTTGCGTTCTCCTTCAGAGGTACAAAAGGTGTCCAGGGAATAATTTGGACTTTGGGACATTTTGCTTGGTAGGAGCCCTGCTAGACCCCTGGGCTTTTCTGAAACATAGGGATTGGGGAACCCTGTGTTGAAGACTCCCATAGTTAGGGAAGACCTGTCCATCCGAGGTGGCGACCCACTGCAAAGGGAGATCCTGTGTTATTTACTTTTTGGGCAACCAAAGAAGTTTATTTCCAAGATCTGAAAGTGTTTTTCTGCCCCTCTTTCTACCCATCAGTGGACCTGTGAAACCTGCAGTTCCATCAAGGTCTCTTTCCACCAGGGATCCCATTATTGAAGGGCATTTAACTGTGAGAAATCTTCTTTAAAAGGAGAGGACACCCAATTGGAGTCTTCATGAAACCCTAGGGAAAGAGACAATTCACTCTCTGTGTAAGGACAGATCTTTGCCAACTGGATTGGGTTTCCCAAATAAAAAAAAAAGGGGACCATTGCTCAGCCTAATCCAGAAACATGGATTAGGCCTTACCAAAGACTCTTGCAAAGGTAGAGGACACCAAATTGTAAAATCAAGAGAAAGAGAACTGTGGAGCGGGACGTTAATATTTCTTGTGCCATAAATTCATTTTCTTCAGTAAAATTATTATTTTGGACACTAATTCAGTGGTTCCAGTGTTTTCTTTGGGCGCACAGTCCACAATGTATCAGTATTATCCTAACCCAGGGAATTCCAGAGCTAGCCAGTGTCCATTCCCCAAAGAACTTGTTGCCAACTTCACCAGTTCAGCCAAGGTCTCAGGCATCTCACAAGCAGTGAGCTCGTCTTTTAAAGAAGAGTTCAGTCCTTCAAAGAATAGGGTCCTCAGGCATTTAAGGTCCCAATGTAATTCAGATGCCAGTGTCTTGAATTCGATAGCGAAGTCAGCTAAAGGTTTAGTACCTTGCTTCAGGTGAACCAATGAAGATCCTGCAGTGGTATACCGGGCAGGGTCATCAAAAGCTGATTTGAACAGCTCAAGAAATCCATCAAGATCATGTAGAATAGGATCCTCGTGCTCCCACAACGAAGAGGCCCAAGCCAACGCTCTTCCGTCCAGATAAGACATGATATAGGTGGTCTTGGCATAAGCTGTAGGAAAGTGGCTAGGTTGCAGGGCAAAGTGCATGCAACACTGGTTAATAAAACCTCTACATCTCCAAACTTCCCCCGAGAAGCGTGTTGGAGCAGATAGAGGTACAATAGTCTTGAACGTCACTTCTGGCGGTGTAACTTCTTTACCTGAGGTGGTGGGTAAGTTCATCTGAGCGTGCAGCTGGTTGAATGCAGCAGTCAAATTCTCCAGCGCATTCTGCTGTTCGGAGATTCGCTGGGCCAGGCCTGTAATGGCCTGCAATGCGGTGAGCTGAGCCGAATCCATGGAGTTAGCAATTTGTTATAGTTAAGCGGTGTTTGGGTGGATGCTTGGGTACTGTGGCAGATGACCACGCCCACGGGGAGGAGCCCCGTGGGGAGCCACAGTCCTGGGCTAGACTCAAGACGCACAAACACAGAATTAGATCTTTATTTGTACAGCTTGTAGGATACCCCAGAGGTGATAGTAGTGAGGGAGCCTGGATGTAGCAGTCTCGGGACCCTCGGCAGAGGGGACCCTTCTCACCCTGTTGGTATAGGGGAATTCTGGTGTAGGTTTCCCAGCAAGGCAATGCTGTAGATGAGACAGACTGAGAGTTAGATTACTCACTAGATGGTAGCTGTAGGTATGAGATTCCACCAGGTTGAAGTAGATGGTACTGGCACCGAGGCAGGGAGAGCAGGCCCTCAAGGAGGGAGTACCTGATCCCTGTAAGGCACCTGAAATAAAGCAGAGGGCCCCCGAGGAGCGGGTATCCAGGTTAGTCAATACCCCGAAGGACAGAAAAAGAGCTTCCAGCGGCAGCACGGAAGCGGCAGAGTAGCTAAGACCGGCCAAAACCAATCCTTGCTAACTCGATTAGCTAGCATATGAGGGCAGGCAAAATACCCGGATGGCGTGACGTCACTTGGGGGAGACGCCCCTGAGGTTCGCGCCATAGTTGGAATAAAGATGAGGGTAGTACGCGCATGCACGCACCCTAGTAGGTCCTTGGGAGGAACATGGCGGGAGGAGGCACCATAGCCGTTCCAGGGACACCGAAGAGGGCGGCTTGCAGATGCGACGGTAGCCATTTTCCCAAGGTAAGCAGGAGGAGCCGTGAACAAGGTGAGGCAAACGGGGCGAAGCCGTCTAGGACCGACGGACACAACAGTGGGGTCTGTAACGGAAGACTTATGAGAAGAAGCTGAAGGCTCTAAATATGTATTCCCTGGAAGAGAGCAGATGCAAGGAAGATATGATATAGACTTTCAGATATCTGAAAGGTTTTAATGATGCATGAACTTTGAACCTTTTCCTTTGGAAAGGAAACTGTAGACCTAGGAGTCATGAAATGAAACTCCAGGGGGGACAATTCAGAACCAACATTAGGAAATATTTCTTCACGGAGAGGGTGCTAGATGCCTGGAATGTTCTTCTGGAAGAGGTGGGGAAGATGAAAACAGTAAATGAAATCAAATAAAGCCTAGAGGTTGAAAATGAAGAAAAGGGTGCACGGGGGAAACCTGCATAGAGCGGCAGTAACTACCCTTAACAGAAGGCATTGGAATTACTCTTAACTAGTTAAGAGTGATGCTTTTGAAGCAACTGTAACATTGCTCTCTGCGTTCAGTTAAAATATCATCTATGAAATAGCAGAGACCTTGAATAGGGCCTCACTTATGCTTTGACTGAAAAAAAAACATGAGAAAGAAAACAGAGAAGTGATTAAAATGTCCTTGTGCTAGAGATGTAATAAGGTCAATTATCAAAAACTCACAGAAAGAGAAGATAACTGTCTAATTTTAGATGATTATATTCAGGTGAATTTTCAGCAGAACAGTTGAAATTTCACCTAAACCTGGCTGACTAACAGTTATCAGCTCTTAACTGGCTAACATTAAAAATCAGCACTAGCCGAGTAAATCCTTTCCCAGGTCTCAAATAACGAACAGGGCTGCTAGCTCTCCAACTAGCCACCTCCTTCCCTCCTAAATGAAAATGTTAGGTGGGAAATAGGAGCAGTTGCCAGCCATCATATGGGATCCAGTGGCTTAGCCAGAATTGATTGTTTAAGGAGTGGGGCAAGGGTAACATGGGTGGGCAGTAGGCAAACAGGTCTAGGCCCTACTGGTTGAACTCGTCTATAAATAATGCCTTAGGGCCTGATTTTAAAAAGCATCTACTCAAGTAAGTGGGCTTTTAAAAATTGCTACAACATATGCCAATACACAACAATATCATGCTAAAAGTAAACAAAGAACCTTTAACAGAAACATAAGAATCAATCACATATTAAAACATATCAATATATTCTTTTATGAATCCTCTTTCCAAAATTGCAGAGAATATCATAGCTACACTAAAACAGCAAAAATCATAATCATAAGAACTTAATATTTGCAACAGATGCAGAACTGAACTAGAACAGTTCATATTACAACCCAACATACAAAACATTTTTTTTCAAATTCTGCTGTCAAACAGCCAAACAAACTCCGTCCATTGCTAAACGCTTTGATGGTAACTTTAAAACGAGTGCACGGGCACCCATACACTTGTTCATATATGATTTAAAATACATCAACCGTGCATATGGGTGCCCCTAATTTTAAGCCGTTATTCGAGCAAAATGTACTTTGCGTATCTTCCTTAGGTCTTTGTTGGCAATGCACAAAGGTTTTTAAAACATACGTGAAGAACATTCCCAGTTTTGCCAATTAGTCCACCAGTTTGCCCAGTACATCTAGAGGTTAGCTAGACCCCTCTGGTTAGTCAGCCTGAACGCTCCCCAGCTGACCCACACGCCCCACTCAGTCATTTTAGGCCTAAACATAGATTTATGCAGACTTACACCTCACTAAGGGCAGAAGTAAATATGAGCGGCTAACAGCCCGCTGCACACTGCAGCTGCCGGATTTAAAATACAAATTTACGCATGTAACTGTTGAGCCCGCCCTGGAACACCCCCCACATGGTCTTACACTGCCCTTTTTTTTCACCCATGCCCGAGTATATATGTGCGGAATTTGCAGCTTTTAAAATACAAGTTTCTGGCACAAAGCTCATATACTAATGCATTTAGGCATTTTAGAGTGAACAACTCTTTTAAATTCACCCCTTTGTGAAGTAACACAAACCCCTGCAAAAACAAACAAAAAACCTAGATCCTTGCCATACCATAATAGCAACAATCTTATATATGTAAAGGCAGCAATGCAAATATTATACAAGGCCCTAGAACACTAATACACTACCTACTACTGGGCAAACAGGCCGGATTGCTTCGCATCCCTACAGAGAAACCACACCGAGCAGAAATACTGCACTTCTGACACACATGCACAACAGACAGACCCTTACCTAATACAGAATAAAACACTACAAATTAGAAACAGAAACATGCAGACAAAAGTGAAATGGAAAGCCCAAGAAACCAGAGTCTGGGGCGGATTTTTCAAAGGGTTACACGCATAACGCGGAAAACCTGCTCCTGCAGACGCCGAGCATAGGCACGGCGACACGCGCAAGCCCCAGGACGCGCTTTTGTCCCAGGGCTTGAAAAAATGGGCGGGGAGGGGCGTGGCCAGAGGCCTCGCCACTGCCGCTGGGCCCGGGGATCGCGTGCCGGCACTCGGCCGGTGCGCGCAACCTTCACCCGGAGGCAGGCATAAATAATAAAACAAAGGTGGGGGGGGGGGGATTTAGATAGGGCTGGGGGGCGGAGGGATCGGGGAAAGCCATCAGGCCTCCCCTAGGGCTCGGCTTGTGCAAGATGCACAAGTGTGCACCCCCTTGCGCGCACCGACCCTGGATTTTATAACATGTGCGCGGCTGCGCACGCATCTTATAAAATCGGGTGTAGATTACAAAATCTGGCCCTCTGTGAATAGTGGAATACTGAAGAAAAAGCAAAATACAAATATATAAGAAATGCACATTCCCAAAGATGGCATAGTTCAATCACTAAAAGTCAAATTAACTTTACCTTTTTTGTCTGATCCTTTTTCTGTAATCAATTGGTTCCAGTCTCTTTTTCACCTGTCTGTCTTTTCCAAATTCTTTTTTCAGGGTCTCTTTTTTTTTTTTCTTTCTGTTTCATCTGTTTTTTCCAAACTTCCTTCCTTCCTCCCTCAAACACACACAAAGACTCTCTTTCACATGCACTCCCTCTCCACACATGGTTCTCACTCACACAAGTTGCCATTTTCACATGCTCTCTCTCACATGCAGGCTCCCATTCTCCCCCATACACATAGGCTCTCACTCTTATATGCTCTCTCACATGCAGGTTCCCAGTCCCCCTCACATATACACGCACACAGTCTCTCAAATGATCTCGCTCATATGCATGTTCCCACTCCCATACACAAACATACAAGTTCTCACTCTCACATGTTCTCTATCTCACCCACAGGCTTCCATCCCCTCCCACACACAGAGACTCTCACTCTTACATGTTCTCTCACACACAGATTCCCATTCCCACACATACATATGCTCTCACTCGCAGGCTGTCATTCCCTCACAGATATATTCCCTCCCTCCACAGCTACCACAGTCATTAGTCTTCCCTTTCTACTTTATGGTTCTCAAAGACTTCTATATAATTAAGCATTTTTTGGTTTAATTATTATGGAGTGAAAATGAAAGGCTTAAGAAATGCTAGAATCTGATGCCTAAAATATATAAGGAGATACCAGGCATGATTTAGGTCCATATTCAGTAATTTTACCTGGGTAATTTTAGCCATCCCACTGAACTTGGCTAAAGTTATCCGAGTAACTGTTTTATCCAGATACCTTTAATCCTACCGGGCTGTATTCAGAATATAGCTGGGTAAGATTTAAAAAAAAAAAAAAGGCACAGGCCAGCAGTGATCTTATTCTTCTCCTTCCCCCAGCACTCAAAATATTGAAAAAAAAAAGTCAAGGCCGCCATGACATGACCTCCCCAACCTTCAAAACAATGAAAAACCATGTTGGGGACTTCACAGCCCAACCCAGTTATATATTCATTTATTCACTTCACTCTTTAGGGGTTGGTTAACTTAAGCAACAGCTGATGAATACTCATTGAAAATTAGTGGAGAATAAGCCCACTGCTGGCCTGTGCTTTTTTTTTTTTTTTTTACTTACCTGGCTATATTCTGAAAATAGCCAGGTAGGGTTAAAGTTATCTGGGTATACGAACCTGGATAACTTTAGGACTGCTCTCCACCACAAAGACTTATTGAGATAACTTACCAGGATAACTAAATATTGAAGATATTGAGGTAAATTATCCATACATATTTGCCATGCCCAAAATGCCCCCGATTTATACGGCTACATTTTATCCAGGTAATGACTTACCGCGGTAAAATGAAGCTGGTTAGAGGGGTGGGAAGTTTAAACTTTGGGATTTATCTGTGTTAAATCAAACGTTACCCAGGCAAACCACTTTGCCTGGGACACCTCTATGTTTAAAAAAAATATTTTGATGGCAAGATGATCATGCCTAAAATATATACAGTATCTTGATAACAACAACAATATACTTTTGAGAATACAACACCCTGCAGAACTATGCAGACTGGGAGACTCTTGTTGCTGCATGTTGCTGCTGAGTTTACAGGGTACAGTGAATGAATTTGCAGTATAGAAGCTCTGGTTGGATAAGCATAGCCTGGGGAAATTCTATTCACTAGCTCAGATAACCTATTTTGAAACAGCTATTATACAGCAGCGTTTGTTAACTCTGCATATTTCCCTGCCAGAATCTATTACGTGGCTTGCACTGAAAGAGTTAAGTAGATGCTTCATTTCAGTCTTCTAGCTGCTTGGCACTTAAGGAGAATTAGAACTATTCTGACTGAATCTGTGATTGACAGAGACAGACTAACCACTAGAAAAGCAGCTCTGTCTGTCAGACCCAGTCAAAAGGGCAGAGAGAAAGAGAATTCTCTCCTAGTCTTTTGTTTGAGGACAATGAGCAGACCACATCACAAAAAGGCAGTGCTCCCGATTTGCTCGCAGACCAACTTATTCTGGTGCAATACTTAAGATTGTGGTATCAGTTTGAGCCTCAGTGTATCTTGGAACCTTGTGTGAAAGACCAATGTCTGAGTATCTGTATTCAATTTAAGTACTGCTTGCAAGTGGCTGGCCTGACATTGGAACTGTTTGTGCCATGCTCACAATCGTAAGAACTGTGCAGATAGCACTCAGCTGCCATATATTGCATTGTCAAATTCCATGACTGGCAACATAGGATCATCTCATGACGAGCCAGGACCTAGGAAGAGGATTGTCTATTTAGTCACGGGGACAGGCAGCATGCGAGTTGAAATGCCTGCCATAACAGTTAATTTACATAGTGTGAAATTTGATTTCCTGGAACCAGTGTAAAGAGTAAGAGAATTCCTTACCCCCACAGGCTGTATTTGGATTTCTAGGTAAAAAAAAAAAAAATCTTTGAAACAGTGGAACTAGGGAAATGAAACTCCAAGGGAGAAGATTCAAAACCAACATCAGGAAATATTTTTTTCACAGCGAGGGTAGTGAATGCCTGGAATGTCCTTCCGGAAGAGGTGGTGAGGACGAAAACAGTAAAGAAATTCAGAAGGGCATGGAATGAACACTGTGGATTTCTAAAAGGCTTGTAATGAAGAAAATGGTGCATGGGGGTAACCTGAAAGGAGCGGCAGTTAGTACCCTTAACCAGAAGACATGGGGGATTACTATCCTTAACCAATTAGCCTCGATGCTTCTGACACAACTGCAACATCGCTCTTCACTTTGATGGCCGGGAGAGGAAGGGTATTGGATTCTGACAACAGCCATCAGTGGGCCCTGACATTTATGGTCTGGGGTACTGAGAGGGGAGGGGGCATCATTGATGCTAACTGTGAAGAATAACAAAGCGCGATTAGTAGAAAACAGGAGTGCAATGGGGCTACATAATTATTTGTACTGTTCTAGAAATTGTAAAACATATCTGCCGAGAGAAAATTCTGCTTTGTTTTACAACTATCTAATGTAAGCATAAAAGATAAAGCTGACACATCCAACTATGAACCCTGTATTTTACGAAGAGACTTTAATTACTGAAAGGACTTCACGCTTGGAATGCTGTATTGTAAGAAATAACTCCTTGTGTCATTGTAATGGGTTCCGTGCGCTGGGATTTTTGACGACTCTGGAACGCTTCCCTCTTTATTATGGAAGATTTGCTTTATGGTGCAAGAGATAAATTTTACTGTTGTGAAGAGTATAGTTTTTTGCTGGTAAGATGTGGGTATAGAGAAACGGCTACTGCTCAGAAGGAAAGGGGATATATCTAAGTGGGTTTTAACTCTTTTCTCCTGGGGCTTAATTCCAACCTATGAGCACATCCATTTCTATCTCTATTCATGCTATTTCTGTTTATTTCTAGAAATGAGCTGTGATAGCTGACTTCAGACTCTAAGAACATTTTGCTAGGGTAGAAAGAGCATGAAAGATTTTAACATGTTAGTGAACTTTTCTTCTGTGCTAACCTGCTCAGAAATGCCATATAGGTAATTTTATGACAACATGGGAGAAATTTTGTAAAACTGCATATAAAAAGACAGCAAACATGCTCATAAGTTAGACCAATTTTCAAAGTGAACTTGCACACTCATAAGTCCACTTGGAAATCATCTTTCCAAATCTGCACGCACTCATCTGTTACACCTGCTAAATTGCATACATTTTTTATGATAATTTATGCACATACTTTTTAAAATCTAAGAGTGTGTCCCCAGGAATGCCTCTGCTCAGTATTGGTACGTTTACGTGTGACATGGCAGACAGACATGCATATGTTTACCCACATATCCAGTGAGCAATTTTGTAAAAGATCATTCCTGGATATAAACCACTATTTCACCCTCAAATGTCCTTTAGAAAATTACCCTCCATAATATGACCTCATTTAGGGTCTAATGTACTATATATTTTTCCCCATAGACACAAAAATAGTCTATCTGTCCCTTAACTTTCTTATTTAAAGCGTCTAGTTACTAAAGTATGTTAATTTTAACACAAGCATTAATGTGCATTAAACAAGCTTTAGCACATGCTAATGCTGCATAATTAAATACACTTTAGTGTGCTAGTCTGAGTTAATGCTAACATATATTTATTGAGTTTGAAAGCAAACACTTTTCAAGGGTATTAATCCATTAATATTGAATTGGATTAGCACAGATCATGTTAAGAAACACAATTTGCATTAACCTGCCGGTAATGCAAAACATAATTATATCTTGAAAGGGTACAGTTAAGGTTCTTCCTTGGCCCTCCATGGTTAATGTAAGGCACAACACCCTCACTGGCAATAATTCCTCTCACCCTCAACCCCCCCACAGCAAAGATGAAGGAACCCCCGGTCCCTCCATCCCCTGCACTCTAAAGGGAAAATGCTCTTGCTAATCTGACCCCTTCATCTCCCAGAATGAAGGATCAAGCCTCCTTGCCAGACTGATCCCCTTCTGACAACAACCAATGGAGAGAGCATGGCTCCCTTCTCTCCCACTAATGTCAATTCCCAAAATGGCATCAGTTGGTCTGATGAACTCCATTGCCCCATCTTCTATTGAAAGGGACAGGTGAGTGAGGGCACCCGATTGGCGGAGGGGAGAGGGGATAAACTCACAAGGGTGCTTGGATCTTCAGTTCAGGGAATGGAAGTGGAGCTGGCACAGGCTCCTTGCTGGATCTCCCATCAAGGCTGGCATTACTGCTGTTAGTAATGTCATTGTGTTGCCAGCAGTGGAAACACATCGGCATTACCTGCTGCAAAATATCATATTTAACACCTGATATACTGCAGGCCTTATGCTCTTAGTAATTGTCATTAAATCTGCAGATAAAATAGTTAAAAATCATCTATTAGTGTAGATTAATGGACAATCTTAACACAGTTTAGTAAACATATCCATAAATCAGTTCGCAGCTCACTGGAAAGTGTTTTAAGGTTGCCAATTGACCCCTGTCAAACTCAGCTCATTGTAAGTTTGCCCCTTCTATCTATGGTCATGTTCTTCCAGTTTCTAAGAAAAGCCAGATGTGGTCTTCAGAACTGGACACAATACTTAAAATGGGGTCTTATCATTGAATCATACAAAGGTAATATTTATTTCCTTTTCCTGTAACTGGTACCTCTATTTGCATACCTGAGTATTTATTAGCCTTCATGATTGCTTTGTCATAATGATTGGCTATCTTGATGTTGCCTGACTGCTGTGTTGCAGATTTTCATGTCATATACAGACAAGCACACTTTCTTCTCTAGTCTTCCACAAGATTGCTACAGAGACACTGAAAAGGAGAATGACGTTTATGGCATCTGACTGGTCATTTTCAGCATGGACTTCCAGAACCACCACTATGACTCCTACTGCTTAACTAACTTCTCACTCAATTTATAGATTTTTACACCTGCTCCAGACTGTGTGCAAAAGTGTGAAAGTCCTTAATGAAATCAATACAGGCCATGTCTATTGCATCACCTTGTTTTCTATTCTGCTCACCTCAAAGAATTCAAGCAATTTAGTTTGGCAAAATCTTTCCCTTGTGAAAACATGTTACTTAGAATTCTGTAATATACTAGTTTCAAATTCAAAGTCTTGTACTATTCTTTCCTTAAATGACATTTCCATTCATTTGCCCTCTGCTTCATGGCAGAGAGCTATGCTGCCGCTTACCCAACTAATCAAACTTAATATTTCACTTGGAAGCAGCTCCATCACTGCTCTCTACATTAATAGTGGGGGTGAAAGGGAATTAGAACATAAGGTTACTAAGAGCCAAGAGAAACAGATAAGTATGAGAAAAAATAAGTGTGAAGCTTGCTGGGCAGACTGGATGGACCGACTGGTCTTCTTCTGCCGTCATTTCTATGTTTCTATGATGCATAAATAGCAGGTCTGCAATCTTTCCTGCTTCTCTTTGTTCCCACCCTTGTGAAGTGGTACATTTGCTCTTCTCCATCTTTCCCCCATTTTTTTTTTAATATTTTTTTCTTTATTAATAGGTATCACACATAAAAATATATATCAGACAACAAAACAAAACCATGATTCTGGTACATTGTGTGAAACCCACAGCTATTACATCCAAAAAATTCCCACAAATCCCATTACCTTCCCCACCCCACCCCTATCCTCTCAAGATAAAGAGAATGACAAATAAGAAAAGAAGAAGAGAAGAGAAAACTTGAGCTCTGGGCTCCATAGAAAGCAGATGATAAGGTCCAGCACCAGAGTGAGGATCATCCCAAATTATATCTCCATGCAAACCCCTTAAATTGCAGACCTTCTGTCTGTAACAGATTCCAGCCAACATTCGAAGGGAGAACATCTAAGGTCACATTTATATATGGTGTCATGTCGCATAGCTGTCAATTTCTCTAAGTAATGGATCAACTTCAGTTTCCGTCGTACATCTAATGTTGTAGGTGGCGTTGTTGCTCTCCACTTTACTGCTAACATGTACCTTGCTGCTAAATTTATGTGATGCCAAAGTCTATTCTGAGAAACTTATTGGAGGGTGCATTCCACAACCAGCTCTTAGGGTCCACAGGAGAATCACATTGCAAGATCATTTTAGATATATAAAAAATTCCTTCCCAAAACTGCACGACAAAGGGCCAAAATGAACTCACTCTCCCCACATTTTCACCAATAGCAACCATCCACATTGGGATACATTTACTTAAACTTTTCAGGCATCAAGTACCACCTATACAATAGTTTATAGCTGTTCTCAAGTAAAGAAGCTGATAGAGAACTCCGTTTTACAGAAAGAAAACAAAGATCCCAATCTCCCTTTTCCTATGCTCCCCCCAAGTCCTGTTCCCAAGCTCTCATATATGTAAACTTACACGGGGTGGAAGAATTCAGCAATGCATACACTTTAGAGATGATCCCTATAATAGGAGTGGCCTTTTCACAATAAATTTCCAGCACAGACGTCCCCATTAATAGGGCAGGTTTGACCTGCTTAGACATCATGAAATAAGTTAATTGAAGATAGGCAAGGAAATCACAAGCAGGTACCCCAAACATCCTCTGTACCTCAGAAAAATCCATGACCTTGGCACATTTGGCCCAGCTGAGTCAAGCCCAAACATTCCCATCTCTGAAATGCCTGATTCTCATCTCCTGTTAGAAAATCAGGATTATACTTAATGGGAGTAGTAAAATAAAAGTCTCTAACCTCCGTTAATAGCCGTCTCCATTTTTTCAAAATTAACAACGTACATTCCAAAAACGGGGACATATGATTCCTAATAGTTCTCCCCCAAGATGCCAACCAGAAACAGAAATGGATGGGGATATCCCCCAACAGATGCTATTCAATTTTCACCCACTGTTTCCTATGTTCCAACACATGGGAATTAATAATAGTTGCGATGCAACATAATATTTTAAAAGATTTGGTACTCCCAGACCCCCTTTAGCTTTTGGTCGATACTAAACTGATTTAGCCACCACTAGAGTCTTCTTTCACCAAATGAAGGCAAATATCTTTTTCTCTGCCAGCCTCTAATCACAAACTCCGAAATAAAACAGAGAAGAGTCTGAAATAGGTAACATAATTTGGGTAATGTATTCATCTTTACTGCTGCAGTCCTCCCCAGCCATGATAACGAATTTCAATCCAAAATTTCCAAATCTTGTATGATATTGTGAATAAGGGGTCCATAATTAAGACAAATAAGATCTCCCTGATTTGAACCTATATTCACCCCTAGATAACAGATTTGACTTTTGACCCCTTAAAAAGAGTACTTGTCAGGTTCTTGTGGCCTGGTTTTGGCCTCTGTTGGAAACAGGATGCTGGGCTTGATGGACACTTGGTGTGACCCAGCATGGCAATTTCTTATGTTCCCCTTGAGCCTAGATTTATCCTGCTCCATCAAATAAACTCCCATTATCTCTGATTTATCCATATTTACTTTAAAACCGGAGACCTTCCCAAATTCTTTCATTTCTGCAACCACAGTTGGTAAATATATTTCCGGTTTGGTGCGTGTGAATATAATATCGTCAGCACAGAGAGAAATTTTGTAGCTTCCATCCTTATTTCAATTCCCTGCACTCCCATATGCTGATGACCCTATTCAGCAAAGCGTTCTACACTCAAAGCAAACAATAACAGCGATAGTAGGCAGCTTTGCTGGGTTCCTCTCCCTACAGAAAAATTGTTGGAATAGTTTCCTTTCACCTTTATGCACGCTTCAGGATGTCTATTTAATTCTTTTACCCAGCCAATAAAGTATAGACCGATCCCTATGCGACCCATCACTGAAAACAAAAAAAGGCCAGTGCACACAATTGAATGCCTTCTCTGCGTCAAATGTGAAAAGGAGCTAAGATTTGATGAGTTTTAGTGCATGAAATCAAATTCAAAATTTTTCACAAATTGTCACCAGCTGCACGCCCAGGCATGAATCACGCCTGATCACTCTGAATTAGACAAATAATTACCAAACGCAGCCTCTGCACTAGTATCTTAGCCAAAAGTTTTAAGTCTATCTTTATAAGAGCAACTGGCTGGTAAGAGCTGCATAAAGTATGATCTGTTCCTCAATTCTACAACACAGTGATCCCCGCAATATTAGCATCTCGTAATAGAGTACCCCCTGCGCGCGCATGTTATAAAATCGGGCGTACATTTGTGCGCACTGAGTAGCGCGCACAAATGTAGGCCGCATGTGTATGTTTAAAAATCTGCCCCTTAATATCCACCTGGTTATCTCGGAACTTTCTGGAAAATGAGATTTTTGTCAGCGTTTCTCCTTTACCAGTCTCCGGAATCTCTGCTACCAAGGTATTAGAAGGGTGTCGCTCACTCTCTTCAAGCAAATCTATCCCTGGAGTGAAGGCCTCAAATTGGGACCCACTGGTTTCATAAAAGAACTGGCGCAGGTCCACAGATTTTTTGTTCATCACCTTCCTGACTGTAGCACGGCCACGAAAGGCAGTGAATGTTTCAGAAACGAGGGTTGCTGCTTGCCTGAAAATAGCTTTTAAGTCGGGGGTGGTGAAGAGCTCCTTGCTGATGCATCCATCTTGCTGGATGATGTCACTTCCCCCTCATCTTTCACCCATTTTGAGTGATAAGTTGAATAGAGCTGCGAGAGGTGCAGGAAGTATGAAAATGAGCTCCTTCAGTATCCTGGGATGCAACCCATCAGTTTCCATTGGTTTGTCTACTTTTAATTATGTCAGAATCTTGAATACTACTGCCTCACAAAATGGTTATGTGCTCATTACATAGTCTCTTATATCCTTTCCTTTTGCCCTTACCTATCTCCTTCCAGTGAGACTATCAAATAAAAGTATTTGCTTAAGATATCCTCTTTCTTCTGAGTCTCCTTTTCGCTAAACCTGTCCTCTCTTTTAAATCACACTATTCCTATTTTAGTCTTCCACATATCACTCATATATCTAAATAAAGTGTTGTAACCCTGTTTTTGCGGATTAGGCAATGTACTCCTCTAACTGAACCTTTGCCATGGAACATTTCCAAGGTCACCAAGACCAGCAACTTTAGTAATGTGCATTCATTTTAATGTTTTGGTAGCTACGCACATAAAAGTTTAGGGGGAGATTTTAAAAGAAGCACGCGCGCACATGTTATAAAATCCGGGGTTGGCGCGTGCAAGGGGTTGCACAATTGTGCACCTTCAGCGCGTCGAGCCGCGCTGCCTTCCTCTGTTCCCTCCCAGGCCGCTTTGAAATCGGAGAGGCTTGGAAGGGAACTTCCCTTCCCCCTAACCTAACCTTTCCCCAACCTAGCTCTACTCTAACCCCCCCCTCCCTGATTCTTGTCTTAACTTTTGTGCCTGCCGGCAGCCTGCCAACACGCAATCCTTTAAAATAGCAGCAATGGCCACTATGTCGGAGGCCTCTGGCCCCGCCCACGCCCCACCCCCGGGCGGCTCTTTTTGTAAAGCTCCGGGACTTACACGCGTCCCGGGGCTTTACGCACGCTGCCGGGCCTTTTTAAAATAGGCCCAGCACGTGTAAGGACGGTTACGCGCATAACCCTTTTAAAACCCAGCCCTTATTGCATAAAATTATATTTTATGGATCCATTTACAGCCGCTGTCCAGCTAGCAAAGTAAGTTGGATAAACTTGTCTGGCTAACTTTGGCAGGATACTCAATGGCACAGCCACACCACTGAATATATTTGATTATCTTAAAGTTAATCAGATAAGCGATCCAGCTAGCTCTGATTATCAGTTTGCTGGATTAAGTTATCCAGCAAACTTAACTCCACCCTGGAACAACCTTCCATTATCCAGCTAAATTTTAGTGGCTGAAATATTAAAAAGTTAGCATTGAATTGGATAACTAGTGAGTTATCCATTACATGCCATTAAATATGGACCACTCTATGTTTAAGTGCAATTTACATGCACAATTCAATTTTATACATACAAAACGGCATTTACATGGATATGCTACTAAAATAAATCCCCAACCATATGCTGAAAAAAAGGCAAACTGAAAGAATGGTTTTTATGTACACCACCCTGATGTACTTTTCTAAGTGCTCAACAGCATTATCAAGCTTAAAGGTGAATTTTAAAAGCCCTATGCACACCAAAGCCAGGAGATATGAGCAGAAGGCAGGCCAGTGCGTGCATATTGCCCGGTACCTGCACAAAAACATTTTGATGAAAAAGGGACCGGGCGTGGACCTGGTCTGGGTGAGGTTCAGATGTTCCTGGATTTATGAATAAAACCAGCGTGAAATTATTTACATGTAAAAGTGCGCTAGGGTCCCTACCGCGTAACTTTACTTCTGCTAAGCATGGCATGTAAGTTATAAAACAAAAAACATCTAGGCTAATTAGCAGGGTTTTAAGGGTTGGAGGTAAAAGGGAGGCTATTTATCTAGGGGGGGGGGGGGGGAAGGAAGTCTTATCCTCTACATAGGTGAACTGGGAATGAACTGGGAAAACTGGTAATTGCATTGGCGCGCATCTCTTAAAATCTCCCCACTCAGGCTGTAGAGGTGGCATTTGCACACACATGCCTATTTTGTACCGTGCTCGCCTATACACTTGTAAGTTATAAAATGGCCATGTCCTTTGGCACCAGCCAGCATATGCATGTATATTTGTGCCCACACGGATGTTTAAAAGTTATCGTCCTTATGTATAGCTCTTGCAGCTACATGTCATGCATGAGGTACTGTACATTAGACAGCCAGAAAGGAAATGTGTGCTATACATTTCCCAGGAATGTGGGAAATATCTTAGCAAATGACTAGCCTGCAGTGCCAATGTACGGCCTTTATACAGAGTACCAGCTGGTAATTTTCAAGAAATGAATATCAATGGACCATGCTATTTGCTTCTTAGATCAGTTCTTAGGAGCCAGGATGCCTAACAATCAGAATGATGGATTGTGGGAGACAAGGAATCTGTCTTTCAGACATCTTGTCAAGGTCATGCCAATGGTACAGGAAGCGGCGGTCACAGCTGGCCCTCTCTCTTTCTGGGTCAACACATGCCAGCCCTAGGCCAAGTGAAAACATTTCCAGGAGGGTGTGGAGGTCTCCTTTGAAGAACTGCAGATGCTCGGGCCAACAGGAAGCTTGTGCACTTACACCTGTCTGTGCACGAGCTTGTCAGTCTTCTTGGGCAGCAACATGTACACAAGAATGTGGGAGGCAGCTATTGCAGCTGTGGCTTGGCTTTGCCTGTCATCTTTTAGCCCAATTTTCCATCATTGCCAGTGGAAGGGGATTTTGGTTTTTTTAGAATCTTCCCCTCGCTGTAACCCCCAACTTTTGGGGGGGAATCTTCTTTGTGGTATAAAATCCCCTGGAGCATGCTCATAGATTTATTGGGAAGGAGCTAGTGGATGGCGTCTAGATTGGAAAAGGAGCTGGAATTCTAGATGGTCCTTGCTTCATCCATGGGGGTTTTGAGACTTGAAGGAAGAAAAGGAGAGAGATTTGCTTTTGAAGAGGTTTTCTTGGAGAAGATTGTCCCCCCTGGATCCTGAAGGGCTGCATCAAAGATCTTTTTGCCCAAGCAATCAGTAACAGCGAGAGTGAGAAGAGGTTTTTGACATTTGAGAAGAGACCTCAAGGAACTGGAAGGTTTTTTTGGCTTACAAGTTGAGATTTTTGAATTTTTGGACTTTTGTTGAGCTTGGGGATATTTTTCCATCTTCTGATCAGTATATACTGGAACAACACTCCAGTTACCCTACCCTTCAAGGGGAGGGATTCCTTAACATGGATGATGTGCAGAAGGGAGGAGACCAGTAAGGAGATACAGAATGGACAAGGAAATCATATTTCTTACTTTGATTTTCCTAATGCTGTTTCTAATTTTTACTATTTTGGCCTGGATACTCATCTTTAAGTTAAAGTAAACTGTTTGTTTTGAACATCAGTTGGACTCTCTTTGGTTTATTTTTTCTGCCTTGCCCTTGCTGAACGGATGGTGAGCGGGCTTACTGCCATTGGACATTTATGTTAATAGTCTCCTCTTTGGTCTTATTCTGGGTTCTCCTACACCTCATTCAGTTGGACTAAGGACTGTTACCAGTATACTAGACTGACCGTGCTAGGGGCTCAGGTAGTTAGCTTCCTCCCCACCAGACTTGAACCCCAGTAAAACGCAGTGCCCTGTATGATGTCATCAACACAAATGGGGGTACTGCCACACAACTAACCACAGGAACAAGCAGAGAATGACTGCAGCACGTTTCTGCCATAGGAATACTCTGCATTAGTTCCTTACTGTGTATGATTATTAATTTTAGTAGTGCCCTTCTTAGCAATATTTCCTTAGCCTACTGCCACTGCATGGTTTTCTAAGCAGGGCTCAAAAATGTTCAAAAGATTTGGTAACCAGCAAGATTTTCTACTCATCAGCTAAAATAGGGTAGCAAAAATGTCTCATTTAAGTTATAGAGTTGAGCATTTGTCAGGACACATATTGTTGTAAAAAATTGAATAGAAAATGTAGCAGTTGAAAACGGCAAAGTATTATCTTTTCCAATAACTACTAAAATAAAATAGTTTTAATGTTTACTTTTGTTCAAGGATTTCTTAAGGTTTAGCGATCTTGCTTTTTGTCTGTCTTTTGAATCATTTTATTGGTTTTCTTTACATTGTACTTTTCCTTAGATTTGCCATACTGGGTCAGACCAAAGATCCATCAAGCCCAGTATCCTTTTTCCCCCACAGTGGCCAATTCAAGTCACAAGTACCTAGCAAGATCCCAAGGGGTAGATCAGATTCCAAGCTGCTTATCTCAGGGACAAGAAGATTTCTGCAACTCCACCTTAATAATGGTTAATGGACTTTTCCAAGAAGGAGAAATGGAGAAAAGATCCACACTCAGTGTATAATAGCAAAAGGATTTAAGTATAGTAAAATTTAATCAAGTCCTTACAGTTTCTTTAATCTTTATATCTTTATTCAAAAACGGGAGGATTTTAAATGCCCTGCTCGCATAAATCCGCCCGGATTTACGCGAGCAGTGCCCTCACGCGCCGGCGCACCTATTTTGCATAGGCCGCCGGCGCACGCACGTCCCGGGGCTCTGCGCAAGTCTGGGGTTTTTTTAAGGGGACGTGTCGGGGGCGGGGCTGAATGATGCGGCGTTTCGGGGGCGGGACCGGGGGCGTGGCGCTGGCCCGGGGGCGTGGTAGAGGCCTCTGGACCAGCCTCCGGGTCGGATGACGGCGTGCCAGCAGTTCGCTGGCGTAAATCGAGGGACAAAGGTAAGGGGGGGTGGGTTAGGTAGGGGAAGGGAGGGGAAGGTGAGGGGCGGGCGAAAGAAAGTTCCCTCCGAGGCCGCTCCGATTTCGGAGCGGCCTCGGAGGGAACGGAGGCAGGCTGCGCACTCGGCGCGCGCAGGCTGCCCGAAATCGGCAGCCTTGCGCGCGCCGATCCAGGATTTTATAAGATACGCGCGGCTATGCGCGTATCTTATAAAATCCAGCGTACTTTTGTTTGCGCCTGCTGTGTGAACAAAAGTACGCGATCACGCTCTTTTTTAAAATCTACCCCAAAGGCTCCTCGGTTTTAAATGAATAAATTGATACAATGCACTGGATAGCATTGAATTAATTTATCCATTTAAAACTGAGGAACCTTTTTGAAAAAAGATATAAAGATTAAAGAAACTGTAAGGACTTGATTAATTTTACTACACTCAGGGCCGGATTTTGAAAAGGTTACGCCCACCGGGCCTATTTTAAAAAGGCCCTGCGACGCGCGTAAAGCCCTGGGACGCGTGTAAGTCCTGGGGCGGGGGTAGGACCAGAGGCCTGCAATACAGCGGCCATTGCCGCTATGTCGAAGGATCATGTGCCGGCAGCCTGCCAGCGCGCACAACTTGCTCCTGCCGCCAAACATTTGGGGGGGGTTAGAGTAGGGCTAGGAGGAGGAAAGGTTAGGGGAAGAGGTGGGAAGGTCAGGTTAGGGGGGAGGGAACGGGAGAAGGCAGCGCAGCTCGGCACGCGCAAGGTGTAAAATTGTGCACCAGCTTGCATGCGCCGACCCCTGATTTTATAACCTGCGGCATTTGCACGCGCAAGTTATAAAATTGGGTGTACGTGTGCATGCGCTGAGTAGCAAGCGCACATTTTTAACATCTACCCCTCAATTCATTTTGTAATGGACTTTTCCTCCAGGAACTTGTCCAAACCTTTTATAAATGCACTAATAGCTTTCACCACATCCTCTGGCAATGAATTCCAAAGCTTAATTATGCATTGAGTAAAAAAAATATTTTCTCTTATTAGTTTTAAATGTATTACCTAGTAACTTCATGGTGTGTCCCCTATTCCCCTTGCTTGCCAACTTTCTACCTCTCATCTTACTTATTATTTTGTTCTTCTCCAGCTGTCTTTCTGCTGTCCAATGCTTATTCACTTAGGAGTAGATTTTAAGAGAAGCATGCATGGAGTACATTTGTGCGCGCTGCCCAGTGTACACCTGATTTTATAACATGCGCGCGCTGCCGCGCGCATGTTATAAAATCCAAGGTTGGCACGCACAAGGGGGTGCACACTTGTGCACCTTGCGCGCGCCGAGCCCTAGGGGAGGCCCGATGGCTTTCCCTGTTCCCTCTGAGGCTGCTCCGAAATCGGAACGGCCTTGGAGGGAACTTTTCTTCCACTCCCCCCCCACCTTCCCCTCCCTTCCCCTATCTAATCCCCCCCACCTTGTTAAACTTTTTACGCCTGCCTCTGTCAGGTGTATCTTGCATGCGCCGGGCATGCCATCCCTGGCACAGCCGCTGTGCCAGAGGCCTAGATCCCGCCCCTGGACTGCCCTCGGATCGGCAGGAGTACACTATACCCACTGGTCCTGAGTCCATCTGCTACATGCTAGGAAATAACAAATTTTTACCAAAAATTAAAGGTAAGCAGAATTATTTACTTCATTCCAACTATACTTGGGTTTTGAGACAGATCCTCCCCCCTTTGACTCCAGTACTCCTCTAAAAACCTCTCTAAATGTTCAGGTTCATAATATACATATCTTGCCCCTTCTATATACATTATAGTCTTACATGGAAATCTTACAGCTATTTGGATTCCAAAAGTTCTTGCCTGGTTAGCTAAAACCAAGAATTTTTTACGTCTCAATTGAGTTTCCTTGGCCACATCAGGATATATCCATATCTTTTGTCCCAAGTATAAAGAGGTTCTTTTTTCCAGAAATAATTTCAAATTTTTTTCTCTTTCCGAAGAAAGGAAAAACTTTTACCAAAAGTGTTCCCCTCTTTTCTACCTGGGCACTAAAAGATGTCTCTATCAATTCCGTTACATTCAAAGATGTTTCTGCATGATTTAATACTATTTCCTCATTTTTCCAATTTATAAAGTAGGCACTTATAATTGTAGGAATATTCTCTGGAGGTAATAAAGGCACCTCCCGAAAATAATTCCTCAATTGTTCTTTCGGGGGAGACCAATTTATATTTTGGAAAATTAACCATCCTTAAATTAAGGTAGCGAATATTATTTTCTATCATTTCTACTTTCCTTGAAAGCATTGTTTCACCTTGTATAATAGTTGTCTGTACTTTTTTCAGTGGAGTTATGTCTTCCTCAACCTTTGCCAATGCTATCCCATTATTAGTTACCAAAGGATTCAAATTGCTCACAGCTGTTTGCATTTCCTTAACACTAGAATTTAAATTACCAATATCAGTTTGCAATGCAACTATTGCTTGCCATAGCATTTCCATAGTTACATTGAAAACTTTCCCTTTAGATGGACCTGGTATATCAGATAAAAATAAAGATTGAAAATTAGAGGTCTTATGAGTATTTTTGTCTCCTGAAGAGGCATTCTCATTTCCCTTATCCAGGTCAGTTCTTCCGCCGGTGTTTATTCCGTCTACACTGAGACAGAGCACCACTTTTCCGGTTAGAGGATCCATTCCTCTTACCTTATCTGGCATTGCTGTCCCTATGCCATGTACCTCCTCGATCGGGCTCGATTCCAAAAACGGCATCCGTCGTGGAGAAGAGCCTGGTTCTCTGACCGGTGCAATGCTCTTAGGTGGGGCGGGTGTTGTTGGAGCTCCGGGACTTAAGCTCACTTCTCCCAATAGTGTGGGTGCTTGCTCCTCACCCACTACTATAACGGGACTCTCCGGGGTCAAATTTTCTGCTGAGGAATAGAATCCAGTCAATGTTGTTTGTATGGACATAGGTCTTACAGGGGTCGAGGCTTCCTGTCTTACCTTGCCCTTCAGTTTGGTATGTGGCATCCTGCGTTAACAGGAAAACCAAACCAGCAGAAAATTCAGTAAAGTGTATATATATATCTCAACTCTGGATTCTTTCCACACGCTTTATAAGCCAAGATAAATATGTATTGAGGAGAAGGATTAGAGGATAAGAGAACTCTCAAGAGAAGAGACCAAAGTTCCCATCTTCTAGCCTTCGCTGGCCTAAGCCGTACCAAGCCGCGAGCCCCTTACGGAACGCGTGGCTTAGGCAGGGTGACGACGGCAACGACGCACAGTCTGCTGCTTGTTTAAATAGCGGCAGACGCTCCCCGATGACATCACTCAGGACCCGCCCTGCTGGTCATCTCCTCAGGGCTCAGCGTTGTTCTCAGCCTCAAAGTTATTCCGGGGTCTCTCTCTCACCGAGTGCTGGTAGGTTGGGTATTCACTCTCTCTCCTCGATCTCCCCCATTCTTTTTTTTTTTTTTTTACGTTTTGGAACCCCGTTTACCATTTTGTTCTTGGGGATATTTTTCCATCTGGTAGGTTTATGCTGGAGCTACCCTCTAGCTATCCCACCCTCACTGGCGAGGATATATATTCTATGGATGAAGGTGCAAGAGATAGGAGAAAGATAGGAAGACCTAACATGGATAAGAAAACCATATGTTTTATTTTGGTGATCTGTTGTATGCTTATTTTGATTTTTGTGATTTTGGCCTGGATACTTTCCTTTAAGTTGCAGTAAAGACTTTATTTTGAACTCCAACTTGGGACTCTGATTGGGTTTTTTTCTTTTACGCCAAGTGACTGGATGGACACTGGTTTGAATCCTGTTTTTTTTTTTTTTGTCTATTTTGCTCATTGTGGCTTCCTTGATCCTATTCTGGACAGTTTGGCACCTCTTAGAGATTTCTGAGCTAGAGCGTGAACTCGAGATCATGATAGTGATTGACCGCGTCAGAGGCCCTGAAAGATAATTTTTTTCTCCCCCATCTGGCCTTGGACCCAGATCCGTAGCACCCCTGGTTAAGGTTAAATACCCACACGGGAGACCAGCTACATTAATAACATCAGTATGAAATATCCTGGGACACAGTTCAGAGTCCCGGACCTGGACAACATGTCAACAATAGTTGGATTTAATGCAGGACATACCCACCAGCACAGAGGCTTTTGTACTAAGCCTAAAATATATTGTGATAACAAAAAACTTAAAGCATGTACTTGTAGGCATATTTTGAGAGTAGGATCCTACAATTTTCCACGCAGACAGCCCTCCAGACTCCACCCCCCCCCCCCACCTCGCCCTCCACCAAACTGAGCTGCTGACTCACTACTAGCACTACAGAGAACAAGCGTTCCAGATTCACCCACCAGAACTCTGGTAACCTCCCCCTCCCTCTCTCCTTCCCACTGGCAGGAGAAGAGCAGCACTTCTTACGTGCCTGTGATGCCTCTGCCAACTTCAATTTGATGTTTGAATGTGTGAGATGCTGTAATCTCACTGGACCTGCTGATTCCACACATTCAGATGTCAGACTGAAGCTGGCAGAATGAGGCATGCAGAGATGAGAAGCATTGCTGTTCTCCTGCTGGTGGAAAGGCAGTGAGTGTGGGGAGAGAAAGTGAGAACTGTGCAAAATTCAGTCTGGTGTGCCCTGAGAATTAAGCAAACTTGAAAGAGCGCCACAAAATACAAAAGGTTGAGAAGCACATGCTCGGGTAACATCAGTGCAAACTAAAGGCAAGAAGCCAAAAACACCTGCCCATACTTCAAATGCCACCACTACCTCATTTGCATACTCTGAAATAAGTATTCGCCCCAGCTCCATAAAATTTCAAGTGGAAAACCCCAGCACACACACACACACACATGGAAATAAATAGGGATGTGCATTTGTTTTGAATAAATGCACAATCCGCAACGTATAGGTCCCTAATCGTTGCATTCGTGGGTCTGCGAAACGCATGGCTAACCCCAACGAATGCAACATATACTTTTCCATTCTTTTGGTTCGTGCCATGGTGTTTTAGAAATAGAAGGCCATGTGAGAGTAGGGGTGGATTGGCCTATCGGGGAATCGGGCTTCCCCCGGTGGGCCGGACTAGCGGATCACGTGGCCTCCTCTGCTCCGGGCCTTTGAGGGCGCTGGGCCGAAGAAATGAAGAGACCAGGCCGGCAGGGCCGAAGAAAAGCAGATGGCTGCTGCCAGCCACTGCCGCCGGAGAAAAGACGACCGGCGCAGTCATCCACCGATGGAGAGCAGGCCGGCGAGGCAGAAGAAAACAAGATCGGCGCAGCCCGAGACTAGGCCGAAGAAAAGAAGATGGTTGCTGCCAGCCGCCGCCGGAGAAATGAAGACCAGCGCAGCCCGAGACTAGGCTGAAGAAATGAAGATGGCCGCTGCCAGAGAAATGAAGACTGGTGCAGCTGGGGGCCTTTGTGTGTATGTGCATGTGAGAAGGAATGGTGCTTCTGGGTGTGTGTGTATGTGTGGTGTGTTTGTGAGAAAGGAATGGTGCTTCTGAGTGTGTGTGTGAGAGTGTGTGTGTGTATGTGAGAAAGGAATGGTGCTTTTGTGTGTGTGTGTGTGTGTGTGTGTGTGTGTGTGTGTGTATGTGAGAAAGGAATGGTGCTTTTGTGTGTGTGTGTGTGTGTGTATGTGAGAAAGGAATGGTGCTTTTGTGTGTGTGTGTGTGGTGTGTATGTGAGAAAGGAATGGTGCTTTTGTGTGTGTGTGTGTGTGTGTGTGTGTGTGTATGTGAGAAAGGAATGGTGCTTTTGTGTGTGTGTGTGTGTGTGTGTGTGTGTATGTGAGAAAGGAATGGTGCTTTTGTGTGTGTGTGTGTGTGTGTGGTGTGTATGTGAGAAAGGAATGGTGCTTCTGTGTGTGTGTGTGTGTGTTGTGTATGTGAGAAAGGAATGGTGCTTCTGTGTGTGTGTGTGTGTGTGTTGTGTATGTGAGAAAGGAATGGTGCTTCTGTGTGTGTGTGGTGTGTATGGTGTGTATGTGAGAAAGGAATGGTGCTTCTGTGTGTGTGTGGTGTGTATGTGTATGTGAGAAAGGAATGGTGATTCTGTGTGTGTGTGGTGTGTATGTGTATGTGAGAAAGGAATGGTGCTTTTGTGTGTGTGTGTGGTGTGTATGTGTATGTGAGAAAGGAATGGTGCTTGTGTGTGTGTGTGTGTATGTGAGAAAGGAATGGTGCTTGTGTGTGTGTGTGTGTGTATGTGAGAAAGGAATGGTGCTTGTGTGTGTGTGTGTGTGTATGTGAGAAAGGAATGGTGCTTGTGTGTGTGTGTGTATGTGAGAAAGGAATGGTGCTTGTGTGTGTGTGTGTGTATGTGAGAAAGGAATGGTGCTTGTGTGTGTGTGTGCATGTGAGAAAGGAATGGTGCTTCTGTGTGTGTGTGTGTGGTGTGTATGTGAGAAAGGAATGGTGCTTCTGTGTGTGTGTGTGGTGTGTATGTGAGAAAGGAATGGTGCTTTTGTGTGTGTGTGTGTGTATGTGAGAAAGGAATGGTGCTTTTGTGTGTGTGTGTGTGTATGTGAGAAAGGAATGGTGCTTTTGTGTGTGTGTATGTGAGAAAGGAATGGTGCTTTTGTGTGTGTGTGTATATGTGAGAAAGGAATTGTGCTTCTCTGTGTGTGTGTGTGTGTGTGTGTATATATGTGAGAAAGGAATGGTGCTTGTGTGTGTGTGTGTGTATGTGAGAAAGGAATGGTGCTTGTGTGTGTGTGTGTATGTGAGAAAGGAATGGTGATTCTGTGTGTGTATGTGTGTGTGTGTGTGTATGTGAGAAAGGAATGGTGCTTGTGTGTGTGTGTGTATGTGAGAAAGGAATGGTGATTCTGTGTGTGTATGTGTGTGTGTGTGTATATGTGAGAAAGGAATGGTGATTCTGTGTGAGTATGTGTGGTTGTATGTGAGAAAGGAATGATGCTTCTGTGTGTGTGTGGTGTGTATGTGAGAAAGGAATGGTGCTTCTGTGTGTGTGTGTATGTGAGAAAGGAATGGTGCTGCTGTGTGTGAGACAGGGAAGGTGCTTCATGTATGCAAGATAGGGAGGGTGCTTCTGTATGTGTGTTGTGTATATGTGAGTCAGGGAGGGTGCTTGTGTGTGTTAATGTGTGTGTGCAAGAGAGAGATGGAGCATGTTTTTGGCTGGCTTGTGGCTGTGAGATAGAACATGTGTGTGTGATTGAGAGCTTGTGTGTAAGTAAGAGAGAGCGAGAGCATTGTGTGATTGAGAGAGACTGGCCAGAGAGGTGACGTGTGTATGTGTGAGAAAAACTGATCAGGGAAATGACTGGTGTGTGTATGTGTGTGAGAGAGAGAGAGAGAGAGAGAGAGAGAAACCGGTCCTGAGGGTGTGACTGGTGTGTATGTGTGAGAGACAGAAGAGATTGCTTGTGGTCCCTAAGAAAGAGGACAGTGAGGACAGCTTCAGCAGCTACTGCTGCTTCTGGTGTGGCCTGCAAGGGAAAGGAGTAGGAGAACTGCTGGAGAGGGTAAATAAAGGTGGCTTTTTAAGTTCATTTTTCTTGATTGACTACCATTTTAATTATTGGGTAGTATGTGATGTGTCTGCTGTTTGAATTATTTTATTGGTGTTTGGTAAAGCTTTCAAAATTTGCATGAGTCTTTAATTATTGAATATTCTATTCATTAGCTGTTTTGAAATTATTTTATTAGTATGATTTTACCATTATGATTAATGATTTATATATCTTGATTTTAGAGATTGTTTCATGAGGAATGGTGATATTTTTGTTTTTCCATTGTTGCACTGTATAGAGTCTGGCGTGATGTGTTTTACAGTTCAGTTGTTGTCTGCACATTTCTATTTATACTTTATGTGGCTTTATTCTATATTTGGTGAGGGTTTGTGATCTGCATGCAAAGACTGAGATGAAGCATTCTTTTAATATGTGGTTTCTCTGTAGGGATATGTAGTAGCTTTAGCTTGGCCTGTTCTGTTTTCCTGATAGGAGGTGTATTGATATTTTAGATTCTGGTGTAATATTTGTGGTATTCTTTTTCATAAGTAGGGTTGTTATTCTTTGAGTGTTGGCAGATAGTACTGTGTTGACATGGGAGGACCATGTCGAAATATATCACAATAGGTATGATGCCATATGAATTCCAAGATGCAAAGTTTTCTTGTTGGCATCACAACAGTGCATGAAATTATAACAATAACGTATAAATTTTACTTCAGAATGCCACTTTTCATGTAAAATATGTGTTAAATGCATAATTTAAAATTGTGTATGGGGAGGTGGGGGTAGAGCGTCAGGCTGTAAGGTTTGCCTAGGGTGCCTAATACCCTTGCACCGGCCCTGTGCACAACAGCAACGCTCCACCCTACCCAGGCATAGTTCATCATGTTTCAGGTCCTAGCACGCGTGTTAGACTCCTTGGTCCGTGTTTCAAGACGGGTCGGGTAGACAGTACGTCCCGGTTGACAGTCGCGCCACATGCTGAGCTTCGTCTTGCCTCCTTGTCTTTCCCCTATCAACACAACAGCGACCTACCTCCGCTCTGCCAGCCTGTGTTGCCCCTATAAACTTTCTGCCACTCTGCCTTGCTGCCATACACCAGATGACTCACTTAACTCCTTGTGGTGTTCTTGCCACTATCATGGTTGCTCAGTGTGTTGGTGCTAGTCTTTCTGCTTGCTATGTTCCCCCTTCATTGTGCTGTAGGATGTTGATGCCACTTGTCTTGTCACTTTGCCTGTCGTGCCTCCTTTGAGGGTTCATACATATGTTATCGGTGCTCTCTTTTGAAGCTGTGGTGTGGTTTTGATACTCTCGCTGCTGCTTTGCACCTCTGTTAAAGCACTCTTGCCACTCCTGGTACCTCTTTTCCCCTTTAAAGTGCTTTAGGCTATTCAATCCACTTTGGTGCCTCTTTGCCACAGTCTAATTACCTTGGAGCTCTTTTCTCGTTCTGATGATTGCTCCCCAGAAGTTTCATCAGAATTGACAAGAAAACCCCAATTCTGCAGCCCAAAATAGGCTGCAAATACTTCCCCCACTAACTTTAATGGGGAACCAGAAAATGAATAGAACAAATCACACTAATTGATTTTCCCCCATGAAACGAATGCAACAAATTTGGGTCCTGGCAAAACGAATAAGAATGGAAACAAATTTTTTCCTTCTGCACATCCCTAGAAATAAATGCTTATGACAGAAAAATAAAGTCAATAACTTAGCAAGGTGCAGTGAATGAAGAGTTGCTAATACTCATGGTCAGCGAATATAACAAAAAAAATTCCCATCTGCTCATTTTTTTTAATTTCCATTCTTAACTTGTAAATGTCCTGTTTATGAAGGGCCAGTATTCATAGGATCTTAGTCATACACCTTTCTATTATACACATCCTGTAAAATCCTCACCCCCTGCATTGCAGGCCTAGCCTCACAACCTCCTTCCAAACAGGCCAGCAATGCTGGGGGCACTGGAGCCTCATCTGTCACACGCAACAAATCCTTCATTGTATCACCTAATCGCTATCACCAGCAGTCATGCCATAATAGAGGGGGGTTTGTCTTCATACATTTCACTTCTGTAAGCACCATGCCGCCTTCTATAATACATCCACCATTCTTCATATGCAGGGGTATGAGGTTCTGCACAACTCGGCTGTCACTGTTTTAAAAAGGATTTATGGCAGGATGATTTGGGGAATATTTTAACACCTCTCCTTAGCTCTCTGTATGTATATGTACATAAATATATATCTGTGTGTTTGTATCTATCTCTATATATGTATATATCTAGACACACACACACACACACACACGCACAAAGGTAAATCAATAAAGATGAATTTAAGTGTAACATCAAAACAGCTTATTTTCAATATATATCAAAGCACTCAACTGTGCGTGCAAATAGAATCTCATAATCTCTTTTTTTTTTTTTTGGGGGGGGGGGGGCAAATAATGAATGGGAGAAAAAACATTGAAGTGTATAAATGCTTCCAGTTCTTATTATATATCATTCATTATGCATCGCCCAAATACTCTGTTCCAGATGCTATTCAAGGCTCTAAAAAAAAAACCTCACTTCAGATGCAATGGCATCCCTAAACAATGAAAAACATTTTTTAAGGTTCTTCTTTGTCCACAATAGATTGCCATTCACCGGCTTACTGTAACATAATCAAAGGTTTTAGAAAACCTCTTTTGCTGTAGCCAGAATATGCGGCCGCCTCTCCTGCAGCCCAGGCATGCTACCTGTGGATGCGTACACAATCCCTGGGGTTTGCGCTGTAAAGGCACAGATGGACCCCCCCGGAGGAGATGTAGCCCTATCTGTGGCTGCCGTTTCTGTTTTGTACCTGCTGCTTGATGGTGTGCCTATGTGGCAACCTGAGGGATTGCCCTTTTTTCTTTTCCTGCCTTTGTCCAGACATGCTGATACTTCACCCACCCCCTGCCCCTCAAAGCAATGCCTTACTATATCTCCCCGTCTCTTGCTCCCTTGAACAAAGGGAAATTTTATTTATTTATTTATTTATTTTTTTAATAAAAGATTGTGCTGTTTGGTTTTTTTTTGACTGACTTCTGTATCCTGTGTGTGTTATTGAATAGGTTTAGTCGGGTGTGAATGGGAATGATGCATCTGAGTTCTGGAGTGTGAATGCACTTGTGTGGCGTAGGTCCTGGGAGTGTATGTGTGTGTGAAGATGTATGAGTGCAGGGGCGTGGAGGCATAGGTGCTTAGTAAGTATATTGGGATGCTTTCCAGGGAGATGGGAACTGTCAAAGCTGATTTTCAGAAGACAAGTGCTGTGATATGCTGCAGCAATTGCTGTACTGTTTTGTTTTTTTTTATAATCGTCGAAAAATGACCTAAAAACTGGACTTTTTCCAATTCTACTTCAATTAAATTGAATAGAGTTAAAGAAAAAAAAAAAGGTGGCATGTTCTTTATAAGGAAAGAACATTTAAAATCCATTTTTCCTTCCATAAGCGTATAAACCCACTGGTTCCTTACTAGAGAGTAAGTATCTCACAAGGAGGACATAGTGCAATTGGTAAGAGCAGGTAGTAGGATGATACTATTTCCTAAGAATTCACCTGAGAGTGTGCTCTAATGGGCATTTAAAGGTTTTTAGGTTCTAGCCCACAGAGAGTTCTAGGAAGCTAGAGATAAGATAGAACTCCATTGAGTTGAGAGGGGAGCACACATGCAGGTGTGTTGCTGTGTATTAGGCAGGGGTTGCAGTTTCTGGTCCTATTTTTGGAAGACAAGGGGTTGAGAAGTACTGTAGGTTTACGTCCAGTTTCTATTTTCCTTTTTATTTTATTTTATTTTTTTTATTTTGTGACAGAACCCAGATGGGTTCTACCAGGTACCATCTGTGTATCATAAATTATTCTGGAAAGCTTGGAGGGAGATAATATGATCTTGGTACTTACATAAAGAGAAATCAAGAGTTGCCCAGGAGTCTGGTGGAGCAAAAATGGTAAACACAGCAAGGAACTTCGTGCTTGATGTACAAGTTCTAAGGGCTGTCCCAGCTAAGTAGGAGGTCTCGGGAGACATTTACTCAGAAAAGTCATTTACTTGAAATTCTGGAAGGGACTTTACAAGAGTTTAAGGTAATGACTCCATTGTAATTGTAAAATAGGCTTCATCTTCCAACACTGTGTGGCCCAAGATCCAACATTCTGGTCCCTTTACCACTAGTAATATGTCCTCAGACTTTTCCTCAGAATCTTTACTTAACCTCTACTTTTGGTTATATTGGGATTATGGTGATGCAGAAGAAAATGACACAGTTTGCCTAGCCCTTTAAGTAAGTGTATGGAGAGGTGACCTCTAGAGGCAGTGAGCCCTGTGTAAAAGTAAAGTTGGGCTCTGACTGGGAGAGGAGATTCTTGGAATTCTTGAAGAGATTTTTGTGTAATTCTGAGTGAGGAGTCTTGAGACTCCCTATACCTCTGCTGGTCTTTTTTTAAACCAGCAGGGTCCTTTTTGTAATGGAAGCTAGGGTGCCAAGGAAATAACCCTAGGCATTTGCCAAATGGCACCTGGGAGGAGGCATGGATGATAATCATATGTGAGAGATTCTTTTGACTTTCTCTGTAAATTTCTTCCTTTGAAGAATTCACAGTGAATCTGTATGAGGACCAATGAGAGTATGTTTAAAGAATAACTAATTCACATGGGTTATTAGAAGAACAGATACTGATCTTAATGCACTGCTAAATGAAGAGGAAGTATAGTGGTTTTTTGTTGTTGCTGTTATCTTTCTTTAGAATGTTGATTTATAATTTTCTATTTGATTGTTGGTGACTGCTGGTACCCCAAAAGAATACAAATTGTGATAATATTTTTTACTACAAGTCACTGTGTGAGATTCTGATTAAGTAATCCAAGGGTTGTGGGTTTGAGCTCACAGAGTTGGTGCCAGGGCCACAATAACCCCAACATCAGATATCTTTTATTTAATGTGCCCCTAACTGGTGTTACTCATTTTATCAGACTGTTCACCACTTCAACCATTTTGTTCAAGTAAACCGATTCTGTTGTTGGAACACCAATCACTATCAGGCCTATCCTGTAAAGTGCGGCCGCGTTTACCCTGCTCCTAAGCCGCTTTTTACTCACGTTCCGGCCGCGTTAGCCCTTCCTGCAATCCCGAATCCCCTTTAACCTACTCCTACCGCGTCCTAAATTCCCCGGGCAACCCCTTCCGCCCGCGGCATGTATATTGCATGCAAACGAGCGAATTAGCTATTCCCTAGCATCCCGTAACCCGCGCCCCGACTATCGCTAGTTTTCCCTGCCGTTTTGTCGCGCGTTTAACCTGCAAACTTACCGCCTACCCTGACCCTGCGGTAGAGGCAGGGGTAAGGGTAGGTGGCAAGCTTTCCCCCAGCCCCCGCTCACCTGCCCCGGCCGCGATCATGGGTGCCGGTCTCCATGGCAGCCCCAGTCCTCTCCCCTCCTCCCGAAGCCAAAAAAAAAGCGAAAAAAACGTTGCAGCCCCCCTCTGGGGGGCTGCAACGGGGGGCCAGTGTGGCGTGAAGCCTTAGGCCCGCGCACCCAGGATCCTGTATAGGCGCTCTATCCAGTAAAATGGGTTGCGCGGGTCTAAGGCTTTTCGGACGCGGTTTACATTTAAATAAAATTAGTGTTCAGGATCGAGCGGTAGGTGAGCTGCACTGTGCGGGCGGTAACCGCGGGTGCCGTAGGCACTAACGCAGCTCTTCCTACCGCTCGGTACTGGATAGACCTGTATGTGGGAGTGATTATTCAGAACATCTACCAAATCGCACACCTAAGGGCCTAGGACAGTGCTCTCCCGCTCACCATTCAGAAGAAACCCGGTGCTTTACTGGGGTGCATGGGGTCCCGGGATCTCTTGAGTGACAGCCTCCCTCCCTCACTGGTGGCGGGACATGGGAGGGAAAGGGAGGCTACATAGGAAAGAATGTGATTTACACCAGTAAAATGGAAGCCACCCAGACTGGCTCATACTCGGAGCAGAAGTAAATGTATTTGTAGTAAAAGCCTTTGGGGATGGGGGAACATAATAACTGTGAATCTAGGTGGATGAATACTGCTTATGGGACTGGGCTGGAGGCAGAGGACAGCCAAATAAAGGAGGGCACAGGCGGGCTCTGTCTTCTGAGTACCTTGAACTTCATTTTCAGAAATGTGCATGTTAGTTTTAGGAGGGCTTCAAAATAGCACAGACAGCAGCTGAAAATCCACTTTTATGAGAGCAGATACCTAGGAAAACCTGATATTTAGCTGCTAGTACACATCCAAAGGCAAATTAAGACCCTAGTTTATAATGGGAACTACATGAGTGCAGCCGCACTCTAGCAGGCCGATGCAATACCGTGCGCTCAGGCTAGCGCACAGGTTAACCTGCGGTTGGATGCGCATTTTGGACGCGCGTCCATAATCCTTTATGCAGTAAGGGGATCAGTGCATCCAAAATGCGCATCCAAACCAGCACGTAGCTAATAGTGCTCATCACAAGTAAATGCCATGTCGATGAGGCTATTAGCTAGTACCCCCAATGTACAAAATAAATTTGCGCCCGACGCACACATTTTAGCATGCAAAACTTAACGCCAGCCCCGGAGCTAGCATTGTCTTGAGAAGCCCCAAAAGTTTAACAGAAAAGCAAAAAAATACTACTTTTTTGTGGTTCTTCCAACTTAATATTGTGGCAATATTAAAAACAGAAAGCAGCAACATGAAAAAAAAAAATATCTTGCTTGCGGTCAGGTTAGGAAAAAGGGACGCTCAATTTACGAGCATCCATTTTCCTAACCCATGGCTGTGCACAGGTTAGGAAAACAGAGACTCGTAAAATTGAGCGTCCGTTTTCCTAACCAGCGAAGCGCCACTCCTCCTGGGCATCTGATGATGAGGAGGCACTAGAGACACACAATTTCCCCTAGTGCTTCCTTTTTAACACAGCGGGTCATTTGCCTATTGAATTGTGTGCCCGGGAGAGGTGGATGGGCGTGAATTAGGAAAGCAGGCACTCAATCATGCCTCCCCTTTTTTCCCCGTATGGATATTGCATCGGCCTGTAAGAGTTATACCAGCCTGAAGCAGGTATAAGTGTATTTTGGTTGGGAGATGGAGGTCAATAACAGGCATGTATAGATTTGAGTGAATTGATATTTTCAGCAGATTTAGAGGAAAAGTGAATGCCACGAAAAGAGTATCTACAGAGGCTTCTTCTCCTCCTGCATACTCCAAATACCTTCTTCTAGTCAATTTGTTTCAAACATCTCGAGAATCTCTGCTTTCACAACAATTATTTACATTTTTTCTACCATTAGCCCTCCAGAGACTACAAAGAATTAGAATGAATTGAGCCATTTACAACTAATCTCAAAACATCATGTTTAGAAAAATGTCGAATATGAGCAATTTGCCTGTTCTTCATCTCCTATATCCCTAATTCATAATAGAAAGCCCAAATGCATACAAGAAAAACAAAACAATTTCAGATACCAATAAGTAAGCTAAACAACAAAAAAAAACAACTAGGTGAATAATCACATTGCATTAAACAAAAGTGAAAACAAAAATTAATAGAAAATATATCAATTTCACATACTACGTCCTCAAGGACTTGATATTTAAATGGCCAGTAAGCCTTAGTAGCATGGTGGCAAGGCAACCCAATACAGCATCAATAGAAATCTGCAAGCTTCCTGTGGCATGCTGCGGATTTCTGATCACTTACAGTGCCTGTCTTTAAACTTAACGGCAAAGTGAGGGTATATTGTGGTTTTACTCTTCAAGCTGAAAAATGTAAAGCTTTTCTGTTGATGGCCTTTGTTGGTTGCCACATATTACTAAAGGTTTACGGGAGAAACGTGCATAATTCATAAATATATATTCTACTGGATACTCTAATGATTTGGCATCTTTAGAGAGAGTATTCTGAGGGTCATATAATGCAATGTTCTGGAGGGACTCACAAGAAGGTTGGGGAGCCTTAAGAGAAGGCTCTGCCAGTGCTTTCCCCTCTCACGTGGAAAGGCCTGAGGCTTGAGTAGTGTTTCTCAACAACTAAGGATTCAGGCCGTGGTCCTGAGGCGTGATCTGGAAGACCTGGGAGTGAAGCTTGGGAAGTCAGGGAATCCCATGCAAAATGCCTTAAAGAGAATTCAGGAGTCTGTCTGGGAAGGATACAGAGTTACCTTGGTGTTTCAAAAGATTAAGAGCTGAAGTAACCAAAGTTAATGTTAACACTGAGAGGAATGCGAGTAACATTTTTTTTAGGAAGTGGAGAGTTGGGGGGAGCATTGTTGATATTTCTCTGTAAGAAGGATAAGCAGTAAATGGTTAAAAGAAAAAAATATGTTGTTAATGTTTTGCGTGTTTGTTTTGAACTGCTGCAGTCTTATTGTGGACCCCTATGAACCCTGATCAAGCTGACTGCTGGAAATCCCAGAAATAAACGTTTTGTTTGTTAGCTAGCCGATACTTTTGTGTGTCAGACCCATCTTTATCCCAAAGTGTGGGTTCAACAGAGACTGGTATCAGAGGGAAAGAAGGTGGGGAGTCATCGGGGCGGGGGGGGGGGGGGGGGGGGGGGGGGAAGGGGTCACAGAGGGGAGACAGCTGTGGTTGGGTTTCCCTTTCCAATTTGGAAAATATTGCCTTTGCCTCTGTGCCTGGTCCACCCTACCAATCGTTTGATGACAATTTTATGAGAACACGCAGAGAGACGGATGCTTATCTCATAAACAACCTTGTTAGGGGGAATTACATTTATGCATTTCTTTATTGAAAATCTTTTATATTCTGCCTGTTCCAGTGTCAGCCATACTAAATGGATTCCAGCTTCAAACATTAATAATTTCTTGACTTACAGTACAAAACAACCTGATATAATATCTATAAACTTACACAGAGACCATATGATATAATTAGCCACAGGCTCGCTGAAATAAAAAAGGTTTTCGTCGTCCCATGGGGGGAAAGTGGTCGTGGCAGCGCAGAAAACCAAAGTGCTTCCTGCCTGCGTCCCCCCTTTCCCCTGCGCTGATCTTGCCCGCAGCTCCAATGCAAACTGTGTTAAACGTACAGTGACAGCTGCAGAAGAAAGCAAGGGAGAGAAAGATAACACAGAGGAGGGAAAGATGAACGGACAGACAGAGGTAAGGGGAAAGGGCGGGTGGGGGGGGGGGGGGAGAGAAATGGGGAGGAAGGGTGGAGAGACTAGGAAGGGGAAGGCTTAAGAATAGTGGCCAGAAGGATGGGGGCTTGTGGTGGGGGAAGGTAGGAGATGGAGAGGGAGTGAAGGAGGGGAGGCAAACACGGAAGTAGGACTTTTATTGGCATTTGCAGAAAACATGATAGTGCCCCAAATCACAATGCCATTCATCCTTCCTGCAGGTTGCTGCTAACCAACAGGAATCTCTCTCTTTCCGTCTGTTTACTTTGTTACCTACATGGCAATTTCTGGCACCATCAAAATCTCCCGCTCCCAAAATGCTCTTCCTCCCAAGCCCACCTCGCTTACCTCAGGATTCCCAATGTAATAAGATGAGCCGGGCCATGGGCAGTGTGTGCACAGCTCTATCTGTGAGTGTGTGCACCTTTCTCGACTCCCGAGGCAAACGAGGAGTTTGGCGCTCAAGCACGGGCGCACAAACCAGCATAAAACCGTGTGCCCAAAATTAGCGCTTCTCCATTTGAATCGCTTGTTAATGGAGGCATTCGCCACCGCTCCTGACGCAGGGCGGTGTGTAGGCTTAACTCCTAGTTCCCTAACGCTGGTGTGACCCGGAGTAAAGTTATTCGGGCTAATGGGAGTCTGTGGGGCTGAACCCAAAATTTTTGGTGCCGGGGGGGGGGGGGGCAGTACTCGAACTTTATGTGCATAAAATAGTTTTCTGTGCCTAAAACATAGTTTATGGCCAGAGGATATTTTTATTTATTTATTTATTTAGAATTTTTATATACCGGCAATCATGAAAACATATCTTGCTGGTTTACATAAAACAGGGGTGCATTATATACATAAAAACTAGAACTGTGGTGACCGAAGGTACAGTTACATTTAACAAGGGTAGCCGAACTTGGAGAGGAAGAAATAGGAGAGAATAGAAATAGTTAAACAATATACAATTTAAGTATAGTATACAAAATAAATGTTATATACAAGAGGCATGGTGTTTTAGGAGTCATTGGATTGTGTCAATGGGTTGTGTCCGGAAAAGCTTGCTTGAATAACCAAGTCTTAAGTTTTTTCCTAAAAGTTGGGAGGCAGGGCTCCTGTCTGAGGTCTGTAGGAATGGAATTCCACAGAAGAGGGCCAGCTGTGGAGGTGGCGCGATCTCTTATGGTAACGTGTCTGGTCGTTTTTGCTGGGGGAACTTGGAGGGAGCCTCTGTGAGCATCTCTGGTAGGTCTGGTAGAGTTATGTGCTTGGAGAGGGAATTGGAGATCGAGGGTGGTGAGTTGATGTATAGTTTTGTAGGTGATAGTTATGGCTTTATACATGATGCGGAAGTATACGGGTAACCAGTGAAGCTCTTTCAGGACGGGGGATATGTGGTCTCTTTTCCTTGCGCCTGTCAAGATTCGGGCTGCTGAATTTTGAACCATCTGTAGAGGTTTGGAGTAGGATGAAGGTAGACCTAGCAATAGGGAATTGCAATAGTCTAGTTTCGAAAAAATGACTGCTTGGATGATCGTTCTGAAGTCTTGAGCGTGGAAAAGAGGTCTTATCCTTTTCAGGACCTGGAGTTTATAGAAGCAATCTTTGGTTGTTTTGTTGATGTGTGCCTTGAAGTTTAGCCGGTTGTCTATTATTACTCCTAGGTCTCTAGCTTGTGTGGTAGGCAGATTGGTAGGAAGAGTACTGTTGGAGGTGTTGTTCTCAGGAGAGATGAGTAGAATTTCAGTCTTGGAGGAATTTAAGATGAGGTGTAGGCTGTTGAGTAGTTGTTTGATTTTTTGGTGGCATGATTCCCAGTAGTCAAGAGTATTAGAGTATGTGTCTTTGATGGGGATGATGATTTGAATATCATCTGCGTAAAGGAAAAACTTTAGATTGAGGTCGGTGAGAAGTTGGCAGAGAGGAAGAAGGTAAATATTGAATAGAGTCGGAGATAGTGACGAACCTTGTGGGACTCCTATGGCAGAGTCAAATCTAGAGGATTCCTTTGGAGTTTGACTTTGTATCCTCTATTGTTGAGGAAGGTTTTGAACCAGGAAAGGACGGTGCCACTGATTCCTATGGCCGACAACTGGTTTAGGAGGATGGCGTGGTTGACCGTGTCGAACGCTGCAGATAGGTCTAACAAGATCAGTAGGAATGAGTTTCCTTTGTCGAGGCCCAGTAGGATATGGTCTGTCAGAGATATAAGGAGGGATTCTGTGCCTCGATTTTTTCGGAATCCGTGTTGAGGGGCGAAGAGGAGATTGTTGTCTTCGATGTAATTTGAAAGTTGAGAGTTGACTAGTTTTTCCATGATCTTGGCGATGAATGGAAGGTTAGCTATGGGGCGGAAGTTGTTAGGGTCCTTCGGGTCAAGGTTGGGTTTCTTTAGGAGTGGTGTGATTGATGCCATTTTGAGATCATCTGGGAAGGATCCTTGGGCTAGAGAGCAATTGATGATGTTTGTCAATGATGTGGCTATTGTGTCTGGAATGGATAGAAGTAGTTTGGTGGGGATGTGGTCTGCAGGGTGAGATGAAGGTTTCATTCTTCTCAAGATGGCTTGAATCTCAGTGGAAGAGACGGGCTCAAAAGTGTTTAGGCTGGAGTTTTTGAAGGTCGGGTGTTGATATGTTGGGAGGGCGTCAGCGGTATTGGAAGGCAGTTGAATTAAAAGATTATTGATTTTATTTTGGAAAAACTGAGCGAGTTCATCAGCTTTAGACTGTGCCATGTCGCCGGGGATTTCTCGCGGTATGGTTTGAGTGAGGCTGGAAACATAAGCGAAGAGAGCTTTAGCATCAAAGACCAGGTTGTGAATCTTAGATGCAAAATAATCTTTTTTTGATTTTGAGGTGAGGGCTTTGTACTGGTATAGTGTGGATTTGTATGAAGAAATGGTGATGTCACAAGGGGTTTTACGCCAAGTCGCTTCTTTCTTTCTTAAGCTTTGTTTTAGTTTTCTAAGTTCATTGGTGAACCAAGGTTGTCTGTTGGAGGCATTGGTGTGAGATTTTTTTTATAGTTGAAGGGCAGAGCTTGTTAGCTATATTTTCTGTTATGTTGTTCCAGGAACGAATGGCAGTGTTCGGGTCGGTGAGATCTAGTAGAGGGAGCTGTGAATCCAACTGGTTGTTAAGGTCTTCTGGGGAGCATTGCCTCCTGTATTGGAATGAAGGGGAGGGGATATTAGGAGTGTTGGTTTCTTTCAGGGCGAAAGAAGTAGAGATGAGAGTGTGATCCGACCATGGAACCTTTTTGTTCTTCAAATTGGATGTAGTCGTAATGCCTTTGTTGATGAAAATCAAGTCCAAAGTGTGACCCGCTTTGTGAGTGGGTTCGTTGACTAATTGTTGGAATCCCATTGCTGACATGGCTGTGAGGAGGGTTACGCAGCTGTTAGATGGTGAAGGATTGTCTATGTGCAGATTGAAATCTCCTAAGATGATTGCTGGAGAGTCCAGGTTGATGAGCGTAGTGGTGATTTCAAGGATGGGGGAGACATCGGATTCTAGGAGCCCAGGGGGGGCATAGACAAGAAGGATTTGAAGATGTTGTGATGTGAAGAAACCGACTTCCAGTTTAGTGTTCGAACTGAATGGGTGTTGGGTGAAGTTAAGGCTTTTTTTGGTAGCCAGAAGGATTCCACCTCCTCTTTTCTTCAGTCTCGGGAGTGTGAAGAAGTCATAGGTCAGCGTAGGGAGTTGGTTTATTAAAGCTGTATCTGAGGGCTTGAACCATGTTTCGGTTACTGCGCAAATATCTGGCTTGGCGTCGGTGAGGTAATCATTGAAAATTAGGGATTTTTTTGTTAGGGATTGTGCGTTGAAGAGTGAGAGTGAAAAGAGGGTGAGGCCTAAAAGTTGGGTGATTGGTGCAATCAGAATAGGGGTGAGTGTTTTTAAGTTGTAGTGAAGGGCTTGTCTGGCAGATGGTCTTTTAGGTAGGAGGCGGTGTTGCAAAGTTGGAATTGGAAGAGCTGGATACATTTTGGATGGTTAGCTGGGTGGTTGCTAGCGGGTTGAGCGCTGGATGGATGTTGCAGGATGAGCGCTGGAAGGATGTTGCAGGATGAGCGCTAGATGGATGTTGCAGGATGAGCGCTGGAAGGATGTTGCAGGATGAGCGCTGGATGGATGTTGCAGGATGAGCGCTGGAAGGATGTTGCAGGATGAGCGCTGGATGGATGTTGCAGGATGAGCGCTGGGTTAGCACTGGTACGGTGCTGGTGGGGTAATGCTCGGGGAGAGCGAGGGGCGAACCGAAGGGGCGAAACAAAGGGGCAGGCCCCTTTGTCGCGCTCCTTCGTGTGCGCGACGCCAGGGAGGGTGGTGGTTTTAAATACCCCGCCGGTCGGTCGCGCCTCTGATGTCACCGCCGCGACGTTTTCGTGGGCGTTTCTTTTTTTGTTTTATCTTGTGATGGCGGTTCCGGGCGAGGGCTCGCGGCTCTGGTCTAGGCCGGCGGAAGCGAGGGCTCGCGGCCCGGGTCGAGGCCGAAGAGGGCGGATGTTCGCGGCCTTACAGGTAGGTAAGCTGCTGGAGAGCTACTGCAGAGAGGGGCCGGCGATCGGCGCAGGAGCCCGAGCGGAGCGAGCGGAACAAGAGGCCTTACCCCGACGGGCTTCAGCGCCGATCGCGCAGGCCAAGTTCACCGCTGGACCCCAGGGAAGCTTTGTGCAGAATTTTTATTTTGTTCAGGCTAACCAGATCGATTTTAACAGTGTTGCTTGTGCAAAATTGCCCACACATGCGCATACGTGGGGGCCATGCGCGAGCAACGCGGATTTTAAAAAGCAGCAAAATGCGCACGCATGTACCTGTGCACGCTTAAGGAATAAGGGGGGGAGGAAAAGGGGGTGGAGCCAAGAATTCCGCACATAACTCAGAACTTTAAAACCCAAAACCGCGGCACGCGTACACTAGATATCCACGCGACTTTACTGCTGCTCCTGATGAGAAGCAAGTCTGAAGATCTCGGGTTTTAGGTTTATAGAACAGGGTGAGAGGTCCAGGTCAACTGGGTAGGGGGGGGCTTGTGTGGCCGGATAACGTCACGCTTAACTAACTATAGTCAAAAGAATATAACCGGTTAAGTTACGTTCCTGGTGTAAAAAACACATAAATAAATAAATAAAAATAAACCACTCGCACATCACGGGCCTAGAGACCCGAACCTGTCCCCCGCCTCCCTCCCACCAGTTTCAAAGGCCCCACCCACAAACCAAAACAGCCCATTTCACTGTTTAAAAATAATTATTTTGGCCGAGTCTCCCCCCCCCCCCCCACCCTTGCTCCCGCTTCCTCTTTTGTTTTTTTAATTCGTAGTCTCCAAACCCCCACCACCCACCCCAGCCTTTCCCTTTTAAGCTCCCACCGCCCCATACCTTCCTTTGTAGAAGATCTTCTCCCGGCCCAGCGCTTCTGCCTTTGCTACGCTTCTATGGTGTGTGGGTTACCAGCTATATTCTTTTGCACATGACCAGCGATATATTAAAAAAAAAAGTATCCGGTATGTTTAAAGTTATACGGCTATGGTTAGTCAGATAAGATTTAATCGGGGATAGTCAGTGGAGCTTTTACCCCACTGTAGCCGGATAACTTGTCCACTAAACGGCCAACTGAATATTGGCCTCCTGAGCTAAAATTTCATTCACGTATTTTACTCCCCTTTTATCAAAATTGCAGGTCCAGGGTGAATAAAACCCAGAAGTTCCCAGATATATCTAATCCTCCTCCCTATTCTCTTCCCTCCTCTGTTATGTCTCTCCCACTGTTTTCTGTGTCTCACTCTTCCGCCAACTGCTCTTCCTTTCCCCAACGCTCGCCCTCCCTTCGTCTCCCCCCATCCATCCTGCCATTCCATTTGCTCTCTCCCTTTGCTTTCCTTGCTCTCTCTCTGATGCTTGCCCTTTCTGTTTTCTTCTAGAACCCTTCCCCCCCATCCCCCCCATCCCCGCCTCCTTTACCCTCTCTCTCAGCTATTCCCCCTCACTGTCTCTCCCCTTTCCTTCTCATACTATGGGGGGGTGTGGAGGTGCATCGCAGCTACAAGGCAAACAGGCTATGGGGGAGGGAGGGAAGCAGGAAACGCGTCTCTTAAGAGCTGATGCGACTGCTTTCTCCTGTGGCATACGGGTTACTAGCACTCAAGCTGACAACCAGTCGCTTCCTATTTCTTGACCTCCGGAGCTTGTTGCTACTGACTTGACAGCATGGGACCATAGGTTCATTCGGAAATGTGAAATCTCCAGGCTCCAGTCATAAGATGGCAAGAGGAAATTTCATCCCTTGTGTCCCCCCCCCACCCCCCATTACTGAGCACCAGTTTTTTTTTAAATTTGTTTATTCATTTTTACATTAATTTATCAAGTAACATATTTGAATTGAAAAAGCAAAATATCAGAAAATTAACAATTCCATACCAAAATAAAATATTATAAGCTTGTAACCCAAACTCACAAATAATTTCCACAATCATCTATAAATGGAATATAATCAAGATATGTATATATAACATTGCCCAAGCCCACAATATGATCCAAGATTTTCTCAATTCCACAGGAAAAAAAATTAACCATGTTGTTGGTAATAGCAGGGAAAATAAATTCCATTCTTAAAGGTACCTAAACACAATTATGGAGTTACTGGGCTCACATTAACAGAAGAGCTTAGAACATTTTTCTTTTTGTTAGATAAAAAAGCAATTAATTGAGATGGTTGATAGAACTGAGCACCAGTTTTATATATCCCCTCTTCGGGTATTATCCAGGAAGGTAGGGGGTTCTCACTCAGTCCCAGGGCTAAGTCCTTACACAGTCCAAAAGCCTTGGCATGTTGATTCTTCGAATGTGGGGGCAGGGGAGGACAGACCTCCAGGGCCAAGAGTCACATGGGGTGACTCTTTCTGTGGGTGCGGTATCAGAGGGTATAAGATGGATAAGTATAGATACCAGAATAAACAGGTTGGACACAAACCTTTACTGCAGAAAATCTTCAGGTGAAATTCCCTGGCCCCATACACATTTATTCCTTCACATCCAAGTGCATATTCCAATTTCCAAAACTTTTCCTTATCTATACAAGTGTCTCTCAGGGGCATAGAAAAAAAATAAGAATTCTAGGTAGGCAGGGGTCTCCTAGATGTGGAAGGAATTCTCATCCCAAACAAATCAACTCTCTCAATTTCTCTTTTCCCAGAGTGGAGACTCCGGTGGGGATACTGAAATAAAAAAATAAAAAATATAACTCTTACAGCTCTCCTCTTCAAATGTTCCTGAACCTTTGGACAAAGGGTTTCTCGTTATATAGCAGGGAAAAGTTCTTCTCTTCCCCACTATTGGCAGGAAGGATGGCAGACAAAATTTCCTCCCAAACCAAAAGGCAACACTCTCAAAAATACTTAAAACAGACTCTCTCCAAAAGACACGGAGTCACCACTGTCCATGCACTGGATGTTACATTTTATCCCTGTTTTATTGTAACTGCTACCTTATTCTTCTATCACATGTTAATGTTTTTAAGTTATTAAGTATTTATTCTGTTGTCACACCTTGTTATTTGTAAACCGGCATGATGCGACTCCCATCGCGAATGCCGGTATATAAGAAATTTAAATAAATAAATAAATACATGTCAGATGGAACAGCAGGACTTCTCTCATCCTATCCTGGAAGACTAGGGGTGTATGGCCTATCCCACCAGGGACAGGAAAATCAGCAATCAAATAACAGCTCCTTCTCTGACTGCTATCTAAAAAATGCCACACTGGCCTCTATCACCGCCTCCACACAGGGGTACTGTATTAGGTGGTTTGCTCCTGTCTTAAACTCCCCTACCCAGGTCTCTGTCTAGGGCCAACTAGTGGAAATCCCAAAGGGTCTCTACACTTGTTTTGAGACTCCTTTTAAAATATAGTATATAAGCTGGGGGTACAATAACATTTTAAAAACTTGGATACCAGCGAAAATATTTTTAGAAGCCCAGGAAAAAATGTTCCTTGTAAAATATTTTTATTTCTCCTTCTTAGTCTGTGTTTGGTCTAATTTTTTGACCTTTTGCTACTTTTTGCTCTCCCTTGTCTATATTTCAGATTCTTTTTCATTTTTGCTTTTTTTATTCTTTTTTTTTTTTCCCTTTCTTACTTGTTTTGTCATTTTTGGAATTTTTTTTACCTGGGCTTTTGTTTATTGGTATTTTTTGCTTGTTTTGTTTTTATTATTATTTTTTTTTACTCTCTACCCTGCCTCCACCCTCTCCTATGTGGGCAGGGAGCAATCTTAGCCCACAGTGGCTGTTTGGGCTCAGGCCAGCTCCAGGCATCGAGTTTTAGGTGCCTGTGTGACATGGTGCCTGGGAATTTTCCACCCATTTGTATAACACCCTTAAAACTCTGTTAGCTTGGATGTCAAAAGTTAAAATGTTCCCTCAGAAAGTTGTTTCAGTATTTCTGATACATATATTTCCCAGTCTTGCACCACAATAGCCCTTCAGCTATGCGCTGCTTCTGTCAAAATGCTTTGATCATTTCTGTGTATGCGAGTGCCAGAGTGATCTGGGTCACCTTCAATAGTCAGAAGACATAAAAAGAAGCAAAGGCAGCTGAAATAACTTTTTTAATTAGCTGAATACAGCAATGCTCTCTCCTGGTTACCAACAATAGACATGGAAACTGAATATTAAAATCTTTAAAGTAATTCATTTGATTTGCTACCACTGAAACTAGTAAGCTCTAAATTTAGCAAGGCCTGATCTCACATTGTCTAAATTAACCTCAGAGATCATTGCTTGATTATGGCTCTATTTTCAAAAGTACAATGTCAGGTCAGCCCAATAACACCGTGCTGCCCCATGGGAGGCTTGGATATGATTCCTCGATCCCACTTCTCTTAATTGGATCTGAAAAAAGTGGAATGCTACAGTCATTACATGACAGAAATGCCTCTAACAAGGAATTAGAGCGTAGGTCTACCTGGTCCCAAAGTGAGTCATGTTTTCTGTGGTCCCTATTGAGGACTATTACTGCAAAGGCTGGATCATAAAGACAGGATGAAAAAACTGGAGGCCTTGAAAAAAGGCCCATGGTACCTCATCTTCAGAAAAGCTGGCAGAAAATGGTAGTGAGCAGAGCAGAGCTGGGACAGATTCCGACCGGGCTGGGTGCTCAACATACAAAAAAAAAAAAAAGCATACATTTCATTCCAAAACAGTGTGACAGGATTACAAATAAAATTGGACAGAAAAACAAAAATAAAAAAGAGACTTACAAAATAAGACTAAAAGAGCCAGTCAAGGAGAACCAATAAAGGAAATCAGGAACTTGATAATTTGAGGAAACTAGCTAGTATTGTAGTTTAAAATTAGGACTACAAAGCATGATGCATAAAACGTATTTGTGAGAAACAGACTATTTAGCAAACATTGAGGGTGATGTACTAAATATATCACAAATGGCTCTTTGCATGCCAAAACCCCAAACAGTGCACGTTATTTGTGATAATGTGCACTATTTGGCATTTTACCACACAAAGCTCCATTTGCAAAGCTTTTCATCTTTGCAGAGAATAAAATTTCACTCACAGTTTTCTTCATGGAAAATTTTACACAAATCAATTATTAATGAGCTGCTGTGATGTAAAACCATGCAAAGGAGCTGATTAACCATTACTACTTAGGTAAACTATGCATGAGCTGGCCTTTGCAGAGCTAATTTTTTGGCAAATTTTGTGACTATATTTTGCACACTATTTTTCTATGCACCTCATGTGGCATGCACAATTTGCAACAGTATGTGCAACACAGAGCTGTTTACTACATGGCTCTCAATTATTGTTTTGGCCAACAGCTGGGAGGTAGGTCCCTGAGGAATGAGGGCCCCTATATGGAATGGGGATTTACAGCCATGACATGAGCAGCTAAACAGACAATTGCAGCAGCTTAGCAAATCAAACAAGTCCATAAAGCAAAAGCAAGTTCCTGGCCAGGCCAAGTTCAAAAGCCAGGGAGTCCAGACAAGACAGGGTGCAGGCAGATGCAAAGCACAACTCAGGAACAAGGCAAGGTCAGACTGGAAAAGATATAGGATCACTGGCAGGTGGAGAACTGAGGAAGAGGAGTATAAATCAGAATTTCATTGAACCAGCACAGCGCACAGCCAGAGGAAGGACTGAAATACACAGAGTCATTAGGGCTGGGCTCTGCTGCATCAGTCAGGGAACAGGAGACAGGTACAGGCACAAATACAGAGACACCCGGAAACAATCAGGAAGTAAAGGCAAGATGAGGCACCATTACAGATACATATTTATTTATTAAAAGTATTTATGTTTCACCTATAACAAATAAATGTGCTAGACGAATTGCAAAATATAACATAAAACAACATGTATAAAATGAAAAGCAGAAAGCAAATAATAAAACTATAACAAAATGAACAAATACAATAAAATACACTATGGCAAACCTTACATAATACACAAAACTTAAACACTATGGGGGTCATTTTCAATAGCTTACGCAACAGAAAAGTCCCTTTTCGCGTGCGATAGGGTGATCGGGGCGGAGTCGGCCCCGGAAGAGGAGTCGGGGCGGCACCGGGGCCGACGCTGCGGAGACATCGCTGGCGGCGAAAGGTAAGGACCCTTATCGCCGCCAGTTTCGTGCCGAATAACTACACCTTTTATGGTGTAGTTATTTGGTGCGAAAGCCGGCAGCCAGTGCACTGCAGTGGTGCGATGGCTGCCGGCTATAGGCCCGCCACCTGCGTCGCCCCCCCCCCCCACCCCTGGTACCATGCGATTCAGAGAGCCGCGTGACGATAGAAAATCTAGCCCTATAAGACCTGCCATAAGCCTCATGAAATAAAATGGCCTTTATATGTTTACAAAACTTTATAATATCCTCTGTTGCCCACGTAGATTCAAGCAAGGCATTGCACAGAGCTGGACCAACAAAAAAGAAGGCCTCGCCGCCTGATTTCCATCAGGTGTGCAGATTTTGCTAAAGGAAGTGCCAGCAATGATTTCCCAGAGGGCCCCAGGAGGTGAAAAGGTGTATAATAGTGCAATAACTGAGAAAAATAAGTGCAACCATCAGCTTTCAAAACCTCGACATCCAAAACTAAGATTTTAAATTTCACTCGCTGGGAAAAAGGTAACCCATGCAATTCCTGCCAACCTCCACCCACTTAAAACTAGGCAGGCTGCAGAATTCTGTAAAATTTGCAGTGCTTTTAAGTGGGAGTCTGGAACACCCACATAAGAGGGAACTGCAGTAATCAATAGTATTGAGAACAAAAAACCTGAACAACTGTACAAAAATCAATAAGGTTTAAAATTAATTTTAGATGGTGGAATAATCGCAGCTTATAATTGTGGGCTTATCCCCGCTATGACCAATACTGAAGACCACAAATAGATCAATATATTGAAGCTTTATTAATATATTAATTTCAATAGTACAGCGAGTATCGGGCAGGAGACAGCAAGTAGCTCAAAAGGAATAACTCAGCTTGACTTTAGTAGCTCCTTCCCTGAACAATTATCAAACCTTTTCTTATATACTTTTTCTTTGCTATTAATTTAATGCTCTCAGACCATTTTTGGCCCTTCCGTCAAACGTCATCTAACCTCTTGTAATTTTTCAGTTTCTTTTCTATAAAAAACTAGTCTTCAAGTCACTTTCTCCCTTCCCAGCATATGCTTCCCTTTCTCAAGGCCACAAACTTGTTTATACTTCTGCTTTTACCCCAGCGCCTGGGCTATCTGCTTCATGTTATCTACTATTTGCAGAGCTGCTGGTTCCTCTTTCTCATGCACAGCTGCAGCTCTCCCTTGCCCACACAGATTTCCACACACTGAGCTTCTGGACACAGGTTTATTCTGCCTGACTTTAGATCTTGGTCACTGGGCAGCAATATACATAATACCCACTGTGAAAAATATACTGGAGTTGTGTTACGACTGTTGCTGCCCGACGTCTCCACTCCGCCCTCCTTACCTCTTCGGCAACTCCTCCCGCAGTTGACAGACGTCTCGCTGTTGCGGCGTCTGCCTGCCCTCCTCTCCGGTGCCCCGGTCCGGCTTGGGCGCTGCATCCTGCCATGTTGTTCAGCTGCCAATGGGCGCGTGCGCCATGTGACCCTGCTTCTTATTCCTTCTTTGGCGCGAACCTCAGGGGCGTCCCCCTGTGATGACATCACGCATCCCGGATACAAAAACCTACTCTGTTTGCTACCTAAACGAGTTAGCAAGGGACTCCTTACGGATGGGATTCGCTCTCCATACCTAGCTACTCTGCCTCTCCTTATTGGACTTACTCTATCGGGGTACCCGCTCCTCGGGGGCCTCTCTCTTTTCTTTCAGGTCACTGTCTGGAACCGGTACTCGCTCCTCGAGGGCCCATGTTCCCGGACTCGCTGCCTGAGCTCACTTCTGCTTGGAAGAAACCGCTGCCTACACCATCAGTGAGTTACCAACTTTATTTCCTCAGAGCTGTTCCCTGGAACCAGGTACTTGCTCCTCGAGGGCCTGCCTCTATTCCAGCTTCTGTGTTACCTTCCGGGAGAAACCGCTGTGTGAGTAATCAACCAACGAGGCTCTATACCAGAACCCTGTGTATGCTCCATTGTACTCACTATCTCAGTTTCTCTCCACTACAGCACAGCTATTGAGGGATCGCTGTTCCAGTGTCCTGAGGGACTACAAGCCCAGCGGGTCTTCATCTCTACTCACTACTGCCACCTCTGGTGGCTTCTCAACTCTGTTTAATAAAAGATAATTCAGTGTTGTGTGTCCTAAAGCTGAGCCTGACCTGTGGCCCCTCACAGGACTTCCCCCTGTGGGCGTGGTCAGCAGCCACAGTGTCCAAGGGTCCACCCAAAACCTTACAAACAATAACAAGTTGAGGTTTAAAAGAAAGGTGACTCTCAAATAGAAAAACTACATTTTGAACAGTCTTTAAACTGACTATTAGTATCCATTACAGAAACAGCAGTTACATTCTATTTGGAATTGATACTCACAACTCTTTATAAAACATAGAGCTTCAGTTTTGGAGAAGTTTAATATAAAATGGTTTAGACTTAACCAAGAGTTAATAATTGCCGATTAGCTATTTGCAATGTGTTGTAACATGGCCATCAGGTTACCTCTCACCGGGAAAAAAACAGGTGAATATCATCAGTGCAAATTTGAAATATAATATCAAGTTCATCAAGCAAAGTGGGCAAAGATAAATATTAAAAAGGGCTGCTGAACGGACTAATCCCTGAGATACTCCAATTTAAGTAGAAAGCCAAGTGGAAATGGAATTATTAAAGAAAACCTGTTTTCTAGTTTCCAGTAAAGATTTAAACCAAGAAAATACTGAACTTCAGAATGCAAAGCACCATAAGTGCTCCAACAGAATAGTGTTGTAGATGGTGTCTAAGGCACAAGATAAGCTCTTGAAATAAGAGAATGACTGCTGATAAAAGTAAAGTCTCTGTGCTGTGCTTTTTTCGAAAGCCAAACTGAAATGGTATAAAATCTTATTTTTTGTTCAAAAAAATCATCAAGTTGGGAATAAACAACCTTTTCTAACAATTTACCCATAGTAAATAAATTGGAGATCAGCCGATAGCTTGCTGGATTATCTGGTGGGAGGGTACCACGCTTAAGCATAGGACATATAAGAACATTTTTAAAATCATACGGCACCTTTCCTTCTTGCAGAGATGAGTTAAAAAAGGCCACTAAAACATCCAAGAGGGGACTACAGAGAGGTGAGAAGAGGTCTCGACCAGCTAAAAAGAACTGCCATGAATTTCCCTGGAGTGCTGACTCACTCTGCTTCGTCGCTGCTCCAGTCTCTGGCCAGCCCTAGGCATCCTGAAGTCATCTCTGCAGCATGCTGGGAGGGGCCTTTAAAATTGTTGCCAAAGAGGCACGCGGTTTTGTTCAGCTGTGGAGTTCTTTGGATGTCCCTCGTTGTCTCCCACTCTGAATGTTCCCTCAAGTAAGTTCCTCCCTCTCTCTCTGTCATTTCTTCTTTGGCATTAATCTATTTGGTCATATGGGGAAGAAGAGGAAGGGGACTGTTTGTGTTTTCTCCTCCATCCCTACTGCTCTTCCCCTTTCGGTGGTCCCAGCCAACCATTGATGGGTTTTTGCAGCCTTTGAGTACCAGTACACCATCAGGGCTGTCTCAGCTTGACATGGGAGTTCCTGCTGCTTCTTCTTCGGGGAATTCCACCTCCCTCAGCCCTGATCTCCGCATACCACCTAGACTGGACTCTGTGCCTTTATCAGGTTCGCACGAGAACTTGCCTCAGCCTTTAAGTGCTTTACAAGCTTCTCTTGTGATGGGGGAACCTGTTTCACTGGATCCTCAGGTTTTGTCTGTTGCTTCTAATACCTCGGTGGTATTTGCTCCAAGTACTTCTTTTAATTTTCCTGAGAGACCTGCGCAGATTACCATAGAAACACTTTGGACTGCTATCAAGGGATTGGAAATTTCTCTCTGGTCTAAAATTGAGAATATTTCTACAGTTGTTGGTTCCATTCAATCGCAGGTTGTGGGGCATGATATAATCTCATTTGGAAAAGCAATGTGAAACATTAGGTAAATTTGATACTACATTGATTAAAGGGCAAGAATTTAATCAACATAGGTTAGAAGCCTTAGAAAATAATTCAAAGAGGCTGAATTTGAGAATTCTTAATTTTCCTAAACCTAATACTATCTCTCCTATTGAAATGCTTAGGAAATTTTATGTGAAGGTATTTAAGGTACCACATGACTCTATTCCACCTACTGCTAAAGCTTTCTATGTTTCTGTTAGACCATCTGCTGTATCATTGAGTGATCTCTCTATACAACCCAATGTATTAGATAATTTAACAGCCATGCTCCAGGACTCTCAGGTCGATATTGAGGGCTTTGCTATTTTATTGGTGGTATTTGCCCTGGAACCTGATAGAATTTGGACCATGAAAATGTTTTTTTATGCCTCAGATAAGAGATTTTTTGGCCAAAAACTTGCTATATTTCCTGATGTCGCTAAAACCACTCAGCTGAGAAGGAAAATGTTTTTGAGAAACAAGTGATAGATATCGGCGCTTTATTTCTTCTTCAATTTCCGTGTAAATGTGTTGTTAAATTAAGCACTCTTAAATACATTTGTTTTGATCCAGATCAGTTAGAAGCTTTTTTGCAGAGTAGAGAGAGAGAGACCCTTGTCTATTTCTTCTTAATTTTCTAGATAAAGTCCAAGATACAGTGGATAATTTAATTTTTCTGGTCATTATTTATTTTCATTGATGTTTTATTAAATTTACAGCCCACAATTTGAAGTCTTACTAGGATAATTGCTTGATTTTATTTTATTTTTTTCCTGTATCTTTTCTTGTTTTTCTTAATAATTATTCGATAGTCTATGTATGTCATTGTATGACTTGAATTTTGGAAATCATGAAAATAAAGAGTTAAAAAAAAAAAAACATCCAAGAAATCCTCTTTGAGAATATATATAAAAGTGAATTAGGATATGGGTCCAATGGACAGAAGAAATTTTTTGGTTTATCCACAAAGTTTTCAATCTCCATTCTCCCAACTCTCTCAAAATTCTCCTACACCACCAGTTTGGTTGAAATTGGAGGAAAAGGGGGAGACGAGGGATCCATAGGGCCTTCCAGAAAAGGTATTTAGCCAGCATCGAACCTCATTGGCTAACTAAGCAGCCTTTTCAATGCTATCTTTTCCAGACTGGTTATGTTTAACATCTGTTTTTTTATATACATCCTGTTATACCTTTTTCAAAATTGTTAAAAAAAATTACAACTTGAATCTTGTAAACCATTATGATGGCTTCACCGAATGACGGTATATAAAACTCAACAAATAAATAAATAAATAAATAAATTAATTAATTTATAAAAAGATAAATAAATAAATATCAACAGCATAATCCTAGGGAGTAAAAGTCATGTCAGATGCAAAGAGTATCTGAGGACAATTAAAGGAAGATTGGGGGGGGGGGGGGGGGGGGGGGGGGAGGGGAGGGCGAGAGTGAAATCTGCCCATCTTTTCATAAAGAGGCCTATAATTACTCCTGGTGGTCATGTAATCCTGCTGGGATCTTAAAGAGGGCTTCTTACGACAGGACCTTTCACCTCTCCACATTCAGCTCTTATTGTTGACAAGAGTTGAGCTAAACCATGGTACCCTAGGATGTACTCTATACTCCTAATCTCTTTGTTCCTCAAAGGGACAATCTTCTACATAGAGGACAAAATATGAGTGAGAGTGGATGATAAACTATCAGTTGAGTCAAGGATTATCTATTTTTTATAAACATCTCACTCTCTTTAAAATAGCTGGGTCAATGGGTCCACAAAGAACTTTAGTAATGGGGACAGACATCTCCTAGTCCCTGCCAGCTGTAAATTTGCTCCAGAGAGAGAGGGCATAATGGTCTGATCACAAGACAGGATGAATGAGAATATCACTCATTACAGCAGACTCAAGCAGAGATTCAGTGATCAATATTTGATCTAACATATGCTCTTCCTCTATGTATAGCTGAAAAGAATAGTTGTTTAAAAGCCAGGTCAGTTAAAAACTCCAAAGACTCGTGATAAACTCCCTTGGCTTACTATCTACATGGATGTTCAAACCCCCTATACCATAATTTTGGTGGATTGTAAGGACAACGCAGTAAGAAAATCAATTTAAAAAGTAAGGATTTTACAGAGAACATCTGGGTGACAATAGAGCAATGCAAGGATCCACCCATGCAGTTTTACCAGACTCTCGCGTTCATTCCCCAAGGAACACAGGTGAGCTGAGCTGGCAGAAAGGCCTCCAGTACTAGGTGCCAAAACAGCTTAATTGGAAAAAGGGTGAGATTTAGGTATCTTAGGGCACTGGTTCAGGCCCCATTGGGGTCCTGTCTTAATACAGTGTTAGAATGCAATGATCATTGATACAATAAGCAGCTGTCCCTGATTCTCACTGCTTTAAAGCAGGGCGGCACACCAGAGAGATTTAACCTGTTTTTGCTCATTTGAAACATCTGAAATACCAAATGTGCTCATTTCTCACAATTACCAGTCCACTTTGTAAAAGGCATAAGGAAACAGGTTGTGCTTTCCTTTCCACTTGGGCTAGCTAAGATGGATATGCGTTTGAGGTACGCCTACGAAGGCATCTGAACTTTTATACTCATTGCAGAAAGTGTGGCGTCTTCCGTAGCAAAATCTTGCAACCCAGGCCAGACTTAGAGGAGCTAGCAAAGAAACAATATTGGAGTAGATTCAAGTGGACCAGAGCTCTTATCCCACAGCTCTGTGATAAGGAGCATGAACATTTATCTTCCTGTACACACCACCCTCAAAGCTTGCCTGTTGAGGTGAAGCTGATGACAGGGATGATAGGCTCTGCTTTTATCAAGCTTCTCGCTCCTGCCAGGGGATACACTAAGGAAAAAAAAACAAAAAACCCAGGAAGACTGTGCTCTAAACAATGATTCACTCAAGCTACCAACAAAATGCACAAATTGCAGAATTAAACCTGTAAATTGCATGCCACATACCCGGATCTATAATCCAACTGTCCTTTTCCACACTCAGAGTTATATTTGTTCTAGCTTATTAGATGGGACTCATATCCAGTTAGCAATCAAATGCTCCAAACATAGGGGCGCTTTTATTACTGAAAGGTGATAAACTCATGTGAATGCGAATTGTGTTGGAAAAACATGCCCCATTGAGAGTAATTTATTTATTTATTTTATTTAACACTTTTCTATACCGACCTTCATGGTTAAAAGACCATATCAGATCGGTTTACATCGAATTGGGGGACTGAACCAAAGACAATAGTTTAAACAGGAAAAACAAAGTTACATTCAACAAGGATAATAAACTTGGAGTAATGGAGTGTGTGGAGAGGGTAAGCCAGGCTGAATGGCTTTTGCAAGTCGGCCTCTGTGAGGATAATTTTCCAAAGCCATTTCCTCCTATACAATGGTGCTTTGCCCATGGAAATGGGTTTTTGGAAACTTGCTCTTGCTGAGTTTGGACAAATTTGTCTTGACACTACACTCGTCACGTAATGCCCACTGGGGGTAATTTTCAAAAGGCGTTACACATGTAAATGTAACTACTGTTGTAGCAATTTTCAGAAGCCATTTACCCGTGTAAAGTGCATGTACACGTGTCAAACCCAGTTTTAAAAGCAGGCCTTATGCGAGGAAACGTTCCCAGGGGGTGGGCTGGGGAAGGGTTTGCACTTACGCATATATGCAGCCATCTCAATCTCCTTCCTCACCCCCTTTTCACAGTCCCCCTCAAGCTGCTCCCTGCTCCCTTGCAGCCCTCTCACTCAGAGGGGTGACTGAGGTGGAGAAGAGTGATGGAGTGATTGTAGTGTGGGCAAGCATGTATGGGTTTGTTTTTTTTTGCAAACTATACAGGTGGAGTAAAGAAATCACACATAAACCACAAAGAGTACGTAGAGATGTGTGAAATAAAGTATAATCTGTTCAATCCTTAGACTATCAATAAAGATTATTAGAGACTTCAAAGTCCCGGCTGAACAAATTATAATATTACAAGCACTGATTATAATAAATTTGTTCAGCAGGACTTTGAAGTCTCTAATAATCTTTATTGATAGTCTAAGGATTGAACAGATTATAGTTTATTTCACACATCTCTACATACACTGTTTGGGTTTTTTTTGTCCATACCTCATGTTTACATGATTCCGTAAGCATGCTCCGTACATTCCCTCTCTATCTTTCTAGAGGAGGGGGGCGGAATTGACATCAGGAGAGCAACTGTGTATTTCAGAAAAGGAAAAATAAGCTTCATGCATATTTTAATGCAAGAGATAATGCATTCACATTTAGCTCGTTGCTAATCACTGGTATTTTCGGCAGCAGATTTATGCCACCAGCTACCCTTAGGCATGTGGGCAGTTGTTCACCCCGTCCAAAGTCATGGCTGGCCTGGGGGCAAGGAGGACCACTGAAGTTATCGTTGGCCCAGAAGGGTCCTCCTGCGATGATGTGGCTGAACAAGTGTGACCACTGGAACTTGCGTCTTCACTTCTGCCCTTGCCGATAATTCTGCATATAAGCAGGGCAGTCACTCCAGTGGGGCAGCCACTTGCAGATCTTTGCCTACTCTATCTATTGTCCCTGGCTAGTTGGCCTTCTAGTTAGCAACTCTGAAATCACAGGACAGTACAGAGAATAATTCACATGGCCCTCTCAAATAGGTGAATTAATCCCTAAAACTTGTATTTCAGGTCCAAAGAAACACCATTAAACTAATATATTATAGAAGGCCAACTGAAAAGGCCAACCAACCCGACCTGACAGTTGAAACGCTCCCTCGGCCGACATCACATCCGGTCCAGGAGGACCTTTAAATGTAAGGCACTCACCCGAAGCCGTCCCTTTTACCGTGCTGCCCGCTCACCGCTCCGACCCCTGCCGGCTCAACGCGATCGACGCGGGAGGCCTATCGAGGCCCGAGCCTAGCCAAGCCAACCCCAGGCCAAGAACACGGCCTACTTGCACCGACCTGACCCGACGATCGAACGCCCCCTCGGCCGACATCACATCTGGTCCAGGAGGACCTTTAAAAATAACGAACCCACTCTCCGGCGTCTCGCGCCGGGCGCCTTGAGACAAAGGAGCACAACTAAGGGGCCTGCCCCTTGGTGTGCCCTTTTGTGCCCTCCTTTATCCTATCAGGATCCCCCTCCCCCTTAACTTTGCCCTCCTCTTTATCTTTACCCAGCATTTCCTCCACCACCATCTTACCCCTCATTCAGTACATCACCTCTGCCGAGCTACCACACACCATCCGCACAAATCCACACTGCTCCCCCACTCTCCGCCCCCAACAACCGCCTTCCCCCTCCAATACCTCCCTTACATCCTAGTAAACATCCCACTCCCCTACTCACCAATAACACTGCAATATACACTCCACAAAATGCAGCCTCTCCCCATTCCCATCTTTAAACACTATACCACCCCCATCTGTATGCCACGGCCCACCACCCCCCATGATCACCGCAGATCCCTCCTCCCCATCATGACCCCCCTTCACTCAACTAATTGGCCTCACAACCTTCACAATCCTCCTACTAAATGCCCAATCCATTGTTAAAAAAGCCAGCTTACTTAAGGATATCCTCACCGATGATTGCCCTGACATCTGCGCCATCACCGAAACATGGCTAAAGAACTCAGACTCAGTACTTATAAACCAACTTCCAACCGACCAATATAACATATTCTCCATTCCCAGAATAAAAAAAAAGAGGAGGAGGCCTCCTGCTCGCCGCCAAAAAGCAATTCAATGTATTCCTCCAACAGACTCGAAATCGGGCTTTTTAAATCACCCACCCTCCAAATGTGCCTAATGTATGCCCCACCTGGGCTCCTTGAAAGCGACCCATCCCCATTGATCGAATACATCACCAAAAACCTGGACATAAGCTCTCTCACCATTATTCTCGGAGATCTTAACCTCCATGTTGATAGTATCCCCCTCACTTCTTCATGCCATTCCCTACTCACATCCCTGGATGTGCTAGGCCTCAAGCAGATCATCTCTAACCCCACCCATAAGGCAAGCCACACCCTGGACCTCATCTTTACCAACTCTCTGATCCAACCCGACCCCCCCATTTGCCAACCCATCCCCTGGTCTGATCATTTCTGCATCAAAACCACATGCTCCATCAAATACACATGGGAATCTGCCCTCTCAGCCATCAGCTCCCTGCTTGCCGACAATTATCTTGCCCTTAACACTTCCAAAACGGAGCTCCTATTCATCTCACCCCTCCATAACAACATTAACCCCACACCCATCCTCCCCTTCGCATCACCTCCTTTACTCAACACGCTCACAGCCTTGGTGTCATCCTAGATAACCACTTCAACCTAAAAAAATTCATTAATTCCACCTTGAAAGACGGTTTCTTCAAGCTCCACATGCTAAAAAAACTGAAACCCCTGCTCCACATTAATGATTTCCGCACAGTCCTCCAAGCCACTATATTATCCAAACTTGATTATTGCAATGCCATCCTCCTAGGCCTCCCTAAATATGCCCTCCGGCCCCTTCAGATGCTCCAAAACCCAGCAGCACGTATCCTCACCAATGCCCACTGAGGCGACCACATCACCCTTGTCCTCAAACACCTACACTGGCTGCCAATCAACTCCTGGATCATTTACAAATCGCTAACCATCATCCACAAAGCTATCTACAACCAAGGCCCTTGTTCAAAGAACACCTCCAACTCCATACCCACCAGAGCTCAACACCTTGCCACGCTGCACACTCCCTCACCTAAACTGTCCAAACTTAAATCCACCAAAGAACGTGCCCTCTCCATCGCCGGACTCACCCTCTGGAACAAGATGCCCCCTAGTCTTCGCCAAGAACCATGCCCAAAGAGATTCAAACAGAACCTAAAGACCTGGCTCTTTAAACAGGCTTACACCTGAACCCCCCGCTATGTACCCCCATCTGCACCCCCCTCCCCCCCTGTAAACATGGCAGGCATAAATATGACTCGTATATATGCCTTGTAATCCCTGCTGTAAATTCCTTCCTCATTCACAGTTAATCTATTCTATACTGTATAAATGCCTCGTAATTCCCCCTGTAAATTCCTTCCTCATTCACAGTTAATCTACTCTGTATGCAGTATCCAGTTGTTACACATTGTTATCTGTTCTCTGTAAAGCTCCTTGCTGTATTAATTTAACTGTAAACCTAGATGATGTTCCCAACGTATCCCGGTATACAAAAACACTTAAATAAATAAATAAAAACAATTCTTAAAACATATTTATCTTTGAGTTAGGAATTTTATGCCAGAAGAATGTTCCTTGGCTTTTATATTCAAACATTACAAATCTAAGTTATTGGGGAGTTTAGGTGGAGGTAACCATGGACATAGTGTTGGAGACAGCAGGAGCACTGAATCTAAGGCAGAAATACACAATTTCTGAATTTAGGGTTGTCATTTGTCCAGGCTTTCTCCAGATTGCATGGAATTTATGGGTTGTGTTTAGGAAGCAGAGAGATTGCTAGAATGCTCAGAGAATTACAGTCACACTAGATATTAGCCATCAGTTGGACAGCAAGCATGTTCTATCATCAACCTACATAACCTGAGGCTGCCTCAGCATGGTCGCTGACAGAGCTACTGCAAGAGCCCATCTTCCTATTGGCTGATACGTACATGCTGCCACCCAACAGGGAAGGGCAAGACTGGATCCCTTAACTCTCAAACTTGAGACACCTTCCACAGTCATCCTCTTATGCAGCAATATCCCCCAAAATTCTGCTGACAGTTTGCTACTGTGTGCTCCAGGAGTGCGCAGGCCCCAGGCTGTGAAACCCACACTGCAGCTACCAGCTACTATCACGTGTGACTCAGAGCTAACATTATCCGGTCTTCAGTCTCTCCTCATCCCTTGAAGAGCCTGTACTGCATACATTGCCTTACATCCCCTCCCCCCGCCACCCCATTCACTGCTATATACTCTGACCGCTCCTGGCTTTCTTGCCATGCTGTGTAGAATTGAGGGACTAGAGCACAAGAAAAGATTGGATCAATGGATTGATACACATGGGGCGGATTTTAAAAGGGATATGCGTGTAACCCTTTAAAACCCCTCCTGCGCGTGCCGAGCCTATTTTGCATAGGCCAGGCGACACACGCAAGCCCCGGGACGAGTGTATGTCACGGAGCGGCCTTGGAGAGAATGGAGGAAGGCTGCGTGGCTCAGCGTGCACAAAGAGCACAAGTGTGCACCCCAAGCGCGCGCCGACCCCCGGATTTTATAACATGCGCGCGCAGCTGGGCGTAGATTTGTGCATGCCAGGTTGCACGCACAAATCTACGCCCGCGCCTAAATCTTAAAATCCGGCCCATTATGTGTGGTATGCTCCACCCCTGCTGTTGTGCGTTACAGCCAGGCTGGCCTCCTCTTCTGATAGATCTTCAGACAGAACAGAAGCTGACACATGTGTGCCATCTCCTCGCCATGCTTGTTACATGGAGCAAATGAATGAAAGTTGGAGCAGAAACCATAATTCAGCCCAGAAGTTGGGAGTACTTGACAACAGTTCCCTTGCAAACAGGGTAGAGGATGAATAAATGTCAGATGCTTGGGCCACTAATGACACCTTTGATTGCCACCTCCTCCTCCAACTGTCCCACACAAGCTACTGATGCCACTTCCTCCCATTGACCAACATGGACCACTGATGATATCTCCTCCACTGGCCTGTACAGTCTGCCACCAGTGCTAGTGTTCAAAGAGCCACATGTTTAGTTTCATGGACCCATACTCGGCTCGTGAGATCCTGCGTCAGTATCCCTAATATAAAATAAAATGATGGCATTTTCCCCACTAAACCTGGTATCAAATATAAAATCCAAGGTATGAATTATGTAGAAAAAGCAAGCCAAAAACATTTTCACTAGAAAATGATAATTCTTACTATTCTGGAAAACATAAATGTATAATTTATTTAGCGAATGGGATCTAGGCCTGAATCCCCAGGGCTGGAAGACTGCTAGGAGTTCATAGCAGTCACACACAAAAGTGCAATGTATAACACAAAATGAGAGACTTAAGGAACCCAAACTGTACTTCTTGGAGGAAAGAAGCAGGGAAGGGGACAGGAAACATTAAAATTATCTAGCAGGCTTCAATCAAGTACAAGAAGGCTGAATATTCCTCAAAACAACAACAATGCCCCCCATCCCCTCATAAAATATAGAGACAGTTCTCCTCAGAAGTATACTCCAGAGGGGGAATCAATTACCACACAGCTCACAATGCTGGATGGGGCTACATATGTCACTGAATCAAAATGTAGACAAAATAGGCAACAGAGACGGTGGAAGGAGCATAACCAATGGGATACCCTGATACCAGGGTACAAATTACATTGAAATGATAGGTCAGGTCAAATTGGTGGAGAGGTGGCACGATATGTTAAAAATAGCATACAGTCATGTTGCACAAGTGGATCCTTAGCCCGAGGTGGAGTTGACGCTACCCGTGGGGAGTTGCTCACAGGTCTCCAGCCTTGCTCTCAGGATTGGAGGGATTACACCTTTCCAAAGCACAGGGTGCTCTCCAGAATAAGAAATTTATCAAAACTGGACCAAAATCTACAAAACCCTTAACTTTCTACAAAAGGGAAGCAAACCCTCTCAGACAGGGAGTGTATTGAGAAGGGATCTCCTCTGAACACAAGAAAAACACCAAGCTGGGTTAATGGGCCCAACTCAGCAGGGAGAAAAGAAAAGAAAAAAAACTAACTCCTCAAAATCCAATTCAAAACTGAAACCCCACACTCCATCTACCTCTAATTCTGCCTTATGCTCCAGGAATATCCAATCACAGGCAGCTCAGTGGAGAGACTGAAAGAGAATGGAAAATCCCAAGCTGTTACTAGTCCAGATGGTAAGGGGCCTAGGTCCATCTGGTGACAAACCAAAGGGTTGGTCCAAACCCATAAAAAGCTTGATGCTAGAAAACCAGACACAGTGTTGAAGGAGAAAATGACAAAAACAGCATTACTAATAGAAGAGTCAGTACTAAGTGACTATTCTGTACTATGCATGGAGAGAGAAGATCATTGAGTCCCAAGATATAAATCAAAGACTAAGGAAATGTGGCCTAAAGATTCAAAAACAGTCTTAATTGTTTGGGCACCACTAACTTAATAAAAAAAGGACTTCCAAACTCCCCTCAATATATATATAAAAACTTCAAAAAGAAGCTGTTTGTCACAATGCAAGTATTAAGATGAGCACTAGCTGTAAATTTGAGAGACTGATATTATTCCCAACATACCGTATTCCTGGCTTAAAAACGAGATTCATTCTATTTGCAAGTTTATATAAATTCTGTACCTTCAATTCTGTAAATATATACTTTGTATCCATGGAAATTCTCTTCCCCCCCCCCCCCTCAATACAATGCACACACAGCACCTCTTACAATGGGGGGGAGGGGGGGGTAGAGCACGATATTTTCCCCTTCACTTAGGCACCTTCGTTTTCAATTATTATTTTATTTTTCCTGGGAATTTCTCAGCATTTTTATAAGAAATTAAAATGGAAGAAAGTAGAAAAAAATGAATCTTTTTCCAACTGATTTTCTCCCATTTTTGTTTGCTATACTTTACTAAGCACTGAGAAATTCCTAGGAAAAATAAAATAAAAACTGGAAACCAAGGTCCTTGATCTACACTTCACCATACAAAAACATTCTGGTGTCACCTAAGTAACATTAACACAAATTCCTTGCACTATAAGACATATTGTGAAACACAAAATCCTGTTTAAAAAAAAAAAAAGACACAGTGCACATGTAACCCCTGCGATGGTTGAACCCGGATAGTAATTCCAGAGGCCATATCTCAAATTTATATTTTAGGTGAAACCCTTTTATCATGCAACAAGATGCATTTCCAGGGTTTCTTGCGCAGAGGGAAAGATTTCCTTCAAGGCCCTTCATATTGCATTCCCTTAATTCCCAATTTAAAGTCTTTGCACACAGCTTTGATGACAGCCGCACAGATGAGCATTAAAGTCAACAAATAAACACACTGAAGGCTTTTGTGGTTTACAATACTCTTTACTGCAGGTTCTAATTGATGAAATAAATTACAGCTGCTTAATTCCATTTTAGATGGTACAAGTGCTTTCAAATAAATTTGTGACTTCTCATAGTCTTGTTTAAAACTTAAGATGGTAGAGCCCATTGATTTAGTTCTTTAAATTATTGAATTCTTCCCTCCCATTGAATAAAGGGCAAGTTCCCTCCCAATGATGGTGAAGTATCAAGAGTTGAAATTTATATGGTATACAGTCATTTATCTCCTAACTCCTTCTTGTAGTTTTTACCTCTGAACTCCTTGGTTTCCTCACAATACCTAAATGGCGCAAGTCCTTCTCCTCCTTTCTTTTCAGTATCAGGGTGATACAACGCACTCCTCCAAATCTCCAGTAGATGTAATGGGCTTTGGATGAAGTCCAAACTCTTCTTTTCTCTCCGCCTTCTCCCTCTTCCACTCTGGGTGGCTGAAAGTCATCCCCTCCTTGGATCTTTATGATCTCAGGCTCCTCTTGCTTAACTGAGTTTCGGGTTAATGGGTACTCCAATTTAAATACATTAATTGAAGATTAAAGGTTGGACTGGGAGAATGGAAAGAAATTTCCAGCCAAGCAAAAGGCTCCATGAAAGAAGAAAATCACCACCCCACACACACAGAACAGCACAAGGCATGCTGACTCTGCAAAAGCAAACCAGGAAACCACAAGGTAAAATGGTGGTCAGGCTCTATAAGCCAGGGGGACACATCCATTACTAGCTTCCACATGGGAGAGCTGTAAACCCACAAGGTTACTGTTATGTCTCTCCCCACACTAATGGTATTTCCTGACCATCCTCTAGTAAGGAGCTGACAGGATCCCTACATATATGTAGTACACCTGCCATAACACAGCGGCAGTACCTCACAGGGCTCCAACAGCAACAAATTTAGGTATGAAAAGGCAGCATTGCAAACATTACACCAGGACTTAGAACACTAATACACCTTCTGTTGGAAAAACACAATGAACAAGACTGCTACTGATCCCCACACACTAGCAGAATACCTCAGCTTGGTCACAATTGCAGAACACAGATATACTTTCTCCAGACCCAGAATAGGTTACCACAAGTTACAAATGAGCAGACAAAAACTGAAATGAAAATCCTAAGAAGCCAGATTCTATATGTATTGTAATACAAAACTGGAAAATTGACTTACTCTCTTTCCAGTGTGCACAGCAGCTTACCTTCTGTCCCAGCTGTTAGTCTCTATTTCTCCCCTCCCATCCCCACCAGAAGACTAGGGATGAAGAGAAAACCAAGGGAGAGAGGGAGAGAGATCCTGTAGTGGGAAGGGCAGAGAAGGGTAGAGGGAGAGCAGATGGGAGAAGAGGGAGAATCTGTGACAGGAGAAGAGGAAGAGAAAGTGGTGTTTCTCTAGTCCTGCTTCCTTTCACATTACAACCTTCTCTCTAGCCTTTCTTTCTCTCTCACACCCCAAATCCTTCATGCTCTCTCTCACACACAATCTCCCACCAGCTTGCAAGCCTGCCTTCATTAGTCATTCCTCCCAAACAACTAATCTTACCCCCCAGTCTGTCTCCAACTCTTCCTCCCCATCATCCAGCCAGCCTGCAAGTTAATTACTTACAGGCCGATACAGTAAAGTACGCTCCGGAGCGCACTGTTAGCCCGCATTTGGCCGCGCTTTTTCAATGCGCTATTTTTACCCCTTATAACAGTAAGGGGTAATAGCACATCGAAAATGCGCTGCCAACCCCCCCCCCCCCCCCCCCCCCGAAACTAATAGCGCCCGCAACATGCAAATGCATGTTGATGGGCCTATTAGTTATTCCTGCGCGATACAGAAAGTAAAATGTGCAGCTAAGCCGCACATTTTACTCTCAGAAATTAACGCCTGCCTTTCAGCCAGCACTGGGGAAGTGTACAGAAAAGCCTGCTTTTCTGTACACCCTCCAAATTAATATCATAGCGTTATTAAGTCGGAGGCCCCAAAATTAAAAAAAAAATTTAAAATTAAAAAAAAAAAATTTAAAAATCTGCCCACAGGTCAGAAGACGGATGCTCAACTTAGCCGGCGTCCGTTTTCCGATCCTGTGGCTGTCAGTGGGTTCGAGAACCGACAGCGGTAAAATTGAGCGTTGGCTGTCAAACCCGCTGACAGCCTCCTTTAACCGTGAGCCCTAATTTACATACCTGGGCTTCCTGTATCGCGCGCCCAGAAGAGTGGCCTGTGCGCACTTCGGGAGAGTGGGTGCTCGCCGGCTCTCCCGCGTGTTTTTCTGTATCAGCCTTCTCCCAAGCCCTGCTTACTAGCAACTCTCAGCTAGTTAGCCAGCCTCCAGCAATGACCCCCTTCCACAGCCAGCCAGCCAATCAGGCAGTCTCAATTACCCCCAGCCAGCTTCTAGCCTCGACCCCCCTCCCACAGCCAGCCAGCCTTGACCCCTCCCAACCAGCTTTGACCTCCCCTCCTTCCCTTAGCCTCCTTCACTCTCAGATACTTACCCAGCCAGTGATTAGCCTCCACCCTAGACAAGCCCCCAAGCAGTCTACAGCCTCAGATTCCCTCCCCTGCCTAGCCAATCTTCAGCCTCGAGCCCCCCCCCCCCCCAGCCAACCTACAACCTCAGACCTGAGCCAGTCTCCAGCCTTATACTCCTCCTCCCCAGGCAGCCTTGGATCTCGTCCAGTCAGCCTGCAGTCTCTGTCCCAGCCAATCTCCAACCTCAGTCCCCCAGCCAGCCTCCAGTCTTGGACACCCCTCCCAGGCAGTCTCCAGCCCAGACTCTTCCCCTCAGCCAGCCTTGGACTCCTGCCAGCTTCCAACATCACCCCCCCCCCCCTCCCTCTAGCCTTGGAATCCCCCACGTGAACAGCCTCAGACCCCTCCCTTCCTCCCCAGCTAGTCTCCAGTCTTTAACCTTGGTCCCCCCTCCTTAGCATTTTTCAGCTTCAGACCCCCCTCCCTCTTCCCAGCCAGTCTCAAGCCTCAGACCCTTCCATGTCCAAGCATTTCTCAAGCCTCTTACCCCTCTGTCCCCAGCCAGTCTCTAGTTAATATCCTTGGACCCTTCACCCCTTTTCCAGCCAGTCTCCAGCCACAGAACCCTTTCTATCCTAGCCCACCTCACTCCCAGCCAGCCTACACTCCTTAGCATGCAGGCCCTACTCTCCTGGGAGTGTTGATGCCGCCCGACACTGCCCAGCTGCCTGCCTTCTCGTGCAGGTTTCGAGAGACATGAAGGATCAATGCGAGAATACAGGCCCCCACACACAGCTAAGCTTGTATTCTCGTGATGCCAGCAGGAGGATGCAGAACCAGGTGGTGCCAGTTTGGTACCAGTACTTCCAGGAATGCCAAGGCAAAAAGCTGGTGTGGTCAGGATCTAGGCAGGGCACCCCATTTTGATGCCTATGCGGTCAATGTAAATGTAATCTTCCTAAATGCACCTTTTTAAATAATGGGGTCAATACCACATATTTAAATAAATCACATTCATTGCTGGGCTAAAAATTGAGATCGCAATTTTTTTTTTTTTTTTTTTTAACACATTCATGTTTATTAATCAATTTGTCCTTATCACCCACCGGATCATTCAATGAATGCTCCCAGTGAGGAACAGCAGATAAAAGCATCCCAAAATGGAGCATTAAAACCATGTTACAGTACTTTCTATATCAGTGTTAAGTAATGCATGCGTTAAATCCATTCTAGCATGTGTCAGCATTAACACCTTTTCAGAACTTAGGCCCCTAAATGCTAATTTTGAAAAATTTCCACACACACAACTTTGGAATTTACACACACAGCTTTCACTGAGAAACACAGGTTGTAAATTGCTTACTTGCTTTACTTACTGTACCATCTAATATCTTATAAACTTGACATATTTCTGGGTGGAAATGGGAAAGCTCCATGAATGTGTTTATGTGTTTGTGAAGCTGTCATGCTACAGCTACTGATAAAGAAGGATACTAAATACAGACAAGAAGAATGGAACATTATTAGACAGAATGTTGGTTCATATATTTGCAGACAAATCTTTGATTTGGCATTGCCATAAAGATGAGCATATGAAGTGCTTTGCTTCTCTTCCAAATTACTGCATTTCAAATGCCTGCTTACAGCACACACAAATGAAACACAAATCATTCTGTCCCGTACAGAGGCAACAAAACATAGGATTGTTGTTCATTGGTCTTTTAGGAACTCAGAAGTACATGAGAATAACAAGGCCTGTGGTGTGCTGAGATGCCTTTTCCTCATTGAGGCAGCAGTAATTGGTCTGCCTTGCAGAAACACAATGAACGTTGCCTCCTGTCGTTTGACTTGCATTACCCTTTCGAGAAACCACATGGCAAAAAAAAAAAAAAGTTGAACCATTTAGCTATATAAAGCTCATTTACTAACCTGCTCTGTTCCCAAACTGCCACTGCTTTCAACAAAAAATAAATAAAAGATAATGTTCAGTGGAATTAATGGATCCTTTTGGCCTAAGGAAAGCATGATATGAACCACTGCTTTAGGTTCTTAACCCTTGATCATTGGGGACAACAGGTAAATGCATAGCAGTAGAGACATAAAAACCCATTCAGACTGAATGCACTTTCGCAGGCATCCCCAATGTATCAATAACATAGATTGGTTGCAAGACCACACAAGACCAATATCTTCAATTTTCAATCATTACATCTAAAATCTGAATTCATATCATCGTTGCTCCTTTTATGTTTCTTTCTACTAATGTACAAATAATACTAATGGGGTAGAACTTGTTTAATACTGGACAGGAAAAAAGATCAGAGTACAAGAAACATGCACAGCCAAGCAGCAACAGGCAAGGTTAGGCACATGATGGAAAGCACTAATAAAGAAAGTGTGGGGGAAATGGGGCAGAAGTAGGGAACACAAACGGACAACAAACAGGAGATCAGTGCTGGATCCTCATTCTTAAAAGGGCATCTAAATGCTAGAAAATGGAGAAATTACTTACCTGATAATTTTGTTTTCCTTAGTATAGACAGATGGATTCAGGACCAATGGGTATAGTGTGCTCCTGATAGCAGTTGGAGACAGAGTCATATTTCAATCTGATGTCAGCACCAGTACATATACCCGTGCAGGAAGCTCTACTCTTCAGTATTCTCCTCACAAAGCAATTGTGGATATATGTATGTCTGGATAATTTGATTAACTTGGTTAACTTTGTTTAACTTGAGAAACGTGATCAACCTGAATTGGTTGACATGGACTATAGCTGAAGACCGCCAGTGCCCTCAACCGAAAAATGCCGACACCCAGTAAACATGGGTATCCTAGCTGAAGGGAAGCGTGGCTTACCCGTGATTGTCCTGCTCTCTGGAATTGACACCAGAGATTTTCGAGCATAGCGGCAGCCGTGGCCAGGATACTGAATCCTTCTGTCTACACTAAGGAAAACGAAATTATCAGGTAAGTAATTTCTCCATTTCCTAGCATGTAGCAGATGGATTCAGGACCAATGGGATGTACAAAAGCTACTCCCGAACCAGGTGGGAGGCTGCCCATGGCCCACTTAGTACTGCCCTTGCGAATGCTGTGTCCTCCCAAGCTTGAACATCCAGGCGGTAGAACCTGGTGAAGGTGTGAATGGAGGACCATGTCGCCGCCCGACAGATCTTGGTGGGTGATAGCATCTTTGTTTCCGCCAGGACACTGCCTGGGCTCTAGTGGAATGGGCCCTGACTTGTAGAGGTGGAGGCTTGCCTGCCTCTACGTAGGCCGCCTTGATTACTTCTTTGATCCAGCGGGCTATGGTTGCCTGCGAGGCCACTTCCCCTTGTTTTTTCCCGCTGTGAAGAAGGACGAATAGGTGGTCCGTCTTTCGTACGGGTTCCGACCTTTCTAGGTATCGGACTAGGAGTCTGCCAACGTTAAGGTGGCGAAGACGGTGAGATTCTTCCGAGTCTTATGCTCATCTGGAGATGGCAGCGAGATGGTTTGGTTTAGATGGAAGTGAGAAACCACTTTTGGGAGGAAGGAGGGGACCGTGCGTTGCTGTATGGATCCCGGTGTGAACCTGAGGAACGGTTCTCGGCAGGATAGTGTTTGAAGTTCAGAGATGCGACGGGCCGAACATATTGCCACTAGGAATGCAGTTTTCAAGGTTAGGAGTCGTAGAGGCAGACCTCAGATAGGTCTGAAGGAGGTTCCCGCTAGGAAGTCTAGTACTAGATTGAGGTTCCATAGGAGTATCAGCCATTTTAGGGGTGGTCGAATCTGCTTGACCCCTCTCAGGAAGTGGGAGACGTCCAGATGGGATGCCAGCCACTTTGGACCCGAAGCAGGCCAGAGCAGCCACCTGAACCTTGATGGAGTTGAGGGACAACCCCTTCTATAATCCGTCCTGCAGAAATTCCAGGATCGTGGGAATTTTGACTGTTCGCGGAAGGATGTCGTGGTCTTCGCACCAAGCTTCGAATATTCTCCATAATCGTATGTAGGTCAGTGGTGTGGAGAACGTGTGTGCTCGGAGCAAGGTGTTGACCACCGTCCTCGAGTATCTGCTTTTCTTCAGGCGTGTCCTCTCAATGGCCTGACCGTAAGAGAGAATCGAGTTGGGTCTTCGTGGAGGATCAGGCCTTGCTGGAACAGATCTCTGTGTGGAGGTAGAGGGAGAGGGCTCCCCATCACGAGTCTTCACATGTCTGCATACCACAGCCTTCTTGGCCAGTCCAGGGCCACTACAAGTACTAGCCCCCCTGTGGTGCTCTATCTTGCAGATGATCCCGCCCAGTAGTGGCCATGGGGGAAGGCGTATAGCAGGTCTTCCTGTGGCCAGGTCTGGACGAGGGCATTGATCCCTTGGGATTGTGGTTCTCGTCAGCGACGGAAGAAGTTGGGAACTTGGGCGTTGGACTGGGTTGCTAGGAGATCCATGGCTGGGGTTCCCCAGCGGTTTACTATCAACTGGAAGGCTGTGGTCGACAGCTTCCATTCCCCTGGGTCTAGACTTTCTCTGCTGAGGTAGTCCGCAGTGACGTTGTCTTTTCCCGTTATGTGGGCGGCTGAGATCCCTTGTAGGTTTGCTTCCGCCCACGCCATTAGAGGATCTATTTCCAGGGACACCTGCTGGCTTCTGGTTCCTCCCTGGCAGTTGATGTAGGCAATTGTCGTGGCGTTGTCTGTCATGACTCTGACAGATTTGCCCCAAAGTCTGTGACTGAACCGTATGCAGGCTAGTCTGACCACCCGGGCTTCCAGTCGGTTGATGTTCCATCCCCACTCTTCCTTGTCCCATTGCCCCTGGGCCGTCAGTTCCTGGCAGTGGGCTCCCCATCCTCGTAGGCTCGCATCTGTAGTGAGCAAGATCCAGGCTGGTGGGGATAGCCTTACTCCCTTGCTCAGATGGTCTTCTTGTAGCCACCATTGAAGCTGGTTCTGCACCTCCTCCGGGAGCTGCAGGCGAACAGAGTAGTCCTGGGACATCGGGTTCCACCGTGACAATAGGGAGCGCTGTAGCAGTCGCATGTGAGCTCTTGCCCATGGGACCACTTCCAGGGTTGATGTCATGAGGCCGAGGACTTGAGGTAGTCCCATACCTTGGGGCGAAGACTTGTTAGTAGGTTTTGCAATTGGTTCGTCAGTTTTCTTCTCCTCGTAGGGGGAAGAATGACCTTGTCTTGTCTGGTGTCAAACCGAACTCCCAGGTATTCTAGGGACTGGGAGGGCTGAAAGCAGCTCTTGTTTGTATTGACAACCCACCCGAGGTTCTCCAGCGCAGCCTTGACTCTGGTGGTCTTTCCTCTGGAGACTTTTCCCTGATCAGCGAATCATCCAGATATGGGTGTACAAGGATTCCCTCTTTCCTCAGTGTCGCTGCTACTACCACCATAATTTTGGTGAACGTCCGAGGGGCTGTGGCGAGCCCGAAGGGTAGCGCTTGGAACTGGTGGTCCAGGATCACGAAGCGCAGGAAGCGCTGATGCTCATGATGGACCGGGATGTGCAGGTATGCTTCTGACATGTCCAAGGATGTAAGGAATTCTCCCGGTTGTATCGCCCTTATGTCCGAGCGCAGGGTTTCCATGTGGAAGTGTGGTATCCTCAGGTAGTGGTTGACCGACTTGAGGTCCAGGATGGGCCGGAACGTTCCCTCTTTCTTGGGAACGATGAAATACATGGAATAGTGCCCAGTATTTTGTTGTTGCATGGGCACCGGCGTTATGGCCTTTAGGGCGAGTAATTTGGCCAGTGTGTTTTCCACTGCCGTCCTCTTGGAGGGTGTGTGGCAAGGAGATTTCACAAACTTGTCCAGAGGGATGCTGTGGAAGTCCAAATAGTATCCCGCTTGAATGATGGTTAGGACCCACTTGTCTGCTGTTATCTCGACCCATCTTTGGTAGAATATGGCAAGCCTGCCCCCTATGGCTTCTTCCTGTGGATAGGTCAGCTGATTCTCATTGTGGGGTGCAGCTGGAGCCTGTGCCAGAGCCAGCTCCCCTCTTGTTCTGTTTGTTCCGAAAGGACTGGCCCCTGCCTGCGGGGCAAAGGGCTTGATATGTACTCTTGTAGGGTCTTAAATGCTGTGATCCTCTACCCCATGGTAATTGGGGAGAGGGGCGTTGGCTTCTTTTTTTCTTGTCCTCCGGTAACCGAGGTACTGGGGATTCGCCCCATTTGTCGGCTAACTTCTCAAGTTCGCTTCCGAATAGGAGGGCTCCTTTAAAGCGCATTCTCGGGAGTTTCGTCTTGGAGGTCATGTCGGCTGACCAATTTCAGAGCCAGAGTTGCCTTTTGGCTACCACTACGGATGAGATGCCCCTGACTGAGGTGCATATCAGGTCAAAGGTCGCATCCATGAGGAAGGATACCGCTGGTTCTAGTGCTTCGCCAGGCGTGGCGGCATTCCTGGTCTTGGATAAACAGGTGCGTGTTACCACGGCACAGCAGGCAGCAATCTGTAGTGACATAGCTGATATGTCGAATGATTGTTTAAAGATGGATTCCAGACATCTGTCCTGGGCATCCTTGAGTGCCGCTCCTCCCTCAACCAGGATGGTAGTGCGCTTTGTGACCGCGCAAACCATGGCGTCCACTTTGGGGAACGCTAGTAGTTCTTTGGCTGAGGGTTCCAGTGGATATAGGGCCTCCAGGGCCCACCCCCCTTTGAAACTGGCCTCCGGGCCTCCTATTCCAAGTTGATCAGCTGTTGTATGGCTTGCAGCAAGGGGAAATGGCGGGAGGCCTGACAGAGCCCTTCTAGGAGAGGGTTTGTCTTTGGTTCCTCTGTGGCACTTGTGCCTGGAATGGCGAGCTCCTTCAAGCTGAGATCCACAAGATCTGGTATCTCTTCTTTGGAGAAGAAACACCTCATGGTTCGGTAAGGTTCCGTTCCTGGAGGTATTTCCCCTTCCTCCAGGGGGTCTTGATCCTCATCCGAGGTGCCCGTGTCCCCTATGGTGAGGCTTTTGGCCAGGGGGAACATGTTACTGGAAGGCCTGGAGGGTCCTGGGAGGCAAGGGTCCTCTGGTGGTGGAAGTGTCTGTGCCAACAGTGGCGGTTGCATGTGGACAAAGGTGTGTAGACCCTTAAAGAATTCTACCCAGGAGAAGGATCCTGGGTCTAGATTAAAGCCCGCTGCATTCCCCAGGGACCCCATTTGGGGGAGGATCGTGCTGGGGATAGAGAAATCCGGGGTACTATCGGTGGATCCAGATTCCTGTACTGGCTGGGGAGGGCCTTTTCTGGGTTCTCCCAGGGCCTCTTCGCACTGTAGACAAGAGCTGAGATCACCTCGTGCTGTGCCGCTCTTATGTGGCAGGCTGGGCAGGGGGGCTTGTGCCCTGGTTTTCTTGGCCGGTGGTGCCATGGTTTTGTGCTCGAAGGGCGTTGAAACCCGGTCTGTGCGTTTAATGTGAGCACCGGGAGGCTTAGCTATGCGCTCCCAGTGTGCCCAAGATGTGCGTGTAAACCGGGATGCGTGCTCACTGAGATGTGTGCACCGCTGTGCGCACAATTTGTGCGCCTGCTCAACCCTGTGCGCACGGTTCAGTTAGGCTGACAGAGCGGCGAAATGGTGTCGGCGACCACGCGAGCAAGATGGCGACCACCTCAGAGGGTCTCCACATGGGAGGACTCTCGTATCCGATTGGGGTCTAGCCCAGCCTGGGTTGCTCAACCTGATGGTACAGACGCCAGAAGGAAGTACCTTCACCGCTGCGCTCGGTATTGCACCCGCTGCCTCTCAGCCACTCCCATTGCCGGGGGCTAAGTCTACGCCGGGAACCGGCTGCCGGACCGAGGCCTACCTCTGAGGGATCTCGGAAATCACCTCAGGAAATCTCAACTGGGGGAGGGACCCTTAGGTATCACCGCAGGAGAGCAGGGCTTGTCTGGAGAGGTAAGATTTCTTCTTTGTTTGGAATTTTTCTCTCTTCTTTGGTTTGAATACTCTAATGCTGATCAAACGTGTATAAAGTCCCGAACTGCTATAGAGAAGGAAAATACTGAAGAACAGGGCTTCCTGCATGGGTATATGTACTGGTGCTGACGTCAGATTGAAATCTGACTCAGTCTCCAACTGCTATCAGGAGCACACTATACCCATTGGTCCTGAATCCATCTGCTACACGCTAGGAAATATATTTTTAAAATGGTCACTAAGCTAATAAAGGGAATACAAGCTGGTTACACAGGCTGGCTTCCTTAGGGTAAAAAGACACTTTAATTGCACTATACAAATATATTAATGGACCCCATGTGAAGATTATGCCAGGAATAAAGCAAAGTTGCTTAACTTTGTTAACTTATGTTAACTTTGTTAACTTATGTTCTTATGTTCTTAACTGTAACTGTTCTTATGTTAACTTTGTTAACTTATGTTCTTATGTTCTTAACTGTAACAGAAAAATCAGCCATAATAAGTGAGTAACATCATCTGATGGTACCAACAAGGATCAGCTCTCAGAGCTCAGAAATGTTTCTGAGCAGCATATGGAGTTCCTGTGCATGGCCACTGCCTTGTGAACCCCTTAGTCTCTCCTAGAACTCAAGTATAGTGGCTAACTCTCCAGGAAGGCATGGCTCTCTGCTTCAACAGCAGGGGAGAAAGTCTGATGCTTCACTTTCAATGCATGTCCAGCATAACTCTCTACTTCAATGGCAAGGGGAATGGAGAAAAGAGGATCTATACAGACAACAACCAAAAAGGACTGAATTACATAGTCTGGGAAAACAAATAAGCATGGGTGTAGCTTGCTTATTGCGGCGGTTACTACCCCTAACTAATTAAGCTAAATATTTCACATAGATGTAGTTCCAACACTGCTCTCTGCATTAATGATGGGGGTGGAAGGGAAATAGAACCAAAAGGTTACTAAGAGCCAAGAGTAACAGATAAGCATGAGAAAAAAAAATGTGCAAAGCTTGCTGGGCAGACTGGATGGGCCATTGGGTCTTCTTCTGCCATCATTTCTATGTAAATCATATATGGCTGATTTACCCTGCTGTCAATGAAGAACCTCCATTACAGATAAGCAACTTTGCTTTCTCTGTCAACAAGCAGAATGAAATCAGCCATGAGTCTCGAGCTAAGGGTTGACTTATGGAAGTAATTAGCTTAAAATCAACCTAGCCCCGCACGGTGGAGAGTGGATGAACGCGCTGCGTAGAACTGCTTGTCCAAAGGTACTGCCTCCTTCGGATATGCTGCCTAGACAGCAATGAGATATGAAGGTGTAAATGAATGACTAAGAAGCAGCTCTGCAGATGTCTTTGATAAAGGCAGCGATCAGATGAGCAACTAAAGTAGCCATGGCTCAAACTTACTGAATCTTGATAGAGTCTATAAATTGTAATCCAGCTAAATTGTAGCAATGTGTAATTCAGTCTGCTAGCCAATTGGAAAGAGTTTGGCCACTTCTCTTCCCAGTCTGGTTGGATCAACTTATGGTCCCACTCATGCAGAACAGTGTGCCTGATCTGCATGAGTGGGACCATAAGTTGTAAGTTGAAGTTCTTTGGGGCAGGAACCCTTACTAGTTCTTCTCTGATGCCCCTTCTCCAGGGTGTGAATCCTTTGGTCGGGGGAGAAAGGTATCCTTTCAGGGCTCAATGCTGGGGTGACTGACATCTTTCTATAAATCCCTGGGAGAGGGGAAATCTCTGTTCACTGCATGCTGAGGGCAAAATACACACGCTGGAGCCACTGGATTAGTGTCCAAACTTAAAGTCTTTACTGTAAACCCTGACTGAATAATGGCACAATGAAAAAAATGTGCTGCAAATAATATTCTTAACAATTTTTAATAATACAGTCACCACAGAGGTACGTTTTTGTATCAGTATATATTATTTGCCGCACATTTTTTTCGTTGTATATTTTCTATATGTGTGCTGTTCACTCCGCCCCTTTTGTGTGCTTTCGCACAATAAGCAAACTTCCAGCAACACAGTCGTCTTGGCTCTTTTTACAATCCTTTGCCCTCTATCTGTGCAGGGGTCTTTTAAGTAGGCGAGGGATCCATTCACCCTCCTGGTTTAGGAAAATAGTGGCCCCAGTGAGCAGGGTCACACTTAGATGGTTGGGAAAACCCCTTCCAAGATGGCCAAAAAGCTTATCTCTGCACAAAACGCAAATCTTCTCTTTCCCCAGAGGTGTGACGACTCCAGGTGGGTGTCCTTCAAACTGTAAATACGTTCTTACCCACAGTTAGCAGTTCTTTTCCTTTTAACTCAATGAGGATCCCTATTAGGAGGGATCCTGGATGGAACTGCAGCTTCACAGGTCCTTGGATGGGTAGGAAGAGGGGCATAAGAAACATTTCCTCCCAGATCTTCAAAACAATTTCTTCTGGTCCCCATAAAGGAAATACCACTGAAGTTAACCCTTGCAATGGGATCACCACCTCACGGGAAGGTCTTCTCTCTATTCCTGGAAGTCCCAAACACAGGGTTCCCCATTCCCTGAATCCAGGGAAGGTCCAGGTGTTCCGCAAGGTTCCTACTAAGTAAAAGTTTGAAAGTCAAAAATATTCCCAAGACAACCACTCTGCCCCTTGGGAGAAGAGTACAGCAGTGGAGTCCTTGACCCGTCCCGGAAGATCCTAGGCAGGATGGCGACCAGTTCCCCAGGGAGGCTAAAAATATAACTGATGCAAACATCTACAACCTTCCTCCTGAACAGCAGCTTAGACTGCCCCCAGGGCCCTTGGCGGAGCTCTGCTATAAAACCTCTCAGGAAGATTTTAAAAGCATTGCTCGTGCAAGAACAGCCTCATACACACGTACGTGGGCCACGTGCGAGCAACACAAATTTTAAGAAGCCTGGAAGTACATGCATATTATAGCTGTGTGCGCATCAAGAATAAGGAGGCGGGGCCAAGACTTACGCGCTTAACCCCAAAAAACGAGAGAGAGAGAATCTGACACTCTATATATCTTCTACTGTAAGAGGGGCACTTTTAATTCAGGATGGGTATTGCGAGGAGGTGGTGGTACATTGCTCTGCCTAGGGTGTAAGGGTCTGCAGACCCTTGTAACACCGCCCACCCCAAAACCCACCCTGTGTTGAAAGTGACTCTCTTACAGTGGGAGATATATAGAGAGTCAGATTGTCTCTTTAACAGAGACTTTTCTCTCTTTCCCTCTCTCCCTCTTCCCTCCCCCCCATAGTCACTTGTGCGAGCATGATATTAAAATATGCACATATGGGCTGCACTTAAATGTGTGGCAGGGATATTTTAAATGATGCATGTGTACTTGCACGCATGATATAAAATTACTGTATATACTCGTGTATAAATAGAGAAATTTGTGCCAGAAAAAAAAGGCACAAGAAAAGCTGGCTCGACTTATCCACACGTATTGTGCACAGCCTTCCACCCTCCCAACGCCCGGCCCCCAAAACTCACCAAAAGCCCCGGGTGGTCCAGTGGGGGGCCCGGGAGCGATCTCCCACTCCCGGGCTGTCGGCTGCCAGTAATCAAAATGGCGCCGATGGCCCTTTGACCTTACCATGTGACAGATGCTATCGGTGCCATTGTTCAGACCATCACATGGTAGGAGCAATGGCTCCCGGGCCGTTGGCTGCCAGTGCTACCGGTGGCAGGTACCAGCACCGGTAGCCCCTGTCAAATTGTAAGGGCAAAGGGCCATCGGCGCCATTTTGATTACTGGCAGCAGACGGCCCAGGAGCGGGAGATTGCTCCCAGGCTCCTCACTGGTTCACCAGGGACTTTTGGTCAGTTGGGGGGGGGGGCAGGAGGGGGGGCTTTGATGGGTTGGGGCAGATTGATACAGGGAAGGCAGCCATGGGGGGAGGGAGGGAGGGAAGAATTGATACAGCAGGGACATTTTCTTACGAGGCACTTTATTCTGCTTTTAAAAAATAAATAAAAGTGATTTTTTAAAGTTATCAGTTTGTTTCTTAGTGTGATTTCACCATTTCATAAGCCCCCTAGGTTTTACCCTCAATTTATCCACATGTGACAGATAAATCTTTATTTTGGGGCCCAAAAAACACCCTCGACTTATACATGAGATCGACTTATACACGAGTATATATGGTAAGCGTAACTTTGCTTGAGTGACAATATGCACTTTTATGGGTGCACGTGTGATCCTTTTAAAATTTACCTGACTGGAACGTCCATTCCAGCACCCTCAGGGGGATGAGCTGCACATGAATGGATCTTCCCCTAATTATTTCTTTCACTGACTGCATTAGTACTATTTCCTAGGGCTTGCTGGTATCCCGACAGGATGGTCGGGTCACACAAATAAATGACAAATTTAGCAGTAAGGATGAGTCTTCTTCAAGTGATACAGTAGAGCTCTTTTATGGTCCAAGGAGTGAAGAGCTTTTTTTCCTTTATGCACATGAGGTTTTTGAAAAAAAAAAAAAAAATTGGGCAGAAAAATTGCCTGGCTGATGTGAAATGCAGACACCACTTTCTATCTGCATCCTTTAGGTTCCAGAGTGCACAGACAGTCTTTCAGTTGAATGAATGGCAAAATCATGTGACATAAATTAATCTTGAATCTCTCCTGAAGCAGCAACTTGTTTAAGTTTTGCAGGTCCAGGAATGACCTTTAGGGATGTGCAGAGGGACAGCATAAGTTACATTCGGTATTCATATTCGTCGGGGGGGGGGGGGGCAGATACATTGCATTTGGCAAGGGGGGGGCCCCCGATCCGTTCATGCGTTCCATTCTTATTCGTTTCCCAGCTAAAATTTAATTTACAACCACCCACCCTCCTGACCCCCCCCAAGACTTGCCAAAACTCCCTGGTGGTCCAGCGGGGGTCCGGGAGCCATCTATTGCCATCTACAGCACCATCTGGTGCTTCTACCATGTGACAGGGGCCGACCAATGCACCGGTAGCCCCTGTGACATAATAAGGGCAAAGGCTATCGGCGCCATTTTGATTACTGGCAGCCGACGGCCCGAGTGCAGGAGATCGCTCCCGGACCCCCGCTGGACCACCAGTGACTTTTGGCAAGTCTTGTGGGGGTCAGAGGAGGAATATCCTAGTAGTTAGAGCAATGGGCTATGAACCAGGAGACCAGGGTTCATGTACCGCTGTAGCTCCTTGTGACCTTGGGCAAGTCACTTTACCCTCCATTGCCTCAGGTACAAAACTTAGATTGTAAGCCCTCTGGGGATAGGGAAATACCTACAGTACCTGAATGTAAACCGATGTGATATCTCAGATCGAATGTCGGTATAAATAAACAAATAAATAAATAAATAATTAGTGACACTATCTTTTTCACCTTCTCTCCAAACAGGTTCTCATCCATATATGGGACATCTGCCAATTGGTCATGAACATCTGCTCTCCTGGAGTCAAGCAAACTATCTGGCTCCAACAGACAAGGCTGATGTTTGTTTTGTTTTTATGAACACTGTATGTTTTTATGTGAGTTGCTAAGGACGTCAGATGATGAGGCATACAAATATTTTAAATAAATACATATTCTAGTCACAATGTCGAAGACCTCATAGGTAGACCTAATGAGCTGTTTTCTATATCCTTCCACATCTGTCAAAGATTGATGGAACTCTCCTTGCAAAGACTCTAATCCTGAATCTACCAGCAATTCTGCATGAACTCATGTACATACTGCATGATGGGCCACAACCCTTGCACTGACCATCGACCCTTGTAAGATCTTCTCCCCAAACAAACTGAGGATGGCCCTTCCCTCATGTGCTTCATTAACTTTCAAGCCTAGTTTAAGATCTTGGTCCTGGCCTTTAAGATTATGAGGGGAAACTGTCCTCCTCATATGAGAAATCAGCTGAATTGTAATTATTTGGCCAAGTCTTTCAATCATTACAACACCAGTTGCAGCTACTACTGGCTAATGCTTATCACCAAATTAGCCTTCAAAATAGAGCATTTTCAATGGCTGTGCCTAAACTGGAGTGAAATGGAGGACTGGCCTAGCGGTTAGGGCAGTGGGCTACAACCCAGGGTTCAAACAACACTGCTACCCCTTGTGACCTTGAGCAAGTCACTTTACCCTCTTTTGCCTCAGGTACAAACTTAGAGTAGAATTTTAAAAGCGCTGCTCATACTAAAAGGCCCATATATGCCAAGTATGTGGGCCATGCATGAGCAATGTGGATTTTAAAAGCCGCTAATTATGTACAAATATATGCGCGTGCGTGAGCTAATACAAAGGGGATGGAAAAGGGGTGGGGCATGGGAGTTCCAGGGCAGGAATAACATTTATGCATGTAAATCTGTATTTTAAAACCGGAAGCCATAGTGTATGACGGTTTGTTAGCCATGGATATTTACTGCTGCGCCTGATGAGGTGTAAGTCTGCAGAAATCATGTTTTAGGCCTATCATGACAGGGAAAGGGGTCTAGTTCAATTGGGGGAAGAGTAGGCTGAAGAGACAGAGGGGTCTGGATGACCTTGAGAGATTGGGCAAACTGGTGGACTAATTGGTAAAACTGGGAATATCCTTTATGCGAGCATGTTTTAAAATCCACTTACCTGTGCTCGTTAAAGCTGTCAAAGTCCTAAGGAAGATGCACGAAGTCCATTTGCTCGAGTATTGGCTTAAAATTAGGAGCACACTTAAACGTGGTAGGTGCACTTAAAATCATATGTGCGCAAGTGCACGCATGATTTAAAATTCCAGTATATGTCCACCTGCGCGCCCATACACATGTATATGGGTGCCTGTGTGCTTGTTTTAAAGTTATTGTATTAGACTGTAAGCCCTCTGGAGATAGGAAAAATACCTACAATACCTGAATGTAATCCATTTTGAAGTGCTGAAAAGCAGAATATAAATAAATTAAAATTTAATTAAACTGTAGAACGAATTATTGTTAGAGATTAGAGAAGAAAAAGATCTAATGCTATTTCAGAAGAGATTAAAGACATGGCTGATGATCACTGAAGTTTGTGGAGTAGTGATCTATAGGCTAATGGAGGTTAAGATCAAATGGTTGGAAGGCCTAGAAAGTAGAAAGATGGAGAGGAAAGGCTAAATGAGTTTAAAATTAATACTCTGGTTGGAAGGCTGAGAGGTGTGATGGATATTCTTTTTATTCTTATTTTATGTTTGTTTTAGCAGATTGATATTGTAGTTTTATATAAGTATGTACATTGCTTTGCGCGATTGGTTTTAAATGTGGAAAATGATTCATAAGTTTAAATACATAAATAAATACATATTCTACCACCACAGTGTGGTGAAGAAAGTGGACTATTCCAAATCCTGGACAGGGCTAGATCTAATACTTCAGATTAATTTTGCATGCCACCGGCAGACAAGTGGAGGGTCTGCACTTCCTCAACTGGAGTTCCCTTCAAAAGGACTGGCACTAAAGCAGATTCTATAGAGGGCTGAATGAACTATAACAGCCAAATATGTAGAATGGCTCCACTGTCCTCCTTTGTACCAAGGTCTCGAGGGCATTACACAATGTCACAACTAGCAGGACTAGCAGGTCACAATGTCACAACTACAGGACCAAAGTGTCCTGTCATAGCTAGCACAGCCCAAGATGTCATGGTCCAGGTCCAGCCAATGAAAGCAGATAGCATTGGTGTCCATAATGGACATACAGTACTTACATTAACAGGTCTTAAAACTGCTAATAGAGGTCTTCTTAGCTTTAGACTGTTCCACGTCTTCTAGGATGTGCATTTGTTTGAAACGAATGGCATATTCAAAACAAAACGACCCCATTTGTTTCATTTGTGGGGGCCAACAAAACAAATGGGGTACTTCCCATGAATGAAACATATCCTATTCATTTCATTTGTTTATCCATCATAGACTTTCATGAAGCCAAAAGATTCTAAGGGAGGTATTATGGAAGTTTCCATAGCAACCAGCCTTTGTGTGTGACCTCACAGCCTTAACAGGATGCATTAGCAAGGAGACCAATATGCCAACGTATCAGAGTAAAGCATTTTCCCATTATAACCTATCCTGATCTGTGGATCCAGTGATGCTGATCGTGAGTTCCGAGTATGTGCGAAAAGAGAATTCAGGTCTGTGCATTTCTTCTTGGGAAGGGCATGCTTCTGGCTGAGCTCTTACAGAATGTTCAACTGTGATTTGGCTTTTGTTAAATGATAGAAACATTTAAAATCCTTTTGGCTGCTGTTCCTCTGTACTGGTCTTGGTCTTACTGTCCACTTATCCACTGAGAAAGACTGGTGACAGGCTGCTAGGATTGGAAGTTTGGTATAGCTTTTCCTCTCCCTTTGGGGAGGATGAAGGGTGGGAGACATTGGGGTCCCATTACAGTGGAGCAGCTGTGCCACAGTACCATTACAGAATGTTTTTTTTCTCTAACTGGATCTGCAGAGTACAGCAAGAAAGCAGGCAATGATCACTTTGTTTGTGGATCCTGTGGCTTGAGTAATGTACACAGCAGAACAGATTCAGCTGTGCTATGTATTCATTACGAACAGGATGACACTGTATTGTCTCTGTGTATATCGTTCACATTTACACACAGAGTGATAAAGTCAGTGGTGGTGTACACTAACCTTACACACAGTGATTTGGATGATAGGGATTAAAAAATCCCTATCATTCAAATCCCCAGTAGACATTGAAGTGACAAATTAAATCAAATCATGTCAGGGAAAGGCAAAGCAAAAACTTCTAAAACACATGATATCTTCTACATATAAAGTAATGAGAAAGTGTCCCTTATTACAGTCCAGTAATGAGTAACCTAAACACATTCAACCAGTTCATACACACGCACACCTCCCTACAATAGTAACCATCAAACATCCATTAAAATCAAAAGTTACTTTATGGTGGTTTGATGCTCCTTATTCACTCTAATTAAACTACTGAATAAAACTCATAGAGTCCCATATTTCACTGGATAAACTCCAATATTTTATAGAATCAGTCCCAACAGATTCTGGATCCCATCTGTTTCACCTAAACAGGCTTCTTCTGGGGACACTATAAATGTGTTAATGCATTGTGGTACAATCCCTTCTTCACAGTGCTAAAAGACATCCGGCAGCGTACATTCTTATTCAACTTCATACAAGGATACCTATAATAATATATCTATATAACTTATCATTAATCAAGACTCTTAATCTACAGCTACCCTAGATGTGTGATAAATAAAATTTCTAAATATACCTTCCTACTGGTAAGAATGTCACTACAAAATGAACCTCCTTTCGGTTTGATATTTTAATGCTGCTCTGCCACGCGCCAGCCAGTGTGTCAACTATAATCATCTGCCTGAAAGAAAACATAACAAAAAAGTCTCCAGAAAATTTTACCATATATAAAATGTTTTATTAAGTAATTTAGAAACATATTCTTAATGTTAGCGGCGTCAGCCGCGGCAGGCCGCAACCGGGACCGGGTGTCATGGCCGCTGGCTGCGGTCGGCCGCGACTGAGGCAAGGCCGACGGGCACAGCAAAACTAAACTCACCCGGATCGCCAGGTATGGTTGAGGGTGCCTGCGGGGGCAGGCAGCCCTTCTTCTTCTCTCTCTTGGCCGCTGCCATCACTGTGTCGGCAGCGTGGCTCCGCGGCGATCCGGCTCCTCCTCCTCTGCCCCTTAGGGCCGCGCGCGCGCGCGGCTGAAGGAAATTCTTAAAGGAGCCATGACAGGAAGTGTCATGGCTCCCCCTGAAGCTCCTCCCCCGGCTTCCTGTACTTAAGGCAAGGGCTGAGTATTCAGTCCTTGCCTTGGTATTTAGGTTCCTGCCTGAGTGTGTTCCTGGCTCCTGGTTCTTGGTTCTTCATCCCGCTCTTCTCCCCTGCTCCGTGGATTGATTCTTGGCTTCTGACCTCTGGACTGGTGGACGTGTCTTCTCCTGGCTTGACCTTGGTACAGCGTTGGACCCTTCTCCTGGCTTGACCCCGGTACGGCTCTGGACCCTTCTCCTGCTTTGACCCTGGACTGGACTCGGACCCTGCTGGTATATTGATTCTCGGACCAGTTTTGGACTCTTCCTCGACTCTGTCCTCAGATTGTCTCGACCTGCTGGAGGCGCCAGCCGTCTGGAACCCACGACCTGCAGGAGGCGCCTGCATCCAGACCTTCTACAGTCTTCAGAGGAGTCGCCAGGTCCCAGCGGCCAGACCCCTACGGGCTCCTCCTGGGGAGGTCGCGTGCTTCTAGGGTGAAGACTTCTAGCAAGCCTCTACAGTCCAAGAGGCCTTGCCCTTTGACGGTAGTCATCTACCTCGAAACAAGGGTCCACTTTCGTAACACTTAAATCCATGAGTCAATGTTAAGATAGTTTCTACTTACCCCGAAATCAGTAAAGTAAATATCTTAACATTGACTCATGGATTTAAGAATATGTTTCTAAATTACTTAATAAAACATTTTATATATGGTAAAATGTTTTTGAGAAAATCTTGTTTAGTAAGCGCTGAAAAGGCAGCAGAAGTAGTATTGGCATCAGCATCATCAGAATCAGAATCGCCTTTTAAAGGCTTCACTGAAAAAAAATTGGAGAGCTATTAGCTGAAAACAATTTTGGAGGATTAGTTACCAACATCTTAGCCTCCACTTCAGTGATGGAGGAGAGAGAGGAAGCTAGTGTTGTTAGTGAGGGAAAGGAGGTGATAGTGCAGTTACTCCACTTAGAGAGCATGATGCCACTGCCATGGTTTCTCGGGTTCACCCACCTCTACCTCTTCTCCAGTGCCAGTATCCATCTTCAAGGATGTAGAGAAGGGATCACAAAAGAAATCTGTGATGTGGAGGTACTTCCAAGTCAGGAAGGACCCAAGCTTGGTTTGGTTTAATTACTGTGCCAAGCATATCAGCTAAGGCAAGCAAGTGGGGCATCTAAGAAATGCTGGAATGATGTATGACTTGCGGAGGTAGCATCCACTGCAACTGAAAGCAGTGAATGGTTGTACTAGCAGGGGATCCCTTCTTCCATTCAGAAGACACTGTTTGAAAAAGGGGAAAGAGAGTGTTCCCCAAGCTGTTCCCATGCCCTCGGCTCCTTCTATTAATCAAGTGGCAGGCCAGCAGCCCCCTGCCATACGTCAGAAGCGACAACTCATGGCGTTTGTTAGCATTATTCTGGGGAAAGAAGCAGATAGCATCAAAAGTCACATCCAAGAGCATCGGGGAAATGATTGCCCTTGATGATGAGCCCCTGCAGGAAGAAAAGAATGTGGGTTTCAAGCGCTTGTTGCAGGTGTTAGCCCCAAATTATAAAATCTCTTCCAGGACCACATTTAGAAGAAAGTTCATCCCAAGCCTGTACAACCAGTGCCATAGTCACATTCAGGCAGTGCTGGCCAAGATAGAAGGAAGTAGTGTGCATTTCACCAGCAATATATGGACTACTATAAATGCTTCACCCTTTTCCTCTTTTTGAAGGCACGGTGATGGGACCTGGCTGAGGCAGGGGCAGGCAGCAGCTCTAGAGGGGACCAAGTATCAGGGTGCACCGACTTAATAAATGAAACCCATATCTCAGCCAATATTTTATTAGCCATTAGAGAGATGCTGGAAGGCTGGTAGCTGGACCAGAGAACCAAGAGTTGAAACGCAGGTTTCTTTGTCACTGACAATGGCTCAAATATGGTAATATTCAATGGGGGATTTCAGGGTATCAGATGTTTGCTCATACCCTGCTCCTAGTAATTAAGGAGGCTCTGGGGCTGAGTTCCAAGGATCAAGAGAATGTCTACCTGCAGGGGTTAACAGAGAATTGCAGGAGAATAGCTGGGCACTTCACAGAAGTGCAAAGGCAGGTCCAGCTTCTCTGTGAAAAGCAGAATGATTTTTAGATGCCTCAGAAGCACCTCATTCAAGACACTGAGACCCACTGGAATTCCACCTATATGTTGCTACAGAAGTTATTGGAGAAGCAGACATCCCTACTTGATCTATTTTGGGACATGGAGATAGGTATACAGCATCCTCTAGGGCATCATGACTGGGTAGTTTTGAGTCAGCTGGTCAAACTCCTGAGGCCCTTTAAGGATGCCACACAAGAGCTGAGTTCAAGAATCGCCACCTTGGGTGATATGATCCCATAGTAAATATCCTTGAGGAAAAGTTGGAGGAGGACTTTCAACAGCAGAGGTGGACTCCTTGCAGAAGCAGATGACAGAGAGACTATGCCCTCTCACTGAAAACAATACATACATGCTTAGCACATTTTGTGATCTTCGTGTGAAAGGGAGACTCGCCCTCCAATCTAATAGTCTGATAAACATGAAGAATATGCTGACAGAGAAGGTTTGTGAACAGGAGGGCCATAGGCTGAGGAGAGATGTAGCAGAGGAGGAAACACCAGCAGTGGGCACTTCAGACAGAAGTACAAGTAGGGGCAGCACCCTGTCACCTAGTACTTCCTCCTCTACTTCAATATGCCAAAGCCATGTTGCCCAGAAAAATCATCTCTTCTGGGAACAGGCTATAGTGAAAACTGCTGGTAAGAAAGAGTCTCGGTCTACCCAAGCAAAGGAGACAACAGGACAAATCTCTGTAACAGGCTATGTCACAGAGCTATTGAGGACATTGGCATATTAGGCACACAAGTCCACCATCTAGCCAGACCTAGCCAGAGTGACTCAGCCCTATCTATCCTACCCACCAACTAGTGTGCCTAGTGAATAAGTCTTTTCTATAACAGGGGACATCATGAACCCTCATCAAGACTGTCACCACAGTTGATAGAAAAGCTAGTGTTCCTAAAAATCAATCTGTCTTTGCTTGGGTTTCCAGATTTTCTATGTTAGTAGCAAAATGACTGAAAGCACTTTGAAGGCCTTGTTGTTGCTTTGCCTGCCTTCCATACCCCAAACATCACCACAGGGGACTGACTGTACTGCATCCACTCCTTCTGCCTGGAGGCCCCAAATACCAACACAGGGACCTGACAGTATACACTAAATCAGCCTGTCATGCCCCAAATACCACCACAGGGGCCTAAATACAGTGCATACATTCCTGTCTGCGAGGCGGCAAACACTATCACAGGGGCCTAACAATATACACTTCATCTGCTTGCTATGCTCTAAATTCCATCATAGGGGCCTGACTGCACTGCATCCACTTCTTCTGCCTGTCAGGCCCCAAATATCACCACAGAGGCTTGACAGCACATACTTCATCTGCCTGCTATACCCCAAACACCCCCATAGGAGGTTGAATGTACTGCCAGAAGTCTAAGAAGTAAGAAGGGAGAATTAGAATGTATAGCAGTGAATGATGACATAGACTTAATTGGCATCTCAGAGACATAGTGAAAAGAGGATAACCAATGGGATAGTGCTATACCGGGGTACAAATGATATAATTATGACAGAGAGGAGCATCTTGGTGGTGGGGTAGCACTTTATGTCCGGGATGGCATAGAGTCCAACAGGATAAAGATCCTGCAAGAGACTAAATGTATAATCAAATCTTTATGGGTAGAAATCCCTTGTGTGTTGGGAAAGAGAATAGTGAAAGGAGTATACTACCTTCCACCTGGTCAAGATGGTGAGACTGACAGTGAAATGCTAAGAGAAATTAGGGAAGCTAAACAAATTGGTAGTGTGGTAATAATGGGAGATTTCAATTACCCCAATATTGACTGGGTAAGTGAAACATCAGGGCATGCTAGAGAGATAAAGTTCCTGGATGGAATAAAAGACAGCTTTATGGAGCAATTGGATCAGGAGCAGACAAGAGAGGGAGCAATTTTAGATCTAATTCTCAGTGGAGCGCAGGATTTGGTGAGAGAGGTAACGGTGGTGGGGCCGCTTGGCAATAGTTTCAGCCACACCATAGTAGCAAGAAAAAAACCTCATAAGACACTAAAACGAACAGCATCTGACAAAGATCTCGAAATACACACTGTGTCGGGCGGCGCAGAGCTGATGTATTAAACGCTCTTGCGCTACTTCAATGATAAGTGTCCTTAAAAGTCTATGATGGGGTTGGAATAGCAAAACATTTCAAAAGTGGCATATACATTTATCAAGTGTTAAACCCCGTGATTAATTTCATGGAGCAGGCATTTTGTTACACTTTGCAATAAAAAATTGCATTATTATAAGAGAACAAGTTACAAAACGCTTTTGCGTCTGTGCCTCTTGCTTCATTTCTTGCCTGCAGAGATGTTTTCCAAATGCTACATGAAACTTACTCAACTACACCTTAGTCAACTACACCTTTGGGAGTGTTACGGCTTTCCTTCTCATTGTTTCAGATTTTGAGAATTACCATCACCACTGCTGCCATTGTTGCTCCAAGCCAGTCTTGACACATTACAGTGCCCACTCTGCTGCTCTGTACATGTGCAAGAACTGAGAAACACCTGTGGGAGTGTTAAAAGCTATCATTCTTCCTCTGTTGCTCTGCTCCTGCCGTTCCAGTTTTTGAGAATTGCCATCACCACTGCTGCAAATGCTGCTCCAAGTCAGTCTCAGTACATTACAATGCTTCATCCACTGCTCCAGTCATCTATGAAGCTCCTTCCAAATCCCCTTTCCCTATGGTACTTGCCACCTCTTGCTCTGCATGTTGAGCTGATACATACTCCTTCGCAGATTCTGACTTCAATGGCCACTGTCCTGCAGTCTATATTAGCCAACATTATTTCTGGCATCTGAAGAGCATCAACATCGGGCACCTTATCCCAGCATTCAGTTCATTGTCCTGTGCCAGTGGTGCTTTCCGAAGGTGGTCCACTAGAAACTCACATGCCATACCCGCCTCCATGCCAGCAAGCAGATCATTGTACCCCATTTTAGAGGGAACTAGTTACCAGGGTTTTCTCTAGCTTCATCCTGACCAGGCATAGTTCACCAGGTTTTGTTCAGAGCATGCACACTCATACTCCACTTGCCTCATGGGGCAGATGAGAGAGTCCAGTGGTGTGCCCACTGCATGACGTTATAGAATCTGACATTATTTGGTACGTGCCAGCCCTCAACTGTTTGAGCAACAGGGTTTTGCTAGGACATCCCAACTTGCAAATGTGTTTCATATATAGTTGGGTGGGTCAACAACATCATCAGTGCAGATGCCTGGCGGCATTATGCTGTCCGGGTGCATCGAGTATAGTACATTCCAGTCAGCAGTCGCAAAAGGAGTGGTGGGCCCTGTTCCTCTTAACCTCCATGAAGGGAAAAAGTTTCAGAGATGGGCACAGTGGCAGTCATTTTCCTTTGGCACAGGGCAAATAGCAACACTGCTGCACAAGTCCTTAGGCTTCTGATAAACACTCATCCTGCCTCTCGGCTCTCGAGTCACACCTTATGGATGTACAGCTAATATTCTCGCTGCATTGCCCTGCTCCTACCATTTCAGATTTTGACAACTGCCAACAACACGGCTGTCCCTGCCACTCCAAGCCAGTCTTGGTACATTGCAGTGCTTCCTCCACTGTTCCATCTACTTCAATGTTCCTTTCAAATTCCATTCCCCCACTCTGCCTATCTATGATATTCTTTCCCATTCCACTTCCCCTTCTGTACCTGCCAACTTCTGGTTCTGCCTTGGTCATCCACTGCCCTGCATACTTGATGCACCACTCCATAAAACCATGACTGATTTCATGAGCCATTCGCAGTTTCATGGCTTACTCTTCAAAACAGGCATATGCTACTGAACTGACTGATTAGCTAAGTGTAACCATAGCTCATGGCTGACTGGGAGAGACATCTCCCACTTCACCTATCTAAGAGGTTCTTTCTCGTTTCCCTTCCCCTATGGTACCTGCTGACTTCTGGTCCTTCCCTGGACATCCGTACTGTGCATGTTTGCAGCACCACTCCTGGGTCCCTTCAAAGCACTCCAGATGCTGCTTGACTTCTACTAGTTCATGGAAGCACATGCTACTTGTAGGATCAGCCACATAATGCCTTTGACTAGGAAAGGCACCCCCCACTCCAGCTTAAGAACATAAGAAATTGCCATGCTGGGTCAGACCAAGGATCCATCAAGCCCAGCATCCTGTTTCCAACAGAGGCCAAACCAGGCCACAAGTACCTGGCAATTACCCAAACACTAAGAAGATCCCATGCTACTGATGCAATTAATAGCAGTGGCTATTCCCTAAGTAAACTTGATTAATAGCCATTAATGGACTTCTCCTCCAAGAACTTATCCAAACCTTTTTTGAACCCAGCTACACTAACAGCACTAACCACACCCTCTGGCAACAAATTCCAGAGCTTTATTGTGCATTGAGTGAAAAAGAATTTTCTCTGATTAGTCTTAAATGTGCTACTTGCTAACTTCATGGAATGCCCCTATAGTACTTCTATTATTCGAAAGTGTAAATAACCGAGTCACATCTACTCGTTCAAGAACTCTCGTGATCTTAAAGACCTCTATCATATCCCCGCCTCAGCCATCTCTTCTCCAAGCTGAACAGCCCTAGCCTCTTCAGCCTTTCCTCATAGGGGAGCTGTTCCATCCCCTTTATCATTCTGGTTGCCCTTCTCTGTACCTTCTCCATCACAACTATATCTCTTTTTGAGATGCGGCGACCAGAATTGTACACAGTATTCAAGGTGCGGTGTCACCATGGAGCAATATAGAGGCATTATGTCATTTTCCATTTTATTAACTATTCCCTTTCTAATAATTCCTAACATTCTTTTTGCTTTTTTGACTGCTGCAGCACACTGAGCCAACAATTTTAAAGTATTATCCACTATGATGCCTACATCTTTCTCCTGGGTGGTAGCTCCTAATATGGAACCTAACATCGTATAACTACAGCAAGGGTTATTTCTCCCTACATGCAACACCTTGCACTTGTCCACATTAAATTTCATCTGCCATTTGGATGCCCAATCTTCCAGTCTTGCAAGGTCCTCCTGTAATGTATCACAATCCGCTTGTGATTTAACTACTCTGAATAATTTTGAATCGTCAGCAAATTGATAACCTCACTCGTCATGTTCCTTTCCAGATCATTTATATATATATATATTGAAAAGCACCGGTCCAAGTACAGATCCCTGAGGTACTCCACTGTTTACCCTTTTCCACTGAGAAAATTGAGTATTTAATTCTACTCTTTGTTTCCTGTCTTTTAACCAGTTTGTAATCCACGAAAGGACATTGCCTCCTATCCCATGACTTTTTAATTTTCTTAGAAGCCTCTCATGAGGGACTTTGTCAAACGCCTTCTGAAAATCCAAATACACTAATATCTACATCAGCTTGTAGTATCTATGAGATTCCTTCAAAATCACCTTTCTCTATGGTACTTGCCAATTCTTGCTCTTGCCATGGCTATCTATTACTTTTCATAGGTCTTAGCACCCACTTCTCTTTAATGGTTTCATGGTCTCTTGGACATTTCCTTCAGACTCTGAACCCTTATGGATCTTGCAATTATTGGTCTCAGATTATCAGCTGTCAATGGACTCTGCCACAGCAAAAGGCAAGGGCAGGGCTGCAGAGGTACTGCACTTCTTACTATTACTGAGGTAATGGAGCCAGTATTTGCAAATACTGATACAGAAGAAGAATTGTGTCCTGCATTCCTGAATTATAAAATATCAAACTTCTACTGGCTAAAGAGCATTTAGTGCCTCTAGTCAGCAGCATTTTAGCCTCCAGTGAAGACTAAATCTAAGCCCAAACAGCCAGATCCTTCGGATTGGACATAGAGTCTCCTCCAGGGATTTCCTTTGCTTTCTCCCTGCATGCTTGTCACTTTCTGCCAATTTACTTGGTACCCTTTGCCCTCATTTGGAGTCTTGGGGTGCTCTTGCCACTCTGTGTAACAGCTTTGCACCTCTTATGATGCTTTATTTCCTCAAGCTGCTTTCACCCTCTATAACTGCCTTGAGGGATTTTCTGATGCTTTGTTCCCCCTTCATGGTGCCTTCAGCTATTCTTCATGCCACACATGGTGCCATTTTGTCCCTCTCATGCAGCTGTGCAGAGTTCATACCAAACTTGTTGGTGCCCTCTTTGGATGCCTTGGGGTATTCTTCTCACTGTAGCTTTCCTCTTTATTGATTATACTGGGGTGTTGTATCCCCAGATCAGAATGATAGAAGTGAAGAATACAAGTTTCTCCTCCCATGCCAGCTGTTTTATGATTCTTCATTTTCTTCTACTCCTCCAGTCCCAGCCTCGTTCTTCCACCCTTTCTGTTTTTGATGATACTAGGATGGTTTATCTACAAAATCCCTCAGTCATCAGAAAGAAATACAAGTAAAACAGAATACACAGAAGAAAATAACCATTTGCATGTTATGAATATGGTTAAAGTTTCAGTCGGGCAGATTTACCTTATGCAAAATCAGAAATTTAACAGCTAGTCTTCAGCTACAAGCTATAGGAAACTGCTTCTAAAAAAAATAACCCCCTCACCACTTTCCAGAAAAATCACACCACACTTACCACATGCAGGACATGTAAAAGGTTTCTGTAGTAACCGGCTTCTTTAGAAATTCACAAGAAAATCACTATTCCACCCAGCACCAAGATCAAGTTCCAGCAGGGAATGTAATCAAAGCTTATTTCCAGAAAATACTTATCACGGTTCATTCTCTTGTACGGATTTTGACAATTGGTAAATGTGCTTGAACAGAATGACTAGCATCTATCAAGCCACTCTGCCTTGCTGTTGGGTCTCTCATGCTGTAGCTTAGGGGTCTTTGTGCCACTCAGCCTTGCTGCCATGCCCAGGCTTTACACCTTGGGGTTCTTTCTGCCTCTGTGCCCTCCTGCAATACCCGAAACCATACAGCTTGAAGTGATTTTGCCAGTCTAGTCCAAATGAACTTACTGAAATTAATTTCTCTCTTTTGGCCATCCCTAATGTCTTCTTCTTTCTAATGCAAGAGCTTCCATATTGTGGTTTGAGAAGCTGCCAAGGCAGCAGCAAAAACAAGAATCAACTTTTGCACAAAAAATAGCAAGAAAGGCTAAAAAGAGAGAGTGAGAATGGCAACCTATCTGCACTGTAGCTTGAACAAAGAAAGACTAAACGGTTCATGAGGCAGCGGATGTACATGGGAGCTCTCATACATGCTTATAAACATTTCCGAGCTCTGAGAGCTGGTCTGTGTCGGCGCCATTGGATGGCATCGCTCATTTATTATGGTTAATTTCATCTCGCTTGTTGATGAAGAACAAACAGAGTCGAGAGATTATAGAACAGTTTTCCCAACAATGACTACAATGCTAAATAACTTCAAAAGGAAACCAGTCAAATTTTGGAAGACAAAAAATAGTGTCTGATATAGTTAAACTGAAGAAAAAAGTGCTATTCAAGAAGATCAGCATACTTTTCTCACAATGATTATTTTTCTTGACTGCTTGCTTAGTTGCATGTCTCCATGAATACTAAATGTCTTTCAAGTTGTAGATCATTATAGATTTAAGTACTGTGATCATTTTCTGTGCAGCCTAAATAATAAAATAAGAGCCTGTTTTATCTTTATGATGAGAACTGTCTCCCCAATGCTGTAGTCATAAGGTCTTGCTTGTACTTAAAATTAGTTTTTTACAGTCATTGTATTCCATGTCTTGGCTCCTTCCTGGCACAATTTGTAATGGCTGTGCACTAGTATTTGGCAGGAATGGTCAGTATCCAATTGGTCTTTACTTCATGCTCTAATGTTTGAAGTTGCAATGTAGTTAATACGCTGTTACTAGCTGATACCTCGTAGAAATATCCCCATAACCCCCTACTCACTCCCTTTGTCCCCAGCTCAACTCCAGTACACTCCAACTCCACTCTCCAGCCCCCCTCTTCCAGCCCAACCCCATAACTTTCTTTGAATCTTTTCCCAACTCGACCTAATACACACTACCCTTTCTCCCTAGTTGAAGCCCAGAATTCTCTTCCCTAAATCCCCAGCCCAGGCTGCAAGTAGTATAATACCTAGAAGACTTAGTAAAAAATGCAGGCACTCAGGTAGCCAGCTCTGTATGGCAGGTTAGGCAGGGGACCTAGGACAGGGGGTGGGCAAATGTTTTTTGCACTGGGCTACATTTGTGGCTCTCACATGCACCAAGGTTTAGGAGGCTCTTTTAGAGCTCCGGTCAGAGAGTGTGTGTGTGTGGGGGGGGGGCGGGGGCAGTAGAATTAATAACTACATAATGACCCACCCCAACTCCGGGGCTTGAGACGTTGCTGCGTCATCCACTGTGGGCAATCTTCCATAGGCCCTCCCCTCCCTCACAGTGAGGAGGGACAGAAACTCAGCGTCATCCAACAGCTCTGGCGACATCTCTGTCTTTCTCTCTTTCACCTGTTGGGATGGCTGCCCTGCTTGCAATCACGGAGAAAAGTCTGCTTGCTTGATTGCCAGCAAACCCTCCTGATGCTGGCATGCATCTAACAGGGCACAGCAGAGGTGGAATGCCCCGAAGCAGATGTGCTCTCTTTCTTGCCTGCCTGTCAGCTTTGTGTGGTGCTGCTGAGGAGACACCATGAATAATTCCTACTGCACAGTGTCCCTCTCACTGTCTGTGCCTTCGCCTCATACTCCAAAAGAGAGCCTTGGAACCGCTGCCTACAAGTTTCTCTCTTTGGTGCTGGAAACAGACGGCATTTGCTTGTTTGGTTTTTTTTGTGCTATTATCTGCTATGTTACTATATAACCATCAAATAGTTAAAAGCCACAGTGGTCTATCATTCAGTTTCATTCAACCTCTTAGGAGTTTCAAGTAACAAAATGAGCCAATGAAAGAAATGAAGCACTATAAGGAAAACCTTACAATATAAATTAACCCATAAATAGAAAGAGATGTTCTTGAGTACAAAAAAAACCCATTAGGTAACATTTTGAAATTTTCTGGAAAATGTATTTCAAACTGATAGAACTCAACAGAGGCAATTTTAGAAAATATGCAGAAATCAATGTTTTCAACCATTTTGTCAGGGGAATTTTTGAGCAATGGTTCATTTCTCCGTAAATTTTAATGCATCTTCAATAAAATAGCTGAACTGTATCTGAGCTTATGTTTCTCTCCTTATTTCTTCAGCAGGTAAAGTTATTTCAGTAAATAAATGGAAATGGTAGCAAATGAAGCAGGCAGAGGACAGACAGAACACCACAAAAGCATCAACATATCTAATCCAAATAAAAAGGTAAGTAATGAAATACTAAAATAATCAAACAACTGTTTTCTTGTTTTTTCACCTTGAACACTGCTGTATGAAAAGGAGTGTCATAAATAGCATTAAATACATTTGCAAAACTAAATATTATAGAACTTATCTACTGCAATACTGACCCTCTACATTAAAGAAATTGCATTAATAAGGATATAGTTGCAGATCCAGGCAATCTATCCATTCTTTTGTTTACACTGTTATCACGACCTTAAAAAACCTATGATCAAAATTTGTTTTTCAAAATTGCCTATTCAAAAAAACAAGAGATTGCAAAGGCGAAGCCCATATGTACCAGCAATATGCATGGTGAGGTAATGTTTTACTATTACATAATTTCCAAAATTGTTTTCAATTTATACCAATTCTACATGCACATTTCAGAAGTTTCATTATTTCTATAACATACAGAGGTTCAAACATTCCTTTATAAATGTGATCACTGACCAGAATGAGCTCCCTATTAAAGACACCTATATACTAGGAGCAAACTACGAGGTGGCACTGACAATTTTCACAGGTTATTATTTCTCAAGGTTTGGAGCCTGACAAGGTCCCAAACCAGTAGCAATGCCAGTTTCCTCTGCCTATTGACATCTGAGAGATTACAGTGGCTTCAGCTCTGAAACCTCCATGCTCCTGTAGCTTTCAGCAGCCATAGGAAGTCGATACTGCTGGCAGCTTGGAGTCTCCATCGAGCTTTGAGCCTTGTGAAATCATAAGTCCCCCCCCAAATCATTACAGAGTATTAATACTTCACTGTCCATTTCAATATATGTTAACCTGAGTATAAGAAACAGATAAAATACTACATCAAAGAGAGAAGATGTAAATAACCTAAGCAGAACGTTTAACTCAGACAGGTGAAAGATAACAAGCCATATCCTCTATGCCTTTTCATCCGGACAAGGAAATGAAATTTAGAAATGTTTTGGGGATAAGGAAAAGATTAGTGCCTTATGGTCCATTATTATTCACTTGTAAATGAATACTAACAACTATACACTGTAGATCCCATAGAAAAACAAATTCTAAACATTTGTATCCTTAGAAATGGTATTGCACCTAAATACATTTGTAAAAATGGCATATTCCTTTATTTGATGCACAGCTTCAACTATACAAATTTTATTTGAGGCCTAAATGGTGTACCATAGAAGGATTTTAAATATGATATTGGACTCTTTCAAAATGTGTACATAGAAAGGAGATATGATAATGCTTTACTGCATTCTTTTTAAAATGATGCTGATACCTGTGATTTTATTTACTCATGTCTTATTGATAATGAAAACGTTGTAGTTGCAGCTTTGCATCACATTTAGGAGTACAACAATATCAGAGGATGGTTTGTTTTTTTTTAATTATTTGAGTATTTTTCTGATCCATTCTGAGAGAATACTAAGGAGCCTATATGCAATAAACTTTGGAGTGCATATCAAGGCCATGCATGTTAAAAGGGTCCAAAAATGACATTATTATGAGCATGCAAAAACGTATTGTATTGGCTCATCAAATGAAGGAACATATGCAAATGAGAGTTAGCAGAGGGCTCCACAAACTCAGGGTGCCATAATGCCATGGTGACCAGAAAATCCAATCTGCAACTAAGACATACAGGGCCCAGAAGGAGAGGTGATGTTAGCAGGCTGGTGCTGGCTGAAGAGGAAGCAGTCAACAGCAGAGCCTAACAGCAGGAAGTATCAATGTGCCCACACCTAGCTGACATGTCCTTAGGCCAGCGCAAGCTGAAGAGCAGGTGGTATCAGCAGGCCCAGTGTGTCAGCAGGCCAGATCGGGCCTAAGAGGAACAGGGGATGGTCTGGTCACTGAGAGGTAGAGGGCTGTGGGCCCAGAACACAAGCACAGTCTGCATCCCATGTGGAACTCTAGCAGGCAAATGAGCAGAGAGGCTACCGATTGGGATTCTGGCCTACTGAGTAGGCAGCTGGTAGCTGAGGCTGCTACTGGGGAGGGTGGTTCTGAGGGGATGTGACTGCCGCTGGTTGCGGGCAAAGAGCTTTAGAGGGGCTGAAGCTGCTATTGGGGGCCTGAGGCTTCTGCTGGTTGAGGGGGAGTTTCAAAAAGGCTGGAAGCTGCTGCTGTTGGGGAGAGGGTTTCAGAGGGATTGAGGCTGCTGCTACTGAAGATGGGATGACGCTACTGTTGTGGGGGCTTCAGAGAGGCCAAGAATGCTGCTAGTAGGGGACCTTCAAAGGTGCCGAGGCTGCAACTGGGGAACAGGGCTGGTTCTACCTATTGTGCTGCCCTCTGCAAATGATTACTATTCTGTGTCCCCCACTACCCCCGCTCCAACCAAAACCAACATACAAGGACTTCTATTTTTTCCTAATAAATTTGTGCCTGTACATTGTTTACAGGTGAGATAAGGTTAGAGTAAAGCTACCAGATTTCAGGTGGGCAAATTTGGGACCCTTCTTCCTCACAGTGCCAATAGTGGATAAATAGATTATTTGCAGATTGTTGTGGTTATCCAGTGAATTGTCCCGGAAAATGGTAGTAATCTACTTTCAAAATATACCTAAAAGCACATTCTTTGAATTTTGAAGCCACTAAATAGTTTAACCCCAGTACAAAGCCTCATTGTTCACGTGTACGTCCTATACAAAGGAACTAATTATGCACCAGAAAAATTCAAATCAGCCAACATAATCCATATGTTTTCAACTTGTAAATTCTAAAACAAATCAAAAAAGAATAAGTGACAAAAATATCAGGCAAATATCTTTGCAATTACTTTGTTTTAAGGCAATAATCAAAGCAAAACTACCCACATAGTTTTGCTTTGGTTTCTGATGCAAAACCTATGGTAAAAACTACCCATGGACTTTGCACCAATGTGGGTGGTTTGATTATTGTCCACTATATAAATAAATTAATTATGTTTCATGGTTCGTGCTAAAAATATATCATTATCATTGTACTGAGGCTATAAACTAAGTATTCCAGGAGACTGCTGCTGTTACAATATTTGAGGTAAGATGTGCCTAATTCAGGGAAGAGAGACAATTCTTTTTCTGCATATCTTCTGAAGCTTATTTGTACATATAACACATCCTGTTTAATGAGAATTATAGCAAAACCAATGGAAAAAGATCTTGGTAAATGAATATTTGTACAATGAAGAATGGTCTATGTTGAACTCATCTATCCCCACAAGGATTATCTATTTCGTTATAAAGTTCGAAAACTGTTATACCTATAATACCATAAACAGCGGTGGCCACCTTTCTTGACTAATGTAATAATGATAGCCAAAGTTATGGAGGTTTCTAAACATTGATTTTTAAAAAAAACCTTCCCTATATGAATATATTATTAATAAATATTTTTCAGGTATTTTTAGATTTGATTTTATTTATGTTTGTGGACCTCAGACACAACAAAGAAAAAACTTTCCCATTTATGGGCTGGATAATCACTCATTTTTCATTTTTTTCAATTTGTGAACATACTTTAAAATTTCCCAAAAGTTCATTTTTGCACTTTAATGGAAGATGGAGCTAAACTCACAAAATCTTTGAATAACTGATCAATGAAGACTGGCAATGGTTCCAAAATTGATTCTTTTGAAGATACAATAGGTCTACCTTTTGGCTTTTGTATGCATTTATGTCTTGGTAAGATATATATAACAGGAGCTCTGGGATATTAAACATTTAAAAACGTTCACGCCTTTAATATAATACAGGGTGGCCCATGGAAAAGTAGCCTGCCTCCAATTGGAGGCAGGCTACTTTTCCATGGGCCATCCTGTACTTCCTTTAGAACACATTTGGTTAAACCACAACTCAAGGCTTAAATCTTGGTTATCAAATTAAACAATTGCTTATACCATGTTCTGTCCAATAACTATTTCTTTCATATAAAATGTTTCAGTTAAAAAAAAAACCAACACGAATCCATCTTTATCCATCGGTTTTATAATATGGGTAATAGAATTCGAGAGAGTCACCAAAGCTTTTCAATCATTTCTTGTACAGTTGTAATCAAATCTTTTATCTTTCTTCTCGTTTAATTTTGAACATCACAAAACTGAAATTTGGCGTTTGGACTTCATTTTGTTTGAATTGAATGGATAATAAAGATGTTTTTAAAAGATAAGTAATTCACATTATTGCATACATTTTAGAAAATTTAAAGTATGTCCTAAAGCTCAAAAAAATAAGAAAAAAATGACAAACTAACTGGATGGGGCCAGTGATTATATCTAGCCAGTAAATGGAAAAATGTTTTTCCTGTAGTGAATGAGGTCCACAAGCAGAAATAAAAAGAAATCTGTAAACACCTGAAAAATATTTATCATAATTTAGTGATTTAGAGAAAGCTTTTTTGATTTTAATCTATGTTTCCTTCCCATGAGTGGTTTTTCATCAGGTTGACTGATGATATTAAAACATTTATATTTATTTACTAGCTGTACCCGGCCACGCGTTGTTGTGGCTCAGTCTGGTTAAATGGAAAAGAAAGAAAAGAGAAAGCGCACGTTTCGAATATGTTTAATTTCACAATGCTTGTGGGTATACAATATTTTTTGTTGTTCCATTGTCTGTGCAGATAAAGAGATTGTCTGGTTTGTCGACTCTAGAACACGCAACATATAATTGTCCATGTGAGAAGCAATCCGTGTCTAGATGTAAACTGTATAATTCTACAAATGAAAAAGAATGAAAAAAGAAAAAACAAACTATACTCACTAAATGAACAGTATGGTAAACGACACAGCTCAATTCCAATGCAATTTCACACGAAATAATTAAATCAAAATGAAAATAAATCGAAATGTATGAAAATTCAATTTAACAATGCAATTGGAAACATTGAAATGGAATCGTAAAATATGTAATCCAAGCCATTAAGCCCATTAAAACAGGCAAGATTTTTGTCCCCTCTCCTCCTACGTCTTTGCTCTGCTCCACTCCTCCCCCCCCACCCCCCCCAGCACCACGAAGAGCCAGAGGTGGCAGCGGTGATAGGAGCTGCAGCGGTGGCCGAGAGGGATCTTGCGAGACGTAATGGTCCTGCCATCACAACTCCCTCCCCCCTCCCCCCTTCCCCGGTGGCGGAGGGACAGGCACAGACCCCTTTCACTCTATCCTTACAGGCCCCAACTCCTTTGCTCTCCCATTCCCCTCTACACTGATCCCCTTCCACTGTAACCTATAAGTGGAGAGCTGGGGGGGGGGGGTAGAGACTCTCTCTCTCATACAGCCCCCTACATAGGCTTCCTCTCTCTCTCTCTCTTACACATATACTCTCCCTCTGTCCCTCATACACACACGCCCAATCCCTCTCACACACATACACAATCCCTCACGTAGTCTCCCTCTCTCTCTGGCACTCACACTCGCCTTCAGCTCACATAACCACACTTCTCTCTCACACAGTTAAAACGGGCAGAATTTCTGTCCCCTCCCCACCTAAGTCTTTGCACTCGCAAGAGCTTGCAAAGTTCCCACGCCAGTTGTGTCTGGGAGAGTGAGGAAAACACTTCGTCCCCCCCCCACCTCGCAAAGGGCAGGCGCTGCAACAGATTTGGGACATGTTGCCTAGCTTACTTTGCTCTTTCTGGGACACCTGTGCCTTTAAGAATTCCAATCGGGGGCTTGAGAGAGGAGGGAACAGGGCTCTGGATTTCACTTTCATCACGGTGCTTTGCTGGGAGTGGGGTGGAGCGATGCCCATCTAAACTGTTCCCGTGGTGGCTGAGAACCACAGGCAGGTTGACAGTACTGCCATCCCCCTCCGCAGTTGCGGGATATTTACTTGGCTTCTCCTTATCTGCGGGACTCAGGGGGGCGGGGGAGGAGAGCGAGCTGTTCTCTGTTCAGCTCTTTGCGCTTTGGCTGCTGCAGCTGCTTGTGATCTCTTCACAGCCGCTTTCTACTGCATTTGCTCTGCTCCGGCCATCCCAACTCCCTCCCCTCCTTCCCCAGTGGTGGACGGATTGGCTTGGTGACTCTTCTACCCTTTCCTCCTCCTATGTGTAACTGTCCGGCAGTCCCTACTCCCTCCCCCCTTCCCCAGCGAGGGAGGAACGGGCTGAGCCGTTTCTCGGAGCGGCGACTCGTCTGCCCTTTCCTCCTCCCCTCTGTGACACCCAGCACGTAGCGCAGAGCTCTATGGTCTGCACATGCGCGGTAGAGCTGCTCTCTACTGCGCATTTGCAAGCCATCGGTCAGAGCCCATTTATATTGTAGATAGCGTGTGTTGCTTGTACGTCTAAAAAATAAAGAACCAAAGCACTTGTTTTGTCAAGCAAATCGTATACAACCAAAAAAACAAGTATACTATAGTGTAAACCGTATCTTCAATGTGCTGTCATCAAACAAAATTTCAAGAAATATATTGTATTTTGCTTTGAATTTATAACCGCATCAGCAAGCCAGACAACGGCAGTGAATTCACTTGCCGTTGTCTGGCTTGCTGATGCGGTTATAAATTCAAAGCAAAATACAATATATTTCTTGAAATTTTGTTTGATGACAGCACATTGAAGATACGGTTTACACTAGAGTTTACTTTTGCTTGTATGTCTAACAGATGGCGCTGTTTTTCCAAAAAAAGCATGTTTTTACCTGTCACAGGTGTGACATCTATATAATATAGGTATATAAAAACACGCGAGTATTCGAATGCAACGTTGTGTCAAAATTTCAAAGCAATCGGTGAAGAACTTTGGGAGATTTAAGATTTTGAACAAACGAACATTTACATTTTTATTTATATAGATTAGGGGCCCAATATTCAAAACTTAAAGTTTATTTAAGTTAGCTGGATAAGACTATCTAACCTGCTCTATGGCAGACGTAACTTATCTGGTTAATTTAACTGGATAAGTCTGAATATCGGCCCTCATCTGGTTAAGATAATCAGATAAGTAGCCTTGCCCCGATCTGCCCACAGTGCACACCCAAGATATCCAGCTATCTACATAGCTGGATAAATGATTGTCCTGCTATGTGGCGTCTGCTGAATATAGCCGGATATTCAGCAGTCATCTCTTAGGCCGATAAGTCACTACTTATCCGACTATATGGCGCTAAATACCAGCCTCTCTGTTTTTAGCTTCCCTTAGGGACAAAGCCTTCTCCTCCTTGCAAAGAAGAAAAATTATACTGATGTCTAAAATATATAGCAATGTTCGGCTATCAGTTACAAAATGATTGCTTTTGCTTATGGTCCATTGATATTTTCTAAGATAATAACCTTATGGTTTCCATCCATCCCATATTTTAAGTATATATGAGCTGAGCAATTATATAATTTGATGGGCACAACCATTGCTTATTTCCAACTTCGGTGTGTTAAATTTTAAATGGCAAGATGCATAACATGGGCTGACAGAAACATGAATGCATTTTGCTTTCAGATTAGCATTCAATATCTTAAAAAGTGAACCAGAGAGGACAGTAAACAATGATTGCTGATTGCCCAGTCCTTGGAATAGTGCCATATCAAAACACCTAACTAATGAAGGTCATTTAATCTTGGCTAAAGAATTCGAGGGTATCTGGAGCCATCAAAGAAAGCAGTTTCCTGAAGTAAAGGGAAATGTGATTATTTTTACCCTTCAGGTGCAAAACTAGAGAATTTCAAAAACTAGTGCAAGCATCTCAGTGGAATTCTTTTGCAAGGTCACAAGGACTAGAGATTAATCTAATAAAGTATACACTAAGGGGCGGATTTTCAGAGCCCTGCTCGCGTAAATCCGCCCAAAACCGGGCGGATTTACGCGAGCAGGGCCCTGCGCGCCGGGAAGCCTATTTTACATAGGCCTACCGGCGCGCGCAGAGCCCCGGGACTCGCGTAAGTCCCGGGGTTTTCGGAGGGGGCGTGTTGGGGGGCGTGTCGGGGGCGGGCCCGAACCGCGCGGCGTTTTCGGGGCGTGTCGGGAGCGTTCCGGGGGCGTGGCTACGGGCCGGGGCGGCCCGGGGGCGTGGCTGCGCCCTCCGGACCCGCCCCCAGGTCGCGTCCCGGCGCGCAGGAGGCCCGCTGACGCGCGGGGATTTACGCCTCCCAGAGGGAGGCGTAAATCCCCCGACAAAGGTAAGGGGGGGGTTTAGACAGGGCCGGGCGGGTGGGTTAGGTAGGGGAAGGGAGGGGAAGGTGAGGGGAGGGCAAAGGAAAGTTCCCTCCGAGGCCGCTCCGATTTCGGAGCGGCCTTGGAGGGAACGGGGGTAGGCTGCGCGGCTCGGCGCGCGCCGGCTATACGAAATCGATAGCCTTGCGTGCGCCGATCCAGGATTTTAGCGGATACGCGCGGCTCCGCGCGTATCTACTAAAATCCAGCGTACTTTTGTTTGCGCCTGGAGCGCAAACAAAAGTAGGCTATTCGCGCTCGTTTTAAAATCCGCCCCTAAATATGTTGTGACTAAATGGAGTTCTAATAAGTGTTTTACTGCAGCATGTTCTTAGAAGATGTTTTCAAATTTAGGTAATGGTTAGCCTGGCTACCAGGGGCGGCTAAAGGCAATCTGCTGCCTGAGGCGAAGGATGAAATGGCGCCTCTTACCACCCCCCCCCCCCTCCCCAATGGACCGGTGCAGATGAAATTACCAAAAGTCAGGGCAGGAAGAAGGCAAAGGGGGGTAAAGTGACTTGGGCTCCGGTGGCAGCTCGGGATCCCGCACTGCCATTTCTTCAGCCGCTGCTGACTTGGGCTCAGGTGGCGTCGGTTTACGGCCCCGCACCGCTGTTTTTCAGCCGCTGCCAGCTTGAGCTCTTGATGGCGGCTCGCGGCCTCGTACGGCTTTCTTCTAGCCGCGCCAGGAGGGGGCTCTGCAGATTTCTCTTCGGGCCGCAGACACAGCAGCCCCACTGCTTCTCTTTGGCCAGGAGTTACCGGCCCACCGGGGGAAGCCCGTTCCCCCAACTATGAAAGCCGCCCTCCCATTTATCAAATTCTAAGAGCAGTCATAATAAAGTCAGAGTGAGGCAGCTGTGGCAGGAAGGTTTCAGGGGGCAATTCTGCCACCTCAAAATCTTGCTTCCTGAAGTGGCCACCTCACCCTGCCTCATTATAGAGCTGCCCTGCTTGGCTACCTTGCAAAGGGCACTGTCAACTCTCTCTTGTTTAAATTTCCAAACTCAACACACTCTTTATTTTTTATTTTTCTTTCCCCTCTACTGACAGTTCACTCACAGTTGCATAAAAATGACAGATTTTGCCAAAATCAAAATTAGCGACACGGAGGATAAACTTTCAAAACCGTTCATGCGTGCCCATATACACATGTGTATGGATACACACCATAGTTACTACAATATTTTATAACCTGCATGCAAACCATATGTAGATTATGTACAGGTTATAAAATATGAGTATATATGCGTGCAAACAAGCTCGTGTATGTAAATACCATGAGCTGAGAAAGTTCATACTTTTCCGGATAAATTCTGATTTATCCAGCCATGAGTCGCCTAGCAGGACAGCCAGTTACAGAAGATTTCATGTCAGTGGCTACAGGGCAGCTGTCTCTCCCTTGGTATTTCCAGAAGAACATAAGAAATTGCCATACTGGATCAGACAAAGGATCCATTAGCCCAGCATCCTGTCTCCAACAGAGGCCAAACCAGGCCACAAGAACCTGGCAATTACCTAAGTACTAAGAAGATCCCATACAATTGATGCCAGTAATAGCAGAGGCCATTCCCTAAGTCAACTTTATTAATAGCAGTTAATGGACTTCTCCTCCAAGAACTTATCCAAACCTTTTTTGAACCCAGGTACACTAACTGCACTAACCACATCCTCTGGCAACAAATTCTAGAGCCTAATTGTGTGTTTAGTAAAAAAAGAACTTTCTCCGATTAGTTTTAAATGTGCTACTAGCTAACTTCATGGAGTGCCCCCTAGTCCTTCTATTATCCGAAAGTATAAATAACTGATTCACATCTACTCATTCAAGACCTCTCATGATTTTAAAGACCTCTATCATATCCCCCCTCAGCCGTCTCTTCTCCAAGCTGAACAGCCCTAACCTCTTCAGCCTTTCCTCATAGGGGAGCTGTTCCATCAACTTTATCATTTTGGATGCCCTTCTCTGTACCTTCTCCATCGCAACAATATATTTTTTGAGATGTGGCAACTAGAATTATACAGAACATTTAAGGTGCAGTCTCACCATGGAGCGATAAAGAGGCATTATGACATTTTCCATTTTATTAACCATTCCCTTCCTAATAATTCCTAACATTGTTTGCTTTTTTGACTGCTAAGCACACTGAGCCGACGATTTCAAAGTAGTATCCACTATGATGCCTAGATCTCTTTCTTGGGTTGTAGCACCTAATATGGAAGCCAACATTGTGTAATTATAGCACGGGTTATTTTTCCCTATATGCAACACCTTGCACTTGTCCACATTAAATTTCATCTGCCATTTGGATGCCCAATCTTCCAGTCTCGCAAAGTCCTCCTGCAATGTATCACAATCTGCTTGTGATTTAACTACTCTGAATAATTTTGAATCATCTGCAAATTTGATAACCTCACTCGTCGTATTCCTTTCCAGATCATTTATATATATATATTGAAAAGCACCGGTCCAAGGACAGATCCCTGAGGCACTCCACTGTTTACCCTTTTCCACTGAGAAAATCGACCATTTAATCCTCTCTGTTTCCTGTCTTTTAACCAGTTTATAATCCATGAAAGGACATCGGCTCCTATCCCATGACTTTTTAGTTTTCTTAGAAGCCTCTCATGAGGGGACTTTGTCAAATGCCTTCTGAAATCCTCTCTTTCTTTCTCCAGGGTGATGAACACAGGATGGGTGTCCCCAAATGTTGTTTCCTTTACTTACAGTTTGAAGATCCCCCATGATGGTCAGTTTTCTCAATGGAAAGAGGTAGACAGGGGAGTGCTCAAGGACCAGTGCTTTTTAATATATTTATAAATGATCTGGAAAGGGGGAACAATGAATGAGGTGATCAAATTTGCAGATGACACAAAATTTTTCAGAGTGCTTAAATCACAAGCAGATAGCAATAAACTGCAGAATGGACTTTGCAAGATTGCGATGAAATTTAATGTGGACAATTGCAAGGTTGTTACGCTCGGCAGTCCGTGGGCTAACACCACGGACTGCCGCTTTCACCTCTACCCCAGTCCAGTGCAGCTATCCAGCACACACAGCAGAAATGCCGTCACCTACCATGGCAGTATGCTGCCAGTATTCGCAGCAGATATGCAGCCGCAGGAAATTTCGTTTTCCCCGTGGTTCGGGCTGATTTTTTTTCGGCCACCCCGAATTTCGGGGTTGGTGCGCGCTAACTCCAAAAAATGAATTTTCCCGAAATTTCGGAAAAATCCGCTTCGTTTTTCGGGGTGGCCGAACCAGGACGAATGCACATCCCTAAAATTGCACTGGAGAAAGTACAGAGAAGGACAACCAAAATGATAAAGGACATGGAACGGCTCCCCTATGAGGAAAAGCTAAAGAGGTTAGGGCTGTGCAGCTTGAAGAAGAGACGGCTGAGGGGGGATGATAGAGGTCTATAAAATCATGAAACGACTTGACAGGTAAATATGAAACTGTTATTTATTCTATCAGATAGTACAACGACTAGGGGACACGCCATGAATTAATTGCCAGAGGATGTGGTTAAGGCAGTTAGTGTAGTTGAGTTTAAAAAAGGTTTGGATAAGTTCCTGGAGAAGAAGTCCATAAACTGCTATTTATAGCCTAGTGGTTAGAGCAGGGGAGGAGGAATAGCCTAGTGGTTAAAGCAGTGGGCTATGAAGCAGGAGGCCAGTGTTTGAGTCCCGCTGTTGCTCCTTGTGACCATGGGCAAGTCACTTTACCCTCCCATTGCCTCAGGTACAAATCTTAGATAATAAGCCCTCTGGGGATAGGGAAATACCTACAGTATCTGAATGTAAACTGATGTGATATCTCAGATCGAATGTTGGTATATAAAAATAATGTTGCTGTCATTTCACCTCTTTACACTTTCGAATAATAGAAGGACTAGGGGGCATTCCATGAAGTTAGCAAGTAGCACATTTAAGACTAATCGGAGAAAATTCTTTTTCACTCAACGCACAATAAAGCTCTGGAATTTGTTGCCAGAGGATGCGGTTAGTGCAGTTAGGGGCGGATTTTAAGAGCCCTGCTCGCCTAAATCCGCCCAAAACCGGGCGGATTTAGGCGAGCAGGGCCCTGCGCGCCGGTGAGCCTATTTTACATAGGCCTACCGGCGCGCGCAGAGCCCCGGGACTCGCGTAAGTCCCGGGGTTTTCGGAGGGGGCGTGTCGGGGGCGGGACCGAGTGCAGCGGCATTTTTGGGGCGTGTCGGGAGCGTTCCGGGGGCGGGCCCGGGGGCGTGGCCGTGCCCTCCGGACCCACCCCCAGGTCGCGTCCCGACGCACTAGCGGCCCGCTGGCGCGCAGGGATTTACTTCTCCCTCCGGGAGGCGTAAATCCTCCGACAAAGATAAGTGAGGGGTTTAGACAGGGCCGGGCGGGCGGGTGGGTTAGGTAGGGGAAGGGAGGGGAAGGTGAGGGGAGGGCAAAGGAAAGTTCCCTTCGAGGCCGCTCCGATTTCGGAGCGGCCTCGGAGGGAACGGAGGTAGGCTGCGCGGCTCGGCGCGCGCCGGCTATACGGAATCGATAGCCTTGCGCTCGCCGATCCCGGATTTTAGCGGCTACGCGCGTATCTACTAAAATCCAGCGTACTTTTGTTTGCGCCTGGAGCGCCAACAAAAGTACGCCTATTCGCGGTATTTGAAAATCTACCCCTTAGTGTAGCTGGGTTCAAAAGAGGTTTGGATAAGTTCTTGGAAGAGAAGTCCATTAATGGCTGTTAATCAAGTTTACTTAGGGAATAGCCACTGCTATTAATTGCATCAGTAGCATGGGATCTTCTTAGTGTTTGGGTAATTGCCAGGTTCTTGTGACCTGGTTTGGCCTCTGTTGGAAACAGGATGCTGGGCTTGATGGACACTTGGTCTGACCAGCATGGCAATTTCTTATGTTCTTAAAAAGAACATGCCATACTGGGTCAGACCAAAGGTCTATCAAGCCCAGCATCCTGTCTCCAACAGTGGCCAATCCAGGCCATAAGAACCTGGCAAGTTCTCAAAAACTAAGTCTATCCCATGTTACTGTTGCTAGTAATAGCATTGGCTATTTTCTAAGTCAACTTAATTAATAGCAGGTAATGGACTTCTCCTCTAAGAACTTATCTAATCCTTTTTTAAACCCAGCTACACTAACTGCAACAATCGCATCCACTGGCAATAAATTCCAGAGTTTAATTGTGTGTTGAGTGAAAAAGAACTTACTCCGATTAGTTTTAAATGTGCCCCATGCTAACTTCATGGAGTGTCCCCTAGTCCTTCTATTATCCGAAAGAGCAAATAACCGATTCACATTTACCCGTTCTAGACCTCTCATGATTTTAAACACCTGTATCATATCCCCTCTCAGCTGTCTCTTCTCCAAGCTAAAAAGTCCTAATCTCTTTAGTCTTTCCTCATAGGGGAGCTGTTCCATCCCCTTTATCATTTTGGTCGCCCTTTTCTGTACCTTCTCCAAAATTAGTAGCATGGGATCTGTTAATGTTTGGGGTACGTGCCAGTCTGGGTGTGCATTTAATTTTTCGTTTCGGGTCATTATATGTTTGATTTCATTTCTAAAATGGTTTATGGGTGTTTATTTTGGATTATCCTAATTTCAGAGTTAGTGTGCACTAACAGGTCGTCAGCACACACTAACTACAGTTAGTACACATTAACTGAAAATGTTGCTGATAAGTAAAAAAAAGTGTCAGTTGGGGAGCAGTTCATTAGCTAGAGGTATAGTTCTGGATTCCCACTGGCTGTCTACTTAGTTACTTGTTTGTGCTGCCAAGACTGTAAGGTGGTGTTTGTGGAGGGGATGGCCAGTACCTGGTAACAAGTGTAAACAAACAAGTGATGTAATATTAGCAACCAGTTCTAGTCAGCAAAAGCAAAAGCATGTAATGCAATTGAATATTTTGAATTCCCCATTCCCCATGGGGTAGATTTTCAAAGGGATACGCGTGTACCCTCCAAAAACCTACCCCAAACCCCCCCCTGCGCGCTCCAAGCCTATTTTGCATAGGCTTGGCGGCGAGCGCAAGTCCCGGGGCTTGCATGGAGGGGCGTGTCAGGGGGCGTGCAGCAAGTGACGCGGCGTTTTGGGGGCGTGTTCGAGGCCTCCGGACCAGCCCCCGGGTCGGGTGATAGCGCGCCAGCAGCCTGCTGGCGCGCGCAGATTTACACCTGCTTTCCGCAGGCGTAAATCTGCCAACAAAGGTGGGGGGGGGGGGGGGTTAGGTGGTGGAAGGGAGGGGAGGCGGAAGGAAAGTTCCCTCCGAGGCCGCTCCGATTTCGGAGCGGCCTCGGAGGGAACAGACAGCGCGCGCAGGTTGCACAAATGTGCACCCCCTTGCACGTGCCGACCCCGGATTTTATAAGATACGCGCGTATCTTATAAAATCCAGCGTACTTTTGTTCGCGCCTGGTGCACGAACAAAAGTACGCCCGAGCATACATTTATAAAATCTACTCCCTTGTATTTTAGGAAAGGAGCCCTGGCATTTTGGGATATGCATACTTTGAATTCCCCCTGTGTGTTTGGATGGCAGTGGCGGTGGTGGTGGGGAAGTGACTGGGGTGAAAATATGGGATGACAGGTGGGAGAGAGACTGGTTGGGGTGGTGAGAGAGAGGCAGTCTGCTGTGTTTTGGGGGGTGACCCCAGTTACCCCAGTCACTCCCACACACACACTAGGCTGCCTCTCTCTTTCCCACATTACTCCATACAGTCACCCCAGCCACTTCCCATCTTAATCATCACCCCAACCAGTCTCTCCCTCACCTTTCACCGCATCCAGTCACCGTAGTGACTCCCCCTCTCACCAGTCATCCCTACACACCAAGATGGGGGAGGTAAACAAAAAGAGTAGACTAATAATTTGGCCAAAATAAACAGCTCCACAGAACAATCTCATTCTCTGCTCAAAAGTGCACCGACAATAATTATTGCATTATTATATCTAAAACTTACTGATCATGCTAACGCACCATGCACTGTAGTTAAAGTAATTTTTATGCAAGGATTCCCTGAGACCTGAAAATTATTTCAAGGGTTCCTCCATTGTAAAAAGGTTGAGAGAGGCTGGTCCAGAGTAGGGTATATATGATAGACCAACATATAAGAAAGCAAATTATATCCTACACAGGTTGTTTTTTTTCATTTACTTCTCTCCAAAAATCAGGAACTAAGCAAATTTATGATGTGCTCATTTATTTTATATTATATATATATATATATATATATATATATATACATATGTATGTGTGTGTGTGTGTGTGTGTGTGTGTGTGTCAGGAACTTGTATTAAATCAACTCAGAAATCCTCTTTTCAATTTGTAAACAAACGGATGGAAAAATACTCCAAGTTCTAAACAGACATGAAATTTTTGAAAATTTCTATTAGAAATAACGCCCATGTTATTTTTTCATGAGCAATGTCTCACTCCCATCCTTACACACAGAATAAGATCTATATGTTTCTGCATAAATCATCATGTACACAGTGCTGCATGCATTAACTTAGACCATGATTTGTTCTCTCTCAGGCATTTTCACCATATCGTACAGAAATAATAGCACTGAAAATAACAGCAAATGTTAGCACCAACTGAAGCCCTTCAATGAATTAACACTAATATTGATTCTGCAAAGACAAAAACTTCAACTTTAATGTACACTGTAACATAAAACGAAGAACTAGTTCAACTTAATTTTATATTCCTGGAAAACCTGTTGATTTAAAACAACGGTTTCACTTGAGTATAAAATAACAGAACATTTTTTTTTTGTTCAGAGCTCTCTCTTTGTATTTATTAATCAGGCATTGTCCTGGCAATGAAATTTTCATCTCTGCCAGCTCTCGTATTCCGTGTTTACTGGCCTGTTGAAGTCTGCAAAACCTTTTTACAAGCTGAACCGCTACCAAGTAAATGATTTGGCATGATCTTCTTTTAAAGAAAGAAAATGCTATTTTGGGGCTTATTCAAACCTTTTATCAGTCTGGAGGGCTAGATAAGCTTTTTCCATCTCTTAAAAGTCCCTTTTATTGGTCTGATACATAGCTAGATAAAAGGTTTAAATTGGGTTCTAACAGAGCCAACAACTAACTCTATTTTTTCAGGATAATTGTCAAGGAACAGGGCAGATAATAAAAGCTGGGTCTATTGATCGCCCAAATATGAAATAATTACAGCTTCCAAGCTTGGCTGATGGCAGACAAATATCTGCTTTGCAAAAATGAACATAGGGAGGGTAATTTTCAGCAGCCCGCACCGGACTGAAAGTTTGCATGTAGAAAGCACCCATAGACTTTAGTCAGATTTTTCAAAGTGGACTAATGTGCATAAATCTGCTTTGAAAAAGACCCTATTCTGAGCTAGCCTCGATAACTATTTTTGAAATTGTAGGTCACAGTTAAGATTGCTGAAGGAAATGTAGTACCTCACGCTGCAAATCGATGATCCAGAAAAGTATTCTCACCTTTCAATGAGTATTACACAAAGTACAACTTTTGCAAAGGCAAATTCTTTTAACCTTGAACATATGAGATTTGAGCAGTCGGAGAGAAAATGTACTACTTTACTTGACCTTGCAAACTACTGGACTGTAAACAAATTCTTTCCGATACTGAATCTCGCTTTTTTTTTTTTTTATTATTATTATTATTATTATTGTGGAGGATGCTTTCACACACATACAGATATTTCTGTATAATGCCTGTTACATTATCTGCAGCTTATTAGACAATCTAGAATTTAATCCTCATTTTATGAAACAGAGCAGTATAGGGGATCATTTTCTTTAAAGAGGATGTTAACACTTTTTGCTTAACCTGGGCAGACATGCATCTCACTTCTCAAGTCCCCCAAACCTCAATATGAGTGTAAGCGCTTCAAAGAAACAAGTTTGGAATAAAAATGGCTATAGCATTATTGACACAACTAACACTTGTGCTAGATTCTCTCATTTTGTTTTTACAGTCAAAGTGTGCTATGTTGTTTGCTATGCTGTCACATATTCAGGGTACTTCGTTTTCAGTTTAAACCGATTTTCACCCTAATTTTTGGATGATGAAAGAGCAGCTCTAGAGCTGCAAATGTGGAGTCTCAAGGCCTCTTGCCACTGCCGGAAGTTTTTGTGGGCCAAAACAGCTGCAGTGTTTCAAGTCATGCCCCCGCCCCTACCAGCAAAAGCACTCGCCCTTCAGTGCCAATGATGTGCTATATCGAGTCCCGCCTCCCCCTCCAACCAAGCAGCCAAAGGGGCCAATGCAATAAATGCGTGTAGAAAGCGGGCGCTGAACAGTCAGCGCCCGCTTTCTTAACACGCCCCAGGCGCCCCAAAGGGGGGGGTGCCATGCAATATTTAAATTAGGGGGTCGCATTAGCAAGGAGGTGCTAGAGTCGCTTGCGTGCCCCTAGCGCCTCCTTGCTAATGCGACCCCGATCGGTTTTCCTAACTCGGCCGACTGCCGCTTAGGAAAACTGACACTCTCCAGGCAGGCGTTAACAGGTGATCGCTAAATGTGCGTCGGAGACACACTTTTTTTTTTTTTTTTTTGCATCTGAGTGAATGCCTAATAGCCTCATTCACATGCATTTGCATGTGACGAGCCCTATTACATTCACTGCGCGTTGGGCACACGTTGAATAGGCGCTAATCCCCTTATTGCATTAGGGGATTGATTAGCGCCTATTCAACCCGCGTCCGACTGTGGGTTATACAGTGCGCTCGGCCCCATAGTGGCTGCTGCTTGAGACTGTCAATGCAGCATTTGAAGTGAGCCATGCCCATCAGAAGCACAGCACGGGAGCCTCAGCGAGCTTCTGTCCAAGGAAAGAAGAGATATCTGTGAATGCTGCTGCATTTGGGTGTGGGGGAGGGGGGGAGGGGGAAGAGAGGGAGATTCTTGTGGGAGAAAAAGGGACATGCTAGGTAGGGGATACTGCTTAGTGAGATAGTCTACTTAATATTCTTTTATTTTCCTGGCATCTATCCACCAAAATAAATTCCAATATTTACCCAGAAAAATGAGTCACATTTATCCACTAATTTTCTCCTGTTTTTGTTCTTGTTATAAATAAACCCTGATAAATTCCCAGGAAAATTTTAAAAAATAAAAAACAAATATTCCACAAGACAAAGACCTGATGTTTTCTAAACTAGGTTCTTGCTGTTCCGCAGGGCTCTGTACCATGTACTGAGATGGGATGACCCAGCCTGATGTGGCTGAACTTAGTTGCTCATGCATGACTTTTCCAGGGCTACAGCACTTTGCACAAATCAACACCCCACTGTCAGGCATGGGTTGCCTTTGAACTGACGTCTCATGGGTTTTGAGGCACTGTGCTTCCAGGTGGAGCTATTGGTCTTCCTGAGGGCTGCTCTGTAATCCAGTTATTGCCTGTGTAACTGTAGTGTTTTCTTGTTTTCAGATTGGCCTAGTAGCGGTCAGCCTAGCTTGGCCTAGGATAGATCAGCAGCCCTTACTGGCCAGGGTATTTATTTCTTCCCCACTTTGGGCTATGTTTCCTACTGGTTCATTGGTTAGTGGTGACTGTGTATATAACATGGCTGTTCTGTGGTGCTGCCTGTGTCCTGAGTTCTTGGAGCCTTGCACCAGACTCTCTTTGCCATATAATCCTGTGCTTCTCCTTGGACTTTGTGATTTCTGATTTTGCCTTGGACTATTCACCCTAAAGGTCCACCAAAGAATTAAAAAAAAACAAAAAAACTTTGTTCATGTCCTTGTCTGCTTGTGGCAGGCTTATGCCAGCAGCAATCTTCAGGGTTCCGTTGCCATGGTGGCTGTCCATGTCCCAGGCTGAGAGTTCCCCAACACTCAAGCTGCATCTAGTCATGTCATCTCATCTAACAACCTCCCAGCATACTTTATAACAAAAGGTTCACAAGCCTGTTCTGGAGGATCCCCAGCCGGTCAAGTTTTCAGGATACCCACAATGAATATGCATGAGATAAATTTGTCCTGGGGAAGAGCGCGCTGGCAGTTGGCCGGCGCGCAGAGATTACTTCTGCTCCAGGGGAGCAATAAGTACCAAAATAAAAAATTTGGGGACAGTTAGGTTTAGGGGGTGGGGAGGAGAGGGGAAGAAGGAGGAAAGTTAGGTAGGTGGATAGGAAAGTTCCCTCCCAGTCCAGTCCTTAATTGGAAGGAACTGGGAAAAAGGGCAATCTCGCCGCCGCGCAAAATTGGAAAATCGCCCCCCTGTGCGCGCGAGTCACGGGCTGCCCGCACATGCGCGTGGCCATCAGATTTTATAACATGATGGTGCCGGCGCGCGCATGTTATAAAATCAGCGTGTCCATGTGCTTGCGTGACTTTTAAAATCAACCCCTGTATTTGGACATAAACTGGATGACCTATGAAAATGACGAAAGGATTTAAAAAATAAAAAAAAGGCACACAACAGACATGTATGTAGTAATCTTGCTTCAGATGTGGTGATGTGAACCAAATAAGTATGAACATATTGATACAAAACTATCAGCATATACAGTGCGATAGACAATGCACATGTAATGCAATGTAAGTCCTGTACAACTTACAATCAAGGTCTGAGCAGAAATAAGTTGAATAACTTACTCAAGGTCACCCAATAATGACTGGATAAATGTAATATCAGGACATGCTAGAGAGGTAAAATTCCTTGATGGAATACATGATTGCTTCATGGAACAATTGTTTCAGGAATGATGAGAGAGGGAGCTATTTTAAAAAAGGGCTCCAGGTGTAATCCAACTATAGACCAGTGAGCCTGACTTCAGTGCCAGGACAAATTGTGGAAATTATAAAGAATAAAATCACAGAACATAAAGATAGACATGGTTTAATGGGACACAGGCAGCATGGATTTACCCAAGGGGAATGTTGCACTCGGGGGTGGACCCTTGTCCTGGGGCAAGGGTAGAATGGCTCCTGAAAGGGGGCGGAGCACTGGAGGAGACATGGGCTAGGTAGAGCTTCACCACTAGAAGCCCGAGGTCCCCCCCGGGAGGACCCGTAGGGACCTGGGCCACTTGGACTTAGGTAGGCCTCGCAGGGTCTCCTGGGGGAGTGGAAGTGCGGCATGCCCACGGACACAGGGGGAGCGCACTCAGGATCGAGACTGGAGCAGGGAGAACCAGAACAAAGTTGGTGATGACAAGGTGAGGAACAGAGCCAGAAGCTGGAGGCGAGGTCAGGCAGGCAAAAGGTCAATGTCCAAAGGTCAGTCCGAGGAGTGGTCACTGAAGCAAGGGTCAGATACCGGAGGTCAGATGTAGTCAGTAGCAAGCAGAGGTCTTGAGGCAGGCGGCAGACAGGCAAACGAGTCAGGAACTAGCTGGGGTCATCGAGGCAGGCAGCAGGCAGAGGGGCGGGTCAAGAAGCAAGCCAAGGTCAGAACCAAGAGACAGTCCAAAGGTACTACCTGGGCGAGCACAGGAACAGACAGAAGCTGAGACAGCAGGACGCTGGAACAGGACTGGAGGAAGCATGGTCAATCAAGCAGAGGTCGGGTTCCGAAGGTCAGACGAGGTCACAGGCAGGCAGAGGTCAGAAGCCGGATGAACGAGAAGATACTAAAGACTAGGACAAATAACAAGAAGCCCAGACAACCTAGGGAGGAAGCCAGTTGCAAAGGCAAGCTCTGGTTGCCAAAGCTTGCCTTAAATATTCCCGCGGGAGTGACGTCATCAGAGGGGGCCCGGCAGCCCTAGCGCGTTGCGACCCCTTTAAATCCTGCAGGCAGGCCCCGGTGGCGGGTGGACCACGCGAGGCCTGGAGGACAACGGCGTTCCTGCCGTGCCGCGTCGCGGGAGAGAGCCCCCTACGCCGCGGGGAAGAGGTGAGAAGAGCCATCCACGGGCTCTGTGGCCGGGCTTCGTAACAGGGAAACCTTGCCTCACAAACCTGAAAACATTTTTTTAAGGATTTCATAAATGTGGATTAAGGAGAGCCAGTAGATGTAGCGTATAATAGAAGGCCTAGTTGGCACGCCATGAAATTATCAATTAAAACATTTAAAACAAATAGGAATTTTTTTTTCACTTAATGCACAATTAAGCTCTGGAATTCATTGCCAGAGGATGTGGCTTAAGGCCGTTAGCATAACTAGCTTTAAAAAAGGTTTGGCTAAGTTCCTGGTGGAGAAGTCTATAAACTGGTATGAATCGACCCAATATTGCAATTTCTTATGTTCAGAACTCTGCAGAGTACACGCACAAAGATATTCAGGGAATCCTGTGAATAAACACATTCACAATATGAGTTCAGAGATATCCTACATCTCAGGGCTTTCACGTAGTGGGAGTCTTGTAGCCTCCTCCACCTGCTGAGAATTGTAGACTATACTACCACCCTCATATACAGTATGACGGTAGCTTTTAAACTGGCATGCGGGCACACACGTGCAAATGTTCATCGGCCCGCGCCCAGAGACGCGATCATTTTGTAACATACACACGTATGTGTGTGCATGTTATAAAAATAGCCAGACCGTGCATACATATGCGCAAAATTTTAAATGTGCGCACGTGCAGATACCGCTTATACCACATAAGTGGGGGAATTTTAAAAAAGACACACATGCCGACGCCATTACCAGTCTTCCCAGTTCAAGGATAGCCACTTCTAAACTCCCCTAGTTTAATAGCCTCCCTTCTCCCCGTTAGACCTGACCTTTAAAACCTCACTGATCGGCCTAGAACTTTTGTTTTACAACTTAACACGTCATCCATAGCAGAAGTAAAGTTTCACGGCAGGGGACCCCGGCACACACCAGTGTGGTTAAGTATTTTCGTGGAAATTTCAAGTTTGAATCCAGGAATGCCCAAGACCACGCCCTGCCCCTTTTTTTCAACTTTTCATTTATGTGTGCAGCAGCAAGTAAGTACACACGTATCCAGGTGGCTTTTAAAATCTTCTCAGCGCATGCGAGGCTGACATGTGCGCATATCTTCCTTTTTTTTTTTCAGGCGCCAGCCTTTTAAAATTCACCTTTGTGTGTCTCATCCTCACGTTGTCCCTTTAGGAAATAAGTTCCCCAGTATCAGCAGATTTCATTCACCTCCTTCACTTATTGATTCTGGAGGGTGAATATCTGGCAATATCATCTATTCCTGACTAGCAACTGCTATAAAAGGAAATATCCAAGAAATATATGGGTTAGTCAAAAAGATAGTCATTACAGACTGAGAAAAAATAATCAAGGTACACAGAAGTATCCACTATAGACCCTCCAATAATGCCCTCCACTCCACCTGAAAACCTGCCTACAGAAAGTTATTCTGCCAAACACACACCTTTTTTTTTTTTTGGCTTTCCAGAACACTCAAAATAAAATAAGATATATATATTTATGCCTTAAGCTGAAATATCTCCAAAAAGGTGTCTGGCTATAGCCAAATTCCTCCCATATAGTCAATGGGAAAAACTTATTGGTACCCTTTTTTCTACTCATGTAAAAAAATGTTAAACCTCCTAAAACAATCCAAGTTATTTTTCTTTACTACATGCCATCAAAAGAAAATCTGAAGCCTCTTTCTACAATTTGAAAACACTAACTACCTTTTCCTATGACAAATTTGCTTTCAAATAGACAGTGCTAGCTTTCCAGTGTGGAATTGCACCACTTACCTATCCATAAAACAATTTGGCCTTGATCCTAATGCCTACAGTTCTCTTCACATCAAGATAACTAAAGGTCTCTGCTAACAAATCACTCTCTTTCCTAACATTCATATTATTAGAACTTAACTGACTCACATAACTCATCTTGTCCAACACAGAAGGAAACTCCATATACTCTACTCCAGCGGTTCTCAACTGGCGTGTCGCCAAGCACACAGATGTGTCACCACACTTCCCAGTCCCCCGCTGGCCTAGCTGCTCCCCCTGCCCCAGTGAAATAGGAACTCATCCTCCACCTGGGCTTCAAATGCTGATAGACCAGACAGAACACAGCAGCAGAGCTGGAATTAGCAGTACCAGCATGGTCATTTCTTCCCACCACCCGTAGCCCGGAAGAGAAAGTGGTGTGCAGTGGACACGTGCGTGGGAAGAAGAGACTTTGCTAGTGTGGGCAGCATCAGCGAAAAAGAGAGAGGTGTAGCTCAGAGCAAAAGAGGAGCAACGTCAGCCCCCGCGGCCGATGGGACTCCTTTCCCAAGGCCGCGAGGACTGGAAGTGGAGGAGGCTGCTGCTGCTGCCGCTAGTTTGGTGGAAAGAGAAAGAATGAGAGAGTGAGCAAGCATTAGGGATGTGAATCGTTTTTCGATGATTTAAAATATCGTCCGATATATTTTAAATCGTCAAAAATTGTTAGAGGCGCGATACAATAGGAATTCCCACGATTTATCGTCAAAAATCGTAAGTCGGGGGAGGGGGGAGGGGGGGGGAAAACCGGCACACTAAAACAACCCTAAAAATGGCCACTAAAACAACCCCAAAATGGCCAGCGCCATTTTGCAATACGGCAATACGGCCGGCGCCATTTTGTAATACGGCACGAGTGCAGGAGGTCACTTCCGGACCCCCGCTGGACTTTTGGCAAGACTTGTGGGGGTCAGGAGGCCCCCCCAAGCTGGCCAAAAGTCCCTGGGGGTCCAGGGGGGTCCAGGAGCGATCTCCTGCGCTCGTGACGTCGGGGGACAGGAACCAAAATGGCGCCGGCGCCATTTCTATTAACGCAGCCGTGGCCCGAGAGTGGAAGATCACACTGGGACCCCCCCCACTGGACCCCAGGTAATTTAAAACATTTTGGGGGGGTTCGGGAGGGTGGGGGATTTATTTTAAAGGGTCGGGGTGGGTTTTAGGGTTGTTTTAGTGTGCCGGTTTTCCCGCCCTCCCCTGATTTACGATTTAAAAAAAAAAAACAAAACCGCGACGATCAGATTCCCTCCCCCCCCAGCCAAAATTGATCGTTAAGACGATCGATCACACGAACACATATGCTCTAGCAAGCATATGTGTTCGAGATCCTGTATGGAAGCTTGGGAGTCAGCTCCAAGGTGTTGGCGTGGATTACAAACAGGTTGACAGATAAGACAACGGGTGATGGTAAATGGAACCTACTCTGAAGAGAGAATGGTGTTAAGTGGAATGCCACAGGGATTGGTGTTGGGACGGATTCTGTTCAACATCTTCGTGAGCAACATTGCAGAAGGGTTACAAGGTAAAGTTTGTCTATTTGCAGATGATACTAAGATCTGCAACAGAGTGGACACGCTGGAAGGAGTACAGAGAATGAGACAGGATTTAAGGAAGCTGGAAGAGTGGTCGAAGATATGGCAGCTGGGATTCAATGCCAAGAAATGCAGAGTCATGCATCTGGGGTGAGGTAATCCGAAAGAACTATATGCGTTGGGGTGTGAAGAGCTGATGTGCATGGAGCAGGAGAGAGACCTTGGGGTGATAGTGTCTAACGACCTGAAGTCGATGAAGCAGTGTGACACGGCAATAGCCAAAGCCAGAAGAATGTTAGGCTGCATAGAGAGGAATATCTAGTAAGAAAAGGGAAGTGATAATCCCCTTGTACAGATCCTTGGTGAAGCCTCACTTGGAGTACTGTATTCGGTTCTGGAGACCGTATCTCAAAGGAAACAGAGACAAGATGGAGGTGGTCCAGAGAAGGGTGACCAAAATGGTGGGTGGTCTCCACTGAAAGACTTATGAGGAGAGGTTAAAGAACCTGAATATGTATACCCTGGAGGAAAGGAGGAGCAAGGGGTAGTATGATACAAACCTTCAGATATATGAAAGGTTTTAATGATCCATAGTCGTCAACAAACCTTTTCCATTGGAAACAATTTAGTAGAACTAGGGGTCACGATTTGAAACTCCAGGGAGGAAGACTTAGAACCAATATCAGGAAATATTTCTTCACTGAGAGGGTGGTGGATGCCTGGAATGCCCTTCCAGAGGAAGTGGTGAAGACTAAAACTGTGAAAGATTTCAAAGGGGCATGGGATAAACACTGTGGATTCCTAAAGGCTAGAGACTGGGAATAAATAAAAAAAAAAAGCTTAAACGGCATGAAGTGGCAGTTACTACCGTAAAGAGAAACTTTGAGTTAATCTGCATGGAACAGCAGTGACTGCCTTACTAGGCAGACTAGATGGACCATTTTGGTCTTTTTCTGCCATCATTGCTACGTTACTATGTTACTATGTGTGTGAGAGTCAGCATGTATGTAAATGAGTGATTGAGAGCCTGTATGTGTAAGTGTATGATTAAAAATCTGTTTGTGTGAAAGAGAGTATGCATGTCCCTGTCAAGAGTGTGCCGCCAGCCGGGCAGCGCACGTAGTTTACTTCTGACCGGAGGAGCAGTAAGTAGAAAAACAAAAAAATTGGGAATAGCTAGGGTAGGTTTAGGGGTCGGAGAGGAGAGGGGAACAGGGAGGAAGGATAGGGTTAGGGAGGTTCCCTCCCAGTCTGCTCCTTGGAGGGAACTGGTCTAGGTCTAATCGCGTTGCTGCGTGTATTTTTCTAAAATTCCCCTCCCAGTGCGCGAAGGAGGCCACCCGCCTGCACATGTGCACGCAGACATTAAAATCCGGCACGCATGTGCGTGCAAGAACCGTATTTTATAACATGCATGCGCAGACATACGCATGTTATAAAATCGGCGCATCCATGTGTGCAAGCCTTTTAAAATAGACCCCTGTGTGTGTGTGTGAGAGAGATCATGTCTATGTATGATTAAGGGCCTGTGGGGGTGGATTTTAAAAGGTTTACGCACACCGTGAAGGCCCGGCGCCGCGCACAAGCCCCGGGACGCGCGTTATGTCCCGGGGCTTGAAAAAAGGGGTGGGGCGGTCCGGAGCCTCCAGGCACAGCGGCCATTTGCCACTGTGCTTGGGATCGCGGGCTGGCCGTTGGCCAGCAGGCGCAACTTATAAGATAAAGGTAAGGGGAGGGGGGTTAGGTAGGGCTGGGGGAAGGGAAAAAACATTCCCTCCAAGGCTGCTGTGCATGTTATAAAATCGGGTGTACATTTGCGTGCGCCGGGTTGCGTGCACAAATGTACGCCCGCACGGACCTCTTAAAATCCGGCCCTGTGTGCATAAGTAAGAGAGAGAGCGCATGTGTGTATGTGATTGTGAGCCTGTGTGTAAGCGAGAGAAAGCATGTGTGTAAAAGTGTGTGATTGAAAGCCTGTGTATGTGTAAGTGTGAAAAGACAGGCAGCAAGTGTGTAAATGTGTCATTAAGAGCCTATATAAAAGTGAGAGAAAAATCATGTGTATATGTGCGTGATTTAGGGCCTATGTAAATGAGAAAAAGAGCATGTGTATTTGTGTGATAGAGAGCCAGTGTGAGAGAGAGAACTTGTGTGTGACAGAGAGAGGAGAAAATTGCAAGCAAACCATCCCTCCTCCTGCTAATTCAAAACAATCTCAAAGCACCTGGATATCAAACATTCCCGTGTATGCAGAGCAAAGTATTTATTATTTTTCATTATTGGGTCTGTGTCTGCTATTTTGAAATATTTTATTGGTATCTAGAAATGTTTGATATGAGTTTTTAATTATTGGATATTCCATTCATCAGCTGTTTTGAAATAATCTGTTCTTTTTGTTAGTGTGGTTTTACAGATATTGATTTTATATTTCTTGATTTGTCTGGTGGATGGGTGAAGTTTCTCTTTTTCCTTTGTTACACTGCATACAGTCTCTCTGGCTTGTTGCATTTCCAGTTCAGGTTTTGTCTGCATGTTTCTAGTTATGCGTTTTGGTCTCTTTATTCTTTGTTAGCTGAGGCGAGATATTCTGCTAGCATGTATTTTCTGGGTAGGGCTCTATAGCAGCTTGGCTGTCTGTATGCCAATGCCAGAAGTCTAAGAAGTAAGATGGGAGAGTTAGAGTGTATAGCAGCAAATGATGAGATTGACATAATTGGCATCATAGAGACTTGGTGGAAGGAGGATAACTAATGGGACAGTGCTATATCAGGGTACAAATTATATCGCAATGATAGGGAGGATCAACTTGGTGGGGGTGTGGCACTTTATGTCCGGGAGAGTATAGAGTCCAACAAGATAAAGATCATACAAGAGACTAAATGCTCAGAAGAATCTATATGGGTAGAAATCCCATGTGTGTTGGGTAAGAGTATAGTGATAGGAGTATACTACCATCCTCCTGGACAAAATGGTCAGACAGATGATGAAATGCTAAGAGAAATCAGGGAAGCAAACCAATTTGGCAGTGCAATAATAATGGGAGATTTCAATTACCTTAATATTGACTGGGTAAATGTAACATCAGGCCTTGCTAAAGACAAAGTTCCTGGATGTAATAAATGATTGCTTCATGGAGCAATTGGTTCAGGAACCAACAAGAGAGGGAGCTATTTTAGATTTAATTCTTAGTGGAACGCAGGATTTGGTGAGAGAGGTAACGGTGGTGGGGCCACTTGGCAACAGTGATCATAACATGATCAAATTTAAACAAAATACATGAGTACAAGTACAATCCCAAGGCCCTGTTCTCATATGTTGCAGCTCTCACCAAGTCTACCCTCCCCCCCCCCCCCAATCGCTGACAATGAAGCAAGCAGTAAAATGTGAGGAGCTCACCCTCTTCTTCCATAATAAAATAACAAACCTCCTCCTCTGATTCCCTGTCACCTCCCCCCCCATGCCCACCACCTACCCCACCATCCCCAAAGCCACTTTGGACGCTATTGACCTCACATCTTCCAAGGAAATCGAGTCTATCCTCAAAAAGATTAAACCAGCCTCCCACCCTTCCGACACCATCCCCACTAAAACCCTCCTAACCATTCCTAACACCATAGCCAAACCGCTAGCAAACATCATTAACTGTTCCCTCTCCATCGGTTCAGTCCCTGTTTCCTTAAAGCATGCTGTTGTCAAACCCCTACTCAAAATAACAGCCCTAGACCCTAAAGACCCAGCCAACTACCGCCCCATCTCAAACCTTCCTTTCATTGCTAAAATAATGGAAAAGGTGGTAAACTCCCAACTCATGGACTTCCTCCTTCACCCCTCTGAATTCGGCTTTTGTAAAAATTTAAGTACTGAAACACTCTTACTCTCCCTCACTGATGCCCTCCTCATTGGCCTAGATTGAGGTCATAGCTTCATCATTGCTTTCCTTGACATCTCATCAGCATTTGATACTATAAGCCACAATCTTCTCCTCTCCCGCCTATCTGACATTGGCATATCTGGCGCAGCCCTCCTTTGGTTCAAATCCTACCTGGCCAACAGACAATTCTCTGTAAAAATAGGCAACTCTGAATCCACACACTTCATCCTCTCCCAAGGAGTTCCCCAGGGCTCCTCCCTCTCCTCCACCCTATTTAATATATACCTCCTGCCCCTCTGCCAGCTGCTATCTGAACTCAGCCCCAAATTCTACATCTACGCAGATGATGTACAAATCATCATACAAATACAAGAATCCATTTCTACAATGCTAAAATTCTGAGAAAAATGCCTCCATTCTATTAACTCTCTACTCACTAACCTCCACCTTGCCCTCAACTCCTCAAAGACAGAACTCCTCCTTATCCACAACCATCAAACACTCAAGCTCTCCCCAGCAAATGACCCATCTTCCAGCTCCTTCACCTCGCAGCCCCCAGTACGAAACCTGGGCGTGCTAATTGATCTACACAAACCTAAAAAAACACGTCAATTCTGTTTTAAAAGAAGGCTTCTATAAGCTTAAAGTAATAAAAAAAAACCAAACCCCTACTCCACACACACACACACACACAATCTCAGATCAGTCATTCAAGCAACACTACATCCAAACTGGACTATTGCAATTCCTTGTATCTAGGCTTCCCTTACTCCACAATCAAGCCACTCCAAATGCTACAGAACGCCACTGCTAGAACCATCATGAATGCACGCAAATCCAACATAAGAACATAAGAAAATGCCATACTGGGTCAGACCAAGGGTCCATCAAGCCCAGCATCCTGTTTCCAACAGTGGCCAATCCAGGCCATAAGAACCTGGCAAGTACCCAAAAGCTAAGTCTATTCCATGTTACCATTGCTAATGGCAGTGGCTATTCTCTAAGTGAACTTAATAGCAGGTAACGGACTTGTCCTCCAAGAACTTATCCAATCCTTTTTTTAAACACAGCTGTACTAACTGCACTAACCACATCCTCTGGCAACAAATTCCAGAGTTTAATTGTGCGTTGAGTAAAAAAGAACTTTCTCCAATTAGTTTTAAATGTGCCCCATGCTAACTTCATGGAGTGCCCCCTAGTCCTTCTACCATCCGAAAGAGTAAATAACCGATTCACATCTACCCGTTCTAGACCTCTCATGATTTTAAACATCTCTATCATATCCCCCCTCAGTCGTCTCTTCTCCAAGCTGAAAAGTCCTAACCTCTTTAGTCTTTCCTCATAGGGGAGCTGTTCCATTCCCTTTATCATTTTGGTAGCCCTTCTCTGTACCTTCTCCATCGCAATTATATCTTTTTTTGAGATGCGGCGACCAGAATTGTACACAGTATTCAAGGTGCGGTCTCACCATATAACCCCACTCCTCAAAGACCTCCACTGGCTCCCCACACCATCGCGCATTCTATTTAAGACCCTCACCATTATTCACAAATCCATCTACAAAAATAACTCCACCTGGCTCAATGAACCCTTCCGAATCACACACTCATCCCGCCCAACCAGAGCAAACCTTAAAGGTACTTTGTACATCCCGTCCCTCAAGAATACCCACCTCACCTCAACAAGGGATCGTGACCTATCAATTGCCGGCCCCACACTTTGGAATGCTCTACCCACAACCCTCCGCCTTGAACCCTGCCCCTTCAAATTCAAGAAAATGCTAAAGACCTGGCTTTTCCACCAGGCATATCCAGACTAGACCCTGTACCCCTCTCCCCCTACCGCCAACTCCTCTGACCCCCAAGGACAACTCCTTTGCCCCCTAAGTTATAACGTTATTTTACCTCTCCAGTTATCCTATTTCAGGCTCTCCGCATAGCCTCCTCTAGTAGCAGCACCTCTTTGTTGCCCCTTGTTTGTATTATGTTGTCCTCCCCCCCCCCCCCCGCTCCCTGTTTATTGTACTTTCCATCTTTTGTTTGATATAAACCGATATGATGTGTCCACTAATATCGGTATAGAAAAGCTGTCAAATAAATAAAAAAATAGATAAATAAAATAATAACTGGAAGGGGGACAATAAGTAAATCTGCAGCTCTAACACTAAACTTGCAAAAGAGAAACTTTGATAAAATGAGGAAAATAGAAAAAAAACTGAAAAGTGCAGCTGCAAAGGTTAAAAGTATTCAACAGGCTTGGACATTGTTTAAAAATACAATCCTAGAGGTGCAGTCCATATGTATTCTACGCATTAAGAAAGGTGGAAGGAAGGCAAAATGATTACAGTCATTGTTAAAAGGTGGATGAAAGAGGCTATTTTAGCCAAAAAAACATCCTTCCAAAATTGGAAGAAGGATCCATCTGAAGAAAATAGGATAAAACATAAGCATTGTCAAGTTAAGTGTAAAACATTGATAAGACAGGTGAAGAGGGAATTTGAAATGAAGTTGGCCATAGAGGCAAAAACTCATAATAAAAAAAACTTTTAAAAATATATCCAAAGCAAGAAAACTGTGAGGGAGTCGGTTGGACCATTAGATGACAGAGGGGTTAAAGGGGCTCTTATGGAAGATAAGGCCATTGCAGAAAGGCTAAATGAATTCTTTGCTTCCATGTTTACTAATGAGGATGTTGGGGAGATACCAGTTCCGGAGATGGTTTTCAGCCGTGATGAATCAGACGAACTGAACGAAATCACTGTGAACCTGGAAGATGTAGTAGGCCAGATTGTCCAACTAAAGAGTAGCAAATCACCTGGACCACATGATATGCATCCTAGAGTACTGAAGGAACTCAAAAATGAAATTTCTGATCTATCATTAAAATCATCCATTGTACCTGAAGACTGGAGGGTGGCCAATGTAACCCCAATATTTAAAAAAGGCTCCAGGGGCGATCTTGGGTAACTATATACCAGTGAGTCTGACTTCAGTGCCGGGAAAAATAGTGGAAACTATTCTAAAGATCAAAATCGTAGAGCATATAGAAAGACATGATTTAATGGAACATAGTCAACATGGATTTACCCAAGGGAAGTCTTGCCTAACAAATCTGCTTCATTTTTTTGAAGGGCTTAATAAACATGTGGATAAAGGTGAACTGGAAGATGTAGTGTATTTGGATTTTCAGAAGGCGTTTGACAAAGTCCCTCATGAGAGGCTTCTATGAAAACTAAAAAGTCATGGGATAGGAGGAGATGTCCTTTTGTGGATTACAAACTGGTTAAAAGACAGGAAACAGAGTAGATTAAATGGTCAACAGTGGAAAAAGGTAAACAGTGGAGTGCCTCAGGGATCTGTACTTGGACCAGTGCTTTTCAATATATATATATCAATGATCTGGAAAGGAATATGACGAGTGAAGTTATCAAATTTGCGGATGATACAAAATTATTCAGAGTAGTTAAATCTCAAGCAGACTGTGATACATTACAGGAGGACCTTGCAAGACTGGACGATTGGGCATCCAAATGGCAGATGAAATTTAATGTGGACAAGTGCAAGGTGTTGCATATAAGGAAAAATAACCCTTGCTGTAGTTACATGATGTTAGGTTCCATATTAGGAGCTACCACCCAGGAAAAAGATCTAGGCATCATAGTGGACAATACTTTAAAATTGTCAGCTCAGTGTGCTGCAGCAGTCAAAAAAGCAAACAGAATTTTAAGAATTATTAGGAAGGGAATGGTTAATAGATCGGAAAATGTCATAATGCCTCTATATCGCTCTTTGGTGAGACCACACCTTGAATACTGTGTACAATTCTAGTCGCCGCATCTCAAAAAAGATATAGTTGCGATGGAGAAGGTACAGAGAAGGGCAACCAAATGATAAAGGGGATGGAACAACTCCCCTATAAGGAAAGGCTGAAGATGTTAGGGCTGTTCAGCTTGGAGAAGAGACGGCTGAGGGGGGATATGATAGAGGTCTTTAAGATCATGAGAGTTCTTGAACGAGTAGATGCGACTCGGTTATTTACACTTTTGAATTAATAGGAGGACTAGGGGGCATGCCATGAAGTTAGCAAGTAGCACATTTAAGACTAATCGGAGAAAATTCTTTTTCACTCAACGCACAATAAAACTCTGGAATTTGTTGCCAGAGGATGTTGTTAGTGCAATTAGTGTAGCTGGGTTCAAAAAAGGTTTGGATAAGTTCTTGGAGGAGAAGTCCATTAACGGCTATTAATCAAGTTTACTTACGGGCGGATTTTAAAAGCCTTGCTCGCGTAAATCCGCTCGGATTTACGCGAGCAGGGCCTTGCGCGCCGGTGCGCCTATTTTCCATAGGCCGCCGGCGCGCGCAGAGCCCCGGGACGCGCGTAGGTCCCGGGGTTTTTGGAAGGGGGCTTGTTGGGGGCGGGACCCGATGACGCTGCATTTCGGAGGCGGGGTGCGGCGTTTCGGGGGCGTGACCGGGGGGAATGGCGCCGGCCCGGGGGCATGGTCCAGGCCTCCGGACCAGCCCCCGGGTCGGAGGACAGTGCGCCAGCAGTCCGCTGGCGTGCATAGATTTACGTCTGCTTCTCGCAGGCGTAAATCTACGGACAAAGGTAAGGGGGGGGGGTTAGATATGGCCGGGGGGTGGGTTAGGTAGAGGAAGGGAGGGGAAGGTGAGGGGAGGGCGAAAGAGAGAGTTCCCTCTGAGGCCGCTCCGATTTCGGAGCGGCCTCAGAGGGAACAGAGGCAGACCGCGGGCTCGGCGCGCGCCGGCTGCCCAAAATCAACAGCCTTGCGCGCGCCGATCCAGGATTTTAGAGGATACGCGCGGCTATGCGCGTATCTTATAAAATCCAGCGCACTTTTGTTTGCGCCTGCTGCACAAACAAAAGTACGCGATCGCGCTGTTTTTAAAAATCTACCCCCCAGGGAATAGCAACTGCTATTAATTGCATCAGTAGCATAGGATCTTCTTAGTGTTTGGGTAATTGCAAGTCTCTTGTGGCCTGGTTTGGCCTCTGTTGGAAACAGAATGCTGGGCTTGATGGACCCTTGGTCTGACCCAGCATGGCAATTTCTTATGTTCTTAGTGTCTTAAGCCCCGGTGTAATATTTTCAGTGTTGCCTTTTCTTAGGTAAGGTAGTTACTGTTTGACTGCTGGAAATTGCTGTTTTGGTATGAGATCTTTACTATTTATGCAATGTCTGTTCAAAGTACTTATCTTTCCCTTGTGTCATTCTTAACAATAAAAATGATACTGGGCCTTTTTTTTTTTATTTCCGCCATGAATTGTAATGAGCAGTGTATCACACATGCAAGTGTGGTCTGTCAGGTGTGTCACGATGGGAAAAAGGTTGAGAACCGCTGCTCTACACCAACAATTCTCAATACAGTCCTAGAGGTACACCTAACTAATCTGGTTTTCAAGATAGTCACAATGAATATGCATATGATAAATTTGCATATACTGCAAATGTATGTGAAGATCTCTCATGCATACTTATTACAGATATCCTGAAAATTAGAACTTTTAGGTGTGCCTCCAGGAGAGGCTTGAGAACCAGTCCTTATACCTGTCATACTTTCTCTTTCGTGGATATTCATCATTCATGTTCTCAACACACCCACAAAATACAGATGAGATCTAAGAGGATGTAGGGTTATGGCTTCTTTTGGTATACTGAATTCGAGTTTGTCCCAGAACATCCATCAGGTCTGAAATGGGCAATTGTTTGCCTGCTTTTGAAACAGGTGGCTTCAGATTGTGAGGTCTTCACTAACTATCATCCAGTTTCTGTGTTTTTTGAGGAAGTTAATGAAGAAGATTTCATTCCAACACATTCTAAGGTTTATGTCTAGGGTTAGGGGATTGCACCTGCACAATTTGGATTTAGGCAGGGCTATGGTATGGAAACATTGCTAATGGCTTGACTTAGCAGCAGCATTTTATACTGTAAATCACAATTTATTGTCTTTGTTCTCTGGGTATTAAAGGAATGGCTTTGTAGTGGATTTGAATTTTCTGAAGTGATCATGCTGAACTAGTTATTTACCCCTTATTTTCTAACCCTTACGAATATTCACACAAATCCCTAATGCAGTCCTCAATGAAGCTGAGCACAGTCTGACCATGAATTAGAAGCTATTGTGATCCATTTTACATGAGACAGGGCATTTCTATGTACAAAAATAAAATTAAACCTAGAATAAGAATTATACCATGGACAAAAGAATAATTAATCTCTGTTGTTAGGGTACAAAATCTCCAAACATCAGTTAACAGACTCTGATGTTTAACTGATTAAATAAGAATTAATTCCTCTTTAATTCTTTGATTTATAGAGCTAGTCCTATCTATTTCTGAAGTTAAAATCATCTCTTGCAAACATTGTCCTGTCAGAAAAAGCAGAGAGATCTATAAAAAATTAAATCTAATTAACATTTTGGGTATACCGTAGGTAGAAGGTACGGTATTGGGTCACTCAGCCCTGTACCTTTAACAATGATATATCTTCCTGATGAATATCTTCAGATTTTCTTGACTACTGTGGGTATCCTTTAGGTATTAAAATAGCCACCCACATTTTTTTTTATATCTAGACAAAGAAAAAATACTTGGTGATAAGTTTACTCTTAAGTGAAAACTCCCTTTCCTCTGTCTCTCCTGTATATAATAAATCATAACTTTCAACTTTCCAATTCCCATGAAAAATATGATTTTTTTTTTTTAGAGATCTTTGGAACTGACTCAAAGACCTAGACCTTATCACATTAGGAACCATCAGATGTTTCTGCCTGTCACCTTCTGATCACCCATCAAAACATCCCTCATCCCCTTTCCACCTATCACTAGAATGCCTTTTATGATTCACTTATATTTCCTGGTAATGCCATCTTTGGCTCATTTTATTCTGACCTGAGGAAGACAGCATTCACTTTTGAAAGCGAGTCACGAAATATATTGTTAGTCCATTAAAAAACTATCAACTTATATATTTTTGTTGTTTTTATTTGTTAATCTTTATTTGTTCTTGAGAGGGAATTTAAGCCTTTCACATTTACAGGGATGAAAGAAAAGTCACGTAGCACCTCCAAACTCACCTAACCCAAATAAAACATTTGTAGAGCCCTTGTCCCATATGTTACAAAAACTGAATACGTAAACATTGAGATGCATTAAACATTTTAAATCAATGGCATAAAACAAACAAAATGTATAACAAACAACATTTCCCTCTCAACTTAGGCTGCCATCCAGAGGCTTTTCCAATAAAAGTTACTCCAGGATACAGCCTGGATTTGCAGGCAAAGGCTCATAAGTCAATAAAAACGCCAATACCACCCTCACCCCTGCCCATTCATTCTAAGAGCAAGAGTTGAACAAAAACAAAATCAGTTAGGTAAGCCTCTCACACCCAGCAACGAATCCAACCACACAACTTCATGCAGAGCCACTTTTATCAAAGAAAATATTAGATTACAGTCATAGTAATGAATGCTGACTATAACCTACCTTCCTACCTATGGGCTTGATTCATCAAGGTATTTTCCCATAGACAGAGAATGGGAGAAAAGCCTTAGTGAATCAGGCAGTGAGATGCCTACTTACAATCCTTAATAATAAAAATAACAGACCATTCTACATGGGATCAACCAACACACATATCTATGATATATACTACCTTCCAGGAGGTAATTCATAAAATGCATGTTATATTCACCGTTTCTTAGGAAAACGCCCCTCGTGCCTAAGCAGATAGCTCCACCTCATGTTTGGATTGCTCAGGAGAAGAGTGTCTAAGCTGTTTCCTCCTGCCAAATTGTCTTCACCTCCTGGGCGTGATCTCAGTCCAGTCTGATTTCATGGGGGAATCTCAGACTCTACTTGACCTATGTTTGTCCAACTCAGAAATGGAATAGGCATCAACACCATCATAGCTGAAAAACAGGGCAAAAGGAAGGCTCCAGCTTTCTCACTTAAGAACTGAGTCCACAAGTCAAAACTTTTCTTCCTTTTTAGGGCACAGAATATGAGCGTCCCTTTCTCTTACTCTATCCCCACAATGGCAGAAACATGCAACAATCTGGCAACATTCCTGTCTTCAGAAGCTCTAGTCCACCAGATTCTCTTTTCTTGCTTCTCCATTCCTATTAAATTACTAAATATTATTCAAAATCTATGCTACATTTTTATTTCCCTTTGCTTTGGAAATGCCAAAACCCCCAGTGTTGCTTCTCTTCTGGAGATTAACTTATTCTGGCTCCCCTTCCTTTCTTTACTAGTATTTTCCATTCCTTTCATTGTTTTTATAAGAAACTGGCTGTCAAGTCTATTTGTTCACTAGTATTGATCTCATTTTGTCTTACTCTATCCTTCAATGATGTAATTTCATACTTCAGGTCATTAATAACTTTACCAACATCAATTCTGTGTATTATATCCCTCCAGAGAAGACAATGAATTGGTTAGTAGGATGTGATCAGGATAATCAATTATTCTGTGATAGCCTTGACATATCTGCTCCTTTGGAAAAAAAAAACAAAAAACAAATCAGAGACCGCATTTCATCCCTGAGCCAGAATGAGACTGGATTCTCAAGGCTTTCTTCTGTTATAAAAGTGAAGCATTTTTACGTCGTCGTGTGAGAACCTTCCCAGATATGGCTATATCTACAGAGGAAAAAAAAAAAAAAAAGAAAATCTTTATGGTTAGTGATGCTGAATGTGTTACAATTTGTCATCCAGATCTTCTTGAAGTATCATGAAAATGTGCAATTCATTTTTAGGGAGACTGGTATATATATCTTTTATGATGCTAATCATCGTTCTTCTTTGCTCAGAAACACAAGACTCTGCATGCATCATCTCCTCCCGCCTCTTCCGTGGCCCCTTTGTCTTCTACCTAACATGCTCTGTTAGGTTATTATCTCTATGCCTTTCTCTGACTTGTTGCGGTTACTTATGTGTCCTTTTCTTGTTTTAGGAATATAATACCAGCAGTCCTTTATTTTCCTCATGTATGGTGGATTAGCCCTCATATTTTGTGGACTAGATAGGGCATTAGTTACAAGTAGGCTTTTCTTTTTTTTCTTTTAGCATTTGCTGTTTTTATAGCATTTGCCTTTATTTTCTTTGCTGGTAATCTCTTTGTGTGACAAGGTCATTTCTTATCAAATGTCCTTCCTGTAGCTTATGATTCAAATTCTTAATATAAAGTGAAAAAAAAAACAACACCCCGTCAGTTCGGAGCGTTTTGGATTTCCTGCAGCAAATTAGAAAAGACTGACTCTGAACATCTATGCTGGGCCTCTGGTTCATATTCACAGGGCTTTCCATTTGATTTCTAGTTGTTCAGATTGAGGTTTAGAAGACCAACTAAACCTAGCCCATAGGCAAACTCTTTTTTGATTCCATCTTCCTAATGTTGGCATTCACCCCAGGCAAAATATAAACAGATGATTGCCGGGTTTCTTTTTCCCCTAAAGATTCTTTAACCACAGTAATAATCCCATATTGATCAACCAAAATCAGTTTCCAGGACAAAAGCCTCAGAATTGAACAGAAAGACAAAAGATAGAAAGAAGTATTAAAGATGCAAAGATCCACAGTGATTCACAGGTCTCAGCAAACCATGCAATGCTTAAAAATTACAAGTACCAGGGCCTGAAGATTAAAATGGTGCCTGCAGTATTACAGCTGTTAAAAAAAAATAGATGCATCCTTAAATTGCCTCTCTCCTGCATGCTCATACAAGCAGTTCCAATGAGCATTCCCCAACTTGCTACCTGCACCAGATGGGCTGTATAGGTTGAGCTCTTGCCATCTCTGCACCTCTTTATATCCCTACTAAATGTTCTTTCCTCGGGACAAGGTTGAGTAGGTTACCTTTCCTAAATAATGAAGGACTTTAGCAAAGAGTGCTCTTAGTCCTAGGGTTGCCAATTGGCTCCAGATTTTCAGGACAGGCTGATCCAGTCCTGATTTTACCCCGCTGCATGCTGGGACTTATTCTGATTTCCCTATTGCATTCCCTAAGAAAAGCAAGACTACAAGTCCCTGCATACTGTGGGATAAAACCAGGACTGGATCAGCCTGCCCTGAAAGCCTGGATCCAGTCGACAACCCTTACTCACTCTACATATGCTGCAATTGGATGTTCAGCTCTTCCACTCATGCTGGTCACTCCAGGCCTTTCCGCTCTCTGGACTCTTACATAGTAACATAGGAATGACGGCAGAAAAAAAGACCAAAATGGTCCATCTAGTCTACCCAGCAAGCTTCCCAAGGTAGTAACTGCTGCTCCATGCAGGTTACCCCCACGTTTCTGTTAAGGGTAGTAACTGCCACTCTGTGCCAGTTAAGCATTTTTTATTTATCCCCATCCTCTAGCCTTTAGGAATCCACAGTGTTTTATCCCATGCCCCTTTGAAATCTTTCACAGTTTTAGTCTTCACTTTCTCCGGAAGGGCATTCCAGGCATCCACCACCCTCTCAGTGAAGAAATATTTCCTGACATTGGTTCTAAGTCTTCCTCCCTAAAGTTTCAAATCGTGACCCCTAGTTCTACTAAATTGTTTCCAATGGAAAAGGTTTGTTGATGACCATGATTGTGGCACTGCAGCCGATATATACTGCACAATTTCATCTGGCTGCAGGCGTGCCACCTCCCTGCTCTCACTTTCAACCCACGTGAACAGGAAACACGTCCCTCAAATGTAGCACCGAGATTGCGGCATTGAAGTTTCACAAAGCGAAAAAGTACAGTAAGAACTAACTCTGCCACAATATGCTAGCACTCAACGCCATTAAAACTAGCATGAGTAACCCTCTAAAAAGGTCATTCTAATATCACAAAAGAGAGATTAATTTTGCTGGGGTGTGACAGCTCACAGATTAAACAAAACATTTATCTTGGTCCTTGGCTTTCTAGTGCCCATTCTCTGCTGCCTTTTTCAAATTTAGGATATAGATTTATTTGCTCAACTTGGCAAATAACTTTGCGACAGAACTTATTCTACTACTACTGTTTCTACTCAACGTTTTTATAGTGCTACTACTAGGTGTACGCTAAGCTGTACAGATACATTAAGAGACAGTCCCTGTTCCATGCAATCTGGTCAAGGCACACACAAAAAAAAAAAAACAGACCAAAAATTCTAGAAATTACTTCACTATTACAGGGGAGCATGGGCCGGATTTGAAAAAAAAAAATCCCCTGGGCTGATATTTTCTTGCAATCCGCCCCTGGGCATACTGCACCGTAATACAGAAAACAGAGTCTGGAATTAGCAATGGAGGAAGAGGGCACAGATAAGAGCAGCTTGTGACAAAAACAGAGGGCGTGAGTAGGAAAGTAAGGGAGATTAGGGAGGAGAGGTAGCATGGAGCTGCAGAGCACTTGTAGGTGAGAAGAATTTTGAACTGAATGCAGAAATATATAGGAAGCCCATGTGGAGCTGCGAGAAGAGGGAGCAACATGGTCATAACAATACTGGAGGAAGAGAAGTCCATTCAGCAGATTTTTTTTAATAGTGTGTAGTGGAGAAAGATGTGGCTCTGACCTAAAGAGGAGTTATTTGAATCCATCTTACCTATCTGGAAAAGGGACAGAGGGATATTATTAAACGTGTATCAGTTTCCGGATGACCCTCTTGCTCTGCAACAGGGGCAGAGGCAGGTTATCTCCCAAGCCAGCCTGAATATCATTTTTCCAGCATGAGAAAAGAAATACCACAGACCAAATATCTACAGGAATTGGGTCAGTAATATTGCAAAATGAAGCCAAGAGGGAATGGTGGATAGAGAAAATATTTGTGTCCTATCACATGGGTAGTTTTGCAGTTCTGTGCCTGTGGCAAAAAAAAAAACTCTTTCTGGAAACAGAACCTGTAAAGTTAGCGAGACTGCTGAGGTTAATAAGCATGTGGCATAATACACGAGTGGTCAAGGCTGTTCTCAGTGCTTTTTATTTACAGTGCTTTAAATCTTCAGCATTCTCTTAGCATTCACCAACATAACACATTGAACAATTCTTACTTTCCAGGGGCTGCCTCCCCTCTCTACTCACAGTTACTGTCTCCCTTTCAGGTTCCTGGGCCTAGGTTATGTATCCTGCTCTGAGAGCCATCTGAAACTTATAAGCCTCTGTCTTAAGAAGGACTGGGACCAGACGGTTAGGACCGGTCCTTTACACTGTTCGGGGGGGGGGGGGGGGGGGGGGGGGGTTTCTCAGGCGTGCTCCATCACAAAGCATTATTGTAACATCATTGTTATAAATAATCAGCCAGCATCTTTAGAAAAAGTGCAAGATTATAAACTGGTGTTTTCTTAGATGTGACTGAGGCCTGGAGCAAAAGTCTAAAAAAAAGGTTTAAAAGCCATATGGTGGTGCTCCGCCCATTCTTCCCAAACCCCCTCCTTTCCAGAAACCAGTCCCAGTTCAAACGTGAGGAGGCAAAGGCCAACTGGCGCCACATGTTTCAAGATGGAAATGACCACCCTGGAACTTAGTGGGTGTTTCAGGCCCCACTAGACACCAAGGATTTCTTCAATTCTTCAAAGATCCGGGAGGACCTGCAGAGGGGGACGGGGACGATTGGATGTCTTTGGGGAGGTTGGAACAAGTGGGGGGTTTGTCCCAGGTGTTGTAGTGGGGGCCTGGTCTTGCCGCATCATGTCATAGGGCAGCGGGTGCCATTTTGAAAACTGGCTGCTGTGGTGCCCGAAACTTAGGAGGCACTCTGGTCCCCCAGTACAAAACCGGGAACAAATTGTAACTTATTGGGGGGGGGGGGGGGGGGGGGGGGGAAGAAATGCAGCAGGTGGGCTAGAGTGGGGAGGTCTAGCCTGAGGCACCAGATTTTTTTACTTGAAGGAGTCAGGTTGGGAGCTGTTGGCAGGGCCAGCACCAGACCTTTTATTTTATATCAACATATTTTTATATTACAGCCACCTCCAGGGGCAGCTGGAGTAGGGGGAATGTGACAGGGGGGGGTCTATGGAGAGCCCTAGGGTGTTTCGGTCACTTTGGGGGGCATACCTGGGGCTGAGTGGTCCCTCTAAGTGATCATGATCTCACAGTCCTAGGATCACCATCGCGCATTCTTGAGGTCACTTACCACCATGGTATTTTTTTCCCCCATTTACTGCCACTTTATAAGTCCCCTATGGCTTAGTGAATGAGCCCTTAGATTATAAATAATCCCTCTGGGAGCAGGGAAATACCTACACTACCTGAAAGTAACATACATTGAGTTACCAACATTAAAAAAAAAAAAAAAAGGTATCAATAATGAACAAACGCAAGCATTTTTCAGTGGAAAGGCAGAGTTAGAGCAGGAGATCATTAAATGCACAGGGCCAGTGGAAGCACTAGAGGCCACCTAGAGCATCAGTCTGGGACAGTGATAGTTTGCCTTCTCTTTCTTCCCCACCCCTGTGCCCCAGAAGAGGGAATAGTATGGCATGGGTCTGCACGGGTGGGAAGGAGGAGAGGCCATGCCATTGCCACCAGAAGCGGGAAGAATAGTGCATCTCCAGCCACAGAAAGAAGCAGTATCACCCTGGGCCTATGCGGCATTTAAGAGCACAAGAAAAGGCAATGGGCAGCGCCCGCCAACCCTAGGAAGTTGCAGCATCTACCCTAGTCTGTGATAAGCATTAGGAAGCGGAGAAGGAGCCCACAGGAGCAGGAAGAGCAGTATGGCCCAGGCTGTTAGGCACAGGAAACAGAGCAGTATCAGTTCCTGGGTCTGAAGAAAGAAGAAGAGTCCCATCAGCCTCTGGAGCTGAAGGAGGAGCCTGCTGCTGCTGGCCTTGTGCTTCTGAGAGGGAGAGAGGAGGAAGTTAGAGAAAGAGAGCATGACTGTGTGTATGTATGTGCATGAGACCATGTCTGTATGTGTGTGTGTGAGCAGCATGTTCCTTTGATTGAGCAAGTGCGTATATATATGAGACAGAGAGAAAGAGAAAGAGAGAGGAGAAAGTTTGTGAGCAACAATCCCTCTCCTCTCCCACTGCTAATTCACAACAATCTCAGGGCATCTGAAAATTAAAAGATCCCAAATATAGATGGCAGGGGATTTTTTTTATCCTTATTATTTTAAGTATTGGGTAGAATTTGTATCTGCTGTTTTGAAATATTTTCTTGGTCTTTAAAAAATTTGGATGAGTTTTAAAGTATTGGATGTTTTACTATTTGTCAGCTGTTTGGAAATATTTTTTTGTATAGTTTTACTTCCCTTGCTGATTTATATTTCTTGATTTTATTGTTTGATTTATGAGAAATTGTAATGTTTCTGTTTTTCCATTGTTGCACTGTGTACATAGTCTGGCTTGTTGCGTTTTCCAATTCAGCTTCTGTCTTTATGCTTGGACTCCGAAGAAAAACTGCTGGAGCACTGTGGGCAGGAAGGAGGAGGAGCACTGGCAGCGCGAATAGAAGAGGGGCAGTGTTGTGGCAGGACCGCTGCAGATCCTACATTAGGGCATCTTGAGAAGACAAGGCCTGGTAGCAGGGCCGCTGGAGCCCATCCTGTGGCAACCCGTGATGAGGAGGCCCTATAGAGTATGTATGTATATGAGAGTGAGTTGAGAGATTGTGTGTGGGAGTGAGAGCCTGTATGTTTGGAGAGACAGCATATGAGAGCCTCTGTGTGTTTGTGAGAGGCAGAATGTGGAGTGTGAGACAGCAAGTGAGAGTGAGAGCATGTGTATGTGTGTGTGAGAGAGTGCATGTATGTGTATGTGTGAGAGAGACAGCGTGTAAGAATGAGAGCCTGAGTGTGCTTTTGAGGGAGGAAGGGAAGAAGACAGGTGGAAAGAGAAGAAACAGAAAAAAAAAGAGACCCTGTAAAAGGAATTAACAAAAGACCAAGAAAGGGAATGTGGAAAAAAAAAAAAGCAAGTGACCAACCGATTAGAAAACAAAGATCAGACAGCATAGGTAAAAAAAAAATTGGGGAATTTTTAGTGATTGGCAAATGTTATCTTTGGGAATGTGCAAGACGTAGCACTTTCTCTATGCTGATCTTGTGAGGAGGAACTGGAAGTCCCGCAAATATTTTATACCGTGGGGCCTTAATAGATAAGGCAACAGAATGGGCTTCAGTGCCAGTAGCAGCAATCGGCACCTCCCCAATAGCCACAACAGCAGCTCCGAGGTGGCTGGCAAAAGAAAGAGAGGGGGGTCTGCCTTCAGCATGTGCATGTGTATGAATGGGAGTCTGCGAGGTGGTGGTGGGGTGTGTGTGTGTGTGTCTGGGAGCTTGCCTGGGTGTTTGTATGTGAGGGAGCCCGTAAGAGTGAGAACGTGTGAGTGCATGAGAGAATCCAGGGGAGTAAGAGCTTGTGTGTGTGTGTGGGGGGGGGGGGGGGGAGGTGGAGAGAGAGGGTCTTAGAGCCTGACACTGTGTCTGTGAAAGAGAAAGGTTGTTGGTGTGTATAAGAGCACATATGTGCGTGAATGTGACAGCGTATGTGTGAGAGAGAATGGACATGCGACTATGTGTGAGAGAGAGGATAAACTTTGTGTGCCCCCTCCCTAATCCTCAACAACATAGAGTGATTGGAAATCAAGATTTCCCAAGTATGGACAGCAGGGGCTTTTTTTTTTTTTTTTTTTTAATCCTTCTTAGTTTTAAATATTGGGTGTTATTTGATATTTATTTATTTATTTATTTATTTATTTATTTAAGGGTTTTTTATATACCGAGGCACGTTTACAAAACATCACCTTGGTTCACAATGTAACATAACTTAGCAACAAGCTTTACGATAATAACATTTTTTAACAGGGAGAGGGTTAACAAGGGCAGGAGAAGATAATACGAGAATATATGTGCTGTTCTGAAATAATTTATTGGTGCTTGGGAAATTTTTTAAAAATGCAAATCATTTTAATTAATAGAAGGTATTCTATTAGTCAGTAGTTTTAACATTCTTTTATTAGTATTGTTTTACTATTATAATTGATGATTTATGTTTCTTGATTGTATTTGTTTTATGAGGAACAGTGGTTCTGATTTTTCATTGTTCTTGGGGTTTCCATTTTAGTTTGTGTCTGTATATTGCTGATTCTAATTTGTAATCCTTTATTCTATATTTGATGAGGGTCTGTCTCCGCTCTGTGCATGTGACCATGATGAGAGATTCTGCAAGCATGAAGTGTTTGTGCAGAGATCTATAGCAATCGGGTTTGTTTTGTTTCCCCAGTAGGTGGTGTATTGGTATTCTGGGACCCAGTATAATATTTTCAGTGCTGCTTTTTCACAGGTCGGGTTATTGTTGTTTGAGTCCTTGGTGCTACTATTGTTAGGTTATGATAGGTTTGCAGTATAGATTTTGAGTGTCTGTTTTGTGGGATTTTGTGTTAGTTCACAACATGTCTGGCAGTGGAAGGTGTTTGTGCTGCTGTTACTGTGAGGTGACACCAAAATTTGAAAATATTTTTTTATACGATGAGCTGTGAGAGAAACATCCAAGCTCCATTGTTTGGGGGAATTTCAGTGGATGCACGGAGTTACAGAACTGGAGGTGCAGGATTTATATTGACACAAGCCGTAAAGCCCGTTAAAACGGGCTACATCCCTCTGTCTCTCACCTCCCCCTCATTCTCTCTCCCCTCACTCTTCACCACCCCCCTCCCCCACCCACTCCTCTCCACCCTCCCTCTCCTCTCACTCAGTCCCCCCTCTCCCTCACTCCCTCCCACTCAGTCCCCCCTCTCCCTCCCTCCCACTCACTCAGTCCCCCTCTCCCTCCCTCCCACTCACTCAGTCCCCCTCTCCCTCCCTCCCTCCCTCCCTTCACCCACCTCCATTTCCTCCCGGCGCCGTAAGCGCGACTTCCCGCAACCCTCACCCGGCTCCATTAACTCCTCCCGCTCCTGCCGGCAGATCTCGGGGGGGGGGTCACTCCCGCGCGCGCGGCAGTGACCCCCCCCCGAGATCTGCCGGCAGATCTGGGGAGGAGAAGTAGCGGCACCGCGCGCGCGGTGCCGCTACTTCTCCTCCCGCTCCTGCCGGCAGATCTCGGGGGGGGGGGGGGCGGGAGTGACACCCCCCCCCGAGATCTGCCGGCAGATCTCGGTGGGGGGGGCGCGGGAGTGACACCCCCCCCCCCGAGATCTGCCGGCAGATCTGGGGAGGAGAAGCAGCGGCACCGCGCGCGCGCGCGGCGCCGCTGCTTCTCCTCCCGCTCCTGCGGCCCCACCGCCATTTTTTTTTTCTGATCGACATCCTTGCCCGCACATGCGCAGTAGAGCTGCGCTCTACTGCGCATTTGCGGGCCGTCGGTCACAGGCCATTTATAAGGTAGATTCTGTCCCTTCCTATATATTCCAGACTTCACTCTCATAGCCATATAGAATTAGTTGAATGAGGCTATCAGATAATTTTATAGTAGTTTTACTAGAAGTGTGAAACTGGCCAGCTTTTTTAAATTATGCAGAAGACCCTTTGGACTTTCTTAGACTATTTTATTGACAATTTTAAAGCAGGGGGACATACTATGGTGGTGGGTGTGATATGAGGAATGTCATTTTGGCTACCCTCCCCCCCCCCCCCAAAAAAAAAAAACAAAAAACATTCTTCTGTCTAGAGATGCCACTGATTTTCTGTGACCTTAAGCATTAGTACAAGAAGGATTAAGGGGGGATGCTGGAGAGGCACACAAACGCATAGGCCCCGGGCGCCGGAGACTCTTGATATGCACTGCACTGTTGGAAACAGGATATTAGGCTCAGTGAACCATTGGTCAGACTCAGCATGGCAATGCTTATGTTTTTATTTAGCTCTGTTTCTTAGAATAAGGTAAGTCCAATCAGATAAGATTCCTTTCATATAAAAGGCTCCCGATGACTTCTTACTTTGTCACCTTTAAATCTTTTCTTTGGGTCAAACTGAAAAATGTGTGTTCCACCAGTTCTTTCCCATACAAGTGCCATTCAGGGATGGCTAGGAATGGACCTCCCTATACTCATAATTTAAATTTATTTATACCCTGCACTCTCCCAAGATCGAGTTATAGAAATCCCATACAAGGCTGTTCAGAACTTTTATAACTTTAATGCAGAAAGCATGCCCTGAGGACTTGGAAAATGCTGACATGCTAGCTTCCTCAAACTTTGCTTGCTTCCCCAAGGATAACTTTCATACACATCTCTCTTTTTTTTCCCTCTTACACTCTCAGCTTGAGCTCTGTTTCTGTGCACCTGCTACTGGACAGTCACATTTCCCCTCAAACTAAGGGGTGTGTAGGATTATTCCATTTCATATTCCGAGGATAGAAGTGTAATCAGCTGCCAGGCCACTTATGGTATTTGCATCATTACCATTACAACATGCACAAGACTCATTATTTCTTTTCAAACATGCAACGTTGTTCTGCTGCTATCAGCAAAATCTGGAATTGAGCACAGAAAGTTCATGGAGCATACTCATGCCATAAAGTCAGCATGATCCAAGGGCAAGAAGCCGAAAATGGCTGCCCACATTTAGCTAGTTTACATCCTCATTTAAATATCCTCTCAAACACATATGCAGGCTTGTTCCATAGGAAGTAATGGGAAAAAAAATTCAATAGCAAGATGCATACAAAAAACCATCTATCAGAGAAAATGGAAAGCAGTGGCGTAGCAAAGTTAAAAATATGCTGATCTACAGCATTTTAAGGCAAACATATATAAACCATCCTTCCACCCCAAAAAAATAAAATATTCTACCCATTTCTGCAGCTTACCTTTTCTAACTGATAATCCCACAACTCCTGTCCAAAAAAGGTGAAACACTGACTCCTCAGATATAAAAGCAGACATTTTTCTTATTCAGAACTATCAATGGTCAACCTCTGAAATGCTTTCATGGCCTGACAACTCGCAACAGTATTCAACATATCAACACAAGTCAGAAAGACTGAGTAAAACAGAGCCCCATCTGCACCACATAAAGGCCAAAAAGGAATGTACAGTACAACATTTTTCATTTTGTTTAATTTTACATTTTAGCACATGCTAAAACCATTTAGCTTGGTCTATATGATTTAACGTGTGCTAAACCAAAACACTGCAATATTTTTTCTGTGAAAAGAAAAAACAAATGTGATTGATGTTTCTGTGTCATTTCAAAATGAAAGCAATTCTCTAGGTCTCAATCTCTACAACAGCAACTCTGCAGGACTCTCTGCACAAGGTTACGCACACCACACCTATACCCATCCATGAGGCTCTCTTTCTTACATGTGTCACTCCTGTCATGAGTCATGACCCTGGGAACGTACACAGCACATTCTTCACCTTACTCTGGGAATGTAAATGTTATGATAAAAAGCATTTCTCACCTCCTGCTTTTCCATTTAGGTACACACAAGCTCCAAATCGTTGGACATGCATCATGTATGGTACACACAAAGAAATGGACACATGTGAGTATTGGCGCTTTACTCTTCCTGCCACTTTTAAATAAAGGATGTTTTTCATTGTGAGAAATGAGCAGAGGATGGCTCTCAGCTGTGCTAGGTAACCATAAATAGACACGGTTCCTTTAAATAGTTCTGCTCCTCTGCCAGAGTAGTGGCAGAGGACAATATAAAACTGCAGTCATCCGTGTTGCTGCTCATTTTCCTACTGAGCCTAGTCATGATAAAAGAAAGAAATTGGAGAGCTTTCAAAATAATATACCATCTTAAAGTCAATATCTAGCAAAATAGACAAATATGAACAACCTGTTACATTAAAAAAAATAAAACTTCCAACTGTGCATTTCCAGTACTCAGAAAACATGAATAATAGAAATGTGCAGAGTCAAAAAATTAATTTGTTTCATGGGTCACAGTTATTTGTTAGGTTCATTTAAAATAAACAACATTTTCATTTCTTTTATACGTCTGTTTGCAATTATTGTCAAAGAGGGAAGCAATGCAGCCTATTTTGGGCTCCCAAACTAGGATTTTCTAATACCTTCTAAAGAAATTGTTGGATAGATGTTTTTTGTTTCATTTATGGTACCCTCCATTTATTTCAGGAGTCACTAATGAAACAAATATGGACTAATATGTTGTATTTTACCCATTCATTTCAAACAAATGCACATTTCTAATAAATAGATGAAAAGCTATTTTTGACATTGCAGAGCAAATTATCTCGCAGTCATATAAGATGATATTTAAAATTTAGAACTGACAAGCTACATAGTTGCTTTTCTAATGCCCATTGAAACAGAGCCTATTGACTAGAAACACAGATGTGTCAAATTCTTTTGAAATTAAGCATTTTTAAATTCATTTTGTTTGTTGAGATATTTTTAAAACCAGTTCTAGACAATAATTAAGAATATTTTTATTTTTTCCTCCTTTAATGTCCTGGAATGATGATTACTTGAACATGTTAAATGCACATTTTAAGCATGTATCAGCTGATAAAGGAGTGTAAGATTCCAGCTTTTCAATTCATGTTTTATAAAATCTGGGCAGGTTCCATATTTAAGGGTGTTTTAATGTTTTAGCTTATTTTGTTTATTTTTTTTGGGGGGGGGGGGGGGTCTACCAGAAATTCTTTTTCATTTTAATTTTCAAATTATTTCATTTTGTTTCATTTAACCAAAAAGAAATAAATGGGAAAATATTCAGAACAATATGGAACAACCTTCCCCTCCTTCTGCCCATCAAAGCAACAAAACCTGGACCCCTCCAAACTCCCCCTTCCCCAGATAATTCCATACAACATAATAGTGCTGACTTTGGTTGACTGGCAGTCATTTTGAAAAACGAGCTAAGTGGCAGGAGAGACTGAGGATCATTTTTGCCCATGGAAGACCCTCCTGATGGGTTAAGAATGGGTTGGAGGAATGGAAGTCAGAGGGTTCTGGGAGAAGGGGGTTATTTTCACAGATTTGCGGAAGGAGAAATCCAGACCAGATAGCTTTGCTTGCTTTTTTTTTTTTTTTTTTTTAAAGATTGCAGCAGCAGTGGCTGCTTCAAAGTGAATGAAAGAAAATGAACAAAATTTTGTTTTTTTCCATTTCATGTTGAAAATAAAAATGAAAAAGAAAATGTCAGCGTTTCCTATTTATTTATAAAATTTCCATTCCACACATACCTAAAATTAAGAACATAAGAAATTGTCATGCTGGGTCAGACCAAGGGTCCATCAAGCCCAGCATCCGGTTTCAAACAGAGGCCAAAACCAGGCCACAAGAACCTGGCAATTACCCAAACACTAAGAAGATCCCATGCTACTGATGCAATTAATTCTATAACATATACCAATACAAGGGATGCTTGTGTCCTGGTATTACTTATGTACGGTGGCTATTGTTCAAGGACAGCCAATTTTATGGGTGTCCTTCTTTTTAGCCCCGTCTATTAATTTTTATTATCCAAAATTCAATGTAGATTTTCTATTTTGTCTTTTACTTTTTTATCTAAAAAGATCCCCTTATCTCCCCGTTTTATGAGGCGACCCGCTACTTGTTTGTCAATACTTATCAGGACATCCGTCTCAATTGCTTCTCGCGGGGATCGCGTCTGCCTGCCCGACATGGGCCATGTTTCGGCACTCTTGTGCCTGCTTCAGGGGCTACGGGGGGGGGGGGGGTTGTGCTGTGTCCTAAACAGGTATTCGATATCTGTTAGTTCTCCAGTGTCATGTTGATAATGTTCCTACTCGTGGACGGCGCCTACCTTCTGTGGTAGGCTGTGGACGGCACCTACCTTCTGTGGTAGGCGCCGTGGACGAGTAGGAACATTATCAACATGACACTGGAGAACTAACAGATATCAAGTACCTGTTTAGGACACAGCACAACCCCCCCCCCCCCCATAGCCCCTGAAGCAGGCACAAGAGTGCCGAAACATGGCCCATGTCGGGCAGGCAGACGCGATCCCCGCGAGAAGCAATTGAGACGGATGTCCTGATAAGTATTGACAAACAAGTAGCGCGTCGCCTCATAAAACGGGGAGATAAGGGGATCTTTTTAGATAAAAAAGTAAAAGACAAAATAGAAAATCTACATTGAATTTTGGATAATAAAAATTAATAGACGGGGCTAAAAAGAAGGACACCCATAAAATTGGCTGTCCTTGAACAATAGCCACCGTACATAAGTAATACCAGGACACAAGCATCCCTTGTATTGGTATATGTTATAGAATTATTATTGAAGGGAAGAGGTTGGTTGATGAACTGATGCAATTAATAGCAGTGGCTATTCCCTAAGTAAAATTGATTAACAGCCATTAATGGACTTCTCCTCCAAGAACTTATCCAAACCTTTTTTGAACCCAGCTACACTAACTGCACTAACCACATCCTCTGGCAACAAATTCCAGAGCTTTATTGTGCGTTGAGTGAAAAAGAATTTTCTCCGATTAGTCTTAAAAGTGTTACTTGCTAACTTCATGGAATGCCCCCTAGTCCTTCTATTATTTGAAAGTGTAAATAACAGAGTCACATCTACTCGTTCAAGACCTCTCATGATCTTAAAGACCTCTATCATACCATTCAAAGTGGATTATAAAGTAAAAGCATACATAATAAGAACATAAGAACATAAGAAAATGCCATACTGGGTCAGACCAAGGGTCCATCAAGCCCAGCATCCTGCTTCCAACAGTGGCCAATCCAGGCCACAAGAACCTGGCAAGTACCCAAAAACTAAGTCTATTCCATGTTACCATTGCTAATGGCAGTGGCTATTCTTTAGGTGAACTTAATAGCAGGTAATGGACTTCTCCTCCAAGAACTTATCCAATCCTTTTTTAAACACAGCTATACTAACTGCACTAACCACATCCTCTGGCAACAAATTCCAGAGTTTAATTGTGCATTGAGTAAAAAAGAACTTTCTCCGATTAGTTTTAAATGTGCCCCATGCTAACTTCATGGAGTGCCCCCTAGTCTTTCTACTATCCGAAAGAGTAAATAACCGATTCACATCTACCCATTCTAGACCTCTCATGATTTTAAACACCTCTATCATATCCCTCCTCAGTTGTCTCTTCTCCAAGCTGAAAAGTCCTAACCTCTTTAGTCTTTCCTCATAGGGGAGTGGTTCCATTACCCTTATCATTTTGGTAGCCCTTCTCTGTACCTTCTCCATCGCAATTATATCTTTTTTGAGATGCAGCGACCAGAATTGTACACAATATTCAAGGTGCGGTCTCACCATGGAGCGATACAGAGGCATTATGACATTTTCCGTTTTATTCACCATTCCCTTTCTAATAATTCCCAACATTCTGTTTGCTTTTTTGACTGCCGCAGCACACTGAACTGACGATTTCAATGTGTTATCCACTATGACGCCTAGATCTCTTTCTTGGGTTGTAGCACCTAATATGGAACCCAACATTGTGTAATTATAGCATGGGTTATTTTTCCCTATATGCATCACCTTGCACTTATCCACATTAAATTTCATCTGCCATTTGGATGCCCAGTTTTCCAGTCTCACAAGGTCTTCCTGCAATTTATCACAATCTGCTTGTGATTTAACTACACTGAACAATTTTGTGTCATCTGCAAATTTGATTATCTCACTCGTCGTATTTCTTTCCAGATCATTTATAAATATATTGAAAAGTAAGGGTCCCAATACAGATCCCTGAGGCACTCCACTGTCCGCGCCCTTCCACTGAGAAAATTGTCCATTTAATCCTACTCTCTGTTTCCTGTCTTTTAGCCAGTTTGCAATCCACGAAAGGACATCACCACCTATCCCATGACTTCTTACTTTTCCTAGAAGCCTCTTATGAGGAACTTTGTCAAACGTCTTCTGAAAATCCAAGTATACTATATCTACCGGTTCACCTTTATCCACATGTTTAACTCCTTCAAAAAAAAGTGAAGCAGATTTGTCAGGCAAGACTTGCCCTGGGTAAATCCATGCTGACTTTGTTCCATTAAACCATGTCTTTCTATATGTTCTGTGATTTTGATGTTTAGAACACTTTCCACTATTTTTCCTGGCACTGAAGTCAGGCTAACCGGTCTGTAGTTTCCCGGATCACCCCTGGAGCCCTTTTTAAATATTGGGGTTACATTTGCTATCCTCCAGTCTTCAGGTACAATGGATGATTTTAATGATAAGTTACAAATTTTTACTAATAGGTCTGAAATTTCATTTTTTAGTTCCTTCAGAACTCTGGGGTGTATACCATCCAGTCCGGGTGATTTACTGCTCTTCAGTTTGTCAATCAGGCCTACCACATCTTCTAGGTTCACCGTGATTTGATTCAGTCCATCTGAATCATTACCCATGAAAACCTTCTCCATTACGGGTACCCTCCCCAACATCCTCTTCAGTAAACACCGAAGCAAAGAAATCATTTAATCTTTCCACGATGGCCTTATCTTCTCTAAGTGCCCCTTTAACCCCTCGATCATCTAACGGTCCAACTGACACCCTCACAGGCTTTCTGCTTCGGATATATTTAAAAAAGCTTTTACTGTGAGTTTTTGCCTCTACAGCCAACTTCTTTTCAAATTCTCTCTTAGCCTGTCTTATCAATGTTTATGCTTTATCCTATTTTCTTCTGTTGGATCCTTCTTCCAATTTTTGAATGAAGATCTTTTGGCTAAAATAGCTTCTTTCACCTCCCCTTTTAACCATGCTGGTAATCGTTTTGCCTTCTTTCCACCTTTCTTAATGTGTGGAATACATCTGGACTGTGCTTCTAGAATGGTATTTTTTAACAATGACCACGCCTCTTGGACATTTTTTTTACTTTTGTAGCTGCTCCTTTCAGTTTTTTTCTAACAATTTTTCTCATTTTATCAAAGTTTCCCTTTTGAAAGTTTAGCACGAGAGCCTTGGATTTGCACACTGTTCCTCTTCCAGTCATTAAATCAAATTTGATCATATTATGATCACTATTGCCAAGCGGCCCCACCACCGTTACCTCTCTCACCAAGTCCTGTGCTCCACTGAGAATTAGATCTAAAATTGCTCCCTCTCTCGTCAGTTCTTGAACCAATTGCTCCATAAAGCTATCATTTATTCCATCCAGGAACGTTATCTCTCTAGCGTGACCCGATGATAAATTTACCCAGTCAATATTGGGGTAACTGAAGTCTCCCATTATTACTGCACTACCAATTTGGTTAGCTTCCCTAATTTCTCTTAGCATTTCACTGTCCATCTCACCATCATGACCAGGTGGATGGTAGTATACCCCTATCACTATAGTCTTCCCCGACATACAAGGGATTTCTACCCATAAAGATTCAAGTTTGTATTCAGTCTCATGCAGGATGTTTATCCTGTTGGACTCTATGCCATCCTGGACATAAAGCACCACACCTCCTCCCGAGTGCTCCTCTCTGTCATTGCGATATAATTTGTACCCCGGTATAGCACTGTCCCATTGGTTATCCTCTTTCCACCATGTCTCTGAGATGCCAATTAAGTCTATGTCATCATTCACTGTTATACATTCTAATTCTCCCATCTTACTTCTTAGACTTCTGGCATTAGCATACAAACATTTCAAAGTTTGTTTTTTGTTTGTATTTTCATTCTGCTTTTTAATTGATAGGGATAAGTTAGAATTTTTTAGCTGAGGTGAGTTTTTAGTTACAGGCACTTGGACTACTTTTCTAATTATTGGAACCTCACTGTCGGGATGCCCTAATTCTAATGCATCATTGGTATCCTTTAAAGATACCTCTCTCCGAACCATGCGCTGCTGAGCGACTGTCGGCTTTCCCCTTTGTTCTAGTTTAAAAGCTGCTCTATCTCCTTTTTAAAGGTTAGCGCCAGCAGTCTGGTTCCACCCTGGTTAAGGTGGAGCCCATCCCTTCGGAAGAGACTCCCCCTTCCCCAAAAGGTTCCCCAGTTCCTAACAAAACTGAATCCCATAAAAGCAAAGGCAATAAAAGGGGAACTATAAAACAATAAATGAGAGTAAAACAAAAATCAAAATAATAAGACTTAAAGGTGAATTTTAAAAGCCCGGTGTGAACCAAAATTAGGAGATACACAAAGAAGTCGGGCTGACGCGCACTGACTATATTTTAAAAAGCACCCATATACATGCGTAAATGCCACACCATGCACATCTCAAAAGTTTCAAAAAAGGAGCAGGGTGTGGGCTTGTCAGGGCCTGGCCAAGAGATGCATGTGTAAATACTTTCGTGCACACCGAGGGCCCATGCCACATAACTTTACTTCTGCTATAGATCATGTGTAAGTTATAAAAGGCATTTTGGAGGGGTTTAAAGGGTCTGAGGTAACTGGGGGGGGGGGGGGGGGAGAGTAGGCTATCAAAACAGGGGGGGGGGGTGGAAGAGCTAGTTCTTAACTGAGAAAACTGGAGGATGAACTGGTAAACTGGGAATGGCGTGGGAGCACGTCACTTTTAAAATCCGACTTACGCAGTAGAACGGGATATGTGTGGCCATGCACGCACTTAAAATTAGGTGCTCAAGGCCTGGCTACAGCCTTTCTGAAATTAAATATCAAAGACATGCTTCTGATAGATTCTGGAAATGTACTGCACAAAGAGGGCTCTGCAATAGAAAAGGCCCTTTCCCAAGCCTCATCTAAATAAATCATATGGAAGGAGAGTACATCTTACAGAGACTTGCTTGCTGAGTGAAGGGTGCCTGATGGGGTACAAATCTTCAAAATAGAATTAATCCATGGCATCTTATTATTATTTAGAAAATTATGTACCGACAATACAATTTTGGACTTAATACTCCATATTACAGGAAGCAAGAGGAGAGACTGTAAAGCTGGGGTTATACGGTCACGATTGCTGAGGCCTGTTATTAGTCTCACTGCAGAGATCTTCATTATCTGCAAGGCATGTAGTTGATTTAGTGAGAGTCCAACAAGTAACAAATTACAGTAATCTAGTTCTGTTAAAAGCAACACCTATAAAACAGTATGTAAGTCATGAGTGGATACAAGTGGTTTAAGTCTTCTACGCATCCAAAGTTTATCAAAAGAGGATTTAACCATAGCTCTAATTTGTGTCTTCACGGATAAATATGAATCCAAAACAATGCCAAGATTATGGAACATAAGAACATGCCATACTGGGTGAGACCAAGAGTCCATCAAGCCCAACATCCTGTTTCCAACAGTGGCCAATCCAGGCTATTAGTACCTGGCAAGTACCCAAAAACTAAGTCTATCCCATGCTACTGATACTAGTAATAGCAGTGGCTATTTTCTAAGTCAACTTAATTAATAGCAGGTAATAGACTTCTCCTCCAAGAACTTATCCAAACCTTTTTTAAACCCAGCTACACTAACTGCACTAACCACATCCGCTGGCAACAGATTCCAGAGCTTAATTGTGCGATGAGTGAAAAAATATTTTCTCCGATTAGTTTTAAATGTTCTACATGGTAACTTCATGGAGTGCCCCCTAGTCCTTCTATTATCCGAAAGAGTAAATAACAGATTCACTTTTACCCGTTCTAGACCTCTCATGATTTTAAACGCCTCTATCACATCTCCCCTCAGCCAGATTAAAGGTCAAGGGAACATTGCCTGCAGGAACAACTGGATCTCTGTTTTATCTCTATTTAATGCAAGGTGGTTATGGGTGAGCCAAGTCTGGATAGTAGAGAAGCAGATGTTGAACATCTTACTCATTGTAGACCATGTTGAAAGTTTTGGATGTCATCAGTGTACAGTTTTTAGTTAATTCTCTTTATTGAAATTTCACACTTTACAAATCAAGAAATCTTGACTTTGAAAAACATGATGAAAAATGACAAAGGTAGTACAAAAAAAAAAAAAAAAGAAAAATCTTCATAATTAATCACCATTAATTAGTCCACATTGTGGGGAGATTTAAAGAAGGGAAAAAAATAGCTACATTTCAAGGCTAAAAAATTACACTCATTCTTTAACAATTCTTGGTAAAGCAACAATGGGCAGAGTTCTATTAGAAAGAAAACCTTCTAGCTGATCTGAATCAAAGAAAATATATATGTCACCCCACCCAATTTCAGAATACACTTGCAAGGAAAACAGCCCCTAAAGCTAATATTCTTGATTTTTTGCAAGAAACAACTTTCTTCTTTGTTGCATTTCCCTAGACAGATCAGGAAACACAGCAATATTCTGACCTAAAAAAATGCATACTTTTTAAACAAAAAAACAATTTTAATATCTAATGATTATCCGGCTCAAGTGCAAACATAACCAAAAGTGTCGCTCTATCTATAACTTCATTCTGAGATTATCTCACTAGATTTTTAGAGCAAACACTTTCCAAAGACACATCTGGTCTCAAAAAAGCATCTGCAGAGATAGCAGTAGTAGGATTAGGTAAACAATATTTTTGAAACTGGTGGAGGCAGATTTCTTGAGAATTTTCAATAATTCTACATAACATTTACGCAACATAGCTATAAGAGAGATTAAGGAACCCTTAGGGAAATCTCAAATTCAACCTTCGAGTATTTATCCATATTGTCAATCTTACAATGCTACATTTTATCTTTAATTAGAGATAGCTCGCACTCCTCTAGCTTCTCAATGTCCCCAATTTCCTTTTTCTGCTCCTAAACCATTTGTAAACATTAACTTGTAAAGGCAAATCCCCTACCAAAGATTATGTTTTATCAAGTTGTAGTTATGTAGAACCTGAATTTTCTAAACCCATTTTTGCTTTCCAGAGAGTCTCGAGGGTAATCACAGGGGGCCTCATAAGCCCAGGCTGAATCATTGTCTCTGGGTTCACTTGGGAATCTTCCACAACAAAAATTCCTAACCACAGGAGGTTAACAAAGGGTAACAGTGGATGTGTCTCTTATAACAGCTCCACTCCCGTTACCTGCAGGGATTCAGGAGCCACTCCTGATGAAGAACTGCCATCAGGACTAAGAGAAACAATAGTTTCACTGAGAGTAGAAGGACAAACACTTCCCAATCTCAGAAAGTCCTGACACAGTACCTTGTTGTTGGACAAAATGGAAGGCTCTAACAACTCCCTTCCTCTTCTTGCCCATTCAAATGAACCTCCAAAAAACATGGAGAATAGGTAAAAAAAAAAAAAAAAAAAAAAGCTGGTGGCTGTGCAGCACAGGGCCCAGATGTGTCTAGTTGGTGTCAGGCAGGCGTCAAGAGGTTTCAGGAGCCAATCAGTGAGCTGGATGGTAAGGTTGCAGGGCAGATCTCCTTCACTCACTTTCCCCCTATCAGCGAAAAGTTTAAAATGAACTCCCAAACCAGCCAACAGCTTGCATGAGGGTGCCATGTATTTATTAATCAGTTCCGCAGATAATGCAGAACCATTCGGGACATCAATTGATAAATTTGGCCAGCTAGAGAATGCCATGAAGAAGGTAACTTGTTGTAGATGGCCAGTTAAATATGAGGAGAACTGCTGAAAGAAAAACACCAATTTCTAAAAGGCAATTACGTAAAATAACATGACTGAGCCTATCAAACACAGCAGATGTCTAAGAAAACCATTACAAAGGTTGTTCCACTGTCAAAACTGCATCTTATGGTGTTAATACTGGATAATTGAAGGATTTCGGTGCTAAAAGAACGCAAACAATAGCACATCCCTATTGTTTTTTTAGATACTATCTATCTTTCTGCTAGTATGCTTTTTCTATTCAATTTGATGAATCACCTTTCTCTACAGTTAATGTAAGTGATGTAAACTTTAAATAAATAAAAACAATGAAGACAACATAAATTTACCAAATAGTCAAAAGTACTAAAACAAATTAAAATAGTGAAAACAAAATAGCTATGATCATACTTAAGAAAACTAAAGGCAGTAAAACTAAAGATTATAACCAAAAACATTCAAATGAGTTAAAATTTTTATATGCTGGAGAAGAGTTTTCCTTCAGCTGAACTACCCGAACCAGTACTGAAACCCTCCGCGAGTCCTTCTGCCAGCTCCAGCTAGTATCCATGCATCTTCCCATACGATTCTGTGTGAGAGGTTAGGGTTCTTATGAAATGAGTAGTCCAGTTTGGGCTGTGAGGGTGACTATAGTGCCTTTATGGTTTGCTATCACCTAGTCTAGGCCATAAACTAAATGGTGTGTTCTCTTTTGTGTTTTCCCAACTGGCTGATCCCAGACCCACAATCAGCTTGCTTCCAAAACCGAACCTGAGCTCCCTCCCTTCTGGTCTCTAGGAAGGGGTATTCTTTAACTCCCAAATGCCCTAATAACTAAGGAAAGGCCCACAGAGTGCATGAGGGGCAAGGATGCCAGCTCTGAACCATCTTTAACTGTCACCCTGAGAGTATTTTCTTTTATGTGTGTGTCAGCGTTCAGCACTGTGTCTTGTGCCTGTATTTATAAATTTGCTTTCATGTGGTGTGTTGCTCTGCCTAGCATGCTGCTGTGGCAACTATTGTGAGGCGTAATAGATTTTTGTGTGTGCACCAAAATGCAAGATTTTATATACTGCATGTCCGCTGCTTACACCTGCATCCCTTACGCCTGGGCCTGTGTTTGTGGGTTGTGTTGGCATTTCCATTCCGTGTTATGGGAGCTGTTCGCTGTTGCATACAAAGGAAGAGCAAGTTCTACTTATATGGAGGGCAAGTGTCATTCCTGACATAACTACAACCTGATGTGTCTTTTGCTACATTGTCTTTTTATTTTTTTTAAACTGTTTATTTAAAGAGAGAGTTAACACAGCAACTACATATCTTAAGGCATAAAGAGTAAGACAATGCGATAACACTCATGGATTCCTGTTTGTATTTTCAGTCCATGGTCATCTGTTTAACTGTTTCTATGTTCTACTATCTTTCTATTACTCTGTTTTATTCTTCTGTGTCGAGATCTAATGCAACTGCCCTTCTCTATAAGGGCCTGAGAACTCTACTAAAGGTTCTCTACTAGTGGATGCATCCATCCATGCACTGAAATTTACCATGGGGGTAGAAGAGGCGGCACTCGTGCAGGTGGAACTGTAGGTGCTGCTTGTCTTGTTTAGCATTTCCTGGGTTCTGGTTTGTCTGTGCAACAATCTTTACTGATTTGTCTTTTTTCTCTTTCAGCCCCACTACAACATGCTGACCCTCCTCTGGCAACTTTGCCTACTGAAGAAGGGACCAGTGTCCCCAGAGGAGAAGATGGAGGCCCAAGATCTGAAACACTTTCACATGGGATCTGTGTCCCTAGCTGGGGCAACTAAAGAGAAAAAAAATGCAATATTTTCATAATTATTAGAAAAAATTGTTTTTTTCTACAACTATTTGTCTGGCGTCATTTCTCATGGGTATAATCCATGCCCCCCCCCCCCCCAGCTCTTGTGATTCTGTGGCCATGGAAGAAACCACACAATTAGTCTGTTGCCATATATAGTTTACAACCTGTCGCACAGTCAACAAAGCTGAAGCTTTCCCACCCAGTAGTTCAGTCATCTGAAGCAACCTACATTGTGCCTGCAGGACTGATTCAAGGCTTCATGCTCCAGCCCCTCTCCTCCCAGGCAGTGTGCAGGGATCAGGAGGGTAGGGAATGAGATTATAGTGGACAGTCAAGGTTTGATTCATCAGACATCTCTTAAATCACACCAAAGATGATTTTGATATAATTCCTGGACAGTGTGATATCCCTTTAGAATACTTTTCTTTATACAAAAGGTTCTCATACCTGCATATGCGGCCAACCATATACCCAGCTGACAAGGACCTGGATGTATTTTGGAAGTCTGCAGCTACTGTGTCCCACAGCTGGCAGAGATGGCATTCATTTCAATTAGCAGCATGACAGGCTCTGCTGATGCTGAGCGCAGCTTCAGCATACATAAGCTCATATACTCAGAAAGATGGGAAAGACTTTCTCAAGAAAACATTAAAAAAAGATGGTTGCACTGTATTTCGGTTCAAACACAAAATTACACATTTGCAACATACTGTATGTCTTCTTGTTTTAGTAGTTGTTCTTTGTATGTGGTAAATTTTGTATTTTTATATTGTTTAAAAACAGTGTAGAAGCTTTCCAATAAAAAAAAAAGACCTTTTTTTTTGTATAGTGAGAGATGTGGAACTTCATGCAAAATTATGTAACTCTGCCACAGAATATTTTAAAATCTGCCGCAGAATTTGCTAAGTTTTACCACAGCAGAATCTTGAAAAATCTTCCACAAAAAAACTGGAGGCTTTGGGTATAATTCTGTAAGAGCATGAATTATGGGCAGGACTGCAAAAATATGTAAGCATATGTACAGCATGGACAAAAACAAATGTATGTGAGTAAGAATGAGGACAGACTAGAAAAAGTGTAATGCGTGATAAATGAGAGTGTTAGACTGTGTAGCAGGCAGTGCCTGCCAAATATCTTTAAATAATGAATGCCAAGATCTACTGTGAAGAATTCGGAACTATTGCTTTAAAAGTGACTTTTGCGGTAAGAAAGTGCAGCCAATGTGCTTTTTGCCATCTTTTCTTCCCATGGCATAAGAGTAAATGGAAGTCTCTTTGGCCCTGTATGTTTGACACAACCAGACTGCAAGGCTGTATTGAGCAGGGACTGACTCCTTCCTATATGCCTGTTATACAGCCCTGCATACTTTCAGTACTGCTATAGAAGTAGTAAGAGATTAGTAACAGAGTAAATGTGATGGTTTAATTCAATGATTTATGCCATGAGTGAAGAAACAAAATAAAAGTGAAGAAACAAAATGACTCCACATAGATTATAATGGAAGCTGTGTAGCTATAGCAAGGGATCTTCTGGGAAAACCTCTGCCAGGGGCAGCTGTAAATGTTATCAGGTTTTTGGGTTCAGGGAGGTAAATAAAAAGGCTGTAAGTGTGTGAGTGAATGAATAATCCTTGTGGGCTGGTCCATGAATGGAGCAATGAGTGTTAATGACTCCTCTCTGGTTCCTCAGCATCCTGCATACCCTAAATTTCTTTTTATATCATTTTGAATAACTTTTTGATCAGCAAGTAAAAATCCCAAATACTGCCTTTCACAAAGGTTGCCATTCAGCATATCCAAATTTCCAGACATTCACCCTCGGGAGCCCAGATATTTGATATATTTTACTATGAAGTTAATGGATTTTTTTGTTCTAGTTCGAATCTGCTTTGCATTATTATTATGCCATTTTGTAATTTTGCAAACTGTATCACACTAAATAGCTGTCTTCCTTCTTAAAAATCTACATAGGCTTGAGAAACCGAGGAAAGTTTTAAGTATCATAGATCTTCCTCTTCTTTGGAGAAACCCACAATAACACAAGTATATTGTTCACATTTGCCTTCCTTCCTTTAGTAGAAAGCACAAACTATATTCCTTCCCTTTTGAATTTTTGCAAATGCGTTTTGGCAGTGGCCACACCTGCCTTCACACAATGTTGCAAGATCTCTGCTTCTCGAACATTTTGCCTAAAGTGCAGCAGGGCATTTTTTTTTTTTTAGTGCCTAAAAAAAAATGCAATTTTTCAAGCGGCTGCCGATAATCTGCATGCAAATCGCCACGAACCAGGGCACATGCCTGCAATTCCAAACAGAAGACGGACCGTGACGCCGCGGTTCCTGGCTCGCCAGTCCCCAACAGGGACTTCTCCACTCCCGTCCCGGGGGGGGGGGGGGGGGCGCTTCTGATTACCTCCTTCCGTCAACTGCCTACTCAGGATACGCCAAATCCCGCAGGCGAAGTCTACTCCCCATGGCCAATTTCACTCTCTCCTAGCCCTCTGGCAGCCAAACGAGCCCAAAAAAAAAAAGCATCCAGGAATGGTCAGGTGCAGCACATTTTCGGTCTCAAGCGGCCGGCCATCTCCCCCCCCCCCCCCCCCCCCCCATTACTTCCCTGCATGCATGTTGATCTCTCTTGGCTAGGAGAGCTGGCAGCAGGCTTTGCCAGGGCACAGGGTTTCGCCGGCGCCCTGCCCTTTCTCGCAGCGCGCACAGTAGCGCGCCGTTATTTGCGACGGCGGAGCCGGTCGGCCCGGGGAGGGGACGCGCGCGCGAATTAGCTGCCGCAGAAGAGTCCGAGGATCGGTGCCCAAGGAAATGCCGGCCGCAAGTTTCAGATGCGTGGAGAAGAAACGACAAGAAGCAGCTCCCCCCGACGCTCGCAAAACGCCTTTCTGCCTGTTATGTCTTCTTCCAGGCATTTTTCTTTTCGTGCCCTCGTTCTAATTCCCTCTCTCCTGGTCCCCTGAATACTGACCCTAAGTTTTAGCAAAATTGCGAAAACAAGATGATAGGTCTTTAACATGTAAAGGGATCGGGTGGGGGGTTTTTTTTTTGGGGGTGGGGGGCACTAGGGATGGCTTTCTTTGAAAACGAAGGATATTTTGCACTAAAACAGTTTTGATTAAAGAAGGTAAAAAAAAAAAATAAAATCCACCGCCCCCGCCCATTCACGTATTCATCCTTTCATTCACCTTTACCCATGCATCCCTGTCCTTGTTCTCCAATTCCTAAAGGTACTTCCCGCTCCCCCCCCCCCCCCAAACTAATCAGACTAGCTCCAAGGCCTAAAACTATATGAACCTTGTGAATGACAAACTATAGTAACGACCCATATCTACCAACCTGGGAATGATCAAATGTACACGTTTCTAAGCACACAGGTACAGCACTCAAGTCTCCATATTCCTGTACAGCGAGGATGATCCCCACCCCCTTAATTTTCCATTTCCCGAATCTGCAAATATGACATTCTGATAAAAAAAAACACCATAACATATAATGTAATGAAATTACAAAATATGCAACAATAACATGCATGGAAGCGCTAGAAACGAGCAGGGTTTGACAAAATTCAGTCAGTCTTTTGGGAAGCTTGCTAAATAAATAAGCAGAAAAACATGCCTACCACCTCGATAGGGCAGGGCTGTGTCACCCTATTTAGAGCTCGTTTGACCTTTATTTCATGATGGCATCCACCACCACAGGGGAGAAAGATACCAGAAAAACAGTTCGGACATGGAGCCATCAAAGCTCACAAGTTGTTGCATAACATACGAAGAGGGGATCTTCTCCACAAAGCTTGGCTAGCAGGTCTATTTCTCATTCTCTACACGATCTATGCTACAGTGGAAGCAACAAATTGGAAAAAAAATAATCCCCGACTGCTTGAAAATGAGCCAGAAATAAGCTTCCCCAGAAGCTCCGCTTCGACAAGCCCCTTCCCCAGCAGCACCTTGCAAATTCTGTTTATTGCATTGCCTGGGGGGGGGGAAAGAAAAAAAAAAAGACCTGCCGCAGGGAAGCTCAGTTGCACACACATACAACTCTCATTAAAAAAAAAAAGAAAAAGTTCAATGGAGTTGCATCTTGCCGCACCTGCCTACTGCAAACACACAGCCTCAGGCAGCCACCAAAGGTCAGGGGAATGTTAAGCGGCAGGTGAGGGGGATTTCTCTCAAAGGTGATCTTGAGGAGGTGGGTGGAGGGGGAATCCCAGGCTGCAAGAAGCAACAGGCGCAGCGCCGATGCGTTTTGCAAAGCCGCCTTCTTACCTTGAGCAAACTGCTGGGCTCCGCAGGAGGCTTAGGCGGGGAAGACAGCATGCTGGAGCCGGGGTGGGGGGGAGGAGAGGATGCACTGGTGCCCTCTCGGAACTCCCTTCGTCTCTCCCTTTCCGGCTCTGTGCTGCTGCCTCCTTCAGGCTGGCTCGGCTCGACTGCACCGGCTCTCCCTGCAGTCCGACTGACTCGCCGCCTGGGGGAGGGGGGGACCTGGGCTTCGGAGCTGCTGTTCTAGCAGGCGAGGGATTTCCTTCCTACGATCCCTGCCACCGGCATGGTCCTTCAGCTACGATAGCAGTAACCGGGCTGCAGGCTCGTGGGGGATCTTCCTGCGTGCGGCAAGACCCGGCCCGGCTTCTACTGAGCACGGAGCGGGTTCTTGTTCCTGAGAGCAGCAGATTATACCCCTGCAGCCCAAGCCTACCGGGGTTTTCTGCTCTGCTGCTGAGCTTTCCTGACCCCACGTGGTCTCAAGAATAAACAACAATAACAACAACAATAAAAAAAAAAACAAAACTGCTTGCTACAGCAGTGTGGGCTGGTAGAGCAAAATCAAGTTATAAAAAAAGGGATTAGTTTAGCTTTCCTGGGTCCAGCAATCAGACAAAACTTAAAAAAAAAATGCAAACATCTGCTGCAGTTGCCAGATAGCTTTAAAAAAAAAGAAGAAGAAGATAAGCCGACCACTTCTCCAAGCTGCTATCCCACCTCTTTCGTGTGTTTGGGTGTGTGTATTCAGTATGTGTATATATTTATATGTGTGTGTGTGTGTGTGTGTGTGTGTGTGTGTAAATATATATCAGGAGTGGTCAACTCCAATCCTCAAGAGCCACAAAGAGGCCTGGGTTTTCAGGATATCCGCAAGGAATATGCATGAGATATACTTGCATGCAATGAAGGCAGTGTATGCAAATGTATCTCATGCATATTCTTTGCGGATATCCTGAAAATCAGGCCTGTTTGTGGCTCTTGAGGACCAGAGTTGGCCATCCCTGATATGTATATATACATACACATTCTTCTTCAGATCTATAGGTTCACAAAAAAAAAAGGAGAAGAAAAGGTTAGACCCATGAAAATACCCTGTGCCATGACAAACTGCCAGCACTGACTGCTCTGGCTTTGGGGGAGCCACCTCAAAAGAAATGGAAGGTTGCATCAGTATACCTGGAACTCTCCAGAATTTGGCCAGAGCCTCTGGAATTTTGAACAAATTGCGGGGTCTCCAACCCAACATCTGAAAACTCCAGGTGCTTTGCTGCTGAAGAAAAAGTGGCTGGAGCAGCATGGACTGTGAGCAGCAGCAGCCTCCCCCCCCCCCCCCCCCCCCATGGCAGGAGAAGGACCAGGAGAAGCTTCTGCCTTCACACAGCAGGAAGAAGAAAAGCAGGAGCATCGGCCCTACATCGCAAGAGGAAGAAATGGGAGGCATTGGCCGCTCTGAGCACACTCAGGAAGAGCAAAAGCTTCAGGCCTATGCAGGGAAAAAGAAACAGGCAGGGGTTGGGCCCGACACTGCAGAAGGAGGAAGAAGTGAATGATTGGTCCCATGGGCCTGAGGAAAGAGGGGGCTACTGTGGTTAATGAGGATCGAGGTTAGGAGAGAGAATGAGTATTCATGTGTGTGTTTATGTAGAAGAAGGAGAGAAGTGGTGTGCATATATCTGAGAGAGTGCATGTGTGTGTATGTAGAAGAGAGAGAGGAGAGTGATGTGCATATGTCTGAGAGAGTGCATGTGTATGTGGAAGAGAGAGAAGTGTGAGTGAGTGTGTGTGTGTGTATGAGAGAGTGTGTGTGTATATGTTTGTGTGTAGAAGAGGGAGAGGAGGGAGTGAGTGAGTGTGCATGTGTGTGAGTGCATTTGTGTGTGGAAGAGGGAGTATGAGTGAGTGTGCATGTGTGTATGGAAGAAGGAGAGGAGTGTATATGTGAGTATGAGAGAGTGCATGTGTTTGTGGAAGAGGAAGAGGAGGAATGTGTGCATATGTTTGAGAGAGTGCATGTGTGTGTGGAAGAGGTAGAGGAGAAAGTGTGCATGTAAGTGTGAGAGTACATGTATGTGTGGACGGAGAGGAAGGAGTCTGCATATGTTTGAGAGAATGCATGTGTTGTGGAAGAGGGAGAGAAGAAAATGTGTATTGAGTGTGAGAGAGTGCATGTGTGTGTGTGTGTGTGTGTGGAGGAAGGTGAGGAGTGAGTGTGCATGTGAGTGTAAGTGCATATGTATGTGCGGAGGAGGGAGAGAAGGGAGTGTAACATATAGTAACATAGTAATGAAGACAGATACCAAATGGTCCATCCAGTCTGCCCATAAGTTGCTTATGGTAATATGTTACTTTCTGCAGGTTACCCCCCATGCTTGCTGTTCAGGTTAGTAACTTCTGCTCTATGCAGGTTAACCCTATGCACCCCTTTCTTCATTTCCAGTGTTTATCCCATGCCACTTTGTATTCATTTATTGTTTTCATCCTCACCACCTCTTCTGAGAAGATATTCCAGGCATCCACCACCTTCTCTGTGAAGAAATATTTCCTGATGTTGGTTCTGAGTCATCTCCATTAGAGTTTCATTTCATAGTTCTACAGTTCCTTTTCCAACGGAAAAGGTTTGAAGTTTGTGCACCATTAATTCCTTTCAGGTATCTGAAGGTCTATATCATATCTTCCCAGCACCTCCTCTCTCCAGGGTATACATATTTAGATATTTCAGCCTCTCCTCATAAGCCTTCTGATATTGACTCCATACCATTTTAGTCATCTTTCTCTATCCTTTTTGATATACGGGCTCCAGAACTGAACACAGTATTCCAGGTGAGGCCTCACCAAGGACCTATACAAGGGCAATATCACCTCCTTTTCATACTGGTTATTCCTTTCTCTATGTAGCACAGCATATTTCTGGTTTTAGCTTTTGCCTTGTCACATTGCATCACTGCCTTAAAATCACCAGACATTATTAACCCAAGGATGCTGGGGAGATACACATTCCGGAGACAGTTTTCAAGGGTAACAATTCAGATGAACTGAAGTAAATTGTGGTGGACCTGGAAGATGTAGTAGGACACATTGACAAATTGAAGAGTAGTAAAACACCTGCACTGGATGGTTTACACCCCAGGGTTCTGAAAGAACTCAGAAATGAAATTTCAGTAGGTATAATTGGAACTGTCTAGTAGGTTGGTCCATCACGACGTACCAGATTTTCATCACTTACAGGATATCATATTGTTTTACATGGTTGTGTTAATAAACTATAAATTATAAAAAAAAAAATAAAAATTTAAATTTCAGACCTATTACAATTAATTTATAACCTATCATTAAAATCATCCGTTGTACCTAAAAACTGGAAGGTGGGTGGGTAATGTAACCCTGATATTTAAAAAGGACTCCGGGGTGATCTGGGAAACTATAGACCAGTGAGCTTGACTTCAGTGCTGGGAAAAATCATGGAAAGTGTTATAAAGAATAAAATTATAAAACATTTAGATAGACATAGTTTAATGTGACACAGGCAGCATGGATTTACCCAAGGGAAGTCTTGCCTCACAAATGTCCTACATTTGTTTGAAGGGGTGAATAAACATGTGGACAAAGATGAACCAGTAGAGTTGGTGTATTTCGATTTTCAAAAGGCATTCGAAAAAGTCCCTAATGAGAAGCTTCTAAGAAAACTAAAAGGAGAGGAGACAATGTCCTTTTGTGAATTGCAAACTGGTTAAACGACAGGAAACAGAGTAGGATTAAATAGTCTGTTTTCACAATGGAAAAAGTAAACAGTGGAGTGCCTCAGGGATCTGTACTTGGACCGGTGCTTTTTAATATATTTATAAATGATCTGGAAAGAGGTAAACGAGTGAGGTGATCAAATTTGTGGATAACACAAAATTATGCAGAGTAGTTAAATCTCAAGTGGAAGATGATGCATATAGGGAAAAATAACCCTTGCTGTAGTTACATGATGTTAGGTTCCATCTTAGGAGTTACCACCCAGAAAAGAGATCGAGACATCATAGGGATAATACATTGAAATTGTCTGCTCAGTGTCCTGTGGCAGTCAAAAAAGCAAACAGAATGTAAGAACCAGTAGATATAGTATACTTGGATTTTCAGAAGGCGTTTGACAAAGTTCCTCATGAGAGGCTTCTAGGAAAAGTAAAAAGTCATGGGATAGGTGGATTTGTCCTTTCGTGGATTGCAAACTGGCTAAAAGACAAGAAACAGAGAGTAGGATTGAATGGGCAATTTTCTCAGTGGAAGGGAGTGGACAGTGGAGTACCTCAGGGATCTGTATTGGGACCCTTACTGTTCAATATATTTATAAATGATCTGGAAAGAAATACGACGAGTGAGATAATCAAATTTGCAGATGACACAAAATTGTTCAGAGTAGTTAAATCACAAGCAGATTGTGATAAATTGCAGGAAGACCTTGTGAGACTGGAAAATTGGGCATCCAAATGGCAGATGAAATTTAATGTGGATAAGTGCAAGGTGATGCATATAGGGAAAAATAACCCATGCTATAATTACACAATGTTGGGTTCCATATTAGGTGCTACAACCCAAGAAAGAGATCTAGGTGTCATAGTGGATAACACATTGAAATCGTCGGTGCAGTGTGCTGCGGCAGTCAAAAAAGCAAACAGAATGTTGGGAATTATTAGAAAAGGAATGATGAATAAAACGGAAAATGTCATAATGCCTCTGTATCGCTCCATGGTGAGACCGCACCTTGAATACTGTGTACAATTCTGGTCGCCGCATCTCAAAAAAGATATAATTGCGATGGAGAAGGTACAGAGAAGGGCTACCAAAATGATAAGGGGAATGGAACAACTCCCCTATGAGGAAAGACTAAAGAGGTTAGGACTTTTTAGCTTGGAGAAGAGACGACTGAGGGGGGATATGATAGAGGTGTTTAAAATCATGAGAGGTCTAGAACGGGTAGATGTGAATCGGTTATTTACTCTTTCGGATAGTAGAAAGACTAGGGGGCACTCCATGAAGTTAGCATGGGGCACATTAAAACTAATCAGAGAAAGTTCTTTTTTACTCAATGCACAATTAAACTCTGGAATTTGTTGCCAGAGAATGTGGTTCGTGCAGTTAGTATAGCTGTGTTTAAAAAAGGATTGGATAAGTTCTTGGAGAAGTCCATTACCTGCTATTAAGTTCACTTAGAGAATAGCCACTGCCATTAGCAATGGTTACATGGAATAGACTTAGTTTTTGGGTACTTGCCAGGTTCTTATGGCCTGGATTGGCCACTGTTGGAAACAGGATGCTGGGCTTGATGGACCCTTGGTCTGACCCAGTATGGCATTTTCTTATGTTCTTATGTTCTTATGTAAGTAATTATTAGGAAGGGAATGGGAAATAAAACGGTGGATGTTATAATGCCTCTGTATCGCTCCATGTTGAGGCTGCACCTTGTACTGTGTGCAATTCTGGTTGCCACATCTAAAAAAGATATAGTTGCGATGGAGAAGGTACAGAGAAGGGTGACCAAAAAGATAAGGGTTATGGAACGGCTCCCCTAAGAGTAAAGGCTAAATAGGTTAGGGCTGTTCAGCTTGGAGAAGAAATGGCTGAGGAGGGATATGATAGAGATTTACAAATTTCTGAAAGGTTATTTACTCTCTCAGATAATTGAAGGCTTAGGCGGTACTTCATGAAGTTAGCAAGCAGAGATTTCTACCCTTTGGTCTCCGGGTTTACTCCCTCTGGTTGGCGTGTAGGAATGTTTTCCAATCCTTTGAGTAATGCAACTTCCTATGCCTCAGGAATCCTCTCACTCAGACTTACAAGTCTTTCCCTTAACAATTGCCAGAGAACATCATATATAATCTCTCATACCCCTTTTCCATTCTCGTTGGCTGGAAATTACCTCCTCTCCTTACTTCCTTGCACCCCTCCATATTTAAGAGGAGGCTTGCAACTTGCAAGAGCTCTGCAGTAGCAGAACTCTCCTTTAGATGACCTCTTTGAGAGCGTTAACTCTCCTTAATTTACCTGGAGAGCTGGAACCTTCCAGAAACTTCTTCCCTACTGATAGGTGACCCTAGTCAGGGTTCAGCTCTCTCCCAGCAAAGACAAAATGGGAACATAGTAACCATTTTATCATAAATTCAAATACAATAACACATAAGAGAATGCACTCAAGGCATATCCTCCAAAAACCTTCCAAAGGAGTGGATCCATCTCCAGTGGTTCATATGTCCAGCATAGGGGAACACCTAGAATTCAAAAGTTCAATACACACTACACCTGTAAATAAATCACAGTTTGTACAGAACAAGAAACACATACAGTACATAGACTCCCCCCCCCCCCCCCACCCCAGTGCTGAAACTAACCATTTCGCCACACATCATTTCCATTAGTATTTTGAGAGGGATCCCAAAATGTAGAGAAGTATTCAAAAACAATCATCCCAAAAGATATAGAAACACAATGACTTTTGATACTTAACCTCTATTTACATTGATCTGAACAATATCCCTACCTGGACTCAAGGGAGCAATATAGACATTCATTTTCAATAGTCAATAATCAAAACACCATCCACTGATCCAATCTGGCATCAGCAGATATCCAACAAAAAAACCTCTTGATCACTGCTTACAAGGGTCAGCATCCATCAATCCTTGAGAAATTGACAGGGAATATCCAAAATAGAAAACAGTAGACACTATTCTCCTGGAGGAAGAAACATGTTAGCATTTAGAAAAGTCTTAGGTACACTCCCAATCAAAGAGAATACCACATTTTAGTGTTGGCTCCATAGGGAGAGCCACTACTTCCCCCAGCACCACCTAGAACCAGGTTGACTGTTGCGCTGGTGGTGGACCCTTGGCCTGAGGTGGGGTTGATGCTACCCACAGGGCAAGCCATACGGGTCCCCACTGTCAAGAGGCGGAGCAGACTAGGAGACAGAGGCCAACTGGAGCTTCGCCAGTACCAGCCCTCGTTCCGCGCAGGTTGAGCCCTTGGGTGCCGGGGCCGGCTGGTCTTAGGTGGGCCTCTATGTGATGACTCCCAATAGATGAAAAGCAAGGTTTGCCAGGGACCAGCAGAGGTATCAGAGGACCGAAATCTGTCCGGACGAGGCAGGGATCCAGAGGCCCGGACACCGACAGGAATAGGGCAAGACAGGAGGCGCCCAGGTAGCAATAGGCTGAAGCCTGAAAGGCCAAGTCCGAGATATACCATAGTCAAGATTAAGGCAAGATGGAATTGGGGCAGGCGGCTGAGCTAGCAAGGTACCAGGAAGCAGAGCAAGGGTCAAAGCCAGAGGATCAGTCCAAGAGTTTTCCAACGAAGCAGGGGTCAAAGCCAGAGGATCAGTCCAAGGGAACAAGGAGGAGACCAAGGAGCAATCAGGAACAGGAAAGAGGAACGGAGTTAGGAGCAGGAACCAGGAACGATGGACAACGAGCACATGAGCAACCATGGAGACCTGTTGCCAAGCCAGGGAACAAGTGGCTGGGCCCTGCCTTAAATACTAAGACCCAGTGATGTCATCACCCATGGCCGCGGGCTATTTTCCCACTGCGGCCCCTTTAAAAGGACAAGAGTCGTGCGCGTGCCTAAACCGGGGCCCAGAGGAGGCAGGACGGCGGCATCTCTCCATGTCCCATGCGGGGAGAGCTGCTGGGCGCAGAGAGGAACCGCAGAGGAGTCGGAAGCGGCAGAGGAGGCTGCAGGTGCTCGAGGGTGGAAGCGGCTGTCCGCTGCCACAAGCAAAGGTGATCTGAGACTGGCAGCTGGATTCCCAGGGTGAGTAGACCTGGATGCGGGCCTACCGCAGACGGGATGTGCATGATGGAACTGGAGGAAGAGTCCCTTGTCCAGGATGTTACTTGCTTGTTCCCAGGAGTTTTCCTCAGGACCGTAGCCTTCTCATGAGAGAAGGTACTCTCAACAGCAGCCTCTTCTTCAGACGTCAAGCACTTCTTGAACCCTATAGGTTGTATCAGTCTCAGTAGAAACTTGGGATGGAGCAGGAGCTCTTTGAGAGGGCCATGAGATTATTACTGGTTTGAGCAGAGATACGTGAAAAGAGTTGTGTATACCCAAGGTGGATGGTAACTGGAGTTGGTACGTAACCGGCCCAATATGCTGGGTCACAGGAAATGGACCAATGTATCTTGATGCAAACCTCTGAGAAGGTAACTTCAGCTGAATGTAACGGTTGCTCAGCCAGACCTTTTGGCCTGGCTGGAACTCTGGAGCCGTATAAGCGGATTTCTTTGCATGTGCCATGACCTGACGAAGAAGTTGATTTGTCTGAGTCCAAAGCATCTGTAGAGCATTAGCTGTGGCCTGGGCTGCCGGTGAGAGCACCGACGGTGGAACTGGCAATGGGAGCCGAGGTTGTCTGCCATATACAATAGAAAATAGAGACTCCGGTAGCTGCTGCAACGTGGGAGTTGTGAGAAAATTCTGCTCAGGGTAATAGTTCTGCCCAGTTGTCCTGCTGGTCATTGGAGTAAGCACACAGGAAATTCTTGAGGGAGTGGTTAGTAAGTTCAGCCTGGCCATTGGTTTGCAGATGGTATGTAGTCGTCAAGCTGATAGTAATTCCGAACATTTTGCATAAAGAGCACCAATAGCGAGTGACAAACTGGGGACCCCTCTCAGAGGCGATATCTTTGGGCAGGCCATGAAAGTGAAACACATGTTGGAAAAAGAGGCGTGCAAGCTCTGGGACCAATGATAAGGCAGGCAAAGAAACAAAATGAGCCATCTTGGAGAATCGGTCCACAAAGACCCAGATGACCATATTCCCCTTAGATGGTGGTAAGTCCACCACAAGATCTGAGGACATAGAAACATAGAAACATAGAAATGACGGCAGAAGAAGACCAAATGGCTCGTCCAGTCTGCCCAGCAAGCTTTCACACTTTTTTTTTCCTCTCATACTTATCTGTTACTCTTGGCCCTTATTAGTAACTTTTTGGTTCTAATTACCTTCCACCCCCACCATTGATGTAGAGAGCAGTGCTGTAGCTGCATCTAAGTGAAGTATCTAGCTTAAATGGTTAGGGGTAGTAACTGCCGCAATAAGCAAGCTACTCCCCATGCTTATTTGTTTACCCAGCCTGTACAATTCAGTCCTTGTTGGTTGTTGCCTGAATATAAATCCTCTTTTCCTCTTTCATCCCTGCCATTGAAGCAGAGAGCGATGCTGGATATGCATTGAAAGTGAAGTATCAGACTTATTTGGTTTGGGGTAGTAACCGCTGTAACAAGCAAGCTACTCCCCCACTTTTTTGTGAATGGAAATCCTTTTTTCCACATTTCCTCTTGCCGTTGAAGCATAGAACAATGTTGGAGTCGCATCAAGTGTGAGTATGTTTATTGAATAAGGGTATTAAGCTCCAGGTAGTAGCTTTCATTCCAGCAAACCACCCCCATGCCTCTTCTCTTCATTCACATTCTCTAGACTTTATGGATCCACAGTATTTATCCCACACCCCTTTGAAATCCTTCACAGTTTTGGACTTCACCACTTCCTCTGGAAGGGCGTTCCAGGCATCCACCACCCTCTCCATGAAGAAATACTTCCCGACATTGGTTCTGAGTCTTCCTCCCTGGAGCTTCAAATCGTGACCCCTGGTTCTACTGATTTTTTTTCCAACGGAAAAGGTTTGTCATTGTCTTTGGATCATTAAAATCTTTCAAGTATCTGAAAGTCTGTATCATATCACAGATGAGTCCACGGCTCTTCTGGTGCAGGCAACAGCTGAAGGAGACCCTAAGGTCAACCTACTGGAGGTTTCTGCTGGGCATAGGTAGAACATGAGTTCGTGTAGGTGTGGGTGTCTGAGACCATGGTGGGCCACCAATAGTAAAGTTGGAGTAACCCTAGGGTTCGGGCAAGTCCTGGATGACCGGCAAGTTTGAAGTCATGTTCCCAACGCAAGACCCTTTCTCAGCTGGCGAGGCACAACAGTTTTTCTGGCTGGGACTGTGACGGTGGCAGATAAGCAGATACAAGCAGGATCAATAATGTGACTTGGTTCTTCTTGAATGTTATCATGGTCAAAGGAACAAAAGATGGCGACTGCTAAGAGGTTCTTCTCTGCCGGACGGTATTGGAGCTCGAAGTCAAATCGAGAGAAAAATAATGGCCAGCGGGCCTGGAGAGCATTAAGACGCTGGGTATGTCTGAGGTGCTCGAGGTTCTTATGGTCCATAAAGATGGTAAACTTGAACTGAGCGCCCTCCAACCAGAAGCACCACTCTTCAAGGGCGAGCTTAATAGCCAATAACTCCCTGTCCCCAATACTATAGTTTTGTTCAGTGTGGGAGAACTTATGGGAGTAGAACGAGCATGGGTGGAGAACTCCTCGGGTAGAGTACTGACTCAGAACCGCCCCAGCCCCAATAGCAGTGGCATCCACCTCAACAACAAAGGGGCAGTTCGGGTGTGGATGGTGCAAACAAGGGCCAGAAAGGAAGGCGTTCTTGAGGTTTTGGAAGGCAGCCAAAGCTTCAGGGGACCTTCTGAGTCATGGCTGTGAGGGGCGCAGCCAGTAGGGAGTAGTTCGCTATGAATGTAGTAATTGGTAAAGCCGAGGAACCATTGGAGCATCCGAAGCCCCACTGGTCGAAGCCAATCACAAATACCCTTAATTTACTGGGGTCCATGGTGAAACCTTATTGGGAGATGATATAGCCCAAAAAAGGCAAACTGGTTCTTTCAAATAGACATTTGTCCAATTTGGCAAACAGGTGATTTTCTCGGAGTCACTGGAGAACTGTGTGGACATCGACTTGGTGGATAACCAGGTCTTTCAAAAAAATGAGAACGCAAAGACCTTGGAATATAGGAGGTCGCTAAAGATCTCATTAATCATTTGTTGAAATACCACAGGAACATTACAAAGTCCGAAAGGCATGATGAGGTATTCATAATGCCGTCTTCCAAACATCCTCCGGGCGTATGCGGACTAGATTGTAGGCACCTTGTAAGTCCAACTTGGTGAAAATGGTGGCACCCTGGAGGTGATCAAACAGTTCTGAGATCAATGGTAATGGGTATCTGTCCTTGCGGGTAATTGCATTTAAGCCACGGTAATCAATACATGGTCTCAAAGACCCATCCTTCTTCGTGACGAAGAAAAAGTCTGCACCCGCAGGCGAGGTGGACAGATGGATAAAACCTTTAGCCAGGTTTTCTTGGATGTATTCGGTCATTGTTCGGGTTTCAGGCACAGAGAACGGGTAGGTTCTATCCCTGGGAAGTATAGTACCAGGTAACAAGTCAATGGGACATCGAACTTGTGCAGAGGCGGAAGGATGTCTGCCCTCTGCTTGGAAAAAATGTCCTTGAAGTCTGCATATGGAGATGGAAGACCAGAAATGGCTACTGCAAGGGAAATCGCAGGGGAAGGTGCCACCTTCTTGAGGCACTGTTGGCGACAAGCTGGGCTCCACTGAACAAGCTATAAGGCTCCCCAATCAAACTGGGGAGAGTGGTGCAAAGGTCAAAGCCAGAGGATCAGTCCAAGCGTAGTCCAACGAAGCAGGGGTCAAAGCCAGAGGATCAGTCCAAGCATAGTCCAATGAAGCAGGGGTCAAAGCCAGAGGATTAGTCCAAGGGAACAAAGAGGAGACCAAGAAGCAATGCCCTAATTCTAATGCATCATTAGTATCCTTTGACGATACCTCTCTCCGAACCATGCGCTGCTGAGCAACTGTCGGCTTTCCCCTTTGTTCTAGTTTAAAAGCTGCTCTATCTCCTTTTTAAAGGTTAGCGCCAGCAGTCTGGTTCCACCTGGTTAAGGTGGAGCCCATCCCTTCGGAAGAGACTCCCCCTTCCCCAAAGGGTTCCCCAGTTCCTAACAAAACTGAATCCCTCTTCCTTGCACCATCGTCTCATCCACGCATTGAGACTCCGGAGCTCTGCCTGCCTCTGGTGACCTGTGCGTGGAACAGGGAGCATTTCAGAGAATGCTACCCTGGAGGTTCTGGATTTAAGCTTTCTACCTAAGTGCCTAAATTTGGCTTCCAGAACCTCCCTCCCACATTTTCCTATGTAGTTGGTGTCCACATGTACCATGACAACCGGCTCCTCCCCAGCACTGTCTAAAATCCTATCTAGGTGACGTGTGAGGTCTGCCACCTTCGCACCAGGTAGGCATGTTACCAGGCGATCCTCATGCCCACCAGCCACCCAGCTATCTACATTCCTAATAATCGAATGACCAACTATGACGGCCGGCCTAACCCTTCCCTCCTGGGCAGTAGGCCTTGGGGAGATTCGGGCACCAATAGGAACACAGTCTTACAGAGGGTGGCCGAGCAAGAGCAGGCTGCAGCTTGAATCAACCACGTCCAGGACAAAAGCTGAAGAGGTGTCTTTAAGCAAGCTGGGATCAGGGCTGGGGGCAATCTGGAAGCAGTGGCAAGCAAGACTGAGGTCTAGTCGAGGAGAGAGTCAAAGGATGGTCAGACGAAGCAGAAGTCCAGGGCTGGAGAGAGGCAACGGAGTAGTCAGGCAATGCAGAGGTCAAACCAGGTCAGCAATCTGAAGGAGAGACGAAGGAACAGGAACAAGGAAACAGGAACGAAGGCAATCAGGATCGGGAACCAGGAACTGAAGAGGCAACGAGTACTCGACTAGCGAGGGAACCTGTTGCAAAGGCAATTTGAGAGAGCAGAGCCCGGGCTTATATACTGGAGCTCTGCCGATGTCATCATCCGGGGTTGCTGCCAGGATCCCGCCGTGGGCCCTATTTAAAGACTAGCTGTGCATGCACGCACGCCTAGGGAGGGGCGTGGCACTGGTTGGGACGGCATCTCTCCACGGGCCATGCGGAGACGCCCGATGCAGCGCATCAGGAGCTGCAGCAGAGCTGGAGGCACCAGGGGCAGCCCGAGGATGGAGCCGGCGGCCTACAGCTACCAGAGACAAGGGACCAGATGCTGGATTACTTTGAAAGAGGTGAGGGGGCCGAGCCGCGGGTCTGCTGCGGCCGTTCCGCATAACACCTATATTCAGCCTGCCCTTTCTATCCAAAATTCTTTAAAAAGCTGTATTATCACAACTAGAAGACTATCTAGATGACCAACACATATTACATCTAAACCAATCTGGATTCAGAAAAAATGCTCTACTGAGACTTTACTTGTATACTTAATGGACCCCATATTATGTGGATTTAACAATGATGAATCTTATATCCTGGTGCTAATTGACCTCTCAGCTACCTTTGACATTGTTGACCATACCCTTCTATACTAGCAGCTGAGAAAAATCAGAATTGATGGAGATGTAATGAAGTGGTTCACCTCCTTGTTATCAAAAAGGACGTTCCAAGTCAAACTGGGCAACCATATTTCCAACACCTACCCAATCGACACTGGTGTCCCCCAAGGTTCAGCACTATCCACAACTCTCTTCAACATCTACATGTTTCCACTATGTAATTTACTATCAGGTCTAGGAGTTGCCTTCTACCTTCATGACAATGACATTCAGTTCTACAAACCGTACATCACTTCCATTGAAAATACAGTAAGGATGCTGGCATCATACATGAAGGCTATTCAACACGAACTATCCAATCTCAAACTATCTCTAAACGCAAAAAAACAGAAATCATTCTGTTAAAAAGAAATCCTGCAATAACGTCCCCGCAGACACTTGACCTGGGTGACTTTAATATTACACCCTCAGACCAAGTGCGAGACCTAGGAGTACAGATTGACAAGAACCAAACTATGGAAAAATACGTAAACAAATTACACAAATCTGGCTATGCTAAACTATGATTACTACATAAACTGAAACCATTGCTGGCTCATGCAGACTTCCGTATGGTACTACAAACCCTCATCTTTTCAAACTTAGACTACTGCTTAACCTGAAAATCAGTAAAGGAGAGAGACTGTGTACAAGTACAGAATTTAAGAAAAGCATGGTTAATAAAGCAAACCTCAAAAAATACCAGAAAAGTCACACTCATGCGAAAAACTTCAATCAGAAAACAAACTTCAAAAGACACCCAAAATTCCACCGAGAAATGAGACCAGTTTTAAGTAATGAATGTAATACATGCTACAGGCAGAGGAAATCCTTTACAAAATACCAAGCAATGCTTACTGGTGAAAGATCATTCTTTTGTACAAAATCTGAGAAATACTTCAGCAAGAATACAGTAATCTCATAAACCAGAAAATTCAAAATGAAGAGATACAGTTTATGTTGCGGTTCTGGCCGCGAGCACCGCGGCCGGGCCCTTACCTCCGGGCTCCCGGACCTGCTCCCGCTTCCAGAGGCCTGGTTTGCGGCCTGTTTGGCGGTGTCCCCGCTGGGACTGCGCCGCTGTGAGGTTTCCCATGGACGCCCTGCTCCTAGGCGCGCGCGCGCCACTTGGGCGCTTTTCTAGGCCGTTTCCCGCCAGTGGTGACTCCGCCCAGTTCCTGATGTCAGACGCCGCGGCTTTGATAAGCCGGCCGCGGCCACCCAGTCTTTGCCTTGCAACGGGTTTGCCTCCCAGTTCCCGCTTGTGCTGTGCCCCGGAGTGACTCGCCTTGCTTCGTCGCTCCGTTCCTGCTATAGTACTTGCTTGGTTCCTGCCTGCCTGCCACAGTACCTGCTACAGTTCCTGCCTGGTTCCAGTACCCGAGTCCTGCTACAGTTCCTGCCTGGTTCCAGTACCCGAGTCCTGCTACAGTTCCTGCCTGGTTCCAGAACCCGAGCCCAGTTACAGTATTGCTACTGTCCTAGTCTGGTTCCAGTTACCTGTCCTGATCCACAACCTGCCTAAGTCCCAGCGGCCGGGCCCCTAAGGGCTCCTCCCGGGGGGGCTTCGGCTTCCAAGGGTGAAGCCACCTAAGTCCCAGCGGTTGGGCTCCTACCGGCTCCTCCCGGGGGAGCACCAGCTTCCAGGGTGAAGAGCATCTACGTCCTGCCCGAACATCTGCCTCCCGGCCTGCTATACACTAGAGACATTGTCCATCTTTCCCAGTCTCCAGCAGGTCGGCCCAAGGGTCCACTAAAACTGAGACTCCCATAACAGTTTACATGTACTGAGTGTGGTAAAGATTTCAAGAAGAAAAAATACCTCACAATACACCAGAGAATCCACACAGGAATGAAACTATTTAGATGTACTGAATGTGGAAAAGATCTATGTTCCAAATACCATATGCATTAATCCATATTCCCTGTAAAGCAATGTTATGCTGCATTAATGTTCTATGTAAACCGGCATGATGTTCCCAATGAATGTTGGTCTATAAAAATGTTAAATAAATTAAATATAATAAATAATAAGAGCAACCTTACAAATCACCTGAGAATTCACATAGGAGTGATACCATTTCTATGTGCAGCGGGTGGAAAAGTCTTCAGTCAGATGACACATTTCAAAAGCCACCAGTGAAACCATACAGGAGAGAAAACCATTTACATGTCATAAGTGTGGAAAAGTCTTCAGTCAGATGGCACATTTCAAAAGCCACCAGTGAAACCATACAGGAGAGAAACCATTTACATGTCATAAGTGTGGCAAGATCTTCAGTTGGAAGACAGGCCTCATGAGCTGCCAGAGGATCCACACAGGAGTGAAACCATTTACATGTACTGAGCACAGTAAAAACTTCAGTAGTAAAGTATCTCTCACATATCACCAGAAAATTCATAGAGTGAAACTATTTAGATGTACAGAATGTGGAAATGATTACAATCATAAGAGCAACCTCATAAGCCTCCAGAGAATCCACATGAGAGTGAAACCATTTAAATGTACCAAGTATAGTAAGACCTTTGGTTGGAAGTCTCAGCTCATAAGCCACCAAGCAATTCACACACGAATGAAACCATTTATATGTACTCAATATAGTATAGGTTTCAATATGAAGAACAGCTTGGTAAGCCACCAGATAATCCACACAGTCGTACAACCATTATCTTTTTTGTAGGTGGTTATTAGATCTCCATGTTCCATGTCAAATGTCTTTGAAGCTGCTGGGCTTAATTTCGTTTTAGGTCTTCTGTGGGAAAGTAACTGTTTGTGATGTCATCCAGAAGTGTTTCTGTATGCTGGTACAAAGGTGGAAAAAAACTGACAATTCTAAATGTGACTGACTTGGTCTCACTACTAATGCTAAGGTAATGGTCATTTCTAACCCAGTGCTCTGTTAACCCTAACAATATTATGATCGATTGTTCCAGAGGCATCTGTCTTGAAACAGCGAGACAACTTTATTTAGGACTATCAGATCTTGGATCAATTTTAGTTTTGTTTTAGACTGAGGGAATATGATATATAGGGCGTGGTTTTGAATTCGTTTAAATCCTATCTGGCAGAAATAACTTACAAGATTAACATTGCTCTAGTTACTCTACTTGGCAAACTGTAGCAACTGAAGTCTCGCAGGGCTTGGCCTTATCAGCTGCATTTGTTACAATTCTGCTTGTGGGTTAGGCCCACAAGCAGCCTCTCACCTCAGCAGGGCCTGGAGGCTGCTGCTGCCAATGCCAGTTCTCCACTGACAGTCTGCCGCCATCATTTTGCCATTGCGGCCAGGAAGCCGTCCCCGTCTCTCTCCTGCACGGCGGGCTGTGCCGCCATGCTTCTACACGGCTCAGAGGCCGCCGACATCTTCCCTGTTCTGGCAGGGCTGCTGCTGTCCTTCCGTGGCCCGGAGGCCACTACCGACTAGGTCCTCTTCCGTGGCCTGAAGGCCGCCCCAAAGCTCCTCTTCCTGCAGCAGGGAACCACCATCTTCTTCTGTGTTTGCGGCATGGAGCCGCCGATGTCTGGGCCTTCTCTTACGGCACGGGTGCTGCCGCCGCTCTCCATGGTCTGCCTCTTCCTAGGTGTGCGCCTCTTCTCTGTATTTAAAGGGCCAGCGCTGGGCAGGGCTCTCTGGCTTCACCTGATGATGTTCCAGTGGCGTCTCCTCTTCAGCCCTATAAAGAGGGCCTTCCTTCAGTCAGTCATCACCTTTGCAAGGAGTTGGTTTACTCCTGGATTCTTCATGGTTCCAGCTCTTCATTCTAGGTGTCTTCTCTGCTTCATCTCGCTTCTTCAAGGCACTGTTCTTCGTGGGAATTCCCTTGTCTTCATCTGTGGTTCCTGATCCTTTGTCTTCACCTTTATTCCTTGTCCTGGTCTCTCATCGGATCCTGAGTCCTTGTCCGTCTCGTCTTCAAAATGTTCCTCCCTCTGGATGTTCCTAGTTCCGATGTTCCTGCTCCAGAGGTACCTGTTGTTCCATGCTCCATGTCGCAGACATCCCTGATGTCCTTGTCTCCAGAGGTCCCTGTCGTCTAGTGGTTCCGATGTATCTGATGTCCTTCGTTCCTGTCCTGATTCCGATGTCCTCTTCGTCAGCTCTTTGTCCAGCTTCTAGGTTCCTTTCATCCATCCTTCCTGGTGTGCCTCTGTCATGGTCCGTGACCAGCCCATGGGGGACTGTGTAGGGCGCCTCGTGGTACAAGGCCTTCTTCTCGTCCGCAGCACAAGCCTCCGGAAGACTCCTGTTTTTAATGCCTTGCTTCTGAGAATCCTGAGTCTTGAATCTTGAGTCTTGAATCCTATCCCGGTCTTCAGAGTCCCTTGTGCCTGCTTCCATCCATGCCTAAGACTCTGCCAGAACCTGCTCCACTTCAGCGTGGTCCGTGACCAGTCACAGGCGGCTGTGTAGGGTGCGCCCTGGTGCAGGCCTCTACTGAATTTTTGTCATGTTCCAGTATCAAGTTCCACTTCTTCGCCTTGAGTCTGCTTCGTGTTCAGCATGGTCCGCGGCCAGCCATGACTGGCTGTGTAGGGCACACTGCAATGCAGTTCTCCTAGTACTTTCACCCAAGTTCTGAATCCTTGCCTGAGACCTCCAAGTAACCTGTATCCTTGTCCGAGTGTTCTGAGTATCCTCAGTCTTTGTCTGAGTCTTCTGAGTATCCTGAATCCTTGTCTGAGTCTTCTGAGTATCCTGAATCCCTGTGTGAATTCTCTGAGCATCCTGTATCTCCATCCACGTCTGAGTATCCTGAACCTCCATCCACGTCTGAGTATCCTGAACCTTTGTCCACGTCTGAATCCTTGCCTGAGTTCTAAGTTTCCTCGTCTCGTCCAAGTCTCCACGTCTCCTTGTCTTGTCCAAGTTTCCAAGCACCTTGTCTTGTTTCTGTTCCAGTACCATCGCCTATCCTCTACTTTGTCCATCCCATCACATCTGCTCTTCCCAAGCAGCAGGTCTGAAAGGCTATCGAGCAATGAATGGCCGGCGCCATCTTGTGCTCCTACCATATGACAGGGGCTGACCAATGACACCAGTAGCCCCTGTGACATAGTAAGGGCAACGGCTATTGGCGCCATTTTGATTACTGGCAGCTGACGGCCCGAGTGCAGGACATCGCTCCTGGATCCCCACTGGACCACCAAGGAGCTTTGGTAAGTCTTGGGGGGGAGGGGGGGTCAGGAGGGTGGGGGGGTTTGTACTTAATTTAATTTTAGCCAGGACAAATAAAAATTAACATATAAATGTATCTGGGGCCCGCCTTGCCGATTGCAACGTATCTGCCCCCCGACGAATACGAATCCCGAATGCAACATATGGCATCCCTCTGCACATCCCTACCGGATAATATATGGCTAAGTTACTTAGCCGGCCTGGGTTTGAATATCTACCTCAACATGATTAAATATAGGAAGCAACAACACAAAGGTACAATTCTATTCCCCACACCATAGTCACTCTGTTTAGACCCAGCTCCCTCAGAACCCCATCAATGGTTATTCAGAATTATCTTACTAGTTGAAGAAAATTCAGATCACAGGGGTTAGTTTTCAAAAGGATTTACATGCTTAAAACTTGGTTTTACACATGTAAATACAATTTACACATGTAAGTAGGCTTTTGAAAATTGCTACAATAATATGTTACATTTAAATGTGTAACTCGTTTGAAAATTACCTTCAATATGCATACTCTGTGGGTAATTTTCAAAAGGATTTACATGCTTGAAATTGGATTTGACAGGTGTGAATGCACTTTACACATGTAAGTGGGCTTTTGAAAATTGCTACAATGTTATTGAATTGTCCATATGTTTTACACATGTAAGTGCACTTTACACGTGAAAATGACTTTTGAAAATTGCTACGATACATTTACACATGTAAATCCTTTTAAAAATTACCCCATGGTATGTTACATTTACTCATGTATCTCCCCTATTTCCACATCTCCAATCCTTCCTTTCTCATCAGGCATTAAGAAAGTCATGCCTGAGGTCCTGACAGTTTGACTCGATGGCACTCCAATAACTGGGAACAACTTCCTAGTTTCAAGGAGCCCTTTAGTTTAGAACCCTTTGTATATAATCCATAGTTTAGAATTGTATATTGTATACATACAATATATGTATTGTACTGTATATTATCTTTAGTAGAACCCTTTGTATATTGCCTTTAGTATAGAACCCATTGTATATAATTCCATAGTCTAGAATTGTATATTGTATACATACATTTATACCGCCTTTAGTATATTGCATTAGTATATTACCATTTTATATTGCCTTAATATAAATTCCAGTACATATAACAGAATACATTGTATATTAGCCACTATATATAAGCCACTGAATTCAAGCCACAGTTTAGAAACCACTGGATCCCAGTGATCTCTCCTCTAACTAACCAGTTAGTCAACTACATTTTTATTTAGTTATCTATTTAACCATGACTGCCTTACCTTGTTGATATCTAATTCTCTTCCCTTCCAAGTTACCCCACCCCCTGTTCTTTGTAACTTTGCTTCTTCTGTTGCGTTTTTACCAAAGTTCACTGTAAACCGATGTGATATTTTATACGAATGTCGGTATAGAAATATACATAAATATACATAAATAAATAAATAAACAGTAGCCACCTCTGGAATAAGCAGTTCCTTCTGCTGTAGAGCTGGGAAAGTGCCTTGTTAGACGTTAACAGACTAACACCCTCACTAAAGAGATGGAGATTCAGGAACCACCAAATCTTTAGTTTGAGATTATTTGACCTTTGTTTTAGTCAATAAAGGAGGCAGTTTTCAAACTGCCCCCATCACTGCAAAGTTCACAGGTACCTTTTAACCACAGTTTTTATCCCAATTTTTAAAGGAAAAACTAAGCACACATTTTTAATTTGAAATGTGCCCCAGGAAAAAGTAATGCTAAGATTTGTACCTGCTTTTTCTGCAGGTCCCTTTTTCCCACCAAAACTAGACCAGAGTTTTGAAAATCCAAAACAAAGTGTGTAGTTTTGGTTGGAAAAGTATCACAGAAAAAGGCGATGCAAATCCAAATCTCTCTGTGTAGTTTCTCCCCAGACCTAACCTTATCCTGGGAAAGTCTTTCGCTCTGCATATGCAGTCCTCCTCACTGCATGTACCTTCTTTCTCGTTTGTGTTCCTCAGCAGCCAGATAGCCTTTAGCTCCTGTTTCAGATAACCAATAGATTAATTTCTTAACTTCCAAACATTAGTTAGAACAATGGATAAAATAACACTGTAATGAAATGGAGCCAAGAATAACTGGAAAAAGTTTGGAATAGTCACAGGTGTGATGAGTTTCTCTGGATGCTTTTGTTGAATTTATAATGAAGCAAAACTGCAACTGCAATGGGGAAGCAACAATGCTTTCCTCAGGAGTTTTGTGAACAGAGGATCAGAAGCTGCTGCTAGTTTGCTGAGAACCTTTTTCAAACTGAAAAATCCCTCCTGAAGAGCACAACTGTTCCGGGCTGACTTACGTCAAAGGGATCAATTAGCAAGGGAAAACCGCATAAGAGGTGAATTTTAAAACCTGTGCGCATGCACACAAGTGCACGCATTTTCCGGCATGCGCACATGGAGGTGGCGATCTTATAACATACGTGCATACATATGCGTATACATGCGCATGTTATAAAATTGGCTATTCGCACGTACGCGTGCGCACGACTTTATATTGAGACGCACACATGTGGATGAAATGCTGCCTCCAGCATGTAAGTGGGGGGGATTTTACTAGATATATGCACCGACACAATTACCTGTTTCCCCAGTTCATTCCCAGTTTGCGCCAGTAAAGGAGAGGACTTCCTAAACCTACTAACTAACTTGCCTCCCTTTTACCCCATAAGCCCAAACCTTAAAACCCCGCTGACTAGCCTAGTTTTTGTTATTTTATTACTTACACGCTGTTCATAGCAGAAGTAAAGTTAAGCGGTAGGGGACCCTGGCACACTTTTGCACGTGTAAATACACACACACAGACTTCATTTTACTCTTGGCCCACTCATGTCCCGCCCATGCCCTGCTCCTTTTTTGAACTTTTTAATTTGGGTGCATACCAGCAGATATGCATGGACTTTCACATTTTTGTAAATCTGCGCAGAGTCATGCGCTTATCTCCCGGCTTTGGCTCACGTAGTGCTTTTAAAATCTGCTCGTGAGCAATGAAATGCCCCCCCCAAGCTGGCCAAAAGTCCCTGGGGGTCCAGCGGGGGTCCGGGGGCGATCTGCACGCGTGACGTCGGGAGCCAGGAACCAAAATGGCACCGGCGCTACCTTTGCCCTGTCACATGATAAGGGCAAAGGGCCACCGGCGCCATTTCTCAACGCAGCCCTGGCCAGAGAGAGAGGGAGATTGCGTCGGGACCCCCCCACTGGACCCCAGGTAATTTAAAACATTTTGGGGGGGTTCGGGAGGGTGGGGGATTTGTTTTAAAGGTTCAGGGTGGGTTTTAGGGTTTTTTTGGTGTGCCGGTTTTCCCGCCCTCCCCGATTTATGATTTTTAACGATTTAAAAAAAAAAAAACCAAAACACGACGATAAGATTTCCCTCCCCCCCCAGCCAAAATCGATCGTTAAGACGATCGATCACACGATTCACACCTCTACCACTAACTCTTACTAGGCTACACAGCCAGCATGGATTTATCCAAGGGAAGTCTTGCCTCACAAATCTGCTTCATTTTTTTGAAGGGGTTAATAAACATGTGGATAAAGGTGAATTTGTATATGTGGTGTACTTGGATTTTAGAAGGTATTTGACAAAATCCCTCAAGAGAGGCTTCTAAGAAAACTAAAACGTCATGGGATAGGATGCGATGTCCTTTTGTGGATTACAAACTGGTTAAAAGACAGGAAACAGAGAGTTGGTTTAAATGGTCAATTTTCTCAGAGGAGAAAGGTAAACAGTGGAGAGCCTCAGGGATCTGTATTTGGACCAGTGTTTTTCAATATATTTATAAATGATCTGGAATGGGATATGACGAAAGAGGTAATCAAATTTGCAAATGATACAAATATATTCAGAGTCGTTAAATCACATGCAGATTGTAATAAATTGAGGAGTGTTGCGGATCCATAGGCAGGCGCGCTAGGGGCACTCCCTATTCTGGGGAGATGTGTGCCCTTGCAGTGTGACAAACCCCTTCTGGGCAGACAGGAGGAATCTGAGGATCCTGAACCTCCACCGGGCCTGCACACTCAGTGAAGCCACCAACACAATGGTGGTCTCTGAGTAGTCCTCCGACTAATCCAAGCCCTTTCGGACATGCTGCTGGGTAACAGCAAAGAGCGGCAGGCCGGACAGCAGTCAAGGGCAGGCAGAGAAATCTGAAGCTGGATGAAGGACAAAGACACTGATGAGACACGGACTAGGAAATGGAACACAGGAGACGAAGACTCTGGATCTGCACCGAAGCATTGAGAAGTTCAGCCAGCAGAACTTTCAGGACATCTCTGTTTCCTTTATACCCTCAGAAGTATCCCATGTGGCCCCAATGCCTTATCTAATTTAACTTTCATTAGCTCCTCATGAATGCACCATTTTGAAAATCGATTGAGTTTTCCTCATAACTAATTTGTGTTCATATTATGTGGTCCTGTTCCAGGACCTTGCACAGTGAACACTTAACAGAAATATTTGCTAAGCAAATTTGCTTTTGTTCCAAGTGCAGCCTTCGGGAGCTGATGGTGTGGGCTCAGCGCGAGTCACTAGGCTCATAGGAGAGCAGAGCCCTTGGGCCACAGAGCAGCTCAGGTCAGGACATGAGTCGCACCCGTGGTGAGGTGTGTATACAGGAATGGGCGGCACAGGAGCAGATCTGGACAGAGCTTGGATGACCGGACGTAGATGTGGAGACTTGGACGTAGACTTGGATATAGACATGGAAACTTGGATGTAGACTTGGAGAAGTGGAAACTTGGATGAGGAGACAAGGAGGCTTGGACGTAGACTTAGAGACTTGGACGTAGACATGGACGTAGATCTGGAGACTTGAAGACTTGGACGTAGACGTGGACGTAGACGTGGAGATGAGGACAGGAACAAGGAGGGATGAGCAAGACCCTCAGGTGCCCTATACAGCACGTGGGGCTGGTTGTGGACCACACTGTCTTTGTCGCGCCCTACACAGCCAGATGGCAGGTTGCAGACCACGAGGAGAATGGGACAGGCTCAGAAAGTCTCTTAGCGCAGGATTGCAGCGACCCCTCGGATCCTCCGGAGTCAGGACTAGGAAGAAGATAAAACCTTGGAGCTTGGCAACTCGGACTAAAAACAGGGAATCTCTGGAGGCATGGGTCCTACAGAACCTGGAGTATTAGGACCAGATACATGATGGAACTTGGGACACAAGGAGGTTTGGAACATCAAAGAAGGCTTGGAACATCAAAGAAGGCTTGGAACATCAAGCGACAACTAGACAGGACTGGAGAGAAGTCTCGGACATCTCTCTGGAATGGAGTCACGGATGTCTCTCTGGAATGGACTCACAGACATCTCTCAGGAATGAACTCACGGACATCTTGGAATGGACTTACGGAGCATAGACATCAGGACATAGTCACGGACATCAAGACATAGAACGGACATCATGACATGAAACAGGCAACAGGCTGAAGAGTCACGGACATTAGAACACAGAACAGAATCAGGCTGAAGAGTCACAGACATCAGGACATGGAACAGGCATCAGGCTGAAGAGAAGTCTTCAGGAGCATCTGGAAAGATGCGAAGACAATGAGCCCAGCACACCACACCGAGCTCTGGTCTTCGCATTCTGTTGCGATCTCAGCCTTTGGAAGCCGATGGTGTGGGCTTGGCATGCGTCACTAGGCTCATAGGAGAGCGGAGCCCTTGGGCCACAGAGCGGCTTAGGTCGGGACATGAGTCGCACCCATGGTGAGGTGTGTGTGCAGGAATGGGAGACACAGGGGCAGAGCTGTACGGAACTTGGAAGATTGGACATAGACATGGAGACTTGGACGTAGACCTGGACTTAGACATGGAGACTTGGACGTAGACGTGGAGACATGGAGACATGGACGAGGAGATGATGGGACTTGGACGTAGACTTGGAGACTTGAAGACTTGGATGTAGACTTGGGGATGTGGAGACTTGAATGTAGACTTGGAGACGTGGAGACTTAGATGAGGAGACGAGGAGACTTGGACGTAGACTTGGAGACTTGGACGTAGATGTGGAGACTTGGATGTAGACTTGGAGAATTGGACGTAGACGTGGACGTAGACGTGGAGAATTGAAGACTTGGACGTAGATGTGGACGTAGACGTGGAGACAAGGACAGGAACAAGGAGGGATGAGCAAGACCCTCAGGCACCCTATACAGCATGTGGGGTTGTCGCAGACCACATGGTCTCCGTCGCGCCCTACACAGCCGGATGGCAGGTTGTGGACCACGAGGAGAACAGGACAGGCTCAGGAAGTCTCTTAGCGCAGGGTTGCAGCGACCCCTCGTATCCTCCGGAGTTGGGACTAGGAAGAAGGTAAAACCTTGGAGCTTGGCAACTCAGACTAAAAACAGGGAATCTCCAGAGGCACGGCTCCTACAGAACCTGGAGCATTTGGACCAGATACATGATGGAACTTGGGACACAAGGAGACTTGGAACATCAAGGAGACTTGGAACATCAAGGAGGCTTGGAACATCAAGGAAGGCTTGGAACATCAAGGGACAACTAGACAGGACTGGAGAGAAGTCTCGGACATCTCTCTGGAATGGAGTCATGGATCCCTCTCTGGAATGGAATTACGGACGTCTCTCTGGAATGGAGTCACGGACATCTCTCAGGAATAGACTCACGGACATCTCGGAATGGACTCATGGCGCATAGACATCAGGACATGGAACAGACATCAGGGAAGAGTCACGGACATCAAGACATGGAACGGACATCAGGACATCAGGACTCTCATAATACCACTTTTGCACTTCTTCCATCACTAACATATTTAAAAAAAGGTCTTGTCCTCTGTTTTACCATATTTGATATTTTTCTTTTTTTTGAATTTTTGCATTCTCCTTTAGTTTTGCCCACTGCTCTTCTACTTCCCCTAAATTTTCCCAACCAACTAGTGATTCTTGAGGTACTCCCCCACTGTAAATAGTTGCTGACTGATAACCATAGAGAATAGAGATTACTGATTTGAATTATACAGTGGTCTGAATTGTGATTTAAGGATATGTGGCAGGGAGGGGGAGGGAGAGGAGAAGCTGGAAAAACCAGCAACTAAAGGACAAGGTGGATAGAGTTCACGAGGAGAGATCCAAGGAAGGAACTCCCTAGTCAGCTCTAGAGGAGCCAGCTGCCTCTAGTCTGGGTTCACTTCACCACCTGCAGACCCAACCTTAAGAACCCTCAGAACCTGAGAGACTGACATTTAGTGTTCAAATGGTGTGGGAGCCTCTCATTATTTTATGTGGCTCCTTAAGGGGGGTTACAATTGTAATTACTTTTGAAGCAAATCAACATAAACAGCATTACAATAATCTATCCTAGTTAATAAAAGAGCCTGATTGTGTGTTTGGTTGCTTCCAAAGTTTGTGGTTCATGCACTTCCTGATGAACCCTCACTGGTAGGGAAGGATTACTAGAGCTGAGGAAATGTAATAGAGCTGCTACAGTTTAATCAGCATTAGAACTTCCTTGTGGCTCATTAGTAGAGTTGCTGGTTCTAGTACTGGCTGATATTTTTTCTTACATAACAAGTAGGATGTCTTTTGGCAGTTACTTGATCAAATGGATTGACATATTGTAACTGAGACCGAACTATGTCATGCTGCCCTGACACTGTGAAAGTACCAAAGAAGGAGATGTTAAAATTCTTGAAAGCAGCAAAAAAAAAAAGAAAAAAAAGAAAAGAAAACCCAAGAGAATTCAGTTTTGTGTGTACAGTAAGAAAATAACTGCAATGGAATGTTACTGCTCCTGTTTGTGAAAAATCATAATGAAGATTTGGAAGGGTTAGAAAACCGCCCATAGGATGCAGTGGAAACTACGTGGATGTGGTAGCGCTCCAGCAGGACTTATTTCTGCCTGGGGGTCATTTAATGCATTGTATGCCATCCTGTGCCTAGCTTTACTGCTGCTTGGCTTTATATAGAAAAATAGTAATGATGGCAGAAAAGGACTGAATGATCCATCCAGTCTGCCCAGCAAGCTTCTTATGGTAGTAAATGCCACGCTGTGCAGGTTACGCCCATGTTTCTATTAAGGGTAGCAACTGCTGCTCTGTGCAGGTATCCCCAAGTCTTGTGATAATCCATAAAATATTTATTGCTAGCAACATTTTCACTGGGTGAGCAACCTTCTTGAAAATTCAGACAGTGCTGCTTGATGTGCTTTGCTTATGGACTTGGCTGTAGAAGCAGCCTTGTGCTTTTCCCCTTATACCTACGTATCAATTCCCCAGACCATAAAAGTCAGGGCCTGTGTTGGTTGTTGTCTGAATCCAATTTGTCTCTCCCCACCCCTCCTCCCTCCATTGTCATAACAGAGTAGGGATGTGAATCGTGTCCTCGATCGTCTTAACGATCGATTTCGGCTGGGAGGGGGAGGGAATCGTATTGTTGCCGTTTGGGGGGGTAAAATATCGTGAAAAATCGTGAAAAATCGTTAAAAAAATCGAAAAAATCGAAAAATCGAAAAAACCGGCACATTAAAACCCCCTAAAACCCACCCCCAACCCTTTAAATTAAATCCCCCACCCCCAAATAACTTAAATAACCTGCGGGTCCAGCGGCGGTCCGGAACGGCAGTGGTCCGGAACGGGCTCCTGCTCCTGCATCTTGTCGTCTTCGGCCGGCGCCATTTTCCAAAATGGCGCCGAAAAAATGGCGGCGGCCATAGACGAAAAAGATTGGACGGCAGGAGGTCCTTCCGGACCCCCGCTGGACTTTTGGCAAGTCTCGTGGGGGTCAGGAGGCCCCCCACAAGCTGGCCAAAAGTTCCTGGAGGTCCAGCGGGGGTCAGGGAGCGATTTCCCGCCGCGAATCGTTTTCGTACGGAAAATGGCGCCGGCAGGAGATCGACTGCAGGAGGTCGTTCAGCGAGGCGCCGGAACCCTCGCTGAACGACCTCCTGCAGTCGATCTCCTGCCGGCGCCATTTTCCGTACGAAAACGATTCGCGGCGGGAAATCGCTCCCTGACCCCCGCTGGACCTCCAGGAACTTTGGCCAGCTTGTGGGGGGCCTCCTGACCCCCACGAGACTTGCCAAAAGTCCAGCGGGGGTCCGGAAGGACCTCCTGCCGTCCAATCTTTTCGTCTATGGCCGCCGCCATTTTTCGGCGCCATTTTGGAAAATGGCGCCGGCCGAAGACGACAAGATGCAGGAGCAGGAGCCCGTTCCGGACCGCTGCCGTTCCGGACCGCCGCTGGACCCGCAGGTTATTTAAGTTATTTGGGGGGGGTTCGGGAGGGTGGGGGATTTAATTTAAAGGGTCGGGGGTGGGTTTTAGGGGGTTTTAGTGTGCCGGCTCACGATTCTAACGATTTATAACGATAAATCGTTAGAATCTGTATTGTATTGTGTTCCATAACGGTTTAAGACGATATTAAAATTATCGGACGATAATTTTAATCGTCCTAAAACGATTCACATCCCTATAACAGAGAGCAATGTTGCAGTTACATCAAAAGCATCAAGGCTTATTGGTTAGGGGTAGTAATCGCCACACCAGCAAGTTACTCCTATGCACCCTTTTATTTCTATCTTCTAGCCTTTAGGGATCCACAGTGTTTATCCCATTCCCCTTTGAATCCTTTGACTGTTTTTATCTTCACCACCTCCTCCAGAGGGCCATTCCAGGCATCCTCCATCCTCTTCATGAAAAAATATCTCCTGATGTTGGTTCTGAGTCATTCCCCCTAAAGTTTTAATTTATGACCTCCTAGTTCTACTATTTCCTTTCCAGCAGAAAAGGTTCAAAGTCCATATATCATTAAAACCTTTGCCTTGTCATATTGCTTCGCCATCTTCAAATCACCAGATGATGAAGCAATGTGACAAGTCAATAGCTAAAGCCGGACAAATGCTGGGTTGCATAGAGAGAGGAATAACTAACCAGTAAGACACAGGAGGTGATAATGGCCTTGCACAGGTCCTTGGTGAGGCCTCACCTGGAGTAGTGTGTATCTCATTCCCTGCTCATCAGAAACTAGCATAGAACTTTGATTAAAGACATGATATAAGTGAATACTCTTCCCACTCACCCCTAAAATATGCCCAGGTTTTTTCTCCAGTCAGTGTGAGCAAGAGCTACTGTCCAAAGCCTATTGCACCTGCCTATACCTGTGCCCCAAGTTTATTTCAATTCATTCCTCGGGACACACCCGGCCAGTCAGGGTTTCAGGACATCCAAAATGAATATGAATGAGATAGATCTGCATGCAATACGGCACATTTATCTCAAGTATATTCATTGTGGATATCCTGAAAACCAGACTGGCTGCATGTGTCTCGAGAACTAGGTTGAGAACCCACTTTGTTATTTATTCTTTTCATTATCTTTTCAGATCTGCTGGTTCTCTGCCCATTTGACCAATTCATTGATATAACTCTGTAAAGCATCAAAACCTTGAACTTAAACTGCTACTTTCAGTATAAGTGAATCTGTGATGATGAGATGTGATAGCCCCTTCCTCACACATATACACTGTATAGTACACAACCAGTACATCAGATGTGATGTTGAGTGACAAACCAGTCTGTGAAGGGAATTGCCATCTGGGATGTGATTTAAGATATGGAACAGGCAAGTTGAAATCTTATGTTAATTTTGGTATTAATAAGTGCTACTTTCTTCTTGCAACAGCTTGGAAATGTGTATTTAAAGAACACTTTAAACACATGGAGACTCATAAACGAAGAATGTGGTATGAGACGCAACCAACTGCATATTAGACTGTCATGTGGGAGTGCAGAACTGCATATCAAATGCTTTAATACATGTTTGCTACCTCTGTGAAAAAAAAAAAGTATAAGTGTGTGAGTATGCGTGTGTGTATGTGTGGTGGTGATGGTGGGGTGTCGATGTATTGAGGTGCTTTCAGCATAGCTCACAGTTTAACCCTCATTTGTGCACGCATTTTTTGAATGCAAAACTGCCAGTGCAACAAGGAGTTTTGCGCACAAAAAAATGCACATATACCAATGTGTGTTTAAGATAGCGCCCTCGCATGGAACTTCCATGATAATAATGGCATTAGCTATTACTTCTCCCCACATCCAATGCACAAAGTTATGCTGACCTACTTCATGTTATCTTAGGGCTGGATACCTAACTGCTAGTCTGAGGCAGAGTAAAGTTTCCGGGGCTAATGTTAATCTACAGGTGGAAGCTAGAGTTCCATTACCAGGATCTCTGCTTGGTATTTTATGTGCAGAAAGCATGCATTATGCATAAAAAGCATGTTTTCCATGCACAAAAATGCTTTCTGCACCGCAAACACTTTAAAGTGAATTTTGAAAGCCCTTCGCGCGCCAAAGCTGGGAGATAGGCGAACAAGTCGGTCTGGTGCATGTGTTTGCGCGGATCTCCCAGGATGCGCACAGAAACATTTTTTGAAAAAGGAGTGGGGTGTGGGCATGGTCTTCGCATGGCACGGGCATTGCTGATTTTCTCAATGAATCCACCTCATAAGTATTTACACAGAGAAGTGTGTGCCGGTGACCTCTACCTTGTAACTTTACTTCTGCTCTGCATGGCGTGTAAATCCTGAAACAAAAACTAGGCTAGTTAGTGGAGTTTTAAGGGTTGGGGGTAAAAGGGAGGTTATTTAACTTGGGGGATTAGGAAGTCCTATTTTTACCTGGGCAAACTGGGAACGAACTGAGGAAACTGGTATTTGTGTCGGCATGTTTATCTACTAAAATTCCCCCATTTATGCAATAGAGGTGGCATTTGCACGCACATGTGTACATCCATATAAAATTGTGCAGATATGTACGCATGTGCAGCTGATTTTAAATCACGTGTGCATATTAGGGATGTGAATCGTTTTTTGACGATTTAAAACAATCGTCAGATATATTTTAAATCGTCAAAAATTGTTAGAGCCGCGATACAATAACAATTCCCACGATTTATCGTCAAAAATCGTAAATCGGGGGAGGGCGGGAAAACCGGCACACCAAAACAACCCTAAAACCCACCCCGACCCTTTAAAACAAATCCCCCACCCTCCCGAACCCCCCCAAAATGTTTTAAATTACCTGGGGTCCAGTGGGGGGGTCCCGGCGTGATCTCCCACTCTCGGGCCACGGCTGCGTTAAGAGAAATGGCGCCGGTGGCCCTTTGCCCTTACCATATGACAAGGCAAAGGTAGCGCCGGCGCCATTTTGAATATTGGCAAATCGGCCCGAGTGCAGAAGGTCGCTCCCGGACCCCCGCTGGACTTTTGGCAAGTCTTGTGGGGGTCAGGAGGCCCCCCCAAGCTGGCCAAAAGTCCATGGGGTCCAGCGGGGGTCCAGGAACGATCTCCTGCACTCGTGACGTCGGGTCACAGGAACCAAAATGGCGCCAGCGCTACCTTTGCCCTGTCATATGATAAGGGCAAAGGGCCACCGGTGCCATTTATCTTAACGCAGCCGTGGCCGGAGAGCGGGAGATCGCGCCGGGACCCCCCCACTGGACCCCAGGTAATTTAAAACATTTTGGGGGGGTTCGGGAGGGTGGAGGATTTATTTTAAAGGGTCGGGGTGGGTTTTAGGGTTGTTTTGGTGTGCCGGTTTTCCCGCCCCCCCCCCCCCCCCGATAAAACAATTTTTAACCAAAAAAACTAAGACGATCAGATTTCCCCCCCCTCACCCAAAATCGATCGTTAAGACGATCGATCACATGATTCACATCCCTAGTGCATATACACACATGTTATAAAATGGCTGTGTCCACTGGCACGAACCATCATACGCGTGTATATGTGTGCCCTAAGGCTGTTTAAAAGTTACATAAGAACATAAGAAATTGCCATGCTGGGTCAGACCAAGGGCCCATCAAGCCCAGCATCCTGTTTCCAACAGAGACCAAACCAGGCCACAAGAACCTGGTAATTACCCAAACACTAAGAAGATCCCATGCCACTGATGCAATTAATAGCAGTGGTTATTCCTTAAGTAAACTTGATTAATAGCAGTTAATGGACTTCTCCTCCAAGAACTTATCCAAAACTTTTTTGAACTCAGCTACACTAACTGCACTAAGCACATCCTCTGGCAACAAATTCCAGAGCTTTATTGTGCATTGAGTGAAAAAGTATTTTCTCCGATTAGTCTTAAATGTGCTACTTGCTAACTTCATGGAATGCCCTCTAGTCCTTCTATTATCCAAAAGTGAAAATAACCGATTCACATCTACTTGTTCAAGACCTCTCATAATCTTAATGACCTCTATCATATCCCCCCTCAGCTGTCTCTTCTCCAAGCTGAACAGCCCTAACCTCTTCAGCCTTTCCTCATAGGGGAGCTGTTCCACCCCCTTTATCATTTTGGTTGTCCTTCTCTGTACCTTCTCCATCGCAACTATATCTTTTTTGAGATGCGGCGACCAGAATTGTACACAGAATTCAAGGTGCATATAAACCATGTTTTCTGCATGTAAGATATGAGTTATGTGCATAAACCATGTTTTACTGTATGCAGGCCAAAAAAATTCCATATCATATTTTGTTGTTTTGGGCCAAATTTCCAAAAACCTAAATTTCCGTTTAGATTTTTTCCCAATTGTTTTGTTTTTTTTAGGTTTCAAAAGTAATGTGCACTATTTCCAAATAGTGTGCACTAAAAATGATAGAAGGAAAATCACAAAATTTTGACATGAAATGAAATTTCGTTTCAAACAAATGCACATCCCCAATGTGCACTAATCCTTTCCTTTGTGCACATTTTCTGGTTTGTGTGTATTTTTTAACTGCTGATGCATTAGCATACCATTAGCTTACTGCATTGGGAGTTATAAAAGAAAGTTAGCTTGTACATTAAGAAACTGTGCACTGAATTTCAGTGCACAGTTTAGACGCTTAGGGGCGGATTTTAAAAGGGCCGCGCGCGTAAATCCTTCAGGATTTACGTGCGCAGGGCCCTCACGCGCTGGTGGCCTATTTTGCATAGGCCGCCGGCGCGTGTAAAGCCCCGGGACGCGCGTAGGTCCCGGGGCTTTTGAAAAGGGGCGGGAGGGTGCGTGTCCGGGGCATCCCCGAAACGACGCGGCATTTCGAGGGCGGGACCCGGCGTTTCGGGGGCGGGCCCGGGGGCGAGGTCGAGGCCTCCGGACCACGCCCCTGGGACCGGAGGACGGAGCGGGGCTGCCGGTGATGGGCGCAAAGTTAAGGGGGGGGTTTAGATAGGGCCGGGGGGGGGGGGGTGGGTTAGGTAGGGGAAGGGAGGGGAAGGTGGGGGGAGGGTGAAAGAAAGTTCCCTCCGAGGCCGCTCCGAAATCGGAGCGGCCTCGGAGGGAACAGGCAGCGCGTGCTGGGCTCGGCGCGCGCAGGTTGCACAAATGTGCACCCCCTTGTGCGCGCCGACCCCGGATTTTATAAGATACGTGCGGCTACGCGCGTATCTTATAAAATCCAGCGTACTTTTGTTCGCACCTGCTGCGCGAACAAAAGTACACGCTCGCGCAAGGTTTTAAAATCTGCCCCTTAGTTTTTTGCATCAGCCCGGTACTGTGTAAAATAAATTAGTTAATTAACTGTGAAATTATTTAGGGCCCAAATACAGCACCCCAGATCAATGGGTATCAGTGGGCAGAGGAGTTAGTTTGAACATGCTGGAAAACCAGGAATCTGCAAAGCAGACTTGCTCATTTTAACGTTTTTAATGCTCAGATCTCCTATCTGTGGAGGACATGCAGCAATATAGGATGTTAAACTCTTGTCATTTGTTTTAAATCCAAAAATAAATATTTGCATTTCAGCCTTCTTCTGATGGTTTAAAGCACATTATAGGACCTGCATACTAATGCTTAATGTGCGTGCAGAGATTGTTTAGCATGCACAAAAAATATAGTGCTATGAATGAAGGCCTTTGCATGCACACTAAACTGGTATGAAAAGTCATGCTAAATAACATGAAATGCTATTCTCTGTGAACTATTTAGTATGCACTTGCTAAGGCCTAAAATTTAACATCTGCCTTGCAAAATCCCCCTTGCTAACTGATAGTTTGACCATGCTGGAAAACCAGGAATCTGATTTTCAGGGAGGATTTCCATCCCTCTCAAACCCTTTCCCCAGTCAAAATTGGCCACCTTCCCCAAAGCCCCATGCCACATTTCAAAGAGCCCTGATCAACTCCTTCCCCCATCAGTGGAGATTGCGTCCAACCAGAGCCCCTGCCCTGCACCATAGGATATCTCTCCAAAGTCTCCTGCCAGCAGATCAAAGATATCTAAAGCCCAATGTACCAGAGCTCATCCCCCGAAGCCCTCTCAGCACCAGATCTAAGACACCTGATGCTCACCAGCTTTTGAAAGATTCCTGTCCCAAGAAGGCTAGACCTGCTCCTCTTTCTTCCATCCCCCACATAAAGGTCTGATCCTTCGATACCCCTCCCATGCCTCCAGAACATGAAAGCCCACCTGCCTGTACCTCTTCAGCTGCCAAATAACCCTGTTAGGAGGCATTTCATAAGTGTGAACCACATGTTGTAGTGCATTGGCCCATATAATAGCTATTTTCAAAGCCAATTCCATGGATAAAACAGTGCTGGTTCACAAAAAATGGGCTTTTATGCAAATGCCTGCCTGATATGCAGGAAAAAGTACATGTGTAGGGTCTGCATGCACATACTTGTAGCCTCAGTTTGAAGCGGCATGATTGTGGGCAGGGTTTGGAATTGGGCACCTAGTTTTCCATTTTAAAAAATGTAAGGACCATCTGCTCTCCACTAGATGGCCTTAGTTCCCTGCTCGAGGGACGGACCGTTCCTTTCAGTGTCTCCCTCCAAGGTTGCCTGTGATGGTTTGTTCTCTGTCCAGAAGAGGGTATTAAGCCCTTAGAGAGCATGGACATTTTGGTTTAGCTTTTGAGGCGTGAGGATGTCCTTTTGGTTCTCCATTTTGAGTTAGGGCCTACGAACCTAACTTGGCATTTTTTTTGTAACGAGGAGATCCCGCTCGGTAGACTCCCTGCCTGGGAGGATCTGCCATCCGTCTTGGAGAAAAGACTTTTGTAGAGGTTGAGGTTTTTATTGGAGTTTTCCTGCGGTGAAACCCTGGTTGTTTTTGGAGAGGGACAATCTCCAATTCTGGAGGCTAGGGGAGAGAAGATCTGTGTGCTCCTCTCCCATTCAGTGAAGGAGCCACAGCGACTCTTCACCTTAGAGGAAGTCTTTTATTTGGACTTTGACAGTGTTTGAGAAGGAGGTTTAGTACCACCCCTTCTCACACTGGAGCTGGGCTGTCATAGTCTGGTTCCTATCATCATCAGGCCTTTCCCTCAGGAAGGTCCATCCGAAGGGGTCTGTAAAGCAGAGGAAAGAAGCAAGATTTGTGAAGACCCACGACTGGATCTCTACCCTTGGGACACAGGACACAGAATGGGGTAAAGCAGACTAGACGTTTGGACCTCAGGTAGGATTTTTCTGGGATAGGGGGATCCCCTCACTAATAACATTTCCCTGCCCACTGGGACAGTTTGGTCATTCAAGCCAGGAGGGATAAAGCACATCCCAGGAGCCTGATACAAAGGACACTTAGGGCCTTATTTTCCAATATCGCATTGGTAACGCATTAGGGGGCGTTACCAATGCAAATGAGGCTTCTTTCGTGCAGTGGGGAAAAATCGCGTGCAGCGATGTTTTCGCCATTCACGAAAACATTAGCACCACACGCAATGTTTTCCCAGTGCACAATGATTCATTCAGTCTTTTATCGCGGTGCACAATATTTGCCAGTTTCTTTTATCACAGTGCACGATAGTCAGAGAGAGAGAGAGAGAGAGAGAGAGAGAGAGAGAGAGAGAGAGAGAGAGAGAGAGAGAGAGAGAGAGAGAGAGAGAGAGAGAGAGAGAGAGAGAGAGAGAGAGAGAGAGAGACTGCCTTACTATAGTGCCTATGCCCTACATAGGTATTTTAACCCCTATGGGAGGGCCACCTACTAACTCGGGGTGGGGATTAGGTATGAGCGTCGGGGGTTGGGGGCCACTTTCGCATTCCACATGAGACCTACGGACAGAACAGTGGTCTCTAGTGCAGATTTGTTGGCCGTCGGAGTGAGGACGCTCACTCCAAGAAGTGGTTTGGGCAACGTTCTCTCTACCTAGCTTGATGGACACTCTACCTGGGCAACAACATGCTAGGTGGAGAGAATGTTGGCCAAATCTCCGCTTGGAGTGAGCGTCCTCACTCCGACGGCCAGCAAATCTGCACTAGAGACCACTGTTCAGTCCGTAGGTCTCATGTGGAATGCAAAAGTGGCCCCCAACCCCCGATGCTCATACCTAATCCCCACCCCGAGTTAGTAGGTGGCCCTCCCATAGGGGTTAAAATACCTATGTAGGGCATAGGCACTATAGTAAGGCAGTCTCAGTCTCTCTCTCTCTCTCTCTCTCTCTCTCTCTCTCTCTCTCTCTCTCTCTCTCTCTCTCTCTCTCTCTCTCTCCCTCCCTCCCTCCCTCCCTCCCTGGGACTATTGTGGATGGCGGTAATCCTTTTCAGGCCCGTAACGCAGTCCATATCGCACGCGGTAAAGTGCTTGGAAAATGAGGCCCTTAGTCAGAGAGATACAGTAACCAGTATAAACCCAGATGCAAATTGGACAGTTTGAATATCTACTTGATTGGACATTTATTTATTCTGAAGAATCATAGTAAATGTATTTTGAACATCCAACACTGGGTCCTGTCTGGTCCCTGCAGCATAGCATCACTTAAAGCAGTTCAGTGGTACACAAGTGAAAGGGACTTCAGTATCCTGCCTGGGACTGGAAGGAAATCCTTCCTCCCCATAGAAAGGACCCACACCTTGGGACTAGAAGAGTTGGGGAAGTGGCAAAAGAGTTAGTCCCAGAAATTAAATTCTTTTATGGCCCCTTTGGGATATAGCTAACTCACTTAAAGGGGTTAAAAAAGCATGCACATCTTTTTTTCCAGAAAAAAATCTGCCCAGAAATTACTAGTAGGTGTAATTGTGTGCAGATAGTTTTGGTGGGATAATTTTCTAAGGGAAAGTATATGCACCTCAAACTCACTAGGGCCCATAAAATGATGAAAGGTGCTGGCATACAGATGGTGAAGTGGACCCAAAGAGAAAAATAGTGGGGTAGTTCACCTTCTCTTGATTGGTCAGGGGAACACTTCAACCGCCTATCCATGAACCCTGGCCCCGAAAGCTATCCCCTTAGTGCTGGCACCATAAATCATCATGACAATGCCATTTCACACTTTGATAAACCAAACTCTCAACTTTATTGTTCTGGGGTTTTGTAGCCAGCCACTATATATAGGATGGGATCAGGTGAGCATTTCAGTGCAGTTCAATGCTGAATACATCAAGATTCATGGGCTACCACACTCAATCTTCTATTTGAATTCTTTCCCCCCCATTGGTGAAAGGACACTCACAGTCTCTCAGTCTTCACGAACTTAACTTAAATCTCCCAGCTACCTTATCAACACTTTCCTGGAATGCATTGCTTGGATCCCTTCCCATGATGGTACTTCAAATCTTCACACATTTTGAATACTTCCCATCGCATCCAACCAAACATAGCCACTCAGATTAGGCAATTTACTCCCAAACTCCTCATCCATTTACTAATACAGGGGTGTTTTTATAATGAAGCAGGGTAAGGTGGCCGCCTCAGGGGGCAAAATTATAGCAGTGGCAGCACATGCTCCCAAAAGAATCTCTGTCTGAGCAGCCTCACTTTGAGGAGGAACATGACTCATACAGTGGCGATGGATGCATGGCAGGCTGTGGCAGAGCCCCTCTAATCTGCTAGATTTTAACCAGGTGAGTCATTATCTGGGTAAAATTTAGCCAGAGAAATTGGGGGCTATCTAGGGTCATTTCGGAGAGAGACGAAGTTATCTGCATAATTTACCCATATAACTTCAATATTCAAATACATAAAAAAATAAATAAATACAGACATATCTAGACTGGTTATCCATAAGGACCTTCATTTTCAGATTTTATTTTATTTTTTTTTATCCAGGAATTTATCAGTGTTTATTATAATGGACAAAAATGGTGGAAAATCAGTGGGAAAAACGACTAATTTTTTCCACTGATTTTCTCACAAAATTGTTCATTGTAATAAAAACTAATAAACTCACAGGAAAAGTAAAATAAAAACTGAAAATGAAGGTCCCTAGCTTTCCAGGTAAGTCTAGTCTTGCCTCAGAGTAATCCTAAAGTTATTCAAATGAGTACCCAGATAAATTTAACCCTACCTGGCTATTTTAAGAATATAGTTAAGAACATAAAAACATAAGAACATAAGAAATTGCCATGCTGGGTCAGACCAAGGGTCCATCAAGTCCAGCATCCTGTCTCCAACAGAGGCCAAACCAGGCCATAAGTACCTGGCAATTACCCAAACACAAAGAAGTTTGGGTAACTAAAAAAAAACAAACCCTTGCAGGCCAGTAGGCCTGATCCCCCAGCCTTACAAAATACTTTAAAATATGTCTGCACAATCCCACCAACTCTCAAAATTAAAAAAGATATGGGTCATAGCAACACAAGGCCTCCTCTCCCACAATATTTAAATAAAAGCCCCTGGGCTCCCGCCTGCCCCACACCTACCTGCAACTGCTAGCACAATTCTCATGACACATCTGATCCCTCTCAACCCCTAAACCTGAGTTGGGAGCCGGTATAATCTTACCACACTCTCAGACACTTCCCGCATTGCTGTGACAGCAATACTGGTAGTGTATGCTAGCAGCATGGCTCTCAGTGTCTTACCTGATAGCAACCTTGGTAGCATATGTCAGAGCAACCCCGGGAGTGGCTGGGATCATGGTAAGATAACACCAGCTTGGGGTTAGGATTTGGAAGTGTTTGGATGAGTCACAAGGATAGGGATAGACATTGCAGGTGGGTAGGGGGCAGAAGGGTTCTGGGGACTTTTATTTAAATATTGTGGAGGGAGTGAGATAGCCTTGGGCCACTATGGTCTGTGTCTTTTTTTTTTATTTTGGAGCTGGGGGCATTGAGTGCTACACCTGGGCATATTTTAAAGTATTTTACGGAGTGAGGGGCGGAAGATCTGGAGGAGCAGGCTTGCTGGCCTGCAAGATTTTTTTTTTTGTTTTTTACCTGGCATGACCAGACTTATTCAGAAAACTGAGCAAGTCACTTTACCCTCCGATGCCTCAGGTAGAAAAAATTAGATTGTAAGCCCTCTGGGCACAGGGAAATACTTATAGTACCTGAATGCAATCTGCTTTGAAGTGCCAAAAAAAAGTGGAATATAAGAAAATCTAAATCTAAATAAATCAATCTTACCTGTCTATATTCAGAATATATCTGGTTAGGTTTGAAGTTATTTGGATAACTTTAGCTGAAATATTCAGCCGGAGAATTGTCCCATTGAATATCTGTGACAGCATGGATTTACTAGAGGAAGTTCTTGTCAGACAAATTTGGTCAGTTTCTTTGATTGGGTGACCAGAGAGTTGGATCAGGTGACAGCGACTTACAAATAAACTAAGCACCCTTGGTGTGGGTCCTGAGTGATTGGATTAGAACTTGGTTGAACGGGAAGTGACGAAGGGTAGTGGTAAATGGAGGGACATTTTAGTGACTATTGGGAAACGTTTGTCTTTTTGTGGGTGATACCAAAATCTGCAACAAGAGAGACACCCACCAAGGGTGTATCATTCTTTTTCCTCAACAGTTGAAGTTGCAGCAGTAAGTGTAAGTACTGCAGGGTCAGGAATCCATGACCTTTATTATTATTATTACAGAACAGTTTAGGAGTAGTAACTATGGCAAGTAAGATGAGCACACCCAAGGTAGAGCTTTTACGTTTCAGACAAAAGTAGGGCAAACAAAATTGTAAAAACTCTGCCTGTTCATGCAGCTAGGTTGGATAACTTTCAAACAAATGTGCATGGCAGCAGATACACGAATACACGGATGCATGTAATTTCACCATAGTTTTTTATAACCCACACATATGATACAGAGAGCTTTATAAAATACACATATCTCTACCCCACAGCATATGAGCGTATGTAGGTTTATGCATGAATATATGCAATGCGTTGAAAGCAAATATTTCAATACATTGAACACGCACACATTTCCTACCTATTTTAAAAATCTGCACATGTATATTTTACATGAGAAAGTAAAGCAGAATTTTCTTCTGTCAGAATTTACATGTGTAAGTCGGCCAATTTTAAAACATGTACATGCCCAGAAAATTACCAGTTTTACCCATTAGTCCACCAGTTTGCCCAGTCCTTCCCAAGTCATTTAGATCCTCCTGATTCTTTCGACTGAATTGCCCCCCAGTTCACTCAGACCTCCCGCTCAGTCAATAGTACATAACAAATAGACTTAATACCACTTACACCAGAGAATTAGCAGCAGGTGTAAAAATATCTGAGTAAGGGGCAGATTTTAAAAAGATTTACGCGCGTAGGGGGGTTATGCACGCCGAGCCTATTTTGCATAGGCCCGGCGACGCGCGTATGTCCCGGGGCTTGAAAAAAGGGGTGGGGTGTGGGCGTTCCGGGGCAGGGGCATGGCCAGAGTCCTCCATAGGGCCTCTAGGCTGGTGGTTGCGCGCACCAGCACTTGGCCAGCGCATGCAACCTACACCTGTCCAGAGGCAGATGCAACTTGCAAAACAAAGGTATGGGGGGGTTTAGGTAGGGCTGGGGGGCAGGTTAGGGACAGGAAGGGAGGGGAAGGTGGGGGGAGGGCAGAAGGAAAGTTCCCTCCGAGGCCGCTCCGATTTCAGAGCGGCCTTGGAGGGAACAGGGAAGGCAGATTTTAATACCTACGCGCGGGCGTAAGTTCGTGCGCGCAACCCGGCGCACAAATCTATGCCCGATTTTATAACATGCGCACGCAGCCGCGCGCATGTTATAAAATTCGGGGTCGTCGCGCGCAAGGGGGTGCACACTTGTGCACCCCCTTGCGCGCGCCGAGCCCTAGGGGAGCCCCGATGGCTTTCACTGTTCCCTCCGAGGCCGCTCCGAAATCGGAGCAGCCTCGGAGGGAACTCTCCTTCCGCCCCCCCCCCCCACCTTCCCCTCCCTTCCCCTACCTAACCCGCCCCCCAGCCCTACCTAAAAACCCCCTTAACCTTTGTTTTGCAAGTTGCGCCTGCCTCCGGGCAGGCGTAGGTTGCATGCGCTGGCCAAGTGCTGGCGCGTGATCCCCAAGCCTAGAGGCCCTACAGAGGCCTCTGGCCATGCCCCCGCCTCGCCATGGACCTCCCATGTCCCGCCCCTTTTTTCAAGCCCCGGGACATACGCGCGTCCCGGGGCTTATTCTCGTTGCTGGGCCTATGCAAAATAGGCTCGACGAGCATAACCCCCATACGCGCATAAATCCAGCTGGATTTACGCGCGTAGGGCTTTTAAAATCTGCCCCATAATACTTATTTGAGATTGGAAGTTATTCAGGTCTGCCCATTCTCGTAGATCATTTCTTAATTAGTTTTAAATTAGCTGGCTTTTTGCTTACACTTAAACATTAAAAGATAAAGAGACACGCCCTAAGAGACTTTTGAAGCCTGAGAAACACGTAGAGGTTTTAACTGATTTTTCTGTGGTGGAGCTAACAGTCTTAATGTATAGAATAAAACTCTCAGTTCTGCAATTGAGTCTGTTGCCCCATTAAAAATTGTCTAATTACTCCTTTCCCCTTGGTTTTCAGAAGAATTTCACTCTCTTAAATTGCATGGTTGGCAGTGGAAATACAGTGGAAAAAAATCTAGATCTGATAAGGCAAAACCGAATGCAGAAAGTTTTATTATATAAATGTAAATGCCATTATTTCATCTTAGAAAGTCTTTTACTCTCATTGTATCGAGGAGGCTGAATCTTCTCCAAAAGAGATTTTTTTAGATAATACGTCCTCTTTTACAAACCTGTGATAAACTGAGCAAATTGCACTATCAGTAACTCAGTTTTATCTTTTTGCAAATTACTTTTAGAATAAAATTAGGCACAGAGAAAAATGTATGTGGCATCTCTGCTACTACAAAGTTCATAAAACCAAGTGCAGTTCTCTTTTCTTTCTGGCCAGGAGACCTAGAGGAACTACAGAGAGTGATTTCTTCAGTCATTGCCTTCTTTTTGCAGATAAGATCCTTGCCCTGTCTGGTTACTCAAATCAACTATAGAATATTTTTTTGTAGTCATTTAAGTTGTATTGTAAAATATATCCTTGACTGCTGGTCCTTTTGCTTTGCAACTCAAACAGGCCGTTATTACCACTGTTCTGAAAAACATCCTCTCTGGCAATCGAGGACCCAAGTAATTATAAAGCAATCCCAAATCATTCCTTTCTTGTAAAGATTATTGAGAAAGCATGGGGCATACTTGCTGATGTGGCTGTTACTAACCTTTAACCAATTAGCCTGATACTTTTGATGCTACTCCAACATCGCTCTCTGCTTCAATGGCAAGAGGTAATGGGGAATTGGACTCAGACAGTAACCAACAAGGGCAATGACTTTGATGGTCTGGGAAGCTGATAAGTATGGGGGTGACCTGTATGGCGCGGCAGATGCTAACATAAGCTTGCTGGGCGCAGACTAGATGGACCATTTGGTCCTTTTCTGCCGTCACTTCTATGTTGTTATGATTCGGTTAGAAGAATTTTAGAAAGTGAATAATAGATTGGCTCTTTTTCAGTTTGGTTCCCGGAGCAGGTTCAGTATTGAATCAACATTATTGGTTTTGACAGATGATTTATGTCTGAACTTGGATAAGGACTAGACTTGCAGCATTTGATATTATAGATTATTCCTTGTCTCTGAATAACAGACCGCTACTGCTGTATCTGTTGCGGTCTCGGTCGCCACGGTGGCGCCTGAGACCTTACCTTCTTCCCGGGTCCCGGGGAGCTGCCGCGTTCCGCGGCCTCAGGACCCCGGCCGCCGCTTCCCCCAGCCGTTTCGGTCCTCCGCGGGCCTGCAGGGCCTTCGGGCGCCATGCGCCGGCTCCCACGCTGCCGCTGGCGTGCTCTCGCGGCCAGCCCCGCCCCCAGGCGCGCGCGCGCGGCTGACCTCCCGTTTTAAAGGGACCAGCGCGGGAAAACCCGGCTCCTCCCTTCTTTGACGTCAGACGCTGCAGGGCTATTTAAGCCCTGCAGTTCCTTCTCTTCTTTGCCTTGCAACGAGGTTCACTACTTCCGGTAGTTCTAAGTTGCGTTCCTGGATTGCCTGTTACCTGCCTGACTCCGCTCTGCCTGACTCCGCTTGCCTGCTACCTGCCTTGACCACGGATTGCCTGACTCCGCTTGCCTGTTACCTGCCTGACTCCGCTCTGCCTGACTCCGCTTGCCTGCTACCTGCCTTGACCACGGTTTGCCTGACTCCGCTTGCCTGTTTCCTGCCTTGACTCCGGTTCGTAGTTTTGACCCTGCTTCTTCAGCCTGCCCTGACCTCGGTTCGTGACCCCGACTTCTGCTCGCTCGCTGCCTGCCCAGACTCCGGTCCGGATTCCACTCCTGGGTTTCTTCGTTCTCGCCTAAGTCCCAGCGGTCCGGGTCCCTACGGGCTCCTCCTGGGGGGACCTCGGGCTTCCAGGGCGAAGTCTCCTAAGTCCTAGCAACCCGGGCTCCCACAGCTCCTCTGGAGGAGTCTCGGGTTTCCAGGTGAAGATCCTATTGCCCAGTGGGAGTTCTGCCTACCGACTGTTCCCTCGGGCCAGTCGGCCCAAGGATCCACATCCGGATTGTCTCCAGCACAACAGTATCACCAACTCTGCATGTCTTTAGGGTGTTTCCAGTCTTGTCTATGCTTTTTTAAAATTATATGCATGATCCTCTTGTGATCCGCCTCAAACCCTTGTTACTGTGACAAATTGGATAATAAATTTTAATAAATTCAAATTCAAAATTTAAATCTGAATTAGCTTTTCATCAATCTGTGTTAGGGCTCTATTGCGCGATAAAAGGGGGGTCTAAATCATGATAGATGCGTGACATTTATCGTGTTGTGCGTTAGCATGCAAATATGATAATGAGTTTACAAAAGCTGAAAATTATGCAAATTAAGGACTCCTACTGCATTTCACAGTGAAATAACATGCAATAACATGGGTTTTAATGTGGGAAATAACAGCACCTCTTTCTTTGGCAGTAGCGGGGAAAAAAATTTTCTCGCGTGACAGCAGCTGTTATCACAGATCGTGGCTATTATAATGCACGATAAAATGAGGCCTTCTATCAGACACACCTAAAAAGCCCTCCTAGGCCAATAAAAACCCCTTTTCATACCTGCTCTGTCTTCCTAAAGCTATAATGTTAGGGGGAAGTTTACTTGTAGTGGGATACTGGCTGCTTCAGGCTACTCGGCAATGACAACAATAAGAACATCAAGAACCACAACAACAGACAAGGGAAGTTCAAACACCTCTTAGGGAACTACCTGAACTGGAGCCAGAGCCGCTTGCTCCACCAGTAGAGTGCCCTGGCCCATGGCACGGCTTGTCACTCAGGAGGGTACAGCAGCAATACAGGAAGCACATCTTTCATCCCCGAACCACATTGCTGCCTGTGCTGGAGGAGCATGTGGTTACCAGGTATCACCTCAGCTCTCAGGCTATCATGGATTTGTATCAAGAACTCATCTGAAAAAGGAGTTCCTCAAGGCTCCTCTCTCCCCTCCACCCTATTCAATATAAACCTTATTCCTCTCTGCCAGCTCCTATCCAACCTCGGCCTCAAATTTTACATTTACGCTGACGATGTACAAATCATCATACCAATACAAGAATCTATCTCCAAATCACTAAAATTCTGGGAGAAATGTCTTGCATCCATAAACACCCTACTCACAAATCTCCACCTTGCCCTTAACACCACTAAGACAGAATTGCTCTTCATATCCAACCACCAAATTCCCAAGCCTTCCCTCTCAAGCGACCTGGCATACAGTTCTATCTCCTCACAGCCCTTTGTACGAGATCTTGGTGTCCTGATTGACCAGCAACTAAACTTGAAAAAACACATCAATACTGTCCTAAAGGAAGGCTTCTATAAGCTCAATGTTATGAAAAAACTCAAATCCTTACTCCATACCCACGATTTCCGTACTGTCATACAGACGACCCTCACATCTAAAATGGACTACTGCAATTCCCTATTTCTAGGCCTCCCCTACTCCACCATAAAACTGCTTCAAATGCTGCAGAATGCTATTGCTAGAACCTTCACAAATACCCGCAAATCCGACTACATAACCCCCCTCCTTAAAGACCTCCATTGGCTCCCGATCCCCTCACGCATCCTCTACAAAACCCTTACCATTATACACAAATCCATCTACAACCACAACTCCAACTGGCTTGACGAGCCTCTCCATTTCATCCCCTCCAACCGCCCCACCAGAGCAACCCTTAAAGGTACCCTCCACATCCCATCCCTCAAGAATGCACACCTCACCTCCATGAGGGATCGAGCCCTCTCCATTGCAGGCCCCACCTACTAGAACTTTCTACCCACGGATCTCTGCCTCGAGCCTTGCACCATCAAATTCAAGAAAAAGCTAAAGACCTGGATATTCAAACAGGCATACCCAGATTAGGTCCCCTGTACCCTAAATCCATTGCTACATCATTATGCTTCTAAGTTACCGTATTTTCCGGCGTATAAGACGACTGGGCGTATAAGACGATCCCCAACTTTTACAGTTAAAATATAGAGTTTGGGATATACTCGCTGTATAAGACTACCCTTCTTCCAACGCATTCCAACATTTAGGGGCGGATTTTCAGAGCCCTGCTCGCGTAAATCCGCCCAAAACCGGGCGGATTTACGCGAGCAGGGCCCTGCGCGCCGGGAAGCCTATTTTACATAGGCCTCCCGGCGCGCGCAGAGCCCCGGGACTCGCGTACGTCCCGGGGTTCTCGGAGGGGGGCGTGTCGGGGGGCGGGGCCGGAGCGCGCGGCGTTGCGGGGGCGTGTCGGCAGCATTTTGGGGGCGGGTACGGGGCGTGGCCACGGCCCGGGGGCGTGGCCGCGCCCTCCGTACCCGCCCCCAGGTCGCGGCCCGGCGCGCAGCAGGCCCGCTGGCGCGCGGGGATTTACGTCTCCCTCCGGGAGGCGTAAATCCCCCGACAAAGGTAAGGGGGGGGTGTAGACAGGGCCGGGTGGGTGGGTTAGGTAGGGGAAGGGAGGGTAAGGTGAGGGGAGGGCAAAGGAAAGTTCCCTCCGAGGCCGCTCCGATTTCGGAGCGGCCTTGGAGGGAACGGGGGGAGGCAGCGCGGCTCGGCGCGCGCAGGCTATACAAAATCGATAGCCTTGCGCGCGCCGATCCAGGATTTTAGTGGATACGCGCGCCTCCGCGCGTATCTACTAAAATCCAGCGTACTTTTGCTTGAGTCTGATGCGCAAGCAAAAGTAGGCTGTTCGCGCGCCTCTTAAAATCTACCCCTTAGAGCAGGAGGGAGTGACTCGAGGAGTGAGGGCGCGCTGCCTGATTGGCCGGTGCTGGGCAAAAGGGGCTTGCTTTGGCAAGCCCCTTTTGCCCAGCACCGGCCAATCGGGGAGCGAGGGGGAGCAGAATGAACTTTTTTACTGCATCCGGTGAGGGGAGGGAGTGACTCGAGGAGCGAAGGCGTGCTGCCCGATTGGTCGGTGCTGGGCAAAAGGGGCTTGCTTCGGCAAGCCCCTTTTGCCCAGCACCGGCCAATCGGGGAGCGAGGGGGTGCAGAATGAACTTTTTTACTGCATCTGGTGAGGGGAGGGAGTGACTCGAGGAGCGAAGGCGCGCTGCCCGACTGGTCGGTGCTGGGCAAAAGGGGCTTGCCGAAGCAAAGAAAAAAAGTTCATTCTTGCCGAAGCAAGCCCCTTTTGCCCAGCACCGACCAATCAAGCGTGCCTTCACTCCTCGAGTCACTCCCTCCCCTCACCGGATGCTGTAAAAAAGTTCATTCTGCGCTCCCTCGCTCCCCGATTGGCCGGTGCTGGGCAAAAAGGGCTTGCTTTTACAGCATCCGGGGGAGTGACTCGAGGAGCGAGGGTGCGGGGAATGCACCAGACGCTGTAACTTTGGATTACCGGCAACAACTATGGTATACGCCCTATAAGACGATACCTGGCGTATAAGACGACCCCTGACTTTTGAGAAGATTTTCAGGGGTTAAAAACTCATCTTATACGCCGGAAAATACGGTATTAATTGTTACGTTACTATGTTAAAATGTCATTTTCTCTCCAGTTAGAACTCCCGCTCCTCTTTTCTTTTAACTTTTACACTATTTTTGTTTACTGCAGCCCCTTTCCCCTTTCCCCTTCCACTTCCCTGTTCTATGTATTTTCTACCTTCAGTTTGATGTAAACCGATATGATGTAACCACTAATATCGGTATTAAGAAAGCGTTTAAATAAATAAATAAATAAATAAATAAATAGGGGATCTGGATCCTGTCACAGAAAGGTCTTGTGCTATACCGGGCCTCATAAGAACATGCCATACTGGGTCAGACCAAGGGTCTATCAAGCCCAGCATCCTGTTTCCAACAGTGGCCAATCCAGGCCATAAGAACCTGGCAAGTACCCAAAAACTAAATCTATTCCATGTTACTGTTACTAGTAATAGCAGTGGCTATTTTCTAAGTCAAATTAATTAATAGCAGGTAATGGACTTCTCCTCCAAGAACTTATCCAATCCTTTTTCAAACACAGCTACTCTAACTGTACTAACCACATCCTCTGGCAACAAATTCCAGAGTTTAATTGTGCGTTGAGTGAAAAAGAATTTTCTCCGATTAGTCTTAAATGTGCTACTTGCTATCTTCATGGAATGCCCCCTAGTCCTTCTATTATTTGAAAGTGTAAATAACCGATTCTCATCTACTCGTTCAAGACCTCTCATGATCTTAAAGACCTCTATCATATCCCCCCTCAGTCGTCTCTTCTCCAAGCTGAAAAGTCCTAACTTCTTTAGTCTTTCCTCATAGGGGAGCTATTCCATCCCCTTTATCATTTTGGTCGCCCTTCTCTGTATCTTCTCCATCGCAACTATATTTTTTTTGAGATGCAGCGTCCAGAATTGTACACAGTATTCAAGGTGTGGTCTCTCTATTGAGTGATACAGAGGCATTTCAGACCTATTAGTAAAAATTTCCATTTTATTTACCATTCCCTTTCTAATAATTCCCAACATTCTGTTTGCTTTTTTGACTGCTGCAGCATACTGAACCGACAATTTCAATGTGTTATCCACTATGATGCCTAGAACTCTTTTTGGGGAACCTAACATTGTGTAACTATAGCATGGGTTATTTTTCCCTATATGCATCACCTTGCACTTATCCACATTAAATTTCATCTGCCATTTGGATGCCCAATTTTCCAGTCTCACAAGGTCTTCCTGCATTTTATCACAATCTGCTTATGATTTAACTACTCTGAACAATTTTGTATCATCTGCAAATGTGATTACCTCACTCGTCGTATTTCTTTCCAGATCATGTATAAATATATTGAAAAGTACGGGTCCCAATGCAGATCCCTGAGGCACTCCACTGCCCACTCCATTCCACTGAGAAAATTGTCTATTTAATCCTATACTCTGTTTCCTGTCTTTTAGCCAGTTTGTAATCCACGAAAGGACATTGCCATCTATCCAATGACTTTTTACTTTTCCTATAATCCTCTCAGGAGGAACTTTGTCAAACACCTTCTGAAAATCCAAATACACTACATCTACTGGTCCACATTTATCTACATGTTTATTAACTCCTTCAAAAAAGTGAAGCAAATTTGTGAGGCAAGACTTGCCTTGGGTAAAGCCATGCTGACCTTGTTCCATTAAACCATGTCTTTCTACATGTTCTGTGATTTTGATATTTAGAACACTTTCCACTATTTTTCCTGGCACTGAAGTCAGGCTAACCGGTCTGTAGTTTCCCGGATCACCCCTGGAGCCCTTTTTAAATATTGGGGTTACATTAGCCACCCTCCAGTCTTCAGGTACAATGGATGGTTTTAATGATAGGTTACAAATTTTACTAATAGGTCTGAAATTTCATTTTTTAGTTCCTTCAGAACCCTGGAGTATGTACCATCTTGTCCAGGTGATTTACTACTCTTCAGTTTGTCAATCAGGTCTACCACATCTTCTAGGTTCACCGTGATTTGGTTCAGTCCATCTGAATCATTACCCATGAAAACCTTCTCCAGTATGGGTACCTCCCCAACATCCTCTTCAGTAAACACCGAAGCAAAGAAATCATTTAATCTTTCCACGATGGCCTTATCTTCTCTAAGTACCCATTTAACCCCTCGATCATCTAATGGTCCAACTGACTCCCTTACCGGCTTTCTGCTTCGGATATATTTTTAAAAGCTTTTACTGTGAGTTTTTGCCTCTACAGTCACCTTATTTTCAAATTTTCTCTTCGCCTGTCTTATCAATGTCTTACATTTAACTTGCCAACGCTTATGCATTATCCTATTTTCTTCTGTTGGATCCTTCTTCCAAGTTTTTAATGAAAATCTTTTGGTTAAAATAGCCTCTTTTACCTCCCCTTTTCACCATGTCGATAATTGTTTTGCCTTCCTTCCTCCTCATGTGTGCCCTGTATTTTGTGGCATCTGGCTCCTTCCAAACGATAGTCAGGGTTGTTGGGGGGGAATATCTGAAACTTCTTTTTTCTGCTGTCTGGGCCAGGTCATAACAGCGGTGTATAACCACATAAATAGTTACATAATTTTCCCTTGTAAATGGTAGGAGTTGCTGGACTTGAAGAGAAGATTTTATGCCATTGCCAACATTCCAAATGTTCTGAGAGCTGTTGACTGCACTCACATAGCCATCAACCCACCCCGTCACAGGAAGGAGATCTACTGCAACAGAAAGCTCTTCCACTCCATCAATTTACAAGTGGTCTATGATGCTGAATGCGCATCCTCAACATGGTCGCCAGGTACCCGGGAGCTGCACACAATTCCTTTATATTTAGGAAATAAGTCCTGTTTGACAATTTTGAAGATGGTCTCTCTGGTGATGGTTGGCATGTAGATAAGAGAGCTGCTTCTTTCTATAGTTCCTCTCTGGCTATGTTTTTCTAGTAGAAATGTGCATTCATTTTTCATGAATTAGACAATTTCAACACACCCAGAGCTGCAGAGATAGTCCTGCTCTGCTGTGTATTCCATAATCTGGCTCTACAGCATGGTATCCCAGTAGATATCATTCCAAATCTACCCAAGGATCCCCCATGTCCCCCCACAGAAGCTTGGGAGATCACACAGACTACCAACGAGCTTCAGCAAAGCATCATACATTGCTACTTTGCCTTTTAGTCCTCATATACTTTTTTCACTTCCATGGAAGAGAGCCCATGTAGATGTAGGAGCAGATGAATTTCCAGTTGGTCTCCTCTCTACCTTATTTTTACTTACAGGTCCTCTGTCTTGGTCAGTGTGTAAAGAAACCACTTTGGACTAGTTAGGCAACCTTATAATAATGGAGCAAAAAGTGCAATAGATAGTGGTAGACACTAAATAAGCATAACACCAAAGAGATGTGGATGGTCTAATGTATTCATAGTGATTGCCAGTCCAAAAGAGTCACATTTCGCCATAGCTTTTGTGAAGGACTGCCTACACAGTATTCATAGTTTGCCATAGCTTGTGCCTTCTTGCTTGACTCAGCTATGCCTTGGACCCTGTGCTAGCCCTCACATGTGGGCGAGATAATGGCATAGGTATGATGAAACTCCAGCAGGGTGTAGGACATGGAGCCAAGTACTCTAGAGGGCATAGAAATCACAAGTGTCTTACTTGTTTAAAGGCACAACCTGAAACTACAAGTTGACACAATCAGCAATCACAGACTCAATATGTTACAGCCAGATTCCTTAGCTGACATCCATATGCATCTGTAGATCTTCACACGTATATCAGAATCATAGGGGCAGATTTTAAAAGCCCTGCGCGCGTAAATCCAGAAGGATTTACGCGCGCAGGGCACTCGCGCCGGTGCACCTATTTTGCATAGGCCACCGGCGCGCGTAACGCCCCGGGACGCGCGTAAGTCCCGGGGCTTTGTAAAAGGGGCGGGAGGGGCGTGTCCGGGGGCATGTCCAGGGGCGTGTCCGAAGACCGGGGGCGTGTCCTGGGGTCGTACCCGGGGTCAAGGGGCAGTCCGAGGCGGGTCCGGGGGCGTGGCAAGGCTTTGGGGGCAGGCCGGGAGGGCGGTCCCAAGTCCCCCGGCACTGTGGCCTGTGCCAAGGGCTGACGAGGCGGCGCGCACAAGTTACGCCTGCTTCAAGCAGGTAGAGAGGCGTAACCGACCCTGGATTATAAAAGATACGCGCGGCAACGTGCGTATCTTTTAAAATCTGGCTTACTTTTGTTCGCGCGCGCGTATTTTTTTAAAATCTATCCATAGTGTCACTTGGGCGTTCAAGGTCACAAGCGTCAGTCCTGCCTCAGCTGTTTCTGAGGCAATGTTGATATTGGAATGCTCATTAGACAGCCCTTCACTTACAGTCTTTTGGGAAGCACACATCCAATATCATGGCAATCCCAAACTTCTCACAGGTCATTGCAGGCTAGCATATCTCATAGGGGTTGCACATGACCATGCACAGCTGGGCCCTGCTACACCTAGATAAGCAAACTGTCAACTCTCCTGTACAGATGGTGAGCACCTTGTCCCATGCGCTGTCATGTTGGTGATGTTAGCTGCTTGTGGAGGCTATACAAGGATGTTGGTCAGACTATTTGAAGGCTGGATTGGGAATAGGATGGTATCATGCCTTCACATATTGTTGAAAATCACCTCTGAAATGGATGTCAGCATTTTTTTTCTGATGATGAAAACAGCACCCATATGTCAATGAACTAAAGATTCACCTCATGGAACCCAAGGCAAAACTGTGTTAGAAGCTAATAACCTAGCATGTCATTGATAGCCATTAGGAAATATTGAGATGTCAGGGCGCAGCAAGGGTCTTTGCCTGTCCAGCTCAGGGTTAGTTATGTTGTCAAACTTTATGTAGATGCATAGAAAATCTGCAGAGTAGTATGTTTGTTCCAATGACTAATAGCTGTTACATACCTTATACTATCTGTGGCCACCCTTAAAGCCCCTAGGCTGAGGACACCAGAGGAGACAATCTTGCAGAATAGTCATTTTCCAAGCAGGTGTGTGGTCTTTCATGTCTTTTCAACTTTGAGGCCCTTACCTGTTCACATGGCTGACATTACTTATGGCCAGTATAGCACAGTAGCTGTACTATAAGATGGGTGTCTTGTGGTCTTAGATCTTTTTGTAATTTGTGGTTCATGAAGCCAAGGCAGGTGTGCTGATAGACTGTCACTCATCAGCTCTGTACATAGCATTAAGGCTTTTGAAGGTGTTGTCAGCTGATGGCCTCATGAGGACCTCATGAAGCCTGGCACTGGGCAAAATGTATAGGCCAAATGCTCCCAGAAGTAGCATGTGGAAGGCATGATGTCTTCAGTACTTTCTGTGTTATAAAGCAGAAAGACAAGCATGTTGGGGCACCTGAGACCTTGAGGAGCCCATGTTTATAATAAGGACCAGTCAGTGAGCATATATACATAACAGCCTGATAAGTAAAAAACAACGAGGCTACTTAGCTGGCTAAATTGTGTTTGAAGACATATTTAACAATCTTGTTTAACCGGGTAAGTATTGCTTTTTAAGAATTATCTGGATAAGTGGCATACTTCTGCTATCGCATATATTTATACTTCTAATTTTAAACATTTACGTATGGAGATTTCACACGCGTATTTTTCTTAGTAGTTAGCTTTTACACGCAGAAGTCCACAAATTTAAAAAAATTTGCATGTGAAGAAAATTACTGGTTTTACCAATGTGGCCACCAGTTTGCCCAGTCCATCTGTAAGTCATCGAGATTCTCCTGAATTCCTCCCAGTTTATCCATACCCCTCACCAATCAGTATTTGGCAATAAAAACGTTTATTCTCACTTACGCCAGATCAATAGCCAGAGTAAATATGTGCAGGTAAATATGGCAGATTCTGAAATAGCAATATATAATTATAATTGTTGGCCCCACCCAGGACCACCCCTGGACTGCCTCTTTTTTACTTGCACAATATTACTCGCACATGCTTACTTACACATATATATTTGAATTTATAAAATAGAATATACGCAAGCTCATGCTATATTTTACATGTATAAGCACTAATTTTACACATGCAAATTTTTAAAAATCATCTTTTAAAGAGCACAATAAAAACTGAAGGGAAAATATTCAAGGAAAAGTTGCAAAAAGCAACCGAGAAAAATTTAAGATCTTTTAATATAAAAAAAATTAAAGAAAAGAAGTGTGTAAGTGATAATATTGTTAAACAGTTAAGAGCTGGAGAAGGGTGACCAAAATGATTAAAGGGGATGGAACAGCTCCCCTATGAGGAAAGGCTAAAGAGGTTAGGGCTGTTCAGCTTGGAGAAGAGATGGCTGAGGAGGGGATATGATAGAGGTCTTTAAGATCATGAGAGGTCTAGAACAGGTAAATGTGAATTGGTTATTTACTCTTTCAAATAGAATGACTAGAGGGCACTCCTTAAAGGTAGCAAGTAGCACATTTAAAACTAATCGGAGAAAATTCTTTTTCACTTGGGGTAGATTTTAAAAGGGTTACGCGCATAAGTTATGCGCGTAACCCTTTCAAAACCCCCCTGCACGCACCGAGCCTATTTTGCATAAGCTCGGAGGCGCGCGCAAGACCCGTGATGCGCGTAAGTCCAGGGGGTTTCCTGGGGGGGGGGGGCATGTTGGTGGCATGTCACGGTGGCGCATCATTCGGGGGCGTTACGGGGGCATGGCCATGGGCGTGGTTCCGGCCCGGGGCATTTCGGGGGCATGGCCGAGGCCTCCGAAATTGCTCCCGGACCGGGAAATCGCGCAGCGGCAGCCGGCTAGTGAGAGCGAGTTACACCTGCCTGGGGCAGGTGTAACTTTCGAGATAAAGGTAGGGGGATGTAGATAGAGCTTGGGGGTGGGTTAGGTAGGGGAAGGGAGGGGAAGGTGGGGGGAGGCTGAAGGAAAGTTCCCTCCGAGGCCGCTCCGATTTCGGAGCGGCCTCGGAGGGAACGGGCAGCGCGCGCAGGGCTCGATGCAGGCAAGGGGCACAAATGTGCACCCCCTTGCGCGCGCTGACCCCAGATTTTATAAGATATGAGAGGCTACGTGCACATCTTATAAAATCCGGCGTACTTTTGTTTGCGCCTGGTGCGCGAACAAAAGTACGCGCGGGCGTAGTTTTATAAAATCTACCCCTTAATGTACAATTAAGCTCTGGAATTTGTTGCCAGAGGATGTGGTTAGTGCAGTTAGTATAGCTGTGTTTAAAAAAAGGTTTGGATAAGTTCTTGGAGAAGTACATTATTTATTTATTTATTTTATTTACTTATTTGTTTGTTTGTTTTTCTATACCGGTGTGAATATTAACTGCTATTAATCAAGTTGACTTAGGGAATAGCCAATGCTATTACTGGCATCAGTAGCATGGGATCTACTTAGTATTTGGGTACTTGCCAAGTACTTGTAGCCTGGATTGTCCACTGTTGGAAGCAGGATGCTGACCCAGTATGGCAATTTCTTGTTCTTAGCTGATGCAGAAACAAAAATAGAGTCTGAAAGAGAAGATTTGGAAATGAGCCAGCAGAGAAGCACCAGAACAGTCAAGGAGTATCAGAAGAGAGGTGCTGCAATAGCCAAGAAGCTCCAGGAGAAAGGAACAAGAATAGCCAGAGAGCATCAGAAAATAGATGAAGGAATAAGCAAGTAGCACTAGAAGAAAAGTAGTGCAACAGCTAAGTAGCTCAATAAAAGAGATTTTGGAATAACCAGAGTGCTTGGAGGAGATAGCGGGTGAGATACCAGTGAATGAAAATGGTGAAATATATAAGGATAAGGTAATGTAAGACAGGCCAAAAAGCAGAAAGATGAGAAAAGGCAGGAGAGAGATCAGTAGCTGGAGGCATTAGTTACTGAGCTCCTGCCTGTTTGGAAATAGTTCTGCATGCTGGGTCCAGGAGAGGGAAAGATGACCTAAGATAAATCTGATGTCCAAAGTAAAAAAATATATTAATACTGTCTATTAATTAAGGATGTGCAGAGGGACGGCATACGTTGCATTCGGTATTCATATTTGTCGGGGGGGGGGGGGGGAGATACGTTGCATTCGGCAAGGGGGGCCCCTGATACGTTCATGCGTTCATTCTTGTTCGTTTCCCAGCTAAAATTGAATTAAATACAACCCCCACCCTCCTGAACCCCCCCAAGACTTACCAAAACTCCCTGGTGGTCCAGCGGGGGGGTCCAGGAGCCATCTCCTGCACTCATGCTGTCGGCTGCCGGTATTCAAAATGGCGCCAATAGTCTTGTGGGGGTCAGAAGGGTCCCCCAAGACTTGCCAAAAGTCCCTGGTGGTCCAGCGGGGGTCCGGGAGCGACCTCCTGCACTCGGGCCGTCGGCTGCCAATATTCAAAATGGCACCGTTAGCCTTTGCCCTCACTATGTCACAGGGGCCGACCAATGGCACCAGTAGCCCCTGTGACATAGTAAGGTCAAAGGCTATCGGCGTCATTTTGATTACCGGCAGCCGACGGCGTGAGTGTAGAAGATGGCTCCCGGACCCCCCGTTGGACCACCAGGGAGTTTTGGTAAGTCTTGGGGGGTCAGGAGGGTGGGGGGTTTGTTTAAATTCACTCCTTTAGACAGACGAATAATTCGGTAAAGATTCGTTGTATTCGTGGGGAATCGCGATACATTACGCTTCCCCACGAATACAACGAATATGGCCCTATACATTGCGGATCACCAATACATTGCAAACGAATGCACACCCCTACTATTAATGTTACAGAAATAAATTAGATACAATATTGTACAGAAAAACTCATAAATGAGAGGGTTCTACTATCAAGGACATAAGGTCAGAAGAAAAAGAGATAGATAATAACTCCTTCTTGGAAAAATATACAGATAAAAAAAATAATATTGCGGCAGAGGTGTCACTAGTACATAAGTACCTCAAAGGAATAAGGGCTCTAAAATTAATGAGAAATTTTTTGGATCTTGATAAATGGTAGTTTTATACAGATTGGGCCGGATTTTAAAAAGGTTATGCGCGTAAGTCCTCCGGATTTACGCACGTAACCCCTCCGGATTTACGCGCGTAACCGGCCTTACGCGCACCGGGCCTATTTTAAAAAGGCCCGGCGGCGCGCATAAGTCCTGGAGCTTGCAAAAAGGGGTGGGGAGGGGGCGGGGAGGGGGCAGGGTCAGAGATCAAGTGCTGGCAATTGGCCGGCGCACGCAACTTGCGCCTGCCCAGAGGCAGGCGCAAAAGGTAAAACAAAGATTTTTGGGGGGTTAGAGTAGGGCTGGGGGGGAAAGGTTAGGGGAAGGGGTGGGAAGGTCAGGTTAGGGGGAGGGAACAGGGGAAGGCTGCGCGGCTTAGCGCGCGCAAGGTGCACAATTGTGCACAATTATGCACTCCCTTGCACGCGCCGACCCTGGATTTTATAACTTGTGCGCGCAAGTTATAAAATCGGGTGTACATGTGCGTGCGCCGGGAAGCGCGCGCACATGTAAGCCTGCGCGCAACCTTTTAAAATCTACCCCATGATGTTATAAAACTCACCTTGGGTACTTTTATATAGGAAAAGTGATTCAGAAATAAAAAATGATACTGATGGTGCAAAATTGCCTTTCACTCAGTTGCTTGCACAATTTTGAAATAATGTACCTTTTGCCTATGGATTTAATTATCTGCAGTATAAGAAAATATAAAATTTCCATAGTAAAAAGTAAATCAATTGTTCAAGAAAGCATAAAGGAGCTATTGCTTAATTCTTATATTTAGCCCTTTGGGGTAAAAATTCAATGGTACTTTTTGGAAAAGATTTTTGCTTTTCACTTGTGGCTCTAGTTCTCAAGGAAATAAATCTCAGTGCTCAAGTTCTCAAGAAAATAAACCTCAGTGCTCACTTTCCACGTGAATCCCAGTCCCTCTTTCTTTAACAGGTAAGATGCATAGCTTTTCAGAAAGCAAGATTATCTGAAAGTTAAAACTGAAGCATTTTACCACATCAGTGCAGCTTCTGAATGGGGCTTTCTATAACAGCATAACTAGATTTTAAAATTGCAAAGAGAAATGATAAAAATTTAATCACCTCTGCAACTACATCATCAAAAATGTATGAGATGACAAAAATTGCATTTAGTTGTCAAAGTTCTCACAACAGTACTGATGCAAATGAGTATTAGGAATTTCATAAATCCTTTGATTTCATTAGTTACATTGATTTCAAGCAATTTTAAAAGGCAGATTATTACTAAGATCAAGCAATTGTCAGGTTATTGCAGTATGTGTGCCTACTGCAAATCCTCATCATACTAATTAGATATTATATTAGGAAATTGCTGACTCTATAAAAAAAGGTAAAAGGGCAACTCATTAGCCAGAATTAGTCATTATTCCGAACAAAATTAAAAGAACACGTCAACCCATCTAACTTATAAAAGTCAGCTTGGTTGAAATGTTCTCATGGATGTATTGGCAGATACCGTTAGCAGAAGAAAATAACTTTTGCATTAAATGTAGTTTCCACGGGAACATTGAAGTCTTACATTGCATGTGGCTTCCAGATAAGCGAGACGGTGGAGCACACTTTAAACAAGAAGCATAGGTTTTTAAGGCCATCCTCAAATTTCATTTGAAATAACCATTAACTAAAATTCATGCTCTGGACATTGTTGTAATAGCAAAGCTGACCCATAAGAGAGTATAAATAAACATAAGGTCAGTAGAATATGGTTTCCATTTTTTTTTTTTTTTTGCTATGTGAAGCAGAAGGGTCAGCATCAAGTAAACTGCAGACACCTAAAAATGGCTTCCAACAGAAAAAGACTCAGGAGAAGGGAATTTGATCTATCTTGATTATGGTGAGTGCATATAAAGGTCTGGTTGGAGATTATAGTTGTAAATTCCGAAACTATGTCTGAATGTTTCCAACTCCAAAAATATTGTTAAACTTTCTTGGATTATGAATTCACCTTAAACTATCTTTCTTTCTTTCTCTATATGGAACCCTACTGCAGGAATCCTTAGAAACAAAATGACTTCTTAGTAATTGACTGTACAAAATAAGATTAGGTAAACCCTGTGACGTTTGAATCCAGATACTAGTTCCAGAGCCTAAATCTTAAATTTATATTTTAAGTGGAACACTGTTATTATGCCAAAAGATGTATGTCCAGGGTTTCCTGCACAGGGGGGGAACATTTCCTTTCAAGACCCTTCACATTGCTTTTAGTGTTTCCCAAATTAAAGTCTTTTGCACACAGCACTGATGATAACAACATAGATGAGCATTAAAGTCATTACTCAATAAAATATATGAGAGGTATTTGCTGGTTTCAAACATTTCTTTTTACTGATAATATGCAAAATGATGATTTACAGTCTTCACAGCTGTGCATTTCACTTTCAAGATGGTTCAAGTGCTTTTCAGTAAGTTTGTGACTGCTTACAGTCTTTCTCAAAGCCAGATGTTAAATCCAATTGAATCGGTTCTTAATGTTACTTGATTTTTTTCCCTCCCATTGGATACAAGACAAATTAAGGGTTGAACTCTCAAAGTGAGGTATCAAAGATAGAATTCATTTCTATAGTCATTTATCTCCTATCTCCTCCTTGTGGCTTTCTTCTCTCTCTCCTTTTAACAGTATCAGGGCGATACCTCCTACTTCTCTTCTCCCAATCTCTAATAGATGTACATGGGCCCTGGGTGGGGTCCAACTCCCCTCTTCTCTCCCCTTTCTCCTTCTTCCTCTCAGGATGGCCAGAAGTCATTCTCTACTTGGATCTTGGTGATCTCAGGTCTTTCTTGAATGAAGGGAACCTCTCCCATGTAGCTTAACTGAGTCCCAAGTGACTGGGCACTCCAAAATTAAATAATTTAATTAAAGATTAAAAAGAGGACTGGGAGGGTGGAAAGAAACTCCCATCCAAACAAAAGATCTCCATGGACCCACATCTCAATTAATAGAAAAACCAGAGAACAGCTAAGACATGCTGTCTCTGCAAAAGCAAACAATGAATCCACACAGTAAAATGGTGGCAAAACTCTGTAAGCCAGAGGAACACATCATTATTTACTTCTACATGGAGGAGCTTCAAACGCACAAGATTATTTCTATGTCTTTCCCCATACCACTGATATATTCCTGTAACTAAATCCTAGTAAGGGCCTGACCAGATCCCTACAATTTAAAAGAGGAATGCAGGATGGTCACGATATTCAAATGCTGTGCACGCAAACCTATTGGCCCTCATTGGGTGAACACTTTAGGAAGTCAGCAGCTAAGGCAGACCGAGTGCTCGCCCCTGACATTCAGCAGCCCACGAAAATGCTTAGGGAAATACGTTCCCAGGCCACAGATCTCTTGGAAGGGAGGTCATCAGTGACAGATTTATGTTTTTTGCTGCCCCTAGAAACTGTTGTTGCTATTGCACCCTCCCCTCACAATCCCTCACCCCAAAGGTCTAACAACAGGGAGGGGAAGATCTAAAGCACAGGCCCATAGTTTCCTGCAGCAAGAATAAGACAATTCTGAAGCACCTTGATAAATATTTCCATCTTTTATATTATAGAAAAAGTTTTCCAAACTTGCTTGTGTCTGTAAAATGTATTTTATTTTAATGCACAAGGAAAAGGGAAGAGATCTTGGAGATTAGGTAAGGAGAAGGAGAGTGTAAAAGGACCAGGGATCGGGAAAAGAGAAGGAAAGGGTAAGAGAACTGAGAACGGAGAAGATCGAGGAAGAAAGGAGGAAGTTAAGAGGGGAAGGACTGGGAATTTGGGATAGGAGAAAAGGAGGAAGAAAGAGGAAGGAGGGAGATCAGAGGAGGGAGGATCAGGGTCTAGGAGTTTGAAGAGGGGATTCCAGAATCAGGGAGGGTAGGAAGGAAAGGAGGTTTCCAGGATCTGGAAAATGGAATCCAGGAGGAAGGGAGGGAGGATTTCTATATTGTAGCAGAGGAAGAAGGAGGTGTCCCTATCATGCTGTAGTCCTGCTCCCTCTTGTCTCTCCTCTCTAACTTCTCAACCAATCTGCCCTACATCCATACACACCCAGCACCAGTCCCTTCTCTATCACACACCCATGCCCAACAGCCCTCTCATCTCCCGACTTCTCGCATCAACCCCCAATGATCCCCCACTCAGTCTGTCCTAACCTTCCCGAAATTATTCCCCTTTGCTCTTTCCCCTAGGCTCCCCCCTCTCCCATTCCCTGCAGGTGGATGAGGAAGCAGAGGGCTCTTACACAGGCTTAGCGTGCCCACTGACAAATCAAGGCCTGGTAGTTTTGATGCCCTTAGGCATAGGTGCTCATTTTGAAATGATATGAAAAAACCTAAAAGATAGATTGTCAAAGCCGCAGGCGTGCGTCCATATGCACATGGTTCCTGGCGCGTGCACATGGATGCACCGATTTTATAAATGCTAAAGATGTTAGGGCTGTTCAGTTTGGAGAAGAGACGACTGAAGGGGAATATGATAGAGGTATACAAAATCATGAAAAGACTTGGACAGGTTAATGTAAATCGATTATTTATTCTCTCAGATAATAGAAGGATCAGGGGCAGAGGGCACTCCATGAAGTTAGCAAGCAGCTCATTTAAAACAAATCAAAGAAAATTCTTTTTCACTCAGTGCATATTTAAACTCTGGAATTCATTGCCACAGGATGTGGTTATAGCACTTAATGAACTGGGTTTTAAAAAGGTTTGGATAAGATCCTAGAGGAAAAATCCATAAACTATTTCAGTAATTAATAATCAATAGTAGCTTGTGATCTATCTAATGTTTGGGTACTTGCCAGGTACGTGTGACTTGTATTGGCCACTGTTGGAAACAGGATATTGGGCTTGATGAACCCTTGGTCTGACCAAGTATGGCATTTCTTATGTGCTTATGTTCTTTTGTTATGTTCTGGGCAGATATGAGTTGTTTGCACGTCTCTGACCTGTCCTTGGGGGCAGCTTACTTCATTATTTATGGAAAGAAGCTATAGCTCTTAAGTTAAACAGGCAGGTCAGATAACCTGGGCATGTATTGTCATTCTGGTCAAAATCTCCTCATCTTGTTTTTCTGTTGAAACATTCATGTCAGCGTTCTTTTATGAAGTTGGTGTCCTTCTTGCAGAGTGAATATTCATTTTTGATTGCATAGAGTAGTGAAATGTCTGATATCTCCTACAGGTGTATGTGTCACTGGGACTGACTGGGGAAAATGGGGGTGGGTATGTGTTTGTGAAATCAACTGATATAGAACATGAGTATTATGAACCTTTGGATACTCATGGTTCAATGTTTGAAGAGGGAGAGAGAACAGAGGACGAAGAGGAGGAGGTACCTTTACGCTGGTATACAGGGCCAACACAGTTTTTGAATCTGTCTGAGGTACAAGTTTAGTGCAGGGTCAACAAAGAAACCATTCTATATCTATACAAACAGTTAGAGCAGGGCCTGAGTCTTTCCACCAGTGGCGTAGCCAGAATTGATTTTTTGGGTGGGCACAAGGTTAACATAGGTGGGCACAAGGCATGCAGGTCTACTAGTTGTTTTCTTACTGATAAATAATGCCATATACTGCACCCTAGAATGGCTTTCTAAGTAGTTTGCAACAGCCATTATGTGTCATGTATGAAACTTTAAATAATTTACTTCAATTATTTCAAGTATAGAAAACAATCAAATCCAATCATATAATAAAACAAAAATTAATGTATTCTTTCATGAACCATCTTTGCAGAAACCCAGAAATCTTCATAAATACAATAAAATATAATTAATCATCAGAACAGGTGCAACGCAGAGCTAGGGCAATTCACATTACAAGTAACATGAAAAAAAAAAATTCAAATTCTGGTGTAATCTCAGCAAAAAATAACCCTCCACTGCTATTTTGTGAAGTAACAAACTCTTGCAAAGAAAGAGGCATCTAGAACCTTGCCATACAGTCACAGCACTGACTCTCAGGATTCAAACAGCAACCTTATGAAAAAGCAGCAATGCAAATACTACACCAGGCCCTAGAACATTAATACATCACCTACGGGAATAACAGAACAGGCTGGACTACTACTACAGAGAAACTATATGCTAGAAATACTCATTTCTGTCACAAACAGGCAAAACTGAGACCGACCCTTACCTAATATAGAAATAAGAGACTATAAATTAGAAACAGAAACATGTAGATAAAGCCAAAATAGAAAGCCTGAGAATCTAAAATGTCTGAACAGTGGAATACTTAAGAAAGAGCAAAATACAAAAATATAAGAATGCACATTCCCAAAGATGACATATTTAAATTGCTAACATCTCTCTCTCTCTCTCTCTATATATATATATATATTTATTTTTTTTTTACCTTTGTTGTCTGATCTTTGTATTTTTCTAATCAGTTGGTCCTGGTCTCTCTTTCCCATTTTTTCCCTTGTCGCTCATTTCCTAATTCCTCTTCAGTGTCTTTTCTACTACTGTCTTCTTCCCTTCCACACACACACACACATATATACATAAATGCTTTCTCTCACAGACTCCCTCACACACTCAGGCTCTCACTCTCATATGCTCTCCCCCCCCCCCCCAAGTTCACATTCTCTGCAGACACACATACAAGCTCTCACTTTCTCACCCCTCCCCAGGCTTATATTCTTATGCACACACAGACGCACATCCAGGCACCCATTCTCATCCACACACACACAAACCCATTCTCCCATTCTCACCCACACATACACACATTTAAGGTCCCATTCTCACCCACACATACACACTTTCAAGCACCCATTCTTACCCACACATTCAAGCTTCCATTCTCACCCACACACACAAACCCAGGCTCCCATTCTCACCCATATATATACACATTCAAGCTTCCATCCTCACCCACATATTCAAGCTTCCATTCTCACCCACATATTCAAGCTTCCATTCTCACCCACACACACAAACCCAGGCTCCCATTCTCACCCATATATACACACATTCAAGCTTCCATCCTCACCCATATATACACACACATTCAAGCTTCCATCCTCACCCACATATTCAAGCTTCCATTATCACCCACACACATTCAAGACTCCATTCTCACTCCCATACCCACCCAGGGTCCGATTTTCACCCACACACACACAACAAGGCTCCCATTCTCATCCTCACATACACAGTCAAGCCTGTGCACAGTTTCCGCTTCCTCCCCCCAGAGCAGGAAGATCAGCTGCCTCTCCTGCTGCCACTGGCCTCCTGCTATCTTCGGGCCGTATGGCCGACCGATCTTCCTGTTTGGGGGGGGGGGGGGAGAGCGGAAGCGCCGCACACAGTTTCCGCTTCCTCCCCCCAGAGCAGGAAGATCAGCTGGCCTCTCCTGCTGCCACTGGCCTCCTGCTATCTTCAAGCCATACGGCCGACCGATCTTCCTGCTGGGGGGGGGGGGGGGGGGGAGCGGAAGCTGTGTGCGGCGCTTCCGCTCTTCTCCCCCCCCCCCCAAACAGGAAGATCGGTCGGCCATATGGTTGTAGGACTGCTTCCCCACGTGAGCCGTGATGGCGTGCCAAGCATGGGTTCTCCTCTTCACTGTCGCGGGGATGGGATCCCGCGACAGCCTTGTGGTTCTGGTGTCAGTTGGGTGGGCCAGGGTCTAAATTGGGTGGGCAGCTGCCCACCCAGGCCCACCCGTGGCTACGCCACTGCTTTCCACTCTTCATGTTCCAGCATCAAATTAACATCCAAGGTATTCACCACTCCCTTCCGCAGCAATTTCTTCACCACCCCAAATCATATCCTTAAATTTTCATGTCCAGCAGAAATTTCTTTAGGCCACCGAAAGGGGTATCCTAAGGGGTGTGAGCCTTTGGCTAATACCTTAGGTGAGCTACCTCATGATATGCTACCTCACAGCAGCTCAGTGCCCTTTTACGAGAGCTCAGGATAGTATCAGTAGGTATGGCTTAGTGTGTGTCAGAGATGGGGAGGAGCTAGAACCACTGAAGACAAGCTCTCCCTCAAGCAAATTGACTGGAATACTGCCAACGTTTTTCAGATCAGCAAAGATTCGGCCTTCTTACCCTGCCTCAGGTAGGTGAGTTCTTGTCTTTCTCACTGCTTCTCACGGTAACCCAGTATTCTTCTTTCAGGGCTCAGGATAGAGTCAGTGGGAGTGGTTTAGCATGCATTAGTGAGTGGAAAGGGCTAGGACCACTAATGACAATTTCTCCCTCGGGCAAGCTGACTAGAATACTTGGTACTATTAAAACTGTTTAGGTCAGTGAAGATTCATCCCTGTCACCTTTCTCAGTATCTCTCTCTTACTGCTTCTATACATACATGCATATATATACATGTACACATGAGACTATGTGCATGGATATATGAAAATGAGCCTGTATATGTCTGTATATTTACATATAGAACAGCCAAATTGCCAAACGTGCCAACCGAACACCTTAGTCACAGACGCTTGCTGTATGAAAGACCGTCATAATAGGCTTCATCGAACAATGATAACTTTATGTCTCAGCCTTATTTTTAATCATAGGTCGGATAATTATCTATTTTTCAATATTTTTCAAATGTTCGCTGTGCAAAAGTTCAACTTAACTTTAGTGTAAAATGTGGTCTCTTTATCCAAACATCTGTGAAGCCTTGCATCCTCAACATGCCCATCATGGGTCCATATATCGAACAACCAGTCCTTTATCAAGGGCTCAATAACAGCATTGTAGATGAATTCAGTGATCGTATAACATTGCGTTCCTGTGTTATTCCCGCGTTATTGAGCCCTTGATAAAGGACTGGTTGTTCGAAACATGGACCCATGATGGGCATGTTGAGGATGTAAGGCTTCATAGATGTTTGGATAAAGAGACCGCATTTTACACTAAAGTTAAGTTGAACTTTTGCACAGCATACATTTGAAAAATATTGAAAAATAGATAATCAGACCTATGATTAAAAATAAGACTGAGACATAAAGTTATCACTGCTCGATGAAGCCTATTATGACGGTCTTTCATACAGCAAGCGTCTGTTACTAAGGTGTTCAGTTGGCACTTTTGACAATTTGGCTGTTCTATATGATTTTCTGCCATAGTCCCTTATTTACCAAATAGACGGGGTTATGTGATTAATATATTGATTCATATTGTATATTTACATATACAGTCATATACACTAAATGATAAGGGGAATGCCACAGCTCCCCTATGAGGAAAGACTAAAGAGGTTAGGACTTTTCAGCTTGGAGAAGAGACGGCTGAGGGGGGATATGATAGAGGTGTTTAAAATCATGAGAGGTCTAGAACGGGTAGATGTGAATCGGTTATTTAGTCTTTCAGATAATAGAAAGACTAGGGGGCACTCCATGAAGTTAGCATGGGGCACATTTAAAACTAATCGGAGAAAGTTCTTCTTCACTCAACGCACAATTAAACTCTGGAATTTGTTGCCAGAGGACATGGTTAGTGCAGTTAGTATAGCTGTGTTTAAAAAGGATTGGATAAGTTCTTGGAGGGGAAGTCCATTACCTGCTATTAATTAAGTTTGCTTAGAAAATAGCCACTGCTATTACTAGCAACGGTAACATGGAATAGACTTAGTTTTTGGGTGCTTGCCAGGTTCTTTTGGCCTGGATTGGCCACTGTTGGAAACAGGATGCTGGGCTTGAAGGACCCTTGGTCTGACCCAGTATGGCATGTTCTTATGTTCTTATGCACCCACATATCCATTTATTAAGGCTCTTCTTTTTTCCTGTCTGTCGAGTGCTGGAGGAAGAAGACGCTTAGTAAATCAAGCCTTTGATTTTTTTTAACTCCTTTCTGAGGACTGAAAAGATAGGAAGTGGGGAGGGGAAAGATCCTTTATGAAATCTGATATCCTGTTCATTTGGTCTGGATGATTACCCCCTTCCTTTCCTTTCTTCACCTCCTCCCACTCCTGGTTTGAAGAAAGAGGAGGGAGGCATTGGGAATCTAGCGGGGGTTTCCATGTGTATGAAAGGAAGAGGGAGAAAATAGCATTCCTGTGCACAATGGGAGACTATCATGTTTCTTTGAAGAGGAAAGGATGCAGCCATTTTTTTTAATCTGGATCAATCTTCAGAGTAGCAATTATGTTTCCTCTCTCCAAAAACTATAGTTTGGCCTGTCATAGGCAGCTTAAAGTGAGAGATTGGGGAAGTAAAATATTTCCTTTTCTCTGCATCATGGCAAAAACCATATTTTCCCCGGTGTCTACCTGTTGTGTGTTTGACTGTGGTTTTTTTTTTTTCTGTAAGTGTGTATGCACATAGGTGAAAGTCAGGCTCTGTTTGCAAGTTCATATGAAGTTATAGTGTTGCGTATTTACATGTGTGATCCTAAGGTTGCAGATTTTTCTGATCCTGTGATTTTATTTTGTGGTTTTATTTGTCTTATCTCTGTTTTAATTCGTTTCTGTTTTATTTACTTGTTAAATCATGATCTTATGACTATTTTTGTGTAAGCTGCCTAGAACATAGGATAGTGTGGCTTGTAAGTCTTTTAAATAAAATAAAAAAAAATAAAATAAAAATATGCAGGTGTGATGCTCAGGCCAGGCATATACATATGCTGATGAGGGCCTGAGATGGGACCTAAATTTTCCCGGAGGTGACAAGCCTCAGGAACTAGGAGAGGAAAGAGGAGAAGGTGGAGAAGAGTTTAGTGGAAAAGGGAAGAGGATCTTGGGGAAAGTCACAGGGGAGATTAATTAATGTTAAGCTATACTAACAATACAAGAAAAAATAAATTCCATTAAGTTCTCGATATGTCATATCCCAGTCCGTTAGCTATGCTCACATCGTCTTTCACATTATCTGCCCTCTACCACTCTTTCACCTCAGTCTTTCTCTTTGATGGGTATTTGCCTCAATTAAATGAACCTCTACTTAAAGGGAGGTCTCTGGACTGGTGGTAATATTGAAAGCAAAAACCACATGCTAGAATTCCCTAAAGAACAGACAAATGAATAATGAACCTCTAAGGACCTTAATAAGCTCAGTTTATTACTGTGCACTGTAATTAAAGCGCCCACTTTAGTGTTCAATAATTATGGGTTTTAGAAGCAAGATTGTATATAATTGAATTTAATTTTCTCAGGAACCAAATTACAGCATCTTTAATAACTTTACCATAAAGTAAATGTAGTAGTTAACAATGGTATAATGAATGTGGCATATTACTCCTGGGGGAATTCTATGCCACAAAACTGAAAATTCTACACCAGAAAGCTGAAAATTCTACATATCTTATCTGACAAAAAACACAATATACGTAGTCACTATCTTTGAATAATAATTTATGTAAATTACATTGTAGAAAAACTTCCTACTCAAAGATGCAGACTTGTATTTTTGGAGCAGAATTCCCCCCCCCCCCCCCCCCCCCCCCCCCCCCCCCAGTATAGTCATGCTCCCCTCTTCCAGCTTGTCCCCATAAATTTCTCATCCTCATAAACCTTTTTCCTCCCAGCCCCTGTCTTCACCAGTGTCTCTCCCCTCCCCATAAGCTTCTCTCTCCTTCCCAACAGTCCCCATTCCTCTCTCTCCTCCCAGCAGCCTCTTTCCCCTCCCCCTCAGCATTTCTTCCCTCTCTGTCTTCCCCACCAGCCTCTCCTGCATTGCTTTAGGTCATTGCTGTCACGCTTTCTTCCTGCAGCTGATCTTCCTTCACCTTCATGCAGTCCCCTACAGGCCAATCTTCCTCTCTCTGTCATGACAGCTCCTGCAGGCCCAGATGCTGGCTTTTTCCTGTAACCCACTGAGCTGCTGCCACTTCCTCCTCCTTGCACGCTCTGATATTCTGCCCACTATCCCTGCTCTGTCTTCCACTCACCTGTTATACAATATTTTGTGCAAAAACGTGAACGTATGTGGGGGAGGGAATTATGCAAAATGTCCCCCGGACTAAGATGTATAGTATACATAAGAACATGTTTTTCCAGTGTTATAATTCTTTCATATACCCTACATCTCCTTTGCATGAACTATACAGAAGAGTCTGGTTCCTCCTTTATTTAATGAACGCTCAAGAGCATAATCTTTCTTTACATACTTTTGTACTTTTGTAAATATCTGACTCAACCGATCACACAAGCACATACACACACAAAAAACCCCAAACCATTTATAGTACAGACAGAGTTCTTTTTGCAGGGGGACAGGATGAATCTCCATCTGGTGCACACCCTGTACTTCAGCTGTATCCAAATAATAGGCAGTATAATGGTTTTTTTTGAGGGTTCTCAAAGAAGAATAGTCAATTTACTGAAACCATTTATAGGAATGAAAATAGTTATAGGAACCCATCCAGATACAATTTTCTTGTCTTATAGAGATAGGGAAGGACAAAGTTACAGATGATTATCACAATTAGTGTAATTTATTCACATAGTAACATAGTAAATGACAGCAGAAAAAGACCCAAGTGGTCCATCCAGGCTGCCCATCAAGTTTTTTTTCTTTTAGGGTAATAACTGTGGCTCCGTGCAGGTTACTCCAGTTAACATGGAACTCCTGGCATGCCTTTCTCTAATCTCTACTGCCTTCCAGTGCAGGAGTCTGGCTGTTGAAAATGCCATTGCTGCAGCAGCTTCTTGCTCCTTGCTCCTTGCTTCTCACTTCACTTAATCTTGATATTCGCTTTCTTTCTGATTTTCAAAACACCTGATTTGCTTAGGACTAGCTCCTCTGTTGCAAAGTCTTTGGTTTGGAGAGAGGTGATGTGGCGGATCTGTATATTATGGTTTGTGGATTTTGTTTGTTATTGTGGGGTTTATTTTATTTTGCTTTATTGATATGTTTTTGCTTCTCCCCCCTCGTTAATGTGGACTTGACATGATATCTTTATTTTCTTTTCTTATTTTATTAAACCATGTTTGATTGATTTTAACTCATTTGTTAATGATTTAAATGCCAATACAAATTTAAATTACAAAAAAGTACTCGTTCCTCTTATTCGAGTCCCAGTACTCCTTTATCCTTCCAGTCCCAAGTTCAACTCTTCTCTCTCTCTTTCTCTGCTTTCTGCAAGAGAACTCTTAAACTTCTAAGCTGATTCTTTCCTCTAACAGGTGATTCATTAAGCCGCATTAGGGCATCTCTCCACCCAGATACCCTCCCCTATTACAATGATCTTCTTTGCATGCAATCTGCATGCAAGAATAATGCTAATGCATGCAAAAAGGTAATTACTAGTCAATTTTATGTAAATATTTTACTGCAACTGGCCAAGAAGGTGGTTAGCAGTGATAAAATATCTACCCCTATTTGAAATGCATTACATGTGTGGTGGGAGGCCCGGGACCATAATGCGGGTCCTGAGGCTCCCATTGCACATTTAAAGCAGCAGAAAAATTAAAAAAAAAACAGTCAAGGCCAAACAGGAAGGTTGAGCGGAGGTCAGTGCAGACCCCTGTCTCAACCAGTCGAAATGGCCCCCAACACCCCCAAAATGTTTTTTTAAAAAAGAACTGTGTGGCTATTACCCTGGTCCCTCTTCCCCTCTCCCCAAAGCACACAATAAAATGTAGTCCTGACCTCGACTCCCGATACCAATACCCCCACCCCCCAAGTCAATACCTCAACCCCCACCCCCACCCCCTGCCCTCCAAAGTGGATACCTCAGTCCCCTGCCCCCTAGTCCTTACATTCATCTCCCCCACCTCCTGGCCCCTCCAAAGTCAATACTTTAAACTCCCTTCCTCAGCCCCCCAAGTCCCTACATTCTACCACCCCGGCCCCCTGAAGCCAATACTTCAATCCCCCACTCCCTGGCCCCCCCAAAGTGAATACCACAACCCCCTGCTCCCTTGGCCTCCTGAAGACCCTACATTCAAATCCCCCCACTCCCCAAAAAAGTGCAGGGTGCCCCCACACCCTACACCTTTCCCCACCCCCGATCCCTCTCCAGAGCCCCATATCTTAAATTGGATCCCATGTCGGGACCAGATGCACCCTCGCACCCAGCCCGGTCAGCATCATTTTCCAAAAATTCCGACTTGACCTTGCCCCAGCCGTGTGACACAAAAGAACGCGCCATACACCTGTGATGCTTTTTTGGGGGAGGGGCCCAACTGTCGTGGCGACACCTCTCTGAGATTATGGGATCCCTCCTGAGAGAAAACATTGCGGCTCAGTGCATCCAGGGCAGGGGTGGGCAATTCCGGTCCTCGAGGGCCACAAACCAGTCTGGTTTTCAGGATATCCCTAATGAATATGCATGAGAGAGATTTGCATGCACTCTGCCTCAGTTGTATGCAAATCTATGTCATGCATATTCATTAGGATATCCTAAAACCTCAACAGGTTTGTGGCCCTCGAGGACTGGAATTGCCCACCCCTGATCTAGGGGTTAGTAAGCTAAAGACTCATTCCTTTCCTCTAGGGTCTCTGCACTGCCTCCTACTGGCAGAACCAACCTAGTCACTACATACTGAAAGGGAGGTAGTGTGTTTTTTTTCTCTTTTGGTATTACAGAATGAATGATGTTAGTTCTATTAGTAAGGCAACAGGACCTTACACTTTTTTATAGGGACACAACTGTAGTATCTCCAGATATCTTTCACATTTTTTTCCTGATTAGTATTTTGTTGCTTTTGTTACAAAGTAAGCTAAGAAAATCAGATTTAGAGTCAGATTTTAGGACTGGGTAAAAGTAGTGTAAGAAATGTACCTCACAGGTTTTGTATTAGGAGCATTACTACTGTGAATTAATGCTAGTCACTTAGCACTGCAGTCATCCCTAGAACTGATAGAACAATATGGTTTATTGTGATCCCATGGCCATGGCCAGGGCTGCGGAATGTACAGCATCTCTGGCTGCATAATCAAGGCAAATCCCATGCTGCCACACCTCTCCTATAACCTGATACAGGGTTTGGTTTCCTTGATGCAAAGATCAATAGGAATTCCAGTAACACACCCAGTGTTCATGCTCTTCTTTGATGATGCTTCCAATCTCTCTGCTGTCTGTTGATCTTTTGTCGGCCGCTCACCCCCAAACACAGCCGCTGTCTCTCCTGCTTCCCACCTCCCCCCCCCCCAGCCATCACCACCACCGACACCATAGCTTCTATTTCTCCTGGCTGCCCTGCTTATACGCGGCTACCTCTATAATATCTGTCTCTGCTGATTTCTGTTCTGACTTTCACCCACCTAACACAGCTGCCAGTGTAAACCCCGTCCCCACTATCTCTCCCTCTCTGCCAGCTCACAGACAGCTGCTTCTGCCATTCTCTTCCCTACAAACCCACACATAGCCACTACTGCCACTCCCTCCCTGCCCGAATGCATGTACACAGCAACTTATGCTGCTTTCTCCTGTCTGCATGCACCCTTGCTGCTTTGTCTACTGGTGCCCCTCTCCCACCACACACAAAGACACACACACACACAGCTGTTGCTTCTGTCTTTTCTTGATTGCTCAGACTACCTATCCTGTCACAGCCACTGTTTCTCTCTAGTACAGTCACCTCTTAGCTCTGCTGTTTTCAATAAGTTGCAGGAATACGACTTAACAGAGGGCCTAATATAATAAGATGCAGAGTAAAACTGGGCAGTAATTGGCCCGGGCAGCAGAGAAGGAGGACAAAGCCTGATCTGATGCCACTCTCCTCCTCCTCGCTGCATAATCAGGAGGAGGGTGGGCGTTTTGTTAGAATGGCTGGGGGGGGGGGGGGAACAAGGGAAAGAGGAGCTGGGGGTGTAATAGGGAGTTGCATGAAACAGGAGGAGTAGGTGAAAGATGGGAATAGAGGAAAGAGGAGATGGGGGAGTGATTGAGGTAGTTGTGATAGAAGTTTATGGAAAAGAGAAGCTTAGGATGTGTGATGGAGGGGTTTGCGTCAGGGCCCCTGGTCTTTCCTGATTCTGCAGCCATGGGAAGGACCACAAACTCCGTCCCTTCCTGTGGAATTTACCGGTTTCCAGTGGAATCATCACGGGAGAGCAGGGTCGGAGCAACAGTCAGCAGGAGCAGAAGCAGCGAGGGCAGCGGCCCTGTGTTTCTCTCCCGCTGCAGTGTGCACAGGTCAAGCTGCATCCTCCTCCACCTCTGCTTCCAGCCCAAGGCTCACGGTTTCAACTGCCATCCCATGAGCTTCAAAGCACGGCAGCAGCCTCGGTAAGCATGCAGCTTGAAGTGCTTTTACTGCTGCTGTGCTGCACTGGGATGGGAGGGGAAATGAAGGGAGCGTGGCGTGGAGGGGCAAAAATGAATGAGGCGACCAGAGGAAGAGTGAGGGAGGGAGAGTGAACGAGGAATCAATGGGGTCATGGGAAGAGGAGAGAGAGAGAGCGAATGAGGGAATTGGGAGCAAGAGATCAGAGGGGCTGTGGAGTGTGAGTGAATCAGAGTGGGGGCAGGATATGAGTGAGGAGACAGTAGGGAATGGAGAGTGAGGTTTTCAGAAGAGCAGTGAGAAGTGCGTGATGGAATTGGAGAGGCTGTGGGGTATAAGTGAGAGGACTGAAGGAGAGGTGCAGAGAAAAGCAAGGTGATTGGAGAGGCGTGTGAGTGAAGAGTGAGTGAGTGAGGAGGAAGGGCTTTGGGGTGTGAGCGAGGGGATCAGAGGAATGTGAAAGAAGGGATTGGTGATGAGAGGAGGCTTGTGAGGGAGTAATCTCTCTCCCTCTTCCCAGTCCAGGATCCTCTCTTTCTCCCCCACTCCTTAATCCCTCTTGCATTTCCTCTCTCCTTCCCTTTCTCTCTGCTCCCTGATTCCCATCATCCTCCCCTTCTTCTCCATTTCCCCTCCATCCTCTATCCCATCCCCAAAATCTCTTCCCAGTACCTCAAAGATCCCTTTCCCCCCAATAAATTAGGTATGGAAAGGTCAGAAATTGATTTGATTTTTACAAAATATTTTAATATGAAAAAATATGCAAAATAATGCAAATTCGCAATTGCCACATAATTTTAAAAAATCTGCCACAGGAAACAAGGGGCACTGATTAAATGTTAAACAAAGAATGCTAACCAATCAGTTATACAAAGTATTTCTATAAAGAATTTATCTGAATAGCATATAGAAAATTCCACATAGATATCACAGTAAATAAACACACATTAAATCACTCACTGCCGCAGTACAAAGGAGGAGCTAGGGAAAATTGTGTATCCCTATCACCTCCTCGGCATCTGGCGCCTAGGAGAAGTAGCTGTCAGCGGATTAGGGAAATAGACACTCAATTTTACCAGTGTCTGCTTTCTGAAAATGGATGCTCGTTAATTGAGGGTTCATTTTTGAACCTGACCGCCGGCAACATTTTTATTTTTAAAAATTTTTTTTTGTGGTTCTCCTTTTTTCGTTTCCTCCAGCTTAATATTGCCACGTTATTAAGTCAGAGGAACTACAGAAAAGCAGTATTTTCTACTTTTCTGTAAACTTTTGGGGTTCCTCAAGAATTGCTCTGGGGCAGGCATTAATTTTTTAGAGTAAAAAGGTCCTCATCGGATGCACATTTATTTTTTTTTTGCATAGGCGGGTAATAGTTAATAGCCTCATCAACATGAATTTACATGCGATGAGTGCTATTAGCTACGTCCTGGTTTGGACGCGTGTGTTGGATGCACTAATCCACTTATTGCATGAGAGGTTTTGGTCGCGCATCCAAACATGTGTAGAGCCGTGCACTATATTGCATTGTCCTGTTACTTAGGTGAGATTTGATGTTAAGAATCTGAGGGCTGACAGATTTCACAGCCCTGAAGAGTTTAAACCAGCCTCCTTCAGCCAGCTCTGTCATTTCTCATCCCGACTGAGTGGATGTTGAATGCACAGTAAAAATCTCTCCTTAATCAAAAGCTGTGAAGGATTTCATCCTTTTTGCTAGGAAATTTTCTACTAGATGTAATTATGCCTTCAAATGGCAAAGATATTCTCGAGGATGTACCATACATGGCATAGATCCATTGTCATGGGCTTGGAAGAGTGGACCCTACATCACTGACAAACAGGGCCAAGGCATGGTTCAGATTGTGAGTCAGAGATGAGGTGTTGGTGCACGTATCTTTTAAAATCCTAGCTACTTAAGTGGTAGAAGCATGATTTTTGCGCATAGGTGCTCATCCACTTAAAATTGCATGCACCTGTGCATAGTCAGGCTATTTTATAACAGGCATACATATATGCACCTGTGTTATAAAATGGGGTCTTGAACATATGCACATGTTAGCCCGTGCACCAGTATTAAAATTCACCTTTTAGTAGACACTCCACTGCATCCCTTAACTTGGGACTACCCTCAGATCATGACTAATTCAGCCTGCTTATTGATGGGAAAAGCAAGTTTCCTTTCCATAAATGGTATTTTCCCTAGATAGCAGGATGAATTAGCAATGAAATGTTTGCCCTCCTCCCTGGAGAATCAACTACATGGCTAGTTAGCTTTGAAATATACTGAGGATGCTTCTGAGGCAACACCCACGTGGGAATTCCTGTACATGCTCAGTAGAGCTCAAAGTTCTAGTAGCTTGGAGAAATGAGGCTGTTCGGTGCTGCTGGATGATGCCACATATCATGGCTAATTCATCCTGGTATCTACGGAAAACACTGTTTATGGTAAGCAATCTTGCTTTACTTTATCATATTAAACAAATAGTTAACTTGTATAATATTTAAAACAATTCTATTATTGCGCAGGAAGTGGACACTTGGGCCGAGGTGGGGTTGACGCTACCTGCAGGGCAAGCCCTACAGGTCCCCACCATCAGCAGGCGGAGCTGGCTGGCTGACGGAGGCCAGCTGGAGCTTCACCAATACCAGCCCTGGTTCCCCGCAGGTTGAGCCCTTGGGTACCGGGGCCGGCTGGACTTAGGTGGGCCTCCATCCAGGTCTTCTCAGGGATGACGAGGAGGTCAGCTAGGGGCCAGCAGTGATAGTAGGAGTAGATGGTCTGATCTGGATGAGGCGGAGTCCCGGAGACCTGGGTGCCAATGAGAACAGGAGTCAGACAGAGGGTGCCCGAGTAAGAACAGGCTGAAGCCTGAGAGGCCAAGTCCAGAGTGAAGACAAGATGAGCATCATAGAGCAGGCTGAAGTCAGGGCAGGCAGCAGGCAAGGAAGAGTGGCAAGACAAGCATGGGTCAATGCCAGAAGTCAGCTAGAGAATGGTCAGGCAAGGCAAAGATCAAACCAGGAGATGGGCAAGATCATAGTCAGATGAAGCAGAGGTCAAAGTCAGGAGACATTCAGTAGTATGGTCAGACAAAGCAGTGATCAAAGCCAGGAGTCAGTCAGTAGCAACAAGCAGGGTAGACATGGAACACAGGAGCAGGAACGGGTACCAGGAGCAGGAACAGGTGCCAGGAGCAGGAACAGGAACACAGACAAATCAGGAAACAGGAACACGGAGGAAATGCAGGAACAAGCAACTAAGCACACGACTAGCATGGAGACCTGTTGCCAAGGCAAGGGAGCACTGGCTGGGCCCGGCCTTAAGTATCGGGACCTAATGACGTCATCATCCGGGGCCGCAGGTTGGATTCCCGTTGTGGACCCTTAAAAAAGAGAACTGATGTGCGCGCACCTAGGGAGGGGCGCGGCGCGAGACAGTGGCACCTTCCCACGGACCATGTGGGGAGGCCCGCCGTGGAGCTGAGACATCCGCTGCAGAGCTGGGATCATGGGGAGCGGCCCGGAGTCGGAGGCAGCAGTCCACGGCCGCAAGAGAGGCAGATCCAGGCGTTGGAGCTGGCAAACAGGGGTAAGAGGGCCTGGCCGCGGGCCTGCCATGGCCAGCACACGCAACATTTAGCAGGGGGGATTATTTAATGAGCAAAATATAAGAAGCAAGCTTACACATAGAAACATTGACTAATATAAAGTTGATTGTGCAATGCATTGCCCATTATTGTTAGAAATTGGCATAGGATCATTGAAAGCCAAATGATCAATTGATCCAACGCAAATGCATCCACACAGTTCAATAGAAAAGAAGATTGTTCAGTAACTCCCACCATATGGTTAGATTCCAACTGCTCCTGAATGGAAAGATTTAAGTTCCTTCGGGTAATCGAAAGTCTTAATGTTGTTATGTAAGGTAATACGCATCTGAGCCAAATAAAGGATACCAAATTCATTGCCAAGATTCTTGACCTGTGGTCTCACTCCCAAAAGTACCTTCTTACGTTGGGCTGTGGATTTGGCAAGATCTGGAGCAAAGAAAATTGTTTTGCCTTCATGAACAAGGGGAGATTTAATCTTTACCATATTCAATATCGCCAACAACTTCACCACCCCTGGCCTAGGAAATCTGGCATTCTTCAGAGGCCTAGAAGGAACCCTGTGTGCATGCTATATTTTCAAGGCACGAAAAAATTGAAGACTGAGAAAAGAAGATATTTTTACATAAATAATATTTTTCCCTCCCCGCCCCACATCCCCGCCCCACATCCCCACCCCACCTCTGCTCTAGTTCCCTCCCCTACCCCCTCCCTCTCAGCCCCCATTTGCCTTTAACTGTACATAAGTTCATATGTTTAATTACTTTTGATTGTCTAAAAATCCAAATAGTTCAACCAAGTTTTATTATGCTCATTGACCTTCTATAAAAATGTACTTTTGTGTGTTATCTAGCTAACCTTTTATCATCGTTCATTGTAATTTCCTTTCACAGTTACCTGTAAACCGACATGATGTGTCCTATGAATGCCGGTATATAAAAAGCTTTAAATAAATAAATAAAAATCATATTTGTCCCTTCAGCTCCTTCTTGTAGCCCTAATATCTGGATATTGCTTCTTCTATTTCCATTAGTCAAATCATCCAGATCTTTCTGCAGAATGTCAATGGGCTTGACTTGATTCTGTAAAAGTGCCATAGAATCTGTTTAAGAATTAACCCTTTGCTCAATCTGTTCGAGGTGCTTTTGAAAAAAACCTATATGATTGGACATCTCACTACTTTCTATTTTGATCGTGACTATAATTTTGTTGTTAAGAATATAAGAAGTTGCCATACTGGGTCAGACCAAGGGTCCATCAAGCCCAGCATCCTGTTTCTAACAGTGGCCAATCCAGGTTACAAGCACCTGACAAGTACCCAGCATTTCATTTAGCTGCTGCTGTTCTAGTAGTATTGGATTAGATCTTATGCTTATGCTTTTGGCTAATGAAGGAAGAAATGCTGATAGACTATAATAAAGAAGAAAGAAAAATGAATAAGCAGGTATCGACATGGCTTCCTGGCTGATGCCTTCTTGCTCCCCAAACACAAAAGTCCATAAATTCCATGTTGTGTATTACATGCCCCACTACATTGATGTCCAACACTGTCTTCGATTTACAGAGAAGGTAAATATGGAGTCAGAATAGAGAGGTTCAGAGAAGTCAGTTGAGAATAAGGAAAGGTCTATAACTGTTGCATCTTAGAATATTTAAATTGTGTAACAAAACTTCAACTGAGTTCTTTCTGATTGGTGTAAAAGTATGAGAATTCTAAGTGGTGTAGTTACATAGCTGATGAAAATATTAGAAGGTCCATTATTCAGTTAGCTGGTGAGTGGATAAGTTATCTGACTGAGTATACTGTACTTATCTAAAGTTGCCAAGCCTAGGAACATAAGAACAAAAATGCCTGCTGGGTCTGACCAAGGTCTAGCGAGCCCAGCAGTTTTGTCTCTGATAGTGTCCAGTCTAGGTCACAAGTACCAGTCAGAATCCCAATTGTTGATCTATTTTTTGTTCATACCCCCAGGGATAAGCGTTGGCTTTCCTAAATCTACCTGGCTAATAACCATTTATGGACTTTTCCTTCAGGAAATTGTCCAATCCCCTTTTGAACCCCCATTATGTTAATTACCTCAACCACATCTTCAGGCAACAGATTCCATAGCTTGATTGTGCACTGAGTGAAAAAACAATTCCTACGATTTGTTTTAAATCTGCCAGTTGCTAGTTTCATGGAGTGTTCTCCTCTAGTCCTAGAGTTGTTTGAAAGGGTAAATAACCATTCCCTATTTACTCATTCTACTCCACTCATGATTTTATACATTTCAATCCTATCCCCTCTCAGTCATCTCTTTTGAAAGTTAAAGAGCCTTAATCTGTTTAGCCTTTCTCCATAAGGGAGTTTTTCAATCCTCTTTATCATTTTTGTCACCCTTCTCTGTACCTTTTCTTAGTTGATGTTAATATCATTGGTTATGTAATGTAAATACAGTGGCTGTCTAGGGCAGTGGTCTCCAACCCTGTCCTGGGGGCCCACCAGCCAGTCGTGTTTTCAGGATAGCCACAATGAATATGCATGAGAGAAAATTTGCATGTCATGGAGGCAGTGCATGCAAATTTTCTGTCATGCATATTCATTGTGGCTATCCTGAAATCCCGACTGGCTGGTGGGCCCCCAGGACAGGGTTGGGGACCACTGGTCTAGGGCATGTCAAAGAAGGCTAAATATGAGGGAGAAACCTCTTTATTCAGTGAAAAATATGTTTATTTTTATTTTTATTATCCACCATTTAACACAGATCTCCTACAAAAAACGATTCAATCAGAACCAGAAAACATCAACCTATCTAACGTCGACAATGCTATCTTATCATGGCTGAATATCACAAAAAAAGTAGCAGACAACATTAATCCCATCATTACAAAATATAAACAACAGCCCAAACACAACAACCAATGGTACAATGAAAATATCAGAACTGCCAAACGTCTACTCAGAAAAAAGAAAGAGAATGGCAGAAAAACAAAAACCCTACCACACTAAATAACTATCGGAGCAACCTAACTCAATACAAAAATATCATCAACAATGCAAAAAAGGATTTCTTCTCCAATAAACTCTCCAAATTTCATCATAACCCCAGAATGCTATTCACAATAGTTCAAAAACTTACCAAAACCACCCAAGATGCTACATGCACCAAACATGGAAGTGATGACTTTGCAGACTTCTTCAACAACAAAATAGCTCATCTCATCCAATCCAACATAACCAACAACAACAACCAGAACAACAAACTCAACAACATGATAACTTCATCCTGGTCAAACTTTGACATCCCCTCCACTCTTGAAATTAAAACTATAATAAACAAAATGAACCCAGCCAACCATCCATTAGACACAAAAAGCACATATCAACAAAACAACCAAAGACTGTTTCTATAAACTCCATGTCCTGAAAAGGATAAGACCTCTCTTCCATGCTCAAGACTTCAGAACGATCATCCAAGCAGTCATCTTCTCAAAATTAGACTATTGCAATTCCCTATTGCTAGGTCTGCCCTCATCCTATTCCAAACCATTACAGATGGTTCAAAATTCAGCAGCCCGACTACTAACAGGCGCAAAAAAGAGAGACCACATAACTCCCATCCTGAAAGAGCTACATTGGCTACCTGTATACTTCCGTATCATGTATAAAACCATGTGTGTCATCTTCAAAACTATACATCAACGCATCTCCCTCGATCTTCAAATCCCCCTCCAAGCATACAATTCGACAAGACCTACCAGAGAAGTTTACAGAGGCGCCCTCCAAGTTCCTCCCACGAAAACGACCAGACACATTACCCTCAGAGATCGGGCCACCTCCACAGCTGGCCCTTCTCTATGGAATTCCATTCCTACAGATCTCAGACTAGAACCATGCCTCCTAACTTTTAGGAAAGGACTTAAGACTTGGTTATTCAAGCAAGCTTTCCCAGACACAATCTAATGACACAATCCAAGGACTCAATCCAAGGACTCCCCAAAACATTCAACCATTAACAATACCATTTGTACATAGTATTTAATTAATTTGTATTTTGTCTAACCAGTTATTCTTTCCTATCTCTTCCTTCTTCTCCAAGTTCTGTGACCCTTGTTAATTGTAACTGTTTTCTTCGATCACCACAGTTTTAGTTTGATGTATTTAATGCACCCCGTTTCATGTAAACCAGCAAGATATGTCCTCATGATTGCCGGTATATAAAAACCTTAAATAAATAAATAAATAAATAAAATAAACACCATCCCAATAACCTCCCTCAAAACAATTGAACCAACCATTTCTAAAACCATCACCAAAATCGTCAATTTATCATTGACCGAAGGCTACTACCCCAAATGCCTCAAATCTGCTGTCATCAAACCAATCCTCAAAAAGAACAACCTAGATCCAGAAATCCTCACCAACTATCGCCCCATATCAAACCTGTCATTCCTAGCCAAAACCATTGAAAAAGTTCTACACACCCAACTAGATGATTATCTGGAGACAAACAACATCCTACATCCATCCCAATATGGATTTAGAAAAAACCTAAATACAGAATCTCTCCTCATCTCCCTAAATGACATTATCATTAGAGGCTTTGACAAAGGTGAAAAATACCTACTCATACTCCTTGACCTCTCAGCCGCTTTTGACACAGTAAACCACAATATATTGTTAGAACGACTGTCACATATTGGCCTATCTGGTACTACATTACAATGGTTCTCGTCCTACCTCTCTGAACGAACATACCAAGTAGTGATCAACAACACCCCATCAAAAATGATTGACCTCAAAACTGGAGTTCCCCAAGGTTCAGCCTTATCTGCTACCCTCTTCAACATATACCTCCTACCCATCTGCCAACTACTAAAAGATCATGGAATCTCACATTTCCTCTAGGCTGATGACATTCAGCTTCTAATTCCCATACAAAATTCAATTGAAGACACATACAAAAAAAACATCAGATCTACTTATTTCAATCAAGCATCTACTAAACTCCCTGAAACTCATAATCAACTTCGACAAAACTGAAATCCTACTCATGGATAAAAAACCCAATCCAACTCCGCCACCCCTGACAATACTAGATAAACAAATTATACCAATAATCCCTACGATCCATACCAGGAACCTTGGAGTTACCATTGATGCTGATCTCTCTTTCAAATCCCACATAGTAAATAAAACGAAAGAAGGATACAACAAGCTACTAACCCTAAAACATATTAAGCCATTTCTCAACCCTTCTGACTTCAGAACCATCCTGCAACTGCTTATTTTCTCCACCTTCGACTACTGCAACTCATTACTTATTGGAATCCCTTCATCATCCCTCAAACCACTCCAAATACTGCAAAACTCAGCTGCCACAATCCTTACAGGAAAAAAAAGAAATGAACACATAAACACCCATTTTGACCTCTCTTCACTGGCTACCTATTTCTGCACGAATTACCTACAAATCTATGACCATCATTCACAAAATCCTAAACGATGATCTTCATGGACTAAAAGGCTTAAACATAACCCCCCAAAACCCACAAAGAAACCTACGCTCTAACAATGCAGGATACTTAAACATCCCCACCTTAAGAAACGCTCATCTTTCAACTACACGAGAAAGAGCATTTTCCATTGCTTCCCCCAAAATTTGGAACACCCTACCCAAAGACCTGAGGACCCAGTACAACCTGAAAACATTTAAAAAAGACCTTAAAACATTTTTATTCCGCAAATTCTATTCTATCAGACACCTGATCATCCCAGCTCTCAACCGAACTCGCAAACATAATCCTCTTTCCTCGTGCTCTCCTGATGTACCCCCTTCCCTCCATTTTCACCCCTCCCTGCTCACTCACTTGATTCGTTAAGTTTCTGAAAATGTTCTCCTCACTCTACTGTTATTCAACTACTAAGAAAAAATATATATTGTTCACAAAACTCTACTGTTCCCAACTACTATGTTAACTCTATTTTATTATATGATAATTGCATATTTTGTAAACCGTTATGATGGCTCTACCTAATAACTGTATATAAAACTCTACAAATAAATAAATAAATAAAAATGATGGGTTGGATTCACTCAATTTTGAAACTAGAAAGGAGGCTTAGGTGAATACTTATTCAGGAAGGACAATAAATAACAAGACAAAATGGAGAGGTGGTAAGAAGAAGTCTCCTGGGTAAGATAACTTTGCAAGCATAGTGATCTGGATACCATTTTTCTTGAGATTATGGAGAAGCAGAAGGGGAGGAAGTCTGCACATCCTGGTTTCCCCTGTGTTGACTGACTCTGTGGTGCTAGATGGCATCATATTTCATGGAGGAGGCAGAATGGATCCTACTGGTATTTTGAAGCCAACATCAAGGTCTATATTAGATCTGATTTGTTTATAAATTCAGGTAATTCTGCCTCTCGCAAAATACCCAAAGACTGCTGCCATTCCCACTTTGGTAGCATGGATTTGGTTTTAGATTTCATTACATGCCCTTCCAAATCGGAATTTCAGCTGAATAACAATCAGGTACAGTAGATATTTCCCTAATCCTGAAAATTTACAATCTAAGGCCTGATTTACTAAGGCTTGTCTACAGTTCTGTGTCTTTGGGGAAAAATAAAAGAGGCCCTAAGTTTGTACCTGAGCTCCATTTGGAGATCCTGTGGAGTAGGTCTCAGATTTTGTGGGAGCTGTTGGATCAGAGGAATCCATGACACTTGCACTGTCATCAAAGCAGGTAGAGGCCCTGTACTCTGAGCCAGAGTTTGAGAATACCTGGGGAATAGGCAGGAAAGTCAATTCCAGTTTCAAGTTTGATGGTGGACCCAATGTTTATTTCATCAGATCCTACTGGCTTTATTCTTTGAAGGGTTTCATGTCTTGGTAATGTATTGTGTGTGGGGGTGGGATAGAGAGGGGTTACAGAATAGACAACCCTTTGAAGAAATTACTATAAAGACTTTTCATACATAATACTTCACTCTCATACATATTGCTAGTTAATGTTAGAACTGTCAAGTTTTGATCCCACTTGCTTTCCATAACTTGACTCTGTGTGAATGTACTCAATTGTTCCTAATTCATAGAGAAAAGCACTATTTCTTAACTAAAAAGTAACAATTTCCTTAGCCAGTTAAATAAAAAGGAATTACGATTCCACCTTTAGTTTCTATTTTCATTTCATTAGCATTTTAATGTTTTTGAGGGCTTTTCTTCCTTACATTCTCCCCATGTTATGAAGCTGATCAAATCAAGGTCCTGTTGTGCTGACACTCATCAAACCCCCATGCAGGCCTCACACTGATTCATTCAAAGCTTGAACATGGCACAGGGAAGGCAAGAGTTGACCCAATTGATACTTTTTTTTTTTTATCTAAAAGAGTTTAAGAAATAAAATATATTATGTCAAATAAGAAACGAGACATACGAACAGAACCAAAAGAGGAAGCAGTAGAAAGTCAAGTGAGTGGCAATTTGACATCTTGTTTCTTTAAATAAGCAATATCTACAGAACAAATATGCATTTTTCTGTCTATCTAAAAATCTTTAGTTCTGACTTTGGTACTCTGTAGCAGTAGTTCCCAAACCTGTCCTATTGATCCAACAGCTAACAGGGGTTTTAGGATATCTACAATGAATATTTGATTTCCTGTTTTCGCTACCATTTGGCTCGACAGCTCCTGAATTACTCTGCAACTTGTAGAAATAGATGCTTGTCTAATTAAGAATTTGTGACTGCTCTAGTAATTATTACCTGTACTGTTCCCAATAGATGTGCAGTCGCTTTCTAATAAAATATGAACAAATTCCTAAAACACGAGTATTTATTACCAACTGAATAAAAACGAAAGCACACAATAGCTCAAAGTCTACAAAAAAAAAAAAAGGTGACCTGTTCATTTTTGGGACAATTTTTAAACTGTTGTGGTATAAAGTACTTGCCACTTGCCAGGTACTTGTGACTTGGATTGGCCACTGTTGAAGACAGGATACTGAGCTTCATGGCCCCTGGTATGACCCAGTATGGAATATCTTATGTTCTTATGAAAAGTCCACAGATAGTTTTTACCCATGGACTTTGAACCAAATGTTAAAGAGAAAGTGAGAGTACATTTTCTCTTTGAAAATCCTCATAAATACAGGTATTTGTGGACTTTTGCACCTGAGGAAAGCAATTTTTTAGATAGACAATTTACCTGGGCAAATCCTATTTTCCCATTTACCCATTTAAAAGCCTTTGAAAATTGATCACATATTCCTTTCCCATTAAAAAAAGCCAAAAACATTTGTATGAATGTATAATGAAAAAAATGGTGCTCAAAATAAGAACATATTTAATACTTGCCATACTGGGTCCATCAAACCCAATATCCTGTTTCCAACAGTGGCAATCTAGGTCACAAGTACCTAGCAGGATTCCAAGGGATAGTTAGGTTCCATGCTGCTTATCCAAGGGATAAGAAGTGGATTTCTGCAACTCTACCATAATAATGGTTTATAGACTTTTCCTCTAGGAACTTGTTCAAACCTTTTTTAAACCCAGCTACATTAACTGCCTTTACCACATCCTTCAGCAGTGAATTCCAGAGCTTAGTTTTGCAGAGAGTGAAAAAATATTTTCTCCGATTCCTTTTAAATTTGCTACTTAGTAACTTCATGGAGTATCCCCTAGTCTTTGTATTTTTCAAAAGACTAAACAACCAACTTGTATTTATGTGTTCTACTCCATTCATGATTTTATAGACCTCTATCTTTTCCAAGCTGAAAAGCCCTAAACTCTTTTGTCTTTCTTCATAAGGGAACTGTTCCATCTCCTTTATTATTTTGGTCACCCTTCTCTGAACTTTTTTAAGTTCCTCTATATCTAATGAAATCTTAGGTTCACTGCAATTGGCTTCATGACTGTCTCATTTCACTTAAAAGATGCTGGCTTTTTGTAATCTGATACCTGCTCCAGCCTCCCAATGCTCATACTACAGAAATAATTCTTCATCTGAGCTCTGTTCTGTGTCAGTAATTCTTACTACTAACTCTAAAGTCTTTAGGAGGACAATTTTGGGTAGCCCACTTGATTACAAGGTGCACACAGACTTCTTTCTGTTTGTACTTGGCAGCTGATTTTCAAAGTGACTCACTTTCAAATGTGATTTTCACATTTGAAAGTGAGCTACAGTGAAGTGTGCAAGTGCAAATAATATGCAACTTTGCATTTTCTAATTTTGTGTGGGTGGCTTATTGGGGTCAAATGGTGTGAGTACATTTGTAAATCAAATATTCCCACTGTTTACCATCCCAACTTATCAGCTCCCTGGGAAAGTCTCTTTTTAACTTGCCTAAAGTGTTATGGGAGCGCTGAGGGAGCGGTCCCACTCGAGGGGATAGTGTGCCCTTGAGCCTGGGCACAGTCCCAGACGAATCCAAGAAGCGAGGCGAGGCACGTCCCAGCATGGGTGGAAGCTGACAGTCCAACCCTCTGCCGGAGCTGCATGCTTCTGGAACCAACAATCATGATGTTGGTAATGAACAGTCCTCCGACAGTTCCCGGTCCTTTCGGACCTGCCGCTGGAATGGCAAGAAGCAGCAGGCCAGACTCCGGACGAGGGCAGACGAAGGCTCAGGACAAGGCACTGGAAACAAAGACACAGGAACAAGGCACTGAAGACAAGGACTCAAACGAGGCAAGGTTCAAAGTATTCAAGGAATTCAGGCAAGGGTTCAGAAGCAAGCGAAGTACTGGGTTGAGCCCTACCACGCAGCGCGCCCTACAAAGCCACTACCCATGGGCTGGTCGCGGACCACGCTTGACGCGAGGCAGACTCTAGATGAAGTGTGACAGGCTGAGGCTGGAAAATGGCGAAGATACTGTAGAAGCCTGTACCAAGGCGCGCCCTACACAGCCCATCCTAGGCTGGTCGCGGACCACGTGGAAATGGCACAGGTTCAGTCAGAGTCTTAGGCATGGACGGAGCAAGCTCAAGTATCCGAGGGCGAGACAGAGTTCAAGATACAGGACCAAGATGGAACTTGGCTTCAGGCAAGGATACAGGAACAAGACAAGACTTGGCTTCAGGCAGGAGGGTCCCTCCAGAGGCTTGAGCTGCGGACATGAAGAAAGATGGCGACGAGGAACCAATGGTTCAGGACATCAGGAACGGAACTGGAGCATGAACATCGGGAACAGGTAACACAGGACATGGAGCTCCAAGGAAGAACATGGACCTGACGGAGCGCTGGAAAGCAAGACTTCCAGGAGCAGGAAACGCCGATGCAAGGCAAGGCCGAACTGAAAGTGAAGCCCTTTTATAGGCCAGAAAGCAGGCAACTCCCTGGGAGGAGTTCCTATGGGCCACACCTGGATGGCCCTATAAGTATAGAGAGAAGCTGCGGGCCGACCCCTTAGATAGAAGGGCGGGGCCCAAACTAGAAAGTCCAAGCTGAGACTGGAGCAGACCTCAGGCAGGCCCTGATGACATCAAAGGCCTCCCAGGCCGTGGAGCAAAATCCGGAAAGCCAGTTCAGGTGAGGCCCAGGCTTTGGAGCAGCCTCCAGAGAAAGGTGAGAGGCCTCCCATGGCTCCAGCTACAGGAGGAATTGTAACCTAAAGCTGTGGAAACCCACATGTTTGTTTTAGCTAGATAGAGCCAGTTTATGTAAGGAAATACCTTTGTAAATTGTCCTCAGGCCCTGTGCCACCAGGTGTGTAAACCATGCAATTGCACAGGGCGGTACACTCAGTAGGGCAGCATTGGGAGCAGGGAGAGGCCCGCAAGGCCATCGGTGGACTGTATCTCATTGGTGGCCCAAAAGAGGAATCGGCCCATGAGGCCGCTGGTGGTCCCCATCTCACCAGTAGCCTGGAAGAGAAATCAGCCCGTGAGGCTGCCAGTGGACCCCATTTTACCAGCGGCCCATAAGAGGAATCAGCCCATGAGACTGCTAGTGGACCCCATCTCACCAGCAGTTAAAGAAAGAAGAAGGAGCCCGTTCTCCTACTCCTTCTTGGTGCCGGTGTTCTCTTTCCAAAACACATGCAGCTAGCATGTTTTCTATGCTGATCTCACAATGCACAAATGAATGAATGAATGAATGAATGAGAGTCTTATTGGGGTGTGGGGATGTGGTGTGTGTGAATGAGAGCCTGACCTGGGGGTGGTGTGTGTAAATGGGAGCCTGACTGGGGGGATATGTGAATGTGAGCCTGACTGGAGGGTTGTGTGTTTGTGAATAGGAACCTGTCTGGGTGTGTGTGTGTGAATAGGAACCTGTCTGGGGGGAGGTGTGTGTGTTTGTGAATAGGAACCTGTCTGGGGGAAGGTGTGTGTGTGTGAAAAGGAACATGTCTGGGGGAAGGAGTGTGTGTGTGTGAATAGGAACATGTTTGGGGTGTGTGTGTGTATGTGTGTAGTTCTGTGTGTATGACAACTTGACTGGGATGTGGGGGGAGGTGGGGTAGGAATCTGTCTAGAGTGTATGCATGTGTGTTTGGGAACCTGACTGGTGTGTATGTATGTGTGTATGGGAAGCTGTCTGGGAGATATATGTGTGTGTATGTGTGTGTGTGTGTGTGTGTGTGTCTGAATGGGAGCTTGCGTGTGTGTGTGAAGAAAATTTGTGCTGCCTCACTAATCCATGCCTTATTCAGGAAGACTGGAAGTAAAACATTTTCAGGTATGGAGAGCGGTGAATTTTCCATCCTTATTAGTTTAACTTTTTGGATCTCTGTGTCTGCCACATTGAAATAATTTATTGCTGTTTGGCAAATTTTTTAAATTTTACATGAGCTCTTAATTATTGAATGTTATTCTTTCCTTAGATCATTATAAAAAGAATATTTCCAAGTATGGTTTTACTAATATCATTGGTTTATATTCCTTGATTTTATTGTTTGGTGAATGATTTATGAGGACTGGTGATGTTTCTGTTTCTCCATTGCTGCATTCCATACAGAGTCTGGCTAGTTGCGGTTTGAGGTTTCTGGTTCAGTTTCTGTTTATAGTTTATAGTCTCTTTATTCTGAATTTGGTGAGAGGGGGGGTCTGTGTTCTGATTGTTTAATTGAGGTGGGGTATTCTGTGTTAAATAAAAAACAAAAAACAAGGAGGGGGCAGCACAGTAATTGTTCGCACAGGGCAGCAAAAATGCTAGCACCAGCCCTGATTGTCCTTTAGAATCATTTGCCTTCTGGTTTCTGCAAGCTGTTTGTCATTCCTCGCTGGGACTTTTTAATAAACGTGGCGTCACAACTAAAGGGTATTGAGTAAACACAGCTGTACAACCACTATGGGAGAAATCTTTCTTTTCATTTGCTAATAACATTGCTGCAGAATATTTATCACTTGCTATATAATTATTCTTTTTTTCCCTCTCATTACTTGGTTTCTTCATGGCATAGTGTATAGTCACAGAAAAAAAAGAGGGGAATAATACCAATAAAATGCTAATTTTGTCTGCATATCCTTTTCATCCAGACTCATGTAGTATTACTAATGTATTTTTTGACTAGGGCAAAATCTGTTTTCCAGAGAGTGTGTAATATACCAAACTTGGTTAAAATATATTCCATAATCCAATCTTAGAGGGTAATTTTCATACTCTCTACAATGCTTGCATTTTCTTTTTCTCTGCAAATGGAGGGGGGGGGGGGGGGGGAGGGCGTAATTTTCAAAAGGGCTTAATGGCTTTTTCTAGAGGTAAGTACTCATGTACCTTTTCCAAATGGTCTCCTTACAGACTTTAATTGACCTTTAAAGATACTTGGTTCACTTATAATTCTTTATTATTAGTAATCTGTTCAACAAAAGATGAACGCACCAGCTCTGATCCACGACATGGATTGTTTTTATTAAAACAGTAAATAAGGGTTAAAATGACCCACACTACCCTGTCTTCATTTAAATACTGGATTTATTGACATATTAAGTGAGAAGTAATTTGGAGGTCCATATTCAATCACTGTCCAGATAGCAAAGTTAGCTGGATAAACTTAACTAGCTAATTATGGATGGAGATATATTCAACAATGCAGCTGGACTAATGAATGTAGCCAGCTAATTTAGAGTTATCCAGTTAACTCTTTGGCCCGACTAGACTAGACTCTGATTATCAGAGTTAGCTGGATAACATAGCCAGATAACTCCTCCCAGTTATGCCCCTAACTTATCTGGCTAAATTCTAGCCAGGTAGAATTTAATTCACTTTAGCTGGCTAAGTGCCCACAATCTTCATTTAGTCAGATAACTTCTGAGTTATCCGGCTAAATTCTTTTGAATATTAGAGACACGCATTCATTAAAAATAAAAGCACAAAATGCAATGAACAAGCCTGACTTGTTTCATTTGGGGCCCTCCTCCCCCCCAAATGAAATTATTCCATTTGGTTTAAACTAATACTGGGACCTTACCTAGGGCATAGGCTGAGTTTCAAAGCAGGGGTTGTAGCCTAGGCCCAAGCGTGATGTAGGAGTCTTGGCAGAGGCCCCCCAAAATTAAAAAACTTACCTGAACAATTGGGTATCTAATGAAGGCCAGTTTGTAATGCCTGGGCCTCAGCCTAGACCTGTGCCTGCGCCCAGGCTCAGCACCGTGGACTGGCCCAGAGAGCGGGTCCTGATGCCGGGGCCTCAGTCTGGACCCAGACCAAATCGCGGGGCCTGGCCCAGAGGCCGGGACCCAACACCTGTGCCTAGGCCTAGGCAGGGTACCAGGTCCAGACCTGATGCTGTAATCCAACCCAGATGCCAGGTCCTAATACCAGGGCCTCAGCCTGGACCCTGGCCCAAAGCCTAGGCTTTGGTTCAGGTTCAGGCACAGGATTCAGAGTTCCTTTTCTTGGTCTTCGTTCTTTGGCACTTGAAATCTAATTGATGCTGTCTGCTGGGATTATGCTGGAGTCAATTAATTCTAGTGCATTCACCCCAGTGGACAGTACCACTTTGATGTATGGCATTGTATGGCATTGCCGTACTTCAAAATGATGCCATCTGCTGGGGTAAATGTGCCAGAGTTAATTAACTCCAGTCCAACCCCAGTAGATAGTGTCAATTGTCTTTCAAGTGCTGAAGAAAAAAGATCAACAAGATAAACTCTGAGGTTTGGACTCTGAGGCCTAAGCCTGATCCTGGGTCGAGGCACAGGCATCAGGACCCAGCCTTTGGGCTGAGCCCCAGCTTTGGGACCTGGTCTCCAGACCAGGCTGCTGTATTGGGTCTGGTCTCAGGCTCTGGCCTAAGCTGGGGCCTAGGCATCAGAGCCTAGCCTCTGGGGCCAGGCCCCAGCGTCGGACCTGGGTCTGGCCTAAGACCCTGGTGTCAGGACCCAGTCTCTGAGTTGGGTTGTGGTGTCAGGTCTTGACCCAGGCCTCAGTCTAGGCCTCAGCCCAGGTGTCAGGACCTGGCTTCCTGGCTGGGCCCTGGAGTTGGGCCTGGGTCCAGACCGAGGCCCTGGGATCAGGACCTGGTCTTTGGGCTTGGGTCTGGCATCAGGTCTGGGTGCAGGTCAAGGCTTTGGCATCAGGACCCAGCCTCTGGGTTGGGTAGTGTCATCGGGCCTGGGCCCAGACCTCATCCTAGGTCAAGGCCTAGCTGTCAGGACCCGGTTTCTGGGCTCTGCCCAGCTATTGGGATAAGTCCGGGCCGAGGCCCTGGTGTTAGGATCCAATTCTGGGCTGGACTCTGGTATCAGGCCTCGGTCTGGTTGATGGCCTCATCATAATGATCTGGCCTCCAGGCCGGGCTACAGCATCAGGACTGGACCTGGGCTTCACCTTGGCTGAGGCCGAGGTCAAAGCGACTTACTGCAGCCTTGGCCTACGCAAAGCCAAGGCTTCAGCCTGAGCTCAAGCCTCGGCCACTGTGTCAGGCCCAGGCTTCAGCTGGAGTCTCAGCCTTGCATAGGTCGAGGTCATGGCACCCTATCGTGTCCTCGGCATATGTAAGACCGAAGCTTCGGTCTGGGCCTAGCATCTTCGGCATAACCCCACTGGACCAGGTAAGTGGAGGCAGTGGGAATCCTAGTGCTGGCATTTTTCCAGATGGGTGGATCAGGTAGATGGGAGGCCCTATTTCGCCCTGTTTTTGTTTTTAGTCTATTTTTTTTAAATGTTTGATTTATTTTTTTTTTTACATGAATGAAATGAATCAAACATTCCATGAAACGAAATTTGTGGGGAAAAAGCCTCATGAAAAAAAAAATCAAAACAAAAACAATTTTTTTCCCTGCACAACCATATTGAATATGGACTTCCAGTTGTTTATGGCATGTTTATGCTGTTATCTGGAATTGCAGTACGAGAATGGCTGTACCAAAACAGTACTATCGGTCATTTAAATCAAGATTTTGCAAAAGATCAGGGATGTATTAATGTTTTACTCCAGTTTGGATCCAGGGCAAAATGCACTCCAGTTTTATCAATGAAAATACTCCAACACTATCTCAAAGTGGAGAAATTGCACATTGAGCAAAAAATTTGATAACTCTCTTATATAGTATCTATCTAATATCATGAATAATCATATTAAAACATACACAACTCTGACCAACAGGGGGAGGAAAAGTATCAAGTTCATTTGTCTAGGTAAATAGCAATTTACCTGGGTAAAGTGGCTGTCTGAAGATTGCCCCCTCACTCTGACTAACAGTACATGTGGGGTTGCGTAGTGCATGCATTGTTAGCGAGATTGACAGGAAGAGCTCCTTGGGGGTGTCTTTTGGATGAGGTTGCAAAACAGCGCATATAGATTGGATTGTCAAATCTACCTATGCAGTTTTCCCAGAAATTATCTGCCTGCAGATATCGCAGGTGCCAAGTCCATCAGTTTGTTATCAGTTTTAAGCTGCTGTTTTTATCTTAACCTATCTGCCTCAGCTTGAGATTTATACCATTGCCTCTCCATTCTCCTATTACAGCGTATTTCCCTCACTTCCTCGGTATATCAAGGAGCATGTTTGTCAGATTTGAGAACCCAGAGTTTAACTGCTACAATATTATTTATCATATTTGACATATGAAAGTTCCAGGTTTCTATTTTGTTTTCCTTTGAACCTATTATATCAGGAAGCACATTCTAGAGTAACCTCTCTTGAAAAAGCAAAATTGTGAGAGCAGATTTATAGCAAGTCTCAATGGACTGAGTGAATTCAGAGGGCAAGCTGAACAGGCCAGTTACTATGAATGAGATTAAAATAATGGTGGAACCAGGTGACTGGAGTCACCAATAAATTCTGAAAGGAAAACTTAAATTTGGTGTCAGAATAGAGAAAGACCAAGTCAAGCCTATAGCCTTTAATATAGGTAGGAGATACTCTCCATTGAGAAAATCCTAAATCTGATAAGTAAGCTATAAAAATCCACAGCTGTTTTATCAGGAGTGTCATCCACATGTTCATTAAAATCTCCTAAAAAAAGAATATTGGGATATTCCATACATAATTCTCCCTTTTAGCCCAGCATATCTTCCTCTACGTAAGAGCTGAAGAATGCGATAAAACATTGAGAAATGACATTCAGATCTACAAGATCCCAAAACTAAATAGCCACATTTCTCATTCAGAGATAAAATGCTCACATACGTAGAGAGCTCAGAAGAGCAATGTAAAGTTTACTGACAAAGAGTCACTGGTCCATGATGTCCCACACAGGTGCAGGCCCTTTAGCGGGTTCTTCGGCAATGGCCTGCCAAGCTGAGGCCAACGTTAGGGCCTCCCCCTTTATCAGACAGGTTAGGCGCAGGTAGATGTCGTCATACTGCTTGACACAGGCTGTTTGGAACTACCGACAGATTGGGAGCTTTGCAGGCAGATCTCCCAGGGATGAAAGAAGCTCTCATGGATCAAACAGGTACCACTAAGATTAGGCATGCTGATTAGTGTTTGCAAAGACAAATGTACTGCGGCTGGCAAGCAATCTGTGTCTGGGAACCTTCAGACCAGCTAATAGGCTCTAGGGGTTTTGTGTGAGAGAGTGTCCTCTAAGATGAGTGCAGGAAAACTATGAAATGAAGCCAGGGGAGACGATCTTACAAGGCAGAAAGCTGCAAATGTTTAACATGCATGCTCTCTGCTTGTCTTAAACTGCATCTTTTATATTTTGGACCTGATTTTAAAAAGTATTTACATGCTTAAAATTGCGTTTTACATATATAAATGCACTTCAGTCATGTAAGCAGGCTTTTGAAAATTGCTACAATGTATGCCATTGAACTGACCCACCTAAGTGCATTTTATGGAGTAAATGGCTTTTGAAAATTGCTACGATAGTATGTTACATTTACATCTGACAATGGAGGTAATTTAAAAGGAGTTACATGTATAAATATAACATACTATTGTAGCAATGTAGAAAAGCCACTTATGCATGTAAAGTGCACTTACATGTGAATATCTTTCACTAATTCAATGGCATATATTGTAGCAATTTTCAAAAGCGCACTTACATGGGTAAAGTGCATTTATACATATAAAACCCAATTTTAAGCTTGTAAATGCTTTTTAAAATCAGGGCCAATGCATATACTTTTATAAAATAGTATTATTTTGCATGGGACATGTATACACATATATTTATATGAAGTATAGTGGTATAAGTGTATTATTTTCTTATATGTATGTATAGAGTTATACAATAAGCTAAATATTAGGTGTAAAGAATTCAAGGCATATGTGGATGATTAACTAATTATCTGAAGACTTTTCCTATTTTTTATTGGCCTTAGCACCTCCTTCTATAACTGATATTTAATCAGAGATACAGAGGCCATTCCCTGTGTAACAGAAGATTTCAGCATGTTTGTTTCAAAAGGTCTCCTTTGCTGTTTGTAACCCACATGCTCCATTTAATGTTAATAATGTCTGCCTGGGAAATAGTTGAGGGAAGTGACGGTTCTGACCGCATACTCTGAAGTGTTGCTTTCTGTGGGTCTTTCTCCATTATAAGAGATGCAGAGGGGTGAGGGTTCAAGGTAATAGTAACATCTAGGTGTGGTCCCAGTGTACCACAGAAAGGATTGCAAAGTGTAATGTGCAGAGAGTGTATTGTGGTTATTGGTTAATGTGATTTCCTCTATGGGAAGTACTAGAGAGGACAAAAGAGCAGGGAAGGTTCCAGCTAACAAAAAGGTTATCTGCTGGTTAAGGGGTGGTCCTGAATTTCTTGACAAACAGACTGGTTCAGCCCCTAGGGGTTGAACCAGTTGGGTTGGGAGAAGTAAATATAACCCTGCTTAGAGCAAGGGCGGGGGCTCCCCCAGAGTCACCAAGCAAAGAGAAGGCAGCAGCTGGGACCCTCTCCAGGGGTTTCAGGGGAAAAGGGGAGAGAGTTGGCAGAGATACTCCAATAGTATCTCAGGGAGACTGTGTAAAGAGACTGGAATTTGGATCAAAGAGTAAAAAGTACATGAGAAAAAATGAACTGTGAAGGGACCAAATGGGACCAGAAAAGAGAAACTTGTGCCCAGTTGGATCTTGGAAACAGGGCTGAAAGCCTCCCATTTCCTCCTGTAACAAGGGAAGTGAGCAGCTTGAAGCCACCTGAGAGATAAAGTGAGTACCTTGAGATCCATTGTGTTTAAAAAGAGATTATGGACAGTGTGGCCTAGTACAGGTAGAAGAGCAGGGTATAGATTGTAACATAAGATGTCTGAGGCTTTCTGGAAGGCTGAGAGAAAAGTTTTACTGGATTTTCAGTAAAGTTGAAAGTTATACTCTTCTATAGTAACTGAATATACTTCTAATAAACTATCTTTTCATTGATGTGAACAGTGACTTTTTAAGTGCATGTGTATGTGTCCTGCATCCAATTTTGCCTTGCAGTTTAGCTATCCCCAGCCCACGACCCAACTCAGATTAGTTTCCTCATTTTGGGAGAGTTACCCCAGGCTCCCCAAAGCAGAGAAGATGATTCCCAATGGACAGGGGCTTCAAAGGAATCCCTGATTGTAATGCCTCTCACCTCTAGTCTGAAGTGCCTCCTGTGTGGCCTCCAGCATCATGCTGCATGCAAAGATTAGGGTTGAACTTCCTGTAGCTCTGTCCTTTGATAGGTCCTCCAGTTGGGACTTCCTGTGGCGCTGGCTGATCACATCACATCCTGCATGAATATATATGGAAGTCCTTTGCAACCAGCCAGCACCTCAGCAACAGATCGGCCTGCTCCAGCAGTGCTCATTGCTTGCATGCTGTCATTTCCTTGTCTTGTTCCAGTCCTTGCCTTGCCTTGTCTTGTCTTATCCTTGCCTTGTTCCAGTCCGTGTTTTTCCCTTGTCTTCTGCTTGCCTTGTCCGAGTCCTCGTCTGTGCCTTGTCTTGTCCTTGTTCTCGCTCCTGTTCTTCCCTGCCTTCCGTTCCCTTGGCCTTATCTCTTGTTGCCTGACCTCTTGCCTAATTACTGACTCTGCCCGATTGCTACCTGCCCTGTCCTCTTTCCTCAACTACAGCACTGTCAGTTGCCTGCTCTGACCCATGTTCTGCTCCCTGTCTGTGGACACTTGCCTAAGTCCTGCTGGCTTCAGAACCCAAAGGTTCAATGTCTCGGTCACATGCCAAAGTGCGTCTACCTGCTGTCAGTGTGGACCTGCCCTCTGAGGTGATGATCCATTGCAAGGGACATTTCCGGTGTTATTTCCTTTTTGGTGACCAGAAGAGATTGTTTAGCGAAAATCTGGAAGGAAGTGTTTTTCTACCCCTCTTCCTATCCATCTAAGGACATGTGAAGAAACAGTTCCAGCTTGGATCCCTCTCAAATGGGATCCCCTTCATATTAAAAGAAGAGAGAGCTACTGAGTAAGAAACTTTTGAAAATCATTGAGGATACTCATCAGGAGTCTTCACCCCCAGGGCAGAGAGAGGATTTACTCTCTGTTCATAGACAGGATTTTGGCCATTGTTAGAAGGGGTTTTCCTGCCCCCTCCCCCCCCCCCCCCGGGACTACCGCTTTTCCTAATCCAGGAGGGTGGCTGAATCCCTTGCCTGTTTAAAAGATTCCTGTATAGAAAGAGAATAAAGATTGTAATTAAAGAAAGAAAGCCTGTGGTGCTGGATTCATTTTTATGATGCCATTATTCACCCAACTTTTGAAGCATAAAGTTTTATTTTGAACACTAACCCAGTGCATCCTGCATGCTTTTGGCACATGACTATTCTCTTCACTGTGTGCTCTCTCCCAGGGAAATTTCAGTAAGGTGCCCTGAAAGTTGACCTCTCTCCCCAACACAAAGGATACACACACCATGGGAAAAGAGACACAAAGAAGAGCTAGCCAGGGTCCCTGCCCCAAAGAGTTTATAAATTATTTTATGGCCCCACTCATGCAGGACAGGCACACCAGGGTGGGGTTACAGAAATAACCAGCTTTAGGGAAATAGAGGTGGGTGATTAGAACTTGATGCAGACAACTTTTGTTGAAAAGAGCTCCTACCTGCACATTTATATGACACCTCTTTAATTGCTCTAAGGTTTTGTGTTGCGACAAGACTCTATATCAGCACCTCGCAGCGTCAATGGAAACTTGATTTATTATTACTGTCCAATGAAGTTGATGAAACGACCACACTTGACTCATCAGGTATCAAAGTTATATTAACACACAGAAGATTCAAGTTCCAATAGTTCAACACTGTTTACTAGCACAACATTTGTTTCACCAACTTCACTGGACGTTAATAGATCAGGTTCCATTGACACTGTAAGGTGATGATATAGAAGCTAGTCTCAATAAAAGAGAACATTATTGGATTTTTAAATAGTGCATCTCCCCGTAGTCTTAATGAAACTTTAGATTGGCACACACTGATTTGATTTTACAGTGAGCTTTGCAACATCCGTAATATACAATTTGCTCTAATAATATCATTGATAAGTAAAATAAAAATGAGTGATTTCACATGATTAGTTGAATTTTTTTTCTTTTGTGATTGATTTTCTCACCAACGATTCAAATATGACAATTTTTTTTTCTGTTTCTGTACAAACGTATCAAGCTGGAGACATCCTGGTGAATTCTAGTCAAATTAATTTTTCCCCAAAGTACAGCAGCAGAGCAGTTTCTCGAGACAATGGGTCATATTAGGCACTCCGGTTTTCATGTTTGTAGTGAGCCATGATTATATCTGAAATCATGGTTTGTCCACATCACCAATAGTGGGCTCTGAAACAATAATATTAGGATATATGGTGTTTGTAATATAAAGGTTAGTTTCAATCCAGCATCTATCTATCTATCTATCTATCTATCTATCAATAGCTATAGATAGTTAGAGAGGCTTTTTTGTTGCACATTAGAGGATTTGCTGCAAAACAGCCTCCCAGTACAAATCATACACTAGTGAAATGATACCGCCTCACCTTCCCTCCCCCCAATGAGCAGTCCATGCTGCTTTTTCTGTACCTTTTATAAAGGCTGACAGTTGAAAAACAAGCGCTCTACAATAAGCTACAAACAAGAGGGAGAGTCACTATATTTGTAGTGGAAGGGATAGCAAAGGTCTAAGGAAGACACCAGGATTTGCTCTAAGGTCTTTCTGATTCCTGTATCATACAACCAGTCACACGTCAAATATGACAAGAGGCAAGTGGCACCTTATGTCATATGTCAAGTATCTCTGTGAAACTGAATAAAATTCTTACTTGATGCAAGATCTTCTTGGTTTCTTTCACCTGAGTGTTACGTCATGAAGTTCCTACAAGTCAAACATTTCTGTTTATGTGTACAAGCAGCAGTGCACACAGCATAATTCTTAGGGGTGTGCATTCGTTTTGAACGCATTTGCAATCCGCAACTTATTTTTTTCCAACTGAAAAAAAGTGGTGATGCACAACGCATCGCGACTTCCAACGTATTCAACATATTTCTGTTGAATACGTTGAACCGCGAGGCGCGTGCTTTTCCTTGCCGCCATTAGCTGCGAGCTCGGAGCCCCGGATTACTACAAAATGGCGGCGCCCCTGTGGTAACCATGCCAACCTGTCTGACCCTTTCCTGTGAGTCGCAGTGACTCACAGGAAAGGGTCGGACAGGTCGGCATGGATACCGGAACGCAGCGAATCCATGTTCACATTTTCAGAGAAGCACTGAATGCAGCGAATCGCACTGTCATTCAGTGCTCTCTGAGGATTTTACTCACGAGCCAGCAGTATATAAGCAGCAGCACGAGGAGCCACGTACTTATTTCCAGCGATTCTGTGGGGAGGTGGGCTAGGTGGCAGGCTGAGGCAGGCAGGCAGGCAGGTAGAGGCAGAGGCAGAGGCAGAAGCAGAAGCAGAAGCAGAAGCAGAACTGATAGACAACACAGAACAGATTCTGTGTTAGGCTAGCAAAGGAAAAAAAAATATTCCTGGTCTTGCATTAGTGCCAGGGGTCAGCTACAGTCACTAGTATTCCTATTCCTGTTTCTTTCAAGCAGTCTAGTGGTCTAGTCAGCTAGCACTGACCACTATTTACCATTGAGGGTGTTGGGCTGGCTTGGAGGGAGATATTAATATTTTCAATGTCATCCATGTTTCTGGAGTGACAAAAATTCCTGCTTTATTAAATTCCAATTACTTAGTCTGTCAGTGCAGTGTGCATTTTTAACAGACTGAACATTGTCCTTGAGTGGGTCTGTTCATTTGGGCATTTTAAACAGACTGAACATTGTCCTTGAGTGGGTCTGTGCTGGGAAGTGCCCGGTCCAGAGTACTTAGCCTCTTTTCTGCTTACAAGCAAGCTAGTTCTGTGTGCACTCACTGCACACACATGAGTGCACTGCCAGGCAGGCAGTGAGACAGTGGGCAGTGGGCATTTTAAACAGACTGAACATTGTTCTTGAGTGGGTCTGTTCATCTGGGCATTTTAAACAGACTGAACAGTGTTCTTGAGTGGGTGTGTTCATTTTGGTATTTTTAAACAGACTGAACAACATTGTCCTTGAGTGAGTCTGTTCATCTGGGCATTTTAAACAGACTGAACATTGTTCTTGAGTGGGTCTGTTCATTTGGGCATTTTAAACAGACTGAACATTGTTCTTGAGTGGGTCTGTTCATTTGTGAATATTAAACAGACTGAACATTGTTCTTGAGAGGATCTGTTCATTAGGGAATTTTAAACAGACTGAACATTGTTCTTGAGAGTGTCTGTTCATTTGGGAATTTTAAACGGACTGAACAACATTGTCCTTGAGTGAGTCTGTTCATCTGGGCATTTTAAACAGACTGAACAGTGTCCTTGAGTGGGTCTGTTCATTTGGGCATTTTAAACAGACTGAACATTGTCCTTGAGTGGGTCTGTGCTGGGAAGTGCCTGGGCCGGAGTACTTAGCCTCTTTTCTGCTTACAAGCAAGCTAGTTCTGTGTGCACTGACTGCACACACATGAGTGCACTGCCAGGCAGGCAGTGAGACAGTGGGCAGTGGGCATTTTAAACAGACTGAACATTGTTCTTGAGTGGGTCTGTTCATCTGGGCATTTTAAACAGACTGAACAGTGTTCTTGAGTGGGTCTGTTCATTTTGGTATTTTTAAACAGACTGAACAACATTGTCCTTGAGTGAGTCTGTTCATCTGGGCATTTTAAACAGACTGAACATTGTTCTTGAGTGGGTCTGTTCATTTGGGCATTTTAAACAGACTGAACATTGTTCTTGAATGGGTCTGTTCATTTGTGAATATTAAACAGACTGAACATTGTTCTTGAGAGGGCCTGTTCATTTGTGAATATTAAACAGACTGAACATTGTTCTTGAGTGGGTCTGTTCATCTGGGCATTTTAAACAGACTAAACATTGTCCTTGAGTGGGTCTGTTCATTTGTGAATATTAAACAGACTGAACATTGTTCTTGAGTGGGTCTGTTCATCTGGGCATTTTAAACAGACTGAACAGTGTTCTTGAGTGGGTCTGTTCATCTGGGCATTTTAAACAGACTAAACATTGTCCTTGAGTGGGTCTGTTCATTTTGGTATTTTTAAACAGACTGAACAACATTGTCCTTGAGTGAGTCTGTTCATCTGGGCATTTTAAACAGACTGAACATTGTTCTTGAGTGGGTCTGTTCATTTGGGCATTTTAAACAGACTGAACATTGTTCTTGAATGGGTCTGTTCATTTGTGAATATTAAACAGACTGAACATTGTTCTTGAGAGGGCCTGTTCATTTGGGAATATTAAATAGACTGAACATTGTTCTTGAGTGGGTCTGTTCATTTGGGAATTTTAAACACACTGAACAACATTGTCCTTGAGTGAGTCTGTTCATCTGGGCATTTTAAACAGACTGAACATTGTCCTTGAGTGGGTCTGTGCTGGGAGGTACCCGGGCCGGAGTACTTAGCCTCTTTTCTGCTTACAAGCAAGCTAGTTCTGTGTGCACTCACTGTACACACAGGAGTGCACTGCCAGGCAGGCAGTGAGACAGTGGGCAGTGGGCATTTTAAACAGACTGAACATTGTCCTTGAGTGGGTCTGTTCATTTGGGAATTTTAAACAGACTGAACAACATTGTCCTTGAGACCAGGGCCCAGTGGTGGTGCAGTTCAGTAGGTGCAGGGTCCGGGTGCCCGTAGGTGGGGCCTTGAGGCGGTGAAGTTGCGGCTGGGGACAGCAGCGGGTGAAAAAGGAGGCCTTACCCCGGTGAGAAGTGTGCCGGTTGCGCTGGGCCTACGCTGGGCTGCATCTTTCCGTCATCGCGGTGGTCGAGTTCGAGGTTGGAATTTGAGAATTATATAGTAAATCATGAATAAGGGGAGATTTTTTCTTAATGGATTTGATGTTTTATAAAGATAGATTAAGAATTGAGAAAGTTATGGGAGAACTTTGGGGGTTGGGTGGTCTAAGTGGAATGTAAATGAGTGCAGATGGAAGTCTTGATGGTAAACATTTATGGCTTAGGGGTCCATACCTTCCTTGACCGGTGATGGTGGAAATGAAGATCATGGCAAGTAGAGTGATGGTCAAAGTAAGTTTGAGAGCTATATGTGCATTCATATGCGCATGAAGGAGCGAACAAAGGCATGCATGTGACCGGTGTGAGCACCTCCAGCATCCCGGGCCGGGTTTTCACGGGCTGTCGCCCCTGATGACGTCAGAGGGGGCGGGGACGCTGACCGCCAGAGGAGTTGCTCAGTTCTGGGAATTCTATAATTCTATAATTCAGTTCTGGGAATTCTATAATTCTCCCTGTTCATTGTAACTTTCATGCTGATAATTTTGGTTTTTTCCCCCTGGTTTTGATGTAAACCGGTACGATAAGACATGGTCTTGAGCATCGGTATATTAAAAAGAATTTAAATAAATAAATACATAAATAAATAAATAAAATAAACGAGTGGAAAAGGTCACTGAGGTACAAATGGTTTAATCAAATAGACTCATCCCATTAGGAGACCTGTCACTATTAAAAAAAAAAAATCATACATTGCTGTGAAGTAAATAAATAGAGATGTGAATCGGAACTGAAATCCGACCCGATTCTGGTTCTGATTCACATCTATAGAGATGTGAATCGGAACTGAAATCCGAACCGATTCTGGTTCCGATTCACATTTCTATAAATAAATGAATGCCTTTGTAAACTTGGATTTGAAGAGAGACATTCCCAGAGAAAGAGCAGCTAAGGGCAGCTTCTCCTGTTGTGTCTGGAATGCTGCCATCTTGAGTGCTCTTGAAATCTCCCATTATTACTGCACTACCAATTTGGTTAGCTTCCCTTTTTTCTCTTAGCATTTCACTGTCCATCTCACTATCTTGGCTAGGTGGACGATAGTATACTTCTATCACTATACTTTTCCCCAACATACAAGGGATTTCTAACGATAAAGATTTGATTGTGCATTTAGTCTCATGCAGGATGTTTATCCTATTGGACTCTATGCCATCCTGGACATAAAGTGCCACCCCGCCTCCCAGATGCTCCTCTCTGTCATTGTGATATAATTTGTACCCAGGTATAGTACATTCCCATTGGTTATCCTCCTTCCACCATGTCTCTGAAATGCCAATTAAGTCTATGTCATAATTCACTGCTTTCTGTTCTAATTCTCCCAACTTACTTCTTAGACTTCTTGCATTAGCATACAAACATTTCAAAGTGTGTTTTTTGTTTGTATTTTCATTCTGCTTTTTAATTGATAGGGATAAATTGGAATCTTTTAGCTCAGGTGAGTTTTTAATTACAGGCATTACTTTTCTTATTATTGGAACCTCACTGTTGGGATGCCCTAATTCTAATGCGTCATTAGTATCCTTTGAAGATTCCTCCCTCCGAACCCTGCACTGCTGAGCGACTGTCGGCTTTCCCCTATGTTCTAGTTTAAAAGCTGCTCTATCTCCTTTTTAAAGGTTAGTGTCAGCAGCTTGGTACCACCCTGGTTAAGGTGGAACCCATCCCTTTGGAAAAGACTCCCCTTTCTAGGGATGTGAATCGTTTTTCTGACATTTTTAAATATCGTGTACGATATTTCAAAATTCGTCAGATTTCGTAGCCCCCCCCGAAACAGATAGGAACCCCACGAATGGTTTGTGTGGTTTTGGTATTGGTTTGGAGGTAGGGGAGAAAGGGAACAAATCCAACCCCCCCCCCCAAAAAAAAAAAAACTCACCTCGACCCTGTAAATATAATTCTTTAGAATCCCTCACCCTGCCGATCCCCCCAAAACTTTCTTAAAATACCTGGTGGTCCAGCGGGGGTCCCGGGAGTGATCTCTGGCTCTCGGGCCATCGGCTGCCAGAAAACAAAATGGCGCCAATGGCCTTTTGCCCTTACCATGTGACAGGGGCTACTGGTGCCATTGGCCAGCCCCTGTCACATGGTAGGAGCAATGGACAGCCGGCGCCGTCTTTAAACCTGGTGCGGGCCATCCATTGCTCCTACAGAGAAACCACATATTAAAAGAATGCTTCATCTCAGTCTTTGCATGCAGAACACAAACCCTCACCAAATACAGAATAAAGCCACATAAAGTATAAATAGAAATGTGAAGACAACAACTGAACTGTAAAATGCATCACACCAGACTCTACACAGTGCAACAATGGAAAAACAAAAATTTCACCATTCCTCATGAAACAATTAATAAAATCAAGATATATAAATCATTAATCATAATGGTAAAATCATACTAATAAAATAATTTCAAAACAGCTGATGAATGGAATATCCAATAATTAAAGACTCATGCAAATTTTGAAAGCTTTACCAAACACCAATAACATATTTCAAACAGCAGACACATCACATACTACCCAATAATTAAAATGGTAGTCATTCAAGAAAAATGAACTTAAAAAGCCACCTTTACTTACTCTCTCCAGCAGTTCTCCTACTCCTTTCCTTTGCAGGCCACACCAGAAGCAGCAGTAGCTGCTGAAGCTGTCCTCACTGTCCTCTTCCTTAGGGACCACAACCAGTCTCTTCTGTCTCTCTCACACACACACACCAGTCATACCCTCAGGACAGTTTCTGTCTCTCGCACACCAATCATCTCACACACACACAAGTCATCGGGCATCACGCGCTCCCGTCTATGCACTTTCATTGGCTGGAGCGCCCAAATTGACGGGCGCTCCGGCCAATGAAAGCACATAGACGGGCGCGCGTGACGCACGCTGTGACGTCACGCGCGCCCGTCTATGCGCTTTCATTGGCCGGAGCGCCCAAATAGACGGGGCGCTCCGGCCAATGAAAGCACGCCCGTCTATGTGCTTTCATTGGCCGGTGCGCCCAAATTGACGGCGCTCCGGCCAATGAAAGCATGCCCGTCTATGTGCATTTGGAGGGTATGTGTAGGGGAGGAAATGAACTGCGGGTCTGAAGTACGTTTGGATGATGGAGGTTGAATCGCAGGTGATGGTAGTGTTCGGCGTACTTTGGATAATGGGGACAGTGAGAATTGTTAGATTGGGGTACACTGGGCAGATTTCTAGGTGCTGTGTAGGGGGGGGAGGGCTAGTAAGATGGGTTTCCAGACTCGTGCTAGATACATTTTATAGACGCTGTAAGGGGAGGGGAGGCAAGTTGGGTGCCATCTTTTGACAAAGTCTGGGAACTGTGCAGAGGTTAGGCTGGAGCGCCCAAATCGACGGGCCGATGGAGCCCTAGCTGTTGCCAAGCCAGGAGAACCGGGACCTGCGCGGGGGGGGGGGACCGCTGCGAGCCGCTTTCGCCGCCGGCTGCCCCCTCCGGAGGGCGGCAGAGAAGGGAAGGGGCTGAAAAGCAACAAAAGGTAAGTTGCTACATTTCGAGCCGCTTTGGGAGGAGGGGATTTTCGGTTTCTTTTGGGGGAAAGTTTGCCGTCTACCATTACCCCTGCCTCTAATGCAGGGGTAAGGGTAGGCGGTAAGTTAGCAGGTTAAACGCGCGGCAAAACGGCAGGGTAAAATAGCGATAGTCGGGGCGCGCGTTACTGTATGGGAGGGAATAGCTAATTTGATCGTTTACATCTGATATACATGCCGCGTGCGGAAGGGGTTACACAGGGATTTAAAGAGGCGGTAAGAATGGGTTAAAGGGGATAGTGTATCGCGGGTTGGACTAATGCGGCCGAAAAGTGAGTAGAAAGCGGGTTAGGAGCAGGGTAACCGCGGCCCCACTTTACTGTATCGAGCTGATTGTTTGAAATGGCATCATTATATATACAGGCTTAGCATCTTATCCTTTTGGCATAATCATGATTGCAACAAAGACCATAGAAAGCGGAAGTAGAACCCCCAGTGGCTTCAGTACAGCTCTAATGTTGGAGCTGATAGCAGCCTTGCTCTATGATGGGTAGGAAAAGGTCCCAGGCAGACCATGTTGAAAGAGTGCACTCAAGGGAACAGCCTAAGGGCCAAAGCAGTAGAGTTCAAGTGAAGGCCCCAGGCAGTCCACGTTGAAAGAGTACACTCAAGGGGACAGCCTAAGGACTGAGGCAACAGAGTTCAAGTAAAGGCCTCACATAGTCCATGTTGAAAGAGTGCACTCAAGGGGAAAGCCTAAGGGCCAAGGCAGCAGAGTTCAAGTGAAGGCAGCAGGACCAGGATTAAAGAGTGCAGCATAGAGGCAAGAGGCCCAGGAGAAGACACAGCAGTATGGAGGCAGCAGCAGCATGAGCTGAGATGAGATGAGACACCAGCATCCAGAGCAGGAGATGCGACATGGTGAGAAGAGGCTACATCAAGGAGGATGACATATGGGCAGAGCATTGAGGAGGGCTTTAGAGTTTTGCTACTGGACCACAATGGCTGACAGTAGACCATCCCTTCTGCATGCTGGCACAGGAACTCTGTAGTGAGGATGGGCCCAGCAGGCTTCTTCCATCTAGCTGGCACAGGAACTCAAGAGGGGCCCGCCCAGGATTGTTGGTACACCTCTTCTTGTTTGGCATTCAATACCACCACCTTTGGTCCTTTCTGGCCCCCTTGCCACATCTTGGCATACCACTTGGGGGGCCTACCCCTCTGGCATCTGCTAGCCCTTGGAACTCTGTGAGGTGTGGACTCTAGTGATGCTGGGGAAGACTCAGATGGCTGCTTGGGCATCCTTTGCAGGATCTGTGTTAGCACATTCATCATGCTATTGATTGCTGCGGGCAGCGTCATAACATTCTGTGTGTTTGCAGCAGTCTGATCTTGCAGGATCTGGTTCTGCCTGTTGACAGCCCTCCTGATGCACACTAACTTGCCTGTATATGTCAGAGGTATACCTCATGCCTCCTTTCCAGCTGGTCTAGCTGCTCGTGCATGGGCTCCTCTGTTGGTAGCGGGGATGTTTTTGGGGCTGGTTCCGTGCCTTGTGCTGGTGCTGGTGGTGGTGCTGTGATGGTGGTGTGGAGTGCAGGAATTTAGGCCTCCAAATGTGGCATGACAGGGGTTTTTGGGCTGCTCTTGCCAAGGGTGTTGTGCTTCAGGCTGGCGCTATTGTGTGCTGGCTCGAGGTTGTGATGAATCTATTGGCTCCTACTCAATGCTTGGTTCCTCCATGAAGCCTGAGAGGTTGAGGGACATATTGAGTGGGTGTAAAAGGTGGGGTGGCTGGTAGGTTATATGTCACAGAAAACACAACATAATTACAAGTATAGAAGCTTTACTTATAAGTTTGAGAATAAGCAATAAAAAGCATATAAGATTAAAGTTGCATTAAAAGATATCTACACAAAATCCTTCCCCTCACAGTTTCCGATGTGAGATATTGGAAAATCTGGAAACACAACACATTGAGGAATCAGCAGCAACTCATTGATGATCACTTCATTAACCATTGATAATGTCCAGAATGTTTTTTCCTACTCCAAGATTCACTTCATCAGCACTGGTAATGTACAAAAAGCTTTTCCTTTGAGCTGTTGGTTCTCTGATTCCAAACAACCTGTCTCATGTTGCTCTTTTTAAGTTAATTTTTCTGACCTTTGTCCTAGCTTCTTTCTCTGGACCACTCTCCATGTGCTCGCTGAGGCCCCAACTATCTGTTATCGTGTCAGCAGCAAACAACTGGGTATGGCCCAGGGACTAAGTCCTGTTCTGTTCAGATATCTGCAATTAGCCTTTCTGAGTAATGGCTCTTCAATATATCTGATCTCAGGACTTGTTTTGTTATAAACTGTTTTTTATTGCAAGCAGGCTAAGAAAAATGGCATATGTATTTTCAGAATTTATATGCCTTATATTAAGTAATTACACTAATAATATCAGTGATTTTCTGTGCTTCAGTCCTGTCTATCGTGGCATAATACTCTTCCACAAGCTAACTTCCTCCTTAAAATAATTTCCCAAAGTGGGCAGGGTGAACCCAGGGGTTGCAATATCTGCAATGGCTTCTGAGCCTGTGGCTTTGCTGCTCCTTCTCCTCATTGCTCAAATGGATCTGGGCATCCATCAGGAAGGGCCTGTGCAAAAGGATTGCTGCGCTGCTGGCCCCTGGGGCTTCCTGACTGAGACCGGCAGCTTTGTGGGTGAGAGCTGTGGAAGCAAAATATAAGACATAAATCCCAATGGCAGCAAGTATCCTTTTTTCATTTAGCATCAGAGGAGCACTTTGCTTCTTAGCATTGTGCAGCTTATGCCAAATGATGTGTACACCCTTTGCTGCCTGCCCATTAACAGATGAGATAACCTTACTGGATGTGGCTCGTGTGAGGTCCAGCAGCTCAGCCATGCCCTTGATAACATCTGGTCCCAGCCTTTGCACAAGGTGCTTCTCTTTAGGGTGAGGATGATGGGACAAGGGGCTCCTCCTCCAGTCCACTGTATATATTTATTTCTGGCCACTACTTTGGATTTCAGCTGCATCTTGATGTCCTGGTACATGTGGGCCACCTGCTCCCCACTTTGTTGGACTCCGCTGTACCTGGAGATGCCCTAGGCTATGTTGCACCAGATATGGCCCTTGGATGACTTTGAGGTCTTGGCCGTCCGGTAGGGGTGTGCATTCGTTTTGAACTTAAATGTAAAACGCAACTTATTTATTTTTTTTAACTTAAAAAAGTGATGAGGCGAAAACGATTGGATTTCCAACTTATTCAACATAGCTATGTTGAATAAGTTGGAAATCGCGATTGTTGATCCTAAATAAAAATTTAAACCCCTCACCCTCCTTAATCCCCCCCCCAAGACTTACCAAAACTCCCTGGTGGTACAGCAGGGAGTCAGGACGCCATTTCTGAACTCCTTTGCGAGGAGCACGTGACGTCGGCGTCACGTCGGAGTGACGCGGTGTCACGTGATTCCCCGCGCGATCGCTCCGGGACCCTCGTTGCACCCAAAAGGAACTTTTGGCCAGCTTGGGGGGGTCCTGACCCCCCCAAGGAGGGAGAGGGGTTTAAATTTTTATTTGCACGTATGGACATAGACTCAACTTATGGAATTCTCCATATGTCCATATTGACCGCAAATGGGACCCCCTTTCGACTTATGGACTTATGAACATAAACTTTTGCTCTGCACATCCCTACCGTCCGGTTGCCAAACAGCATAGCATAATGCTCCAGGACCCATGCAATGACCATCTCATTATCCTGAATTTGATAGCTCTGGATGAGGGCATCCTGCTGCCTGCCTGCCAGAAGGAGGTGCCATTTCCACTTCTGGAGAGGTGTCCTCCCTTTCCTCACTCTCCCTTCCAATCCCCTCTCCCCTCCCTTCCTCACCCCCCCCCCTGCCCCTACCCTGCCAACTTCCTTCCCCTCTGCCCTCTCTCTCTATCCTAAGCATGCAGTACTCCTCCCTTCATCCTCACCTGCCAATCCCCTTCCCCTCCCACCTCCTCCTATCCCTTCCCTCCTGCCTATCTCTACTCCTGTTCCTGTCCCTACTCCTACTCCTCCTTCCTGTCCTTATCCTCCCACATCCTCTCCTCCCTCCTCCCCTTCCTTCCCCTCCTCTCCTCACGCTACTCCTCTCCTCTCTCCCCATGCCTCTCATGCTCCATCCCCCTCAACACAAACACCACTCCTCCACACTCCTCCACAACACCACTTCTCCAGTCACACCACTCCTCCTCACTCTTCCACACTTCTACATCACCATTCCTCCACTCCTTCTCACTCCTCCAGTCCTCCACCACCACTTCTCCATTCTCCTCACTCCTCCACTATTCCACCGCCACTCCTCCACACTGAAAATCAGAAAGACAAACTGGATTAACAAACAAAAACTTTCACTCCAACAAAGATGACAAAAGACCAAGGTAAAGGGAAACAGATGGAAACAGAAGACCAAATAACACACTCAGATAATCGAATGAGAAAAAGCTCCTACTCTCACTAAACCACTCACAACTCACCTCTCCTCTCTCTCTCGCATGCCTGACACACCCTCAAAGAGGTAGCTGCAGGAAGCCGGAATAGATAAACTGAAAAAAGAATGCACCATGCACTAATTAATGCTCGCCACGTAAAATGACACGACACCTGGTGATGCTACGTGTGACGCGGTGGCGCAACATGAAACACACTGACACAATGCATTGTGTGCTGACACAATGTGGCATGCGTTATTTACCTATGCAATGTGGCAGGCTTCAAATTAACGTAATCACAACCTTTTTTTTATATCACCGGTGCTATTTTCACTATATTTATAGTGATTTGATAAATCTAGTTCAGATGTATAGTTTTGCTTCTTTGACTGAGATGAGGAACAAATTGGACTGTTTTCCCATCAGAGTTGTAGTTTTAGTAATTTTGTAATCCGAAGAAGAATTCACAAGGAGTATGGCAGGATAAAGACCAGGCACAAAACGTGGCCTCATTATATTATACAGTCTCATTATAAATCTTTATTTGCATTACTGCCATTGATAATGACAAGAGAAACATACTGTATGCTTCTTCAGTGCAGTGCTAACTCAGTCTTCCAGCAGGATTATCAATTTAAGATCTCACTTCCAATTATCAAAAAATGAGACACTTCACCATGAAAACGACTGGGTATTGATCTGTATAATATGCCTATAATTCTTTTTACCTTCCTGGCTGCAAATAAATGCTTCTCAAGTATGGAAGATGACCTAGTTCTATGCCTTTTTGTAATCTCACTTCATGGAAAATATCTCAGCTGAAAAAAATGCAAATAGAATAAAGTCATGAAGATGAAAATGAATCTTAATGCATCTTGTATGATGAATGACTGAAGTAAATAATTGCTCTTGCACTCTGAGATCAGATTCTACAGTTTTCACTTTTCAACTTCAATTTTCATGGTTTTGTAGCCTCTTTTTTTCTGTATTGTCTTTCTTCTCCTTCACTACCTCTTATCTGCCAAGTCTTCAGCATTTTGCTGGAATTTGACATTTTTGTATCTTCAACATTCCCTTTTCAGCCTTTTTTCCTGTCTTCTCTCCTCTCTGTCCATCTCTCTTAAATTTTCTCTCTTTATATCATCCTTTTCCCTATCTCTCCTCTCTCACTCTTATTTTGTCTCTTTTCTCACACCTCTGTGCCTTTTCCCTTCCTGCCCCCATGCTGCTTTTCTCTGCTTTCACATTTCCCCTTCCCTGCTCGGCAAGATGCTTTATCTCATTGTGCCTCACTTTACCCAAACATCATTGGATGTAATAATAATAGTAATTCTTCCATCTCCCTTTTGGATTCTTATATAAACTATTTTTATCATTAAGTAAGTAAGCAAGCATTCCATTTGCTAACCTCATCTGGCAATCACTGCCTGTATTCTCTCGTTCTTTGCCTGCCTGATAGGTTGCCTGCACCCTCTGTGAAAGATGGCTTAGTCAACGATTTGTGCCTGCAATTTCTCTTGTTTCCCAACCTCTCATTCCTTCTGCCAGTAGCCTTTCTCTTTCCACAGTGCTATCTGGCAGCCACTGCCGTGACCTATTGCACAATCCCTATTAAACTGGATGAAACAATGAATATCTCATGCCTTAACAATTTAAGTTAATCAAAAATCTAGTTTATCCTCATTTGATAAAGGTACAGCTTTTTCAATTACTGTGGCAACTCTCCTGCTTCACATTTTGTAAGTAGGGATCTGTTAAAAGCTAACCAGTTTCCCTTTTCTTTTTTTCTTTGACTTGATAACATTTTTTGTTTTGGGGGCAAGTTTATATATGGGGGAAAGTTGGGGGGGGGGGGGGCCTTCAGAAATTCCTGCTCCTGGAACTAGCTGGAACAGCAGCTGGGGTCTAGCACCATGAGTCTTCATTCACAAATACCTGTGGATTTTGCCCCCTATTACATATCCCATCTCAGCTCACCTAGTAACTATCGTTGGCCATTGGTCATGCACCAGGGCTCCTTCCAGAACCCTGCAATGATGAGTCCTAAATCTGGCAACTAGCTATTAGGGATGTGCATTCTTTTAAATTGAATATGAATTTTGTAACAAATAAATTGGATTTTCAGTTCATTATGAATGGAATGAACCGAAAATCAGCTCTATGTTGTGAACCTGCCCGCGAGGAGCCAGGCAGGCTCCCTACCTTCGCAGCCAGTCAGGCCGCTGACTCACCTCGCGGATCCCCAGCTGTTTCGGTGCGGCAGTCCCCCGCTGATGCTGTCCTCTTCGGCACAGAGGTCGCGTTCCGTCTTGCCCTGCGTGGCAGGGCTGACCCACCGCAAGCTCTCCCTCGCGGTCGGGACCACCGCTGCCGCTCCTGCTCTCCCCGACGTGCTGCACCGCTCCCGGGGTCCTCAGGATGACAGGAAGTCGTCCTCACCGTTGCCGGGGTCTTCGGCTGGCAGGGAGGCCGTTCCTGCCAGTGCCTGCTACAGCTCGGGTCCTTGCCTGGCAGGGAAGCTGACCCTGCCGGTGCCTGCAGCCAGCCTGGAGTTCTTTCTCTGTCTTCGCAGCTGGAAGCCGCTCCTGCAGCCTGCCTTCCTCCAGCTTCTTGGCAGGGCTGCTCCCGCTGCCTGATTGCTTCTTGGGCCTTCCGCATGGCTGGAAGGACGCCACCAATGATCCTGCTTCTCTCCTCCAGCTCTTCTTTTTTTTTTTTTTATTCTTTATTTATGATTTTCAAATAATATAATACATATTATTATGCAGAAATTACATGGTAAGGTTGAGAACCTAACATCTTAATTATTCATATCTCTTAATTCAGTAACATCATTTCTCAAACCCTTATCCATTTTTAACAATCAACATGGAGGGGGTTTTGTAATTACATGATTAGGGAGACAAAACAAGATTAAATAAAAGAAAATTGTACTAGCTAACTGTGCACCTTTAATTTCAATTGGATACCGGGGATGATGTTGACACTCTGGTACCTTCTAAGAAATTTTTTAACTGATCTGGATCAAAAAAAATAAATAGATCATCTTGTCTCTTTATTGTACATTTACATGGAAACTTAAGAACGAATGTGTATCCAAGTGAAATCACCTCCTGTCTATATGACAGAAAGGCTTTCCTCCTTAACTGGGTCGAAATAGCCAGATCAGGAAATATTTTTACTGTTTTTTCTAGAAATACAACAGGATATTTACTGAAATATCTTTTCATACTTGAGTTGATATCTGTTACGGAATAGAAAGAGACAAGTAATGTACCCCAACTAATTACATTCGCCGAGGAATCTTCCAAAAAATGCGAAAGATTACCCTGAAACATCTCTACTCTTTCAGTGTTACGTGGTTGAGGAAGAAAAAAGCAAGTATTTATGGTTGGTGACTGATCCAAAGAAAAACCCAATTTTTCCCCAAGAAATTTTTTTACTGTAATAATTGGATCTTCACCAAGCATTCTTGGAAAGTTTAGAAATCTTAAATTGCAGCATTTAGAATTATTCTCTAACATTTCCATTCTTCTAGACATACATTCTTTATCCTTAATTATTGCTACTTTGAAATCCAAATTTTTCTTCTCTTGTGTTTCCAAATACTTCATTTTTTTATTCATATCTTTTATTTGCTTTTGTGTCATTGTAAATTCCTGTTGTTTTTGTCCCAAAATCAGGTCAACTTTTTTCTCAAGAGTTTTTATATTGACCGTCAAGCCTGCCATCATGTCCCAAAGCGTATCCAAAGTCACTAGCACAGGTCGCGTAGGGATTTCTACCATCTCTGAGGATTGTGGAGAATTTTCTTCCACTCGAATTGCTTCTTGTATACCTCCTTCAATATCCAAGGAGGAAACCAAAGCAGCTTCAATATCATGGGTCTGAATGCTGGCTTGAGAAATTCCAGCATTAGGCTCTAGATCTTCCTTGATATTGGATTTACTCTCAGGGAAACTTCCTATCCCTCTCTGAAAAGGTGGAAGCTCTGTGTTAGGACTTAAAGAAGCCTCCTCCACAGGCACACGAGATCCTCCCTGATCGCGTGGCACATCCAGCTCTTCTTAGGCGCGGGCACGCGCCTCTTTTCTCCTTTTCAAGGGCCAGCCAGGTATGGCCCTCTCCTAGCTCCTCCCTGGATGTTGGCCCCTTCAGCTCTACAAAAGGGCCCAGCATTCAGTCCAGCGTTGCCTTCGCAAGGAGTTAGACACTCCTGGGATCCTGCTGTCCTTCGTTCCAGGAGTTGTCCCTGTTCCAGCACTTCTTCAAGGTCCTGTGTTTCCTGTTCTTCGATGGAACTCCTCGTCTTGTCCTGATGTCCATGTTCCAGTCCAGATGTCCACCTGCTGTTCCTAATGTTCGTGTTCCAGTCCTGAGGTCTGTCTCCTGATCCTGTAATCTGTGTTCCAGTCCAGATGTTTGTTCTCCTGATTCTGATGTCCGTGGTCCAGTTCCCTGAACCCCTGGTTCCTCATTGCCATCCTTCTGGCGTGCCATATCGTGGTCCGCGACCAGCCCCATGGGCGGGCTGTGTAGGGTGCTTCGTGGTGCAATGCCTCCTCCACCTCTGCAGCACTAGCCTTCGGGAGACTTCTGCTTCCATCCTTATCCCTGGTCTATGGAGTTCCTTGTGCTTGCTCCGCCCATGCCAAAGACTCTGCCAGAACCTGTACCGTCCCAGCGTGGTCCGTGACCAGCCACTGGCAGCTATGTAGGGCGTGCCTCGGTGCAGGCCTCTACAGCTTCTGAGACATGTTCCTTTTCATTGCTCCACATCCCGTCTAGAGGCTCTTCAAGTCCAGTGTGGTCCATGACCAGTCCCGTGGGTGGACTGTGTAGGGCGCGCTGCATCGCAGTCTCAACCCAGTACTTGCTTGACTCTTCTGAATGCCTTGAACCTCGCCTGAGTCTTCTGAATACCTTGAACCTTGCCTGAGTCTTATCTGTGCACCCAGTTACCTTGTTCCTGAGTCTTCGTCTGAATCTCCATGTTCTGGTCTTCGCTGCCCTGGCCTCCATCCAGCCTGCTGATTCTTGCCGTACCCTGTGGCAGGTCCGAAAGGGCTTGGAACGGTCGGAGGACTGTTCATAAGGCCACCATTGCGTTGCTGGTCTTCCGAAGCGTGAAGGTCCGGAAGAGGGTCAGTATCTCCAGTCATCTGTCTTCAGTCCAGCCTCACTCCTCTCCAGCCCATGCTTGGGCATGCCTCGCCTGCCACGGCACCTCTTCGGAGTTCCTCTGGGGTTGAGCCGTGGTCCAAGAACACACATCCCTTGGTAAGCGGAACCGCTCTCCTAGCGCTTCCTAACACTTTACTGAAAATATCTTTAAAGTTTTGAGTATTTTCATTTCATTAAAAAAAATAAAAAAATAAAATAAAAAATGGCACCTACCTGGAATTCTCTGCTACCTGCTGAAACAATCCAAAAACCCTATTTAACATTGTAAAAAACCTCACTGTAGAAAACACCAACACAAACTCTAACACAAACAAAAACCTAAGCAATGAACTTGCAAATTTCTTTTAAAACAAAATCAGAAAAATTTCCGAGAACTTAATCAAAACCACGAACCAAAATATACAGCTAACCAACATTGAATTAACACCATGGTCATCCTTTGAACCTATTTCATCCACTGAAACTGAAAACATAAGAACATAAGAACATAAGAAAATGCCATACTGGGTCAGACCAAGGGTCCATCAAGCCCAGCATCCTGTTTCCAACAGTGGCCAATCCAGGCCATAAGAACCTGGCAAGTACCCAAAAACTAAGTCTATTCCATGTTACCATTGCTAATGGCAATGGCTATTCTCTAAGTGAACTTAATAGCAGGTAATGGACTTCTCCTCCAAGAACTTATCCAATCCTTTTTTAAACACAGCTATACTAACTGCACTAACCACATTCTCTGGCAACAAATTCCAGAGTTTAATTGTGCATTGAGTAAAAAAGAACTTTCTCCGATTAGTTTTAAATGTGTGTCACATGCTCTCTCATATAAAGTCATTCATATACACAGTCTCTCACTGGCACATCCTGTCTGACTCTCACACACATAGGCTCTCTCTCACTCCCACATGCTGTCTTGCTCAAGCTCAGGCTCTCACTCTCACATGCTGTCTCTCATACAATCATTCATACACACAGTCTATCACTGGCACATGCTGTCTCTCTCACACACACACATAGAGGCTCTCACATGCTGTCTCTGCAAACATTTAGGTCCTCACTCTCACACACAATCTCTCAACTCATCACGCACACACACACACACTCTACAAACCCTCAGCCTCTCTCTCACCTCTGGGCCTCCTCTTCGCGGGTCGCCGCAGGATGGGCTCTGCAGCGGCGGCCCTGATCTTCTCGGGCCGCAGCGGCCCTGCTACCAGGCCTCTTCCACTTCTCGGGCCGCTGCGACTTGGGATTCGTGGCGGTCCGTAAGCGCTGCTCCTCTTCTGCATGCGCTGATGCTCCTCCTCCTTCCTGCCCACGGGGCTCCGGCAACGTTTACTTCCAGGGTCGCACAGGCAGGAAGAAGGAGGAGCATCAGTGCATTTAAACGCAATCTTTTTCTTCAGGCCGTGGTGACGTGAGTCTCACCACGGCCCTGCCAATCTGCCTTTCGCAGCGCCGCATGAGCCTCTCTGCACCCAGGGGCATTGGCTCCCCTCGGGATACCACTCCTTGCGGCGGCCCAGGCCTAGTGCTTCCATCGGCCCTACCCACAGCCCAGCAGATCCTCTTTTTGTCTTTGGCCGGGAAGTTTAAAAAAAAAAAAATCACGTGATGGGAGTGACCGGCCCACCGGGGGAAGCTCGATCCCCGATAGGCCAATCCGCCCCTGGTTCCAGCCTTGTTCCAGTCTTTGTTCCAGTCTTGTTCCAATCCTGTTCCAGCTTCCTTCTGTTCCAGCATCCTCCGGTTCCAGCATCCTTCTGTTCCAGCGTCTGTTCCTTCATCTCCCCAGGTAGTACCTCTCGGACTGTCTACTCAGTACTGATCTCTGCCTATTCTTGACTACGTTGATCGCCACCTGGATTGACCTCTGCCTGATTACTGACCACGTCTGCACACTGCCTGGAACCGACCTCTGCCTGACCTCTGACCATTAGGGATGTGAATCGTTTTAGGACGATTAAAATTATCGTCCGATAATTTTAATATCGTCTTAAACCGTTATGGAACACAATACAATAGAGATTCTAACGATTTATCGTTATAAATCGTTAGAATCGTGAGCCGGCACACTAAAACCCCCTAAAACCCACCCCCCGACCCTTTAAATTAAATCCCCCACCCTCCCGAACCCCCCCCCAATGACTTAAATAACCTGCGGGTCCAGCGGCGGTCCGGAACGGCAGCGGTCCGGAACGGGCTCCTGCTACTGAATCTTGTTGTCTTCAGCCGGCGCCATTTTCCAAAATGGCGCCGAAAAATGGCGGCGGCCATAGACGAACACGATTGGACGGCAGGAGGTCCTTCCGGACCCCCGCTGGACTTTTGGCAAGTCTTGTGGGGGTCAGGAGGCCCCCCCAAGCTGGCCAAAAGTTCCTGGAGGTCCAGCGGGGGTCAGGGAGCGATTTCCCGCCGCGAATCATTTTCGTACGGAAAATGGCGCCGGCAGGAGATCGACTGCAGGAGGTCGTTCAGCGAGGGTTCCGGCGCCTCGCTGAACGACCTCCTGCAGTCGATCTCCTGCCGGTGCCATTTTCCGTACGAAAACGATTCGCGGCGGGAAATCGCTCCCTGACCCCCGCTGGACCTCCAGGAACTTTTGGCCAGCTTGGGGGGGGCCTCCTGACCCCCACAAGACTTGCCAAAAGTCCAGCGGGGTCCGGAAGGACCTCCTGCCGTCCAATCGTGTTCGTCTATGGCCGCCGCCATTTTTCAGCGCCATTTTGGAAAATGGCGCCGGCTGAAGACAACAAGATTTAGTAGCAGGAGCCCGTTCCAGACCGCTGCCGTTCCGGACCGCCGCTGGACCCTCAGGTTATTTAAGTCATTGGGGGGGGGTTCGGGAGGGTGGGGGATTTAATTTAAAGGGTCGGGGGTGGGTTTTAGGGGGTTTTAATGTGCCGGTTTTGCGATTTTACGTTTTTTTGATTTTTCACGATTTTTCACGATTTTTCACGATATTTTACCCCCCCAAACGGCAACAATATGATTCCCTCCCCCTCCCAGCCGAAATCGATCGTTAAGACGATCGAGGACACGATTCACATCCCTACTGACCATGTCTGACTGCCTGGAACCTGACCCCTGCTTTGGCTAACTACCCACGGGCTGACCACTGGTATTGACCCCTGCTTTGGCTGACTACGCTACCTTGACTCTGGTCTTGATCCTTGCCATACAATCAGAGGCTCTCTTCTGGCCTTCTCTGGCACCCCGGACTTCTAGCTTGAACATCGACCACACACCCTTGATCGTGGTGGGCACACCCTGAACTTTCTCTCAAGGAGATCCTGCGAGGCCCACCTAAGACCAGGCAGCCTGGGTAACCAAGGGCTCAACCTGAGGGAACCCCGGGTTGCTAGTAGTGAAGCTCCAGCTAGCCTCTTTCTCCTCCTGTGCTCCGCCTCCTGGTGGCAGGCGCTCTCTGGGTCCGACCAGGGAGCCTACCAATCCTGCACTAGGCCAAGGGTCCATTTCCCGGCACAACATTTCCCATGACTCCCGGTTCCACAAGGCTGTCAGCCGGCCTGAGTTCAACGTCATTTGATTTATAGTCCTTGGGGTGAGTTTTCAAAGTTGCACACATAAAAATTATACACACATAAGTAGCATGTGCTCACACAATCAGAATTTTATTAGCCTCAAAAATACATGGATACTTTATGCTTTGCATGCACATATGTGCACAAAATAAAGGGGTGGTCTAAGAGCATTCTGGGGCAAGGCCAACAGTTACATGCTTATGTTGCCATTTTAAAAGAAACATGCATTGAGGCCTGATTTTCAAAAGCATTTACTTGCTTAAAACTAGGTTTTACCTGTGTAAGTGGGTTTTTGAAAATTGCTACAATATATGCCATTGAATTATCAATAGATTTTACCCGTGTTAATTGCACTTAACGTGGAAAAATGACTTTCAAAAATTGCTTTGCTAGTATGTTACATTTACAGTGTAACTCTTCTGAAAATTTACCTGTATATAGTTGGCAGCTTATTCACATAATTTTACATCTGCTAATGATTTGCTTAATTGATATCAGTCTTGTTTGTGTGGGAGGTCTGGGTGAAATGGGGAGAGACTTGATGACCTGAAGGAATGAGCCAACTGATGGAGGAATTGGAAAGTTGCTAATTTCAATTACTCACGCATGTTTTAAAATATACTGATTTACATGTACAAATTAATTTTATGTGAGTAAGTCCTACTTTATTTTCATGGGTAAAATATACGTGCAGGAAAGGACAACTTTAAAAAGTGCACACAGATACCCATATGTGGGCACGTACATGTATTTGATATTGTGCGTGCAAATGTACACACATGATACACAATATATGCACGTCTCTGCCATTTAAAGAATGCATGGCTGTGCACAAATGTGCGTGTCCCAGCACATGTGCATGTATATGTGTGTGCATGCTTCTGCGGTGGTGGTACTTCTGGTTCTTCAGAGGTGTGGAGACTGTCAGGGGACTGGAGGGAGTGGGGGAGAATGGCTTTGACTATTTATTTATTTTAAAACTTTTCTATACCGTCATTAAGTTAGGTACCATCATAACGGTTTACAATAAGACACAAATATTAATATTGGAAACAGATAATAAATTCTAAACATAAAATAGATCGTTATAATTATTCATAATTGGGTGTGTTTATATCATGTCCATACTTTTTGTAACAGGTTTAAAATAGAGAATTTATATAATCTTATCCTTTGGTGGTGCGTAAAAAATTTAAAATAAATATAATATATACCCGTGTAGTTTAGGGTAGTGTGCTTGGGTGTTCTGCAGATCGCTTTTCTTTTTTCCCTGTGCTCTACTCTCCTTTCTCTTTGTTGTACGCTTGTTTAAATAACCATGTTTTTAAATGTTTTCTGAAGGTTTTGATGTCTCTTTGTAAATGGATCTCGGTAGATATGGAGTTCCATAGCATAGGACCTGCTAGGGAAAGCGCTCTTTCCCTTACTTGGGTTAGTTTAGCCGTTTTAATTGAGGGGATGGTCAGTAAAGCTTTATTTGCTGATCTCAGGTTTCTGTAAGGGATGTGTACGCGGAGGGCTGTATTCAGCCATTCAGCTTTTACATCATATATTAATTTATGTATTGTACATAGGGTTTTATAGTGTATTCTTTGCTCGATGGGTAACCAGAGTAATTCCATTAGGGTTTCAGTGATGTGGTCTCTTTTACTTTTACCAGTTAGAATTCTAGCAGCCGTGTTCTGCATTATTTGGAGTGGTCTAATCATTGTCAGGCCGATACAGTAAGGAGCGGTAGGAAGAGCTGCGTTAGTGCCGGGCACACCCGCGGTTCCCGCACGCACAGTCCGGCTCACCTACCGCTCGATACCGTATTGAAATGTCATGCAAATGCAAGCTGCGTCCAAGAAGCGTCCGTGAAGCGTTAGGCCCGCGCAACCCATTTTACTTTATAGAGCGCTATACAGTATCCTGGGTGCGCTGGCCTAACGCTTCATGGACACGCTGGTATCTGTCATTTCAAATGACATTTGAAATGACAGGTACCAGGAAGTGGACGGTTCTCCTACGCTCGGGATTGCCAGTCCTCTCTCCCCTCCTCCCAAAGCAAGGCGCAGGGAGGGGGGGAGAGAGGACTGGTGAAACGACATGTAAAGTGTAAAGCAACGAAGCGACTTACTTTTCTTGCAGCCCTCCTCCGGAGACGGACTGCGGCTCCCCTACCTCCCGGGGGGCAGCCGGTGGCGAAAGCGGCCCCGCCAGCGAAGATGGATGCCTGCACGGGCGAAAGCGGCCCCTGTGCGTGCAATTTGGCCACTGAAGACGTGACGTCACATGTCGTGACTCCAAACGTTGTGACGTCACGCCTTGAGCGGCCAAATTGGATGCACAGGGGCCGCTTTCATCCGTGCAGGCATCCATCTTCGCCGGCAGCTGCCTCCGGGAGGCAGGGGAGCCACGGTCCGTCTCCGCAGCGGTTCGTCTCTGGAGGATCCTTGATCGCTGGAGACTCGTTGATTTGCTTGCAAACCACAAATGCTTCCCTTCCAGGAGGCAGGGGAGCCGCGGTCCGTCTCCGGAGGAGGGCTGCAAGAAAAGTAAGTCGCTTCGTTGCTACTTTTTTTTTTTTTCGCTTTTTCGCTTTTTCCGCTTTCGTTGCTTCGGGACAAGGGGAGAGAGGACTGGGGCTGCCCCGGAGACCAGCACCCATGGACACAGCCAGGGCAGGTAAGTGGGGGCTGGGGGAAAGTTTGCCGCCTACCCTTACCCCTGTCTCTAACGCAGGGGTAAGGGTAGGCGGTAAGTTAGCAGGTTAAACGCGCAGCAAAACTGCAGGTTAAAAAAGCGTAGTCGGGGCGCGGGTTACTGTATGGGAGGGAATAGCTAATTCGATCATTTACATCTAATATACATGCTGCGGGAGGAAGGGGTTACCCGGTGATTTAAAGAGGCGGTAAGAATGGGTTAAAGGGGATAGTGTATCACGGGTTGGACTAACGCGGCCGAAAAGTGAGTAGAAAGCGGGTTAGAAGCAGGGTAACCGCGGCCGCACTTTACTGTATTGACCTGTGTGTATGGTAATCCAAGTAGGAGTGCATTACAGTAATCAGTGCTAGCGAAGATTAGAGCTTGTAACACTGAACAGAAGTTATTTGTTGTAAGTAGCGGTTTTAGTCTTCTAAGGGTCATGAGTTTGGCGTACCCTTCCCTTACTTTTAACGATATGTGTTGTTTTAGGTTAAGTTCTGTGTCAATTATTACTCCGGGGGGCTTGGACCTCAGGGGGGCTGCCACCACCACACACATACTTTAAACATTTTTTTTTATTTTGGGGGACCGTCAGCCCCAGGTTGAAAAGGGGTCAGCATTTGCCCGTGATTTATTTTTTTTTTGTTTGGGGCCACCATTGCTTTGAAGGGCTTCTCGCCATGTTCTTATGTGTCATGGTGTTTTTTGGGGGAGGGGCCCCACTATTCTGGTGATACCCCTCCCCGTGTGATAGTGGGGACCCTTCCTGTGAGAAAACATCATGGCTTGATGAATCAAGGGGTTAAATTGTAAGCCACTGTGGAGATAAGGAAATACCCACAGTACCTACAATGTAATCTGCTTTGAAGTGCCAAAAAGGCCGAATAAATAAATAAATATAAAAAATGAATAGAACCCTTTATGCCTCCTAAGATCCCAGTTTCTGAAGCAGGGTATTAAGTGACCAGAAGAGCTGCATAATAATCATCATGCACACCAATGACATATCTGAAACTTTAGGGGTAGATGGCTTGCATGTTTAGCCTGACACTTCCTCTGTCTCGTGTTGTCTCCAGATCTGTATGCATAGCAATACCTACTAGAACCCATTTTACTGTTAACTTCTGACCCAGCACACTGGATAGTTGTTGGCGACTGGCACCGCTTTCACCCTATGTTTACATACCATGATATGATGGTCCTGTTCTCCACACCTTGATCCAGTAAGCGTTCTTTTTTCAAAACCAACATCTTTATAATTGGGCATTCAGCAACTTTGCATGCTGGTGCTTTCCTTTGATTACAGATTTTGTGGTATATCAGGAAAGTGCTCAGTGAGGGATTAGGGAGGTACTGGTTAAGTAGAAAGGAGGTTCAAAGCATCTACCCACATTACATGTCAAGTTATGGAATGTACATTTTCCACTGTTTCAGGGAATCAGCAAGGTGAGCAACCAGATAGTCCAGGACCAAGTGGCTCATAAAGGGCACAGTGGCTCCAATGGATTCTGAAGGATAGCTCCAAGGATGACGTGGAGGGAGAGGGACCCGCCAAGCAGCTTTGCCAGACCATTGTGAAGGAAGAGGAGGAGGGCGTGGACCAACTGCTCAAGCCTCACTCAGTGACACCTGTCACTAGGGCATCTTGAAGGTGGCCAGCTAGACAGCAGCTCATCTGAGGAGAAGCATGTCTCTCAAGTGGAGGAGATATCACCCACTACTGTAGAGAGCAATGTGTACAAACTGAATGGCCAGTTATTGGATGAGGTGAGCACACTAAAAGCCGAGTAGTATGGGCTGAAGGATGCAGTAATAGAGGAATGGCAGGTCCTTAAGCAGGCTGTATGGTAGGAGATGCAGAGAGTGCAGCATGAGGTACAGGGAATCCAGGAAGAACTACGGGGCCTTCACTAGTCAATGGATGCCCAGACAGCTGTATGGAGAGAGGTCTTGCTAATGAGGCCCCCCTGCCCCCCCTCCCCAATAGTGACTACCAGCTCTATCCTATTTTATGGGAGCCATAGATTCAGCCCTCACCACCCTTTCAAGCACCAGGCACTGGATATCTCCACAGGCAGAACATCCACCTGCACAAATGCCTGCTCATGCCTATATACCACCACAACCAATGGATCCACCACCTCCAGTTATGCTGCTACCATCAACATTGCGCTATTGCCCTTGCTGCCAGTTGCATAACCTCCTGCAGGATCATCATGTAGCCATGCTGAAGTGTTATATCCCTCAGGTCCTGTGCCTTTCTGAGGGCAGTGTGAGCAGTAACCACATGGCACTGCAGAGGAGCTCCCAAATAGGACAAGGAAAGGGTGCAGAGATTCCCAACGCCCCCCCCCCCCAACGAGGGCATCCAAGGAAGCATTGATTTGTTTTCTTATTTATTCACATGGATCACTGTATTTGTTGCGCTGGAGGTGGACCCTTGGCCTGGTGCAGGATTGGTATGGCCCTCTAGTCGGACCCAGAGAGCACCTTCCACCAGGAGGTGGAGCACACAAGGAGAAAGAGGCTAGCTGAAGCTTTGCCAATAGCAATCTGGGGTTTCAGCAGGTTGAGCCTTTGGGTTCCCGGACCACCTGGACTTAGGTGGGCCTCTGAGGGTCTCCCAGAGAGGTAGTGGAGAGGTGTGCCCACCATGAGCAAAGTTGCACGGCTGGTGAAGATAGGATGGGCTAGACCAGGACCAGGATCACCGGAGACCTCCAGAAGGAAGCGGGAAGTGAAGGTCCTCTGGGCGAGATAGGCAGTGCCTGTTGGTTTCGTTGAAGGTAGGCCGCGGTCAGCGTCCAAGCAGGCTGGTCTCATTGTCACAGGAGCAAACAGAGTATCCGAGTGTAACTCAAGGGTCAAAGCCAGGGTATCAGTCCGAGGATGGTCAGCCAAAGCAAGGGTCAGTTCCAAGGTCAGTCTGTACGAGGTCAAGCAAGCAAGGGTCAGTTCCAGATGGCGGTCAGACATGGTCAGAAGGCAGGCAGTGGTCAGTTCCAGGCAGCGGTCAACATGGTCAGAAGGCAGGCAGTGGTCAACGTAGTCAGGCAAGTAGAGGTCAGTACCGTGAATCAGTCCGAGAAGGTACGACAAGGAGAGGAACTTGGAGCAGGAGGCAGGAGAGACACTGGAACACAGAAGGACCACGGGAACACAGGAACAAAGGAGCACTGGAACAAGACAGGAACACAGGAACACCGGAACAAGACAGGAATGCAGGAACTCTGGAACAGGACTGGAACAAGGAAGCAGGAGAACACAGGAACGAGGAACAGCAAACTAGCTACACTGAAGGTGTTGACCCGATTGCCAAGGTGAGGTCCTGGGGACAGGGCCTCGCCTTAAATATCATGGTTAGGTGACATCATCATCGGGCGCCGTGGACCAATTTCCCGCACTGGGCCCTTTAAAGGGCCAAGCGGTCTGAACTCGCGTGCCTAGGGGCGGGGCTGACGTCGAGGGGGACGCTAAGCCCCGGTGTGAGAAGTGTTGCGAATCTGAAGGCCCCGATGGGCCTGGGGATGGCATGAAGCGCCACGGGCGAGAGGAGCTGGCTGCGACTGCAAGGGAGGATGGACCAGGACCTGCCTGAGAGAGGTGAGCAGGTCTGGCTGCGGCACTAGCGCGGCCGGGACGTGCAACAGTATTTAAATACATGTATAATCATCTTTGAAAATGTCTTTGTATCAGTGTTCCTTTGCTCTGTAACATGTAGTTGACTCATGCGATATAACTCTTGCAATTCTGCCTGACTCAGCTCCTGCTCCTCCTGCTCTTCATCTGTATTCTCTTACAGTTCATCTGGAGGAGGCAGGCATCTAATTTTGGCCAGGATGTGTAGCATTCAGCAGGCTAGAAAGATCTTGTAGACTTTAGGTGGGTTGCAGAGAAGGCATCCTCCAGGCAGCAGAAGAGTGTTTTGAATAGGCCAAAGGCTCTCTTGATGATGGCCCTTGTCTGCCGGTGGGCCATGTTGTGTTGAGCCTCTGCAGCAGTTTGTGGGCAACTCCCTTTGTGAGTTTAGTCTACTATTTTTCTCACTTGGAACTGATAACCATTGGTACCTGGGAGTCAACATAACCAAACCTTTGAATGAGGGGAGTCTTTCATCCAGAAAGAAACAGGTTATAAAGTCCATCTAAGGCAAGGGATCCCAGTAAGGTGCACTATCAGGAGAAACAAAAAAGGTACAACATAAAGGTAACAAGAAGTTTATTGCTGTTGAGGGAAGTTTTACATAAAGGGTGAGAAGTGCCCACCGGGTGCTGCCTAAGGAATGAAGTAACCTTCTGGTGCTGTCTGAGGAGTTGAAGCATATCTAAAGGATTTCTTGGAAGGTATTATATCTGGGAATAAGTTCTGACTAAATATTGGCACTCCATATATTCTAACCACTTTTGGGGGAAGATTTAAGAAGTAAGTTGGGAGGTAAAGAAGGACTGAACTAACTTCAATCTACATACTGTGAGAAAATTGAGTAAGTGGGAGAAGAAGAAATTTCAGTGTAAATAAGAAGTGCTTCGAAAGTGATTAAGAGAAGTCAAAAGTCACAAGTTTATTCTATCTGCTGTCTTATTATTTATTGCTGCTAATCAATTGAATAAATGAAGTGTAAATTTTATTCAGTCATCTTATCAAAATATCAGTAAAGAAATTGGAAACCAACATTCTTCTCCTGTGTGGTTATTGGATGCAAAGATAGTGTAAAATGGCAGTGCTGTGATTCAAAGGACTTGACTGCAAAGAAGCAAAGTATAAGAGCTATTTTAAGGTATAAGAGCTATTTTAAGGTATAAAAAGCTATTGCAAGGTATAAGAGCTATTGCAAGGTATAAGAGCTATTGCAAGGTATAAAAAGCTATTGCAAGGTATAAGAGCTATTTTAAGGTATAAAAAGCTATTGCAAGGTATAAGAGCTATTGCAAGGTATAAGAGCTATTGTTCTTCCCCACAAACTGGAACCTGGCCTCAGATATTAAAGCTATCCTGGAGCAAGGGACAGGTATATAGAGAGGGTGTAGGTGTTTTAAACACCCTTTATTCTTTCTGTGTCTCCCTGGGAGCTAAGTAAAGGATCTGTCTGCTCAGGGGTTACATTTTTTTCTCATAAATTTTGTGTTTATAAAAGGCGCCACATTTACAGTATTAGAAACTGAAATTATATCATGGCTTTTTGCCCTTGAGCTTACTCTTCTGTGGGAAATGTCAGCGTTTTCATATCTAGAAACAGAAAATAATGAAACAGAATCCCTCACAAAAGACAATACAGCAAGCAACAAAAAATGAGTAAGTGGATGAAACAACAAATGAATTAATGGAGACACCAACAAACTCAAGCTGTTTAGCTGCAGTATGTTCTTCTGAACAGTGTCGGAAGCACATCTCTGAGAGTCCTGGACATTTTGCCTTTGATTACAAAGGTCACTACCACATCTGTATCATCATCAGCAGCCGTTTCTGGGGCATTCTACTTGCAATCTGCTCTTTGTTATTTTGTAGAAAATACAACTTCTTTTTGAATGTCCTGGGCAGGTTTTAATCATGACTGTAATTTCTGCACTGGTGCACTTGTGGCAGCAGCAATGTTTCTGTTTACAATAGTCACAGCCCTTGGAGCCTCTGAGACCTCTGATACTTTAACAGCAGACCAGTAGTTCCAGTTAAGTGACAGTCTTTTTGCTAGGATAGAGAATGGACATTGTGCAATCCTGGAAACGGTGCAAGGAATGTTTACATCTCTTTTTCTCACATGGTACTAGCAGCTGCCTTGCTGGAAAGCAGTCACTCTTCTTTCTTCAGAATCCCTCCTGGAGTTTTTACACACTCATTTCCAGTTATAATAGGAGCCACAGCTGCAGTAACAGCGGTCTATTGTGTTTGAAAGCAAAGTTGCTTGCCTGTAACAGGTGTTCTCTGTGGACAGCAGAACAGTCGCACAAGTGGGTGATGTCATCTGATTGACTAATTTTAGTCCTGCTGCTGGTCATTCACCAACTAACATTAATCACCCAGTTACCAGGTTTATAAACCAGAGATTTTTAAAGACACCTATAAATAAATGTAAATGTAAAAACCCTAATCACATTTAGCAACCATTAAAGTAAGACATACTTACTTCTTACCAGCCTTTAAGACTTTATCAGCTCAACAAATTAAGATGCAAACAGAAGCCCAGCAGCAAGATGGGGGTTATCCAGTCTTTTGCACCAAATTCCACATGTATGATTATTACCTGGTGGTGATAGGTTATAGGTGTACACCCAGTGCAAAGAACACCTGGATCTCAGAGAATGAGTCCAATGTCTGGAGGTCAGAATGGCAGACCTAGAGGAGCTAAGGCAGACAGAGCGATATATAGAGGAGCCCATCAGGGAAATAGTACAGGGAAATAGCAGAACAATCCCAACTCCAGTCTAGCAGCCTTTGTGCTGCTTTGCAGAAGCAAGGATACATGGCAGGAGACCATCACCTTGATGTGCCGGGAAGTGATCCTGTAACTAGGACCTGCTCTCCAGGTGATGCTTTATCCTCTCACACCGAGGATATGCTGCCAGGGGTCCATGACCAGGATGGAAGGGTTAGGACTGTAGATAGTTGGGTGGCCTGGTGGGCGTGAGGACTGCTTGGATATCATGTACTTCCTAGTTAAGATTTTAGAGAACAATGAGGAGGAAACGGCTGTCACAGTGCATGTGAGTACCAGTAACCTAGGATGGTACAGGAGGGAATTTCTGGAGGCAAACTTTAGGCTCAGGTATGAAATTGAAATCCAGAACCTCCAGGATTACATTCTCAAAAATGCTTCCCATTCCAAGTGCAGGACCCTAGCAGCAGGCTGAGTTCCAGAGTCTTAAAGCCGACAGATACTCAGAAGTGCATGGTAGGGATGTGAATCGTTTTAGGACGATTAAAATTATCGTCCGATAATTTTAATATCGTCTTAAACTGTTATGGAACACAATACAATACAGATTCTAACGATTTATCGTTATAAATCGTTAGAATCGTGAGCCGGCACACTAAAACCCCCTAAAACCCACCCCCGACCCTTTAAATTAAATCCCCCACCCTCCCGAACCCCCCCCCAAATAACTTAAATAACCTGCGGGTCCAGCGGCGGTCCGGAACGGCAGCGGTCCGGAACGGGCTCCTGCTCTGAATCTTGTCGTCTTCAGCCGGCGCCATTTTCCAAAATGGCGCCGAAAAATGGCGGCGGCCATAGACGAAAAGATTGGACGGCAGGAGGTCCTTCCGGACCCCCGCTGGACTTTTGGCAAGTCTCGTGGGGTCAGGAGGCCCCCCACAAGCTGGCCAAAAGTTCCTGGAGGTCCAGCGGGGGTCAGGGAGCGATTTCCCGCCGCGAATCGTTTTCGTACGGAAAATGGCGCCGGCAGGAGATCGACTGCAGGAGGTCGTTCAGCGAGGCGCCGGAACCCTCGCTGAACGACCTCCTGCAGTCGATCTCCTGCCGGCGCCATTTTCCGTACGAAAACGATTCGCGGCGGGAAATCGCTCCCTGACCCCCGCTGGACCTCCAGGAACTTTTGGCCAGCTTGTGGGGGGCCTCCTGACCCCCACGAGACTTGCCAAACGTCCAGCGGGGGTCCGGAAGGACCTCCTGCCGTCCAATCTTTTTCGTCTATGGCCGCCGCCATTTTTCGGCGCCATTTTGGAAAATGGCGCCGGCTGAAGATGACAAGATTCAGAGCAGGAGCCCGTTCCGGACCGCTGCCGTTCCGGACCGCCGCTGGACCCGCAGGTTATTTAAGTTATTTGGGGGGGGGGTCGGGAGGGTGGGGGATTTAATTTAAAGGGTCGGGGGTGGGTTTTAGGGGGTTTTAATGTGCCGGTTTTTCGATTTTTCGATTTTTAACGATTTTAACGATTTTTCACGATATTTTACCCCCCCCAAACGGCAACAATACGATTCCCTCCCCCTCCCAGCCGAAATCGATCGTTAAGACGATCGAGGACACGATTCACATCCCTAGTGCATGGTTTGGAATGATGCATCTTTGAAGGATACTAACAGAAAGGGAAGTTAAGGTATCCCGATAGAGAAGTTGCAATAAACGCTAAAGTAAGCATAGATGCCTTTAAGTAAAGAACAGACAGAGCCAAATGATTTCAACTGATAAGCAGGTTAATATAAACAGAAAACATACTTTGAAATGTCTATATACAAATGCTAAAAGTCTAAAAAAATAAGATGAGAGAGTTAGAATGTATAACACTGAATGAAGAGGTAGATATAACTGGCATTTCAGAGACTTGGTGGAAAGAGGTTAACCAATGGGACACTGTGATACCAGGGTACAAATTATACCGCAATGATAGGATTGATCAAATTGGTAGAGGGGTGGTGCTATATACTGTATTATTTATTTATTTATTTATTTATTTATTTATTTATTTAAAATCTTTTCTATACGGTCGTTAAGCGGGTGCCATCACAACGGTTCACAAAAAGGCACAAAAACTATGTTGTATAAAGAGTTTAGAATTCTAACTCTTAAACAGGTGCCATCAAAAATACTGTAACATAATATCATAATAAATACTATTTGGCGAGTGTTATAAGTCATGTCCAGTTTTTCTAACTCCGTTATAAGATTTGTGTTGCTTAACTCTAGTTCTTTGTTGTATAAAATAAAAAGAAGAATTTAGAATGTAGGAGAGAAGACACACTTTAAGAAGAAAGGTGTGTGTGTGTGTGTGGGAGTTTGCCTGACCGCAACTAACATTTCCCTGGGTTCTACTCTTGATTCTCTTTGTGGTATGCTTGCTTAAATAGCCATGTTTTTAAATTCTTTCTGAATGTTTTGATGTCTCTTTCCAATCTGATTTCTACCGGCATGGTGTTCCATATTATCGGTCCTGCTAGGGATAGGGCCCTGTCCCTTACTTGTGTTAATCTGGCCGTTTTAACTGATGGAATAGTTAGCAGTGCTTTGTTTGCTGACCTTAGATTTCTGTGTGGGGTATGTACGCGGAGGGCTGTGTTCAGCCACTCTGCTTTTTCGTCGTGTATCAGTTTATGAATGGTGCATAAAGTTTTGTATTGTATTCTTTGTTCAATGGGTAACCAGTGTAATTCTATTAAGGTTTCCGTGATATGGTCTCTTTTACTTTTCCCAGTTAAAATTCTTGCCGCTGTGTTTTGTAGAATCTGTAATGGTCTTATTGTGGTGTATGGCAGGCCCAGTAGGAGGGCATTACAATAGTCGGTACTGGAAAAGATTAAGGCTTGTAAAACTGAGCGGAAGTTGGTGGGCGTTAGTAGAGGTTTTAATATTCTGAGAGTCATAAGTTTGGCGTATCCTTCTCTTACTTTTTGAGATATATGTTGTTTCATACTTAGTTCAGGGTCGATTATCACTCCCAGGTTTCTTACTTTCTCAGCTAGATGTATTTTTTGGTTGTTGTTGAGTGTAATTGGTTTCTGAATGATCGTTATGTTTTTACGTTCTAGGTGTAAGAATTCAGTTTTCTCTATATTGATCACTAGTTCCATTTGGTTTAGAAGTTGTTTTATTATATCTATTAACAAATCTATTATTATATCTATTAAACAGAGCATAGAGTCAAACAGGATAAAAGTTCTCAGGGAAACAAAATGAATTGTAGAATATAAATAGAAATTCCATTTTAGAAGGGGAATAGAATAGCAGTGGTCATGTATTACTGTTTACCTAGCCAGAATGAACAGGCAATGAAATGCTAACAGAAATTATGGAGCTAACAAAATTAGCAACAAAGTAATAATGGGTGATTTCAATTACCTTCGTTTTGACTAGGTAAATGTCACATCAGGACATGCTAAGGTGTTGCACTTGGCGACTCACGGGCTCCTCCCACTAGCCACTGCGCTCACCTCTGGCTCCGACCAGGGCCCGTCAGACACTGGGGAGACCCCTGAGGTAAGATGCAGCTGACCGCTCTGGGGAGCACTGGCGTAACTTCCCCGTTGTCGATTCGGCAGACCGTTGTGTCAGACCTACTTTCAACACTGCAAACCATGCAGAGCCACCCTAGGCATGTATGTGCCCATTTCTCCTTCATTTAAAGGGCTTGTGGTGGGAACGGGAGAGCAGCATCCTCAGATGATGTACCACCAGGGACTATAAAAGGCCTTCACTGGCAATTGCCCCTTGTCTTAGCAATAGGTCAACTTCCCTGGAAGTGTGCATTGTCTCAGCATTCTGTGTTCCTAGTGTGCCTTGCTCCTGGTTCCTGTTCCTATATTACACATTCCATTCTGGGGTTCCATGTTGGTACTCTAGTCACAGTCTTGCCTTTGTCTGTCTTCAGCATCTTGTCCTACCTCATTTTCCATCTTCTTCCTTGTTCCTTGTCTCTCAGATTGGACTCCTGGCTTGACCTCAGGCTGGACTCTTGGCTTTCTTTGGATTGGACTTCTGGCTTGACCTCAGATTGGACCTCAATGCTGCTTGACCTCCACCTTCCCCGACCACTGCCTACTTCCATTTCTGACTGAATGATGCTTGCCCAGACCACTGCCTGTACCTCAACCCTGCGAGAACTCTGCCTGCATCTGACCTCAGCCCAGCCTGATCACTGCTACTCCTGACACTGCTACCTTCTCCAAGCTGCCCTGCAATGTCTTCTTCTTGACAGATCTTCACCACCACAGAGGCTTGCACGTAAATCCAGCCAGCATGGGACCTGAGGGCTCAGCCTAAGGGGAATGTGGGCTAGTATTGGCAAAGCTTCAGTTGGGCCTCTGCTTCTGCCAGCTCCACCTGCCAATGGTGGGGACCTCTGGGACTCCTCCTTGCAGGTAGTGCTAACTCCCCTTGGCCTAAGGGCCCACATCCAAAACATAAGGAGTTGAAATGTTAGGGGAAATAAATGACTGCTTCATGGAAATGCTGGAACAAAAACTGACAAGAGAGGGCACTATTTAAGAGCTAATCCTTACTGGAAGGTATGATTTGGAGCTAGAGGTTACAGTGTTGAGGCCTCTTGGCAAGAGTGATCATAACATGATCAAATTTGACTTGTAACTGGAGGGAGGACACTAAGGAAATCTACTGTGATAACAATTTAACTTTCAAAAGGAAGACGATAAATAATGAGGAAAATGGACAGGAAAAAACTGAAAGAAGCAACTGCAAAGGTTAAGGAGTGAATTAAAAAAACCCAGCATGTGCCAAAACGGGGGGATATGTGAGTATGTCTGGCCAATGCGCATCACAAGATTTTAATAGGCACCCAAGAATGTGCATATTTCCTGGCAAGCAGACAAATAAGAAGTTGCAAAAAAGGGGCATGGTCTGGGCATTGTCTGGGCAGGGCATGGGCATTCCAGGCTTTAACATGAAATGTGTGCATAAGAATTTACGTGCACAAGCACACACCAGGATCCTCTGCCATGCAACTTTACTACTGCTATGATGGCGTGTAAGTAATAAAATAAAAAATTCTAGGCTAGTTTGTGTTTCAAGGGTTGGTGCTGACAGGGTAAAAGGGAGGATAGTTAACAAGGGGTTTAGTAAGTCCTATACTTTATCTGGGTGCACTGGGAATGAACATGGGAAACTGGTAATTGCGTTGGCGCACTGTATGGTTTTAGCCCCCCATATACCAGACACAAGACTCAGGATATTTTAGAAATTTAGTAAAATGTTTATTATGGTAAATAAATGATAGCCAATTACAAGAGAACTGTCTGGGAAGGATAAGTGTAAACTCTGCAAATTATCAGAAGCTCTTAAGCTCATCCTTGCCTATATCACAATCTTACAAGGCTTATATACATTTTTTTCTAGTTACCTTTGCCAAGTATTGATCATTTCTAAATACATCATTCTGGCCTGGCTTCCTTTCGCTAGACCACCTGCACCCAAACATTCATTCACTTTCTTTCATGTCCAAATGTTTGTTCTCCTTCTGTACTATCTTCCCACGGCTTGTAAGAAGACATCAGTCATCTCTTATCAATGTCTGTACTTTCCTTTGTAGTTGGTTTCCACACAGACGACACATATATCATATGTGAGCCATCCCCATGTCCTTCACTTCTCACTGACTTAGGCCCATATCCTATAGCTGTAAATAGCTGCTTTCCTTACAGCAAACAGCACAGCACATATTTGACATGTGTTGGCACAAATGTAGTAGGGCCTAGCTCAGCAGTTCAGCAGTCAGAAATATACATTTACCTCTTGAACCTTGGTGAACATGTGACCAACCAAGGATCACAAGCAGTCTGGAAAGAGAACAAGGTGGCATGAGAGACAGTACAGCAGGCACTGGAGGGCATCAGCAAACATCTGGCAGTGGTAAAGAAAGGGAATCAATGCTATCCACAACCACCCTCCTAACAGTGACTCCTACCTAATATAATGTGGGAGATAACATAGGGTAAGAAATCCAAACTTTTAGTCTATTGGTGTCTCTGTGTAATTGGTCATCACATGACCCACATTATTATTACCTAAGCCCTAACTAAGCTCAAACATACCTGTAGTTTACCTAGCCCAGAGATCTGGCCAATTTAAATCTTCAGCAAGCGCATCTCTGGGCTGCTGGATCATCCACGGTGATTGATATTAGTACTTTCTGTTATACGCTGCAATCTCCATGCTGGTAGCTGTGCTCATGGTTGGCCTCTCTGACTTTTGGGGGACACCTATCTGGTCAGGGGATATATATATATCCAACTTTCCTAGTGTGTTCAACGTCATGCCTACTGTGCTCATCATAGCCTGTATAACAACAGCTCCACATGTGTAGTTCTTTGAGTGTCTTTCTACACTGCAATAAGTACTGGCTTAAGTCCTTGTTTCTTAGCAGCTCCCACTGTGCACAGCTTGCTACTCATTATATTTTAGGTAGCTGGAACAGTTAAACTCAGGTGTATTAAATATATTCCCCCATCCACCAGTGGTGCAATGCAAAAAATGAAAACAAAACCCCTGTTTCAAAAATCTATTGTAGTTTTCTCTAAAAAGAAAAATTCCTATCTGAATGTCGGATAGACATACAGATAGAATATTTTACTGACCATGAACACAGAGATGTAAGGACTAATGAAATTGCATTAGTTCAGACTATATCATGAACTTGAAATTCTAAATAATGGCATCTTCTAGTAGATACATAACTAGATATAAACTAGATATATCATAAACATATTTTGTTATTATAATCAGTTATTACATGTCAAATAAAGGTATATTGCCTGATAAAACAAAGGAAAACATTGTCTAAGTAAGACCACCACCCCCTAGAACAAGAAAAACATAAGACAGAGCATCAGGCATAAAGTGTGAGCACTTCAGTTCATAAAATGAAGGGTGCAAGATGTCTTCTATGGCAAAGGATGGGATGATTTCTGAGATCAATGACAAATGGTGTATACAGTTCTCACAGTATGATGCTTCTTTGACATCAAAGCATAGCCTCTTAACTCTCATCAGTAAGTTAGATGAGTGTGTTACAGATTAAGGCCTAATATAAGAGCAAAAACATTCAAATGAATCAATAAGAAAATCCCATAAAGTCAATAACTCCCTGCATCTAATAATCCTTACATACACTATTACTAATCTGCATAATGTTCCCACTGTACTATGAGGTAACATACAATATTCAAAACCACAAAATCCTAGGAACTCAGATATTACATAAAGACATATATTTCACTGAACTGACTACATAAGTTAATTCATTGCATTGTTCTCATCAAACTCTGTTGTTTTCATTTGTAATGACACACAAAGAACACATAAAGACAGACAACAATTAATAAAAATTTGAGCTAAAAAATTAGACCAAAAAAGTATTTGGATTGATCCAAAATAAAAGTAAGTCAGAATTAAAAAAAAAAAGAACAAAAAATGAACCGACCTGTTTAAAATACTGGAGAAAATTATTTAAATTCTGCATCTGGCAGAGCAGACTTCATCATGTTAACCTGTAGAAATAAAATCTCACATGCAAAGAAAAATTTGATTCATCTTTTAAATATAATCACATAGCAAAACAAAAACAGCTACAGGATACCTTTTTATTTCTAGCTAAAGTAGGAACTGATTATTTTACACAACTTAAAAAAAAGAAAGAAAGAAATCCCTCTCTGTTTTCACTACATGATTTTTGATTTATTAAGCAAAGAAAGCAAAAAGCAGAAAAGTAAAAATGAAGCTTATCTCATCTCTATCAGATCCCTGTATAAATCGTTACAAACATCTACTTTATTCAAAGATCACAGCACTCCGAAAATTAATTGCATTTTTCATCTCATTCTGCAATACATGTTGTAACGTATAGAGTACTTCCCTAAAACAAAAACAGTATCTATAATATTTCAACACGTATGACAGGGATAAAAAATAAAAAACATATGAACACAGTCATGTGACAGGCATTCCAGTCTTGATTAGGGGCCAAAACATATGTTATATGCGGAGAAAATGGACAAGACAGCTGCTCTCTCTCACTCTGTTTCTTGATCAGAGCCATTCATCTTCCTTATCTAACTCACAATCAAGTATTTATTTACCCATCATTTAAAGAAACCATATGTTATTAGTTTTTGTACAAATTCAATGCTAGCCATCAAGAGAGGCATACATTCTTTGCTTTCACTGTGACAAGTTACATATTGCACTTTACTGTCAATGAAACCAGACTTTCTTAAACAATCTTCTAAATTAAATTTCATTTTCTGCAAAGATCAACTCATTTCTCCACAACTTTAATTCCCCATCAGTCTGTTTATAACGTTTAAACAGAAAAATCAATTCATTTTCTCCTCCATTTGTATTTGTGTATGTGAATTACTTTCATTTTTACATATCCCTCCTCCGCTTCCTCTTATCTGCCAACTCAGTTAACTCTCCGGCTCCATGTGTACTTTCAAGTTCCAAAACTTCCACGGCAAATGTAAATTGAGACTGGGCTGTGATTCCTGGAGTGGATCCCCATGCTGGGACTTGGACAGACAGTAGTTCTTCTCTGCGATGAATTAACACAGTTACACCATAGCAGCAATCAGATATAAACATAACACCTGATTCCAAACAAATTTTGGGAGGAATTATCCTTTTCTTCCTCCCTAGTCTGACAATAGTTCTCCATAAGTACAAAACCTGCAAATGCTTTTCAAAAGACTTTCCCTTCTTATGCTCCTATACGTAATCTTGGAGCCCGGCAAGCATGGCTGCCATGAAGGAGCCTTCCTGTAGCCAATACAAACAAACAACAGATTCTACTGCCTTGAACCTCTTTGTATTTTGTTCCAGTACAAGCTTACTAAGTAGAAATGCTCTGCAAACCAAATCTACAGGCAAATGAACCAGAATCAGTCATGATAAGCTTTCAATAAGTATGCTAGAAAGAACCTAAAAATGAGTGGGTGTCCCCATTTCAAATCAAAGGAAATAGTGGACTTTTATTTATAGGTGGCCAAAAATCTTGTACATGTAAACAACAAAGAAAAATTATACTTACATTCTCGAATCCTATGGAGCTTAGTACAGTATTATTAATTATCACAATACCTCTTGGATGTATCTGCCGAGGTACCACTGCACTTCCCGTTCATCTCAGTTGGAGTATTTCAAGGTCCTTCCATCCTGTGGAGAAAAACAACTTTTGTAGCCCTCCAGGCCACACATGGATATCACTTCGGGGTCACCAAAATGTATGGTTTTAGCCCCCTATATACAAGACACAAGAGTCAGAGATATTTTAGAAATTTAGTAAAATGTTTATTATGGTAAATAAATGATAGCCCATTACAATAGAAGAGTCTGGGAAGGATAAGCATAGACTCTGCAAATTATCAGAAGCCCTTAAGCTCATCCTTGTCTATGTCACAATCTTACAAGGCTTATATACATTTTTTTCTAGTTACATTTGCCAAGTATTGAACATTTCTAAATACTCCATCATGGCCTAGCTTCCTTTCCTTAGACTACCTTCACCCAAATATTCATTCTCTTTCTTTTGTGTTCAAATATTTGTTCTCCTTCTGTACTATCTTCCCACAGCTTGTAGGAAGACATTGATCATCTCTTTTCGATGTCTGCACTTTCCTTTGTAGTTGGTTTCCACACAGACCACACATATATCATATGTGAGCCATCCCCATTTCTTTCACTTCTCGCTGACTTTTTTTCTTTAATTATTCACCCTAGTCATTGTTACCGTCATCACTACACTTACCCATACTCCAATGCTATAACTTCCATTAAACCGCTGTCTATTTCTTCAAAAACTGCTTTACCGTTGTCTATTTCATCAAAAACTGCTTTACGTCTATACAAATTCAAAAATGAAATAAAAAACAATATTTGCAAGCTGCACAATGTCTCCACACGACCAGCTCTCATTTTATTCAGCCGTTGTACTAACCTGAAAATGATGTCACTATATCATTCCATTAAATTCTCAAACAAGTATTTCATCATAGCACTTGCCAACCATCATTTCATCATGTCGTCCTCTGTAACAGACATCACCCAAAACGGTAAAGCAGTTTTTGAAGAAATAGACAGCGGTTTAATGGAAGTTATAGCATTGGAGTATGGGTAAGTGTAGTGATGACGGTAACAATGACTAGGGTGAATAATTAAAGAAAAAAAGATTTTTTTCAAATTGCTTTAAATTATTTTTAACATTTATTAGGAGGAAGAGTATTGGTGAAATAGATGCACGCATTCATTAGGTACATGTTTTTGTTCTAAGGTTTCCTGTAATGCTGAAATTTGGCCAGTGAAGTTGAGATTCATGAGTGAAAATCATTATGTGAACAAAATCCCCTGAAGAAACCAACGGGAGAAACAGGAGCTTCCTGTCGGGATGAAATTAAAGAAATTGTAATATCGATTGTGTTGGGATACAAGTTATGAATTTCATGAAAATGAGAACAGCAACTTAATAAGGAACTCAAATGGGATACAAGTAAAGAAATTGTAATATTCATTGTGTTAGGATGTAATTTATGAAACATGAAAATAGTAATGGTAATTTAATGAGGAATTCCAATTACAAATGATTGTTTACAATAGTAAAGGAAACTTGTGTTAAATGTAACAGAGGTAGAAATTGGGGTATTTAATAAATGAGGAGTATGTTTACATTGTAAATTAGGGAATGTTGCAATAGTATTGTTAAAGTGTAACAAGTTTGTATTGTCAGATTTTAATAGTTTATTGTTGTATGAGTGAATGTGGTGTGTATGGTTGATATAAATAGATGATGTGTTATGTTTTTAAAGGTTTGTTAAAGAATAAAAATTGAACACAAATTTCATTGAAATACACGGGTATATTGTTTGTAATACAAACTTAGTAGGGCCTAGCTCAGCAGTCCAGCAGTCAGAATTCTACAGCACGTGTCTACTAAAATACCCGCACTTACGTTGTAGAGGCATCATTTGCACACATGTGCATGTCCTTATAAAATTGTGCCAAAATGTACCTGTGTACAGCCTATTTTATGCCATGCATGCATATACACACTATATTATAATATGGCCGCATCCTTTATTGTGAGACAGCATATGCGTATACATGTTCGCCTATGCCGCTATATCAAACTTACTGTCTAAGAGTTTATATCAGGCATGAATGCTGTTTAAAAATACCATTTTGGAAGCTCAGACCAGATTTATTACATTCATTAAAAAAGATGGAAGGACAGCCAAACAAGTGCTGGTATGGTTAATAGGTGAGATGAGAGAGACTATTCTAGCCCAAAGAATATCTTTCAAAAAATGGAAAAGTAATTTAAATGAATGAAACAGGAAACAACGTAAGCACTGGCAAGTCAGATCAAAGTAGTGATAAAGAATTGGAAGGAAGCTTGTATTGGAAGCAAAAACTCATAATAAAAACTTTTTCAACTACATTTGAAGCAAAAAGCCTATGAGGGAGCCAGTTGGACCAGTCAATTAGACCATTAGATGATCAAGGGGTAAAAGGGACACTATGGGGGTCATTTTCCAAGGAGTTACTGCGGGAGATAATTCCACAAATCGCGCTAACAGCCGTTAACGCGATTTGCGAATGCAAATTTTTAATTTTGTATTCAGGGGGCGGAGTTGGGGCAGAGCATATGTAAAGTAGGAAAGAGTTATCGTGTGCCGCGAAACAGCCGCAGTGTTAGCGTGGCTCCTAACGCGGCCAATAGCTACACCTCTTTCATTTGCGCTAGAGGCCGGTAAAGGTTTATCGCGGGCACTATAGCAAGGCTCTCTCTCTCTCTCTCTTTCTCCCCCCCCCCTAGCCTGCAGCATACTGAAACAGGCTGTCCGGAAACATCGTGAACCGCGATATATACTGGCAATGTAGCTCAAATTGGGTTAATAGCGCGATTTGCGCTAAGAGTGTGTTGCATAGCTGTTATCGCAATTTGCGATACACATGCTTATTAGCATAAGGTAACACCCCTTTTTTGTATCACATGCGATATTGGAAAATGAGGCCCTATGGGAGAAAAAGCCCATAGCAGAGAAATTAAATGAATTCTTTGTTTTGGTTTTTACTGAGAAAGATGAAAGGCATATACCCATGCCAGAAGTAATATTTAAAGGTTATGATTCAAAGAACTGAAACAAATCTCAGTAAACCTCTAAGATGTAATAGGACAAATTGTCAAACTAAAGAGTAGCAAATCACCTGGACTAGATGGTATAAATTCCAGAGTGCTGAAAGAACTAAAAAATGAAATTGTAGACCTACTATTAGTAATCTGTAAACTATCATAGAAATCAGTGACAGAACCTCAAGATTGGAGGGTGGCCAATGTAATGCCAGTTTTTAAAAATGGTTCCAGGTATGATCCAAGAAACTATAGATTGGTGGGCCTGACATCAGTACCAGAAAAAATGGTTAAAATATTATTAAGAACAAAATAACTGAACATATAGATAGTCATAGTTTAATGGAACAAAGTCAACATGGATTTAGCCAACTTTTGCAACATTTTTTGAAGACATAAATAAATATGTGGATATACTTGAACCAGTTGATATAGTATATCTGGATTTTCAGAAAGTGTTTGATAAAATACCTCATGAGAGACTCCTGAGGAAATTAAGAAGTCATGGAATAGGAGAATTAAGATATTGAATATTGTGGATTGAGAACTTGTTAAAAGATAGAAAACAGAGAATAGGGCTAAATGGTCAATTTTCTCAATGGAGAAATGTGAATAGTGGAGCGCCCCAGGGACCTGTCGTGGGACCACTGCTTTTTAACTTATTTATAAATGACCTAGAGATGGGAATGACAAGTGAAGTGATCAAATTTGCTGATGATACAAAATTATTCAACATAGTTAAATTACAAGAGGATTGTGACAAATTGCAAGAGGACCTTGCAAGATTGGGAGACTAGACATCCAAATGGCAGAGGACCTTTAATGTGGACAGGTGCAAAGTGATGCACAAAGGGAAGATCAACTCAAATTATAGCTACACAATGCATGGTTGCACTTTGGGAGTCATAACCCAAGAAAAGGATCTATGTGTCATTGTGGATAATATGTTGAAATCTTCTGCTAAGTGTGTGGCAATGTTTTGTTCTGCTCTTGTTTATATCTTTTTATTGTGTGATTTTTGTTCATACCTTATTTTAATGTGTGACTTTACATTAGTTACATTTTATTTTTGTTTCTGATTTTATGTTTTGTTTACATCTTATTGTAATGCTTGATTTCTGTTCATACCTTATCTTAATGTGTGATTTTATACTGATTATGTTTTTATTATGAATGTCCTCTCTGTGAACCGCTTTGATATACCACATTGTATAAGCGTTATACAAACAATGTTAAATAAATAAATAAGAAAGCAAAGAGAATGCTAGAAATTATTAGGAAAGGAATAGAGAATAAAACAGAGAATATCATAATACCTCTGTACCGCTCTATGTTGTGACTGTACCCTGAGTTTTGTGTGCAATTTTGGTCACTGATTCTTTAAAACAATACAGCAGAATTAAAAAAGGTACAGAGAAGGGTGACCAAAATGATAAAGAGAATGGTTAATTCCCCTATGAGGAAAGGCTAAGGAGGTTAGGGCTTTTCAGCTTGGAGAAGAAACAGCTGAAGGAATATATGCAAGAGGTCTATAAAATAATGAGCGGAATGATACAGGTAAATGAGATGCAGTTGTTTATTCTTTCAAAAAGTACAAAGACTAGGGGACACACAATGAAATTACTAGGTAATTCATTTAAGACAAAAAGAAAAAAACATTTTTTTAACTCAAGGCATAATTAAACTCTGGAATTCATTGACGAAGGTTTGGAAAAAGCTGTTAATGTAGCTGGGTTTAGAAAAGGTTTGGACAAATTCCTGGATGAAAAGTTTGACTTGAGGAAATCCATTGCTTATCCCTGGGATGAGCAGCAAGGAATCTATGGACCTTGTGGGATCCTACCAGGTACTTGTGATTTGCTTTGGCCACTGAAGTAAACAGGATACTCGGTTTGATGGACTTTTGGTCTGACCCAGTATGGCAAATTTTATGTTCTTAAGGTTGGATTTTAAATATTCCCCGTGGGTAAAAAAAAAACGGAGGTTACGCGCACGGCCGGGCCTTGTACACACTGCGTGCATTTTAGAAGAGGCCCGGCCGCGAGTGTAACCCCCGTTACGTGCACAAGAGCCAGGCCTCTGTGAAGGGTTGGTCCAGGGGGCAAAGCTGCCAGCGTGTGCAAGTTACTTCAGGTTGGGCCCTAAAGTAACTTGCAAAATAAAAGGTAAAAAAAAATTTAAAATGGATTTTAGAAGGTGGGGATGAGAGGGGAAGGAGAAGGGAGGTTAGGAAGTTCCCTCCCAGTCCACTCCTAAATTGGAGTGGACTGGGAGGGAACTGGGGAGGCCTTGAAGATTCGCCGTGCGAATGTTGCCAAATCGACCTCCCCCCTTGCGGCGTGTGCATGTTATAAAATTGCGTGTCCATGTGTGCTCGCCGGGTTGAGTGCGCACATGGATGTGCACGTGTATTTTTTTTTTAAATCTAGCCCTTATTGTACATTGCTATAGCACTCAAATGTACTCTAACAGGATCTGATTTTAATCCTGAATTAATGAGGTAGAAAAGATATTTGAAAAGCAGACCATGTGAAAAACTCTTTTTGAGAGGAACACCAAGTGGAAAACCTTTTCCTTTTAAAATTATACAACTGCCTGACTGTAGATTTTCTTGTTACTAAAGTTACCTGCTTTACCTTTTCTGGGCGAGACATTACCCGAACTATTTTGCTCTTAATATCCCTGCTGTGAGAGCCAGAAACTGAAGGTTGGAACGAAGTACAGAACCTTCAAACTGAGTGTGACTATTTGGAAATAATTCATGCTTTATTGGTGGAGCTACAGTCAGCCTTGGCAACCATGGAAATCAGTTCTGGGGAGGCCAGTATGGCACCTTAAGAATCATTGTTCCCTTGTACCTTCTTAACTTGCATATTGTCTTTGAAATAAGAGGAATGGGCAGAAAGGCGATTATGAACTCCTTGGTCCATGGGATCCGACACCAGTGCATCTTGTGCTAGTTTCTTGGAGCAGTAATGGGAGAGCCTCTTGTTAAAGGGAGATGCAAACAGATCTAGGTGTGTGGTCCCCCATTCATGAATATGAATTCAACTCACTTGTGAGATTGAAGACAATAACTCAGGGTGTCTGTTAAGACTTTGTTCTTTCCCAGGAAGTAAATTGCAGTAAGATAGATATTTCTCAATCTGCTCAATTACATATCCTAAGGGCTTCTTTGCAAAGTCTTGAGGATTCTGTATCTCCCTGTTTGTTTATATAAAACATTGCTACTTGATTGTCTGTTTGGATCTGAATGATTGCTTGCTTCAAACATGCTTTGAAAACTTGAATAGCTCTGAGCGCCAATAGGTTGACATGAAGTCTAGATTCCTGACCATGTCCTTTGAGAACAAACTGCTTTGAGGTGATCTTCCCAGCCTTGATGAGAAGAATGTGTTGCTAAAATCTGACTTATCAGCCAGGGATGAAAACTTGGACTGCAGAAAAGGTTCTTATCTTTCTTCTACCATTCCAAGGAAAGCAAGAGATGACTGGAAATATCTATTCTTTCAGATAGCGGATGAAAGGGTTGGTTGTTTCTGAATTTAAGATGCTACTGTGCAAGTGTGCAGACATGCTAAATGTGTTACATGCTGTGTACCTGCCATATGCCCTAATATTCTCATAAAGGACCTGCCTGTCATCCAGCAGTGATTGCAGATAGTATACTATTTGTACTAGTTTGTCTTTCCTTTTGATAGGAAGGAAAGCTTTTCTCTTCTGAATTCTGCATATTGTTCCTATGAACTCTTACTGATGGGTAGGCAGCAACTGAGATTTTTCAAAATTAAGTATGAATCCCAGGAGCTGTAAAATCTGGAGAACAACTAAAACATCTAAGAACATAAGAAATTGCCATACTGGGTCAGATCAAGAGTCCATCAAGCCCGGCATCCTGTTTTAAATAGTGTCCAATCTAGGCTACAAGTACCTGTCAAGTACCCAAATATAAGTAGATCCCATGCTACTGATGCTAGTAATAACAGTGGCTATTTTCTAAGTCAACTTGATTAATATCAGGTAATGGTCTTCTCCTCCAAGAACTTATCCAAACCTTTTTTAAACCCAGCTACATTAACTGCACTAACCACATCCCCTGGCAACAAATTCTAGAGTTTAATTATGTGTTGAGTGAAAAAGAATTTTCTTTGATTAGTTTTAAACTCGCTACACTAACTTCATGGAGTGCTAGGGATGTGCAGCAGGGATGGATTTGTCCCATTTGGTATTCGTATTCATGGGGGAGCCAAATCCGTTGCATCCATTCTAGGGGGACCCCGATCCGTTCACTAGTTACGTATGTATTCGTTTCCCCAAAAAAACCCCATCCCAACCCTTTAAATTTAATTAACTACAACCCCCCCACCTTCCTGAACCCCCAAGACTTACCAAAAGACCCTGGTGGTCCAGCGGGGGTTCTGGCATGATCTCCTGCACTCAGGCTGTCGGCTGCCGGTATTCAAAATGGCGCCGATAGCCTTTGCCCTCAGTATGTCACAGGGGCTACCGGTGCCATTGGTTGGCCCCTGTCACATGGTAGGAGCACAGGATGTTTGACCAAGTTTATTATCAGCAGATTGGGGGAACGGTGATGGGAGCAACAGTGGCTCCAAGTGTGGCAAGTCTTTATGTTGGTGCTTTTGAGACCACGTAGTTATCACAGTCACTGTTCCACCAGCACAGTACAAAAATCATCAATAGATTAAAAAGGCTTAATAGGGCATAAGAGACACAGCTTAAAGAATTAACTTTGGATAACTGATTTAATATGAGGGCATAAACACAAGAAAGAATCAAGAAGCATACCGAAGTTGTGAACTTGAAAGCTAATAAGGAATAGTGCAGCCATTAAAAGAAAATCCTGAAGGAATATCAGCAATAGGGAAATGAGATGTTAAAAGAATTTCAGATTTTATTTTAAATTCAAAAGGAGCTTATTATCACTTAGCCAATCCCATATCCTAGAAAGACAGCTAGATCATTTTCCAAATCAATTTTGATGGTAGAAGAAATGGGGAGAAAAACTGCAAATAGTTTATAAGAAACATCCAGATTAACAAGAACTTGGCACAGACAAAATAAATAGATAACACCAGTGTGAAGAAACAAGCTAGAAGTAATGTCACTTATAGAAATGATTATGCAAAGAGGATGATAACCAAGTCAAAACTGTAGCAGAAGCATGAAAAACCTCAAGACAATCTAAGAGTACAGAGCAGTTATGAGTATTGAACATAGTGGAAAGATCCAAAAGGACCAACAAAACCTGATACCAGAATCAAGACTGCAACAAGTAGTATCAAAGGTAGACAGCAAAAGATCCTTAGTTCTATGAGAAGAAGGAAAACCAAATGGTCCATCATTTACAGAATTATTTTGGTCAATATACTCTTCCAATTGCTTAAATACTACCTTCTCTATTATCTTGGTTAAATGAGAAAAAGATTGGTCAATAAGGATCATATAGGATTTGACAAACTTGGACCAAAATCTTTTTACAAAAGAATGACATTTCAGAATAGAAGGAAGTGGAATTTGGTCATGTATCTTTCCTGAGAATAATCGACTCCTTGACTAAAACAGGCACTGATCTCTGGGAGGCTGGTGAAGAAACAACTTGTCCACACTGAGAAACATCATTGGTGCTGATTGCCTTCTTAGGGCCTGTAGGTGTCAATGCTGAGCAAGGGCCAATGAGACCAGCAGTGATCTATTGGCTCCAAGAAAACAATGTTGTTTCAGGCTCTGCACTGAAGTTTCCTCAGTGTGGTGATTCTTCAACATTGTTGATGGAGCTGAGAACAGAGTTATTTGATGCTTCTTTTAAAAGCAATAGTGAAGAAAGCTTTTTAATCTACTCTTCCTAGATTGCTCCATTGAGCTCAATCTTCCCCTATCAGAAGGAGATGAAAGCTCATATTTGAGATTCATAACTCAGTATGTATAGACCTGAGGTGACATTTTACCACAAGGGCTGCAATGACTGTGTAAAGGTCAGGATCCAGGCATATAAAACAAAACCCATGTAGATCCCGATTTGCATTTTATGGTTGCATTTAGGCTTGAATGATTCTTTACTTAAGCTAAAAAATCTTGTGGACATTTTGAAGTAGAAAGAAAAAAGAAAAAATTATCCAGAGTAATTCTCTTGTTTTTTACTCTAAAGTTACTAAAATAAGAAGAAAATAATGAAATTTCATTGAGAAAACTACCCAACAAGTCTTTCCCCAACTTGCAGAGTCAGCTGAAATAAAAGAAACCAACTTTTCGTAAGCCAGACAAAAAAAGACTGAGGCATATGCATGAAAACTATCTCACATTTTCAGAAAGGTTTTTTGTTTTGCCTTTTTTTCTGAGCTATGAGAGAGCAATTCCTGATTTGGCACCATCAGCTGACATCACTCTGGTCTGTTGTGTGGCTGTATTGTCCCTGTTTGTTCATGGAGAAAGTTATCTATCCTGTGTGAATTTCAGTAAGGGAAATATTTGTGATTTTTCTCTTACTAAAGAGTCATTTATTACGCTGAGATATTTTATTGTGGGAGGAGACAAATATCGCGAGGGGGCATTCCCACGGAATTTTCCCGCTTCCATGAAAAAAAATCAGGGCAGCTTCCCTGAGATATTTTTTCTTACAAAAAAACTCTGCAAGAAAATATTACACCGGGAATCAAGAAAAGCGTGAGATGGCAGCCTCCTTTGTGTGCTAACATCTTAAAGGGCCATTAGTGGTCCAAAACACTACCCTCACCAAGTAAAATCCTCCCCGGTGGTTGAGTAGACCCCCACCCACCTTCCCGCTGCCTACTGAGATGGCCAAGAAGAGGAAAATGTTAAAATTTAGAATAAATATTTGATCGGTGACTCCCCAACTCCTTCCCATGCCCCACCCTTGAAAAGAAAAGAAACTCCGCTGGTCCAAAAACCCCATCTATCTACCTTCCCCATCTCCTCCCTGATCTAGCCCCCAACCCCCTCCACTAGGGAAGCTAAGGAGTGCTCTGGGCTCCACTGGATACCGGGGACCTATTATAAGATATGGGGGGGGGGGGGCGTTCCGGAGGGTGGGCTAGGTTGGGAGGGGGCCACTTGACTACCAGGTTCTTATTCTAAGGAAAGGGTGGTTTTGAGGGATGGTCTAGTGGGGCGAGGGGGTTGAATGCCTTCTGGCTTGGTTGAACCAGAGGAGAATGGATTCCAGGGGTGACTTATTTTTAAAAGGGGAGGGGTTTAAAAGAAGACAGAGCATCATTGCTTAACTTCTGAGTGTTATTTTTTGACTTTTGCCCCTGCTGGGGCACCTTTTTAACTGTGCATACAACTTATATTAAAATCTATCACATTACATTATATCTGTTAATACAATGTCAATTTGAAAAGTCTCTAAATTGTTTGTATTTTATGTATGGTTTTAATTATGTATGTGTGATTATGTAAACCGCCTAGACAGATAGATCCCTACCCCATTGTGCGGTATATAAAACTTAAAAATAAATAAATAAATAATTTGTCAATCCTCCTGAGAGGATATATTACACATTGGGGAGTGTTCAGGGCTATTGCTGGCCCTTTAACTTTCAGGCCGGGAACACTGGGATGTGCACTACTGCCCTGATGTTCCCACAGCAAGTCATGTTATTTTATTTGATATACTAGATCAAGCCTCTTGTCTGCACTATCTCCAGTCTTTGGGAATTGACAGATCCATTTGAAGTTGGTTTTCATCTTATCTATCTGGTCGTTCTTACCAGATATGGCTTTGGAACTTCACCACTGACTGGAATTCTATGATATCTGGTGTACCTCAGGGTTCATCACTTTCTGCACGATTATTCAATATATACCTTGCTCCTCTCTGCAAATTACTGGCAGGTCTCAGCATGAATTATAGAGTTTACGTCAATTGTATCCAGTTTTTTATTCCATTTCACTATTCATGGAATTATGCATTTCACTATATTTAGAATCTGTGAAACTTTGGCAATTTCATAAAAAGAAATTATTACATATTATCAAAAACGAATTCATTATTCTTACAAATATGAGGAATTTACCTTCGGATTTTCCATATTTAATTCATTTCTCCAGATGTAACAGTCCAGTTAAGCAGCATGTAAAAAATTTTGGCATAACAATTGATACAAATTTATTTATGAAGAAACATATTGAATTGATGGTAAAAACCTCATTCTACAAGTTATGGCTATGGTTTCCTCTAAGCTGAGCATGTGAGTGATTACTCATACATTTTGGAGCATTGCTCACGGGTTTTACATGGCTGCTAACATTGGGCCAGATTTTCATATCTATGCGCGGGCGTAGATTTGTGCGCGCAACCCGGCGCACACAAATCTACACCCGATTTTATAACATGCGTGTGCAGCTGCGAGCCTGCTATAAAATTCAGGGTCGGCGCGCGCAAGGGGGTGCACAATTGTGCACCCCCTTGCGCGCGCCCAGCCCTAGGGGAACCCTGATGGCTTTCCCCGTTCCCTCAGAGGCCGCTTCAAAATCGGAACGGCCTCGGAGAGAACTTTCCTTCCTCCCCACACCTTCTTCTCCCTTCCCCTATCTAACCCACCCCCCAGCCCTAGCTAAATCCCCCCTACCTTTATTTATTTATTTTTTTGTAAACAATTTTATTGGTCTTTTCAAAAACATAGTACAAACATCCTGGGAGGGTTGGTCACTTCAGCCTTCCCAGGCCAACCAGAGCATATCCATACACATATGGTCCTGCAACCCACCCACCCTTTATTTTTTTATTTACGCCTGCCTCTGGGCAGGCATAGGTTGCGCGATCCCCCGGCACGGCCGCTGTGCTGAAGGCCTCGGTCCCGCCCCCGCATCTGGACCGCCCCACCCCACCCACTCCCCACCCCTTTTTTCAAGCCCCGGGACATATGCGCGTCCCGGGGCTTGCGAGCGTCACCGGGCCTATGCAAAATAGGCTCGGCGTGTTCAGGAGGGGTTTAAAAGGGTTACACGGGTATATTACGCGCGTAGCCCTTTTAAAATCCTCCCCGTACATTTTTCTTTGTGCTCAATAGATAAATATAATGCTAATACTGGCATTCAGAAATTGTTGGTTTTAAAAAATTGTTGCTGGCACAAAAAAGGTTTTTACACACACCTAGTTACTCCTTGGAGGGAGCATTGGTTACGGCTCTTGAAGCATCTAAAGCCATTACTTGAACCATGAGGCTTTCGAACCATATTGCAGGCATTAATAATTGAGATTTTGACCAATACTTTCTACTAGCACCATCTATTCCCTGCAGATAACACTGAACTCGGCGGCCACCTCTTGACTGGTGCAGGCATGCATGACCACATTACCCCAGTCCTTGATCTTTGCACTGGCTTACCGGGGACTGCAGAATACAATACAAAATTCTTGAACTCATTTATAAACTACTCCATAATGCTTCTTTTCCTTGATTTAATGTGATACTTTGTGTTCTATAAACCAGTATGATTCCTAAGGTCAGCAAACAAAAACCTACTGGAGAGTCCATCAATCAGAGCTGCCCATCTTGAGTTAAGTATCTTAACTCAAGATGTAATTAAGTAATATTTTCAGATCTATCTTATTCTTCCTTATTCAATTAGAGATTCATATATTCATGCTGTCTACATACAGTCTACATACATATACTCATGTGGACTTACATATCTCCATGTTATTTATTTGATTTATTAACCGCATGTTTATTAACGGTTTAATAGTATTTACTATTTGCTTACTTCTATTAATTTGTTTCAAAGTAAAAACTTGTTACTTCGTTTGTTTCAATGTAAAAACTTGTTTACGTTTTTTGCTCAATGTAAAACTTCGTTGTTTAATCCTGTTCTATGTAATCCGCTAAATGTAGCGATTGTTACTGTTCTATGTAAACCGGGGTGATATGTATATTATACAGGAACCTCCGGTATATAAATTATTTAAATAAATAAAAAAATAAATAAGTAGAGAAAGGGCCTTTTCAGTTTGCAGACCCGAAATTATGGAACTCTCTCCCTGAACCTCTTCATTCCATCCCATGTAACAAAACATTGGAAGCTTTTGGGAAATCAGAATCATGTTGACCTGGCACATTGCAATTCTTAATTGCTTAGAGCTGTGGAACTACATCTTGTGTGGATGGCAATCACTTGTATTTTCCTTAGTCTAAGGAACTTCAAAGTGTAATGTCTGTTTTTATTATAACTGTTTTATTTTCTATTTGTGCATGTTGTAATATAATCTACCCAGAACACTTTTGTATGTGTGCAGAAAACAAATGCTTTTAAACAAAAATAAATGTATTTTTAAATTGTATGACTGCAAAGCAGCTCATTTCAATAGAGGGTGGGTTTTTAGCAAAAATATCATGTGGTAAACAGAGTTTTTTGTATGATAAATGCTGTTTTTTTGTGCTTTATGTGCTTATCACAGCTTAATAAATATGCCCTTAAGAGATTTAGGGGGCCATTTACCAAGCGGATTGCACGCAACAAGGGACGTTTCGCACGCGAAAAGTCCCTTATCGCATGCGATACCAAGATGGGGGTGGAGTCAGGGGCGGCGTCAGCCCCGGAAAAGGAGGAGTCAGGGCGGCACCAGGGCTGGTGCCATGAAGACTGCACTGACAGCAAAAGGTAAGCACCTTTATCGCTGTCAGTTTCGCGCCGAATAACTACACCTTTTATGGTGTAGTTATTTGGCGCGATGCTGGCAGCGATTGCACTGTGGAGGTGCGATCGCTGCCAGCAAACGCAGGACCACCCTCCCGTTTCGCCCCACCCCATCCCCCGTTACCACGGGATTCACTATGCCTTGTGGCATTAGTAAATCCAGCCCTTAGTCTGTATTTTTATTTATTTTATTTTAACATCCTGTATTTTGCAATTCGTCTTAGTTCAGTGTGGATACTATATACCTTAGCTCTAGTGCATGGATTTTTATTTGTATTTTGAGAAGTAATATTTTTTTTTTTTGTGAGGACTGGATATACGATTATAAATTATAGCCTTTACCCACTTTTTTGGGAGTTGACCATTTGTCTTATGCCCCTCTATTGTAAGATCAATATTGAAAAGGGTTTCTCTGGCTAACTTTTATGTCAGCATGTCAAACCCTGAATTTTGAATATCCGAACACTATAAGCAGTTAAATTTTAGTTAGAGAGTTATTACTGGGTAAATGTAACTGGCTATACGGAAGCAGCATTAGGAATGTAACAGGGAGGTGTATAACTTCAGCTATGTAGCGCTGATATTGAATGCAATCTGGCTCAATTTACCCAGCTAAGTCTAGCCATGGTCAAGGGTTGTCCTAAAGTTAACTAGGTAAAGTTATCTGGTGTACTTTAACCAAGTATATACTGCAATACAGCAGCATATCTCTAGTGGTAAGCCAGATTCTAAGCCAGATTCAGAAAGGTCAGGAAACCATCCAAGACTGACTTTTATGCCTGGGAAATGAAGGAATTAGCTCATGATGTGGCCTCACATTTCTCAAAACTCTGGGGGAGTGGGGTACTCCAGAATCAAATTCAATGCTATCAAGCAGCAGATCTGAGCCAGACTGTTGTCAATGGCACTGGAACAATACACAAAGTGATGGAGGAACTCAACCACAGTGGAGAGAACTGAGGTCATAGGTGATCCATACTGCAGCAGAAACAGAGAACATGACTTAGTTGACTTAGTTTTTGGGTACTTGCCAGGTTCTTATGGCCTGGATTGGCCACTTTTGGAAACAGTATGCTGGGCTTGATGGACCCTTGGTCTGACCCAGTATGGCATTTTCTTATGTTCTTATAGCAGATAAAGACCATACAGGCCATCCAGTCTGCCTATCCACATCTCACATTCAGCTTTTACAGTCTCTTCCTTTCCCTTGCAGAACCTCTGTATTTGTCCTGTGTTTTCTTGAATTGAGATATGGCCCTCATCTTCACCACTTCCCCAGGGAAATTATTCCACCTATCCATCACTCTTTCTGTAAAGCAATATTTCTTGAGCTTAATCCTGAAAGTACCATTCACTCTCAACCCAAGGACCCCTCATTCCAGAGTCTGCTTTCTATAGAAAGAAACCTACCTCATATGCAAGTAGTCCTTGGAGATATTTAAATGTTTCCATCATATCTCCTCTTTCCTTCCTTTCCCCCAGAGTAAGCATGTTTAGATATTTAAGTCTGTCCTCATATGCTTTATGATGAAGACTGTTGGCCATGACTGTGCCCTCTGGACCAACTATATTTGCTTTACATTTTTTTGAAAAGATGTGATCTCCAGAATTGTAAGCAGTACTCCAAATGAGGTCTCACCAGAGATGTATACAGAGACAGTATCTCTTCCATTTTACAGACTGGCTATTCCTCTCCCTATCCACCCAAGCATCCTTCTTGCTTTTGCTGTTGCCTTGTCTATTTGGCCACCTTAAGATCATCAAATAGGACTGGCCCCAGATCTCATGCTTGTTTTGAGTACAGAAGTAGTTCAGCCCCTTTACTTTACTGCTGTCTTAGGGTTTTGCAACCCAAATGCAAAACCCTTTATTTTTTTCAGCCTTAAATCTTAGCTACTAAAATCTAGATCATGTCTCAAGATTCAGTAAATGCCTTCTCATGTTTTCCACAACTTCCAGGGTGTCTATATTGTTGCAGATTTTGCTATCATCTGCAAAAAAAATCAAAACTTTCTCGATAGCCTTTCATAATCCCTACAGGACACTACTGCTATCCCCCCCCCACCATCTTTTCCACAAATTGAACTACATTTATCATACCCTTTACTGCTTCCCATTCAAATAGTATCTAGCTCAGGGGGTCATTTTCGTAGTGTAACGCACGTGAAAAGGGACTTTTCGCGTGTGATAGCTAGATCGGGGTGGAATCGGGGCGGAGTAGGCCCCAGAAGAGGAGGAGTCACGGCGTTGTTGGGGCGGATGTGGCGGAAACTTCGCTGGCGGCAAAAAGGTAAGAACCCTTTTCGCTGCCAGTAGCACGTCCAATAGCACCACATTTAACGATGGCCCTATTGGGTGCGAAAGCCGGCAGTGATCGCACCGTGGAGATGCGATCGCTGTTGGTTTTCGCAGGCCCGCCCCCCCGCTTCGCCCCCCATTACCACCGGATTCTCTAAGGTCTGCGACCTTAGAAAATCAAGGCCTCAGTTACTCACTTCAGAGCCCATACCTAAGGTGCTCAGTTTGTTTATAAGTTGCCTTTTATTTATTTCAAAAATTGCTATCCTGCTTCATCCACTAATCTGGGCAAGTAACATCACTGCATGCATTCAGTCACAAATAAAAACAAACGAACAAACAATAAAGCCATAAAATATAATAGTAGTGACTAGCACACCAGTTCCACACTGGTAACTCCTAGCATATCCTTTGATGGTATACAGCTTGGAGCCATAGCAGAAATCTAATAATATTGAATATTTCATGCCTGCAGGCATTTGTTGCCAGCTAACAGCTGTTCCCATCCAAGTTAATATTAGTTACTGAATGCTATGCGGAACCATGCCAAAGACCTTACTGAAATCCAAGTACAATACATCTAGCACTGCCGCTCTCCCCTGATTAAACTCTCTGGTCATCCTGTAAAAAATTCATTAGATTCATATGACATGATCTGCTTCTGGTAAAACCATGCTGCCTTGGATCCAGGAGTCCATTAGATTCCATTTATTTACTCACCACCAAGGTCACGTGAACTGAGCTGTAGTACTCAGACTCCTGCTTACTTCCACTTTTGTGACGAGGAATCGCCTCTGCATGTCTGACTTTAAAGAAGCTTTGAAAAGGTCAAAGGAGACCTGCAAGAGCTTCCCTAATTTCCCTTAAATACCCTTGGACGTATTCCATCCAGCCCCATTGATTCAGATGCTTTCAGTTTTGCTAGCTCAGTGTGAACACAGTCTTCTGAAAACTGTTTGAGGTCTACCTCACTTCCATTTCTATATTTGGCAGTTATCTGTGGCCCTACTCCAAGTCTTTTCTCAGTGAACACTGAACAGAAGTATTTGTTAAGCAATTCCAAGTTCTCCTCATCAGCAACTACATATTCTTCTCTTCAACTTCAAGTCTTATCATCCTACGTTTGCACTTCCTGCTGTCACAAATATATCTCACAAAACTCTTGTTACCCTTTTACTGCATCATCCATTTTTTTTTTGTTTCACCTTCCCTCTCCTTACAACTTTCCAGCATTTCTTAGCTTCTACAGATATTGCTGTCTGTCTTCTTCTTTCAGCAATCTCCTGTAGTTTATGAAACTAACCTTTTCCATTACGTTTTTTCAGCCACTTTAAAAAAAACCTCAATGGCCTCTTTTTCCTTTTACCTTTATTTATTTTCTTACAAAAAGGTTTGTTTGCCTTACAATATCTAATTTCAGTTTTGCCCACTGTTCTACTTCCTTTGGCTTATCCCATCTAGTTAATGACTCCTTGAGATACACTACCATCTTAACAAAGTTACTTTACCTAAAGTCCAGGACCCTTGCCTTTGAATACCACTGCTGCTTATGTTCCAGTACTGAAATATAAATCCATGCTAAAGTCCAGCATAGTCATATGCCATGCCAAAGCACCATGCCAAGGGTACAGGAGGAGATTATCTCTCTTGGAACAACTCTTGTCCTTGGAGGAAATGTTTGCTGATAGGGATGTGCATTTGTTTTGAACAAATGTGCAAAATGTGATGAATGAGGCCATTTTTGGTTTGTTAAAAAATTAAAAAATGGAAATAAATTCTGATTAAAATAACTACAAATTTTGGGGTGTTTTCATATTCATAATTTTATTTTTCAAAAAGGTGAGTCCAGGCTTGGCTTGGTCCTGTCACTAAGGCCAAGGTCTAGTCCCAGCATTGGGGTCCGGGTCCCATTGCAAAAGCCCTAGCCCAATGCTGGGGCCTGGCTCAAGGCCAGATACAGTTCTCAAGGCCTAGGCCTGAGGCCAGTTCCCATAATTGAAGTCCAGGACTAGGCCCAGGCCTGATGAGGGGCCTTGGGCCAGGCCCCATTATTGGACCTGGGCAAATGCCTGGATCTAAGCCTTTCTGATGGGACCTAGGCTCAAACCAGGCCCTATCATTGGGCCTGGGACTAGGCCTTGGCATTGGCAATCTTACCCAATCATGGTCCAGGTCCCAGCATTGGAACTAGGCCTAGGCCCAGGCCTCGGTAATAGGACCCAGCCTTGGGCAGGCCCCAGTGTCAGGCTTGGGCCTAAGCTGCCTCAACAATGGAACTGGTCTCAGGCCAGGCTTCAGCATCAGGCCTAAGTCTAGGCCTGGGTTTTATTGATGGCATCTAGTTTCAGGCCAGGCCACGACATTTGGCCTAGGCGTAGACCAGGCCTCGGTGATGGGTCCAGGTCTTTGCATTGGGACCTGGCCTCCGACATTAGGCTTATACCTAGGCCCAGGCCTCTCCAACAAGATTGGGCCCTGGCATTAGGCCTTATTTATTCATTTTTTGATTAATTGAAAAAAATGTACTTTCTGCACTCATTCAACTTATTTTCTGAGGCAGAGTACATTAAAAGCCATGCATAATTTGAAACATACAAAATAATAACTCAACTAAAGACAAAGACATTGCACAACAAACAGATAAACCTGTTCTGCAGTACATTTAAAAATGTACGCTCATCTGAAGTTTTTATTATCAAATGCTTGAGAAAACAGAAAGGTTTTCAGTGCTTTGTTAAAGGATTTCAAACAGGCTATACACTGCCACTGTTCAGAGATACAGTTCCAAAATAGTGCCCCAGCCACAGAAAAAGCTCTTTTCCTTGTGACATCTAGTCAGACTCATTTGGGAGACTGGGTCTCCAATAGACTTTTATTTGCCAACCTAAGAGAGTAAGAGGATTTATAAATGCAGGAATTGAGCCATTATGTAAATGACTATCGATAAGTGATGCTAATTTAAAATGAATTTGCTTCTGAACTGGCAACCAGTTTAATGATGCAGTAATAGATATGATGTGATCCCACATCCTTGAACCAGCCAGTATCCAAGTAGTAGAGTTCTGGGCTATCTGTAATACTTGGATAACATTATCCAGGAGACCCATGCATAAAGAATTACAGTAGTCTAAATCGGTGAATATAAGGGCCTGAAGAACTGTCTGGAAGTCTTTTGATTCCAGGAGCGGTTTAAGTTGCCTGAGCTTGTGTACGTTATAAAAAGATGATTTTAAAACAGGTCTAATATGAAAATTCATTGAAAGGTTTGAGTCAATTATAACATCTAGATCAGGGCTTCCCAAACCTGTCCTGGGGACCCTACATCCAGTCAGATTTTTATAATATTCACAATAAATATGTATGAGATAAATTTGCATATACTGAGTCTCCATGATATGTAAATTGATCTCATGAATATTCATTGTAGATATCCTAAAAACTCAGGACAAGTTTGGGTAGCCCTGACCTAGAATTTGCACCTGCTGCATGATTGGGATGCTGAGACCATTATATTGATGTACTAAGAGTATATTAGGTAATGGGAATCCAGTAAAAATAATTATTTCTGTCTTTTCAACATTTAATATTAACTTATATGATATAACCAGTGTTTTACAAAGTTTAAACATAGAGTCACAAGATCAAACATTTCTGACCATGAAAAGTAAAATGGGAGAAGAAACTGGATATTGTCAGCATAAACTTTATAGTTTACAGTCAAACATGCTAGGATCTTACAAAGCTGAGAGAGGTAGATATAAAATAGTATTGCTGCAGCATTCTAATCAGACACAGCACCACCGATTGTAAATTTGCTGGTTATGATTTGACAAGTAGGAAGAAAACTACCTTATGAGATATACCAAAAGATGTGTTAAAAGAATTCCATGGGCCAATGTGTCAAAAGCACCCATGATGTTGGGCCTAGGCCTAGGCCTTGGCAACAGCATTGGCATCAGGCCTAGGCCTAAGTCTAGGCCTCAGCAACAGGACCTGAGCCCCAGTGGTGGGCCTAGGCCTAGGCCTTGGCAACAGCATTGGCATCAGGCCTAGGCCTAAGTCTAGGCCTCAGCAACAGGACCTGAGCCCCAGTGGTGGGCCTAGGCCTAGGCCTTGGCAACAGCATTGGCATCAGGCCTAGGCCTAGGTCTAGGCCTCAGTAACAGGACCTGAGCCCCAGTGGTGGGCGTAGGCCTTGCTGATGGGACTCAACACTAGCCCATGTTTCCTTTTACAATGTAGTCATTGGTGCCCAAGGATCGCTTCCCCTATTGACTTCAATGTAAAATGAAAAAAACAAATGAAATAAAGAAACAAAATGTTGTTTTTTTTTCATTTGAGACAAACCTGATGAATGACTGTGCCCAATGGAATTTTTTCACTCTGCACTCACCTAATTGCTGTCCAGGGTTTGGAAGCAGAAGCTCTAGATCAATTTATATCTCTATCAGGGCAGGCTGAGGTAGATATTCAGCTAAGGTGTGATGGTTGAATATTTGCCTGGGATCAGTGGCCATTACTTAGCCAGATAACTACTTCTCTGGCTAAATAACTGGCTAAGTGGCAGGCAGGGAATGGGTATAACTGGGAGGAGTTGAGTTATCCGGCTAACTCCGGTATTCAAATTTAATTGGATATCTTATATAACTCTGGTTGGGCCATAGACCTGTCCTAAAGTTAGCTGGATAGACTTTTCTGGATAACTTTTAGATAGCTAAACATATTCAATGGCACAGCCACGTCACTGAGTATCCAGGTTAAGTTGGCCAGACAGGTTTATAGAGCTAACTAGCTCATAGTGGCTGAATATGGACTTCTCAATTGTAAGTGTCACACCAAAGCTCCGTACAAACCTGCATTGTGTAGGATAGAAGGAACATGTATGTTGTTCTAGAAGGGTGCATCAAAAAGGGCACAAGCTGTTTTAGGAATATCAAAAGAAAAGTCATATTGTCTGAAAGCTTCTAATACAAAAGCCAGATGTTTTAAAATATGCATTATTCACTGAGTTCTCTTACTTGCATGCCTACTTCCTTTGCAAACATGCACTTATGGAGTCACTGCTCCCTTGAAAAAATTCACAGGACTAAAAGCCATTTTCATAAGAACATATGAACATAAGTTGCCCTACTGGGTCAGATCAAGGGTCCATCAAGCCAAGCATCCTGTTTCTAACAGTGGCCAATCCAGGTTACAAGTATCTGTCAAGTACTCAAACATTAAGTAGATCCCATGCTACTAATGCCAGTAATAGCAGTGGGTATTCCCTAATACACTTGATTAATAGCAGTTAAAGTTCTTCTCCAAGAACATATACAGACATTTTTTAAACCTAGCTACACTAACTTCCCTAACCACATCCTCTGGCAACAAATGTCAGAGCTTAATTGTGCATTGAGTGAAAAATAATTTTCTCTGATTTGTTTTAAATGTGCTACTTCTTAACTTTATGGAGTGCCCCCTAGTCTTTCTATTATCTGAAAGAGTAAATAACCGATTCAGATTTACCTATTCTAGACCTCTCATGATTTTAAACACCTCTATCATATCCCCTCCTCAGCCATCTCTTTTCCAAGCTGAACATCCCTAACCTCTTTAGTGTTTCCTCATAGGGGAGTTGTTCCATTCCCCTTATCATTTTGGTAGCCCTTCTCAGATCCCAGGGTGACTGAGCTGTAGAGAAACTAAAACAGTGAGAAGGCTGTATATGCAGAGTTCTGGAACAAGTCCTTGATGGTAACAGTTAGATATTTAGCTCCCTCTCTCATCAGTTCCTGAACCATTTGTTCCATGAAGCAGTCATTTATTCCATCCAGAAACTTTACATCTCTAGCATGTCCTGATGTTACATTTACACAATCAATATTGGGGTAATTGAAATCTCAAATTTATAAACAAGAAGAGTCAGTACAGTAACCCAATCGGTAAACTGTAAAAAGCAGGGGCAACTGAATTAAATTTAAATTATAGCCTAAGTGACGGTGTCATCAAGCCAGACGTTGTGATTTTAACCCAAAACCAAACCGGTCTTCTAATCATTCACCATCACTGTAAAAATTATATTTATTAATTGAAGAAATATATTTTTTGTTTTTTATATTTTTTGCTGGGGAATTAAAAGTCTGTCAAAAACTTTCAAAATCAGTCTTTAGTGGACATTCAACTCCAATGACAATATGAAGAAGAGTTAAGTAACAGTCTCTCAGTGCAAAATATAAACACAGCCCAACATGGCCGGTGTTTTGCGGAAAAGCTTCCTCAGGGGCATGTAAATAATGTTAACACAGGAGTATTTGCCTAAATCAGAACAAAGCATGATCTTAGAATCATTTTCAAAGAAAAAATGAGAAGGCAAACACTTATCTGACCACCGTAGGCTACCAGTTCAAAATGGACACGAAGTCTCAGAAGTTCTTCTTCATCGCACAGGAGGAAATGAGGTTGCTCGTCAGTGCAGGTTTCGCTTGTCTCTCCCTGTTCTCATGCTCCCCGTTCTCATGCTCCCTCTTTTGTTTTTTTTTATGTCGGTCGCATGTTCACCGGTCGCGTGTTCTCTTGGTCTTGTGTTTCTGGTCCTTCTAAAAGGGGGGGGGGCCCTTTGAGGGGGGGTTACTGTTACGATTCCTCCTGTAGCTGCGCCACAGGAGGCATCTCACCTTTTTCTGGAGGCCGCACCGAAGCCAGGGCCTCACCTGAGCAATTGTCCAGATCCTGCTCTATGGCCTGGGAGGCCTTCGGTGTTGTTCGGGGCCTACTCGAGGCCTGCACCACTGCAGCCTGGATGCTCTGGTGTGAGCCATGCACTTCTCCTAAGGGGTGGGCCCATGGCTCCTTTCCACTCTTATGGAGCCAGCGAGGGGCGGACCATCTGGACTCCTCCCAGGGAGTTGCCTGCTTCTGGGCTATAAAAGCCTTTCTCCAGCACTCATGCTTTGCCTTGCTTTGGACTTACACGTCTCTGGATGTCTCTGCTTCCAGCACTCTGTCAGGGCTCCGTATTTGCTTCAGCTTGGTGTCCGTGTCTTGCACGCCCTGATGTTTCATGATGTCCCTTGGTGTTTGTGCCTGACCCTGATGTTTTAACCTGCTTTAGACTGCTGGTATGTAGTAAACCTGCTTTAGACTGCCGGTGTGCAGTAAATCTGCTTCACACTGCCGGTGTGCAGTACATTACCTTGGACTGCTTCGTGCAGCATATTTCCTTTCCTGCGCTGGTTCCGCTCCCATGGATGTGGGACAGGGTGGTCCGTGACCAGACCAGTAGTACTGGCTGTGTAGGGCGCCCTGAGGGACAGTGCCAACGTCTGAACCTCTCTGCTTGTTTCAGAGTCTATGTCTACTGTATCCTGTTTCAGAGTCTATGTCTACAGTATCCTTGCTTTAGAGTCTACGTCTACTGTATCCTGTTTCAGAGTCTATGACTACAGTATCTTGCTTTAGAGTCTACGTCTACAGTATCCTGCTTCAGAGTCTATGTCTACAGTCTGTGATTCCCGAGTCCTCGTCGTCTGTTCCTGATCCTTCGTCTGTCCACGCCCTGAGTCCGGCCTGCTGCCTCTTGCCATCCCAGCGGCAGGTCCGAAAGGGCCGGGAACGGTCAGAGGACTGTTCATCACCAACACCTCACGTTGGTTCCAGAGGCAGGCAGGTCCGGCTGGGGGTCGGGCTGCCTCTCGCCACCCACTTTACACCTACCCTTGGCGCAGGATCATGCCAGGGGCCCAAGGGCACACTCCCTCTAAGGGGAACCGCTCACCTAGTGCCCCCTCGTAACAATAACAGGTACATAAAATTAACTGTAACTTATTATTTGTTCCATATTATTTCCATATGGAATAATTTGGGTCTTGGGCTCCCTAGGGGTATCCTATAAACCAGGCAAAGAATACATAGTGAATATAGCCCCTGCATAGTGATATAGGAAACCCCTGAGTGAAAGCTGCCAAATGATTCAGTCCGGGTTTAGATAAGGACTCCCAAGAAATTTCTGGAGAGTGCATTCAGAAGTACAGCAGTGAGCAGATTCATAGTCTGTTGTTTTGACAGGTACAGAGTTTTAAAAAAAAAAAAAAGCATCAGCAGTTAGTGTTTCCCTGAATGAGGGATCTGCTGCTAGCATTATGGACTAGGGAGAAATTAACTAGCTCCTTGGCAAGGCTGCTGAAACAACCAGAAAATCAACAAATATTTAAATAAATCCTTACAGCTTTGGCTCCTTTGGTTTCCTTTAAATTCTCTATGATTCAGGTCAGAAATGATAAAATTATTTTTAGTGAGCTTATACGCCGATCCATCAGGCAATGAAGGTGAGGGGCAACCCACCAACATCAGGTACCCTGAGAGACAATCCCTGGCTGAAAAAACTGAAAAAAAAATGAAAAATCGCCATGAAACTAAGAAGATTGTGAGTCCTCAGGAAGAATGAGACCCGCCCCCGATGATGTCACCACGCTAGCGTCAGAGCCGGTAAACGACGCCAGTCCATCAGGCGTCGTGCGCCGGGCGTCGCGCCCCTTTGGGGCGCGACAAAAGGGCTCTCCCCTTTGTGCTCCCCTTCGTGCTAACCTTTGTGCTTCTTTTAAAATAATTTTATTTATGTTTTCCTTTTTAATTAACCTTTATTAAAGTTGTTTAGGTTTTTGTTTTGTTAACATTTGTTTCGTTTTAGATGTTCAATGTATTAGACTAAGGAATTATATTTCCTGCTTATTCAGTTTTACTGTAAACCGGCCTGATTTGCATTGTATGCAAGAATGTCGGTATATAAAAATTAAAAATAAATAAATAAATAAATATGTCCACAGATGAAAATTCTTCTGAATGATTCTTGCACTGGATCTTTGCAGCAGTCGCAGTGGCCTCTTGGAATGGTGATGTCATGTCACTTCTTGCTAGCTTTGTTTTACTAATTTTCTATTCCGTTGGACTGATTTTAATAAATAAATAAATAAAATACTATGAAGTGTACAGTGAGCAAGACGCTATCCAGCTACTCGGGTAACTTTAGCCAGGCTATTCAGCGGGCCTGACCCAGGTAAGTCTGCCACTGAACATACCCGCCTAATGTTATGCATTTAAATCTACCTGCACAACTTCAGGACAGCAATTTCCCTAACTAGCAGCTCGATCCAGTAAAGTTCAGTTGAAGATTTCTCGTCTGTAACGAGCTCGCTGCGCACAATTCGGACGCGTAAGGCAAACCAGCGATACAGTCTCCAATTTTGCGCATCCGTAGTGCTTCTTAAAACAGACGCGTAACCCTTCCCGCACCCGGCATGTAAATGAACGAATTAGCTGTATAATGAAGGAATTAGCTATTCCCCTCCGATACCGTAACGCGCGCTCAGGTTCTCTCATTAGTAACGCACTGTTTTGCTGCGGCCCTAACGTGTTAGTTTACCGCCTCCCCCTAGTAGGAGTTAGGACTGTGAGTCTAGTAATAAATCCATCGACACCGCTTAAGATACTCAAAAACAATAAAACACAATTTAAAAAAAAAAGCGATACAGAGATGATCGAGAAAATGTAATGATGTGGGACACATAAAACCTGTCAGAAGAAAAAATAAAAATTTTTAAATATCTGTCGGAGGGCCGCGTGGGTCCAGGCGGCCGACGTGGGTCCAGGCGGCGGGAGCCGGGTGGTCGCGTGTTAAATCTAGGCCGCGGGCGGGTGGGCGCCTGTTCCGGGCGGCGGCAGGGGGACACGCGTTAGTTCGAGACGGCCGGCGGGCGATCGCGTGTTAAATCTAGGCCGGGTCCGCACAGGCGCGCATTCACTGCCGGTGGGGGCTGCCTCTCCCGGCAGCCCCCACCGGCAGTGAATAGTGACTGCCTTGAGCGCCGAATCGCAGGGGTCGCACAGGCGCGCATTCATTCACTGCCGGTGGGGGCTGCCGGGAGAGGCAGCCCCCACCGGCAGTGAATGAATTCATTCATCCAGGCGGAGGAGCCGGCTGCTTTCGCCACCGGCTCCTCCGCCTGGATGAATGAATGCGCGCCTGTGCGACCCCTGCGATTCGGCGCTCAAGGCGTGACGTCACGGTATGTGACTGCCTTGAGCGCCGAATCGCAGGGGTCGCACAGGCGCGCATTCATTCATCCAGGCGGAGGAGCCGGCTGCTTTCGCCACCGGCTCCTCCGGCTGGATGAATGAATTCATTCACTGCCGGGAGAGGCAGCCCCCACCGGCAGTGAATGTGCGCCTGTGCGGACCCGGCCTAGATTTAACACGCGACCACCCGCCGGCCGTCTCGAACTAACGCGTGTCCCCCCGCCGCCGCTGCCGCCGCCCGGAACAGGCGCCCACCCGCCCGCGGCCTAGATTTAACACGCGACCACCCGGCTCCCGCCGCCGCCGGCCGCCTGGACCCACGCGGCCGTCTGAAACTAACGCGCGTCCACCCCCCGCCGCCCGGAACAGGCGCCCACCTGCCCGCGGCCTAGATTTAACACGCGACCACCGGCCCCCCGGATCCCGCCGGCCGCCTGGACCCACGCGGCCCTCCGACAGGTATTTAAAATTTTTGATTTTTACACTTCCTGGCACCTGTCATTTCAAATGTCATTTGAAATGACAGGTACCAGCGCACCCTGGTTACTGTATAGGCGCTGTATTAAGCGCCTATACAGTAAAATGGGTTACGCGGCCATAACCCTTCCCTACCGCTTTAAAGCCGCGGCATGCATTTGCATGCGATTAGAGGAGAGTATCGGGGAGTTAGTGAAGAGAACTGTGCGTGCGGGGAGGAAGGGTGCGCCTGACACTACCGCACTGTTTCTACCGCGGCCTTACTGGATCGACCTGTAGGATAGATAGCTCAGAATATCTGAATAAAGTAAAGGCCATGCCCCTGGAATGATCCCCGCTCCTCTCTCTTTTTATCAAGCTAAAGTTTACCTGGACAAAAAGCTATCTGAGTAAAATATCTCAGGTCAGTGAGGTAGGAAATTGAAATCTCTGGGTTTGTCCAGGTAACTTAAAAATTACCCGGACAAACTCTTTATAATATTGATCTCAATCTCTTTCTTGACCACCAAAAGTTCTTTTGAAACCATATGCCTTTGTGTATGCATCTTCTTTCACTGAATGTATTGTCCACCTAAAAAGGAAATAAAATGAAATCTCTAAATTTCTATAGGTAATCTGTACTCTACAAGCATGTTACTAACTAATGGCAAAAGAATCCTGACATTTGGCAACATGGGGCAATGTATCAAAATATTGCTCCTATTTAACTTTATCACTCTCTGTACCTTACAAGAGTTATCCCGTTATTTTTTTTATTTACTACCCTATGCCCGCTTGTTGTTTGGATGGCTGCCATGTCAGTACCAGCTTTTACTGTTCAGCTACACCCTCACATGCAACTTTCAGAAGGCATTAAAGTTCTAAAAACAAAGAGAATGTCTTCCCATACTCCTGGAATCCCTACTAATTACTCTCATTGACTGAAATTATTCTAGACATGGGGGCCGATATAATAAGCTGCGCAAAAACTGCTGCGGGTTTTTGCACATGTAATTACGTGTGGTTATCCTTGCCTATCTTACACACTTATGTAATAACATGATCAGCGTGGAAAAAACACATGCACAAACCCACTTAAAAACCCGCAGCAGGTTTTGTGTGAGTGCATGCAAATGACATGTAAAGGGGGCAGCTATTTTTTCACGAGCAATGCAGGGAGCCATGCTAGTGGGGAGAAAGGTTAGTGCGGGTTTTTTTTTTACTTGGGTGTTTTAGTGCCTGGGTCGGAGCAGGAATTAAGTTAAAATGCATATCTGAGATACATAAGCCATGCCAACTGTGCTGCATATTTGAGTGCATATACCTCAGAATAAGCCATGCCAATTGTAAATAGCTCTGATTGCATACCTGTCTTTACACACATGTACCTATGCGAGGATCCAATGGACACTTTACCGTGTGGAAGGTGTGCAACGTTTGCCCCGATTTGGGGGCAGTTACCCAACGGTAACTGCCCCCAAAGTGCAGTTACCGTTGGGGTAAAGTTTCAATACGAATCAGTCATATAAAGCTCCTTTACAGTCCAGGATCAGAATCACTGTTAAAAATCTAGAATTCAGGCTTCTCTGGTTATACAAGAATGGTAGAAGCGTGCACCAGTTCTTAGGAATGCAGAGATAGCTTCATATAGAATCTGGAAATTGCTGGTTCATTGTTATGAACTCTGGCATGAATTAAACCATGATGCTATATAACACTGGAGCTGGAGACAAGGCCAAGGACCTTTAATCGAGCCTCATCCTGCAAGACATATCTGTTAATTTTGACACCATTGTGGCTATCTAATTTTGGCATGCTGTACGCAGTTGGATCCTGTACGCACGCTGTACGCTGTACGCAGTTGGATCCTGGGACTCTGCTCTACCTTGAGTTTTCTTTTAACTCTCCTATCACACTTATATTGATCTCCTCTGGTTGTTCTTATTCCACCACTATTCCATTATTGGTCAGTGGGCCTCAAGGATCTGACCAGAGCCCTCTTCTCTTCTCTCTCTATGCTTCTTCCCAGGGTGCTCTGACGTCCTTCTCCTTTAGTACTTCTTTTATGCTGATGACTTCCAGATCTGTCTCTCAACACCAGCAATTCCACCACAAATCCAGTCCCAAATTTCAGCTTGCTTGTCTGACATTGTCACCTAGATGTTCTGCCGCCACATTAAACTTAACGTGGCCAAGACAGAACTTCTTATTTCCCCCCACAAAACTGCTTCCTCTCTTTCCTGTTTTTCTGTCTCTATGGATGGCACTCTCATCCTCCTGGTTCTCTCAGCCTGTAATCTTGAGCTCATCTTTGATATATCACTCGTCTCTGTGCATATTCAAAACACTACTAAAATGTGTCAATTTTTCCTCTATAACATTGTTAAAAGTTGTCTCTTCCTGTCTGAACATGCCACCAAAAGGCTTATCCACTCTTTTTATCACCTCCCACTTAGATTCTGACAACTTGATCTTTAGTGGCCTCCTGCTGAACTGTCTTTCTCCACTGCAATCTATTCAAATTCAGCTGCACAATTTATCTGTCTTCAATGTTGCTTTGACCATGTAACTCCTCATATCAAGTCACTACAGTTCAAGCTGCTGTTACTCACCTATAAATGCATTCACTCTGTAGCTCCTCATTGCCTATCTCATCTGTGTTCTCTCCCTATAACCTTCTTCATGAAATCTGTTCATCCAAGGCGCTCCTATTTGTGTGCTTCTCCTTCACTGTCTACTCTGACTCCATGCTTTCCACTCTGCTGTGCCATATACCTGGAACTGACTTCCTGAATCCATGCCTCATGTTCTCTTTCTGATTATGTTCAAAACCAGCTTAAAACCTCACCTTTTTGAAACTGTTTTTAAATCCTAAGCACCTCTCTAAAATAAAGCACCTCTCTACAAATCGCCTGGACCAGATGGTATGCATCCTAGAGTACTGAAGGAACTCAAAAATGAAATTTCTGATCTATCATTAAAATCATCCATTGTACCTGAAGACTGGAGGGTGACCAATGTAACCCCAATATTTAAAAAAGGTCCAGGGGCGATCCGGGTAACTATATACCAGTGAGCCTGACTTCAGTGCCGGGAAAAATAGTGGAAACTATTCTAAAGATCAAAATTGTAGAGCATATAGAAAGACATGGATTAATGGAACACAGTCAACATGGATTTACCCAAGGGAAGTCTTGCCTAACAAACGTGCTTCATTTTTTTTGAAGGGGTTAATAAACATGTGGATAAAGGTGAACTGGTAGATGTAGTTTATTTGGATTTTCAGAAGGCGTTTGACAAAGTCCCTCATGATGTTACGTGTGCCATCCGCGGCAGGCCCGCAGCACGGCCCCCTCACCTTTCCTCAATAACTCCAGCTCCTGGTTAATCCTTGCTGGTGGCGGTGGGCCGTTGGCTCTGTCCTCGGGCCTCCCCCGGTGCCTCCGGCCCTGCCATGGTTCCTGGCATTCCCGGTCCTGATGCCACTTCTTGTCGGGCCTCTCCACTTGGCCTGTGGAGAGATGCTGTTACTTGTGCTGCGCCCCTCCCTAGGCGCGTGCACCACTGAAGTAGGGACCAAGGCAGGAACCTAGCCATGGCCATGGATGATGACGTCTACACTGCTATATTATTTAAGCTCAGGCTCCGCTCCCTAATGTTGCCTTTGCAACAGGTCTCCTCACTGGTTGAGTATTCGTTGCTTCCTGAGATACATCTCATCTCTGTGTTCCTGTTCCTCGTTTGTTCCTGGTTCCTGTTTCCTTGTTCCTACCTCATTCCATTCTTCGGCTTAACTACACGGACCTGACTCTGCTTTGCCTGACCACGTCATCGACTCTCTCCAAGCCTGGACTTCTGCTTTGCCTGACCATGTCATCGACTCTCTCCAAGCCTGGACTTCTGCTTTGCCTGACCATGCCATCGACTCTCTCCAAGCCCAGACCTCTGCTTTGCCTGACCACACCATCAACTCTCTCTAACCAGTCCTCTGCTTTGCCTGACCACGCCATCGACTCTCTCCAAGCCCGGACCTCTGCTTTGCCTAACCATACCATTGACTCTCTCCAAGCAAATACCCCTTCTTTGCCTGACTAAGCTACTGCCTATCTCCAGACCCAGACCTCTGCTTCGCCTGACCACGCTACTGCCTATCTACAGACCCAGACCTCCACTTTGCCTGACTACGCTTGACTATCTTCGTGTTCAGACCTCAGCCTTGCTTGCCACAGCCTTCATATTGCCGTCAGTTCAGACTCAAGCCTGTTCTTCAACGCCTCTTCAGCTTACTCCCTGGACGTGGTTTATTCAGGCTTCGGCCTGCTCTTGCTCGAGCGCCCCCTGTCTGCTCTCGTTCCATTGGTGCTCGGGTTTCCAGGTCATTGCCTTGTTCAGAGTAAGACGGTACTATCTTCTACCTGCTGTCTCTGGCTGCATCAGACTTTACTGTGACTCTACACTAAGGCCCACCTGCCGCCCCTGGCACCCAAAGGCTCAACCTGCGGGGAATGAGGGCTGGCATAGGTGAAGCTCCAGGGGCCTCTGTCTATCAGTCCACTCCGCCTGCCGATGGTGGGGACCCAAAGGGATCCCTACCTTCAGGTTGTGTCAACCTCATCTTGGCCCAAGGGTCCACCTCTGACGCAACACATGAGAGGCTTCTAAGAAAACTAAAAAGTCATGGGATAGATGGTGATTTCCTTTCGTGGATTACAAATTGGTTAAAAGACAGGAAACAGAGAGTAGGATTAAATGGCCAATTTTCTCAGTGGAAAAGGGTAAAAAGTGGAGTGCCTCAGGGATCGGAACTTGGACCGGTGCTTTTCAAGTAATCAAAAGATGGGCAACTTTCATCTCCTTCCTGAATAGAAACTCCAATATTGTTTATACCCTTTTCATACCAGAAATGAATAAAAGATGTCTAGAAATCTGGGAGTTGGGAGAGAGGAGAGAGGAGGGAATACAAAAAAATGACAATGTCTCAATTTCTCCTTCCATTTTTCCTCTACCATCTTCATACAAACTATATAGATGTTGTTAATATAACATTATTTTTCATATGAAGTACCATTTTAAAATCTTTCATATGCAGTACATTAGCAGGTAAGTATGATTCTATGAGACCTTCCATTAAGTCTGGGATTGAATATCTGTGAAGGCTTTTGGCTCATTCATGTATTATTCTCATCTAGGGTTTATTTATTTATTTATTTACATTTCAAACCATCTTTACAGAGAAGGGCAACCAAAATGATAAAGTGAATGGAACAGCTCTCCTATGAGGAAAGACTAAAGAGATTAGGACTTTTCAGCCTGGAGAAGAGACGACTGAGGGGGGATATGATAGAGGTATTTAATATCATGAGAGGTCTAGAATGGGTAAATGTGAATCACTTATTTACTCTTTCGGATTATAGAAAGACTAGGGGGAACTCCATGAAGTTAGCATGTGGCACATTTAAAACTAATTGGAGCAAGTTCTTTTTCCCTCAACGCACAATTAAGCTCTGGAATTTGTTGCCAGAGGATGTGGTTAGTGCAGTTAGTGTAACTTTGTTTAAAAAAGGATTGGATAAGTTCTTAGAGGAGAAGTCCATTACCTGCTATTAATTAAGTTGACTTAGAAAATAGCCACTGCTATTACTAGTATCAGTAACATGGAATAGACTTAGTTTTTGGGTACTTGCCAAGTTCTTATGGCCTGGATTGGCCACTGTTGGAAACAGGATGCTGGACTTGATGGACCCTTGGTCTGACCCAGTGTGGCATGTTCTTATGTTCTTACAGTATTATAAAGTCTTAAATCTGGCATGGCTAGTCCTCCTCTTTTAACTTCTTTGGTGAAGAAATCATAGCTGTTTAATGCAAACATTTCCAAATATTTTGATTACTTTTTCAAATTAACATCTCCTTTATTAATAAATACACTTTCTCTAGCAAAGTACAGCAGTATTTGATAATGGAAATTCTTATTTTTTTTCTTTGGCTTAACAAAACTCATTAGTGCTTTGGTAAAACAAGCAAAGCAAAAAAGTAAAACACAGAAAGGTTCAATAAAGACAAGTCTGAACTGACAGCATAATAACCAGAAATTTGTTTCCTTCCCTCCCAAGTTTCAAACAAAATGATTTCATTGTAGGACAGTGTTGCACTTAAGATACTGCCCTCTATTCTTTGTTAAGAGAGAGACCTCATTAGCAAAGATATTCCTTGTGCAAACTGTTTTGATTTAAAAGCTGCTTTCACGAATTGAATAGTTTCAGGGTAGTTTGGGATTTTTGTTTATAATAAGTCAATCCCAAAGCTTCCTGTGAATGAGGTTTTGAAAAGCAGATGTACTTGTTCACATTTTTTACTTAAGTCTTTGAACTTGGAACATAATGCCTGCAGGAAAGAAATATTTTTTTTTCTGCTTTAACTTATTAAATAAAAAAATGTCATGAAACTGTTCAGAAAGTATTTCTGTTATTTATATTTTCTTTTCCCAGGTATTTAAATTTTTCCTTCACAGTTTCAACTATGGAGCAGCATTTCTTTCAATAGAGTTGTTTTATAAACATAAATATTTACTTAAACTTTGTTTCTTGAAAATATTTTTAAACAAAAAATAACCATTGATATCTTAAATCCATAGAAAGCTGACATATTGTATAAGGAGGTCCATATTCAGTCACAGTCCATATAGCAAAACTAGCCGGATAAACGTATCCAACTAACTTTGGAGATATTTTCAATACTGCAGCCATAAATCTGAAAATAGCTGGTTATCTTATAGCTAGCAGGATAACTTTATCTGGTTAACTTTAGGACAGGAGTACAGGATGAGCAGACTTAGCCAGATCAGTTATCCGGCATTTTAAAATGAAGGGAGAGAGGGGCTGAGACATATTTTGAATTCATCACAATGGACCAGCTCCCTCTACACCAGTGCAAACGCCTTCATCAGTGCTGCTGCTGCTGCTGCTGCTCCCAACAATTGGAGAAAAACCGTCCCCATCTCACTCAGCCTGGGGATAGGAGAAGTGGATGGAAGGACTCGAAGGAAGAGGCTCGGGAAGGGGAAGAGGAGGAGAGGCCGTGTGCAGTGTGAATGCGCTGCACAAAGCAGGTCCCACATAACCATGCCTTGCGCGCTGCCCATTAATTACGACACTCCGCAGCTCATGCTGTACCTAGGAAGAGGAGGAGGCATGCGCGACTATACATGTTCTCAAAAGGAGCTCTTACACGTTTAAGAGCCATTGCTGGTGTGTCTTGTTGCTGTGAGGTGCTGAGAGCAGAGCCCGGGTACTGGAGCCAAGCATCGGGCAGCGGTGACTTTTCCGTGGCTCACCTGATCAGATCTGAAAGCACACACCAATGTGGCACGGCACACTGATTGGGAAACACTGACTCAGAGGTCCATATTCAGAAGCATTTAGCCAGATAACTCAGAAGTTATCTGGCTAAATGAATATTTGGGCACTTCTACGACTAAATTCTAGCTGGATAAATTATCTGGCTAACTCTGCTCCTCCCAGTTATGCCCATGGAATGCCTGTAACTTATCCGGCTAAATTTTACGTGGATAATAATTTATCCAGCTAGAATTTAATCAACAACACATTTACTTTTAATCAAGGATGGAAGATGTGATCGCAGGGTAGGAAAGAGGGTAGAGATTGGAAAAATAGGCATAGTTTTCATTATACAAACCTATACACTTAGAGGACGAAATTCAAAAGCCATTTAGACGGAGAACTTAAAAGTTTTCCGTTGAAATGGCTAAAACGGCATATTTAGCCGAGGGCTGGTGGGAGGCATTCTGGGGAGGCTCAGTGTAGCCAGATACGTTATCTGGCTAATGTAGATAACTTATCTGGATAACTCTGTTTGGGCCACAGACCTTGCCTAAAGATATCTTTAAGATAGCTGGATATATTCAGTGGTGCGTGCAACCGTGCTGTTGAATATACTCGGCTAGTTAGCCGGATACAATTATTTGGCTAACTAGCTGAGCCGCACAGCAGCTGAAAATGGACCCCCTAGTTGCTAATAGAGAGAAATCAGGCATAAAGCTTTGCTGGTAATTTTTCCTTAGGCAATAACGAAATCAAAATTACCTGCATAGTTTTGCTTTAATTACTGTAGCAAACCCCCTGGATTATAATTATCCATTGAGTTTGCCAAATGGTGCACAAAATGATTATTTAACCCAGTAGTACAGACACAGATAAACACATCTGTTTCTTAATTGTTTAGCTTCATGTTTTAGATACAGTCTTAGTTCATGTCTTTTCTGTTCACAAGTTCTCACCCTTTGCTATGGGATTGCTCTGCTCTTAGTTGATACTGAATTCTTTCTCATCTTCTTTTGCTCCCACATTTCATTCTTCCATAATTCCTCAATTTTCCACAGTTTCCCAAGAAGATGACTACACATATCCTAATTATCTGTTTTGCTCACTTGGCCATTAGCCAAGCTTCCCACAAACCAGAATAATAATAGCCATCTTCTTGCTCTCACTGAGTTACTTATATGCCATTACTCCTAGCACTATTACATGAAATGATAACTATGATAACTTTGCTATTAGAACATTCTCAGGCACTAAAATATAAATGGGATTACAACCAGGGGCAATAAGGAGGGGGACAATTTGTTTTTACATTTTTTTTTAGCCTTTACAGAAGACTTTACTCTCTCTAGTTCTATTTTTGCATTTTTTCCAGTTATTTTTCAGTTCAGCTCTCACAATCCTGCACAAATTATGTAACTGGGGTTACCACAGAACAATCTGTGGCCTTCTATCATGTTTCTTGCAGAAAAAAAGATGCTGCTGCTTTCAAAGGTTTCAAGTCTATAAAGGGTAAAGCAGACATCAGTGATGTTCAATATGCTCAAGTGAAAGTTAACATAGCTCCAGACCTCAATAATGCTAAATTATTAGACTGACTGCAAAAACAATGTTCCAGTTTATCAAAATCTCACAATCCTGAAATTATAGATATTCAGGGCAATTTTCAAAGGAAAATGTAAATGTAACATACTATTGCAGCAATTTTCAAAAGCCCTTTTACCCACTGTGGGGCCGATACAAAAAAGTTGCGCTGAAAGCGAGCGCTGAGTGTTCAGCGCCTGCTTTCATAACGGGCCTCCAGACACCTTTCCTGGGGGCGCGATGCAATATTTAAATTAGGGCTCACGCTGTCTAGGAAGCTCTAGGGGCGATTGAGCGCCCCTAACGCCTCCTTGACAGCGCGAGCGGGAGAGTGATCCGCTGTCGGTGGCTGTCCACCGGTTAAGAAAACGGATGCTGAATTTATCAGCATCCCGTTTTCCTAACCAGCGCACATGCAGGGGTTAGAAAAATGGACGCTGATAAATTCAGCGTCCATTCTCCAAACCTGACTAGGGGCCACCAGAAGGAGTGTATAAATCAATATTAAAGAGTCGGGCACTTAATATTAATTTATTCACTCCTTCACTTATTGCCGATTGGTCCCTTTACTGTCACATGTCAGTGAAAGGACCAATCACTTTTCTGTACTAGTTTTAGTAGCGCTCAGCGTTAATTTCTGATCACTAAAATGTGCATCCTAGACGCACATTTTTTTTTTTTTTTGCATAGGGAGTGAATAGCTTATAGCCTCATTCACATGCATTTGCATGTGATGAGTGCTATTAGTTTCACTCCGTGTTGGACGTGCGTTGTAGAGGCGCTAATCCCCCTATTGCATAAGGGGATTAGTTAGCGCCTCTACAACCCGCATCCAACTGCGGGTTATAAAGTGTGCTGGGCTAAGTGCATTATATTGCATTGGCCTCTGTGGTAGCTCAAGCAGTAGGCGGATTGATAACAGCTAGAGGAAACAGGAGGCAGTCTCCGGCTATTTCTTAAGTGCACTTTATTTACAGTAAAACAAACTCAAAAACAAATATGGCAGCACACCTTCCCTCCAGAAGTCACAAAAAAACAATATGGCTCACCTTACTTCAAGTATTGCACAGTCCTTTAAACGTAGGAGGTCCTTGCATATAGTAGCTCTCTCTCTGCTTCCCGGAGCCTCTCTATCCTCCCTGGGCCCTGCCAAATTAACCCAGGTTAAAGGGAACTCGCCTGGACCAGAATCCCTTGCGGTGTTGGTCCTTAAGAAGGACTGGGCCAGATACTGGTGGCTGGTCCTTTAAGGTGTTTTGAGGGAGTTTATTATATGCTCCCTCACACCCCCATTAAATGCACTTAATGTAGGTAAAACCTATTGGCATTTCAATAGCATATATTGTAGCAATTTTCAATAGGTTTTACCCACATTAAGTGCACGTATTATGGGTAAATGGGCTTTTGAAAATTGCTACAATGGTATGTTACATTTATATTTCCTTTTGAAAATTACCTCCATTGTTCTGAATCCCAAGTAATAGCAGTGAGGTTGAGGAACAGCAACCAGATCCACAGAAGATGAAAATGGATAAGGCTATATTCACTATGAACAAATTGATATACTTCCTGGAGTAGAAATCTTATATTACCCAGCAGAAAATCATGCAGATATACAAGCTATGAGAGAAGCTTTTAAAAGAGAAGCCTCATTGTATGAATCAAATCTGTCACATCACCTGATGCAATAACTTCCCCTAGCCAGATGATGCTTGAAACAAATGAATGCTGTTACCACAGACAGTACTGCATGCCAGTTGACCCTTTGTTTATAGTTTGGTACTCATTAAATGATAGCAATTTGTTTTGTCATTGTTTTACTGTTTTTGTTTTAATTAGGGCGGAATTCTGATTATCAGGAAAAAATAATGTTGATAAATAGAACTCTACTCAGGGCCGGTGCAAGGGTATTAGGCACCCTAGGCGATCCTTCTGCCATGTACCGGCCCCCCCCCCCCCCCCCCCAATCTCGTCATTCCCCTCCGGTCTCCTGACTCCTACCTTATTTGTACTGCCAACTAGAGATGTGAATCGTGTCCTCGATCGTCTTAACGATCGATTTTGGCTGGGAGGGGGAGGGAATTGTATCGTCGCCGTTTGGGTGTTTAGAGTATCGTGAAAATCGTTAAAATCGTGAACCGGCACACTAAAACCCCCTAAAACCCACCCCTGACCCTTTAAATTAAATCCCCCACCCTCCCGAACCCCCCCCCCCAAATGCCTTAAATTACCTGGGGGTCCAGCGGCGGTCCGTAGCTAAATCGGGGGAAGGGGGAGGGCAGGAAAACCGGCACACTAAAACCCCCTAAAACCCACCCCTGACCCTTTAAATTAAATCCCCCCCCCCTCCCGAACCCCCCCCCCCAAATGCCTTAAATTACCTAGGGGTCCAGCGGCGGTCCGTAGCTAAATCGGGGGAAGGGGGAGGGCAGGAAAACCGGCACACTAAAACACCCTAAAACCCACCCCCGACCCTTTAAATTAAATCCCCCACCCCAAATGCCTTAAATTACCTGGGGGTCCAGCGGCGGTCCGGAACGGCCTCCTGCAATTGAATCGTGTTGTCTTCAGCCGGCGCCATTCTGCGCCGCCATTTTGCAAAATGGCGGCGCAAAATGGCGGCGGCCATAGACCAACACAATTCGACTGCAGGAGGTCGTTCTGGACCCCGCTGGACTTTTGGCAAGTCTTGTGGGGGTCAGGAGGCCCCCCCAAGCTGGCCAAAAGTCCCTGAGGGTCCAGCGGGGGTCCGGGAGCGATTTCCTGCCGCGAATCATTTTCCTTACGGAAAATGGCGCCGGCAGGAGATCGACTGCAGGAGGTCGTTCAGCGGTCGTTCCGGACCCCCACTGAACGACCTCCTGCAGTCAATCTCCTGCCGGCGCCATTTTCCGTACGGAAAACGATTCGCGGCAGGAAATCGCTCCCGCACCCCCGCTGGACCCCCAGGGACTTTTGGCCAGCTTGGGGGGGCCTCCTGACCCCCACAAGACTTGCCAAAAGTCCAGCAGGGGTCCGGAACGACCTCCTGCAGTCGAATCGTGTTGGTCTATGGCCGCCGCCATTTTGCATCGCCATTTTGCAAAATGGCAGCGCAGAATGGCGCCGGCTGAAGACAACACGATTCAATTGCAGGAGGCCGTTCTGGACCGCCGCTGGACCCCCAGGTAATTTAAGGCATTTGGGGGGGGGGTTCGGGAGGGTGGGGGATTTAATTTAAAGGGTTGGGGGTGGGTTTTAGGGTGTTTTAGTGTGCCGGTTTTCCTGCCCTCCCCCTTCCCCCTTCCCCCGATTTACGATTTTTTGACGATAAATCGGGGGAATTGGTATTGTATCGTGGCCCTAACGATTTTTGACGACTTAAAATATATCGGACGATATTTTAAATCGTCAAAAAACGATTCACATCCCTACTGCCAACTATGTGCTTTTCAGGACCGCAAGCAGTTTGGGTGCTGCTTGCAGACCAACAAATCTCTATTGCTCTTTGCCGTGAGAGGGATAGGCTCCCGTTTTGGATTCACATGACTGCTCTTCAGCAAACCTCTACTGGTCGGCGCCATAGGCGCCCGCCTAAGTTTGCCTATTGGACGTGCCGGTCTTGACTCTACTGTAATAATATGTAATCTGCAAACATGGTTGTTTTAAATTCACATTTTCATGCTTTTAATCCCTTAAAATATTTTAACTCTCTTGGGCAGGGGTGGGCAAGTCCGGTCCTCGAGGGCTGCAAACCAGTCGGGTTTTCAGGATACCCCTAATAAATATGCATGAAATAGATTAGCATACAACTGAGGCAGTGTGTATGCAGGTCTCTCTCATGCATATTCATTAAGGATATCCTGAAAACCCGACTGGTTTGCAGCCCTCGAGGACCGGAATTGCCCACCCTGCTCTTGGGGCTATATATGTTATGCATTTTTTCAATAGTCTCAAAATAGGAGAAAACATTTGAGGGTCAATATTCAAAGGCTATATAGCTAGCTAATGTAGCTGGATACACTTATCTGACTAAATTAATTCTTTGCTTCCGTATTTACTACTGAGGATGTTGGGGAGATACCAGTTCCGGAGATGGTTTTCAGGGGCGATGAGTCAGATGAACTGAATGAAATCACTGTGAACCTGGAAGATGTAGTAGGCCAGATTGACAAACTAAAGAGTATCAAATCACCTGGACCAGATGGTATGAATCCTAGGGTACTGAAGGAACTCAGAAATGAAATTTATGATCTATTAGTTAAAATTTGTAACCTATCATTAAAATCATCCATTGAACCTGAAGACTGGAGGGTGGCCAATGTAACCCCAATATTTAAAAAAGGCTCCAGGGGCGATCCAGGTAACTATAGACCAGTGAGCCTGACTTCAGTGCTGGGAAAAATAGTGGAAACTTTTCTCAAGATCAAAATCATAGAGCATATAGAAAGACATGGTTTAATGGAACACAGTCAACATGGATTTACCCAAGGGAAGTCTTGCCTAACAAATCTGCTTCATTTTTTTGAAGGGGTTAATAAACATGTGGATAAAGGTGAACCGGTAGATATAGGGGTAGATTTTCAAACGAGCGCGAACAGCCTACTTTTGTTTGCGCTCCAGGCGCAAACAAAAGTACGCTGGATTTTAGTAGATACGCGCATAGTCGCGCGTATCGGCTAAAATCCTGGATCGGCGCGCGCAAGGCTATCGATTTCGTATAGCCTGCGCGCGCCGAGCCGCGCAGCCTACCCCCGTTCCCTCCTAGGCCGCTCCGAAATCGGAGCGGCCTAGAAGGGAACTTTCCTTTGCCCTCCCCTCACCTTCCCCTCCCTTCCCCTACCTAACCCACCCGCCCGGCCCTGTCTAAACCCCGATCCTACCTTTGTCGGGGGATTTACGCCTCCCAGAGGGAGGCGTAAATCCCCGCGCGCGAGCGGGACCCCTGCGCGCCGGGCCGCGACCTGGGGGCGGGTACGGAGGGCGAGGCCACGCCCCCGGACCGCCCCGGGGCGTAGCCACGCCCCCGTACCCGCCCCCAAAACGCTGCCGGCACGCCCCCGAAACGCCGCGCAATCCGGCCCCGCCCCCCGACACGCCTCCCGACACGCCCACTCCGAAAACCCCGGGACTTACGCGAGTCCCGGGGTTGTGCGCGCGCCGGTGAGCCTATGTAAAATAGGCTCACCGGCGCGCAGGGCCCTGCTCGCGTAAATCCGCCCGGTTTTGGGCGGATTTAGGCGAGCAGGGCTCTGAAAATCTACCCCATAGTGTAGTTGGATTTACAGAAGGCATTTGATAAAGTCCCTCATGAAAGGCTTCTACAAAAACTAAAAAGTCATGGGATAGGAGGCGATGTCCTTTCGTGGATTACAAACTGTTTAAAAGATAGGAAACAGAAAGTAGGATTAAACGGTCAATTTTCTCAGTGGAAAAGGGTAAACAGTGGAGTGCCTCAGGGATCTGTACTTGGACTGATGCTTTTTAATATATATATATAAATGATCTGGAAAGGAATACGACGAGTGAGATTATCAAATTTGCGGATGATACAAAATTATTCAGAGTAGTTAAATCATAAGCAGACTGTGATACATTACAGGAGGACCTTACAAGACTGGAAGATTGGGCATCCAAATGGCAGATGAAATTTAATGTGGACAAGTGCAAGGTTTTGCATATAGGGAAAAATAATCCTTGCTGTAGTTACATGATGTTAGGTTCCATATTAGGAGCTACCACCCAGGAAAAAGATCTAGGAATCATAGTGGATAATACTTTAAAATCGTCAGCTCAGTGTGCTGCAGCAGTCAAAAAAGCAAACAGAATGTTAGGAATTGTTAGGAAGGGAATGGTTAATAGAACAGAAAATGTCATAATGCCTCTATATTGCTCCATGGTGAGACCGCACCTTGAATATTGTGTACAATTCTGGTTGCTGCATCTCAAAAAAGATATAGTTGCGATGGAGAAGGTACAGAGAAGGGCAACCAAAATGATAAATGTGATGGAACAGCTCCCCTATGAGGAAAGGCTGAAGAGGTTAGGGCTGTTCAGCTTGGAGTAGAGATGGCTGAGGGGGGATATGATAGAGGTCTTTAAGATCATGAGAGGTCTTGAATGAGTAGATGTGACTCGGTTATTTACACTTTCGAATATTAGGAGGACTAGGGGGCATGCCATGAAGTTAACAAGTAGCACATTTAAGACTAATCTGAGAAAATTCTTTTTCACTCAGTGAACAATACAGCTCTGGAATTTGTTGCCAGAGGATGTGGTTAGTGCAGTTAGTGTAGCTGGGTTCAAAAAAGGATTAGATAAGTTCTTGGAGGAGAAGTCCATTAACGGCTATTAATCAAGTTTACTTAGGGAATAGCCACTGCTATTAATTGCATCAGTAGCATGGGATCTTCTTAGTGTTTGGGTAATTGCCAGGTTCTTGTGTCCTGGTTTGGCCTCTGTTGGAAACAGGATGCTGGGCTTGATGGACCTTTGGTCTGACCCAGCATGGCAATTTCTTATGTTCTTATGTTCTTATGTTTTTAACTTAGCCAGGGTATTCAGCAGCATGGTCACACCATTGAATATATCTGGATAACTTTAGACCTTCTCAATAGTAGGTCTAACTTATCCTGCTTACTTAACTGGATATGTGAATATCACCACATATCTGGCTAAGGGAGTTATTTTGTAAGCCTCTCGCACGCGATAGGTTGACGGGGGCGGAGTCAGGGCAGAGTCAGGGCGGGGAGGGGAGGAGTCGGGCGCCGAGGAGGCGGACGCGGCAGTAACTTCGCTGGCGGCGATAAGGTAAGACCCATTATCGCTGCCAGTAGCACGCCCAATAGCACCACCTTTCACGGTGGCGCTGTTGGGTGCGAAAGCCAGCAGCGATAACACTGTGGTGGTGCGATCGCTGCCGGCTTGCTCAGACCTGCCTTCCCCTTCACCCCCTCGCCCCCAGTTACCGCCAGGATTCACCATTCTCTGCGAGAATGGAAAATCCCGTCCTAAGTTAGCCTGATAGCTGACTCTTCCCTGTTACACCCCATCCCACCCACCAATTAGCTAGCTATCTACTGAGCCGCTGCTGAATGGGCCCGGATATTTAGATGTCAGCAATAAGTCAGATAAGTCCCTGCTTACTCGGCTAAGTGGTGCTGAATGTCGACCTCTAAATAAGTCCTTGGTTGGGCAATTTTTAAAGCCCTCTTTTGTGAGTAAACTGTGATTTATCTGCATAGGTTTGCTGTTTGCAAACTGTTCTCCCTTAGTTTGTCTAAAAGCTTTCCTACCAAAACAGAAGAAATGTGCACTTGCTCAATAAATTATTAATAAATTGTGAAAGAGGCAAGGACAGAAACCAATTTAACATGCCACACTTCTTTGTGTCTGTCTTTTGTAGATAAGTTGCAAGGAGGTTTCAGCAAGCCGATAACTCTTTCTGGCTGTGCTCACAGCCTATACCACTCCATTCTATCATCAAACCCCAGAATAAATCTTTTTATATCTATTTTGTTATGCCAGTGTGAAAAATACATGCAAAGTCTCAATCCCCCCAAAAAATCCACTGTTGCAGATAAATGCAAGTGAATGTTCGGGAACAGTTACAGCAATGCTTCACTCATTTAAATACAGCCTACAATCACAAAGTCCTGACACCAGCTGGTATTTTGTACCACAACTACACCAGGTGATAGGGATGTGCATTCGTTTTGAACAAATGCGCAATCCACAACATATAGGTCCCTATTCGTTGCATCCGTGGGTCCACGAAACATATCATACGTTTACATTCTTTTGGTTCGCGCCACGGTGTTTTAGAAATAGAAGGCCATGTGAGAGAAGGGGCGGATTGGCCTATCGGGGGATCGGGCTTCCCCCGGTGGGCTGGATTAGTGGATCACGTGGCCTCCTCTGCTCCAGGCCATTGAGGGCACCGGGCCGAAGAAATGAAGAGACCAGGCCGGCGGGGCCGAAGAAAAGAAGATGGCCGCTGCCAGCCGCCGCCGGAGAAATGAAGACCGGTGCAGTCAGCCGCCAACGGAGAGCAGGCCGGCAGGGATGAAGAAAACAAGATCGGCGCAGCCCGAGACTAGGCCGAAGAAAAGAAGATGGCCGCCACCAACCGCCGCTGGAGAAATGAAAATCGGAGCAGCCCGAGACTAGGCCGAAGAAATGAAGATGCCCCTGCCAGCCGCTGACAGAGATGAGCTGTTCAGCTGGGGGCCTTTGTGTGTATATGTATTTGAGGTCGGAAGGGTGCTTCTGTGTATGTGTATGTAAGAAAGGAATGGTGCTTCTGTGTGTGTGTGTTTGTGTGTGTATGTTAGAAAGGAATGGTGCTTCTGCATGTGTGTATGTGTGGTGTGAATGTGAGAAAGGAATGGTGCTTCTGTGTGTGAGACAGGGAAGGTGCTTTAAGGATGTGAGATAGGGAGGGTGCTTCTGTATGTGTGTGGTGTATATGTGAGTCAGGGAGGGTGCTTGTATGTGTCAATGTGTGTATGCGAGAGAGAGATGGAGCATGTTTTTGGCTGGTTGTGGCTGTGAGAGAGGGCATGTGTGTGATTGAGCCTGTTTGTAAGTGAAATAGAACATGTGTGTGATTGAGAGCTTGTGTGTAAGTGAAATAGAGAGAGCCTTTGTGTGATTGAAAGCCTGTGTGTAAGAGAGAGCAAGTGCATTGTGTGATTGAGAGAGACTGGCCAGAGAGGTGACGTGAATATATGTGAGAAAGACTGATCAGGGAGATGACTGGTGTGTGTGTGTGTGTGTGTGTGTGTGTGTGTTTGTGTGTGAGAGAGAGAGAGAGAGACTGGTTGGGGAGATGATTGGTGTGCAAGAGACAGAAACTGGTCCTGAGGGTGTGTCTGGTGTGTGTGTGTGAGAGACAGAAGAGACTGGTTGTGGTCCTTAAGGAAGAGGACAGTGAGGACAGCTTCAGTAGCTACTGCTGCTTCTGGTGTGGCCTGCAAGGGAAAGGAGTAGGAGAACTGCTGGAGAGGATAAGTAAAGGTGGCTTTTTAAGTTCATTTTTCTTGATTGACTACCATTTTAATTATTGGGTAGTATGTGATGTGTCTGCTGTTTGAAATATTTTATTGGTGTTTGGTAAAGCTTTCAAAATTTGCATGAGTCTTTAATTATTGGATATTCTATTCATCAGCTGTTTTGAAATTATTTTATTAGTATGATTTTACTATTATGATTTTATTGATTGTTTCATGAGGAATGGTGAAATTTTTGTTTTTCATTGTTGCACTGTATAGAGTCTGGCGTGATGCGTTTTACAGTACAGTTGTTGTCTGCACATTTCTATTTATACTTTATGTGGCTTTATTCTGTATTTGGTGAGGGTTTGTGTTCTGCATGCAAAGACTGAGATGAAGCATTTTTTTAATATGTGGTGTCTCTGTAGGGATCTGTAGTAACTTTAGCTTGGCCTGTTCTGTTTTCTTGATAGGAGGTGTATTGATATTTTAGATTCTGGTGTAATATTTGTGGTATTCTCTTTCATAGGTAGGGTTGTTATTCTTTGAGTGTTGGCAGATAGTACTGTGTTGATATGGGAGGACCTTGCCAAAATATATCACAATAGGTATGATGCCATTTGAATTCCAAGATGCAAAGTTTTCTTGTTGGCGTCACAACAGTGCATGAAATTATCACAATAACGTATATATTAATTTACCTCAGAATGTCACTTTTCATGTAAAATATGTGTTAAATGCATAATTTAAAATTGTGTATGGGGAGGTGGGGGTAGAGCGCCAGGCTGTAAAGTTTGCCTAGGGTGCCTAATACCCTTGCACTGGCACTGTGCACAGCAGCAATGCTCCACCCCACTCAGGCATAGTTCATCATGTTTCAAGTCCTAGCACACGTGTTAGACTCCTTGTCCGTGTTTCAAGACGGGTCGGGTGGACAGTATGCCCCGGTTGACAGTCACGCCGCATGCTGAGCCTCGTCTTGTCTTGCCTCCTTGTCTTTCCCCTATCAACACCACAGCGACCTGCCTACCCCCGCTCTGCCAGCCTGTGTTGCCCCTATCAAAACCACAGGGACCAGACTACCTCTGCTCTGCCAGCCTGTCTTGCCCCTATCAACTTTCTGCCACTCTGCCTTGCTGCCATACACCAGATGACCCACTGAACTCCTTGTGGTGTTCTTGCCACTATCATGATTCCTCAGTGTGTTGGTACTAGTCTTTCTGCTTACTATGTTCCCCCTTCATTGTGCTGTAGGATGTTGATGCCACTTGACTTGCCACTTTGCCTGTCATGTTGCCTTTGAGGGTTCATGCATATGTTATCGGTGCTCTCTTTTGAAGCTGTGGTGTGTTTTTGACACTCCCGCTGCTGCTTTGCACCTCTGTTAAAGCACTCTTGCCACTCCTGGTACCCCTTTGCCCCTTTAAAGTGCCTTAGGCTATTCATGCCACTTTGGTGCCAATTTGTCACTGTCTAAGTACCTTGGAGCTCTCATTCTGATGATTGCTCCCCAGAAGTTTCATCAGAATTGATAAGAAAACCGCAATTCTGCAGCCAAAAATAGGCTGCAAATACTAGAGATGTGAATCGGAACTGGAATCGGTTCCGATTCTGGGTTCGGGGACTATCGGGGAATTTTTTTCATGTGGTCCGATCGTTTTTTTTTTTTATCGGCTGCGCCCGAGCCGATAAACAAAAAACCCACCACGACCCTTTAAAACAAATACTTTAGCTTCCCCCACCCTCCTGACCCCCCCCCCCCAAAACATTTTAAATGTACCTGGTGGTCCAGTGTGGGTCCTGGGAGCGATCTCCCTCTCTCGGGCCGTCAGCTGCCCCTAATCAAAATGGCACCGATGGCCCTTTGCCCTTACCATGTGACAGGGTATCCGTGCCATTGGCTGGCCCCTGTCACATGGTAGGAGCACTGGATGGCCCGCATCATTTTTAAAGATGGTGCCGGCCGTCCATTACTCCTACCATGTGACAGGGGCCAGCCAATGGCACGGATACCCTGTCAATGGAAAGGGCAAAGGGCCATAGGTCATTTTTTTGGGAAATCAGTAAAACCAGTCATTCCTGGTAGCAATATTTAAGGCAGACAAATGCCTTACAGATGGCACATGTTGGATAATCTCTGTTGATGAATTGCTGTCGGTTTGCCAAAAAGCGTGGTGCAGAAACCTGTCTTGGTCTTAATTATCATCAGATTCAAAAAAGCAATATGATGTTGTTGAAGGTCTTCTGTAAACTGCAGGTTTGGATCTAAACCATCTAAACTATTAACCACTTGATAAATTTGGCAACATTTGACTGGGAGCCCTTCCATAGGATGAAAACATCATCTATATATTGTCTCCAGATCAAAAGGTATTCCAAAAACAGATGAACTGTGTGCCACCTAGCCTCATAATTGCCCATGTAAAGATTAGCCAAATCAGGGGTCACAGTGGCTCCCATTACCATCCCTTGAATCTGTTGAAAAAACTTCCATTGAGGCAAATCAATTCTTTGTCAAAGCAATTTCTAACAGTTGCATCAAGAAAAATGAGAGAATATGGTGTGAACATGGACAAGATTCAAAGAAAAGCTGAGCAACCTCCATGGTCTGCCGTTGAGGGATATTAATGTACAAAGTTGCAACATCCCTGTCATGTTTCGAGGGATGGTCTCCAACTATACAATCATATCCTAGGAATCTCTCCTGTATGATGGAAGTGAAGCAACAAAAAAAAAGCCAAAAAATAATCAATAAAATATGACAAGGATCTTCAACCAGACACAATTGGTCACCCAGGGAGATTTGTTGTAGTACACTTACGAATCTTTGGTAAAATGTAAAAAATCTGTTCTTTCAGGTATCTCTTCTTTAAAATGTTGGCTTCCTTGGTGGTTAAACTCAATGTCATAGCTGAGTCAACCACTTCTTCTATGTCTTCTGTTATTATGGGGGTGGAGCTCATTGTCAAACAGTTAATCATAGGTTATATCTGCTGACTGGCAGTTAACTTCTGCTTCATAAAAGCCATGATCCAATATAACAATCTTGCCACCTTTATCAGCAGTTTGATAACCAGTTGAGAAGATTATTGTAATTTGCGCAATACCTGAAATGCTTTCTTCATAAAACTGCAGTATGTTCTCTTATGTTCTGATGCATTTACATGAACATGTTCCTCATATGCAGTCGTGGTACGAAACACCAGCTTTTATCAGGACTTTGTCATTATAGGCTGTATTTAAGTGAGTGGGGCATTGTTGTAACTGTGCCCGAGCATTCACTAGCATTTATCTGCAACAGTGTTTTCTTGTTGGTTTTTTTTTTTTTTTGGGGGGGGGGGGGCGATTGAGACATTGCATGTATTTTTCGAACTGGCATGACAACATGGATATAAAAACATAATTCTGGTGCTAATGATACAGGACCGGCATCATTTGTGAAAGCAGCCAGAAAGAGTTATGGGCTTGCTGAAACCTGTTGCGCCGGGAGGTGGATCCTTGGCATAGTGCAGGATTGGTAGGCTCCCTGGTAGGACCCAGAGAGCACCTGCCACCAGGATAGCAAAGTCAAGCCAAAGCAGGGGTCAATACCAGTGGTCAGTCCGTGGGTAGTCAGCCAAAGCAGAGGTCAAGTTCCAGTGGTCAGTCCGTGGGTAGTCAGCCAAAGCAGAGGTCGGTTCCAGGCAGTGTACAGACATGGTCAGTGTTCAGGCAGAGGTCGATTCCAAGCAGCATACAGACGTGGTTGAGGAAACAGGCAAAGGTCAAATCCAGGCGGCGATCAACATAGTCAAGAACAGGCAGAGGTCAGTACCGAGAAGACAGTCTGAGAGGTACTACCTGGGGAGACACAGGAACAGGAGGATGCAGGAACAGAAGGATGCTAGAACAGAAGGACTCTGGAACAGGACTGGAATGAGACTGGAACAGGACTGGAACAAGAATGGAACAAGGCTGGAACAAAGACTGGAAACGCAGAGGCAAACTTAGAAATCACAGCGTGATCAGCCTGATTGCCAAGGCGAGGAAGTGCAGGCAGGCACTTCCTCTTAAGCAGTGTTCAATCAGGGCGCGCTGCGGAGCTGGGATCCGCGCCTGGCCCTTTAAGGGATCGAGCGGTCTGCGCGCGCCTAGGGGTGGGGCCGATGCCATGGATGATGCCGAACCCCGCCGTGAGGCCTGTCTGAAGGTGGAAGGCCTGGCGACTGCCGCCATGGCACACCGAGGCCTGGCTGTGCTCACTGCTGCTGCAGGGGAGGACAACCTGGGACCCGTGGAGGAGTTATTGAGGTGAGCAGGCCCAGGCGTGGGTCGAGCACAGACAGGACACACAACAGAAACCCCTTTACAACTTATCTACAAAAGACAGACACAAAGAAGTTTGGCATGTTAAATTTTTTTCTGTCCTTGCCTCTTTCGTAATTTATTTTATTAAAAGTTTTCATAGGCTTAATTGATGTGTCCTGTCTGTGCATGTTTATTTTAATTATATACAATATACTAAAACTAAGTGGGTTTTTTATAACTTTTTATTTTTAAATGGTCAGAATTAGGGATGTGAATCGTTTTTGAACGATTAAAATTATCGTCAGATAATTTTAAAAACGTCCTAAATCGTTAGAGTGCACGATACAATACAAATGCCCCCGATTTATCGTCAGGGGCATTTGTATTGTATCGTTAAATAGGGCGCGTGAATTATTTGGGGGAGGGCAGGAAAACTGGCACAACAAAACAAACCCTAAACCCACCCCGACCCTTTAAAACCAATTCATTACCCTCCCCCACCCTCCCGAACCCCCCCAAAACGTTAAATTACCTGGTGGTCCAGTGGGGGGGGGGGGGGGTCCCGGCGCGATCTCCCGCTCTCGGGCCATCGGCACCATTTTGGCTGCCACTAATTAAAATGGCGCAGATGGCCCGATAAAAAAAAAAACCCACTCGATCCTTTAAATCGACCCCCCCTTAGCCTCCCCCACCTCCTGACCCTTTTTTTTTAGGGAGGCCCGCGCTGCTAAAAAAAACAAACCCACCCGACCCTTTAAATCGACCCCACCCTCCCGACCCCCCCAAAACCTTTTAAAATTACTTGGTGGTCCAGGGGGGCCTCGGGGAGAGATCCAGGGAGGCCTTGGGGAGAGGAGAGATTAAGGGGGGCCTCGGGGAGATGGACAGGCATCAGCTGTTCTAAAAAAAAATGGCACCGATGCCCCTTTGCCCTTACCATGTGACAGGGTATCCGTGCCATTGGCCGGCCCCTGTCACATGGTAGGAGCACTGGATGGCCGGCGCCATCTTTAAAGATGGCGCCGGCCATCTTTACTCATCAGCCCCTTGGCGAAGAAGACATCGCCGATGTCTGGGCTGGTCCCGCCCCCTAGGCACGCGCGCGCACAGGGGCTCTGTCATTTAAAGGGACCAGCACGGGAAAACCCTGCTCTGCCTCTGGACGTGATGTCAGATGCTGCCAGTACTTAAACTGACTTGACAAGCCTCTCCTTGCCTTGCAACGGGGTTCACTCTTCCTAGAGTTGTTAGTTGCTGTTCCTAGCTTCTGACTTCGGCTTTCGTCCGGCTTTCGTCTACTGGCTTCTGACTTCAGCTCTTGTCCACTGGTTCCCCACTTTGGCTTTTGTCCAGGAGGTCTTGCCTAAGTTCAAGTGGCTCGGGTCCTCACGAGCTCCTCTTAGGGGGACTGCGGGCTTCCAGCAGTAAAGTTCCGGTAGGCCTCCTGGCTCTAGCTCTACTCTCCTCTATCCTCTGGAAATCCTCCTCCGACACCTGCCCACAGGAGACCGCTCGTAAGTCCAAGCAGCCCGGGTCCTTAAGGGCTCCTCCTGGGGGGATCTCGTGTCTCCAGTGGTGAAGATCCTCTTGGTCTCCTGCCTATGCCGCCTCCCGGCTTCAGCATCCACTGTGGGCCTTCCCACAGTGCGTCATCATCTGTCCTAGTTGGCTCAAGGATCCACAAATCCAACAGTTTGCAAGGCCATGTACCCGGCAGACATGGCGGGCTTAAAGGCCATCCCCGGAATCGCCCAGCGTCTACAGCAACAGTAAATTTGCCTTGATGCCCTGATGGCGACAGTAGAGAGACTGGACAATCGTATGGATGGAGCACCTGCACTCGAACCTCCTGCACTAGTTGCCGCGGGCGATCCCGGACCGGCAACGCCCACACAACTGCTGGCACCTTCACGGTAATCGGGGGAAGTGAAGCAGTGCCGCGGATTCCTCAATCAGTGCTACATCTGTTTCACCCTGCTGCCTTCCCAGTTTTTGACGGATCTGATTAAAACCAGTTACATTATCTCTTTACTAGACGGGAAGCCCATGGCCTGGGCCTCTCTGCTATGGGAGTGTAAAGACCCCATTCTTGGGAACCTGGAACAGTTTGTCTCGGCCTTCCGACATATCTTTGACGAGCCTGCTCGCAGACCCACTGCTGCCGCCAAGTTACTCCAACTACGCCAAGGCACTCGGTCTCTTGCCGAGTATGCGGTGGAATTCCGTACCTTGGCCACCGAGCTAGACTGGAGGGACAAAAGCCTTCATGGCATATTCTTAGAAGGCATGTCTTCACGTCTCCAAGATGAGCTAGCTGTGAGGGACCTTCCGGATGACCTGAATAGCCTGATTGATCTGGCTGGGTGAGTAGACCGCCGAATCCAATGCCGATTTCATGAGGGGAAGCCAGGTCGTAGACCCAGTAACTCAGGGTCTACATTTCCCCGACCGGTACCCTCCTCCTCTGCCTCTCCCGGAGCCCAAGGGGTTGAGCCCATGCAATTGGGACGAGATCTTATCTCGCAGGAGGAGAGAAGACGTAGCCGCACTCAAGGCCTGTGCTTATATTGCGGCAGCAAGGGCACTTCCCAGCTCAATGTGGTGAGCGGCCGGGAAATGCCAGAACCTAGGGATCATTGGGGAGCTGACCCTAGGTAATATTAGTTCCACCTCCTCATGCACCATACCGGTTACCCTCATCTACCCCGGGGGTACTTTTGATACACTGGCTTTGGTCGACTCCGGAGCAGGAGGGAATTTCATTCTCACAGACCTTGTCCTGCAGTTGCAGATTGGTGTCCATCCCCGAGTTGCTCCCATCTGGGTATCTTCTATTCATAGTACTCTCCTCCCGGGGAGTATTTCTACCTGCACCAAACCCTTGATTCTACGCAGTGGCCTCCTACATGTGGAGGAAATCTCACTCCTCATACATTCCTCATACTCCTCATACATTCACCCAGACATCTTGGGCTTGCCCTGGCTTCAGGAACACTCTCCAGTTATACACTGTGATACTCTTCAGATCGCATCCTGGGACCCGTCTTGTTTTGACTCTGGCAACTATTCCTCGTCCCAGTGTGCCTCTTCTGACCACACCCATGGCACTCCCCTCACAGTATCAAGATTATGTATATGTCTTCTTCAAGGAGAAAGCTGAACTCCTCCCTGAACATCGGTCCTTTGACTGTGCCATAAACCTGATCCCTGGCACTATGCCTTCCAAGGGGCGGGTTTACCCCTTATCGCTCCTGGAGACCCGAGCCATGTCATCATATATCCAGGAGAATTTGGAGGGAGGCTTCATTCTGCCCTCTAATTCCCCCACCGGTGCTGGGTTCTTCTTTGTTACCAAGAAGGACGGGTCACTCCGACCCTGCATTGACTACTGCAGCCTTAACTCTATCACATGGTGGGACAGGTATTCTTTGCCTCTGATTCCCGAGCTACTAGAGGTCCAAGGAGCTAAGGTCTTTACCAAGCTGGACCTCCAGGGGGCGTATAATTTGGTACGGATATGACCCGGCGACGAATGGAAGACCACGGTCAATACTACAGATGGGCACTACGAATATTTGGTTATGCCCTTTGGCTTATGCAACGCCCCTACGGTCTTTCAAAAACCTTGTGAATGAGTTCTTGAGGGATATGTTGTATACCTCTGTCATAGTGTATCTCGATGATGTATTGGTTTATTCTAAAGACTTGTCCACACACCGCGTACAAGTGCGGCAAGTGCTACAGAAACTTCTGGACAATTGTCTCTTTGCCAAGTTAGAGAAGTGCCAATTCTAGCAGGAATCCTTGTCCTTCCTTGGATACATAGTGTCATCCATGGGCTTCCACATGGACCCTGATAAGGTGGCGGCCATTAGGGATTGGCCACAGCCGGTAGGGGTTAAGGCGCTTCAGCGCTTCCTTGGCTTCGCTAATTTCTATCACCAGTTCAAACCTCATTACTCCCAGATGGTGGCACCGCTTACAGCTCTTACCAGGAAGGGTGCCGATGCTAAGAACTGTTCCCCGACTGCGACAAGTACCTTCCCGAGGCTGAAGGAAGCCTTTCTACTTGATGTCTGTCTCCACCATCCACATCCGCAGCGCCAGTTTATCGTAGAGGTAGACGCATCTGATCTTGAGGTAGGGGCTGTCCTGAGCCAGTTATCCACTAATGGCAAACCCCTACCATGTTCCTATTTCTCTCGAAGATTCTCTCCGGCGGAGACAAATTACAGTATTGGTGATAAGGAGCTCCTGGCCATCAAGCTCAGCTGGAGGAGTGGTGCCAGTGCCTGAAGAGAGCCCAACACACCATGATCGTCTATACGGACCACAAGAACCTGGAATTCTTGTGCCGAGCCCAATGCCTCAATTCTCGACAAGCCTGATGGTCGCTTTTCTTTAGCCGGTTCAACTTCCTCCTCCGGTATAGACCAGCCTCCAAGAATATTAGAGCGGACGCCCTCTCTCGCACGGCAGAGACTGAAGATAACCCTAATCTGCCTCAATATATCCTTGACCCAGCTAAGGTCCTTCTTGCAGCATCTGAGGCAGTCCCTATGGGTAAGACGGGTAAGACTGACATGCCAGCTCGCCTACACAAGAAAGTGTTGTCATGGGTTCATGACTCGTTGACTGCAGGTCATTCGGGGGTCACTCGGACCCTGGATCTGCTGACCAAATATTACTGATGGCCTCAGGTTAGGAGAGATGTTCATCTCTACATCAGTTCCTGCCCGACCTGCGCTCGACAAGACTCTGATGGGTCGCCCTTGGGGTCTTCTTCAACCATTACCTATTCTCACCGAACCATGGACCCATTTGTCTACCGACTTCATTGTGGACTTACCACCCTCGGAAGAGAAAACTGGACGCTCAATTTTGCCGGCGTCCAGATTCCAAACCTGTGGCTGTCAGTGGGTTGGAGAACCGACGCCGGCAAACTTGAGCGTCTGGTTTTCAACCCGTGAGCCGCGGGCCCATTTTAAAATTTTTAAAATTTTTTTTTTTTAACTTTTGGGGCCTCCGACTTAATATCACCATGATATTAAGTTGAAGGGTGCACAGAAAAGCAGTTTTTACTGCTTTTCTGTGCACTTCCCCGGCGCAAGCAGAAATTAATGCCTACCTTTGGGTAGGCGCTAATTTCTTAAAGTAAAACGTGTGGCTTGGCTGCACATTTTAATTACTGTATCGCGCGGGAATGACTAATAGGGCCATCAACATGCATTTGCATGTTGTGGGCGCTATTAGTCTCGGGGGGGGGGGGGGGGGTTTGAATGCGCATTTTCGAAGCGCTAATACCCCTTACTGAATAAGGGGTAAAGCTAGCGCGTCAAAAATGTGCGTCCAAATGCCGGTTAACAGTGCGCTCCACTGGAGCGCACTGTACTGTATCTGCCTGTAAGAGAGGTGAAAAAACCTCTCTTAATAGTGCACTGTTGGGAGAAAACAAGGAATATGCTGGAACAGATAATCGGGGCAGTATATTTATTTTAATCACATTGATCCTCCCACCCCAGGAGAGATAACAATCCTTCCAGCCCTGCAAGTCCTGTTTTATCTTGGTAACCCGGTCACCCAGATTGCCAAGAACATGAATACCTAAATATTTAATGGATGTTGCCACACGCTGGAAGGGAGCAAAACAACTTGGAAGAACTTCAGACCCATCTGGGCCAATTGGAAAGGCCACAGATTTATGGTAGTTGACCTTGTATCCCGCCACCTCCCCAAAAGCCGCCAGTTAGCCAACAATACTGGACCCTCTTTGTCTGGACTGGATAAAAATAAAAGAATGTTATCGGCATATAGGGAAATCATATGTCGCTTTTCGTCCGTCTGAAACCCTAATAAATCAGGGTGTGCCTTCAAATGTGCCACAAGGGGTTCAATTGCCAAGTCAAACAGCAGTGGCGAGAGTGGGCAGCCCTGTCAGGTGCCTTTCCTAATAGGAAAACAGCTAGAGAGATGGCCGTTTGTGAGGAGTCTAGTCTTTGGGTTACTATATAAAGCCCAAATCCACCCTTGGAACTAGGCAGGAAGACTGAGTTTCTCCAGCACCGCAAAAAGAAAAGACCAATGAAGCCGGTCAAAGGCCTTCTTCACGTCGAGGCTTACTACCAGTCCAGGAATCTTATCCTTCTTAGCCAACGCTAAAACATCAAAAAGCTAGCGGGTAATATTCATTGACATGCGACCTGTAATAAAACAGGATTGGTCTGTCCCTACCAGGAAATCCATGCAACTAGTGAGCTGAATCTGCAAGGCCTTCGCCAAGATTTTCACGTCCACATTCAATAATGATATTGGCCGCTAGGCTTCTGACTCATATTTATTGCATCCTGGTTTATGTAGCAATACTATAATGGCATCAAATAAATTGCCTGTATGCTCCAGGTGAGCCTGCAAGTTGTGAAATAAATTAATAAGTGAACCCCCCAGTTCTAGTAAAAACTGCTTATAGAACTCTACCAGGTATCTGTCGGGACTTGGACCCAGGGAGGCTAGAAATAGCAGACTGGATCTTCAGATAAAGTCGGCATCTGGACCCCAGCCAAATACACATCGATTCCCGCAGCAGGGACAGAGCCTTCCATAGCATTCAGTTGCTGGAAATATTCTTTAAATATGTCATTAATCTCCATGTTAGTATGCACCAAAGGACCATCAGCATTTCTAGTGCCAGAGTTCAGCATCCTCTGGGACCTGCGTCACAACAGTCGAGCTAGCATGGGTCCTGCTTTGCTCCCGAACTCATAAACATGCTGTTTTGAGTACCAAAAAACCCGTTCCACATCCTCCAATTGTAATTCCCGGAGATACTCCCTGCATTTCTCCAAGGCTCCTTAAATACGATAGGACCCAGTGAACTTATGCGCTCTTTCTAAGTATCCAATCTTAGTCTCCAAGGAGTGTTCACATCGAGTTCTTTCTCTTTTCCGATGGGAAGCAAAACTAATTATCCTCCCATAAAGCACTGTTTTCAGTGTTTCCCACAATAAGACCGGGGAGTATTCTGTAGAATCATGAATCTCAAAAAAATTCCTTTAAGGCCTCCCAAAGCATATCACAAAAGAAGTGGTTACAAGGTAGAGAAATGTTAAATTGCCATCTTTTCCCAGCCACCGAACCTGCACAGACTAACAATGGCAACATAATGGGAGTATGGTTGGAGATAACTGCAGGCAAAACTGTGGCACAAACATGAGGGAGCATATAAAGAAATCAATACGGCTATAAGGATGAAAATGAGGAGAAAAACATGTCTAATCCCAGCCAGTTGGGTTTTGCTCCCTCTAGATGTCCACCAACCCCAAACGCATCATCAATGCCTTTAAGGGGTCTACCTCTCCCCCGGTCCAGCCACCAGAGGATCTGTTTAATTTAGGGTCCAGCCCCATTTCCAATCGCCTCCCACAATAAAAGTAGAGGATGAGAAGGCCTCTACTACACCACCCATCTGAGTGCAGAAGTCCTTCTGGCTTACATTTGGGCCATATACTGTGGCCAAAACAAAGGACATACCATTTAATACACAATCCAGGAGGACATAAAGCCCTTCATTATCCTTCTGTACATTATTCACCTGAAGAGAGAGTGACTTATGGATCAGAATTCATACTTCTCTGCTCTTGGAATTATAGGAAGAGTATTCAGCTCTCATTACCCAGTCCCGAACCAACTTGGCATGCTCCACATCCAGTAAGTGTGTCTCATGAAGAAAAACCACTTGTGGCCCCCTTTTTTTATGGTATGTTAAGATTTGTCTGCATTGGACTGGGGACTTGATACACCGCACATTAAGAGAAAGAATGTCAACCAGGACCGTAGCCATGATTAGAAAAACTAAATGCCACCCAATGTAGTGTGAGAAGATGAAAATGCCCATAATGCAGAACAGACCACTTTTTATAATAAGTTACCCCCCAAAACATGAATCTTCCCCTCAACCAATCCCCATCTCTCTCTCCCCAACCCTCCCATAATCACAGAAAAACCCATTCTAGCGCCTGTAAAACGTTGCCCATAGGATGACCCAAAATGGTTCCCTCCTCACTCCTGAACCCAACCCAGAAAAGCGAGAGCAAATAGGGGAACACCTGGGATCTGCCCTCCTTTCCTAACTGCAAACCCACCCACAACCCCCACCTCTTAACCACCAGAAATAGAATCCCCCAACCAAGGTAACTCCCTGACCCCAAGAGCCAATTTTTGTCCATCTCAGTTCTCTGCTTGAACGTGATCGTCAAGAAGCCTGCAAGATAACATTGTCAGGTACAGGGCGACACAATCTGCAAGGCTCCAGCAATGAGTGAATGCAAGAATAGGATAAGCAACCAAGTTGGAGCGGGCCAACAGAGAGGAAACACCTTCGGGTAGTACAAGACCAAGAAGGACGGCCTATCTGGACCAGGATGAGATAGGAAAAAAGCTCAAGAATGAACACCCTCCTCTTGAATTACTTCACCTTCCCATTCCATAGCTGTTCCATACACACACACACACACCCCTCCCCCTCCCTCCCAACCCCTCTCAGAGTAAAAATGCATAGCAAATAGCGCTCAAAAGTAAAACGGCTCAACATCTTTGAGAAATAGATCAGAGAATGCTCCCTAGCTCAGACTAAAGAACAGGCCTGAACTCTCAGCTATCAAGGCACACATAAGTGAAAAAAGGATATTGTGCAGCATGTCAGTTCAGGAAGCACCATCCGGTGCCTCCGCTGCAGCACGCTCTGGAGTAGCACACGCATGTCTTGCACAGAATTGAACACCTCAGACTTGCTATTGCGAAGCACCTGCATCCTTGCCGGGAGCAGCATGGCGTAGGTCAGGCCCAGATTGCACAGGTCCCGCTTGACATCTAGGAATGTGACACAATGGTGCTGCACCTCCATAGAGTAGTCTTGAAAGAGAAAGATGCGATGGCTCTGGAACTTAATTTCCTTCATTTTCCTGCTGGTGTCGAGGAGATTACTTTTATCTTGAAATTTGTGTACACGCACAATCACTGCCCATGGTCGATTGTGCTCTTTTGGAGTAGGCGCCAGTACTCTGTGGGTTCAATCTAGCTTCACTTTGCCTCCTGCAAAGCCAGTATTTAGCACAATAGATAGTCACGTGAAAAAAAAACCCCATAGGATCTGTACCTTCAGACCACTCTGGCACCCCGGTGATATGCAGGTTGTTACGCCTGCTCCGATTTTCTAAGTCATCTTGCTTCTCTCTCACCTGCTTATGCCCTCTCTCTACCACTTCCAGTCACTGTCGCATGGTGGTGAGCGACATTTCCAGCTCCTCCACATGCTCAGTGAGGGTATCCAGCCGCACAGTGGTTTCACCCAATGTGGACACAGCTTGGGAGATCTTGTCCACCACTGATTCTAGCTTGGCATCCAAGCTAGAATAGATTTTGTTGCCTAATTGAGACTAATGGCAGCCTTGACCACCTCGGCAAGGTCAGTGGGGAGTGAGCCCCCCCCGCCATAATGTCTTCATCAGAGGCTGGTTCCTTGTTGCAGTCCTCCCAATCTGCCGCTGTTTTTTGGCAGGTTTGCTTACCGCGAACCATCTGGTCTCCCCAAAGCATAGGCAGAGACTTTTTTGCCATCTTATCTGCCATAGCTGTGCTAGGTAGGGCTAAAATTACCAAGGTTTTGAGCCGATGAAAGTGATTGGGGCCGGAAGCGAGGCAGAGCAGCATCCGTTCAGCGCTGCGTCATCACGTGACCCTAAACTAAGTGTAGAAGTATGTATTAACTGAAATATTTTCCCATGTGTTGTACAGACTGATGTTATCCAAACCACCACCATGATGCAAAGGAGCAGATGAAAGCACGTTGCTCTCTGGGTCATTATATATCCCAGCTTTGGATGATAGGAAACCTAGGTACTACAGAATGGTCCACCTCACACTGTGTGGCAGTTTTGGTGAATAATGTATACCAGGGCAATGAGTATAGCCTTTTCTGATACATTGAAAGCTAGCATGGCTCAATGTATGACTAAAAGCCTGGCTGCAAGTGAATATCACAGCAAGAACAAGAATTTTTCTATGAATGCACCAACTATAAAGCAACACAACAAGCATTTAAAGCACCTCACATTACTCAAAAGGTTTGCAAATCCTTCAGGACCCTTCATACAAAAGCACCAGGTATATATTTGTCTTGTCAGTTTTTTATCCGGTTCAAATATTTTTTAATGAATATCAAAAATTAACTGAATTAAGTTAACATAAAAAGGTAAATAACAAGGACAAAGTTACAATGTCCAGGAGGCATAATGAAAAAAGGATTACAGAAAAACAATGGAAATAAACGTGCGCTATAAGGAGATCAACAATATCAAGCTTTTGTCAGAAGGGATTGGAACCTAAAATAATGATCTGCACCATAGCCTACTGAGCCACCCAATGAAACTTAATAGCAACAACATTTTCATATTTATAATACATACATACTGAATTCCACAAAAAATGTTCATTAAGTAGATTGTTATTCTTCCAGTGAAATAAAATCATTTTAATGTCAGTCACTAAAACAAAGTCCAATAGTTCTTTACTGGAAGACAAAAGATATGAAGGAAAGGCCACTGCCCATAATATAACAATACGATATGTAATAGGCCATTGGATATTGAGAATTTGTGATTCTTATGGTAATTTTAAACCAAGCATGCGTGCACCCATACATGTGCCTACTGGATCGAGCAAAGATATGCTGAAATTTTAAACTATGTGCGCTTTTGCAAACGTATATTTTAAAATACACCAACCCCACCTAAGTATGCCCTTAATTTTAAGAGGTTTCTTGAGCAAAGCTAGCATGCATGTCTTCAATAGGACTTTATCAGCTTTTATCTGCGTATGTAAATGGATTTTAAAACATGCTCATGCGAGGCATATCCCCAGTTTTCCAGTTAGTCCATCCATTTGTCCAGTTAATGTCAAGGACGTTCAAACCCCTCTAGTTCTTCATCCCGCACGCCGCCCAGTTGATCTGGACTCCTCACCCTGTCCTGTAAGCTCTAAAATTTGAAATCTACGGACCTGCTCCTCATCAGGAGCAGCAATAAATTTATTTGGATATCGAGCCTATGCACGCTGCAGTTTTTTATTTTAAAATATGGAGTTATGCGCGTAAGTACTGGCCCTTATTTCTCACATGCACACAGATACATATGCATGTAATTTGCAGCTTTTTAAAATCCGTGCTGTTTGGGTATGGCCCACATATATGCATATGGGGGCATATATGTATGACTAACACTTTTAAAATCGACCTCATTGTGTGCTAAATCAAATTCCAGATAGTTTGAACCAGCAGACAAAAAAAGATCATACGCAGTAACGAAGCTTTGGGCAGAGCACAAGACCAGCACTGATGGTGAGTTAATAGGCCAGCCCAAAATAATTTCCACAGGGTCCAGAAGATCTGTGCAGAAGGAAAAATAAAGATTGAGGATTACTGGAACAAAGTGAAATACGTATAGAAGAATTTCTCAAATATTGCCAATCAACTACCACATCTTTACAGTCCAAGTCAGAGATCCAAGTGTTCTGTAAACCAACAAGAATAGGAAATGTAATGATCTTTAATGCTTTATATAAATTAGACCGAAGATGTCTAATTTGTATAAAGGCACTTCAAAGTGGATTACCTGACTGTAATCCACTTTGAAGTACCTGAAAAAGTAGAATAAAAAAATAAATAAACATAAATATGTCCCAATGGGTCCAGAACCTGGTAGAAACACACCAATTTAGCGAACCTGTCTAAAGAATGCAAAGAGGCGATGTCAGTTCTAATGCAACATAATTGCAACCAGTGATAATGTTGGGATGTAGGTAAATGAAATTTGGAATCTAATAAGTGAATTTTCAAAAGAGTTATGCGTGTAAATGTAATATACTATTGTAGCAAATTTCAAAAGCCATTTATGTGTGTAAAATGCACTTACACAAGTAAACGTTATGAATAATTCAATGGCATATATTCTAGCAATTTTCAAAAGCCCACTTACATGGGTAAACCACATTTACTCGTGTAAATGCTTTTGAAAATCTGACCCTAAATCAGCAAAAGGAATCAGTTTAGCATCCACCACTAAAGTGGTCCACAAACCAAATGCCACAAGATTGCCAAATTTTCCAATTCAGACTTCTAGTATCAATTGTTTTATCCGTTTATGATACCAAGCGGAGGAAAGTCTTGAGAACTGCTACTTAGGAGAAAAGAACACTTGGAAGCGATCATATTCAGAATAAGCCTTATAAGTGGAATGAAGTAGATAGTTCTCTGAAAGGGAATAGGGGAGAGTCACAGTAGGTAAAGCCTCAAAAGAAAATAGGTATGTTAAATAATTTTCAATAACCAACCAGTGAGGAACAGATGAAATATCTAAAAGAGAACACATCCAATAATATTCTGTTGCAAAATGAAAGCTTGATGGTAGCTACAAAAATCCGGAAAATTAACTCCTCCACTTTCCCTACTACCCTTAAATTTAGAAAGCCCAATTTTTGGTGGTTTATGTTGCCATAAAAAGTCAGAAAGCATACGGTCTACCTGTTTGTAAAAAGCTCCGGAAAAGAAAATTGCTATCATAGAGAAAACATAATTAATCCTTGGAGCAATATCCATTTTTATTGTACCTAAAGGTCCCCACCAAGTAAGATGTAAAGGCAACCATTAGAGAAAAGTGTATCGGGACATTTGTAAAAGTGACATTTTACAGTGAGTAATTGTTTGAGATATATCATTAAAAAAATGAATACCTAGATACTTCAGGCTTTCATGGACTGTTTTAAAAGGATAGATAGCTAGATCTGCATGTTGACCCAAAATGTTAAAGGCATCTATTCTGTATTCTGTCAATTAACCCAGTAGCTTTAAAAGTTTGAGAAGTCCGTAATAAGAGAAAAAAGATTAGGGAGATAAATTGTAAGACTACTAATAAATAAAACCTCATCAGCATATGCTGATAATTTATATACTTCATTGCTGACAGTAATGCCTAAAATTCCAAGATGTTGCCTAATAGATAACAAAAGGGGTTTTAATGCAGGGTTAAAAAGAAAAGGGAATAAGGGACACCCTTGTCACATTTCTTTGTAAAGCACAAATCTAATAGAAATCGTATTGTTCACTACCTGTGGGTGGCTAATCAGTAACCACATCCCAGAGAAGAAAGTAATATCATCCAAACCAAATCAACACATTCCAGAGGGAAGATAATCACATTCCACCCCATCAAAGGCCTTTTCAGTGTCTAATGTATCGCTATTACTGGGTTGGGTTCATTTTTAGTGAGAGTGAGTAAATGGAGAAAAAGACAGGCATTATTGGAAATATGATGACCTCTGAGAAAACCAGATTAATCCAGGATGCCAGCTTTTTCTCAATTTATTGCATTAAAATGACTTTAGGCATCAGGAGCAGTCCATGTTTATATAATCATGTTGTTTTTATATGTATTTTTTATGGATGTTTTTATTGAACCCAACCTTGAACTTTTTGTAATTAGTGCAATTATAAATACTTTAAATAAATACATAAATATATAATCATCGGTCCCAATCTGAAACAATATTTTAATGATTTTCTTAAACTTACATTTAAAACATTATACACAAAAAATGTATTTCCTTAAAATGTGTTGCCTAACATGATATCACATTTTGAAACATTAACTTCTCCTTCAGGGGCCTTATTTAATACTTTTCACAACCACATCTTCTTATTGCACTCTGGTTTACTTCTCCATCTCACAAAGTAACTGAAAACACAAACAGAGATAGATTTAAATGGTTTGCTCTACCAATTATTCTGTCCCACATTAAACAACTGCTTAATTCTGATTGAGAGTTCACATATAGTGTACCAACAATAACATGTTCTTCCTTTGATTCTTATACACTGAGTAGAATCAAATATACTATGCATGCAGTTTAAAAAAGCTAGGAGAAGATACCCCAATCCAATTCAGTGTTCATTCCTATGGGTTGAAGCAAATTCTCAAAATAAATCCATTCTCATTCTCTCCAATATAAAATCTGGTCCTGATCTCTTCCACACCAGTCCAATCCTATTTGATGATTATACATCAAATATCTTGAAATGAATTTTGATGTGCATGAAATGACTTCTATTAGCTTTTTAAGAATGAGTAGGGACAAATTACTTGGGCAGTGCTTAAGTCTGGGGCTCAGGTTTGAGGCATCCTGGTGTAATTGAAAGGAATTTATTAGTGATGTGAAGAGGCAAAATATTTATTTTGGTTCTTTTATTCATTTCGTAGGTCAGCTACATTTGTTTGGTTTATAATAAATGAAAAAAATTGAGTTTATTTGTACCATTTCTTTTTCATTGAAGTCAATGGGGGAAGCAATCCTTAGGCCCTGTTGGCTTCAATGTAAAATAAAAATAGACCACTCTTGGGTCCCAAAACCGAAGCCTAGACCTGATGATGGGTCCTGACCCAAGACTGGGTCCCATCGCTGAAGCCTAGAGCTGTTGCTAGGGTCTAGCCTGAGGCCATGTCCCATTGCCTGAAGCCAGGGTCTGGTCCAAGTCTGAGTCCCAGCACCAAAGTTTAGGATGTTGTATGGAAGAGGACAGTGTGAAGCCAGGTCCCAGGCCTCAAAGATGGGTCTCAACCTTGGCCTCAACCTGGCATTGGTCCTGGGCTTTGGACCAGGGCTTGATCTAGCCCAGGACTCAACCATGGGACCCAATCACACTAAGCCAGGCCTGGGCCTTGATAATGGAACCCAGCCTTGGCCAAGCCCTGACATTGGGCCCAGGCCTGGGTTTCAATGACAGGACCTAGCCTTGTCCAGACTCCAGTATTATGTCTAGGCCTGGGTGTAGGTCTCTGGCTGGGCCTCAGCGACAAGACCCAGCCTTGGCCAGGTCCCATCATTGAGGCTAGGCCTAGGCCTATGCCTCAGCAACAGGACCTGGTCTCAACCAGGCTGTGGTGTTGGGCCTGGTCCTTGGTGCCAGCCTTGGTGATGGGCAGAGCCTCAGACCAGGCCTTGACAATTGGGACTACATCAAGACATGGTCCTGCTGGAGGACCATGTTTGTAAATGTGCGGCTTATTTGTTAACAGGATGCATTATTTCCTGAAAACAAAAAATGTACACATTTTTCATTAAAAAAAAAAAAAAAAAAATCACTTCATTTGAAACAAAATGAAAATGGGCTTATTTATCATGTTTTTTATTTTTGTTTTAAATGAATGTACATCCCTAGTATATATGTAGTTTGGTGAATCATTATTGGTTGAATATTAAATGAAATTAAATAAAATCTTTATTTAGAAAAAAGGATATTAGTAGAGTGTTTATGGTGGTTCCTTCTCCTGTACTCCCCAGAAACAGCAGCAGTTCCAGAAAATTTTGTATGGAGGTCATAAAGGTGCAGAGTCAATTTCTTAGAGGGTAAACATCAAGTGCCTTTCCTCCAGTCAATCAGAGTAGGCCAGCAAGAGCATGGGAGGGAGGGAGTGAAAGCTTTTTGGTTGAGGGGATGGGGGCCCTCTTCATCTCTGCACCCCTTCTGGAGCACCCATGCCCAGAAAGCATGCCCAGGAGGCTAGGTGAATCCTCACCAATTTGAGGTCTAGCATGACACATTCTCAGCACTGCGGGGCTGCCACATTTGATACTGTCATCTTCCTTCCTTTTTTTTTCTTTGCCTGTGCAAAACTTCTGTGGTGCATCCTCACCTGACTAACCCCAAAAGATGGGTGAGCTGAACCCATATGATGCAAGCCACAGAACACAGCATTGTAGCTTAAGCCACAGGGCCTGCGAAAGGTAGATAATTTTTAAACTGTAATTGTTTGCCCATAAATAACCACCATGTTTTCTCCATCGCTGCTTCATGATTATCTTTCCAAAATGCCTTTTCTGTGCATCTTCTATAAGTATAAAGCAGTGATGTTGGCATGGCAACTTCCAAATTCATTGCTAGACCTGCATGCTTTGATAGCTGATATAAAATATGAAATGCTTGACGTTCACTTGTTAGTTATTTTCTATGCCCGAAGCCTGAAGTTTTACAGGATTTACATTTACCTAGGGAAGAATCAACTTTAGATGCCACAGATATAGTGATTTGTGCTTTTTCTGTAAATAGTCACCTTACAATAGTCAGCTGGCTAGAGATTCTGCAATCAATTTTCTTCAGGGTCATTTGAATGTTGCACGACTTCTGAGGCTGCTGGGAAGCTCTATCAGGATCGCAGATTATTTGCTGAAAGCCGATAACAGATCCAAGGCTTGTCTTTTCTAAACATGCTGTCACTTAGCAGAGTGACTTAGAGGGGCTCAAGAGAGGCTGTCCTTGCTAAACTGAAATGGAAGAAAATAAATATCCAGAAATTTCATTTGCATTTCTTTTGGTATCACAGTGCTTGGTAAGGATTAGGAGACAGGATGGGTATGCACTTTTTAAGCAACCCTAAAAGACAAAATGGGGAATGATAAAACAGAGATAGTAATTTTCTAAAAGCTCACATAAACCTATGCAGACTAAGACTAATTCAGTGAAAACGTTAGTCAAAAATTTCAAAACAGATTTTTTTGCACAGAAATCCACTTTGAAAATTTTTGGGGTGTGCACGGAACCCTCCCCCAGTGGCATACATTTCAGGAATCCTCTCATCTTCCTTTTCCTCTAAATTTATCACCCCCCCCCCCCCCCCCCGTTTGAGAACTAAGCTTTGTTGATCAATCTTTGATTCAAAAAACATGGCATGTTATCTGATTAGCAGCTGTTTGAGCCTACATAATAAAACTGATAGGTGTCTGTCAAAGTTTATATATAATTTTATGTAACTTGTCTAGAATTAAAGATAGTGCAGGCTAGACATATTTTAAATAAATAATCAATGACTATAAAGGGGCTTTTCTGTACCAATATATAATCAGAGAAATTAGCTTGATTTTATAATCAATTGAAAGAAGGCCTTTGGGTGATTTTCTTACTGAAGGACTTTATTAGCAAAGTACCTTTTACTTCATTTCTTTAACATTCCAATTATAGCTTCAAAGATGTTGTTTGCAGACTTATCTGTCTGCCAAAGATTTAGGTTTCAGCCATAATGCTCAGAGTTTCTCCCTTTAATTTTTGGAGCCTGCACAAGGACCTGATTTTTTTTTGTAACACTGAGAAGTCTTTAAATGGTGCAATCCTATCCATTCCATTCTCTGTACACTCTGCATCAAGTACCCATCTGGTAGTCCACCAATAAGTTGTCTCCTAAACTGATTCAAATCACAGGCTTCAAGAAATCTTACTGGTGTGAGAATCCTTTTGGATCAATTATTTATAAATTATTTGTGCATGAATAACCATTTGATGGATATGATCGATCTATAATATTAATGGAAATGAGGAAGTGTTCTGACTAAACCATCTCCTGAATTGTATTGTCTCCTATCTTCCATGGAAGCATAACTGGCTTATGTACAAAAAATAAGGTCTAAAATGTGTGTGGGATCTACAATTAACTATGAGAACCCATGGATCAATATGGTAGATAGAAATTCCTTGGATGTACTATCAGCTGCTATGTCTATCCACAAATTAAGCTCACCTACGATCAGGGGTGAATTGCAGGAAAATATTGGCCCGGGGGATTTTTTCAAAACTGGCCTATGGGGTACCTGACTCCCTCATGCACTTTCCCTGCAGCATGTGTATCAACGGCTCCTAAAACCACACTAAGTCAACCCTGGAACCCAGCAGAATTGAGCAAAATATTTCCAAAATAAACCTCATCTTTCCTAAATAGCTAAGAAGTTAAACACATTCTAGACCATGGGTGAGCAGAGTTGCAGTCTTGTTCCATCCATGCAAATTGGTTGGACCCCCTACACATCTGCTTATATCTCTTTAGAGATTTAATCTGGATTCCTGGTTTGGATCTCGAACCAGTTGCAAGTAATGACACTGCCAGCCAGTGTCAGACATACACACACGCTCAGTCACAAACAGATTTTTTAGATTGCAAAAACTTTATTGGCACATACAGACACCCACAAAGACACATACTCTTTCTCAGACACAAAGGCACACCCACACACTGAGAGTGTGTGTGTCTGTACCAGAGACAAAGATACCCACACACTGGGCCAGCATAACCCAATAGGCAAACTATGTAGTCACATAGGGTGCCAGCCATTAAGGGATGGCAAAGAGCAGCCATTTGGGGCTGCGAGCAGAGCCCATCCCACTCATGGCCAGGAGGAGTAGAGACTCAACAGACTGCAAGCAGAGCCTATCCTGCTCATGGCAGAGATTCAGCAGTCTGTGAGCACTGCAGCACCCATCCTGCTCGCAGCCGAGAAATGTAGACACTCAGTGGGCCATGAGTAGCGTCCATCCTGCTTAAAGCTGAGAGAAGCAGAGTCTCGATGGACCACGAGCAGCACCTCTATGTGTATGTGTGAGAGAGAGGGATTATGTGTGTTCAAGAGAGCAATTGTGTTAGAGGCAGAGAGGGAAGAAGCCTGTGTAAGGGTACGTATGTGAATGAGACAAGAAATCTAAGTGTGTTAAGAAAGGGGACCTGTCTGAGAGAATGAGGACAGAGCAGGGGCCTGGACCGGGTGGGGGGCACAAGGCTGTGCCGGGGGATTGTGTGCTGGCAGTGTGTTGGCACGCAATGGACGGCCGGTGCTATCTTGTGCTCCTACCATTTGACAGGGGCTGACCAATGGCACCGGTAGCCCCTGTGACACAGTAAGGGCAAAGGCTACCGGCACCATTTTGAATACTGGCAGCTGATGGCATGAGTGCAGGAGATCACGCCAGGACCCCCGCTGGACCACCAGGGACTTTTGGTAAGTCTTGGGGGGGTCAGGAGGGTGGGGAGTTGTAGTTAATTACATTTAAAGGGTTGGGATGGGGTTTTTTTTGGGAAACAAATACATACGTTACTAATGAATGGATCAGGGTCCCCCGAGAACGGATGCAACGGATTCGGCTCCCCATGAAAATGAATACCGAATGGGATGAATCCGTCCCTGCTGCACATCCCTACCGATTTATATTAATAGAATTCAGATACATCATCCAACAATTTATTTTTAAAACTTTATATTGATTTATAAAACATATATGACAGCAAACATGCTCAATTATGCCTTTACAGGTGAAGTACAAAGTCTATTATATGCTAATTCTTGAATGATATATCTTAGCCCAATTAATGGAGAATTAAAAAAAAAATGCAAGTGACAATATAAATGCTGTAACAAATCAATCTGGCTACAAAAATTACCACCTGGTAAGCATTGAAAACTTCAGAAATGTTCAGTCACTTGAATAAATACTTAGGGGTCTATACAATAAAACCTTTGTTTTAAAAAAAAAGTGTACAACGTGAGTATAAAAACTTTGTTGTGCATGGTGAATGCATGTTAAATTTTCACTATGCTAGCATGCTACTATACTACTGTGTGTAGAAACAAAAAAACCCCACAAAAAACCCTGCTGTGCAAGCTAGCTACTGGCAAAAATCCCTAATGCTAACCGCTCTAAAATGAAAGAGCACATTAGGATGGGGGATTCCCCTCTAATACCCCTCCTGATAGCAAACCCCTGGGGGCCTTTGAGTCCCAATCCCACGCCTCTCCACCCAAAAGCTCCTGATCCCTTCACCCTGCTCCCCTTGGACCAAACACAGTGGGCCTCTAAGCCTCAAACTGCTCCCCCCGATACCAGCAATTGGATACAGGCGTGAGAGACCAACTGTTGCGCTGTGATAGAAGGGAGCACTAGATAGCGCTTCCCATAGCGGGACGAGAGATGTGTGCCCTTGCGGTGAGACGAATGCGGTGTCTGGGAATGGAGCTTGGAAGTCAGGAGACAAGACGTGGAGCTTGGAACTCTGAAGACAAGATGTGGAGCTTGGTCCCTCAGGCGCCCTACACAGTCCATAGGCTGGTCGCGGACCACACTGTCCTCTACGCGCCCTACACAGCTGGATGGCTGGGTGCGGACCACGAGAAGAGCGGGCAAGCTCTGGACACAGACACAGGTCAGGAACAAGTTACCACTTGGATCCTCCGGAGTCGGAACAGGATACAGTCTTTAAAACACGGAGCTTGGAAACCGGAAACTTGGATCACTTAAAAACAAGGAACCTCCGGCGGCACGGGTACTCAGGACCTGGAACATCAGGACGTGGACCTCAGGACTCAGGCATCAGGACTTGGACATCAGGAACGAAGATGTCAAGCAGGAGCAAGATGCATCGAAGTCCAATGGAGGAGAAGCTCCCAGAGGACTGGCTCCTTGCCAAGGTGAGGAGTGAGTGAGCGAGGAGCCCTTTTGTAGGGCTGGATCAGGAACGCTCAGGGAGGAGTCCAAAGAGGGCCACACCTGTGCTGGCCCTTTAAGTGCAGGAAGAAGATGCAGCCGTGCCCCTAGGAGGAGCAGGAACAGGAAGCAGGACCATAGACAGCGGCGTCCTGCCACTGTGGAGAGCAGGAGGAGGAGAACGGGCCGCAGGCAGGCCCCGACGAGGGAGGCGGCATCCAAGCCACGCAGGGGGCACAGGAAGGCTTCCCTGCTGCAGGGGAGTCTGGGACTGTGGCCTCTGGGCCGCAGAATGGCGGTGACATCGGCGGCTCCTGCCGCAAAGGTAAATGCCTTCTTGCAACACCAACATAGCCATTATCCAGCTAAAATCTAGCCGGATTAAAAAAGACACGTTTTGGGGAGGAGTTAACTGGCTAACATAGCCAATTTTAAACTACAACGAGCTATGGGGAGATTTATCAAGAGGTGGTCTCATGATATTGTGCCCCTCCCTAACAAAACATTGCAGAGATATTGGCATGCTGTTTTTTCATGTAGCAAAATTTTGCCAGAAAAAAGAAAGTGGCAGAGGCTCATGGTCTGGGGGGGGGGGGGGGGGGGGGGGGGGGGGCGGGGATCTGACCACCCCAGACTCCTCTTGTACATTAAAATTAATCTTTGGTGGGTTTGTGGGGGCCCTGAGCACCCTTTAGCTCTGGACCTGGTTAACTCCATTTTCCAAAATGGCGCCTACCAGCCTTTTCCCCTAGAATGTGGTAGGGATCACATGGTAGGGCAAAAGTTGGTCATGGACAGATTGCCTCCCTCAGATCACCAGGATATGTTTTAGATTGAAGGGGGGTGAGAGGGGGAACCCTAGACCCAGGTATTATGCCCTTTGTTGGGTGGAAGGACAAGGTGAGGGGCAAGATTGGGGGTTTCACTTATAGAGAGGTCTTTGCTTGCTCGGAGAGATTCTGCCACTAAGGGGAGGGATTTGTGAAGGGGCATGACATCACCACATGTTTGAAGCTCTTTATGTTTTACTCTTTCAGGGTGCAAGCTGCCTCTACAGGCAATGGGGAAGGGGGCAGACAGGAATCTCATAAGATCCCTGGGGGTATTTTCTCAGGTTTGGGGGGGGGGGGGGGGGGTGTGAATATCAGGCCGCGTGACCATTTAAATTTTACTGCAGGACCCACACTAGTATCCCAATGCTCACACAGTAAAATAACTACACCTCCCTCAAATGCGATAAAATAATGGGTTTGATTTTTTTTCTAAATCATCTGCATTAATTTATTAGCACGGGTTTAGATATGCAAGAGCTGCTTTGCACAAATTTGCAAAGGTTGTGCATGTAAAGCAGCTCCTTGTTACAGGTGTGTATTTCAGGCCTGAATATCGTGCGATAGCACCATGATATGGCTATATTGTGCATTAAATGCTGTTTATCGTGTGCTCTGGCCATATCGTTGCTTAGTAAATCTAGACCTAAATTAGCCAGATAACTTTAGGTCTATTACAGAGCAAGGCTAAAGTTATCCGACCTTGTGTGACTGGATAATTTCCTACTTATCCGGATACCTTCAAAGGATATCTCCGTAAGTAGTGCTGTTTTTAAATTTAAAAAAAAGAAGTAAAAGTGTCTGTGGCCTGATGCCTTCCTATCCCCACAAATTCATATGGTCAAGTATCCCTCACCCTCCAAGTTTGCAGCTGGTGAGGCGTAAGTCCCTCACAGAAACCATCGAGAAAGAACTAAGGGGTGTATTTATTTACTAAAGGTTTTTTTTTTTTTCCCCATTCTGTGTCTATGGGAAAAATGTTTAGTAAATGAACTCCCAAGAGGGATGGTCAAGACGCAACCTTTCCAATCAAAACTAGCATGTCCTTGTTCCAGGTTCAGACCAAGAGACTAGGATCACCTGTAACTCGAGTTTGTGACTGACAGAGCTCGCATCAGTACTGACAAGGCTTACCTTAATACTCTTCTCTTTCACACACACACATTGGGTTAAAAACTCCTCGGTGCCAGGTCAAAAGTAATAAAAGATTTATTATTAGCTTATAGGAATAATTAGATAAGAGGAATTGCTACAAATAACACTAATTGGTTGATTGCTCTAATCAGAGAAGAAGAGCAATCACAATAATTAATACAGTAGTATATGAAGCAAAGCAATGTGCATTCCTTACCACGGTCCCTAGGACCCAAGGTGTCATGTGGCTCCTGAAGTGTGCAATGTTCTGTACATTTACATCTCTGCTTACTATTTTACTATTTGTGAGAAAATTAACACTGGCAGCTGTGAGCAAGCAGTTTGAGGCAGGAGGGGCTCCCTCTCCCTCTCTGTGTAATCAGTCCTGGCCTCTCAGTTCAGCACACCAGACCCTAGTGCTGCTTTTATGTCCTGCTTTAATGCCTGGGTATTGTCTACAGCTCTCAGAAGCTCCCCAATTTTTATCTGATAATTCTCAGGGTTTCAGCACTTAAGCATTTGCATCTGTAAATCCTCAAAAGCAATGATAGGGACTGTTCTAATCAATAGCATCTTCAGGATATGTAAGGAACATGTAAGTGAGATCACTCTTCTCTATGACCTTCTTGTCTGATAGGTTTTTCACTCATCTGAGTTTAGCTAAATGGCCCCTCTATTATCCATGCAAACAGTAAATAAGGAGATCTTGTGATTTTAAGGTCAGTTTTCAGTTCTGCTGAGGCCCATTGGTGTCACTAACCCTTTCTGATCTGAGTGGGTCAGGCTCAGATCAATTCCCTTTAGCAATGTTTCTACCTCTGATCTGGGGCCCTCTGAGATGACTACTCCTGCATGGCAAGGATACCGTGCATGTGACCACCGCTGTTACAACTGTTTGCAGTTGTACAGCGGTGGTCATTCTTGTCATTGCTATCAGGATATCCATGGCTTCTTTCATCTCACTAATTCTTCCAATTCAGTGAATTTTAATGTGCAGATCTTTCTGTAGAGCACTGTGTGGACTGTGGCGGGGTGGTCATAGGGTAAAGCTGGATGACGTTGCTTTCCTGAGCGAGGTTCGTCAGATCCTTTGCAGGCATCAAAGAGATGAATATGACTATGCTGGGTTAGGCAACATCTGGGCCCAGTTCTTCTTCTTCTTCCACATTCTCCAGCCTGGATGTCCTCCTGATGGTTTGGATTAGGCGTCTGTGGTGAGTGTGACACAGGCCCTTGGATGAATTTGATGCCTGCCTACTCCAATTCCTCTCCCTTAGTGGCAGTCCTGAGGTCCAGTGGCAGGTGCATCCAGGAATTCAGGGTACTCTTGGTAAAGTCATTGGACCTGGAAAAGATACAGGGGATTAGGACATTGTGTTGTTAGAACATATAATTTCCTTTTGCTGCCATAAGAAAAGTGAAGCTTTTTTTGAAAAGCAAGTTCCTTACCTTGCAACTCCCTTTCCCTGCAGTCTGATAGTGGCCCACCGAGGCCTCAGCCCGTTTTCTCCCACACTCCCTAAATTTTTCCCACCCTCTTTAGGACCCCCAACCAGTCCAAAGCTCCTCCACTCACTAAAGGGCAGATTTTAAATACTTGCGCGAGCGCGTACTTTTGTTCGCGCAGCAGGCGCGAACAAAAGTACGCTGGATTTTATAAGATACGCTCGTAGCCGCGCGTATCTTATAAAATCCGGGGTCGGCACGCGCAAGGGGGTGCACATTTGTGCAACCTGTGCGTGCCGAGCCCAGCGCGCGCTGCCTGTTCCCTCCGAGGCCGAGCGGCCTCGGAGGGAACTTTCCTTCGCCCTCCCTTCCCCTACCTAACCCACCCCCCCGGCCCTATCTAACCCCCCCCTTACCTTTGCGTGCGTCGGCTGGCTGCCTCGCTCCGTGGTCCGGTCCCGGGGGCTGTTCCGGAGGCCGTGGCCGCGGCCATGCCCCCAGAACGCCCCTGGGTCGAAACCACGCCCACGTCACCGCCCCCGAAATGCCGCGCCCCGCCCCCTAAATGCCGTGTCATCCCTCCACGCCCCCGACAGGAAGCCCCGGGACTTACGCGCATCCCGGGGCTCTGTGCGCGCCGGCGGCCTATGCAAAATAGGCGCGCGAGGGCCCTGCGCGCGTAAATCCAGAAGGATTTACGCGCGCAGGGGTTTTAAAATCCACCCCTAAGCCTGTAACTTCCCTCAGGCTCCATAGACAGGGCAGAGCCTGTCGGAGAGCCCTACAACGGAATGTTTCAGGATTCTTGCTGTGTATTCCTTCTTAGCTTGTCTCTGATGTATTGCTGATGCTGTATTCTTGGACTGCAGGCAGCAAAGAATGATATCTGGACCCAGTGTTTCAGTGAGGAGTGGCTCCAGTGTTGTGAAGCAAATAGGGCAGAAAAGGTCACCCCCTGTCTTCTTCTGATGGGCAAGAATCTTCGCAGCCTGGTGTCTCAGAGGCTTTGTTTTATGTTCTGATAGTGATGTTTCACTTGTTCTAGTGTTGTCAGAGGTAAAACCCCCGAGGCAGTTGATCTGTGATGCAATTTGTTTCCAAATCTAATCCTTCGCTGCTGGAGTTTTTTCTTTGTGGAGCCTCTGCCAAATGGTACACTGAAGTTCTGCAAGCGATTTCTCCCTGGGTGAGGCCACCACATTTGTTCTGCCTCTGCTGCATTTGTGGTGCAGCCTCCAGCACCTTCTCCTCCACTTCCTGCCCCTCCTCTTCAAGATGCCCTTACTTCCGTGGCAAACACAGGGGGCATACGCTTTGTGGAGTCCCTGCCTGTGCCACAGAGCAGTTCTAAACAAAGCCAGTTAGAATTATACGGCTAAGCACTCAGTTATATGAGTATACTGAGTGGTGTCCTACCACATTCCATGTTAGAATATCGCACACTAATACGGGATTTAACATTAGAAATAACTACACCTTTTTTTTTTTTTGTACTGTTATAAAAACGCTTTTTATTTCACGTCCGTGGTTGTTATCGTGCATCTCGGCGATTATCGCGCTGATTATCATGGGATATAAAAAGAGGTATTCTATCAGACATACCTACCAGGCCCTCCTGGGCCAATAAAAACACCTGTTCTTACCTGGCCTGTCTTCCTAAACCTGTTGGAGGATACTGGATGCTTCAGGAGGCTACCACAGACAACAACAAGAGGAACAACAATAACGACAAGAGCAGGCAAGGGAAGTTCCAAGCCCTCCTAGGGAAGTCCCTGCACCAGAGCCTGCACCACAGGGAGAAGGTCGTAGGCCACGGCAGTATCTGGCATGCAGGCGGGCACGGCGGAGAAGATACAGGGAGTGCATCTTTCCTCAATGAGTCTCATTGCTGGGCATGAAGGAGGATTAAGTGGTTAGCAGGTATTGCCTTGGTTCTCCTGGAATTATATGAAGAAATCAGAGGAATCTGGATCCAGTCATGGAAAGGTCCTACCCTGTGCCTGGCCTCACCAGCTATTGGCCACCCTGCATTTCATGGGAAGTGGCTCCTTCCAAACGAGAGTAGGGGTCATGTGGGGAATGTTCCAAACCACTTTTTCCCACTGTCTGGACCAGGTCGTAACAGCTGTATCTGACCACATGAATTGCTGCATAGCATCTCTTCGGGACAGGCAGGACTGGAATTGAAGAAAGACTTTTATGCCATTGCTGCATAGCATCTCTTCGGGACAGGGAGGACTGGAATTGAAGAAAGACTTTTATGCCATTGCAAAGTTTCCCAATGTTCTGGGAGCTATCGACTGCACTCACGTAGCTATCATCCCACCCCGTGACAGGAAGAGATCTTCTGCAACAGAAAGCTCTTCCACTCCATCAAAGTGCAAGCAGTCTGTGATGCTTGAATGTGCATCCTCAATATGGTGGTTACATACCTGGGAGTCACGCACAATTCCTTTATACTTAGGCAATCAGGCCTCTTTGAAAATTTTGAGGACAGCCTCTATGGTGATGGGTGGCTCATAGGTAAGAGAGATACTTCTTTCTCTATTCCATCTCTGGCTATCTATTTGCAGCAAATGACACAGATATGGGGGGGCTATGGGGGATGTAACAGTATCACTGACATGACAAGTGGCTTATACAGTTAGGTCTGCAGGTCATTGCTTCAGGGCCTGGCTTTCTCTCCCCATGCTCAAGAGACCTGCTAATATTGTGAGGCTAAACAATGCACTTGCCATAAAGCTTGGTGTGCAAGCAGCCACTGCACACTTTCTATGGTTTCACTCTAAAAAGTGTCCTTTTCCAATTTTGCCACTTGGACCAGAAGAAATCGCACAGGTGAATCACAACCTTTAAGTGTCCACATTGCCGGTACTTGGTGATCAGTTGTGGGCTGATAGTAATGGGTCAGCCAGGATGTCAGGCATAGTTTGTCTTGCCCATCACACAGGTAAACTAGAAGCAGCAGCTGGTGCATTTATAGGCCTAGCATATGATAATTTAAGTGTTACTGCACTATGTGTTATATTAGTGCTTTGTACATGTACTTTATCACACTGTGTGTTGTTAAAGTTATTGGAGAGAGAGAGAGAGACTCTTTATAAGGCTCTCATGGTAGGCAACTCAACTCTTTATACCACTGTAGGAGGGCCAGCTAGTAACTCGAGGTGAGGTTTTGGTGATAGTATAGGGTTTGGGGGCCAGTTTTACATGCACAGTGAGACATATGAACAGCACAGTATATATCAATGAAGATTTGACATGATCTGGGGTGAGGGAAGTCACAGAAAATTTAGATTTCTACTATATTCTCTTCCCCTAGCTTGATAGTACCCTGGTAGAGAGTCCATCAAGCTAGGGCATGGCATAGCATGTTAATGTAAATGCTTATATTGTTATTTGTAAACATTTATAATACAAGAGTTACATTTTTTGGTTTCTTTCCTCCAATTTTCTTTTTTGCTTACTATTATATGCTACCTAACCAGAAAGTAGCAGATTTTGAAGCTGCTGTCTCTGTTTTTTCCTCTCTTCAGTTAACCCATCAAAATTTAATCATTTTAGGTGATTTTTATATTCACTTTGAAGATATGTAGGCATCACATGTTAAGACCTTTTCTTCAGATATGGATATTTTGGGTTTCTCTCAGTTAGTTTCTACTTCCACTTATACATCTGGCCATGTTTTAGATCACATTTTTCATTTCTGATCAGCTTGTGCATTGCAGGGTGAATTTAGTAAGGAATTTATATATTCCTTGGTCTGATCATCATGTATTAATTTTTAATGTGGAATTTGAGTTGGACTTAAAACCTTTAAGTAAGGAGGACAGAATTGTGAGAAGGAAATTGGATCCTGAGTTATTTTATGAGGCATGGAATGGTGTGTAGACCAGTCTTTGGATTTTACATCTGCAGAGGAAGTTATTTTTTGGTGGAATGGTAATTTAGCAGGGATTTATGAAGATTTAATTTGTCCTAAAGTAGTGGAGAAGCAATTTAAAGGTACAACTGCTCCTTGGTATACTGAGGCATTGGATGATTATCAGAAGAATCATAGGAGGGGAGCCTTGAAGGGAGAGAGAGGGGGGGCTCAGTTGCAGCCCTCCAAGCACCCGCGGTAAGCCCTGATTGACATCAGCTGTTGCAGCTAAGGGCTCTCGCAGTGAGACTATCAGCTGGAGACTGGGGCTTTAAAACCCCGGGTGAAGTGGCGCATCATCACCGTCGGTGCGACGCCTAAGCTGCGCGTGCCGAAGGGGTGCATGCTTGGCTTAGACTGGCTTTGACTGCCTTCTGATTGCCATATTGTTATACTGAAAATCGTTTTGGGATTTATGGGGTGTAAGAGAAAGGCCAAAATCATCACTTCCTCTCCAGCTACTTCAAGGTTCGGCCCAATAGACGTTCATTTAAGTAGGCTCAACCCGCCAAGAGAGGACTGTGCCAGAGACATGCTGGATGTCTCTGAGTCCTGGCGCAGGACCAACTCCTACACAGCCCTCAGGACTTACAGAGGAAGGCAATACCATTGAAAATGAGGCAGCAAACGTGAGTTTTGGAAATGTTTCTGAGGCATTTATGGAATTTGCAGCCCCACAACCTTTGACTTCTCATCAACAGGAAAGAGTAAATGGAAGCCCTTCTGTAAACATTGGTGGCATACAGGCTGCTGCCATAGATGCTGCTAATGTTACCCTGGGTGACTTGTGAAGAATGCTGCTAAAACTTGATACTAATGTAACTCAGATGAATTCATCCTTTTCAGCAATGGTTGGTGGAAATAGATTGATGATTAAAGATCAGGGAAAAAAAATTAATCGATTTAGAATCTAGGGTTAATAGTTTATCATTGAATTCAAAATGCTCAAAATGTTGAAACTATTTGTATTTCTGATAATACATTATTGCATAATGAGATAGAAAATTTAGAGAATTGCCTAAGAGTTAAAAACTTACGATTTGTAAATGTTCCTTATACAAGACTTTATTTATTTATTTATTGATCATTTTTGTATACTGACCTTCCCCACAAGATATCAGGTCGGTTAACAGCACAATAAATAGTTATCGATACCTACAATACATCTCAATTAAAATACAATACAGTAAAATACTCTTAAAATTATGACTAAAATATAAAAACAATAAACAAATAAAATTAATCCTAAAATTAATAGCTCAATCCACATTACTCCTTTCTATGTATTATTTCATCACCTAATTCTATCATTGCATATCATTATTTCCACCCATGTCCCCAACTCTCAAAATGTACCCTATTTTTCATACCCTCATAATTAATGTCTTAGACCCTCTCTCTAATGTAACTAATACTGAAATGAAGTAGGCGTCTTAATGATCTATGCTCATAATTAACTACTAACTTTCTTTATTTCATTAAACGCCTGTTCAAATAATCATGTCTTTATGAGTTTTTTAAACTTCTGGATGCATGGTTCTGATCTAATTTCCAGCGGTAGTGCATTCCAAATTTTTGGGCCAGCCAGGGATAGAGTCCTCTCTCTGGCTGAGCTCAGATGTGCTAGTTTAGGTGAGGGAATCGTAAGTAATGCTTTCCCTGAGGATCTTAAATTACGTGCCGGAGTATGTATATGTAATGAAGCGTTTAACCATTCAGTGTTGTTGCCATATACTATTTTGTGTGTTAACATTAAACATTTATACTGAATCCTTGCATGTATTGGTAGCCAATGCAGCTCTCTCAAGACGGGTGAGATATGATCATATTTTCTCTTGTTGGTCAATACCCGTGCTGCAGCGTTTTGCAATAGCTGTAAAGGTCGTAACGTTGAATTTGGAACTCACAACAACAGTGCGTTACAGTAATCCAATTTCGGTGAAATAATAGCTTATGAGATGTTTGTAAAATATCTTAAGAAGAATTTAGCATACAAAGATAATGAGATCCCAACTATCTCTAAGATTCATTATTTTCCTCTTCAATTGAAAGATACTCCTGGGAATCAGGGAGAACCGCAATCCCCAGAAGTGTCAACTTTTTTAGAGGAATCTATAGACAACATTAACAAGAGAGCTACCCTTTTTGTATCTTTTTCCTTAAAAAAGGATAAAGAATTCATTTTTGAAAAATCTCTCAAAAATAGGGATCTGTTATTTTGCAGTCAAAGAATTTATGTTTTCCCAGACGTTTCAAGGGCCACTCATGTGCGCAGGAAATAGTTTTTGGTTTTGAAAAGTAAGACTATTGAATTGGGGGCAACCTTTTATTTAAGGTTCCCATGTAGATGTTTAGTCAATTATCAAGATAAGAAATTTATTTTTAGTATACCACAACATCTAGAAAGTTTTTTTGAGAGATAAAGAATTAGAAAAGGTTAATCAGGTTGAAGCAGCAGAAGTAGGTCCGTAAGTACAACATTTTTTCCTCTCTTTCCAGTCAAATGTATTATGATAAGAGTTTGTTTTATTGCATAAGACCCCCATTTATTGGATAAATGTGACAATCATAATTTTCTTTTTGACTGTATCAGTTTGTTGTATAAGTTTGCCTGAGATTGTACACAATTTATTGTTTCTCTAATGTTTGAAAATGTTATTCATTGTTTTGAATTTAAAAAATTGAATAAAGTATAAATTTAAAAAAAAGAAGAATCATAGGAGAGCTGAGAGAAGATGGAGGAAGTTAAAAACTGATGACTTAGAGAAATGTTAAAAAGAAGCTATTGTTCTTATAGGTGTTTACTGCATGACACTAAGAAACAGTATTTTTCAGGGTAGATTTCAAGTTCACTTAATAAGTCTCTAGAGTTTTATAGTCTTCTGAAATCTCTAGTTAAAGCTCCTTTGACAGCAGTTTCAACTACATTAGATGCTGACAAGTTAGTGGAGTTTTTCCATGATAAAACTCAGTCTTTAGTTTCTAACTTTCAGGCCAATATTGTAAAGTGCGCTCAGCTGGGCGCAATCTTTAACCCGGTTTGGACGCACGTTTTCGACACTTGTTCACTTCACAGCCCCTTATATAATAAGGGGTTTAGTGCATCCACAACATGTGTCCAAACCCCCTGGAAATTAATGGCGCTCATCACATGCAAATGCATGTTGATGAGGCTATTAGTTATTCGCCCGGGATACAGAATAAAAAATGTGCGGCCGATCCGCAGCCTGAAAAAGGGCATGCACAGCTTCTGCTCCCTCCCCCACAAGCAGGAAGATCGATGGGCTGTACAGCAGTAGGCAAGGCCATGGCCACTGGCTGGTTAGGCTCCGCCGGTTACCCGCGGTCTCTCCTGCTGCCACCGGCCTGCCGCCTCCCTGGGTGTGCCATTTACACCCGGTCACACCGGGCCTGGCCTTGCAGCTCTGGTGCTCCTCTTCGCTATCGTGGAGATGGGATCCCATCATGGCTTTGCAGCTCCGGTCCTCTTCTTCACTGTCGCGGGGATGGGATCCTGCAACGGCATTGTTCTAATAGGCCTCTTCCTATTGTGTGGGCCTGGGTCAAAATTGGGTGGGCAACGCCACTACTCAGGGGTCTGCTTTATCGGTAGTTCTCTTTAATATATTTTCTCAGCCGCTAGCTATAGAATTATCAGATTTGTCAGTAATTTTTAGAATTTACGCTGATGATGTGCAATTTTATTCAACTAGTGAGATAGCAGGAGAGTTTCCCGAGGTTACTTTTAATAATTGTTTGGAATGTGTAGGTCGTTGGTTTAGGGATAGTAACTTGATACTGAATGCTGCAAAAACCACTCTTTACAAATGTCAAATATAATTTAAGATTATTTACCTTGGACAAGGATAAGTTGCAATTATGTGCTGTGGCCAGGAATTTAGGTGTGGTGTTAGATTCAAGCTTAATTTTAATGACTTCAGTGAAGAAAGTATTTAAGGTTATATTTTTAAAATTGCAATTATTACATCCCTTGAAACAATATCTCCATTTGCCAGAATTTAGTTTAGTCATTCAGTCCATAGTTTGTGCCCAATTGAATTATTGTAATTCATTATATAGAGAATTACCAAAATTCCTTATACGTATATTTTAACTAACTCAAAATGCTGCTGTTAGACAAATATTTTATTTAAAGTATATTAAAATTGCACTAGCTTGCTACAAAACAGTGGGTGAAATTTAAGTTATTGTCCTTGATGCATAAGTCTTTATAATCTAATTCTTTCTGTTTAAAGAAAAACATAATTTCTTATGTACCTGCTCATCCATTACATTCTGCTTTGCAGCTTCTATTAATAGTTCCATATATTGAATCTGTTAATCTAACTGGAACTTGATCTACAGTCTTTTCTGTCTTAGGCCCTGAACTTTAGAACACTATACCAACTGAGCTTCGTGCTGTAACTGATCACCTGATATTTCAAAAGGCATTGAAAACCCATTTGGTTTTAGAGACTTTTAATTAATGTTTGTTATGTTGTGGGGCCCACATTGTGGAACAATATTCTTTTAGAGATTTGAAGTATTCTAGATTTTAAAGTGTTTGGAAAAAAACTTAAAGAGATTTCTTTTCAGGAAGCTGCTATGTGATAGTCGGCGAGTATTTTAAATGGAATGGCTTCTTTTTCAGATTACTATTGTATTTTTACAATATTTTGTTTACCTGTTTTTATAATGCTTTAATATTGATTGTAACCCATCTAGCATTACTGATTTAATATATGTGGGCTATAAGTACTTTTAATAAATAAATACATAAATAAATAGATAAAAAAATTCAATCATAGAAAACTAACACATGTGACATTGTCAAAGAACCAATTTGCCCATGTTTTAGCTTGCCACCTGCATCAGGGCAGCAAACTGAAATATTTTACCATAGCAGTTTATGTTCCTATTGGCGTCCACACAATAAGTGTTTGGAAGACCAGCTGATAATAGACAAGAAAGAATTTAAGCATTTGTACTTGAAGAGGATACAGACCATGGCTGCATGTCATGTACCTTTAAGAAGCAGCTGATAATAATTTACAAGCTGTCTTCCTTGCTGTCTTGCTCCTATTGCCCTGACCATCTTGCCTTGCCCATCTTTCTGCCTTGATATTGTTCTCCATGTCCACTCTTCCTAGCTCTGTTTGTCTCAGCCTGCTTCCTGGTATTGTGCTCTACCTTGGGCTTAGACCACTTTCTTGCCTGCTACCTGCCTCTGACCATTGCCTCAGACCTGGACCACATCTTGCCTGCTACCTACCACTCACCCTTGCACTGAACCTAGATTACGCTCTGCTCACTGTCTGCCCCAACCCTTGGCCTATACCCAGTGACTCCTTGCTTGCTTCCTGTCCTTACCCTAGCTTGGCCCTGGACTATCTCTTTGTCTTTGCCCTGTGGGACCCTCATCTAAGGACTCAACTTGTGGGGAATAGGGCTGGTACAGGTGAAGCCCTTGCTCTGCCCCAGCCCAGGGCACCTCTGCCAGCTTTCAGCATGGGCCTATTAGGTTTGCCTACTAGGCTGCACCAACCATGCCACAGCACAAGAGTCCACTTCCCTTACACTACTTTTTCTGTTGTAATACTAAGTCATAAAGATATGATTTGAATATTGGTTCTATATTTTCTGTTATTTAAAAAAGAATTCTGAGATGTAAATGATACACACCTCTTATTTAAAATCTTGTTTACATGCTATAAATTTAGCATTTCTTTCATGCACTATTGAAAGACAGTAATATTTTTGGATTAGAGGCAATAAATAAACATCTGCATACTGCTATTATAAAAGAACATTATCAAGTAGCTTAAAAATAATGATACTATATTCTCACTGGAAGAATATTATGTTAACTACGGCTACTGATGTGGCAATTAAAATAAATGATCATGTATTTATGAACACTGCACATCCTTGAAATTGTTTATTTATTCTATTTTTATTGCTTTCTGAGAACCCAAGAAATGACTTGCATTGAAATACATATATTTTGCCAATACAGATTGAGTTTTAGTTTTTAAATAAAGCAATGCTTAGTTACTCTATGTAAGTGTGGCCCACATTCCATGGGATAGAAAAAGGGAGATTTGCAGTGAGTGTGTCCTTTTTATTCCAGGCCTTTTTGCTCAGACTTTTGCCTGGGTTTTAACCTGATTGCTGGGTTTTGGGTTCCTTGGTGCAAAAACCAAGGAGGCAAAATTTTTCATGGATGCAGTGACTCTTTTATTCTCCTCTTATTTTTAAGGCCTATTGTTTTTTGGAAGAGCCCCTGGGAGGAATTAGGGGGTCACCACAAAAAGAACAGTCTGCCTTGGAATAACTTCTCATGGAACATTGTTTACAATTTTGTCTTTCTTTTGAAGATTTAATCTGCTTTCCCAGTAAATGTCTGCCTATTGACCCACATGGAGGTGATTCAGGTGAACACCTGATTAAAAAAAAACACACAAAAAAAAAAAAAAAACAAAGATGGATCAGCCATCTACAAACTTTGGGAATCCCAGGTTCAAATCTGTGTATTTAATAGGAATGTTCTTTCAGTTTTAGCAACATAGGCAATGTCAACGATGGGTATATTGCAGCGCAAAGTTACTTCTGCTATGGATAAGGTGTAAGTTTGAATAAAACTATTTTCAGCCATCTATTAAGTGCTTGAGGGGCCTGGGTTAACTGGGACAAGTGCAGGCTAAAGAACCAGGGGATCTGGAGGAGCTAGATGTAGACTGGGCACACTGGTGGATAAAATGGAGAAACTGGTCATGGGCTGGACATGCGCTTGTATAAAATTCTCTCACTTGCATAGCTCAAGGGTGACATTACGCTGCTGTTGTGTGTACAAGTTTAAAATTTGGGGCACATGTACACGCACCAGGGCTATTTTATAACATGCATGCTGCACATCAGGTTGGGCACCCATATAATTATATATGTGTATGAGAGCCTGGGCCCATCTGCTGTGCCATCTGCTGGAGTGAATGTACAGGATGGCATCAGTTGAAGAACAAAAGAAGAGGACATTGGATGCATCAGAACTGCTCCAAGACCTGGCATTGGGATCTGGGCTTTGGGCCAGGCTTTGCCCTCATATGTCACATAGTGAGGGCAAAGGTAGCGCCGGCGCCATTTTGAATACTGGCAATACGGCCCGAGTGCAGGTCCGGGAGCGATCTCCTGCACTCATGCCGTCGGGTGCCAGGAACCAAAATGGCGCTGATAGCCTTGCCCTTACTATGTCACAGGGGCTACCGGTGCCATTGGCCAGCCCCTGTCACATGGTAGGAGCACAAGATGGCGCCGGCCATCCAGTGCTCCTCCCATGTGACAGGATCCGGCCAATGGCACGGATACCCTGTCACAAGGTAAGGGGAAAGGACAGCCCGGTAGCCGGAGGACGGCCCGGAGCGGGAGATCGCAGGAGATCGCTCCCGGGACCCCCACTGGACCACCAGGTACCTGTAAACAGGTTTTGGGGGGGTCGGGAGGATGGGGGAAGCTAAGGGGTTACTTTTAAAGAGTCGGGTGGGTTTTTTGTTTATCGGCTGGGCAGCCGATAAACAAAACGCGAACAGCCCGATGGGAAAAAACCCACATGTGAATCTGAACCGGAATCCGAACCGATTCCAGTTCCGATTCACATCTCTACTGGAAACTACAGGCCTGTTAGGCTTACCTAGATGGTGGGAAAATTGATGGAGGCTTTGCTAAATAAAAAGATGATCTATCTTTAATCAGGTGGGTTGTTTGACCCGAGGCAAAATGTTTTCACCAAAGGAAGGTTCTGCTAAACAAATCTGATTTTATTTTGATGAGGTGACTAGAGAATTAGATCAAGGAAGAGCACTCAATGTGATTTACTTGGATTTTAGCAAGGCTTTTGATGCATTTCCACATAGGAGGCTCATGCATAAAATGAGAAGCCTCAGAATGGGTACCAAGGTGGTGGAATGGATTGCAAATTGAATAACTGACAGGAGACAGCTTGTAATAGTAAGTGGAACCTATTATGAAGAGAGACCAGTATTAACTGGTATGCCTCAAGGATAAATTTTGGGACTGGTCCTGTTCAATATCTTTGTGAGTGACATTATGGAGGGGTTAGAAGTAAAAGTTTATTTTTAAAGATTCTAATAGCTGCAAAGGAGTGACATGCCTGAAGGAGTAGAGAGAGAATGAAAAAAGAGATTTAAGAAAGCTTGAAGAGTGGTAGAAGGTTTGGCAGCTGGGATTCAATGCCAAGAAGTGTGGAATCCTAAATTTGCAGCTGCATGCGATTTGATGTGAAATACTAATGTGCACTGACTGGGAGTGAGACCTTGGGTTGATAGTTTCTAGAGATCTGAAGGCAATGAAGCAATATGATAAGATGGATGCAAAAGCCAAAGGATTACTAAACTGTATAGAGAGGAATAACCAGCAGGTAAAAAGAGGTGTTAATGCCCTTGTAGAGGTCTTTAGTGAGGCCTCACCTGGATTACTATGTTTAATTTTGGATACTGTATTGCCAAAAGGATTGAGACCGGTTAGTAAAGGTCTAGAGATGTGTAACCAAAATGGTGTGAGATCTGTATCAAAGACCTATGGTGAGAGGCTGAGGATCTAAATATGTATTCAAAAAGCATATAATTTAACTTAAAAACATCAGAATATACAGAACCACAAAAATAAGAAGGACAAAAATAATAATAGAATCATGAAGAATAAATCAATCAAACAAGAGAATGGAAGATTCTCAAAACAACTCACTGATTAAGATGTGAAAACTACCATTTCATTTGTAATTATCCTTACTTTTTTCCTCATGTACTAGATCAATATTAAGATGTACTAGTACATTTTTCTTGATAGATATCAATGCCCAACTGTGAATACCTTCTCTGTAACCAATCTTTCCTCTAGATTCATCAAAATGCTATAACTTTTGCATGAATAATACCTGTGATAAAAAAAGAGTTACTGCAACACATGTTAAATTTATCACACCTGTGATATTTTTACTTCATAGCTTGGAGAGAGAGTGAGCGAGAGAGAGAGGGAGAGCCTCTATGGTGGCACATATATTAGTCATCTATTTATGCCACTATAGGAGTTTCATCTAGTAACTCAAGGTGAGGTTTTGGTGGTGGTCTAGGGTTTGGGGGGGGCAGTTTTACATGCACAGTCATGCACAGTCAGGGTGAGAGAGTACATTGTATAAAGATCATCTTTGTGTATCTTTCCTCATTCCAAATCACATCAAATCTTCAATGATGTGTACTGTGCTGTTCGTATGTCTGACTGTGCATGTAAAACTGCTCCCCAAACCCTAGACCACCACCAAAACCTCACCTTGAGTTACTAGATGACCTTCCTATAGAGGTATAAATAGATGACTAATATATATGCCACCCTAGAGGTTCTCTCTCTCTCTCTCACTCTTCCCCCCCCCCCTCTCACATTTCAGGCACATCACACTGCTTAATGCCAGGAAAAAGATATAGTTAAAATGTGTGTTATGCTATTGCACACGTTAAACATTCCTTATTTTCATAAACTCCCCCCATTTGGCTGAATTTACGTTTACATCGCACAAAACGAAAAGTAACACACGCGTTAACATCCTAACACATTTTGATGAATGACCCTGTTTGTTCGTTGGTTGAGTTATAATTATGAATGTCACTTTGTGAACTGTTGTGATCTACTCATGGAATGACAGTATTATAAAATGTCTAAATAAACAAATACTCTGAAAGAGAGGAGATGCGGGGGAGATATGATACAGACATTCAGATACCTGAAAGATGTTAATGGTGCATACATTTCAGACCTTTTCCATTGGAAAGGAAACTGTACAACTTGGGGGGTCACAATATGAAACTCCAAGGTGATCAACTGAGAAACTACATCAGAAAATATCTCTTCACAAAGAGGGTGTTTTATGCCTGAAATGCATTCCTGGAAGAGCTGGTGAAGGCGAGAACAGTATTGGAATTCAAAAGGTCATGGGAGAGGATAGGAATGAAGAGCTAGAGTAAACTATATTAACTTTGGGTGCATGGGGGAGGTACCGTGCCCAGAAAGGTAGTTACCATCCTTAAAAGAAGGCATGGACGGCAGGTAATGTGCATGGAGCAGAAGTTTATTTATTTATAAAATGTTTATACAGTTATTACACTTAACGGAATGTATGGGGGGGGGGGGGGGGAGGGACATGTGATGTACATGGAGTGGCAGTTACTACCATAAGAAACTTGCTGGGCAGACCTGATGTCCCATTTGGTCTTTATCTGTTGTCAATTATGTTACTATGCTACAGTCACTTTAGAAGAAAGCACACACAGAGCATGGTGTGCTTTTCCACTAACTGAGTTAAGTGACAGCATACAAAGGCTGAGAGGAGCAGTGTTACAATACAGTCAGTCACACAGTAATGAACACGCACAGATTATATTGCAGACACACTCACTTTAGAAGAAAGCACACACACAGTGCTGTGGGCTTCTTCACAGAGTCTATTAACACAGGCTGCTGTACTTCTGGCAGAGACTGAGTCACAATGAAACACAGACTCTGAAGTGTGCTGCAGTGCAGACAGACGCATTGTATGTCTTCTGTTTGCAGCAATCTAATCCCTGTTACTGTAACGCCATGATGTAGTGACAATCACAAGACAAGAGTCCAAGATAAAAGCCAATTCAATATATATTATATTACCAAAGAAAAGCCTTTCTAAAAAAAAAAAAAAAAATTAAATGAGAAAATTACTCAACACTTAGCTTACAGCACTTGACAGGGCTGGGGCAAGCCTATTTGGCGCCCCCTAGGCAAATCTTCTGTTATTCCCCCTCCCTCTATTGGAAGGAGTTCCAACATAATGCTCCCTCCTACCCACAGCAATGACTTCAGGACTGCGCTCCCTTTTTTGGCAGTATTGGCTCTGATATAGCACCCCTCTAAGCTCACACTGGCGGGATTTTGGCTGGAATCTTGGCACTCTAGGCAACCTAGTTTGCCTAATGGAAGCACCAGCCCTGGCAATAGAGCACGTAGCTCAGCAAACCTTCAGAATGCAGGTGGGTAAGAAGGAGAGCTTCCTAATCAAGAAGCACTATATAATCATAGGCATGACCAGGAAAACATGTATTTTCTTGAAAATGTTTTTTTGTGTATAATAAAAACCTAGAAGGTAGATGCTATAGATGATGTGTTCTTTATTTGCAAAAGCACTAAAGTCTTGAGATGGCTGAATACTTTGGACTGTAATCTCAGGATCACTATGAGTTCATCCCAACCAGATTTCATTTTGGGATATTCTCATTATAAGGAATGGATTGTATATCAGTCAGTAGCACTCTTTACTGCAAATCCAGTGGGAGGAATAACTTTTTGTGGTTTGATAACTTTCATTCCTGTAGATTCAACAGTTGCTCTTCATCAGCCAATTTCTATGCATAAGTTGCTTGTGCACTTCTGTTACAGGATTCAAGTATCAAGCTTGGGATTTGGCTTTGTAATTTATTAAGAGCAGTTATTCTCAAATGGTGGTTAAGAATGCATATCACAGAGCACTTTATGCTAATAGAGATCTTTTGCTCCAATATAAACAGTTCGCACAACTTTCAAATTTAGTATGCACTCTGCACTATTCTAATCAATCTTCAGCCATAGCCAATATAATTCATGAACACTGGCATATACTGTCTGTATATCAAGAATTTCAAGAGAGACCAACAATTGCTTTCACTCGAGGATGCAGCATTTGCGAGTGTGTCACATGTGCAAACATTTCTATTATTTCTCATCGAGGCACAAAAGGGGACCATCATGCATGCGGACATTGTTCATTTTGCGAGACAACTTTATCTGCACCCACTCCGGCACATCCCAACTCGGCTAAAACCTATAAATGCAAAACTGTCACTGATTGTGATGCTGATCGTTTATGTGATTCAGTGTGAGAGTCTGATGCTTTATGTTGGCAGGATCAAAAAGAAGATTAAAATCAGATTGGTTGAACATGGAAGCTGCCTCAACATACAAAAGAGGCGAGCTTCTATGATTGAACATTACTTGGCTTACGGCCAACTCCAGAAGAGACAATAGCGGAAAAAGCAGTAGCAAGTCGCTCATAAAAATAATCCTCTTATTAAAATAAAGCCCCAGTCTGTTAGAAATGATCACAGCATTAACGGCTCCAATCATGGGTGGCCAGCAAGTCTCCCAAGCTGAAAAATAATTCTCCACTTTGTGTATGTCTGCACTCTGCTATATCTGTAATTGATGAACTGCTCTTGTGTACAGAAAAGTATATGATGGACTGCTCAGATGGTAAAGTATACTTTTCTACTTCTCAAAACATTCAATAGTCAACCTCTACAATACACTTATGGTCTGACAGCTCACAATGGTTTTCAACAAATCGGCAAAAAGACCGCAAAGGTAGAGGCAGTGGGTGGGATATAGAGCCTAATCTGCACCACATATGAACTCCATCTCTACAACACCTACTCTGCAGGACTCTGCATAGGGCACAGGCTGACTGGCTTCTCTGTGCCCATGGTGTAGCCACGGGTGGGCCTGAGTAGGCTGTGGCTCACCCACTTTGGGCTCAGGCTCAGCCAATCAGGGCTGCCTGACACCAGAAGAGGCCTGTAGAATTGCTGTTGTGGATCCCATCCCATGGTGGCTAAAGGAGAGTCACAGCATTGTTTGAATCGCACTAAGAACAACAAAAATTCTCTGCCTGTCCCTCCCGATGCAGCCTCGTGGCAAAACACGGGTCCGTGTCGGGGGGACCCCCTTTAAATGCTGTTATCTATATACTGTGGAGTTGCCATATAAAATGAAAGTTATGATACCACAAAGAAGTCTGTGTGGACATTGAATTTATTCTGCACATTTTTCATTGGTTGCTGTGATTATCTGCGTGCAGTAGTGCTTCTGTTTGCAATTTGGCTAAAGGAGAGTGCCTGCTGCACCAGGGCCATCGTGGATCCCATCCAGCAGTGGCCAAAGGAGAAGGCCTACTGCACCAGGGCCACCACAGGTCCCATCCTGCCGTGAGCGAAGGAGAGGGCCTGCTGCATCAGGGCCTCCATGGAGCTCATCCCACAGTGGATGAAGGAGAGGGTCTGCTGCACCAGGGCCACCTCAAATCCCAACCAGCAATGGCCAAAGGAGAAGCTCAGCTGCACCAGAGCCACCATGGATCCCATCACTCTATTATGAACTCTGCAGCAATAACTTGTTTAAGGAAGCTTTTGGGTAAGGGTGATATGTAATTATTAAAAGGCATACGGGTACCGCTTTTTTTAGTGGCTTTTGTAGTAGGGTTGGTCTTATTGTTTTATGAGACATTGGGCCAAATTTTAAAACGTACGCGTGGGCGTAGATTTGTGCGTGCAACCCAGCACATACAAATCTACGCCCGATTTTATAACATGCGCGCACCGCCGTGTGCATGTTATAAAATCCGGGGTCGGCGCGCACAAGGGGGTGCACACTTGTGCACCTTGCGCGCGCCGAGCCCTAGGGGAGCCCCAATGGCTTTCCCTATTCCCTCCGAAGCCACTCCGAAATCGGAGCAGCCTCGGAGGGAACTTTCCTTCCACCACCCGCACCTTCCCCCACCTTCCCCTCCCTTCCCCTACCTAATCCGCCCCCCCAGCCCTAACTGACCTTTAATCTTCAAGTTGCGCCTGCCTCCGGACAGGCGTAGATTGCGCGCGTCGGCCAATGGCCGGTCCGCAATCCCGGGCACAGCAGCAAATGGCAGCTGTGCCTGGAGGCTCTGTCCCCACCCACTCCCCGCCCCTTTTTCAAGTCCCGGGACATACGCGCATCCCGGATCTTGCGCGCGTCGCTGAGCCTATGCAAAATAGGCTCAGTGCACGCAGGGGCAGGTTTTCGGGGATACACGCATAAGTTACGCACGTAACCCTTTGAAAATCTGCCCCATTGTGTTTAGCTGTTTTTCATTGTATTTGTGGTCCTGTGTTTTTATGAATGCTTTTTTATCTGGCACCATGTATGATGTTTTATGTTTATTTAGGTTTTATGTATTATGAATGTTTTTATTGTAATCTGTTGTGAACTATGGAACAAGCAGAATAGCAAATAAATAAATAAATGGGGTATATCCAGCATTTTTATACACCTTTGGGAGTATTTGGCTTCATATATGCTATTTGTGGTAGGTGTTAGGAAACCAACTTGCATGCCACATCCATCACCCACTTTCAATAAGTGACCCTATGTGAAACAACATAAAAATAACTGGTGCCATACTCACTTTTCCTAGATCTTCTTAGAAAGGTTGGTCTTTATTGTGAGAAATGAGCATAAGATTTCCTTCAGCCAAACAAAGGTCCTTTTAAATAGCTCTGTTATGCTACCCCCAACAGTGGCAATGCACAATATAAAATTGATACTTACTGCCCATTGGCTGATGACGAGTAGGCATAATCGTCTCCTTTCCAGTCACCTCCACAACCGCTGCTGGCAGAACGCCACACTCCCAGACCAATATCAGGATCCAGTTTAATGTCACTGGTGAATCCTCCTGCCAGCTCCAGGTGTGTATCCTTGGTTTTATTTTATAGAATTGTGTGTGTAAAGCTTAAGAGTTCTCAAATATTTTGTTGAGTCCAACATATGCTGCGAGGCCAAAAGTGGGCAGTGCAGTAATCGTGGATTTGTAGTTTGCTATGAACTTGTCTAGGATATGAACCAAATATTGTTTTTGCTTTTCTATTTTGCAGTTTGACCTGGAACCATCTGGGGATCAGAGCGAGCCACCTTCCCTCCTTCCTTGCTACAAAGCAAAATAGTAGATGGTAGCTAAAAATAACAAATTGGTCCATCTGGTCCACAGTGCCAAGGATATATCTCACCTGCCACCTATAGAAGCTTGTAGGTTATCATTCCTTATTCAAGTTAATTTTTGTTGACTTTCTCTTTGTATATACTCAAGTGCAGCAGTAGGAAGGAGTAGAAAGCGCTTAGAAAATCTGTAACTGACTGTCAGCAATCAATTGAGATAACCCACTATCCTTGGGGTAGGGGGAGGCAATTTTGAAATCCTGGCGGTAGCTTGCGGGTCTGTGGTAACTTTGTATTTTGTACCTGCGGACTTGCAAGGTAATTTTAAATAGGAAACTCCTTCCAGAGTTTCTCTTAGAAAAATCAGGGCCAGTCTGGAACAAGAGCACAAATGTACCTGTGGACTTTGCGCATGTTTTATAGAAGGAAAAATTATTCTCTCTAAAGTCCACCTATGGGGAATTTAAAATGAAATTCCCATACTTTAGGCCGGATTTTAAAGGGTCTGCGCGTGTAAAACCCGGGGTTTATGCACGTGGCCGGGCCTTGCGCATGCCGTATGAATTTTCAAAGAGGCCCGGCCTCGCAAGTAAACCCCGGTACGCGTACAAGTACCGGGCCTCTTCAAAGGGGCAGGCCAGGGGTGGGGGCTGGGTAGGGAGGGGTGGGGCGGGGGCTGGGCCAGGCCAGCATCATTGTATACTGTCCTAATGACTCATGCGCCGGCAGCCATCCAGCGCTCGCAACTTACTTCAGCTCCGGCCCTGAAATAAGTTGTAAAAAAAAAAAATGATAGGTAGGGTTTAGGGGGTGGGGCGAAGAGGAGATAAGAGAGGGAGTTTAGGTAAGGGAATAGGGAACTGGGGAAGGCCCGATTGAGTTGCGTGCACACACACGTTATAAAATCTGCACGAATGTTTGAAAATCTACCCCTTAGTTTATTTTCTCTACTCTCCATGACTCTGCACTTTTTTTGCATAAATCTTTGTATTAAATCCCTGAGGAAAGTCATTTGTAGTTCTTCTTTCCTTGAAGTGAGCTTCATTCACCACTAACCTCTGCTGAGCTCAACTAATTTCTAACCTAGCAAACCAACTTAGGACCCTTCCTTAGACTGATCAGTCAGCTTATGAGTCTGCTGTGCAGCACAGTGTCACTATGAACAGCTTTACTGGAATCTAATTAGACCATATCTAGTGTTTCCCCTCATCTAACCCCCTTGACCACCTGCCTCCTCTGATAAAAAACATACTGCTCTGAAGCTTGCAATCTGTTAGACTAAGGATAACCCACTATCATGATCATTACCAGTGATGCAATTAACGTACTCACCACTGAGATCAGACTAAGTGGTCTGTATTTAGAAGCCTCCTCCATACTCCCACTTCTCTAAGAAGAGATGGTATCTGCCCATTTCCAGCCTTCGCCAAATAACGAGAATGGTATTACATTTGGGGTGGGGTTAGAGGGAAGGCAATGGAAGGGGGGTTGCTATGCTCAATGCAGAGCATAGGCAAGGTGGGGGAGTAAATAGGAGATTCATAGTCCCATGGGAAAGGCTAAAGCTGCAATATATGAAAAGAGTAATAAATTGCAACTGAATTCTTCTTCAAGTTTTAATCATCCCTCTAAATACATTTCTCAAACTTGACTGCTTTGATTTCACTATTGTCTAACTACAGTTAAAAATACATTCAGGTGACCCTTGGTACAGAACCGTATCCTGCACTAAAAGGGGTCCCCAATCCTTTGATCTGGAGGGAGATACTTGTAGGATTGGATGTAAAGCATGCCTTACTGAAATGACACAGAAATGGAACACAGCATTCATTAGACACAAAATTACACAGAAAAAATGGCTGTGAAACCTGTCATCATTCATGCCATTGCCAAGAATTTGAGCTGCAGTTCTGCCCAGTCACCTCTGATACCATTTCGAGCCTGTACCCAGCCCACAAATACAGGCAGATCAGAAAACAATGACTTGGCAAATCAGAGAGTCAGTGATCATAAATGTAGTAGGTTAGTCCATTAAAGAGTTAATAGGTGCAACTTGTCTGTTTCCTTCTATTTCTATGATTCCTGGTCAGGAAATTGTAGGAAGCAGCAAAACTGTACCATTAATACAGCAAAAGCAATGAGGATTAAAGGCAAGTTGTATGCACAGCTCTGAATTCTAATAGGCAATGGCATCAGAAGGATAATAATCATCATGCAGGTTTTAAATTCGTGCCAGGCTTTTTGTCATTCTGGAATCCAAAGTCATTGAAGGACAATGACTATGGAATGATTCTTTGAAGGGAAAAATGCAGGAATGAGATCCATTATGTTCCATCAATGTCTAATCTTTTCAAACACTCATCAGTTGTGACAGTACGGCTGAACAGGCCTCAAGCTGCATGAAACAGCCAGGTTCCCCAAACCAGCACTCATGTGCTTGACAGAAGGGCTGCTGAAGTAATAGGTAATCCAGTTTCTGCTGTATTGTGCAATAAACTTTAGAGACATCACAGTTGCAAGAAAGGAAACTGGAGGCCAAATTCTTCCCAAAACTGATATATGGGTTTTTTCACTTATTTATCCTAGGTCAACTGAAAACTGCTCTCATGCATGAAATTGGTACTTAATGTCAAAAAAAGAAAATTGAAGCAATATATTTATCGAGGAAATCAATCATAGATCCTATCCCGAAGATTAATCTGGGAGATTACATAATTATTAGTACCACAGTTACAGGAGACTTAGGAATGGCTATAGGCTCGAATTTATCAATGGAAAAACACATTAAATCTATAATTAGGTATGGGTACTTCACACTACATGAACTAAACTGACTAAAACCATTATTGTAAGTTGCTGATTTCCGCACCATTCTCCAAACACTTATCTTTTCTAAAATCGATTATAGTAATTCTTTATTATTAGCTTTACCATTCAGTTCATTACGTCCTTTACAACTACTACAAAATGCTGCTGCACGTTTGTTGACAGGTAGTAAAATGTTCGATCATATTATTCCCACATTGAAAGTTCTGCACTGGCTGCCGGTTAAGTTCTGTGTAAAATATAAAGTGTTACCATTGATACACAGAATAATTAAAAATGAAGGTATAAATTGGATGGACTTTACACTTATATGTACCTCAAAGATTGTTGAGATCGTCTAATAAAGCGTTATGGCCGTCGGCTGCAGCGGGCTGTGACCGGGGCCGACTGTCATGGCCGCCGGCCGTGGCAGTCCGAGGCCAGGACCAAGTAATTACCCACGGCATCGGGTTAGCACCGAGGCCCCTGCTAGAGCAGGCAGGCCCCTTCAGCGCTCTTCCCGTGGCCATGGCTGCAGCTGAGGCCAGCCACTGGGCTCTTCACGACCGGGACTACTCCTCCCCCTTCTGTCTACTATAGAGCCGCACGCATGGCTGAAGAGAGATTTAAAGGGGCCACGACAGGAAGTGTCGTAGCTCCTTCCCCAGACTCCTCCCTCGCCTTGGGTATTCAAGGCAAGGTCTACTCCTCAGACCTTGCCTTGGTATTGAGGCTTTGGGCTGTTCAGTCTCCGTACTGGTGTTCCTGGTTCCTGGTCTTCGTTCCTGGCTTTCATTCCTGATTCTGTTTCTCTCTCTCATTGGATTGATTCCTGCCTTCTGACCCCTGGACCGGCTGTCATTCTTCACTTGGCTTGACCCTGGATCAGCTGCAGACCCTTCTCCTGCATTACTTCTGGAATGGATTCAACTCTTCTCCTGGCTTCGCCCCTCGGAACGACTCTTGACCATTCTTCGGCTTCTACTCCTAGACTGACTCGACCAGCTTGAGGCGCCAGCCGTCTGGAATCCATGACCTGTAGGAGGCGCCTGCATCCAGACCAATCTTCAGTCTCCAAGGAGTTCTTAAGTCCCAGAGGCCGGGTTCCTGCAGTCTCCTCCTGGGGTAATCACGTGCTTCCAGGGGCGAAGTCTTCATTCGACTGCTGAACCTTCAAGCCTTGCCCTCCGATGGTAGGGACCAGAGAGGGTTTACTCTCTTTGGTAGCGCTAACTTACCCCAGAACAGGGGTCCACCTCCGGATTTGTAACACAAAGGTATTTTGAATATTTCTACAATAAGTTCTGCACATTTGGGAGAGGTTTGTGAAAGAGCAATATCTGTTGCTGGACCTTTACTAAAATTGAGACTATGCCATAAACATATAACATTTAAATGAGAACTAAAATCATGGCTGTTCAAATGTGCTTTTGATAATAGTTAAAGATAATTATGAGACAGATAAGATTAACATTTCTGTTAGCTCAAAAGAGAGGGTGCTGAAGAATTTTTATGAGTTTTTTTTTATGTTTTTCATTAATTTCTGGTTTTGTTTATGTACTTTTACCTAGGTTTATGTTGTTATTTAATGCTTTTGTTTTTATTATCTCAATACATTATGAATGTTATTCTCTGTAAACCACCCCAATCAAAAATCTGGAAGGAATAAATAAATAAATATAAATAAAAGGGTGAAAGCAAATGTTTCTATTCTGCATAGTGCATAAAAAAATTTAGGGCATGATTTACTAAAGCTTCCTCCTGCTATAGACACAAGATAGGAGAAAAGCCTTAGTAAATCAGGCCCATGATTTATTATATAAACATGCTTCTTTTGCTTGCTTGCACTATGAACAACTAGTTGGAAAAAAAATATGTACAAATACATTTCACTCTCATTCATGCATTAGGACACTTACCAGATTTACAAAACTATAAAAATTGAATCGAGTATTTATTTTTCAAGGCTATTAGAATTCATTCCATTATAGCAGCACAGCAAGAGTTTGGCACGGAAAGTTCATAGCAAAAATTATTTGAAGATTAAAGACAGTACTGTATAAACAAATAATTAGTGATTTGAGGGGACTCTATTCTGTTATGCTCCACTTAGTGAGACCCTCTTTTTTTCGTAAAATAATTTAACAAGGAGCTTCTGGGAGCTCCCTCCAGCACATCCCTGATTTTAAAACACAATACTCTGTAAATCAATTTCAAATATCTTACATCCTCCCCAGAAGTAGATTTTTTGCAAAGAGGGAAGATGTAAGAGGAGTGCAGCAGACTGGGGAGAGTGAGAGAGAAGGGAGAGCAGGTAAGTAGAGGCAGGATACAGCCAGTCCCCAGAGCATCTAGCGCCTTATTCCTATTCAGCTGAGAACAGTGGTTTTCTTGCATCCTAGGTAAAGACCAGATGGCATAGCACACAATTCACCCAGGAAGAGAATGATTTATTCATAGAGAGAGCACTCAAAGTTTATGAAGATTTATATAGACAGCAAACACATCATCAACATTACTGACCAGGAAAACTGAGATGCACCTCAAAATTAATACTAACATTTCAAGACTCGGAGAAGCATATTATTCAGCTGAGACCTACATGATGTGATTTGCTTTTGTGAAAAGAAAGCTAAAGGGAGAAAGTAGCAGAACACAGGAGGTATGCCCATGTCACGGGCAGAGACCTTGCCAGATCCCTTAGATTGTCACTATACAGGAGAACCCTATGCAGTGCCTGTCAATGGAGGGTGTGGAAGGAACTGCTGTATGAGTGGGGAATGAGGATGTGGTTTCACAGAAGCAGACAGGAGAATGAGTTCAGACATATTCACTTAAATGTATAGCACCATTGATTGAATTTCATTCTGTTTAGTAATGAATCCCAAAAAGAACAAGCTTACATGCAATAAAAAACCCCCCCAAAACAAAACAGATTGAAGCAAACACTGCAGCAAGGTCAAATAAACAGATGGGGTAATTTTCAGCAAGGTGGGTAGTTTGTACTAAGTCTGTGGGTATTGTTCCAGGGAACCTTCATGCAATTTTTTTAAAAGGGAAACTAGGAAGGTACACACGAGAAGGGCCCATGTGGAAAAATACAGCTGGGGATTTGAAAATCAATTCTCCATGAATACTTTCCCTACCTATCGCATATGCCCCTTTCTCTGTTATGATTGGTGGCTTGTGGGCTCCTCCCATGAACTGCTGCACTCACCTCCGGCTCTGACCAAGGACCGTCACTGCCAGATGCCGGTGGGGACCCCCGAGAGAAGACATGGCCTTCGCCACACTCCGCCTGCCTCTCTTCCCTCTGGTGAGTGCCAGCATGACTTCCCCACTGTCGGCTTGGCAGACCGCCATGTTCGACCTGCTTCCAACATGGCAAGCCTTGCAGGGCCTCCCTAGGCACGCGCGTGCCCATTCCTCCTTCATTTAAAGGGCCTGTGGCAAGAACGGGAGAGTGGCATCTTCAGATGACCTCACCATTAGGGAAAAAGCCTTCACCGACGATTGCCCCTTGCCTTGCAATAGATCAGCTTCCCTGGAAGTGTTCATTGCCTCAGCATTCCCCTGTTCCTGGTGTGCCTTGCTCCTGGTTCCTGTTCCTGTGTTCCATGTTCATTCCTGGGTCCTGTGTTGTCAGTCTGTTTGTTTTTGTGATCAGTCTTGCCTTCGTCTGTCTTCAGCATCTTGTCCTGCCCCGGTGGTCCCTCTTCTTCGTCCTCCTCCTCGTTCCTTGTCTCTTGGATTGGTCTCCTGGCTTGATCTCAGACCAGACTCCTGGCTTTGTTTGGATTGTACTTCTGGCTTGACCTTGGATTGGACTTCAATGCTGCTTGACCTCTATCTGCTCTGACCATAGCCTGCTTCTGCTTCTGACTGAAGGCTGCCTACCCAGACCACTGTATGTACCTCGATCCTGCGAGAACTCTGCCTGCATCTGATCTCAGCCTGGCCTCACCACTGTTACCCCTGACATCGCTACCTTCTCTGAGCTGGCCTGCAATGACTTCTTCCTGATGGATCTTTACCACCACAGATGCCCGCACCTAAGACAAGCCGGTCCTGGCATGCAAGGGCTCTGGTACTGGCAGAGCTCCAGTTGGGCCTCTGCTTCTGCCAGCTTCATGTGCCGACGGTGGGAACCTGTAGGGCTCTTCCCTGCAGGTAGCACCAACTCCCCCTTGGTCTAAGGATCCACATCCACATCTTTCTCCCATGACTAAATTAAACGAAGAGCAATTTGCAGCCTCAGAGATTTATCCAGGTAACTTCCCCCAGGAACAATGTTGAAGAGTCTGTCGTGCTGCCAATTTATGTGGGCACTTTTAGCATGTGTACATTCGAGGAAGTTTCCCTTTGAAACCAGAGGCTCAGCCATGGGTAGGACTGGATCGGCCATGGCCCATCTACTTTTTATGCAGGCCCACTTTATTTTTCAAATCAAATTGGACGTAAAAGAAAGGGTGTCAGAGAGAGTACACGTAAGAGGTGGGTAAATAAGAATTGAAAGTTTAGTCTGCTCAACCAGTTACACTGCCTTCATGAAGCAGAAAGGAAACACTAAAGTAGGAAAAACCTACTAATGTCCTTTAGCTCATCATCACAGACCATCTTTCTTAGAAGCATAGATGTTTAGTTATAAAATGTATTTAGGAAGAAGGGGGGCAGACAGAGCACAATATTCGAGGCCCAGTTGGCCGTGAATTTGTTAACAATGTTGGTGCTGACTACGTGAGAGTGCTCTTCCCTCAGCCTAGACCACATCATTGACCTGAAAAAGGTCTCACACGCACCTGGGTTTTTCCCAGTGCACCTTGCCTCTAAGGTCCAGCTGATGGAAACTTTAATTTCGGCCAGAATGTAATTGATGAGGCAGATTCGGGTGCATGCTGTTGGGGCTCTTGGCATGTCCTGCCCATAAATTAAGAAGTGGGGAGAGAAAGACATCCAGAATTTTAAAAATAAATTCCGTAAGAAAGAGAGGAAGAGAGTTAAATTTATTTATTTATTTATTTATTTACTTATTTAAAGTTTTTGTATACCGACATTCGTTTAGAAAACATCACATCGGTTTCCATAGATGAGGACAAAACCAAAAAATGTGGGGTACTGTTTCCCGGGTTTGGCAGTGGGGGCAAATTGCTGGAGAACCTGAAATCTCCAGTTTTTTGGAAAGCAGTCAGTGTCTTGGTGCAGCAACATGGCCCCAATGAATGGTAGCAGCATTGGTGAGATGCCACTCAGAAGGAGCCAGGAGCAGAAAGCCAATCACAAGAAGGTAAACCCAGCAGCCAATCACAAAGAACCAGACTGAGCCGCTGCAAGCCAGAAAGTGGAATCCTGGCTTTTGGGGGCAAAGCTGAGGAACAAAGCAGTCTGTGGCAGCAGAAGCTTATTTTAGCTGACTTTGGTGAAAGGATCAACATTAGCAGGCCTCTCTCTTGTGGAGGATCAGCGTTGGTGGGGCCAAAAGGAACCATGTCATGAGGTTATTCATTTTGAGCGAAGCTGCTATTTGCTGGGGGGAGGGGAAGGAGGATCAATGAGAGGAGGGGAAGTCTTCTACTAAGAACATGAAAAGTAGGCCAAATGAGAGACTGAACTGCAGAGACAGGGAGGTGAGTGCAAGACAACTTGAGGAGATGAGTGTAGGAGCCTGGGGATGGGGTGTTAATGGGTAAGGGAAAGACTGCTGGGGACAGGTGGAGGGGAGGAAAGGAGTGTGAGACTGCTGGGGAGAGACACTGCTAGAGAAAGGGAGAGGGGAGGAAAGGGATAAGTGAGGCTTCTAGAGACAGTGGGGGAAGGAAAAGAAGGGAAGTGAGAGTGCAGAGGATGGGGAGGAGGGGGTGAGAGAGACTGCTTGGGATGGTGGGAGGAGAAGAGGGGAGTCTACTGGGGTGAGGTTGATGAGGAGAAGAGGGATGAGTGCTGGGATGAGGGGGGAAGAATAGAGGGCTGAGTTCTGAGGATGGGGAAGGAGGATAGAAGTGAGTGGTGCTGAGGCTAGGGTGAAGAGGAAAGGGGTGAGCTTGAGACTGCTGGGGTGGAGGAGGACAAAGAGTGAATGGGGCACTGGGGAATTGGGGAAAAGGGGGGGTTATGCTGGGGATGGGGAGGAGGAGAGGGTAAAGGCTGGAGATGAGGGGAGGATGGGGGACAGAGGGGTGAGTGCTGAGTACTGGGGAGGAGGAGTGGAGTGATGGTGAGAGGGCTGAGAAGAGGAGGGGTGACAGATTGCTGGGGAAAGGGTGAAGGGAGGAAATGGGTTGAGACTGCTAGAGACAGTGGGGGAGGAAAGGAGAAGAGTGAGAGTGCAGGGGATGGAGATGAGGAGTGAGAGAGACTGCTTGGAATGGTGAGAGGAAGAGAGGGATGTGTACTGGGGTTGGGGGAAGATGAGGAAAAGAGGGATGAGTGCTGGGGGTGGGGAAGAAGGAGAGGGGTGAGAGTGCAGGGGTAGGGAGGAGGGTGTGTAAGAGACTGAGATGGTGGGAGGAGGAGATGAATGTGTACTGAGATTGGAAAAGATGAGGAGAAGAGGGCTGAATGCTGGGGATGGGGAAGGAGGAAAGGGTGAATGTATTGAGGACAGGGAAGGAGGGAAGAGGTGAGTAGTACTGAGGAGAGGGTGAGAGGGATAGGTTGAAGAGGAAAGGGATGAGTATGAGACTGCTGGGGGTGGGAGGTTGAAGGGTGGGGGTGCTGGGGTGAGGTGGGAGGGAGGAGATGGGTGAGTGCTGGGGATGGGGAGGATGTGGGATAGAGGGGTGAGTGTTGGGGATGGAGGGAAGATGATGTGAGTGCTGGGAAGGAAGAGAGGGATGCGGGTGAGAGTGCTTGGGTTGGGATCAGGAAGAGGAGAGGGGTGAGTGATATTTTTTGTTATTGTACTTTTATTCCTGTTGTAAAGCGCCTTGGGTCTCCTTCAGATGAGGAAGGCAGTATATAAACATGAATGCTATGAGCTCCCAGGAATTAATTTTCCTGCTAATAGTTTTGTGGGAAACATTTTATTTTTTTTTCTGTCAGTTTTGGGAAATGTGAATCTCTTATCTTGTCATTTTATACAGCACAGGAGGAAATGCATTTCTGTTTCTCCAGTGTTGCACTGCAGACAGAGTCTGTTTTTTGGAGGTTTCCCATTCAGCCCTATCTGCATATTTCTAATTTGATGTCACTTATTCTGTATTTGATGAAAATGTATTTGTATTTTGCATGTGGGTAATCTGCTACCTTGTTTCTGCATAAGGGATCTGTAGCAGTTCAATTTGCTCTGTTTTCCAATCTGCACCTCCCAATAGGAGGGTGCATTGTGTTCTAGGGTAGTGTTTCTTAACCTCTCATGACTACTGTACCTCTTTTAAGAATTTTAGGGTCACAAGAATATATAATTCACAGCAAATGCTATATAGCCCCCCAAAATGTGTGTGTTAACAGGCCAAAACATGCACTTTTTAGTATTAAATATATACACATAAAGTTACACCTGCTCCTGAGCAGATGCAACTCTTTGCATGCATTGTCACTTGTCAGCGCTGGTCATATGCACACCTGTGAATTTTCAGCGCAGATTTTGTGTGCATAAACCCACTTTGAAAATTCTGGCAGAAGCCTGCAGGTAAAAAGTACCCACAGATATGTATACTGGTTGTTGGAAAATCACCCTCAAAATATTTCAAGTATAGCCCGTGATGCATGACAGCAGTTGTACTCTCAAGCATTACTTCTCCATAAGAAGAATCTGCCACAGTTCAGACCTCTATGCCTACTAGTTCCCATCCATGTGTACCTTGGGCCCGGCCAAAAAAATTCAACTCTTTGGCTATGCCACTGGTTGAAAGTAATCTGAAAGTGCACCTCCTGTTTATGTGGCCGGCTGATTGAGGTTACAAGCACACGCACATTCAAAAATCAGGAAGGCAATTTTCAAACTGCTCACAGATGTGCAAATTCCATGGGCGCTTTATACTTGTGGACTTTGCACCAATTCTCAAAGTGGGAACTTTCTTTTTGAAAATTCCCTAAGAAAAGTGCCTGCACAACTTTGCACCTCTCTTTTTATTCAGATTCTTTTCTTTGAGTAAAATAAATTTCAGAAATGCGTGTATTGATTCAATCCCTCTGCAAAAAGCCCCCTACACCTTTTTCCAGAGACCCTTACAGTCCAGTGCTCATCAAGTAGAACAATTGGTCAGCTGGTCATATATTTAAAAAAAGATTCCAATATAACACACTTTGTGAAATTAGCTTCTTTTCTTATCAAATGGGCTTATAAAATTGTAAAAGCCCTTTAAAGCTGAAAGTCCACTTTTCCTTATTTCAATTTTTATAAATCAACTTTTATATTTAAATTATCACAAAGTCCCACTTTTTCAAAGCAATATGTCCTATTTTCTTTCTTATTCTTTTGCTTTTTCTTTTTCAAAGTGAGCTTCACACAATAAACTCTACTTATCTTGTCATTCAAAGTCTGATCCAACCCCAACACAATATCATGTTTTGATTGTCCATCTGCCTCAGGGGGTATTTCTTTTCAACACTCACATCTCTCTTCTCTTTTCAAGCTTGAAAATTAGACAAATTGAATGTCTTCATGTAAACTGTCAGTCTAATTAACTCCACTAAAAAATCCCTTTATATATCTAACTTAAAACATGGCAGAAGAAGGAAACTCCTCAAACATGGCAGAAGGAGGAAACTCCTCAAGCTCTAAACCAGAAGTAACATGTAAGGCAAGGAGTAGTTCTCAATCCGGGACACCATCTCTCATTAAATTCCAAACAAATGTAGTGAAAGTCTCTAAATAGGTCTCCATACTTACACCAACTGGATGGTAAAAAAACACACAATTTCTAATCAGGTCAACAGCTTCAAATATGCCTGATTACAGCTTCATGTAATGAAATTCTTCAAACAGGTCCATCTACTTACAGCACCAACTTAATGGTACAACAACACAGTTTCCAATCAGGTCCATGGCTTCAAAAATGCTCATTTACAGCTTTATATAATAAAAGTCTATAAACAGGTCTGTGAAAATGTTTCTTAAGAGGTACAGTGGTCCCTTGACTTACAAACTCAATTGGTTCCAGAGGGCTGATTGTAACCCAAGTTGGTTGTAAGTCAAGACTATTTTTTCCATAGGAAACAATGGGAAAACCAGTAATGCGTTCTGAACCTCCCAAAAGCACCCCTTACCTAACCATTTCTATAATAAAAAATGGTTGTATAAGGTCATTAGTTACCAGAAACAGCAATACTTCCCTAGTGTACTCACCAAAAAGTTATAAAATGTGCTTAGCCTACCAGAAACAAAAATTCAAGTTTATTTTTCTATTCATTTATTTATTTAAAAGTTAACATCTTTGGTTTGCAGGAAGGGAGGAGGGGGAACGTGAAATGGAAGGAGGTTATTTTTCGGAAGGAGACTCCCATTCCATTAGAACATCTGGAATCTGGCTCTCTGGTGTCCTTTCCCTACTTGGGAGAGTCTGTAGCCCACTAGGACCTGCTTCTGGCTCACTTGCTCTCAACCTTTTTGCAACTAAAAACTTGTCTAAGGTTGTCTGTTTCTGTCTTTTCTTCAATACTGTTCTGTACTAGTATGACATGACATTATCATTAAGCAAGTGAATGCAATGATTGGCTTTTCCTCTGTCTGGGTGGGTCTTCTCTACAAATGTTTGTAGCTCTGTCCATTTTTTTAGGATTTCCTTGATTCCAGAAGAGGAAATTTGTTCACTGATTGTTGCTCCTCCTCCTCCTCTTCAGAAAGCTCCCCAGCTGCCATTCTCTGTTGCTTAGCCAGAAGTTGCTGAAGTTCCTCTGTAGACAATTTCTCTGAGTGTTCCTCCACCAGTTCCTCAACATCAGCACTGTCTACCTGCAAGCCTATGGACTCGGCTATAGTGACAATGGCATTGACCACAGGGTCAGTTTAGGTTCAGGCTCCTCTCCTTCGAAGTCTCGCTCTTCTATAATTTTAGGCCACACTTTCTTCCAGGCAGATCTCAATGTCCTTTGAGAGACATTGGCCCAGGATTTATCTGTTAACCCCACACATGAAAGGATGCTGTAGTGTTCCTTCCAGAATTCTTTAAGGGTTAAATCCATATCTGAAACCATCTGGAAGCACTTCTGGAACAGTTCCTTGGTGTATAGCTTCTTAATGTTAGCTATGACCTGCTGGTCCATAGGCTGCAGTAGAGGAGTTGTATTGGGTGGGAGGAACTCTACTGTGAGCCATGGGAATTCTTCAGCCAACTTGTCTTCCAAGTCTCGTGGGTGAGCTGGAGCATTGTCCATGAAGAGGAGAGCCTTGAGTGGTAAGCCTTTGTCCTCTAGATATTTTTGCACAGTAGGACAGAAAACCTCCCTTATCCACTCAAGAAAAATGACTCTTGTCACCCAGGCTTTTCTGTTCAATCTCCACATGACCCCTAACCTATTCTTCATGACATTCTGTTTTCTGAACACTCTAGGGATCTCAGAATGATAAACCAAGAGAGGCTTTATCTTGAGGTCACCACTCGCATTGGCACATAGCAATAAGGTTAGCCTATTCTTCATTGGCTTGTGGCCTGGCATTTTCTTTTCTTCCTGGACAATATATGTTCTCTTGGGCATTTTCTTCCAGAATAGTCCAGTTTCATCATAGTTGAAAACTTGCTGACAGGAAAAGCCATTTCTCTGTGTCATTGCTTCGAAGTGGGGTATGTAGTTTTCAGCAGCCTTTTTATCTGAACTGGCAGCTTCACCATGCCTAGCTCCACTATGAACCCCTGTTCTTGCTTTAAAATTGTGAAACCACCCCTTACTGGCACAAAATATTTCACCATGTTCACTTGGTAATGGCTTATCCTTTTTGATATCTGCATTTATAGCCCTAACTTTTTCACAGATTAGACATTCAGATAGGCAATCACCTGCCACCTGCCTTTCATTTATCCACACTAGCAATAGGCTTTCTACTTCATCTATCACTGTTGATCGTTGCTTGCTAATTTGAGTGACACCTCTAGCCACACTAACGTCCTTGTACAAATCTTTTCTTTGTAAGACTGTGGAAATGGTGGATTTTGACATGCTATATATGAGAGCGAGATCAGTCACTCGAACGCTACTCTCAAATTTCTGCACAATTTCCTTCTTCTTTTCAATAGTTATTGCTTTCTTTATCTTTGGGGCCATTTTTAACACTTTTTTGGTGTTCTGCAGGGAGAAGAAATAAAAAAAAATAAGAAATCTAGAAAGGTGTACAACCAAAAGCAACACCAACCCCAGACACTCTTTTCCCCCTCCCCACCACTTATGAGAACATCTATGGCCCTCCAAAAACTCTTCTGTACCTTGCCAGCTGAATACTGTCCCCCGATGCTGTCCCCCGATGCTTTTGTTTGCATTTCCATGCCGGGTCTGCTCACGTGCAACACTAGCCATCCAATCTCTGTTTAAATCCCGCCTTCCAAGACCAAAAAAATGTGATCGGCAGTAACAACGGGCCAATTACAACTAATCCGCAAAAAAAAAAAACTGCACGGGTCGTAACTCGAAACTGAAAATTGTGGTTGTAATTCAAAAGTTGTTCGCAACCCGAAACCTTGAATGTTGGTCGTAACCCGAGTTGGTTGTATCCCGAGCCGTTCGTAACCCGAGGGCCCACTGTACTTGCAAAATATAAAAAGTGCAATTAGCATGCTTATATGTAAACTTTACTTACCACCCACTAGGTCAGATGTAGGCAGCTCTGGTCTGGAATGTCTCAAACATGTCTGGTTTTCAGGAAAACCACAAAGAATGTTAATGGGGTATATTTGCATATACTGCCTTCACTGTGTACACTTATACTAGACTTGTTTGTGGCACTCCAGGATCAGATTTGCCTACCACTGTATTAGGTTACATCAAGTTGTATGTTTATATATGAATTTAACATCTCCATGACTTTTTATGACAGGACCATCATCTTTTGTAGTGGTGGAAATGTAGAAGAAATAGAAGGCTCCAACAATTGTTTCAAATCCTGACTTTCCTGGTTATCCATCCTTAAAGGTTCCACTAGGCTAAAATGATTCTGCAGATAGAATGTTCCAAGATGACAGAGAAGATAAAGAGGAGGATGTGATAATTTTGAGATGCTCCAGGTGATACTTCATACCCCACCATAGATGCATTCCCCAGCTGTTATTTCAGAGTGGAAGCTAATGCTCCTGGTGTCTGAGTTGAAGCAGGATATTTCAAATGAGCAGCTATGCTTTTACCAAGTCTTTGGGGCATAAATGGATGGAATACATCAGAAGTTGCAGAGTCTGTCCTGTGCTCAAAACTAGATGGTGAGGGAACTGAGGAGCATAATTAGTGAATGGAGTACCCGCAACAAAGCCTAAAACACTCAATAGACTGTAGACAGAAGCAGACAGCAGGCAACTAACCAATGCCCTTAAAGGAGTTTGATAGTTTGCAGCAAACACTTACAACTGTGGCATCAATATCTACCCCGTCGGTCTCCGCAGCATCCTCTGCAATATGCAACCTGAATTTCACACAGCTGTGCCAAGGTGCCTGCATCCATAAAGGGTAAATTGAGTTTTTATCTATCTTCAACTCTTGTCAAGTAGGGCCACACATAAAATATTGTAATTGTTTCTCTCTATCCTTATCTGAAAGTAGGCACCTGAATTGACTTTTCAACATTTCAAATGGTCTCTTGATGACAGAGTGAGAGGATATGTGTGCATCATTATATCTTCTCTTAGCTGAAGTCCCTAAAGCTAGCTACAGGATTGAGGAATCAGGGATGACTTCTCTATGATGTATCACCTGGTATGGAGAATTTATACACTGGGTCTTATACACTAATGCTTAGTGTATATCTATCTGATGCCATTTAGCATGCACTACAAATTGTGTGATGTGCACTAATGACAGCATTCATATTAAACTAGAGTCAGATAATGTTAGCAGGTACATGTTAAAATTAACATGTAGCCACATGAAAATGAAGAGACACCATATGGAAATTAGTCTCTGCGGGTACATATTAAACAATGCAATATGTTCTTCTGAACTTGCTCTTCAGTAAGCACTTGCCAAAGGTTAAATCTAACACTTGCCTTAACCTAGGCATTATCTTTTCAGTGAGTATGCTGCAGCTTGAAATTTTCCATGCCAACCAGTCCAAGGTGCAAGACTGGTTAGTACAGAGGATTTCATTCCCCCCAAAACACCTTGAAAGACTGGCCCTACTTCTGCCCCCTTGATGCAGATCTATGCACCTTTCCCCTCACAGCATAAAGCTTGAGCCCCACTACTAAATAGACCTTACACTCTGGGGTGGTTAGTACAGGGAATTTCAACATATAGCACGCGGTCGCTACTCTTTTTGGTGTTGGAATCCACACTAATAACATCCACATGCTACTGAGGTTTATTTTTAGTGTGCTCTTGACAAAATTTAGTGCATCACACATTAAGCAATAATTTAGGGGTACATTTTTAAAAAATACATGTGCACATCCATGTGCACGCTACCCGGCGCATGCACATGGACGCACAGTTTTATAATATGTGCGCGCTGGTGCGCACATGTTATAAAATCAGGGGTGGCGCACGCAAGGGGGGGGCACACTTTAGCTAAATTCACACAGCAACTCATCGTCGGTCTTCCCCAGTTCCCTCCCAGTCCGCTCCAATTAAGGAGCGGACTGGGAGGAAACTTCCCTACCCCCCTACCTCACCTTCCCTACCACTTCCCTATCCTCCCCACCCCCTAAATGCTAGTTTTTTTGGGGGTTTTTTTTACCTTTGTTTCAGTAATTTACTTCAGTCCCAGAGCTGAAGTAAGTTGCATGTGCTGGGAGCTGGGTCTTTGGGACAGCGAACAAAGGTGCTGTCCTGGCCCCCCGCCCCTTCCCGCCCAAAAAATGCCCCCCAGCCTGCCCTTTTCAGGAAGGCCCGCACTTATGCATATACCGATCTTCACGCAAGTGACCGGGCCTTTTTGAAAATAGGCTCGGTGCGTGCAAGGCCCGGCCACGCACATAAAGGCAAGATTTTGTGTGCGCGGCCTTTTAAAAATCTACCCTTATGTGTGCATATCACATTTTTACCATGTGCAAGCTAAGAAATCAGGTAGCTCAAGATTTAGTGCATAGGCCTCATTGAGGCATAAGAGTTTTGCATAATGATGATTAATTGATATATTTTCATGACATGTTATTGATGGGATTCTTGCTATTTCAATCAAAGTGCTTTCCCTGAAAATCCTACAGTGCAGGGGATGGTGATACAATTTGAGAATTTATAATAAACACAATGTCACATACATTCATGAATAACCTTAACAAAGATGGATACCTACATCAACATTAATACAAATTTTTCTTTAATCTTGAAGTTATATGATCTTTTTCTTTCTAACCTCCTGTGTACTTTTGCATAAAGCATTCTACATTTTATAAACATTAAACACTGGAAAGCAGCATCAGCTCATAGATACTCACAATTGTGCTGATAAGAGACAGTTGCCTTCCATCCAAATCATACAGTAACCTAATTGTAAAATAATAATAGTACTAATGTGCCTATTAAATGTCGCCTTTACTTTAGCAACAGCTTATGTTCCCCAAATTTACCTCCCTCAAAATTTTGGTAGATTGATGAATGACATGTAACTTTATTCTACACCTGGACTGGACAAAGGAGCATATTTGAGAACTGCTGGGCCATCATGTAGCCCATGGAACTCTCCGAGGTTCCTTGGGCATTGAGGGAAAATTTTCTTCAGCTCCCTTAGGGCTAGGGACACTCTCTGGTGGATTAAAATAAGGACATATCCCCACATCGGGGTAGATTTTAAAAAAGAGCGCGATCGCGTACTTTTGTTCACGCAGCAGGCGCAAACAAAAGTACGCTGGATTTTATAAGATACGCGCATAGCCGCACATATCTTATAAAATCCTGGATCGGCGCGCGCAAGGCTGCCGATTTTGGGCAGCCTGCGCGCGCTGAGCCGCGCAGCCTGCCTCCGTTCCCTCTGAGGCCGCTCCGAAATCGGAGCGGCCTCGGAGGGAACTTTCTTTCGCCCTCCCCTCACCTTCCCCTCCCTTCCCCTACCTAACCCACCCCCCCGGCCCTATCTAAACCCCCCCCCCTTACCTTTGTCCCTCGATTTACGCCTGCTAGAAGCAGATGTAAATCTACGCGCGCCAGCGGACTGCTGGCGCGCCGTCATCCGACCCAGGGGCTGGTCCGGAGGCCTTGACCACGCCCCTGTGCTGGCGCCATGCCCCCGGTCCTGCCCCTGAAACTCCGCGTCCCGCCCCCGAAACGCCGCGTCATTCGGCCCTGCCCCCGACACGCCCCCAACACGCCCCCTTTAAAAAACCCCGGGACTTACGCGCGTCCCGGGGCTCTGCGTGCACCGGCGGCCTATGCAAAATTGGGTAGATTTTAAAAAAGAGCGCGATCGCGTACTTTTGTTTGCGCAGCAGGCGCAAACAAAAGTACGCTGGATTTTATAAGAACTGGGCAGGGCTAAGAATGAAATCCTTTTCATGTTTGTGGGTCTCCACTAAAAATTTCCCTGGTGTTTCTCCTCTGAAAATGTTCCTGCTGAACCCTCACCCTTGGTAACAGAATCTTTAGCAGCTGCAGATTCAGTCACTTATGAGCCTCACCTGCTCCTTTGTGTTTCTCTACTTCTTTTCCGAACACTAGTGAGAAGAAATCCCACTGGAGAAAGGCGTGTGGATAACATTCTGCTCTCACTAGAAATCTCAGAAAGGTTATGACCTAGATCGCCTCACAGCTATGCCCTCCCTTCCGATCCAGGGGATTCTGACCTCTAGTCCTGGACTAGTGGAGAAGAGAACCTGGAACTTTCTGTGCTCTTGGTTTCATTCTTTCTCCCAGACCTCAGATATAACCCATTAGGGTGCGTGCGTCCGACTAATATCAACTCTTCTTATGATTCATTGCTACATGCCTTAGTAAAGTGTTATGACTCGTAGGTGTGTGGGCCCTGGGTTGAGGTGAGAGATGGTACCACCCACAGGGAGGAGCCCTGTGAGCCTCATCGTCGGGAGGCGTGGTCTCAGCAAATGGCAGACACAGCTGTGGAATAGAGTCTTTATTAGAGAGGTAGAAAGGCACAACCCATGGAGCGGGGAATGCAGTAAAAGTAACAAGTCTGGGAATAGGGGTATACCCAGAGGGAATATCTCATATGTGTAGATCCTGTAGTGGCCTGCAGAGCAGGGTACACCGAGGGATTCCTCACGTAGAGATGTTGTGGTGGTGGCCCGAGGTACAGGACACGGGTGAGGGTCCTGTAACGATGGTGTGATAATGACCTCCAGCACAGGGTCCGGAGTGGTTCCTCAGTAGAGACAACACGGTAGTGGCCCAAGGCACGGGATACACCGGAGTGGATCCCACAATGAGGCTGGTGCCTGACCATGGAGTCAAGGTACTCACAGCGAGGTAGTTCCAGGAGAGGTCCCAGGGAATGGGAATAGAGAGCAGTCCAAGGCAGAAGGCCCTCCGAGGAGTGGATAGCCAGAGATGAGGAAGGGCCCCCGAGGAGCAGGTACCCAAAGCGTCTCACGCTGAAGTGCAGAAACTGGAACAGGAAGTCCATAAGAGAGAAGCGGATTCAGCAATGAGGGAACTCCTTGCTAACTTGTCAGTGGGTAGGACCAGCCGGCTTAACTACAGCAGAGCAAAGATGTCATCCGGAGGGGACGCCCCCGAGGTTCCCGCCATGACATGTACAAGACTGGCCCGTGCACGCGCCTCAGTGATACCTGAGGCAAGATGGTGGTCGGCAGTGTCCACGCTGTCCCGGAAATGCCAGGCAGGTCGGCGATGACTCGTGGAGGCTGCCATTCTCCCCAATGACGACAAGGCAGCAAAGAAAGAGGTGAGCATTAGTGGTTGCAGCATTCTGCGACCAATGGGCGTAACATAGAGAGATAGGCTTTCTTGCAGATAACTCATGGGTATCCTTAAAGACACAAGATATTGGAATTATGAGATTCTTTTCATGTTGGCATTACAGATAGGGAGGACAATTTTAAAGAGCAGCTTATCCAGGTAAATACTGATTTGTCTGGGATAAAAAAAGATTTTGAAATTTTCCAATCCTTCACATGGCTAAAAGTACATGTGTTGTTCCACAACACATGTACTTTTACACATTTCATGTAGATGCATTTCTAGAGCCTGAGTTAGGATGTGGAAGGCAACAATGTATGCAATTTTGCATTTTCAAAGTTGTTTGTGTCATTTTCCACAGGAAAAAAAAAGAGAAAGCAGGTATTTTTCCCTAGGAGAATTATCAAAGGAAAGGTATGCTCATACTTTCCCTCTGAGAATTGGAACAAGGTAAAAGTACCTGCAGATTTTGCAGTTATGCGGGGGAGATGTAAAAATTGCCCCATAAAGGAATAATAATATTTCAGATTTTGGAACACTTCTGCTCTTTGTATAAGGCAGTTGCATCCCTCATAATGGGTAGTCTGACAGTGTATAGATCATGAAATGAAGGCTTTTTGACCACTTTATGTCTATGGTCAATCAGGGTAGCAAACAAGAAGAGTAGATCGGTAAAATCAAGGATTCTTTATTATTACAATGTGGTGAAGGAAAAAGTAAAGCACGAACCACCTGCTCTCTCTTCCCTACACTGGCTACCAATTCAATTGCATATTTTATATAAAGCGTATCTGTAATACCAAGTGTGCTTCAGCATAATTCAATACCCTGGTTCAATGCAGTTTTAAGGGTATATCAACCTGCTCGTTAATTAAGATCAACTAACAAAAAAAATCTTCTTGAAGTCCCTCCTATCAAATTTTTGCATCTTGGTGCTTTCAGGGAATGGGCCTTTTCAGTTGAAGGTCCCACCCTGCGGAATATACTCCCAGAGCAATTACATATAATCACCTTTGTGAAATCATTTAAAAAGGAATTAAAAATGTATTTATTTTGTCAAGCCTTTCAATGATCGTCTACAAATTTTGACTACACCCTATCTTGCTGATTCTATTTTGTCTCAGAACCTCGTTTCAATCTTGACATTAACTGAGGTTTTCATATAGGATAGTATGCTGGTTTATTCTTATTTTTAATGATGCTGTTACAAATAAATAAAAAGACCTGCTCAATAGTAGGTCTAAAGTTATCTGGATATAACTTATCTGATTACTAGAACTTTTCTGGTTATATTCAGCAACATAGCTATGCCACTAATATTCCTTCTAAGTTAGCTGGATACATTATATCTGGCTAACTTACAGGGTCATTTATTAATTTGTGTTAGGGCCCTAACACGTGATAAATATTGCAATGCTTGTTAATATGCAAATTTTACACTTAATATGCAAGTGAGAGGAGTTGGTGGAGTTGGGAGGAATGAATGGAAATGAGGGTCTACTAGCATGGAATGCAGTAGAATAACGAGGGACTTAACATCAGAAATAACTACACGTTTATTCTTTGCATTGTTCCTGTGTTACTGGCCGAAAATTTTTTATCGTGTAGCCGGTGAGAGTGAGTTAGAGAGAGCGAGAGAGAGAGAACTTTAATACAGCGATAAACTCTCTATATAAGTAGCACTGTAGATGGGCACATTCAACTCAGGGTGGGTTTGGGGGGAGTGTTGTTACATACACAATCAGAGGAATTAAATGAAAATTTGATATGACTGAAGAATTTCTATCATTTGAATCAATGCAGTCTCAGACTGCATTGTACAAATGAACTTCTCTTATTGTAGCTCTCATTGATTCAAATGATAGGCATTCTTCAGTCATATCACATTTTCATTTAATTCCTCTGATTGTGTATGTAATACCACCCCCCCCCCAAACCCATCCCAATGCAATAATATACCGTGCATTGCGATATTTGTCTATGTGATGCAATAACTCTACAATTCGCCTAATCATGCTCTTATTTTAGCGCGGGCGCTATTTCTACTATATTTATAGCAAAATGATAATTCTCGGACTTAGCTGGATATCTTTGAATATTGGCCCCCATTTTATTACATTTTCAGTAAGGAAAAAATGTACTCCATAAGTTGAAAAAAAAAAAAAGACAAAAACATATTCACAATGTTACAAAACCATATTTTATTTTCTCTATCAAATAACATATATGTCATAACAATGAGCAAATTCATAAGAATATGAAGAGCTTGCATGTGAAAAGAATTCAGTCATTTCATTGAGAATGACAATTCTATTCAATTAACACATTCTACTGACATTTCAACTGAATCTGGTATATTGAGCATACTGATTTTGTATTAATATTATCTTCGCTATGGAGTCCTAGTTCAATGGCCTTTCGTACCCATAAAAAATGATTTAAAAATACCAATTATGCCTCCATGCATAGCAATGAGTATTAATTTAGAATAGATTATTTTTTTATTTAGCACAATGCCACATTATGTTACTTTAGGTCATTGTATTATAGGTGATTAAATAATGTGCATGGTGCTATAAAAATATTGTTTAATACAAAGAAGACAATTTAGATAATGCAGTATCCAGTGCTTGCAATGATTCCAGTTACAATGTAGTATTAAAAAGAAGTATTGTTTTTTCCTAGTGTTTCAGAGATGACTAATAGCACAGTACTCAGCCAGTTATAGCACTCTACCATAAACCTATCAAACAATACAACGTCAATTCAAAGCTAAGAAAATATTTAAAAAAATACAGAAAACAGAAAGGATATAGAAAAATAAAAAATATATATCTGATAAACAGGAAAAATGTGGAATTTTAATTCTATAAACTTTATAACTGATGCATGTCAAGCACTAAGGCATCTGTTCCCTCAAAACAGTGGTGTAGGCAAAAAAAAAAATATGTACAAGAATAAATCATTAATGAATGGAGCTAAATATCTCTCAAACTTCTTTCAATATCATTTTTGCAACATGAGAAAAATATGAGACAGATATCACTTAATATTCTGTCATTTACATAACTCAAGAATGGGCCGCTGAGTTGACTGTAATTTAATGAATAAAGAATTTATAGGACTCAATCCAACTTTTCATTGTGTGATTTTGCAGATAATACACAGCACCTTGTTTCTAATTTATTTGTGCATTTTCTAAAAGGCCTCAAAGAACTGCATAAAACAGATGAGTTTTTGTTAGTAATACCCTATCTGAAGTTCTGGAATCATTTGTAGCTCTTTTGAACACTCAAGATGGCTCTTTCTTTCCTTAAAAAAAACAAAAAACAAAAAGAAATAAAAATGAAATGATTACTCACATTTTAAAGGTAAATTTTATAACACCTCAGCAGTCTTTCATTGTAGTTCCAAAAGTATCAAACATAAGTCAACTGGTGATATTCTGGCTTCCTGCTTGTTCCTTGGGGCCTCTCTAACTCTTCTGGGCTATGACTCCTTATAGTAGGGTGAGGGGAGCCTCCCTTCATTTATAATCCATTGCGGGGTTGATCCTTAAGGAAGACTGGGCCAGATAGCTGTGGCTGGTCCTTTAAGGTGGTTTGAAGGGGTTTCCTGTACACTCCCTCATAGTATGGAAATCTAACTCCCTCCCCAACTCCATCTTCGGGAAAGTCTCCACTCAGTTCAGGTAAACGTATGCACATGCAGGTCATATGTGCATAAGGTTTTCAACATGTCAGGTGAACAATTTTATAACAGATCACTTCTGCGGATAAATCACTGCTTAACCTGCAGAAATGCTTTTGAAAATTACCCTCCCAAAGTTTTAAAAAAGATCGAGATGACTCACTCTTGTCCTCCTGATGTTCCTGGTGGTGGAGCATGAGAGGCAGTTGTTCCCAATCCAAGGAGTATGGATGCTAAAACAAGGAGGCCAGGCACCTGATTAGACAATTATTTAACCAGATAAGTAGAATTATTAAGGGAGTGAAAAGAGCAATGCTATTCACATCAGACATCTATAGAATACATTAAAACATCCCAGCATGGAGGTCACAGTAACAACTACAGTGCACACTCAACTTTGTAATCCTATTTCTCTGTATAGATGGAAGGCCTAAAGAAGAAGGCCTGAGAGCTGAGCAAGAAAAATAGAAGGTGGTTGGACTGGCTGTGAGCCAGATGGAATGGGGACAGAGGTAAGTTCCTGACATGGCTATCAGGGAGATTTTCACAAGGTTTGTCTATTTCCTGTTTTCATCACCGACGACACTATTGGCCTATCACTCAGCATTACCCTGTTTCAGCTCAAACAAACCCTTATGCAAACATACTTAGTTCTTTGCATTTTTCTGGGTCATGGGCAGCACTGTCATGAAGTTATTTGGAAGGCATCCTCAGGCCTAACCGGAAAACCTTTAGGCTGTTCATACCCACTGCTACATTTATTCCCTCTGAAATTATATGCCCCCTATCCTATACTGCCTCATGGCCCTAGACATCTTGCTATGTAGACCACAGCCCTATGCTAAAAGTCCTGACACAAAGTTTAATTCAGCTCATATCACAAGCAAGTAAAATAAGACTAAAATCAAGCTTCCATATGTCAAAGAATCATTGTATGATCTTGCCACCTCCTATATGAAATAGGTGGTCCATAGCCTACGTCTCCTTGCCTATACCTCTCCCAGAAAAGAAATTCCTTCTAACTGCATGTGTGATCATGAACATCACACCCTGGAGCATATTAGCACATATTTGCTGTTCTCTTCACAGGTGGGAGCTCCTTGTCATTGTCAGAGGAGAAAGAGGAGAAGGAAGAGAAAGATGACAGCAAGGTCACTGGCCTTTCCTGCAGCCCCTGCTGATGCACCTCAGAGGAGGAGCAGGTTGCTCCTACCCCCCCCCCCCCCCTTACCAAGGGACCATGAAATGGCAGTTCAGCTCCTCCACCATCAGAAGACCCTGGACCTGAACATAATAATATCCTCCCCTTCCTGTTCTGCCCTAGAATCTAGGGATGTCAGAATTCAGACTGGTCAGCCCTTGCTGTCTGAGGGAGGCCCAGATTCCCCCTCTACTCCTCCCATTATCTTTTGCTGCCCTGCCAGGGGTTTCTGAGCCTGGCTCATTGTCTGGAGCAGTTGCTCCAGGTTATGAGCCAGTGTCTAAATGGGCTTTTGGGGAGGGTATGCAGACGATGGTGGAGGAGACAAGAGGGATCTAAGTTGACCTAAGATGTCTGCTTGGTACAGTGGAATGCCTCTATAAGACTCAAGAGTGCCTCACAGCAGCTCTGAAGCTCATCACTATGAGGACTCCACCACACCAACCAGACTCCTAAGGCTGCAACACCTGCCCTTCCTAGGTCCCTGGGCCTTTTTTGTTTCTATAAATAGTTTGCACCCTAGAATGCCCCACCCCTGTCCTTTTTTTGTTTTTAAATATTGTAAATAGTTATAACAAAGTTTTATCTTTTTAATAATTTATATAAAAGTTTTCTGAATTTATATTTACTTTGGGTGTGTGCTCCATTATTAACAAATGTAACAGGGCACATGGAGTAAAGGATCACAGATGAGGGTAAAAAAAAAATAATGTCCATTTAAGGATATACTATAGCCATAACTCTCTGAACCACCCATAGCCCTGCATGTTGCTTACCACGCTGGTATGTTCTATAATTGTTAGACTCCTCATATCTCTCCTTACATCAATATAAGTAATTGGTTTAATTGTGTTAATCTTGCACCCCTAAAATTGCTACCAGTAAGGGAGATCACAAATCAAAATGTATATGGGTCATTCCGTATCAAGTGGACCAGGGGTCCATGGTCAACCTCCTTCAAATTGTACACAATTTTGCATGGATGTTCTCTAGGGTTTCAAACAAAACAGTACTACATTTTTCACCTGGATCTCAATTTGTTGGAGAGCTAGAGACATTTGAATGGAGGTTACTTCTGAGTACCATGTGCCACACAATCTAAAATGGCCGTTTTGTCAAGGTGCTGTAGCCTGGGCGGGGAGGGATGGGTAGGGATGGACTGGGACAGCACCATTAGCCACTGTCCCGGGGAAGCCCGCACTGACAACCAGCCGGCACACAGGGTTTATTTCTGCTCCTGAGGGGCAGTAAGTATAAAAATAAAAAAATTGGGGATAGGTAGCATTAGTGTAGGGGTTGGGGAGGAAAGGGGAAGAGAGAGGAAGGATACGGTTAGGGGTAGGAAAGCCCCTCCCAGTCCACTTCTTAATTGGAGCAGACTGGGAGGAAATTGGGGAAGGCCCTGTTGACACACACATGTTATAAAATAGCCACATCCATGTGCATGCGCTGGGAACCTTGCACACATGGATGCATGCGCGGACTTTTTAAAATCGACCCCAAGTGAATTTTTGTGAAATCTGCAGTTTATGCAATTCTCGTATGTACATGTAGTGTCTTGTAGAGATGTGAATCGTGTCCTCGATCGTCTTAACGATCAATTTCGGCTGGGAGGGGGTGGGAATCTTATTGTTGCCGTTTGGGTGTTTGAAGTATCGTGAAAATCGTGAAAATAGTGAGCCGGCACACTAAAACCCCCTAAAACCCACCCCCGACCCTTTAAATTAAATCCCCCACCCTCCCGAACCCCCCCCAAATGCCTTAAATTACCTGGGGGTCCAGCGGCGGTCCGGAACGGCAGCGGTCCGGAACAGCCTCCTGCAATTGAATTGTGTTGTCTTCAGCCGGCGCCATTTTTCAAAATGGCGGCGCAAAATGGCGGCGGCCATAGACCAACACGATTCGACTGCAGGAGGTCATTCCGGACCCCCGCTGGACTTTTGGCAAGTCTTGTGGGGGTCAGGAGGCCCCCCCAAGCTGGCCAAAAGTCCCTGGGGGTCCAGCGGGGGTCCGGAAAACAATCTCCTGCCGCGAATCGTTTTCCGTACGGAAAATGGCGCCGGCAGGAGATCGACTGCAGGAGGTCGTTCAGCGGGGGTTCCGGACCGCCGCTGAACGACCTCCTGCAGTCGATCTCCTGCCGGCGCCATTTTCCGTACGGAAAATGATTCGCGGCAGGAGATCGTTTTCCGGACCCCCGCTGGATCCCCAGGGACTTTTGGCCAGCTTGGGGGGGCCTCCTGACCCCCACAAGACTTGCCAAAAGTCCAGCGGGGGTCCGGAATGACCTCCTGCAGTCAAATCGTGTTGGTCTATGGCCGCCGCCATTTTTCGCCGCCATTTTGAAAAATGGCGCCGGCTGAAGACAACACAATTCAATTGCAGGAGGCCGTTCCGGACTGCTGCCGTTCCGGACCGCCGCTGGACCCCCAGGTAATTTAAGGCATTTGGGGGGGGTTCGGGAGGGTGGGGGATTTAATTTAAAGGGTCGGGAGTGGGTTTTAGGGGGTTTTAGTTTGCCGGTTTTCCTGCCCTCCCCCTTCCCCCGATTTACGATTTTTTGACGATAAATCGGGGGAATTGGTATTGTATCGTGGCCCTAAAGATTTTTGACGATTTAAAATATATCGGACGATATTTTAAATCGTCAAAAAACGATTCACATCCCTAGTGTCTTGCCTTTTCTTGTTTTGTGCTTAATTAAAAGCTTGGAAACCTGTGGCTGGTACCTTATCTGGCTGTCTGGCGTGGACCCTAGGCAATGGGGTTGTCAGTTTTGCTGAATTGGCGGTAGCTCAGCCACCACTGACCAATGCAAGATAACTAATCAGCATCAAAGTTTTGCACTGACTTTGACTAATTTATGAAAATATGTCTAAACAAATGTGTCAAAAGCTAAACGTTGGGTAAGCACAGTAAACTGAGCTGCATTGTAAAATTTCACATCTCTAGCTCATTTGCATGTTTCACAGTTCGGTGCCAAAGATGGCTCTTTTTAATATAGTGCATTCCAGCATGCAAATGATACTTGTCTTTGGGACAACAATTCTGATAAAGCAAGGCTGGGTCCAAGATGAAACAAGGTGATTTTGTAGCAAAAATGGTGTTCTTTCTAATAACATTAGAATAACATTAGAAAGAACAAAATAAAAAACTACACAGTAGAGATATTTGCACCCAAAAAATGATGAAAATTTGCATAAAAAGGTGACATCATGTCTGTATGCAACTTCATCTTTGCTTCCAGTTGGCTGCAAAGCCTCCTAGTGAAAATCCTAGGATGTTCATCATAGACCATGACTACTGATCCAGTTATGGCCTGAATCAAAGTATACATCAGGAGCAATGAGGAAAAGTAGGACTTAAATTTCTTTTATAAAATTTTTCAAGTACTTTGCTGGCCCATAAAAAGAGTAGCAAGCTCATATTAGGTTCCAAACTTTGCATAGGAACTTAACACAGAGGTTGTAATAATCCACAAAATTTCAGGCCCCTAACAGGGGTTGTTTGGCTGCAGTGCAAGGACAAAGTGGCCATTTTGTGTTGTGCAGAGCACAGCACTCTAAGAGTGACCTTCATTCAGCTGCCTGTAGCTCTTGAATCAATAGAGATCCAGTCTAAACATTTTGCATAGTTTTGTTTGAGGTCCTAGCGAACATCCACACAAAATGTATTCAATGTGAAGGAGCTCGAGTGTGGATGATTTTCTAAATTGATCCACTTGCTATGGAATGGCCCAGATACCATTTACCTCCCCAAAGGGCACCAAAAGCAGGGGATTTGTGTATAAAGTTTCTAATATTTTAGGTATCCCCTTAAATTAAATCACAGCATGGGGAGATTAGGAGCACACAAGAGGTAGCCCTTTCTGAATCACTACACTTGATAACAGAGAAGAGGTGCAATATAGTTGAACTGATAGGAGCTGTGCTCACCTGAAGTAAGTTGCTTCTTAAAGGTCTATTAAGTAACCTCCATGTCCCATAGACTTCAGCTGAAACAGAAAAGAAATTCAATATTTCTAAGTCAACAGAAATAGAATGTTTACCAGTCTTAAAACAGGTGTCAGATTAATGAGCAACACCCAGTCTACTCCTCTCCATGCACATAATGGCTGCCTGTCATTACAGGTAGGACCCTGCTTTTTTTTCAGAAGCCTCCCAGCTCCTACCTACCAATTGCTTCAATGACTTAACCACAAACACCTACCTTTTCAAATGAACTCTGCCTGTTAGAAGACTGCTAGTCTTCTGCTGTACAAGATATATCCAGGATCCTGTGCTTTTTGAGAACTCTTAGGCCAAAGCCCCCAGCAGAGAGCAATCAACCACTCCTTGGTGAATAAATTAGCTGGCCCCGTCACCCACTTCTACCACTGGTAAAAGGTATGGACTACCGTATTGAACAGATTTAAGGCAATCATCGGAACTGGTCTGGCAATTGCAGCTTGTTTGAACTGTAATTGTCATCAGCCTCCCATTCATACTCTAATGAAAATTTGGGCTGGATATATTTTAAGACGCAGGACAAAAGTAATAGACTATGAGATACTTACTGTCAAATATAAGGTCCATTTCCAGATGGTGAGAAATACTGGTTCACTGGAATAAGGGCAAGTCTAATATAGTTGTCAATCAGACCTCTGATGATGATGTTTTTATGCACACATTCCATGCTATCTTAACATCCAAGATATATCTTATGGAGATGCGATAGCAGTAGGTTTTATGGCATTAGAAACTTACAGGTCTGGTCCATGTCCTACCCACATAGTAATAATTTGGAAGAAACACTGGTCCAGATACTAAAGTCCCTGAGCTGCTGGCTCAAGCTGTTCTCCCTTGTGTTGGCAAATACCATTAGGGCACAAAATACATGTGTACCAAAGCTTTAAAAATATACATGAATATATGCCACTGCTATATAAGTGAGTAATAGCAAATGCTATTTTAATCATATACATGTGTACTATTTGCCTTCATATGCCCTGCCTTTTACATGTGCAAATGTGTGAAATTTACATGTGTATGTTGGTATAACGGATTGGCTCATAGTGCATGTCTTCCTATTTGCATCATTTATATTAATTTATATTCTGCCAATCCATAGATTTTGGTGGAGAACAATATATACACACACATTAAAAATCAATAAACATATAGTGACAAGCACCACTTGAAGCCCAACTTTCTACCCAAGGAGGAGGATCTTCTTATCTTTGAGGTCATAAAGGCCCAGCATCTCTTGTATGGCCCTCAGCTAGGAGATTGGGATGCTACAGGAAGGAGCAGATATGGGAAAAGATCCACCACAGACTAAATGCAGTCTATCACAATAACCACAGATTGAAAGATCTAAGCCACGAGTGGTGGGATCTCAGACATCTGGTCAAGAGGAAGCAGGCCCGAATGATAGTTTAGGAGCCTGCTACCCATGTCAGCTTCATCACAGTTGAATGGGTGTTGCTGTGCACCATTTTGGATGCAGCTGTGGGTGGGATTGGACAACTGGACCTCCAACCTCCAAACCTCAAAGCCAGCAAGGGGAGCATGTGATATACAAAAGTCTGATAATATACATCTATGTTTTGAGACATCTATTTTTAAACATGTTCCTAATTCAGTGTAGGTCCTGGGAACTTGGGAACACAGGGAAGGCTATATATCACCCCAGGCCTCATGACTTCTCTGTGGTCATTAAGCAAAGGGAGGGGGGGGGAGAGTAAAGTTTTTGGCCTAATACAGTGATAAGCTATGAGACTTGGACTACCCCTTTGTCATTATCTCCTATTAAACCCTCAGCACACCTGGCCTATCATTGCAAATACACAGCTTTCTAGAATGATGGGTTAGAAGTGAATGTATCACCTGGAATCATATCTGTCTAGTGTTGCCACAGTCTCTGTATTCACCCAGAAACAACAATATCCCTTTGTCTTGTTACCTTCTGACCCGGTATACTGGTCAGATCTTTGGGACAGGTACCACTTCCACCCTGAGTCCCACAGTAGATGATATCTGAAATCATGATTTGCTACATCATATTCACTCTCCTTATAATCTAAGGCTGAATACGGTAAGCTCAGACTTCTCTGGCATGGATACCCTACCTGTTACACCTCCGTGTACACTGCTCCATGTATATTTGGGCCCTCATTCTATATGCACTCTTCTACATACAATGCTGACAGCTGACAGGCTATGTATGAAGTAACCTAGGTCTCAATTAAGGGCACTCAGACCTGCAACAGGCACATACAGGCTTTTTGTAAGTCATTTGGGATATAAATTGATGGACACACATTTCCCCCACTTATATAGACATATAGTATGTTTCAGGTTTGATATATGACATGTCGCATTAGACAGATTGGGCAAGCATGGAAGATTAAGGAAGCCAAGGGGCTGCATATGTTACAGATAGCTAGATGCTGTCCTGGTATTATCCCAGTACACAAAATTGTCCATAGAACAACAGATGTAGCAACTAGCAATAGTGCCTCTTCCTCACAGAGGTTTCAATAATTTTTTAGATATTTTTAAAATAAATGCATATAAAAATGACTACTTCCCAAGTGGGAAGAGGACTATTTGTGGACTTGTGATTATATGTGACCTGGTGGCAGTAAAACGTTGATATGAAAGGCAACTGCTTGGTTGGTATGATAGACATCATTTCTTATGCTTCAGATTTAATGTTGGGCTCAAATTGAATTCAGTGATAGTTTCAGTAAAAGCAAGTAAGAAAGAAGAATATTCAGTAGATGTTTTGTTTCATTTTCTGTGCATTATTCCCCTGCATGCCAGATCTTGCATTCTGTCTATTTAAAGGAAAAGCCATAGATATTTTAGAACTGCTCTTCCCAGATTGCTATAGGTTAAATCAAATACTGCATCAACCAGTCCAGAAAATATCGATCCTGTTGGCAACCGTAATCTAGGTCCAAGTGAAGCAGTGAGTCATATCTCAGATCGTGGCTGTTAGAGCTGTACAAGTGCTTCAAGGGTAGATAGAAGGACAATGGGAATGTTTTCTATACAGTTAGTGGTTTAGCAGGAGGTGCAGGAAATTGGCCCAGAGAGCTGTTCAGTTAGGCAGAGAGACAGCTCCAATCACTGTGAAGAGAACAAGCCACATTGCATGTTTATTTAATGTATGTACATACTTCCTTTTACCAGGGGAGCAGCCAGCTGAGGAATTAGATAGACCAGGACCAAGTAGCCTATGACAGGCAAGGCAAAGCTCTTGAGTGCTGCCTCCTAGCCCTGAAGAGGAGGATGAAAGATCTGAAGAGGAACACCATCTACCTAAGCAGCGTCTGTCCATGAGAGAAGAGGAGGAGGAGACGGCTGAAGCCTAGAAGACAGATACTCAATCCCACATGCCAGATCTCCATGAGCTTTAGGTGGCCAGGAGGAGCCCAGCTCTGCAGAGGAGGACTTCATCTTTCCTGATGAAGAAAAGAGGCAGGCCACAGCAGCAGAGAACCGCTTAATAGCACTGAATTCCAGACTGCTGGAGGAAATGGCAGGACTCCTGACTGATAATACAGGGCATGTGGCCAGAAATGCAGGGTGTTCACCTGGAGCTAGAGGGCAGTTGTGATGTTATGGAAACATAGATAGCAGTGAGGATGGACATATTGCAAAGAATGCCCCCCCCCCCGCCATACTATTCCATGGGTCCCTGGATAGTGCCCCCACCACCCTTTGCAGCTCCAGGCACATGGATGACACCTCCTAAGACTGGAGTTCCACTTGGTTGCCCTGTTATGCCACCATCACCTCTGCTGATGCAGCCTACAACAATACAACCACCACTACCTCAGAGAGATGTTCCCACCTCTCCAAGGGAACAGGTGGCTGAGGAGGAGGAAAGGCTCACAATAGCTGCTATGTCATGTTCTGGCCTGACTCTGTGTTCTTCAGGTGTCTCCAGCAGGTCTGATGTGCTGCTGCTCCAGGTCTGATGTGCTGCTGCTCCAGGTCCCATGCCCTCCAAAAGCAGTGTCAGCTGCGACAGTACACCACTATGGAGGAGTGCCAGGACTGGACATTGTAAGAAGCTGAGGGTGAGCCACCCTGAAAATAGGGTGGCCAAATAAGCACACCAAATGAAACCTTGCATTATTCATCACATACAGCACACTATAAATTCACTCTCACCTTCTAAAATGTTTTTGTATCAGAATGCCCTTTTCCTCTGTAGCTTGCTGCTGACTCATGCGATGTATCTCCTGCAAGTCCTCCTGACTCAGCTCCTCTTCTCACTCTCAGGTTATGGATTTGCAGGAGATAAGAGCATGAAGGGAGGAAGAGATGGGGAAGAGCACTAGGTTGGGGAAAGGCAGGGTCATAGCTATAAGGGAAAGGGGAAGAGAGGGTGAGAGCACTCAGGGAAGGGAGAGAAGACTGGTGGGAGAAAGGTAGAAGACTGGGGTTTGGAGAGTGGTGAAAACATAGGAAAGAAAAGGGTGATAGCACTTGGGGAAGAGAGAAGATCATTGGGCAGGGGGAGAAGAATGAAAGCAAAGGAGCACAGAAGGGGAGAGGGAAGCGAGAAAAGAACTGGATAGGTGGGGGTGGAGAGGGGTGAAAGCATTGTTCTTGGGAAGAAAGAATGATACCACTGATTTGGGGGGTGGGGGACAGAGTTCAAAGCACTGGGTGGAAGGACCTTTGCAGGAGACAGGAACAGCCAGGGCTAAGGGGAGACAGATGAGAATACTGAATGGGGGGAGGGATAAAAGCATTGGGTGAAGGGAAGAAGGGACAGAGCAGTAGGGACATAAGGCTATGAGCACTGGGAGGGGACCATGTGAGATCACTGGAAGGGGGATGAGGGAGAAGACTGATTGGTCAATTTCAAAAGCCCTATGTACACCAAAGCAGGAGATATGAGCATGCCTTGGCCCGGTGCATGAGTGTGCGTGTATCTACCTGAATGCGCACAAAAAATGTTTTCACAAAAAGGGGTGGGGTGTGAGCATGGTCTGGGCCGGGCATGGGCAGGACATGGGTATGCCAGGTCTGTACCATGAAGTCTGCACATTAGTCTTTACGCCCACAAGCACGCGCCAGAGTCCTCTACCGCGTAACTTTACTTCTGCTGTTGAAGGTGTGTAATTTGTAAAATAAAAAAAATAGGGTAGTCAGTGGGGTTTTAAGGGTCGGAGCTAATAGGGTAAAAGGGAGGTGAGTTAGCTGGGGGGTTAGGAAGGCCTCTCCTTTACTGAGGCAAACTGGGAACGAACTGGGAAAAGAGGAAATTGCATCTGCATGCGTATTTAGTAAAATCACCCCCATTTATGCGAGCAAGTAACATTTGTGAGCACATACGTGCATCAGTATGAAATTGTGCGCACATGTATGTGCGAACAGCTGATTTTAAAACACGCGCACGTAAACACACATATATGCGTATGTTCTAAAGCTGATGCATCCATGTGCGTGAGCCAGCAAATGTGCACATATGTGCATCCACATGCGGATCTTAACATTTATCTCTGAGAGCAATACACCTGGGGAGGAGAGGGGTATGTGATTGTGTTGGAGGAAATCAAAATGAAAACTTGTACTGTGGCCCAGGCAACAATTCATCCACCACTGCACTGGTGCCCTGCCAACACCCATGTGGCTCTGTTCATTTATAAATCTCTTGTGTGGAAGAGTACTGAAAGGCTTGCTGAAATCCGGCTAATGTAACTCCTCCTTGAAGCACCCCAGAATGCCCCTAATTATCCAGCTAAATTTTAGTATATAGATGGTTAAGTGCCCAAATATTCATTTAGCTGGATAATCTCTGATTTTATCCATCTAAATGCTTCTGAATATGCACCTAGGATTTATTCTGTCCATCCCCACTTTGTCCACTTGCAGTTTGCTATTTCCACACAAACCCTTATGTCCATAAACGGCGTCGCACCTTGTGCACCCCTGCCAGTGAACACACTGAACAAAAACATTTGTTTAACTCCTGCTTTTTCCTTGTCAACCCCCACACTTTCCCATTTTTCTCCTCCTTGTTCCTTTTACGGAACTGCCTTAGCTCTCTTTTCCTCTGCACATGCCTTTGTTGTCATACCTTTCCTGCTTGCTATCTATCTGAAAATCTCTCTGCACTTTCTTTTCTCATTATATTCTAGAGATGTTCAGCTGGAAAAGATCAGTTTTAATTGTTATTTCTTTCTTTCTTTATTTATTTGTTTGTTTATTTATTTGTTTATTTAGCCATTTTATATACTGTCATTCCAAATGAAGATCACATCGGTTTACAACATGACATACATATTATAGATTGACATGTACATTGACTTAATGAGATCAAATAACATAAAATTTAAAGAACTACACATACGTAATTTTCATTTCATTTTATTTTTATTATTCGGTTTGATTTTGTTTTAGAAAACTTTAAATTAAGTTAGTGCGCACTATGGGCTAGATTTTAAAAGCCCTGCACGCCTATTTTGCATAGGCCGCCGGCGCGCGCAAAGCCCCAGGACGTGCGTAAGTCCCGGGGCTTCGTAAAAGGGGTGGGAGGGGGGTGTGTCCGGGGTCTGGGGGCGGGTCCGGAGGTGTTGCGACGGCTCAGGGGCGTGGTGACGGCTCGGGGGCGGGCCGGGAGGGCGGTCCCAAGTCCCCCGGCACTGCGGCCTGTGCCAGGGGATGCGAGGCAGTGTGCGCAAGTTACGCCTGCTTAAGCAGGCGTAACTTGCCCAACAAAGGTAGGGGGGGGGGATTTAGGTAGGGCCGGGGGTGGGTTAGGTAGGGGAAGGGAGGGGAAGGTGGGGAGAAGGTGGGGGGACGTGGAAGGAAAGTTCCCTCCAAGGCCACTCCGATTTTGGAGCGGCCTCGGAGGGAACGGAGGCAGGCTGCACGGCTCAGCGCACACAGGCTGCCGATTTTGCGCAGCCTTGCGCGCGCCGACCCCGGATTTTCTAAGATACACGTGGCTACGCGCGTATCTGATAAAATCTGGCGTACTTTTGTTCGCGCCGGTTGCGCAAACAAAAGTACGCGCACGCGTACTTTTTAAAGATCTACCTCTATATCACTTTAGTGTGCATTAATTTGATTTAGTGCACACTAAAAACGAAACTGAAAAAACACAAATTCACATCCCTATTATAATCTATGGAGCTGGACTTACTACAGTAAAGGCCGGATTTTAAAAGGCCCATGTGCACAATTACCAGCAGTTACGCACGTGCCCGGGTCCTGCGTGCACTGCACGCATTTTCAAAAAGGCCTGGCCACGCACGTAATTGCTGATATGCGCACAAGCGTCAGGCACTGAAAAAGGGGTGGGCCAGGGGTTGTGATCTGGGTGGGGAGGGGCAGGGCGGGATGGAGGCCAGCCAAGACAGCTGCCGTTAGCTGCTGTTCTGGGGAAGCACGCGCTGGCAGCCGGCCGGCACGCGCAAGTTGCTTCTGCTCCAACGGAGCAGTAAGAAAATAAATTAAAAAAATCTTATAGTTAGGTGGTGGTAGGGGTCAGGGTGGAGAGGGGAAAGGAAAGAAAGGTCAGGCAGGTGGGTAGAGAAGTTCCCTCCCAGACCACGCATGTTACAAAATTGGCGCGTCCATGTGTGTGCGCTGGGAACCATGCGCTTCTTTTCAAATCTACTCCTAAGTGTTTGACAGGGTATATAAATTAGACAGTGAACCTTTGTTCATGCTGATGTTCTGCTTCCTCTGCCCTTTCTGTGGGGGACTGTCATCAACAGAGTGTCTTTGCTTGTCCAATAAGAGCTAAAGATGTGAATGTATATTTCAATGATACCGATAATGCATTCAGAGGTTTGGAACTGGATTGGCCCTCAAATGACTCATTTTATGCACATTAATGGCCTATTTCACAGTTATATGGGCTACCATTGCTGAATTTTTCAATCTCAGCATAGTGTTTAAAATATGCACTCATCTTTCCTTAATAGTTATTCACCTCAGTCTCCTATTCAGTCACAAACTGAGTGAACTGACCCCTAGGTAATTATGTAGTTATGCCTTAAAAGCTAAATGTAGGCTTAGCACATTTCAAATGATATTTAATCTATCAGCATTAGAAGTATGTTTTCATTTTAGGCTGCTATGTTTAAGTATTTTTTAGCAGTCATTTGAGTTTTATTCTGGGTATACTCGGTGTAATAGTCAGTAGTTTGATTTTGGTTTCAGCTTCATAAATCAAATAATGGAACATGTTACTGTCTTCCAGAAGGAAAGGTTCATTATACTTGAAAGATATATCTATTTTCTGCAGGCTATTCTTATCTATTGCTTGAATGAGTAGTCTTGGGGTATTTTTCATTTCTTTTGTAGCTCGATGTATAGCATCCTGCATGCACAGAACATATGTGCTTATATTTAAAATATAAAATGCATTCATTATTAATTTAACAATTCAGCATGTAATGTCAAGTAAAACACCAGGGAAAACACCGCTGCAGCATTCCTATTGATTTATCAACTCTTTGGTAAGTTCTGTATCCAGGAAAGCAAGAGTAGCACACTAAGCACAGTATTTTGGTATTCCCTTCACTAGCTGTCATCAATCGATGTTAATTCTGATTTTTCACATCTAAGCCACCTATATTGAACATGCTGAAAAAGTAATTCAGAAGCATTGACATTACCCTGCATTAGCACTGCAAGTGGAGTGCATATTGTAATACCGGAGGCAATTTTCCCTTTGAACAATCTAGGGCCAGCAGGGACCACAGATACTTTTTCTACACATCTACTTTGCCCCTGCTTTAAAGCAGGTGGAAAATATGCATGGAGATTTCAAAATGAAACCTCCACACCTATTTTTGCCTTCCTCGCCCCTTTTCCACATAGCGCAAAGAACTTGTACTGTGAAACAGCATGCATACCTTTACCATCACTGTAAGGAATCAGTTTTCAAAAGACATTTTTACATAGGTAAAGAAAGGTTTATTCATGTAAAACAGGCCTTTGGAAAAATTGGAAGAAGGATCCATCAGAAGAAAATAGGATATGGCAAAAGCATTGGCAAGATAAATGTAAGACATTGATAAGACAGGCTAAGAGAGAATTTGAAAAGAAGTTGGCCATAGAGGCAAAAACTCATAATAAAAACTTTTTAAAATATATCTGAAGCAGAAAGCCTGCAAGGGAGTCAGTTGGACCGTTAGATGATCGAGGGGTTAAAGGGGCACTTAAGGAAGATAAGGTCATCGCGGAAAGATTAAAGAAATTCATTGCATTGGTATTTATTTACTGAAGAGGATGTTGGAGAGATACCCATTCCGGAGATGGTTTCCAGAGGTAATGATTTAGATGAACTGAACCAAATCACAGTGAATCTGAAAGATGTGGTAGGCTAGATCGACAAACTGAAAATTAGTAAATCACTTGGACCAAATGGTATACAGCCCAGGGTTCTGAAACAACTAAAAAAATATGAAATTTCAGACCCATTTCTATTAATTTGTAACCTATCATTAAAATCATCCATTGTACCTGAATACTGGAAGATGGCCAATATAACCCCCAATATTTAAAATTCCAAGGGTGATCTGGGAAACTATAGACCGGTGAAAAATCATGGAAACTTTTATAAAGAATAAAATCATGAAACATTTAGATAGACATGGTTTAATGGGACACAGCCATTATAGATTTACCCAAGGGAAGCCTTGCCTCACAAATCTCCTACATTTTTTTGAAGGGGTGAATAAACATGTGGACAAAGGTGAACCGGTAGATGTGGTGTATACTGGATTTTCAGAAGGTGTTCAACAAAGCCCCACATGAGAGGTTTCTAAGAAAACTAAAAAGTCATATGATAGGAGACGATGTCCTTTTGTGGATTGCAAGCTGGTTAAAAGACAGGAAACATAGAGTAGGATTAAATGGTCTTTCATAGTAGAAAAAGGTAAGCAGTAGAATGCCTCAGTGTTTTGTACTTGGACTGGTGCTTTTTAATATATTTATAAATGATCTGGAAAGGGGTACAATAAGTGAGGTGATCAAATTTGTGGATGACAAAATTATGCAGAGTACTTAAAGCTCAGGCAGATTGTGATAAATTGCAGGAGGATCTTGCAAAACTGGAAGAATGGCCTTCCAAATGGCAGATGAAATTTAACATGGACACATGCAAAGTGATGCATATAGGGAAAAATAACCCTTGCTGTAGTTACACAATGTTAGGTTCTAGCTTAGGAGTTACTACCCAGGAAGGAGATCTAGGTGTTATAGTGGATAATACATTGAAATCGTCGGCTCAGAGTGCTATGGTGATCAAAAAAGCAACAAAAAATGTTAAGAATTATTAGCAAGGGAATGGCAAATAAAATGAATGTCATAATGCCTCTGTATTGCTCCATGGTGAGACCTCATCTTGAATACTGTGTGCAATTCTGGTTACCACAATCTCAAAAAAGATATAGTTGCAATGGAGAAAGTGCAGAGAAGGGCGACCAAAATGATAAGGGGCATGAGATGGCTACCTTATGAGAAAAGGCTAAGGACGTTTGGGCTGTTCAGTTTGGAGAACAGATGACTAAGGTGGGATATGATAGAGGTCTACAAAATCATGAAAGGACTTGAAAAGGTAAATGTAAATTGGTTATTTACTCTCTCAGATAATAGAAGGACTGTGGGGCACTCCATTAAGTTAGCAAGTAGATCATTTAAAACAAATCGAAGAAATTCTTTTTTACTCAGAGCATGGTTAAGCTCTAGAATTAATTGCCAGAGGATGTGGTTAAGGCAGTTAGTGTAACTGGGTTTAAAAAAGGTTTGGATAAGTTCCTAGAGGAAAAATCCATAAACTGCTATTAATTAATAAGCAATAGTAGTTTGAGATTTATTTAATGTTTGGGTACTTGACTTGGATTGGCCACTGTTAGAAACAGGATACTGAGTTTGATGGACCCTTGGTCTGACCCAGTATGGCATATCTTATGTTGTTCTTATGTTCTTATTTATAACCAGCAACATTTGTGTTGTATTGGGTGGTCCTTAGAGGGCATTACTGGTGTGTGCATTTTTTATGTGTTTTAAACAACTCTAGGTTTTTGATTTTGTTGTATTCATTTTCATTTTATTTCATTTTTAAAAATAGCCACCAGCCCCAGCCTGGCCTTCTTCTACCACAGCTGCCACCATCACTGCCACTAAAAGCCCAGTACTGCCAAAATGTACAAATTGCGGATTGAAGCTACGCAGGGCCTTGTTCTAGTTTTTCCCTTCCACCCCCTGTTACATCTTAATCCATTCATAGGGTCTCCAAAAGTCCAAATGAGACAGGAGCGATCCCTGGTTGCCCTGTGCTGCTATGTCCATTTTTAAAAATAGCATCAGCTGGCCCTGAGCTCAGTAGGAGCGGCCAATGCCATTTTGAAATAGGGACATGGCAAGACAGGAACAACTGATGATTGCTTCTGCCCCATTTGCATTACAGCAGACTCCAAGAATGGATTAAGAAGATGCATTTGAAGGAGCTAAGGGAAGACCTTAGTTAGAGCTTCGGCTCAGAGGTTGTTTGGCCTATCGGTGTGCCGGTAGGTCCAATCATGTGGTTGGTATTGGTCATAGTGGCTCCATGCCTGCAGATCCATTGGGTCCAATATCAGCCCATATCAGACTGAGCCGCTGGCCACCACCAGAGACCAGGTTGGAGGGGCCTAAGACTGCAGCTGCTGGCCACTGCTGCTAGAGACCAAGCCAGCGGGGCCGACTGAAGCCACTGGCCACTACCGGAGATCAGGCTGGTGGGGCTGAAGAATAGAACTGCTAGCCGCTGGCGGGGCCAAGGATTGGAGCTGCTGGCCGCCATTGGAAACCAGGTCAGCAAGGCTGAAGATTGGAGCTGCTGGCCACCACCAGAGACCAGGCCGGTGGGGCCGAATACTGGAGCTGCTCTGCTGGGGTCTGGTGTGTGTGTATGTGTGTATGTGGTGTGTATGTAGTGTGTATGTGGTGTGTATGTGAAACAGGTAGAGTGCTTGTGTGTTTCTATATTTGTGAGACCGGGGGGATGCTTGTTTGAGTGTGTGTGTGTGTGTGTGTGTGTGTGGTATATATGTGAGACAGGGAGGGTGCATGTTTGTGTGTGTGGTGTGTGAGACAGGGAGGGTGTTTGTGTGTGTGTGATGTGTATGAGAGGGGGAAAGGTGCTTGTGTGTGTGTGTGGTGTGTATTTGAAAGGGGGTACTTGTATATGTGATGTGTATGTGAGAGGGGGAGGGTGCTTCTGTGTGCATGGTGTGTACGTGAGAGGGATATGGTGCTTCTGTGTCTGTGGTGTGTATGTGAGACAGGGAAGGTGCTTGTTTGTGTTTGTGTGGTGTATATGTGAGGAGGGAGGGTGCTTGTTTGTGTGTATGTGGTGTATACGTGAGATAGGGAGGGTGCTTGTTTGTGGGTGTATGTGGTGTACGAGACAGGGAGGGTGTTTGTGTATGTGTGGTGTATGTATGAGAAAGGGAGGGTGCTTGTGTATGTGGTGTGTATGTGACAAAGGGAGGGTGCTTGTGTATGTGGTGTGTATGTGAAAGGGGGAGGGTGCTTCTGTGTGTGTGGGGTGTATGTTAGAGAGGGAGGGAGCATGTTTCTGGCTGTCTGTGGCTGTGAGAGAGAGAGGGAGCATGCCTCTGTCTTTCTTTGTGTGTGTGTGTGTGAGGAAAGGAGATTGCTTCTGTTGGGTAGTGGGAGGAAGGGAGGAGGAAAAAGTTTGTGCATCCCCTCTTTCTTGCTAATTTATGACAATCTTAGGATAACTGGAAATCAAACATTCCCAGTACGGAGAGTACAAGATTTTTTTTATCCTTATTAATTTTAATTATTGGATATTATTTGATGTGTCTTGCAAACACAAATAACATTTCAAAACAGTAATTAAAAAACATTTTTAATTACTGGATCTTCTATTTGTCAGCCATTTTGAAATATTTGTTCAATATTTTAGAATGGTTTTACTATTGTATTTTATATTTCTTAGTTTTATTGTTTGATGTTTTATGAGAAATGATAATGGCTTATTTTTTTTCATATACATGACTGTTGCACGTCCCGACTGTGCTGGTGCCACAACTGGGCCTGCTCACCTCGGGCTCCCCTCCACAGGCTCCGTTCCGTCCTCCCTAGCAGCAGCAGCAGCCAGCTCTCGGCATCCCAGCGCCTACCCCGAACGCCTCCGTCGTCACAGGCCTCTCTATGGAGCTCCTGCAGGGGCTCTACATTCTTGGCGTCCTCAGTCCCGCCCCTAGGCATGTGTGCGGCCAGCATATCCTCTTTTAAAGGGCCCAGGGAGGGAACTTCGGGCCAGATGCCTCCTGATGACATCACGTAAGTGTCCTATATAAGGCGAGGACCCAAAAAACAGCAGGGTAGGCGATCCAGTGAAACCGTAGGCAAACAACAAGCAAAGGATGCCAAAGAGCGTCTTTTTCAAACTTTAATCAAGGAGATGTGAAAGCTCAAATAAAATTGCCCGACTCTGGCCGAGTTTCGCCACATACGGTGGCTGCCTCAGGGGCTACAAACAAACATATAAAATGTTTAATAACATGAATATTAAAAACATAAATAATTAAAACCACATAAACATGTAGAGGTCAAATCATCAGAAAACATAAAAATCATAAAAATCATAAAAATCAATACATAAATGCACACACTTAAAATGACAATGGAAATAATGGAGATAAATAAAATAGAACCATAAAAATCAGCAACAAATAAAAGAACAGCAACAGGAAATAGTACCTTAATGATCAAAGAATAATGTTCAGATGATGGTCCGAATAACATCACCAATGTATATTCATCTAATTAGAATGAATAAAGAAAGGTTAGCTATTAGTCAATCAAAGACATATGTCAGTATCTTATTAAAAATGTGGAACACCCCTTCTTTATAAAAAAGTATTTGTTTCCAACGACTGAACAAATTTTATTGAAAATATTTATGAAGCAGAATTTATTGTCAGAAGCATAGGGAAACAGAGTAGTTCAATTTGCTCGTGGAACACAAAATAGGATAAAAAACTAAAAAGTGTTAAAGTATGAATACAAAAAATGAATACAAAGAATGAAAAAATGTGTAAAATTGTGATTAATAAAGGATGTGTATTAAAGTGCATTAGGAGAAAAAATGAATGAACAAAAATAATGACGACATCAGTAGTACATGGTTACTAGATAGCATCTAATTGCTCAAATAGATCGAATCAACAGTTCATCTGAGACTAAACAGATTTTTGAATAGCAAGCATGTGAAGGAAAAAAAACAAAAATGAAAAAAAGAATACAAAAAATGAAGAAAGAATGCAAAAAATGGAAAATAAAAATTAGAGAAATAAAAAATAAATAATAAAAAATAAAAAGTGAAAAATGGATCGCAATGAATGAAATGAATGGAAACAGAAACATGAAAAAATAAAGGAAGAAAAAAGAAAAATGCAAAAACTAAACATTTTGATTAGTTTTTGCATTTTTTCTTTTTTCTTCTTTTTTGTATTCTTTTTTTCATTTTTGTTTTTTTTTCCTTCACATGCTTGCTATTCAAAAATCTGTTTAGTCTCAGATGAACTGTTGATTCGATCTATTTGAGCAATTAGATGCTATCTAGTAACCATGTACTACTGATGTCGTCATTATTTTGTTCATTCATTTTTTCTCCTAATGCACTTTAATACACATCCTTTATTAATCACAATTTTACACATTTTTTCATTCTTTGTATTCATTTTTTGTATTCATACTTTAACACTTTTTAGTTTTTTATCCTATTTTGTGTTCCACGAGCAAATTGAACTACTCTGTTTCCCTATGCTTCTGACAATAAATTCTGCTTCATAAATATTTTCAATAAAATTTGTTCAGTCGTTGGAAACAAATACTTTTTTATAAAGAAGGGGTGTTCCACATTTTTAATAAGATACTGACATATGTCTTTGATTGACTAATAGCTAACCTTTCTTTATTCATTCTAATTAGATGAATATACATTGGTGATGTTATTCGAACCATCATCTGAACATTATTCTTTGATCATTAAGGTACTATTTCCTGTTGCTGTTCTTTAATTTGTTGCTGATTTTTATGGTTCTATTTTATTTATCTCCATTATTTCCATTGTCATTTTAAGTGTGTGCATTTATGTATTGATTTTTATGATTTTTATGATTTTTATGTTTTCTGATGATTTGACCTCTACATGTTTATGTGGTTTTAATTATTTATGTTTTTAATATTCATGTTATTAAACATTTTATATGTTTGTTTGTAGCCCCTGAGGCAGCCACCGTATGTGGCGAAACTCGGCCAGAGTCGGGCAATTTTATTTGAGCTTTCACGTCTCCTTGATTAAAGTTTGAAAAAGACGCTCTTTGGCATCCTTTGCTTGTTGTTTGCCTATATAAGGCGAGGGCCTTCCCTCAGTTCCTCACCTTGGCAAACTAGTCGTCACACTTGTGTGAAGCTAGTTGCCATCCTGTGTTCCTGCGTTCCTTGTTCCTGTGCTTGTTCCAGTGTTCCTGTGTCTTCCATTGCTCCTGCGTTCCTGTGTTCCCGTGGTCCTTCCTGTGCTCCAGCGTCTGTTCCTGTTTCCTGTTCCACATTCCGCTACACAGGTTGCACCTTCTTGGACTGATTCTTGGTTCTGACCTCGGCTTGCCTCTGACCATTCCCGGACTGATACCTGTAACTGACCTTTGCTTCCTACTGACCATGCTCAGACTGATACCTGGAATTGACCCCTGCTTGCTACTGACCACGCTTGGACTAATACCTGAAACTGACCTCTGCTTGCTACTGACCAAGCTCAGACTGATACCTGGAACTGACCTTTGCTTTGGCTGACCACCCACGGACGGATACCCTGGTTTTGACCCTTGCGTTCCATACAGACACTCTTCTTGCTTCTCCTGTGACCACTAGGCCTGCCTGTTCTGATGCTACCCACGGCCTTCTACAAGCTAGACCACTAGGTGCTGCCTATCCTGACCGGAGGACCTTCAGTTCCTGTTCCGTTCCAGTGGACTCCGGTACTCTCTGTTTCGGTCTAGCTTATCTGCTCTCCACTGGCCGTGCACCTTTGGTGGGCACACCTCTCCGCTACCTCTCCGGGAGACCCTGGCCCAGGCCCAGGCAGTCCGGATATCCAAGGGCTCAACCACGGAGCTCCTGGACTGTTATCAGTGAAGCTCCAGCTAGCCTCTGTCTCCTCATGTGCACCACCTCCTGGCAGCAGGCGCCCTCTGGGAACCCTCAGAGGGCCATACCAATCCTGCGCCAGGCCAAGGGTCCACCTCCAGCACAACAGGTTGTAAAGCCATGGACTCGGTGGAGTCCTCTGCCTTACAGGCTATTTTGGGCCTGGCTACATGTGTCCGGGAGCAACAGCAATTCCTCGAGGCATTGGCCACCTCGGTAGAGAGACTACGAACACAACTCGAAGAGTCCACCATGGCCAACCCAGGGACTCTAGCTAACAGCACTTCTTCTGTCTCATTGTCGCTGGCCACCATCTCCTCCACCTCCACCAGGGGTCCCGCTCCATCTCAGAATACACCAGTGGTCCCCAAACCTGTCCTGGAGGGCCACCAGCCAGTCGGGTGTTTGGGATATCCTCAATGAATATGCATGAGAGAAAATTTGCATGCACAGCCTCCATAACATGCACATTTTCTCTCATGCATATTCATTGTGGATATCCCAAAAACCCGACTGGCTGGTGGCCCTCCAGGACAGGTTTGGGGACCACTGGAATACACCATGGAATTCCAAACCCTGGCTATGGTATTGGGATGGCAGGAAGACTGCCTGCAGACACTCTATCTCGAGGGCCTGTCATCCGCTCTGAAAGATGAATTGGCATCCTGAGAGATTCCCACGTTGTTGGAGGACCTCATCGCTTTAGTTGGGTGGATTGACTACCGCCTCCAGGCACCAGGAAGTAAAAGCCAGACGTCGACCGGCCCTGGAACCACCTCGATCCGTTAGCCCCAGATCAAAGGCATCTTTGGCGGCTTCCCCGCCAAAGGAAAAACTGATGCAAATAAACTGTGGTCATCTTACTCCCAAGGAATGCCTCTGAAGACGGAAGTCTGGTCTCTGCCTCTACTGTGGGGGTCCTGGGCACCTTATCCAGAACTGTCTGGTATGTCCAGGAAAACTCCAGAGCCTAAGCCCGGTGGGGGTCCCGAGCTTGGGTACTACAGTTACCAGCCAAAAGTCCCTGGTGGTCCAGCGGGGGTCCGGGAGCGATCTGCACTCGGGCCGTCGGCTGCCAGTAATCAAAATGGCGCCTATAGCCTTTGCCCTTACTATGTCACAGGGGCTACCAGTGCCATTGGTCAGCCCCTGTCACATGGTAGGAACACAAGATGGCGCCGGCCGTCCATTGCTTCTACCATGTGACGGGGGCCGACCAATGGCACCGGTAGCCCCTGTTACATAGTAAGGTCAGTTATTGGAGCCATTTTGAATACTGGCAGCCAACGACATGAGTGCAGGAGTTGGCTCCTGGACCTCCCGCTGGACCACCAGGGAGTTTTGGTAAGTCTTGCGGGGGTCAGGAGAGTGGGGGGTTGTAGTTAATTAAATTTTAGCTGGGAAATGAATAAGAATGAACTCATGAACATATCGAGGGGCCCCCTTGCCGAATGCAACGTATCTGCCCCTGACGAATACGAATACCGAATGCAATGTAAGCGGTCCCTCTGCACATCCCTAATGCTCAGTATATTGACCATCTGTTACAGTCTTTTGTATTGACAATTCCATCGTATGTAAGGGACTCAGCACACCTTATATTAACGTTGGATGAGATTTTTCAATCACAATATATAGGGGATGAATATCGGCTGGTTATAGCTGATATTCAAGCCCTATATACAAATAAACCACAGCAGAGTGCAATAGAGAAAGTTGAGATGTATTTAAATGAAGGGGATTTACGATCAGAAATAATAGAATTGTGGTTATAGTTGTCAGTAATAGTGTTAATAAAACGTTTTTTCAAATTTGAGGATAAGGTATATAAACAGATGAAAGGGATCCCTATGGGATCACCAATGGCCCCGGTAATAGCATGTTTATACGTAGAAGCATTTGAAGAAACATATATATATCCTTCTAGATTTTCTGATAACATAGTTGTATGGAAGTGATTTATTGATGACATATTTTTTATATTGTCGGGATCACAACAGCGGTTGAAGGAGTTTATGGTATGGATTAACACCATTGATAGGAACCTTAAATTTGAATTTACATATGAACAACATGACATTCCATTTTTGGATACCATTATCAGTAAAAAGAAAGGGCAAATTAGAACTATGATTTATAGAAAAGTTACAGACAAAAATACCATGCTACATGCAAATAGTTTTCATCCCCACCAATTGAAAAATAATATTCCTGAAGCACAATTTTTGAGATTAAGAAGGCTATGCTCAACTGTTGAGGAATATAAAAAACAATCCAAGGATATGAATATAAGGTTTGAACAGAGAGGATATACTAAACAGATTATACATAAAGGGGCGGATTTTAAAACGAGCGCGAATAGCCTACTTTTGTTTGCGCTCCAGGCGCAAACAAAAGTACGCTGGATTTTAGTAGATACGCGCGGAGCCGCGCGTATCCGCTAAAATCCTGGATCAGCGCGCGCAAGGCTATCAATTACGTATAGCCGGCGCGCGCCGAGCCGCGCAGCCTACCCCCGTTCCCTCCAAGGCCGCTCCGAAATCGGAGCGGCCTCGGAGGGAACTTTCCTTTGCCCTCCCCTCACCTTCCCCTCCCTTCCCCTACCTAACCCACCCGCCCGGCCCTGTCTAAACCCCCCCCTTACCTTTGTCGGGGGATTTACGCCTCCCTCCGGGAGGCGTAAATCCCCACGCATCAGCGGGCCTCCTGCGCGCCGGGACGCGACCTGGGGGCGGGTCCGGAGGGCGCGGCCATGCCCCCGGGCCACCCCGGGCCGTAGCCACGCCCCCGGGCCCGCCCCCGGAACGCTCCCGACACGCCCCGAAAACGCTGCGCGGTTCGGGCCCGCCCCCGACACGCCCCCCGACATGCCCCCTCCGAAAACCCCGGGACTTACGCGAGTCCCGGGGGCTTTGCGCGCGCCGGTAGGCCTATGTAAAATAGGCTTCCCGGCGCGCAGGGCCCTGCTCGCGTAAATCCGCCCGGTTTTGGGCGGATTTACGCAAGCAGGGCTCTGAAAATCCGCCCCACAGCATACAAGAGAGAGTTATATGCAGATCGTGACAATTTACTAGTGACAGGTAATTAAGCTAGGTTAGACAGACTGGAATGTACTATTCCTTTTTCTAGTAATGCACAGATTATTAAACAAATTGTTCGTAAACATTGGCATATTTTGGAGGGAGATCCGTTGTTTAGAGAGTTACCGGTGTTCACAATTCAAAAGAATAGATCTTTGAGGGATCTATTAATTTGGACAGATGATACGATAAGGGAGATAGAGGATGATAGAGTTAAAGGACAGGAGGGCAGTGAACAGTTTGTCCACAGCTATTAAATGGTCCTGTGTTTAAACATCCAGTGACAGATCATGTGTATAGGTTGAATGGTAGATACAACTGTACAAGTGCACATGTGGTTATATTTTATATTGGCCACACAAAACGGATGGTTAGTGTGAGGATAAGGGAATATTTGAGTTGTATTAAAACTAACAAGATACAAGCACCTTTGGTACAACATTGGTTACAAATGGCCCATACAGAACAGGATATGAAATTTGTGGTATTACATCAGGAACAAAATAAGCGGGGTGGAAATGTCACAAAAAAAACTCATGATTAAGGAACAGAGATTTATTTATGAGTGGCAAACGCTTGTCCCTAAGGGACTTAACCAAGAAATAGAGTGGCAGGCATTATTGTAAAAGGAAGACTGAATATGCACTTACAGAAGAGTATCTGCGATTAGGTATTTTGTTAGTGAAGTTGATTATGGGGAGATGTGAGGTTGAGTGAGTAAATGGAAGTCTAGAATTAATGGGTATGATATTATTTAAGCGTATGCGTAGCAGGGTTGGTTTGAGATTGTGGAAGTAGGGATGACATGGATGAGAAGTAGGAGTGAAGCATGTTGGGAGATTTTGCATAATAAAAAGTTGGGTTAGGAAGAAGGATTGTGGTACACATGCACGGTGTTGTTGAAGTTGCAGTTGAAAAATGGCAAGATGACGGTAATCCTTGCTTTTGGTAAGAGAAAATGCTTGAAGTGGTTGAGTTGTAGCAAGTTTGAGAGATTAGATACGATGTTAATACTGACGATATGTTTCTCCATTTCTTGGTTTCAGCTTAAAAGGGAAATAGTGAGAAAATAATAAATATTCAGTTTGAAAAACCCAGAGGAGGGTATCGTATAGGTAATTATTGTGATATTTATTCTGTCTCAGTTGAGGAGGTATTAGATGTGGTATTTTAAAAGGCTGAATATTTATTGTAAAAAATTGGTTTAATATAGGATTAAGTGTAGTCTTTGATACACTGGAAGAATATAGCAGTTTGTGACGCAGTATCAGGGTGGTGAAAAAGAACCGGGAGTGGAGGAGGTTTGTTAGAATAAATGTAATACAGGTAATATAAAATATAGTTATATGTGGGGATGGTATAAATTAAGGGTTTGTTGGATAGGATAATGTAATAGCATTTAAGGAAAAATGTGATCGGTATTGTTTCCTTTGTTGAATAATTTTGGGGTGAAGATCATTGTGATTTGAAGATAAGTAAAAGAGCTATTTTGATTACTGAAGATTGTACGGCAATAAAGTATTCAAGGGCTTTAAGAAGTGAAGAGCTTTTGTGTCAGAGAAAACATCAAAAGAAAATGAATAACAATGAAATTAACACAGGAGAATGTTTTGTGAACATTTTTTGTGAAAATTTGTTATTATAAATCCTGTAAGCAATATATTAGAATCATTGCAATAACCCCTGAGGAAGCTCTAGGAGAGTGAAACAAATAGGATCCTATATTGTTGGGTATTTGTAGTGATGTTTTAAATGGTATGAATGGTGTAGTGTGTATGTGATAATTGGGGGGGGGGGATTTGAGGGGTGGTTTTAGAAAATGTGGTTGTATACAATATTGTATTAATAAAGTATTAATAAAAGATTGAATTGTGAAAAAATAAATAAATGTTTCCTTTACGTGAAGTAGATATTGTATTGGGGAACCTAGTATCTTCAGTGATATAATACCAAGCTGAGATTCAATGCCAAGAAGTGCAGAGTCATGCATATGGGGTGTAGAAATCCGAAAGGACTGTATTTGATGGGGAGTGAAGGGCTGATGTGCACAGAGCAGGAAAGAGACCTTGGGGTGATAGCATCTAACTATCTGAAGTTGGCAAAACAATGTGACAAGGCGATAGCTAAAGCCAGAAGAATGCTGGGCTGCATAGAGAAAGGAATATCTAGTAAGAGAAAGGAAATGATGATCCCCTTGTACATGGCCTTGGTGAGGCCTCACCTGGAGTACTGTGCTAAGTTCTGGAGACCGTATCTCCAAAGGGACAGAGACAGGATGGAGGCGGTCCAGAGAAGGGTGACCAAAAAGGTGGATGGTCTTCATAAAATGACTTATGAGGAGAGATTGAAGAACCTAAATATGTATAGCCTGGAGGAGAGGAGAAGCAGGGGTGATTTGATACAGACTTTCAGATACTTGAAAAGTTTTAATGATCCATGGTCAACGACAAACCTTTTCCATTGGAAAAAAATCACTAGAACTAGGGGTCACGATTTGAAACTCCAGGGAGGAATACTCAGAACCAATGTCAGGAAGTATTTCTTCACGGAGAGAGTGGTGGATGCCTGGAATGCCCTTCCAGTGTTACGATCCTACCCGCAGCTACGCTGCGAGCAGTCTTTCACCTGTTTCTCTAGCCAGAGGTCCAGCTTGCGGGACTGCTTCCCCGACACCGTTCCGCACAGCTAGGACTGCCACAGATGCTGGCGCTGCTCTTTGCGGCCTGGAGCCACCACCATCATCTTGCTTCCATTGCAGCAGAAGCCATTTCCATCCTCCTCTTCTTGCAGCTGGGAGGCCAGTCTGGAGCTCCTCTTCGCGGCCCGGAGGCCACCACCAGTGTTCTTCAGTGGATGGAACCGCCCCCAGCTTCCCTTCAGCAGCAGGAGCTGCCTCCATCACCTCGGGCTTGCTTTCTCCTTCCTTGCAGCAAGCCCACTCTCCAGGGTCCTCCCTCCTAACTCCTTAGGTGCGAGGCCACGCCTCCTCTCAGATTTAAAGGGCCAGTCCTCCTGGCTCCTCCTCATGATTTCATCCTGGGTGTTCTTCTTCAGCCCTACAAAAGGGCTCAGTCTTCAGTTCCTCTTCGCCTTCACAAGGAGTCAGTTATGGAGTCCTGGATCCTCCATTCCAGCTGTTCAGTCCAGGAGTTCCTGATATCCAGCTCTGCTTCTTCAAGCACTCTGTTCTTCATGGGAACTCCTTTGTCTTCCTTTGTGGTTCCTGATCCTTCGTCTCATCGTCTTTCCATGTTTGGTCTCTCGCCGGATCCTAAGTCCTTGTCTTCAGATGTCTTCATCGTTCGAACCTCTTGATGTCTTCACCTTCAGATCTTCCTGAAGTCCTCATCTTCTGATGTCCTGTCCTTCCAGAAGTCCATCACCCTATTGTTCTGCCTCTCGGAGCCTCCTCGGGGCTCTTTGTTGGGTGACCTGGTGGTCTGAGGTCCAGATAGCCAGATGTCTCAGATGTCTTGTTCTCCAGTTCACTTCACACCTCCTTGATGCTCTTGACTGAGTGTCCTGGGGGTTGAAGTCCAGATATCCTGACGTTCCAGACGTCTTTGTGTCAAGTTGTCTTCATCTTCAGATCCTTGTGATGTCCTTGTCTTCAGTACTTTTTGCTGTCAAGCGTTCAGAACCTTTTGGCTCCTATGTCAAGGAGCCTTCAGACTCTTTGGCTTTCTCATCAGGGTAGCCTTCCGCTCGGATATCCTGGTTCTGGATTTACCTCCTAGTGGAACATCCTCTTCAACTTTGGTTGACCTTCTTATTCGTCTTCTGCGCTGGGTCTGAAGTTGTCACTTCTTCATGTTGGCCTGCGTCGATCACACCAGGTCCCCGAAGCCTCAGTTCAGGATGCTTGCTGCTACGAGTCATGGCCAGATACCTTCATACTGAATTTTAACTCTCCTGTCATCTTTTCACTCAGCAAGTGTCTTCATCATTGTCCCTGATGTTCTTCTTTTCAGCCTTGCCTCATCCTTATGCAGTATCGTCTGATCCTCATATTCAAGTATCGTCTGATCATCTTCAGTCTTCAAGTCTCATCTTGTTCCAATTCTATCATCTTCCCTCAACCTCTGTCCATCCTGGCGCATTTGCCGTTTTCATACAGCAGGTCCTAAAGGGCTATCAAGTGGCTGGCGGGCTACCCCAGAGATCAGCATTGTTTTGTTTGGTCTCTACTGATGCATTTGGTTTGGCAGAGGTCCGCGTCCCTGGTCTTCTGCCTGTCCACCTGTGCTGGGATACGTCTCACCTGCCTCGGTGCTTCCATGGAGCTCCTCTCTGCAGTCACATCATGGTCCAAGGGCACACCACTCTCCCCGAAAGTGGGATCACTCACTAGCACTCCCGCAACATCTGGAGGAAGTGGTGAAGACTAGAACTGTGAAGGATTTCAAAGGGGCATGGGATAAACACTGTAGATCCATAAAGGCTAGAGGATGGGTGTTGCATCCGTTGGACTCAGATGGCTTTGTCCTACTTGCCTCACTCAATATTTGCTTTCTCAACCAGCCTCAGGAAAATGGTGACCGCCACGTCTGCTTGCTGCATTCTCTAGCATCCCTGGAATGGCTATGGCAAGGCATTCCACCATGATTCACCTGAGGGCCTCCTTGGGTATGCGCGCTACCCACATCTTTATTCGTTGGTGCGTACCTCGGGGGTGTCCCCCTCGAGTGACATCACAACATCCGGGTATTTAGCCTGCCCAATTGCTGACAGACTTTGAGTTTGCAAAGATTGGACTTGTCCAGTCTAAGCTGCTCTGCCACTTCTTGCTGCTACTAGAAGCTCTCGCTACCCTCTGGGGTTTCTACTAACTTGGGGGCCCTATGCTTCTTTCCAGGTGCCTATCCAGTATCCAGGTACTCGCTCCTTGAGGGCCTGAGTTGTCTACCTTGGTGCCTGCTACCAATACTTCTACCTGCTGGGAACTCCACTATTACAGCTACAAGAGTTGTGAGTAAACTAACATCTACCAGTCTGTCTCACCAACAGCTCCTCATTGAAAACCTGCATCAGAGCTCCCTACACCACCATTGTGGGACGGGTCTCCTCAGCCGAGGACCCAAGACTGCAGCTGTAGGAATATGCTCACTACTGCCACCTCTGGTGAACTCTATAAGCTGTACAATAAAAACTATCTCTGTGTTTGTTCATCTGAGTCTAGCCCCGTACTGCAGTTTCCCGCGGGGCTCCTCCCTTGGGAGTGGTCATCACTGCAGCCCCTAAGAATCCACCAAACACCTCAAAACCTTAACAATGGGAATAAAGAGAAGAACCATGGGGGTGGCTTGCTGGAATGGTGACTACTACCTGGTGATTACTACCCTTACTCAATAAGCCTTCACATGGTTAATGCAACTCCATCATTGCATCTCTGCTTCAACGGCAAGGAGAAATGTAGAACAGAGGATTTGCATTCAGACAACAACCAACAAGGACTGAACTACACAGTCTGGGTAAACAAATAAGCATGGGGGTAGCTTGCTTATTGCTGTGGTTACTACCCTAAACCAATTAAGCCTGATACTTCACTTTGAATGCATATACAGCGTTGCTCTCTGCTTCAACAGCAGGGGGAAATGTGGAAAAGAGGATTTACATTCAGACAATATCCAACAAGGCATTGATCTGTGCAGTCTGGGTAAACAAGCTTCGGGGTAACTTGATGCGGCGGTTACTACCCTTTTCCATTAAGCCTTACGATTCACCTTTGATGCAACTCCAACATTGCTCTCTGCATCAACGGCAGGGGGTTGCAGAAAATTCGAATCAAACAATTACCAACAAGGGCCCTGAACTTGGTGGTCAGTGAAACAGATAATTATGGGAAAATAAGTGTGGGAGCTTACTGGAAAGACTAGTGGGCCATTTGGTCTTTTTCTGCTATCATTTCTATGTAACTATGTATGTACCTTGAGGGTTTTGATGCCTTTTTGTCTTTTGCTGCTTGGATCTTAGTCTATTTCTTCCACCCTACTACTTTCTTGCTTATATTGGAGTGTTTTGTCCCTAAAATAAAATGTAAAATAAAGAAAAAAAAATACAAGTTTCTCTTCCCACCCAATCTCTTTTCTGGTTCTCTGTATTACTGTTTGGTGAACATCTATAGGAACCCAGGCTACTTCTCCTACCCATTTTCTTTCTTGGTTATAGTGAAGTGTTTTGGCCCCAAAATGAAATGTAAAAGAAATGAAAAATAATATGTTTCTTCTCCCACCCCATCTCTTTTCTAGCTCTCCACTTTATCCTTTTGATGTATAACTTTAGGATCCCAGTATAGTTTTTCTACTATGCTTCTTTCTTGTTTATACTGGGATGTTTTGAACTCAAAAAGAAAAAAAATACAAGTTTCTTTTCTCACCTTATGTCTTTTCTAGTTCTAACAGTAAATGATGGCAGAAAAGACTCAAGTGGAAGCAAAAAACTCATAATAAAGTCTTTTTCGGGAACATTTGAGGTAAAAAACCTGCAAGGGAGTCAGTTGGACCCTTAGATGATCAAGGCGTAAAAGGGATGACAAAGCTATAGCATAGCGACTAAATTAATTATTTGCTTCAATTTTCACTGAGGAAGATGCAAGAGATACATCCATACTAGAAATGATATTCAAAGATAATGATTCAGAAGAACTGAAACAAATCTCAGTGAACCTTGAAGATGTACTAGGGCAAATTGACAAACTAAAGAATAGAAAATCACCTGGAGTAAATGTTATACATTTCAGAATACCGAAAGAATTGAGAAGTGAAATTGTGGACCTGCTATTGGAAATTTGTAAACTATCAGTAATATCATCTATGGTACCTGAAGACTAGAGGGTTGCCAATGTAATGCCAATTTTTAAAAAGGGATTGAGGGGTGATCCAGGAAACTACAGACCAGTGAGTCTGATGTCTTTGCAAGGCAAAATGGTAGAAGCAATCTTAAAGAACAAAATTGCTAAACATATAGATAATCATAGTTTAATGGGACAAGGCCAACATGGATTGAGCCTTGTCCCTCACCTCACAAATTTGCTACATTTTTTTGAGGGTGTAAATAAAAATATGGATAAAGTTGATATAGTGTATCTAGATTTACAGAAAACATTTGACAAAGTCCCTCATGAGACACTTCTTAGGAAATTAAAAAGTCATGGGATGGGGGCAGTGTCCTATTGTGGATTGCCAACTGGTTAAATGATAGAAAACAGAGCAGGCTAAATGGTACATTTTTCCAATAAAATGGTGACTAGTGAAGTGCCCAAGGAATCTGTTGTGGGACCACTGCTTTTTAATATATTTATAAATGACCTGGAAATTGTAACAAGTGAGGTGATCAAATTTGCCAATTACACAAAATTATTCAAAGTTGTTAAATAGCAATAGGACTGTGAGAAATTGCAAGAGGAAATTGAAAAACTGTGAGACTGGGCATGCAAATGGAAAATTTAATATTTAATTTTAATTTTATCCATATGTTACAATGTTCCTTATATTAATTGTTTAATCAACTGTTATCTTGTTACAATGTAAAAATAGGGCAGTTCCGGCTCTATTCAACCTGTTATCTGGAAACCGATGTGATATCTCGATCGAATGTCGGTATACAAAAGAAATAAATAAATAAAATAGAATAAATAAAATGAAATTTAATGTGGTAAATGCAAAGTGATGCACTTAGGGAAGAGTAATCCAATTTATAGCTACATAATGCAAGGTTCCATATTAGGAGTCACCACTCAGGAAAAGGATCTAGGTGTCATCCTCGAAAATATGTTGAAATTTTCTGCTCAGTGTGCAGCAGCAGCCAAGAAAGCAAATAGAATGATAAGAATTATTAGGAAAGGAATGGAGAATAAAATAGAGCATATCATAATAGAGATGTGCATTCATTTTAAACAGAATAGATAACGGCAATGAAATTGTCTATTTCGTCTCTTTTTGAAAGTGGCACAAAATGAAAAGAAAATGACAAACTTTTGTAAAAATTAGTATTTCGTGTTAGTGCGCATTAAAAGGACTTAAGGGCCTTATTTTCCAATATCGCATTGGTAACGCATTAGGGGGCGTTACCAATGCAAATGAGGCTTCTTTCGTGCAGTGGGGAAACATTGTGTGCGGAGATGTTTTCCCACTGCACAATATTTCGATAGTCCCAGACAGCCTGTTTCTGAGAGAGAGAGAGAGAGAGAGAGAGAGAGAGAGAGAGAGAGAGAGAGAGAGAGAGAGAGAGAGAGAGAGAGAGAGAGAGAGAGAGAGAGAACCTTACTATAGTGCCTATGCCCTACATAGGTATTTTAACCCCTATGGGAGGGCCACCTACTAACTCGGGGTGGGGATTAGGTATGAGCGTCGGGGGTTGGGGGCCACTTTCGCATTCCACATGAGACCTACGGACAGAACAGTGGTCTCTAGTGCAGATTTGCTGGCTGTCGGAGTGAGGACGCTCACTCCAAGAAGTGGTTTGGGCAACGTTCTCTCTACCTAGCTTGATGGACACTCTACCTGGGCAACAACATGCTAGGTGGAGAGAATGTTGGCCAAATCTCCGCTTGGAGTGAGCATCCTCACTCCGACGGCCAGCAAATCTGCACTAGAGACCACTGTTCAGTCCGTAGGTCTCATGTGGAATGCGAAAGTGGCCCCCAACCCTCGACGCTCATACCTAATCCCCACCCCGAGTTAGTAGGTGGCCCTCCCATAGGGGTTAAAATACCTATGTAGGGCATAGGCACTATAGTAAGGCGCTCTCTCTCTCTCTCTCTCTCTCTCTCTCTCTCTCTCTCTCTCTCTCTCTCTCTCTCTCTCTCTCTCTCTCTCTCTCTCTCTCTCTCTCTCTCTCTCTCTCTCTCTCTCTCTCTCTCCACACAGGTTCCTGCTTTACATATGCTCCGCCCCCTGAATACCAAATGACTAATTCACAAATCGTGTTAACGTGATTTGCAAATTTATCGCATGTGGTAAAGTGCTTGGAAAATGAGGCCCTCAGTGTGCACTAATTGGATGTTAGTGTACACTAACTGAAAATGTTAGCAATCAGTTAAAAAGTGTCAATTGGGAGACCAGTTTTTAAGCTAGAGTTATGGTTATGCATTCCCTTAGTTATTGTTTGTGTTGCCAAGGTTGCAAGGTGGTATTATTGGGGGGATGGCCAGTGCCTGGTAACAAACATAAGCAAACAATTAATATAATAAATATTTAATACTATCAAGTTTCTAGTCAGGAAATGCAAAAGCATGTATCGCAAATGCATATTTTGAATTTCCCAATCTTTTTGTATTTTAGGAACAAAAGAACATAAGAACATAAGAAAATGCTATACTGGGTCAGACCAAGGATCGATCAAGCCCAGCATCCTGTTTCCAACAGTGGCCAATCCAGGCCATAAGAACCTGGCAAGTACCCAAAAACTAAGTCTATTCCATGTTACCATTGCTAATGGCAGTGGCTATTCTTTAAATGAACTTAATAGCAGGTAATGGACTTCTCCTCCAAGAACTTATCCAATCCTTTTTTAAACACAGCTATACTAACTGCACTAACCACATCCTCTGGCAACAAATTCGACTTTAATTGTGCGTTCAGTAAAAAAGAACTTTCTCCGATTAGTTTTAAATGTGCCCCATGCTAACTTCATGGAGTGCCCCCTAGTCTTTCTACTATCCAAAAGAGTAAATAACCGATTCACATCTACCTGTTCTAGACCTCTCATGATTTTAAACATCTCTATCATATCCCTCCTCAGCCATCTCTTCTCCAAGCTGAAAAGTCCTAACCTCTTTAGTCTTTCCTCATAGGGGAGCTGTTCCATTCCCCTTATCATTTTGGTAGCCCTTCTCTGTACCTTCTCCATCACAATTATATCTTTTTTGAGATGCGGCGACCAGAATTGTACACAGTATTCAAGGTGCGGTCTCACCATGGAGAAATACAGAGGCATTATGATATTTTCCGTTTTATTCACCATTCCCTTTCTAATAATTCCCAACATTCTGTTTGCTTTTTTGACTGCTGCAGCACACTGAACTGATGATTTCAATGTGTTATCCACTATGACGCCTAGATCTCTTTCTTGGGTTGTAGCACCTAATATGGAATCCAACATTGTGTAATTATAGCATGGGTTATTTTTCCCTATATGCATCACCTTGCACTTATCCACATTACATTTCATCTGCCATTTGGATGCCCAATTTTCCAGTCTCACAAGATCTTCCTTCAATTTATCACAATCTGCTTGTGATTTAACTACTCTGAACAATTTTGTGTCATCTGCAAATTTGATTATCTCATCGTATTTCTTTCCAGATCATTTATAAATATATTGAAAAGTAAGGGTCCCAATACAGATTCCTGAGGCACTCCACTGTCCACTCTCTTCCACTGAGAAAATTGTCCATTTAATCCTACTCTCTGTTTCCTGTCTTTTAGCCAGTTTGCAATCCACAAAAGGACATCACCACCTATCCCATGACTTTTTACTTTTCCTAGAAGCCTCTCATGAGGAACTTTGTCAAACACCTTCTGAAAATCCAAATATACTACATCTACCGGTTCACCTTATCCACATGTTTAGTAACTCCTTCAAAAAAGTGAAGCAGATTTGTGAGGCAAGACTTGCCTTGGGTAAAGCCATGCTGACTTTGTTCCATTAAATCATGTCTTTCTTTATATGTTCTGTAATTTTGATGTTTAGAACACTTTCCACTATTTTTCCTTGCACTGAAGTTAGGCTAACTGGTGTGTAGTTTCCCGGATTGCCCCTGGAGCCCTTTTTAAATATTGGAGTTACATTTGCTATCCTCCAGTCTTCAGGTACAATGGATGATTTTAATGATAGGTTACAAATTTTTACTAATAGGTCTGAAATTTCATTTTTTAGTTCCTTCAGAACTCTGGGGTGTATACCATCCGGTCCAGGTGATTTACTACTCTTCAGTTTGTCAATCAGGTCTACCACATCTTCTAGGTTCTGTTGAGGTTCTGGCCGCGAGCGCCGCGACCAGACCCTTACCTCCGTGTTTCTGGACCTGTTCCTGCTTTCACTGGCCTAGTTCCTGTCCTGTTCGGCAGCGTCCCGGTGAGGGCCGCACCGCCGGGAAGCCTTCCATGGACGCCCTGTCTCTAGGTACGTGCGTGTGCCACTTGGGAGCTTTTCTAGGCCCGCCAGTGGTGACTCCGCCCAATTCCTGACGTCAGACGCCGCAGCCTTGATAAGCCGGCCGCGCCAACCCAGTCTTTGCCTTGCAACGGGCTTACCTACCGGATCCCTGTTGCGCTGTGCCCCAGAGCATCCTGCTTTGCTAATCGCTCCATTCCTGCTTGCCTGCTATAGTACCTGCTTGGTTCCAGTACCCGAGTCCTGCTACAGTTCCTTCCTGCTTCCAGTACCCAAGTCTTGCTACAGTTCCTGCCTGGTTCCAGTACCCGAGTCCTGCTACAGTTTCTGCCTGGTTCCAGTACCCGAGTCCTGCTACAGTTCCTGCTGGGGTCCCGTACCCAAGTCTTGCTACAGTTCCTGCCTGGTTCCAGAACCTGAGCCCCGATACAGTACTGACCTACTGTCCTAGTCTGGATCCAGTTCCCAGTTCTGATCCACCACCGCCTAAGTCCCAGCGGCCGGGCCCCTACGGGTTCCTCTCGGAGGGGCTTCGGCTTCCAGGGTGAAGAGCACCTCTACATCCAGCCTGAATATCTGCCTCCTGGCCTGTGGTATACTAGAGACTTTTGAATACCTTTCCCAGTCTCCTGCAGGTCGGCCCAAGGGTCCACTAAACTGACATTCCCTAACAGATTGCAAGGCCATGGACTCGGCGGATGCGCCTGTCCCCTTGGACCTGCCTGGGTTCGCCCAGCAGCTGCAGTATCAAAAACAGTACCTCGAGGTCCTTACTGGTTTGGTAGGGGAGTTATCGGCCCAATTGGATGCCAGAGCCTTGTCTGCCCCATAAGTAGCCCCCGAGGGTCAAGACTCCTCAGTGACTCAGCTGCCAGCACCCTCCCGCTATGCTGGAGATTTAAGGACCTGTCGCGGCTTTCTGAACCAATGTTTTGTACGGTTCTCTCTGCTGCCTCGGCAGTTCCCCTCGGATGCAGTGAAAGTGGCATACATCCTGTCCCTGCTTGATGGAAAAGCCTTAATATGGGCTTCTCCCCTTTGGGAAAACAATGATCCTTCACTAACGAATTTACAACAGTTCATCTTGAACTTTCGTCAGGCCTTTGATGAGCCCGCCCGAGTAGCCATGGCTACGTCTGATCTGCTGCAACTCCGACAGGGGGCACGCTCCTTGGCAGATTATGCTATGGAGTTTAGGACTTTAGCCAAAGAAGTAGGTTGGCAGGATGGTAGTCTTAAGGCCATCTTCTTGGAAGGTCTGTCCGGACGCATAAAGGATGAGATTGCCACTCGAGATCTGCCGGAGGACCTGAACGCCTTGATTGAGATAGCTGCTCGCATTGACTGCCGCCTACAACAACGGGCCAAGGAGCAGCGCTCTTCTCACCATAGTCCTGCCCGTGGTCCAGCGAGACCTGTATCCTCTCCCAAGATTTCTCATCCAGATGCTCCCACCTGCGAACCTATGCAGCTGGGATGGGCCCCGCTTTCGGCTGAAGAAAGGCAATGTTGAGGTTCGTTGAAGCTGTGTTTATATTGTGGTCAGAAGGGCCACTTCTTGGCACGCTGCCAGGAGCGTGCGGAAAACGCCAAAGCCTAGGAAGTTGGGAGGAGCTCCTCCTAGGCTGTGCTACAGCTCCTCAATGTACCATCCCTGTTACCCTGGAATATCCTGGAGGATCGTTTGAGACGATGGCGTTCCTGGATTCAGGAGCCGGAGGTAATTTCATCCTGCTGGACCTAGCCTCTCAGTTGCGCATCTCTACACAAAGACAGGAGGTCCCGTTACGAATTACCTCTATCCAGGGGACGCTCCTTCCAGGACCTGTCCTGATGTCCACGGCACCCGTTACTGTCCACACCAGGGCGATCCATTTGGAGGAGATAGCCTTCCTAGTGTTGGATAAGGCTGTCCACCCTGTGGTGCTAGGGTTGCCATGGCTACAGAAACACTCGCCCACGATTCAGTGGGATACGTTACAGATTGTCGAGTGGAGTCCCTTTTGCTTAGCTAACTGTATGAAAGTGCCTAAGATTCCCGCATTTCCGTTGATGCACTCTGCCTTGGGTCCTCCTGCACCTTATGAGGACTTTATGGACATATTTTCCTATACCCAGGCAGAGACCCTTCTGCAGTCTTGCCCATCCAAGTCGCCTGCAGGGGCAGGCTCCTTCTATGTTAGCGAGCAGGACGGCTTGCTGAGACCATGCTTAGACTATCGAGGCCTAAATTTCTTTGCTAAGCGAGACTGATACCCGCTCCCGTTAATCTCGGAGCTCCTCGATAGGCTCCAGGAAGCGAAGATTTTCACAAGGTTGGTCTTATGTAATGTTCGGCGGAGTCCCAGCACCTTGCGAGTGAGGAGTTTCGGGATCTTCTGAATACTTGCGTAATCGTTTACCTCGACGATGTGTTAATCTACTCCCAGGACCTGCCTTCCCATCGTCAGCATGTCCGTCAGTAGCTCCAAATACTTAGGGAGCATGGCCTGTACGCGAAACTGGAAAAATGTAGCTGTGAGAAGATGTCCCTGCCATTCCTGGGCTACATAGTCTCTGCAACCGGCTTTCGAATGGATCCTGAGAAAGTGGAGGCAATTAAGAACTGGCCCCGCCCTAAGGGCCTTAAAGCGTTGCAACGCTTCCTCGGTTTTTCCAATTTCTACCGTCACTTTATTCATAACTACTCTCGTTTTGTGGCCCCGCTGACTGCCCTCACTCGAAAGGGGGCCAACACGGTGTATTGGCCTGTTTCCGCCTGCCAAGCCTTCGAGGCTCTTAAGGAAGCCTTTTTGTTAGACACCTGCCTTCGTCATCCGGATCCCAGCCAGCCCTTTGTGGTGGAAGTGGATGCCTCCAATGTGGCCATGGGGGCCATACTGAGCCAGTACTTAGATTCTGGACAATTGCTACCCTGTTCATATTTCTCGAAGAAATTCTCTCCTGCAGGGAGCAACTATTGTGTTGGAGATAAAGAGTTGCTAGCCGTGAAACTTGCCCTGGAGGAATGGAGACAGTGGTTGGAAGGAGCCAACCATCCGGTTACGATTTACACCGATCACAAAAACCTAGCATTCTTGAAGCAAGCCCAACGCCTGAACCCAAGACAAGCCCGGTGTTCGCTGTTTTTTGACTGGTTCGACTTTACCTTACGCTATCGACCCGGCTCTAAGAAGGTTCGAGCCGATGCGCTCTCGCGCTCTTCTGAGGTCGAAGAGACCCCTGACACGCCTCAGTTTATTTTGGATCCTGTGAAGGTCAGTCTAGCAACAATCTTGGTGTCCTCCCAAGGGAAGACCATCATTCCACATCGCTCCCAGAGAGCAGTTCTCACTTGGGCCCATGACTCCCTCACGGGGGGCCATGCTGGCTGCAAAGGGACCTTAGACTTGTTGAACAGATTCTACTGGTGGCCGACGGTGAGACAGAATGTCCAAGCTTTTGTGAGCTTGTGCCCAACCTGCGCTGTGCAGAAGCTGCTCATCAGGAAGCCCAGAGACCTGTTGCAACCGTTGCCCATCCCGGTGGAGCCTTGGACACACATCTCCGCTGACTTCGTCGTGGATCTTCCCGTCTCAGCAGGTAATTCGGTCATTTGGGTAACCGTAGATCAATTCTCCAAGATGGCACACTTTGTCCCCCTGCCAAAGTTGCCTTCTGCACCTGACCTAGCTGACCTTTTCGCCCAGCATATCTTCAGACTTCACGGTCTCCCACAGGATATAGTCTCCGACCGAGGACCACAGTTTACTGCTCATTATTGGAAGGCACTTTGCAAATGCTTCAATGTGCAACTTAGTCTTTTGTCTGCATTCCATCCTCAAAGTAATGGGCAAACGGAACGAACTAACCGAACCTTGAAGACTTTTCTCCATTCATTCGTGAATGAACGCCAAGATAATTGGGCTAAGCTACTCCCATGGGCGGAGTTCTCGTACAATAATCACATGCATGCTGCTACTGGAAGTTCGCCTTTCCTGGTCGTCTATGGGAAGCAACTTTGACCGCCCTTGCCTTCACATGAACCTAGTGTACTCCTGGCAGTGCAACTTTCAGCCCGCCAGCTTCTTTCCTTGTGGATGTCTATCCAGGGAAAGATCTGTAAAGCCGCCCAGTCCACCAAGAAAGGGGCGGATAGGCATCATCAGCCAGTACCTATCTTCCTCCCAGGAGATCGTGTCTGGCTAAGTACCAAAAATCTTCAGCTACATATTCCGTCTTGAAGACTAGCTCCAAGATTCTGTGGGCCTTTTCGAGTTGCCGAACGAGTGGGAGCAGTCTCATACCGACTACACCTACCCTCCTCCATGCGCATACACAACGTGTTCCATGTGTCATTGCTGAAGCCTCTTGTTTTATCCAGGTACCACTCCCGGGCTCCTGAACCTTCGGACCCTTCAGTACCAGACAAGGTTACGTGTCAAGTACGTGAGGTCTTGGATGTCCGGTTTCACCTACCCTTTCCTCCTCCTGTGTGTAACTGTCCGGCAGTCCCTACTCCCTTCCCCCTTCCCCAGCGAGGGAGGAACGGGCTGAGCCGTTTCTCGGAGCGGCGACTCGTGTGCCCTTTCCTCCTCCCCTCTGTGACACCCAGCATGTAGCGTAGAGCTCAATGGTCCACACATGTGCGGTAGAGCTGCTCTGTACTGCGCATTTGCGGGCCGTCGGTCAGAGCCCATTTATATTGTAGATAGCGTGTTTTGCTTGTACATCCAACAGATGGTGCTGTTTTTCCAAAAAAGCATGTTTTTACCTGTCACAGGTGTGACAGCTATATAATTATTGGCTATTCATCTTTGATGGTTGGACTATTGCCTATTATTATTTTCTCCTCATTAAAATACATAAACATTATAGATCATTGTATGTTTTTGATTGTTATTTGATTTGCAAATAGTATTTGAAAGCCAAGTGGGGAGTGTTCTGTCTCCACAGTGTATTTGTAGGTTTCTTTAGTGTACTGCCATCCTGTGTCATCTTTGAGATTGCTTGGAATTTACTACAGGGTACAAGCTGTCTCTATCTGGATTGATTATTGTTTGAGTGTTCTGAACATCTTATTGGACCTGTTCCTGCTTGCGCTCTTTCTCCTGCCCTCTGTCCCTCTTCTCTTCCTATTGGACTCCTGACTAAAAGTGGCCTGAGACAGTTTACTTCCTGGAATGACTTCCAGTTGGAAGAAGGCTCTTGGCAACTAACAACTCATCTTCATTCTTTTGCAAGCTCTGAAAAGCATCATCTTTTCACCATCTACTATTAACCCTTAGCTACTGTCAGCTTTCAGTGAAAACTCATGACAGCTGTATCAGTCTCTTCAATCTATACAGCTACCTTGAGTACCTTTTCATCCACCGAGAATGGTGAATTGTTCTTCATTCAAATCAATGTTTTTGGTAACCAAGGACTGAGTGTATCTGATATCTAGAGATGGGGAAAGGTTCAATTGATTGTCTATGGGTTCAAGCTAGAGATTGAGTGGCAAGGGCAGTACAGTGAAAGCACTCCAAGGCTGCCCCGCTTCTTCCACAATATTTTCTGGAAAATGATGAGCTCTTTCTGTCCCTCAACCACCTTCAACTTCTATTCCACCCTCCCTACCCTCTACCCTCTACCCCCTACCCCAAACCCTTTGGAACACCAAAACCCTAGAGACTTTCACTGCCTGCTTTCAATGTTAATGCTAGAAGTGTATGATAACAGCAATGTTGTCTCAGCAACACTGGAAGTAGACATTAGTTCTGCTTTATATCTATGTAACTTCCCATTGCATATGCTTTTCTCTATTTTCCTCATTTGGGCCTGCTTTTCATTTTTTGAAAGGTGCCCTTTTGGCTTTAATTACCTCTTTCATTTCACCATTAAACAATGTTGGCAATCATTTGGATTTCCTTTGACCTTTTTTTAAATCATAGGATACATTTTTTCTAAGCTTTCAAGATAGTACTTTTAAATAATGTACATGGTTCATGCAAATGTTTAACCTTGCAACCACTATTTTTTGTTTATTTCTAATTAAAATTTTCTGAGAGCTAGGAACACTTTGCACAGGGTACACAAATACAACCTCTCACCAACAAGTAGATAATCATTCATGTGAAACTTGGTGCAAAAGACTGGATAGCACCTATATCTCTGCTGGATCTCTCTATCTTAATGTTGTTGAGTTGTTAGTTATTTAAAACTGTTTAAGGAGTGGGTATGCTTAATCAAATTTAGATGTGTTTCACGTTAGTGTTGAGTCCGTTGGTCGCAGACAGCTGCAACTGCTCTGCCTTACCTCTTTTTCTTCCCTTTCACTCTCTTTGGGCAAGATGGCTGCCTCCGGTGCCAAGTGCTGAGGGCCTCGGTGTTTCCAAACCAGCATGGGCATCCCCATCCACCATGCTCACTCCCATGGTCTCCTAGGGTGCGAGCGTGCACATCTCCTACACTCAAATACACGTCATGGCGGGAACCTCGGGGGCGGCCCCACCGAATGATGTCAGTACCTCCGGGTATATCTAGCCTCATCCTCCGCTACCATTTTGAGTTAGAAAAGACTTCACTTCGCTACTCTGAGTGCTCTAAGCTGCACGCTTAGATGCCTCTTTCATGCTAAGGGCCTCCCTCAAGTAAGAAGCTCTAGATACCCGCTCCTCAGGGGTCTCTCGCTTCCAACTTCCCTTTGGGATTCCTCACTAACTAAGACAACCACTTCTCGGGAGTCTTCTCTCTATTCTATTTTCAGGATATTGGACCATTGAGTACTCGCTCCTCGAGGGCCTACTACCAGGAAGACACCTTCATTCTGTGAGTACCTCTACGATCCGGCACTCCAACTCCACCCACCAGCCAACTCTACACTGCGGGCTCCCACCTATCATGAACATCTGGGTGAGACTATACTTCTGAGCCTGTTGAGCATATTGGCACTTCGTGGATCAGTGCCTTACCTTCCTGTTTTCACCATCTATCTACAACAGTACAATAAAGACTCTATCCATACTGTGTCTGCTATCTGGGTCAGCCTATTGCAGTGGTTCCCCATGGAGCTCCTCCCCATGGGCAGAGCCTTCTCCATTGCAACCAAGGGTCCACAATGCCTCAAACACAACAGTTAGCTTGTCAATGATTTGCAATTGGACTAAAATCAATTATTAAAATCAGGATTAATTACACATTGATGTGAATCCCTAATTGACTCTTATTGTTAAAAAAAAAGTTCCTCTTTATTGGATCAATAGTCTGTGTATCGAAAAGTGTGAGTTGGTTGAGTGTGAGTCAAATAACAATGATTAGTTATCCATGAACAAGCATTTACAATGTGATAGTGTAGAATGGTCTTTGGCTTTAGGGAGGCATGCAGGAGGACAGAAAACCAGTTGGACCCCAGCTTTCAACAGAAAAGCACTTTTATTTTTCACATAAACAGAAGGATAGAAAAAGCCTGCTTATCTCAGCAGTCTTACATCAAAAGTCAAGAATATGCCAGTGTTCTGTTATAGTTGTAAGCCCCTTTGATTCTTCCTGAGTTTGGAATTTGATCCCTCTCCCCTGGGAAACACCCTGAGGCCTGAATTCCCAGTCTGAATATTTATGGTGACTGCGACAAATAACTGGTCCCAGTCCTTTCTGGTGTTTTGGGGTTCTTGTCTATATACCCCTTCACATACCCTCCTCTTTAGCTCAACTTTCAGTAATTTCTCCCAGGACAGTAAACCACATTTCCTATTTTCCTTTCCTGCTCTGTTCTGGACCTGTCCTTTTCTCCTTCTAAAGGAGGGTAGATTCTAGGTGAGAACTTCTAAGCAAGAGACTGACTTTCCCTGTATCACCTATATATGCCCCTGGGTAGACTTAGGGGAGCCATCTTTCAGTTGGGCCTGCCTAAACTTTCCAGTGTTATCCTCTACCACTCATTCTGGGGGTACAGTTAAAGGTTCTTGGTGTACCTGCAGTTCCTCATTTGTCTTAGCAAACCTATCATTATAGCCTCTGGGTACACTGAATATCCAGTCTTCTCTTGGTGACATTGCCATCAAGATTTGGGTGTCTTGGTATACCTCATATAAAGTATGGGCTCTCCTGAGGGAAGAATTCCAGAAACTACTCTTCTTCATGAAAATATTCAGTTAACCAAGCCTTAAGCTAGACCCAAAGAATCCCAAAGTCCAGGAAATCATGTCCAATGACAAGATATGAGGTTGCCCTGTCCAGTAGGTGGTAGGGTACTGCCATTGTCTCTGCTAAAGTCATTGTATGTTCATAGTCATTCTAAGATTGTTTAACTAGTTCCTTCCAAATAAGGGTCTTTACATTCCTGGAACTGATTAGGACTTGTGTTGGGAGCCCATCCAGCTCAATTGGGATTTCTAAAGTATTAAGTCCTGAGTGAGGAATATCACAATTTTACAAAATGGGTTGTCATTAAGGTAAAACGTACAGCTTCTTCCTCAGTCTAGGGACATTCCCTGGCAAAATGATCTCTCTCTCCACAATGGAAGCTGGATCTAAATCCCATGGTCAGTCCTTCTCTGAGATCTGCAGCAGATGCCTTGTTACCTGACTGCAGATTAAGGGATCCATTGGTTACCATCTCTTTTGTAACTTGGAACACTCCAGCATTGACTGGACTTTATAGAAGATGTCAGTGATTTATAGAGCAGTTTCATGGGTAAGCTTAGAATGCTAGCATACCCACTGCCATATAGAGGAGTCTTTAAGAGGTGGGCACTTTGCAGTTTTCTGGAACATTTAATTTTTCAGACCATATGGGAGGCCATAAATGGTTTACAGCTTTCTCTTTCTGCTCAGATTACACAGCCATATAATCATGTTCAACGGATGTTTTCTGACTCCTCTGGATTAAAAAATCAAAAAGTTAATTTGGATTTAAAAATTAATTCTCAAGAAGAGCATCTGAATAAACCTGAAGTGAATAATCAATTTTAGCCAAACTCAAAGTGAATATTCAAAATAAATTGGAATGTTTGGAAAATGTGGCCAGATGTAGAAATCTAATTAATTTCCCTAAGTTTATTTTTTATGATAAGTTTCAAAAGAATTTGTGTGACTTGTTGAAAGTCACAATTGAATCTTTTGCATCTATCTAAAAAATATATTACCTCTCTCACATCAAAAGGTAAGCCATAGAAGGTCAACAATCTCAACTGTCCTTTGATAGTTTGGATCTATCAGGTTTCCTGGAAAGATCGGATTCTGATGCATTAGTTCTAGCAACACTAATATAATTCACTTGGATTTAGATTCAGACAGAAAATAGTTGTTAAAAACCTTCTTTAAATATCGGGATGTTTTGTTTATGATATAAGATTTGTATGTATCCAGATGTATTTATTTATTTACTTAGGTGTTTTATATACCGTCATTCCAAGTTAAGGTCACAACGGTTTACAAATTCATCGTTTGGTTTCTGGGTCAACATTCTCATTTTTGGTCAGCATTCATATTCTGGGTTAATACAAACAGCTAATACATACTCGAGGTCATATTCATGCATTATCTAGTTTCATGCATTATCTAGTTTCTTACAATTCTAAATACTAAGTCTAGGCAACACAACATCATCAAGTATGTGTTAATTAGTATGTATGAACTATATAAAAGAAGAGGAAGCAATTTTTGATAATGAGGCCTAAAGTTTTACAGCTAAGTGCTTCTTTATATGGGATTATCCCAGGACAAGCAGGATGGTAGTCCTCACATATGGGTGACATCATCGATGGAGCCCTATCACGGAAAACTTCTGTCAAAGTTTCTAGAAACTTTTGACTGGCCCACTGAGCCCACTGAGCATGCCCAGCATGCCATGATCCCTGCAGCCACAGGGGACTCCCTTCAGTCTCTTTTTTTCCGCGTTGCTGTTAGCCTCACATTTTCAGGAGTTCTGTGAGTTTTCTCACACACTTTTCCTCAAGGAAAAAATTAATATTTCCGTCAAAACATACCCTACATGGGTCTCTCTTCGACATCCCATTTGGTGAGAACCGTTTTTTTGGCCATTTTTCGTCGGTCCTTATTAGCTCACTTCGGTATCTGCAGGCCACTGACTGTTACCCAGCCTTATTTTTTTACCATGGCCACAGGTTTTAAAAAATGTCCAAGTTGCCCCCGAATGGTGTCCATAATAGACCCGCACGACATCTGTCTATTTTGCCTGGGATCAGGCCATGATGTCCGCGCATGTTCCACCAGTGCTCAGATGACTCCAAAGGGCAGGTGTGACCGGCTGGACAAAATGGAGGAACTTTTTTAAAAGTCTACTCCATCGACGTCTTCGCAGTCGTCACCAAAGAAAATTCCTTCCTCCACTGAAAAACATTGAGGAAAGAAAAATTCCAGTGACCATCCATCTCCGTCCCCATCGGGATCTTCAATCGCATCGTCCTCGAAATCTACCAAGGAGCATTGGGAGAAGCAACACCATTGTCATCGTCCATCAGAAGAATCGGTTACCACACCAGCATCGATGGCCATCGAGCCGATGACAAAGCGGGTTCAGGTACAAGAGCCGTTATGCCCCTCTGTACCTGAGACACTGAGGCGCTCTCCACCGGGATTGGTGTTGGAGTCTGTGCCACCACATCCAAATGTGGAAGAGTCATTAGCGCCAATCTTGCCTTCTCCTGTGACAGAGGACCCAGTCCCAATCTCCAGGGAAGAAGTGACTTCCATGATCCAACAGGCAGTCATCGAGGTTTTTCAAAAATTGCAGCCTCCTCCGACGGAGACACCAATCCTGACATCGGCACCGACACCGGAGCCATTAGGACTGGCACCTCTGCTCAGCAGACTCAATGTCTTAATCAGTGCCTTCCCACAGCCTGCACCGCCACCATCGATGGATCCTCTGATGACTCCATCCATTCCATTGATACCAAAGGATCCTCCGATGACTCCAGCTATACCTATTCCAGGTTCATTGGAAGATGATGAAGGGGACTCTGATCCCTTACCAGGTCCATCGGGTTTACAAAAACCCCACAGGCCATCAATGCCTTCAATACCGCTTCCTGGTTCGTCGATGCCCTCTCAGCCTGGTCCATTGGGCAATGCAGGCCGTCGATTCCTATCAGTGCCGTCAATGCCAGTTGATTCCCCATTGATGCCTTTTTTACTTCCATCAATGCCAAAGCATATTCCTGGGAAACCATTCAAAACTACATTGATGCCAAAGTGTCCTCTCCCACAGGACACTCTACATCCAATGGGGTCCCATTTTCTACAAAGTCAATGGTGCAAGTAAAAGAATAAAGTCCCATTCACCAGTATAAGGATTTTTATTGAACCAAAGTTCATAAATCATTCATTTAATACGGCAACTCCATACGGGTAGCAACAAAGAAGTAAAAGTCCCCCGACACGGTCCCGTGTTTCGCGGTGGCTGCATCGGGAGGGACCATGAAAGTGTTTATTCACATCTGCAATATAATATACAATAGTGAGGAGCGGGACACAAAACTACCATAAAGATTATACAAGTGAAATGTACATACCTATTAAAGTTTCCTCAGGAGCGCAATCGCCCTCTGATTTTTACAAACATTTAAAGAGCAAAAAAAGGCGCGAAGGGCAACTCTCGCGGGATGCTGTAATTAGCAGACAGACACCTGTGATGCAGACATCTGATCTCCTCCCCGCAAGTTGCGGGGAGGAGATTTTGCCGGCATGCTGGGTCGGAAGGAGCAGCGATGGATCTATACCCTTAATACAGTTGTCCCCTCTGGTTTGAATAAAGATATCGAATGGTATCAGTTTTACTAACACTGATCAGATGTCTGCATCACAGGTGTCTGTCTGCTAATTACAGCATCCCGCGAGAGTTGCCCTTCGCGCCTTTTTTTGCTCTTTAAATGTTTGTAAAAATCAGAGGGCGATTGCGCTCCTGAGGAAACTTTAATAGGTATGTACATTTCACTTGTATAATCTTTATGGTAGTTTTGTGTCCCGCTCCTCACTATTGTATATTATATTGCAGATGTGAATAAACACTTTCATGGTCCCTCCCGATGCAGCCACCGCGAAACACGGGACCGTGTCGGGGGACTTTTACTTCTTTGTTGCTACCCGTATGGAGTTGCCATATTAAATGAATGATTTATGAACTTTGGTTCAATAAAAATCCTTATACTGGTGAATGGGACTTTATTCTTTTACTTGTACCATTGACTTTGTGGACTTGCTTATGTGCAAGGTTGCTTCTGTATATTTCTGGGTCCCATTTTCTACCCCATTACAGTCCTTGGGAAGATGTTGATACAGACTTGGATACAGAAGACCTTGTATCTGAACCTTCTCCACTGGAAGAAAAAAGGAAGTCCCCACCAGAGGACCTTTCTTTTGCAAATTTCATTAAGGAGAAGGCTGATACTATTCCTTTCGAGCTGGTCACAGAAGAGGACACCAAACATAAGACACTGGAGGTCCTCCAGTTTGTAGATGCACCCAAGGAAGTCATGGCTATACCAATCCGTGAAGTGCTCCTAGATCTCCAGCACCACCTCTGGGAGCATCCCTGTTCTGTACCACCTGTTAACAGATGGATGGATGCAACATACCTGGTCCAACATACACCAGGTTTTCAGAAACCACAACTGCCCCACCAGTCAGTTGTGGTGGAATCAGCACAGAAAAAAGCAAGAAAGCAAAAGTCTCACTCATCTGCCCCTCCAGGAAAAGAGCAAACATTTCTGGATGGGTTAGGAAGAAAAATCTTCCAAGGTTCTAAGCTCATGTCCTGTTTTGCGGCATATCAATTATATATGATGCTATATCAAAGAAATTTGTGGAAGCAAGTACAGGACATAGCTGATAATCTTCCTCAGCAGCAGCAAGTAACACTCAACGCCCTTATTCAAAAAGGTCTGGAGTCAGGCAAGCATGAAGTAAGAGCAGCATATGGCTCTTTTGAAACATCTTCCCGTATGTCAGCTGCTGGGATCAGCGCACGAAGATGGGCTTGGCTAAAGGCTTCGGATTTAAGGTCAGAAGTACAGGAAAGACTAGCAGATCTCCCATGCACCGGAGACAATCTCTTCGGAGAAAAGATTCAAGATATTGTCTCCCAATTGAAAGAACACCATGAGACTCCACTAGCTTTCCAAGTTGCCATCTGACCAACCATCCTCGGTGCGAAAGCCTGAAAGAAGAAATACCAGAAGACCCTTCAATCAGCCTCATAGGTACTATCCACCTGCATCCAGTGCACGTCATTTCCGACCACCTCAAAGAGGACGTCCATGTCAGCTGAAACAGACAAAAACTCAACCACCCCCGCAAACAGGACCAGCATCCAGTTTTTGAAAAAATTTTCAGAGAGCAGAAGCTTCTCCATCAATCCCAGACCCGATTTGCTTGTGGGAGGTCAGCTCCATTACTTCATACACCACTGGAGTCTCATTACCACAGATAAATGGGTGTTAGCCATCCTGAACTGGGGATACCATCTCAAATTCACCACGATACCCTGTATTTCCCACCCATTTCTCTGTGGGCAGCCAACGTCTTAACATCTCAACTTCAGCTAGAACTCTCCACCCTGCTGATTACCAGGGCTGTTGAACCCATTCCCCGGTCTCAACAAGGCAGAGGGTTCTACTCCCACTATTTCCTAATTCTAAAGAAAACAGGAGGTCTCCGCCCCATACTAGACCTCTGCAATCTCAACAAATTTCTTCAAAAAGAAAAGTTACGGATGGTCTCCCTTGGGACCATCCTTCCCTTACTACACCAAGGAGATTGGCTCTGTTCTCTGGATCTTCAAGATGCCTATGCTCACATACCCATTTCCCCACAACATCGAAAAAATCTAAGATTCATAGTGGGACAAAAACATTTCCAACACCGAGTCCTACCATTCGGACTAGCCTCAGCACCTCGGGTGTTCACAAAATGCCTAACAGTAGCTGCTGCACATCTAAGAAAAAATAGCATTCATGTTTTTCCCTTCTTAGATGTTTGGCTCATCAGGAGTCCATCCAGACAGGGAACTCTTGCTGCCTTGGAAAGCACCATAAGCCTGTTGCATTCCCTGGGATTCCTAATCAACTATCAGAAATCACATATGAACCCATCTCAGCTCCTCACTTTCATCGCAGCAGACCTCAACACCACTGTTGCAAAAGCATTTCTTCCAAGCGACCGTGTGAACAATCTAGTGAATCTGGCAAACTCTCTGATCAGCTGCACGTTCGCCTCTGCCCATCAATTTCTTACACTACTGGGCCACATGGCATCTACAGTCCACGTGACCCCTATGGTGAAGTTAACCATGAGAAGGACTCAATGGACTTTGAAATCTCAGTGGATCCAAGCTATTCAACCACTTTCATCTCTGATAGGGGTCACCCACTAGTTACATCTCTCGCTCCGCTGGTGGACAAACCAGCCTGCCTTATGGACTGGTCTACTGTTCCAGCAACCAACTCTTCAAGTCACCTTGACCATGGATGCATCCAACTTGGGATAGGGAGCTCACGTCAACAACCTTCAAACATAAGGTAGGTGGACTCCATTCAAAAAAACTTGTCAAATCAACTTTTTGGAACTTCGAGAGATAAGATATCCCTTTATGCCTTCAAAGACTGCTTCTCACACAAGATTGTGCTGATACAAATGGACAACACAGTAGCAATGTGGTATATCAACAAACAGGGAGGCACAGGCTCCTATCTGCTATGTCAAGAAACAGTGCAGATTTGGGCCTGGGCCCTGACTCACTTCATGCATCTCAGGGCCACTTACTTAGCAAGCATACAAAATGACCTAGCGGACAATCTCAGTCGACGTTTCCATCCCCATGAATGATCTCTGGATCCCTGTGTAGCTAGCAAAATCTTTCAATGCTGGGGTCGCCCAACCATTGACCTCTTTGCGTCCAAAATGAACCACAAAATGGAAAGGTTCTGCTCCCTCCACAGCCGTTGGCCAACGTTCCCCATGGATGCCTTTGCTTGCCTTTGGAACAAAGGACTACTATATGCGAATCCTCTGATTCCTCTCATAGCCAAAACTCTCATGAAGCTACAGCAGGACAGAGGGTCCAGGATTCTCATAGCCCTGTATTGGCCTCGACAAGTATGGTTCCCCATACTTCTAGATCTCTCAATCAGAGAACCAATTCACTTGGGCACAGCGCCCATTCTCATAACTCAGAACTATGGCAGGTTGCGCCATCTGAACCTACAAACCCTTGCCTTGACGGCTTGGATGTTTAAAGCTTGATCCTATGACAGCTCAGTCTTTCAACTCAAGTTTCTCAGGTTCTCATAGCCTCACAAAAGCCTTCCACACATAAATCTTACCATTCCAAGTGGACTAGATTTACTATGTGGTGCACTCAAAAAAGTATTGACCCTTTCTCCTGCTCCAGTCCATCTCTATTAGACTATCTCTGGCACCTCTCAGACTCTGGTCTCCAGACTTCTGTACATGTACACCTGAGTGCCATTGCAGCATACCACAAAGGAATAGGGGATGCCCCAATAACAGTGCAACCCCTAGTGAGTCAATTTATGAGGGGCTTACTCTAACTTAAGCCTCCCATTCAACCACCAGTTACAGAATGGAACCTAAATGCAATGCTTGCAAGGCTCATGCGATCTCCGTTTGAGCCTTTGCATTCCTGTGATGTAAAATTTCATACCTGGAAAGTCCTTTTCCTAGTAGCCATTACCTCTGCTAGGAGGGACAGTGAGTTACAAGCCCTTGTCACATACTCACCCTACACAATGTTCCTGCATAACCGAGTGGTCCGTTACACTCACCCCAAATTCCTACCTAAGGTGGTAATGGATTTTCACCTTAACCAATCCATAGTCTTGCCCACTTTTTTCCCAAGGCCTCACTCTCACCGGGTAAAAGAGCTTTGCATACCTTGGACTGTAAAAGTGCACTTGCATTTTACCTGGAACACACTGCAGTCCATAGAAAGTCCACCCAACTCTTCGTTTCTTTTGACAAAAACAAGCCAGGAGTTGCAGTGGGCAAACAAACTCTCTTCAACTGGCTAGCAAACTGTATCGAATACTACTATGAGAAAGCAGGCCTTCCTCTCCAGGGGCGAGTAAAGGCCCACTCAGTAAGGGCTATATCAACATCGATAGCGCACTACCGTTCAGTACCTATTGCTGACATCTGCAAAGCTGCGACTTGGAATTCTCTGCATAAATTTGCAGCTCATTATTGCTTGGATAAGGAAGGAAGACAGGACTCTGCCTTTGGACAATCTGTCTTGAAAAACTTATTTCCAGTTTAATACCCAACTCCTTCCACAACCGCCTGCTGTGACTCAGGCTGCCTCATCTTAGTCAATGACACCCCAGTTGTTGTGCCTGTTGCACTTGTTGGGTGCCATTGACCTATTAAAGTGTGAGTTAGCCTGTAGCTTGCTAATCACCCATATGTGAGGACTACCATCCTGCTTGTCCTGAGATAAAGCAGAGTTTCTTACCTGTAACAGGTGTTATCCAAGGACAGCAGGATGTTAGTCCTCACGAAATCCACTTGCCACCCTGCGGAGTTGGGTCCGTTGCCATTTTTATTCTTTTAGTTTTTTCACTCGCTCTTATTGCTACAAACGAGACTGAAGGGAGACTCCCTGTGGCTGCAGGGCTCAGCGTGCCAGTCAAAAGTTTCTAGAAACTTTGACAGAAGTTTTCCGCGATAGGGCTCCATCGATGATGTCACCCATATGTGAGGACTACCATCCTGCTGTCCTGGGATAACACCTGTTACAGGTAAGTAACTCTGCTTTTTCCTTGGTAGTGTACTCTCAAAGTTCAAGGTATTTGCTATGATTTTTATTATCTGCAATTTTCAGCCTTTTTGACCAGAAAAATAGATATTTCTGTTCTTCTGGTTCCACCATCACATGCTTTGGTTGGTGAAGATCGTATTGTAACCACATAGAGGAAAGGGCATCTTCTAGCCTAGCTACTCCTTTGTTTTTCTACTGTTTTTTCCTGTTTGACCTCTCCATTTGAGCCCCTTCTATGTATTGAGGATTAATTATGTTGGCCATCATTTACTTATTATGTGTTACATACTTTGTACATTTTATGTCCTGTTTCTTTTGAGCATGCCTACAGTATTTCTTTAAGCACTAATTTGCTTATGTTAATGTTTTTTTTAATAATATAAATAAAGATTTTTTTTTTAAAGTATGAACAAGCTGAGATGCAGTTGAAGGCCAAGAGAAAGTTCAACCAAGAAATCAGTCTATAGGGATGGGACAGGACGGATCAGTAATCAACACAGAAAGAGGATGCAAGCAAGTAACAGACAAGGGTAAGAGGAATGGTCAGAAGCAAAGGAAGAACAAGAAACTGGAATAAAACAGATAGCAAATCCACTACAAGGAAACCTTTTCTTAGAGAGCTATCTAGTATGAAATGTTTGCCCTACAGGGTCATCATTGATTTTTTTTCACTACTACAGGGTCATCATTGATTTTTTTTTTCACTACTACAGGGTCATCATTGATACAGGCTAATTGAAAGTGTCTGAAATACATGTTGGGTTAAGTTTGTTATTCTCTATTTTCACTTTTATCACTTATTTGAGATATTACAAAAAGGGCAGGTAATGTCCCTCCCTCATTTTTGCCTTTCTAGGCATTTCTAAACAGCACATCTCAAGTCTGTTTATCTGGGGTATCATTGAAACCCTGTTCCCTAGGGATTATCATAAGAAGTATAACATAACAAAAATAACCATGTCTTTTCTTGTATTCTTTAAAAATAAACAACAAAAAGGAGAAAAAACAAAGTAGAAGCTGAACACCTTCCTCCAGATAGTGATGCATGTCATCAGATGCTCCTTTTCTGCCTGAATCTGCGGATGACTCCCCCGTGGTGTTAAAAAAAAAATTCATCATTCCTATAGTTGTCATCCTTTTCATAGTCCAGTGAACCTAAAGCAGCTGTCTGGTCAAACATTGAGTGAAAGGAACATTGAGTAATTCTATTGCAGTAAATGAAATAGAGAAATAGCTTTTATCACAGCTATAGACTTATATTTCATATATGCATCTTGACAATGACCAAGATAAGTAAAATTGGACAGACTAAATACTGCATGACTTTGTTAGCCCACTGGGCTTCCTTTGCTTCTTCTTTATCATCATCAAAGACCCATGCCAGGAATACCACTGGGAGTTACAGAACTTTGTCAGAAGAATACTGCCATTTACATTCTCTGCCTTCAGAAAGACACATGCTGCACATAATATCTTGCAGAAATTAAACATGTAGGAAAAGTATGCAGAGGCATGGCTTTGGAAATGCTTTCTAACATTTATTTGTAAAAGTTGTGTATGTGTGTGTGTGTGGGGGGGGGGGGGGGGTATATGATGTAGAGTATGGTTGTGGAGGTATTTGTGGAAGGGGTGTATGAGTATATGATGTGAGGTATATTTGGGGTAATAGAGATGGGTATTTGTGGGGTTGGGTGGGATTGTGTAAAGGCCCCGGGGTTGCCTGTATACTTGCATGGATTGGTGGGTATGTATGGTAGAGGTGTACATTCAGAGATGTAGGGGGTATCAGACTGTTTTTAGTGTGAGTGTAAGTGGGATGAGATTTGGGCAATGTTCTCTCCACCTAGCTTGATGGACTCTCTACCTGGGTAACAACAAGCTAGGTGGAGAGAACATTGCACAAATCTCATCTTTGGGTGAGTTTCTTCACGCCGTAGGTCATCAAATCTTCACAAGAGACCACTGTTATGTTCGTACGTCTCACATTGAATGTGAAAGTGGCCCCTAACCCCCTACTCTAATACCTAAACCTCACCTCGAGTTACTAGGTGGGCCTCCCATAGGGATACAAATACCTGTCTAGGGAGGGGGGCACTATGGCAAGGTTCTCTCTCTCTCTCTCTCTCTCTAGGTCCAGTCCTCTAGTATCACAATTTGGGCCAATAGCCTTTCACATAAGGTGCACCCCTTTTTGGTCTGGGCAAAAGTTCCAAAATGCTTCAATGGGCTTTTTTCCCTTCATTTTTTGAGCTCACAGATGTTACCTGTAGTATGAGCATGGTATTGCATGCAAATCTGGACAAATTTAACTCCAAGCTCTTATTTCTGTCAGGCAAGCAAACAAAAAGAAAAAAAGGCACGGGGGTCCAAATCAGCACAGCAATTAACTTCTCAAGCTTGCAGCAATGCTGTTGGTAATGGCCTGAAATTCTAATTTTGTCAAAAACAGCCCTGCTACTCTCAGTTAATACCAGGGGTTCTATAGGAAATATCTCAAATGAGTTCAGCAAGAGAGCTGCAGTGCGCGTGGCCAGCACTTCAAAAGAGTGGGCGGACGTGTCGCGAGCGATGGGAAGGGTGTTAACGCTGCCCAAACCTCCCACATCCGCACACGACAGACTGAGCACGTTTCTCCAGCTTCCACGAGCAAGCATTTGTCAGAGAAACAGCCAGCCAGCCTGCATTTCTTTCTGCTCAAGATGAGTTACAGCTTTCTGAACAGTATTTTGATCCTGTCTGATGCACTTTGAACGGCGCTCTTCCCGTTAGCATTAATGCTTTCTATAGGGGTGAAAAGAACATGTCTCAGCATTTTCGCAACCAGTGGGTGAGAATGGAGTCGTAGTACTGGGAACAGGGAGGGAACAACACACTAGTTAGATTCACAGCGGAAGAAATCAAGATGTTTGAAAGTGCTGACTGAGTTATAGAATAAAGATTAAAAGCATAGATTAGACGGATGGGTTGTCTTCGCTTTTTACTTTGTCCTGGCATTTTATCCATGTAGGAGCAGTTTAGGTGACATTCTTTTAACTATCGACCATGGGCGAGAACAAGCTGGTTGTTTTATTGAATCTTAGGAATAAAATACCATTTCTCCATTTTCCAACTAAGACTTTCATGATGCAGAATAATATAATAGTTTCAGACACTTTGACAGATTGATGATGAGACTGATAACAAATTATCTGGCTAGAATTTAGCCGGGTAAGTCGGGGGCATTCCTGGGGCAGGAGGTAGGTGTTCCGGGGCGGAGATGAGTTAGCTGGTTAAGTTAACTGGCTAACTAGATGTATCATAGGGCAGGAATAAAGCTAGCCAGTTACCACATATCTGGCTAACTGTAACTTATCCAGCTATATTCAGTGGTGTGACTGTGCCGCTGAATATCCCAGTTAAGTTAGCCGGACATCGGTATCCAGCTAATTTAACTAGCTGCTTAGTGGCTTATTTTTTTTACTTTTAGTGTCTTGAGGCAGCCACTAGGGATGGAGAGGAAGTGGGGGCAGGGGATCTGGCAAGACCTCCAATGTTTTTTTTTTTTACTTTTTTGGGTGGAGAGATTGTTCAGCTCTGGGCAGACAGACAGATAGCCACACACACACACGCACAGGAATTTGAAGTACTGCTTCCCTGTTTGTGTGCAATATTTTGCATACTAGTAGGGAACATTTATTTTTTGCTGTTCTGGCTGAAGCGGATCATTATTTCACTATCTCATCCATACCTAGAATAGTATCCGCAAGGAAAACAATATACTAATATCTTCAAAGCAGTAAGAAATTGTAACTACTGGTCTATAATTGTCTTAGGTACAGTTTTTATATAGTTTTCTGATGCCACTAAGCGATGTAACAATATGTCTGCAGCATTGTGCTTATTATAGTAAAAGTGTTGCTAATTGCCCTTCATGTATCTGAAAGCAAACTCACATTGGACTCAAAGCACTGAAAACTTTTAGCCTTCGGAAGGCGAATGTGGGAAAAACCCTCCCCAGGAACTGTCATCAGAGCAAGTGTTTAGGGAATACTTAGCAAAAAAACCTAAAATCTATTGTTAATATTGAGAATAATTGGTGCATGCAGAAAGAAAAGCTACCATTGACGCCCTATTAACATCCTCTATTCTTCCTACAGATTTATCTACATTCAAGATCAAGGGAATACATTTTTGGTTAGGGGAAGGGCAAATAAACCAATCGAGTTCTGCCTCTACCCTCAGCTTTTCACTCCAGCTCTCATCACCAATTTCTTACTTTGTTTACAGTTAATGCAATTTTTTTCTAACATAATTCTTCATGTAAATCATATAAGTCTAATTATTCATTCACATGGTACATTCCCAGACTAACCAATAACAAACTTGATGCTAGAAAACCAAACTCAGTGATAAACAAGAAAACCACAAAACACAAGTACTAATATAAGTGACATTAGTACCCTGGTGGCCCGGGCCCCTCCACTGAATATTAATCTTATTTTGGAGGCAATGGGGAGTGGGAGGGAAGTTCAGGAGGGTGGGAGGGTCATCACTAGACCCCAATAAGGTTTTCTTGGATTTGGGAGTGTCCTGAGGGAGGGGGAAGGATTAGAGGTACCCTATAGACCACAAGATTTCTTTTTATCATGAGGGGTGGGGGAGAATTTGCCGGGACTTGATTTTATTGAAAGGGGGATAAGGGATACACATTTCCTATATGTTGACAGGGTTGATTTCCATTTTTACTTTGGATGTTGGGGCCACCACTTGAGGCAGCCCAAGGGTGAGGGAGGGGGTCAGCATTGACCCCCACACGCCTTTTTACTATTTTTGCTGTGTTTTTTTTTTTGGGGGGGGGTTGGCCCTTTAAGGTGATGGTGACCTTGTAAAGTTGGGGGCCACTATTGCATGGTAAAGGGCAAGGCTGCATTGTTTTGCTGTGAGACAAAACAATGCAGTGATATAACTGCTATGGTTTTTTCAGGGGTGGGGCCCACTATCATGGTTACAACTGCTGCGATAGTGGGATCCTCTCAAGAATAAACATCAAGACTTGTTGCATCCAAACCTTTGCTGGGATATTCAGCAAGCATGCTACTGAATATATCTGGCTATGTTAAAGTTAGCAGGATAAGCTTATCCAGGTAACATAAGGACTGCTTTTCGACAGTCCTAAAATTATCCGGTATGTTAGCTGGATAACGCTGAAAATTGGTGTATATCCAGCAATTTAGGTGGATAGTGAGTTCTGCCCTGGAACACCCTTTTCCTGCCCCGAGCTAGCTGGATAAATGTTATCTGGCTATCTTGGAGCCAATCAGTGCAATGGGATTTTCAAATCCCATCTTTTGTCTGGATAAGCCCCAACTTAGCCGGACAAATGGTGCTGAATATGGACCTCTATATTTTTAAAGACACATATATGTGATAATATCCTTATGTTTAAATCAAAATTTATCATCCTTATTGTTCAGACTTTTCCTGGTGTCCAGATTGCTTTCTGAATATTAAAGTGTAACCTCAGTATATGATAACATCAGCTCAATTTTGACATCATTCATAAGCCATTCACATCTCCGGTTTGCATAGCCACAATATTTCTGGGAGAAAAGACTTTCTTTTATCTTATTGTGACCCATCTCTTATTTATATCTGAAGGCTACCCTTTAATAGAAATGCATACATTAAACATGCCCTGTAGCACAATAAATATCATAACTCTTAATATAATGGTTGTCATTTCAGTGCTCATGATTCACTCTGTAATGAAAATTGGAAATGACAAAAAACGTACTGTAATTTGTTCTAGTGACACAAAATATAAAGAAAATGGAAACTGGTTGAAACCTAAACCACACACATTAGGGGGATAATTTTATAACAGCCAGCAAACATGTGAATGCAGTCTGTTATATGCCTGTTACTCCAATTTTCAAACTTTGCACGTGAGTTCACTTTGAAAACTACCCTCAACAAAGTTACAAATGTCACTCTGTGAAAGTTTAGTTTATTGAGTTTTATATACTGTTGTTCAGACATGCCATCACAACGGTTTACAATGTTACAAGAAAGATAAAATACACAGATACAGATATAAATTATCAAAAGAAAAAACATGAAAGCATTGCAATTAAATGAAATAAAATCTAATAAATACATTTTAAACAGTAAAGTAAGTTAATAAAAAATGTAAAAGCAATAAAAGAGATTAAAACTAGGTACAGTAAATTGGCTGGGCTGTTCTCAATTGGGATCATTATAGGCACTGCTGAACAGCCATGTTTTTAGCTCTTTCTTGAATTTTTTAGTTTCGGCTTGTAATCTCAGATCCACTGGCAAAGAGTTCCAAAGTTTGGGGCCAGCTAGTGATATTGCTTGCTCTCTTACTTGACTCAAGTGTGCTGAGTTCACTGAAGGTATAGTTAACAGACCCTTATTCGCTGATCTAAGATTTCTTTGAGGAGTATGTAGTCGAATGGCTGCCTTTAACCAGTCTGTTTGTTTGCCGTAAATAGTTCTGTGTAGGATGCAGGATACTTTGTATTGAATACGATACTTGACTGGTAACTAGTGCAACAATATCAAAATGGGCATTATGTGGTTGTGTTTTCTGCTACCTGTTAATACCCTGGCGGCTGTAGGAATTGTAAAGGGTGCATTGTGGATAGGGAAGGCCGAGTAATAGGGAATTACAGTAAGCCATACTGGAAAAAATCAACAACTGTAAGACCATTCTAAAATCATTTTGTTCAAGTAACGGTTTCAGACATCTAAGGGTAAGAAGTTTATTGTAGCCCTCTTTTAGTTTGATTGATATGTGTTTTTGAAACTCAAATCAGTGTCTATTATAATTCTGAGATCACGGACATGGTCAGTTGGTTTTATATTTATATTTATTTTATTTATTTATTTAGAAGAGTTTATATACCAAGGTATAGCAAGCTGCCTTCACTCTGGTTTACATTTTAAACAACTTATTACAGGAGAAAAATATAACTGAGAAACAATTAACACATAACATTCTTCTATGTACAGTCAAATTGAAAAGGGAATATATTATGAAAAAAACATCATCTGATAACAGGCATTGTACAAACAGGGACTAATTGGGTGGTACAGTATACAGACATGGATTCAGCGAGTACGGGAGCACGAGTGGCATATAAACTTGCATGCGATTTCGGGTCTCGGAGTGTAGGCGGACAGCTTAGCCAACACCAGCTGTGAATGATTGCCTGAAAAGCCAGGTCTTGAGCTCCTTTTTGAATGATTTGGAGTCACTGATTGTCTTTAGGTTGTCTGGTAGGGAATTCCATACTGTCGGTCCCGCAATGGAGAAGGCTCTGTTCCTAGTGTTGGAGAGCTTAGCTGAAGGGAGAGGGGGTATTGCTAGGTGTAGCTTGCTGGTTGTCCTTGTTGTTCATTGTGGTTTGTGTATCTGGATCAAGTTATCAAGAGCGTTGTTCTCTGTTCTGTGGATGGCATTGTGTAGGTTAGTTAAAGTCTTGAACTTGATTCTTTGTTCGACTGGAAGCCAGTGTAGACTTCTCAGAACCGGGGAGATGTGATCCATTTTTTTCTTGCCAGTTAGGACCCTGGCTGCAGCATTCTGCAAGAGTTGAAGAGGTTTTAAGGCCGATTTGGGAAGACCCATCAGGAGCGAGTTACAGTAATCGATACTGTTGAAGATAAGAGATTGTAGGATGGTTCTGAATTCTTGTTGGTGTAGGAGCGGTTTTAGGTGTTTCAGTATGTGTAATTTGTAAAATCCTTCTTTGGTTTTTGTTGCGATGTTCTTTTTGAGGATTAGTTCGATGTCGATCCAGATACCGAGGTCTTTAGAATTGTTCTTCAGTTGGATGTTAGTGTTGTCAATTTGTAAGGGCCGCAGTGGGGCAATTTGGCCAGTGTTGTTTCTTTCAATGAGGATGCACTCAGTTTTGGTCATGTTGAGGCATAGTTTAAGGTGGTTCAGCATATTTCTGATAGCGATGAGGTGGTTAGCTGTACGACTCAGGGCGTCTTCGAGTGTTGAGGTTATTGGAATGAGGAGTTGAATGTCATCGGCGTACATGTAGTATGTAACGCCTAGACTTGAGATAAGTTGGCAAAGTGGTATTAGATAGATATTAAAGAGGGTGGCCGAGAGGGCGGAACCTTGCGGAACCCCAGTTTCAAGAGGGAGGGGATCAGAGGAGTTGTTGTTAACGGTTACTTTGAAGAACCTGTCTTTTAGAAATGAGGTGAAACAGTCGAGAGTTTTTCCTGACAGACCTATGTTTGCAAGTCTGGATATCAGGCTTTTGTGGTCTACGGTGTCAAAAGCCGTGGAGAGATCTAATAAAATTAGTAGGTAGCTGAGTTTATTGTCAAATCCTCTTATTATTTTGTTTGATAAATTTAGTAGAAGGGTTTCTGTACTGCGATTTTTTCTGAAACCATGCTGAGAAGGGTGTAGTATTTTGTTGCTTTCCAGATGTTCATTCAGCTGTATCAGTGTGGCTTTCTCTATCATTTTTGCAAGGAGGGGAAGGTTTGAAATAGGATGGTAATTATTCAGATCGACTGGGTCTAGGTTCTTTTTTTTTTTTTAGAATTGGAGTGATTGTTGCAATTTTTAGTTTAGTTCACCTTCTTCAAATGATTTGTTAATAATTGCTGCGATGGAGGGGGCAATAATATGAGCCATTTCCTTTAATTCATGGGTTGGGATGGTATCAAGATCATGACAAGCTGGGTTTATCTTCCTTAGCATTTTTTCAGCTTCAGTATTTGTGATAAGATCGAAATTTGACCAAGGAGTTATCTTTGTTGTGTCTCGAAGTTCTACTGTGTTTGCGGAATTGTTAAAGGTACCAGTGATTTTGTTTATTTTATTTTTAAAGAAAACGGCAAGGTCTTGGCTTAAATTGTTCGATTCAGATTTGAGGGTGTTGTTATTCTCATCTATGAGGTTTCTTACAATGTTGAAGAGGGAGTTGGAGTTGTTTGTTGAGTTTTTTATCTTTTGACTGTAGTAGTCGCGTTTGGTGTTCAGGATCATCTTTTTGTAGGTGGCGAGTTGTGTGCGATATCTTTGAAGGGATCCTGGGCAATTGGATATTCAACATTCTTTTTCCAATTTCCTAAGGTTGGATTTCATTGATCTAAGGTGTGAATTGAACCATGGGTTGATCTTTCCTTGGTAATTTTTTACCAGTTTCAATTTCACTGGGTTTATGTTATTTGCGGTTTGTTCAGTCAGGTGGAACCAGGATTGGGTGGCTGTGTTAATATTGGAGAGGTCGAGATTCGCTAGTTGTTTACCTAGTTTTTGTTGAAGTAGGTCGGGTTGGAAGGGGGGGGGGGGTCTGTAATTGAAAAATATTGGTTCCTTATTTTTAGTGATGCAGTTGGTTGTTACTAGTGTTCTGCATTGTAATAAGTGGTGATCAGGCCAAGGGACAGGTTTGGATGATATTGATGTGTCAGAGAATAAGTGGTTGGTGAAGATCAGGTCCAAGGTGTGGCCTGCTTTGTGAGTGGGGTTGTTCACTAGTTGGGTTAGGTTTAGGCTGGAGAGCATGTCGAGAAGGGTTTGGCAGTTTTGTGATCTGGGGTTATCGTCGGTGTGGAGGTTGAAGTCACCGAGAATAATAGTAGTTTTTTTCATACTAATGTTAGTTATTAAAAATTCTAAGAGTGGGGAGGTTTCGCTTTCTAGAAGTTTAGGTGGGTAATAGATTAGGCATATCTGTAGGAATTCAGAGTCAAATAGAACAATTTCATATTTCTTAGGAAGGTTGTGCTGGATCAGTTTCATAGAGAAATGTTTTTATATGATGAGGAGTAGCCCTCCTCCTCTTCGGGACTTGCGTGGGATTGAAAATAGGTCATAGTTATTGTTGGTGAGTTGGTTCGTCAGCACTTGGTCGGTGTTTTTGAACCAGGTTTCTGTTACTGCGATGAAGTCCGGGTTCTTTTCTTGGATTATGTCTGATATTAGTAAGAATTTTTTTGTTAGTGATTGAGCATTAATTGAGCATATTGTTTTTTAATAATATAGATGAGATTCCCTCATTTCTAGATTTCCTTTCAAGTAAAATAATTTCAGTTTTATCCATGTTTAGGACAAGTTTCATATTAGAAAGAAGTCGTTTTATAATGTTTAGGTACACTGCAATTAGTTTGTATGTGTTATCAATTGTGTCATCAATCGGAATCAAAATTTGAATGTCATCTGCATAGATGTAAAAGTTAAGGCCTAGGCCCACAAGTAGGTGACATACAGGCAATACATATATTTTAAATAGGGTGGCTGACAGTGCAGAACCTTGAGGGACCCTGGTATCAAGGGAAATCTTTTCTGACATAGTGTTATTGATTTTCACTTTGAAGGAACGATTTTTAAGGTAAGACGAAAACCATTGTAAAGTTGTTTCAGTAAGTCCTATTTCTATCAAACGATCACAGAGTATTGTATGATTCACCATGTCAAAGGCTGCTGATAAATCTAATAGTATTAGAAAATACCAGACCGATATCAAAGCCTCTTAAGACAGTATCAACCAGTGCAATCAATAGTGTTTCTGTATTGAAGTGTTTTCCAAAACCGAACTGGTTTGGGAATAGAATATTATTGGTTTTGAGATGGTTTGTTAATTGTCTCTGGACTACCTTTTCTATTAATATGGCAATGAATGAAAGATTTGATATAGGCCGGTAGTTGTTTAGTATCGTTGGATTAAGATTTGTTTTTTTAGTACCGGAAAGTATTCAGGGAAATTTATGTGCATACTTTTCAAAATCAAAAAGTATGTATGTAAATGTAAACCCCGCTGAGACTTCACCCCCAGAATGTCTCTTTTCATGTGCTTAAAATTGCACGTATACAAGGTGCACGCATGTAATTTTACCTACAGAATTTTACCTACAGAAGTCTCTCTCTAAGCTCTAGTTGGTAACCTCAAATCATATTCTTCCCCACAGTTTTGGACTTATGAGATCAAGATCAAAGTGTTTACATTATAACTGACTAAAGTATGCACTGAATACATAATATTGCAATTAGCCCATTTTGATTTTTATGCTTTCCAATAAATGGAATGTTGTAAAGAATTTTATAAAAGGGATCAATATCATCTGTCCAGTCATAGGCATAATAACTTTCAAAAGAAGGGATAGAAATTCACTAAATTTGGCATGAAGGAAGAAAATGTGCATTTCTCTGACAAGTTCAAAAACCAGGAACAACGGGCCAGTATTTTCAGAGAACCGAGACTCCCCCAAAAAAATTCCTTTTGCTTTCTATGTGAAACTATTAGAAAGAGTTCTGATCAGCACTCCATTCCAAACTCTTCCCCCACCCTTCCAGCACTTTGCTCATAGCAACAAAAACAGAAAGAGACAAAAAAAATATAACTGAAGCAACAGGCAAAAGATGGCACCAAATGGTTCTTTTAAAGCCACATCCGCACACTTCCAAAATACATACACAAACTCTTCCCCTAAGTCATCCCCACACACACCAGATACCTACAGCCTCCCCACTCACCCCATGCCCCCATGCATCCCACACATTTCCCCACATCCTCCTATCACACCATCTACCATATATATCCCCACTGCCACTCACACATCTCCACCACAACCCACACACATCCCAGCATATACATACCCACAATCTCATCTATGTGTATCTCACACAATCTCTCATACATCATACAAACCCACATGCCATTCAAACCAAAGAAAGACATTTTTCATTTGCATTTATTTAAGCCTATGGGGCAAGCAAAACTACAGGTTTATTTTTTCTACTTAAGGCAACCCATTAAAGTCAGATAGAATAGAGTTGGCGTGGAACGAGACAAGAAAGGAGCAGGACTAATCAAATTCAAGTAACTTTTCAACCACCATAGATGGTGGTTGAAAAGATACTGCATAGACCAGTGGTTCTCAACCCTGTCCTGGGGACCCCCCAGCCAGTCGGGTTTTCATGATATCCGCATGCAAATTTCCTCTCATGCATATTCATTGTGGATATCATGAAAACCCGACTGGCTGGGGGATCCCCAGGACAGGGTTGAGAACCACTGGCATAGACTGACAATGAGTTCTTCATTATTGTTTTATCAGAAAGTAAAAGCACATGTAACTTTGAGCAGTCACCATTTTCTGTTCAATCATTTATTAGATGGATTTCAGACAGTGAGATTTTGCTTCTGAAGCTCTTTCTCAGAGGCAAAGGTGAAATTATATGTTACCTGATAATTTTCTTTCCTTGACTCCTGCTAGACCAGTCTTGGCTCAGGGATTTCTCCTCTCCATTACTGGTGGAGACAGAGGACCCACCTCCCTGACTTCTTGTGTGATATCATGTTCATTATAAGCGAGGCATGGCTCGAGACAGCCACTAATAGCCTTCTGCCAACGCTAATCCTTGCTTGGCTGCCTTCATCTACTTAAATACTTTAAACAAAATAATTTTTGCAATATTGTCCACTGGATAAACCCGCTAGCGGCTTGCTTACTTCCAGTGGACCCTTGATGTCGCCATTCCTGCTCTTGGCACCGCCTTGGACCACCGGTGATATCTGATGCTGCCTTTCCTTCCCTGTGCAGCCTCTCACTCTGAGTCACTGCTGCTCTCTTCATGCATCCCTGGAGTGCCGCTGACTTCCTGGACATCACCGACATACTGCTCCTGCCCTGACATCCTGCTAGGTGCATGTACGTGCCTCTTTTGAACATTTAAAGGAAGCCGCCCAGCGCAGACAGCGAGGCAAAAGCTAAGTTAAAATAAAAGCTTAAAAAAATCATCTCCGCGCCAAAAATCGCCGCGATCGGAAGCCCCACCCGCCGAAGCCAGCCTCCAATAGGAGCCAGCCCAGAGGGGCTTTTAAATCTGATTCAGACCGGCGCCGCGCGCTGTGCGTCGCGCGCCTAAGGAGCGCGACAAAGGGGCCTGCCCCTTTGTCCCGCCCCTTCGTCTCAGCCCCGAGGAAGCCCCGAGGCTACCTCCCGGTCCACAGTCCGACTCTATTATCCATACCATCCTCATCTGCCCACCTACCTACATAACATCAGCACCAACAAATCAAAAAGCACAAACATCACTAAAACGGCTTTAATATTCAAGCCCTAGCTACCTGCAAAGATCTTGCAAACCACACACAGGCAGTGGCTCCCAAGACTCCAAGCTCCAGATCTGCGCAATCCAAGCCATCCTCACAACGAAAGCTCGTGGAATTACCATAATTTGCCAGCAGACTCCTCAGAGGAACTTTATAGATCCCATTAAACGTCCGCCCAATACCATCAGGTTCTGCAGTCACTCAACATTCGCCCATCATTCTCCGGACTGCACTCGCCCAACATACACTCATCATTCACCCAGCACGCTTCTAACTACATCCGCCCAGCATTCTTCAAACCGCATTCGTCCAGCACTCATCCGACTGCATTCGCCTTGCACTCCTTCTGACCGTAAGATTTCTTCAGTCTTCCACTTCAACCACCTACATCCTAACATGCACTCCCTCACAATTCCCATCATCCACAATCCCAAATGGAGAACACCAAAGCCCCCTACCCCCCCCCCCCATCACAATCGTCAACAGAGGCTCAGGGCCCATCTTGCTGACAACCGGTCACTCAATTCCTTGGACTAACTCTCTTCTCACTCACATTGGTTAATGCGCAATCGATCTCTAAGAAAAGTCATATATTCAACGACTACCTATCCGATACAAAACCTGATATCTGTGCTATCACAGAAACCTGGTTAAAACCCTCTGACACTGCTCTAATAAATCAGCTTCCCATCCAGGATTACGATGTTCTCCTCTATTCCCAGACCCAAAAAAAGAGGAGGTGGACTTCTCCTTGCAGCCAAAAAAAAACGCTGGGTCTGACATTGCAGACTTCCAATATCATATCAAAGATTGAATTTGCCCTATTCAACTCAAAACATCTGACGATCGGCCTAATTTATGCTCCCCCCGGATTACTGGAAGCAGACCCATCCTATATCATAGAGCTTACAGCAAAACACCTAAATTCCAGTAAACCTACCATCCTTTTGGGAGATTTTAATCTGCACGTAGATATCCAACCTCATTCTACCAACTGTAAAACTCTTCTCTCCTCTCTCAACAATATGGGTTTCAGACAAATAGTGACTGAACCAACTCACAAAGCAGGCCATACGCTGGACCTTATCTTCATAAATGAAGGAATCACAACCCACACCACTCCAACTTGCACTCCGATACCGTGGTCAGACCACCGAATCATATCATCGGTGTTAAAAATAAAAGAACTTCCACCACAATCCACTCAACCAATAACTATATCGTTCAGGAAACAGTGCTCAGGAGACCAACTCAGTGAACACCTTGCTAAGGAACTAGAGCACCTAGACCTCTCCGACGCAAACTCAGCAACTTCATCATGGACCAACATCACTAAAAAGGTTGCAGATCAAATATGCCCCATGACAACTAAATCTATCAATCCAAACAAAGACAACAGGAGACCCTGGTTCACACCGGAGCTAAAAAACATAAACACGAGTTGAGATGCAAGGAACAAAATTGGCGAAAAAATCCATCTTCAACCACCCTCCTCATCTACAAATCATGCCTTAATTCATACAGAAACAACATCAACACAACAAAGAGAATATTCTTCTCCAAAAAAATCCACCACCTCATTTTCGATTCAAGAGCTCTTTTCTCCTATGTATCATCCCTCACAAAACACCCGGCGACTACCATTCCAGACGATCAAGCACTAAATAAAGCGAACGAGCTGGCAGACTTCTTTGACAACAAAAATCACCTCACTCCTAGCCCCCTCAAGGGACCATCTACACATCCAAACCACGTATTTGGTTTACAACCACTACTCCCAATAGATCAACAACCATCGCAACCAACCGTCCAACAACTTAACACCTCACTAACAATACTCAACACTTTTGAGCCCACATCCACATTAGAAATAGAGAATATCCTCAAGAAGATAAAACCATCCTCCCATCCATCAGACCATATTCCATCCAACAAACTGAGTCTGATCACCAACACCATAGCCAAACCTTTAGCAGATATCATTAACTGCTCTCTCACCCAAGGACATGTCCCGAACCAACTTAAGTTAGCCATTCTCAAACCGCTTCTCAAAAAACCCAACTTGCCCACCTCAGACCCAGCTAACTTTAGACCCATAGCAAACCTCCCTATGATTGCCAAAGTTATGGAGAAAGTTGTCAACAAACAACTTACAGAATTTCTTGACGAAAACAATATCCTCACCTCAAACCAATTTGGCTTTCGTAAGTCTATGAATACCGAATCGCTATTAACATCATTATCAGACACTATCATCTTCAACCTAGAAAAGGGCCAACCTTGCCTCCTCGCTCTCCTGGATCTCTCATCAGCATTTGATACCGTAAACCACACGTACCTCCTGCAACGCCTAATAGACATCGGCATTACAGGAGCAGCTCTTAACTGGTTCAAATCATTTTTGGAGAACAGATCATACAAGGTCAAGATAAATAACAAAGAGTCCCACACCATCGAATCCAAGAGGGGGGTACCGCAAGGATCATCCCTCTCTCCGACTCTTTTCAATATTTATCTGCTCCCGCTCTGTCAACTACTCACTAACCTTAAACTAAGGCATTACCTATACGCGGATGATATTCAAATCCTCATCCCTATAGAAGATTCCCTACACAAAGCCATATCATTCTGGAATAAATGTCTGTCAGCTATCAACAATCTACTCACCAGCCTCAACTTGGTTCTAAACAAAAACAAAACCGAAATCCTCATTATAGCACCGGAAAACTATACCCCCTCCTCACATTCTAACACTAACCAACATCCGGACACCGCAGGGCTCTCCACCACGCAACAAGTTAGAGACCTGGGAGTCATCATAGACAGCAGACTCAGTCTCAACAAATTCGTCAACAACACAACAAAAGAATGTTTCTTTAAACTTCAAACAATAAAGAAACTCAAACCACTCCTCCTTTACAGAGACTTCCGCATGGTTTTACAAGCCATCATACTCCCAAAGCTGGATTACTGTAACTCTCTCCTCCTAGGCCTACCAGCATGCACCACCAAACCACTTCAGATGGTCCTGAACGCCTCCGCAAGAATTCTCTCAAATGCCAAAAAAAGAGATCATATCACCCCCAATCCTCCACCACCTCCACTGGCTTCTGATTAAATACAGGATCCAGTTCAAGTCTTTAATGATGATACATAAGGCCTTACACAACATCACACCTCTCAACTTAACATTTCAAATTCAACTACACTCATCCGTGAAACCAACCAGAAGCGCTTATCAGAACAGACTAATCACACAACCGGCGAAATCCGCTCTGAGGAAACGTGCACTATCCACAGCGGGCCCTTCACTTTGGAACTCTCTCCCTCCAGACCTGCGTCTAGAACCATGCCACACTACATTTAAAAAGAAACTTAAGACTTGGTTGTTCAAACAAGCTTTCCCCTTGAGCCAATGATCAGGAAGAAAAGTATTTTCACTCCCACATGCCATGTTATTTATTGATTTATTTATTTTCACTCCCACATGCCATGTTATTTATTGATTTATTTAACTGCATGTTTATTAACGGTCTAATATTATACACTATTTGCTTACTTTGATTAGTTTTTGTTATATGTTAAAACTTGTTCACTTCGTTTGTTCAATGGAAAAACTTGCTTACTTCATTTGTTCAATTGTAAAACGTTTTTCCTAATTCTGTTATATGTAAAACCGCTAAATGTAGCGATAGTTACTGTTCCTTGTAAACCGGGGTGATATGTATATTATACAGGAACCTCCGGTATATAAATTATATAAATAATAAATAATAATAAAGGGCCCAAGGCGGGGAAAGCCCCATGCCCTTCCTGATGATGTCATGACTACAGCCCTATAGGACTCTTCAATCTCTTCCTGGTTGCCTTCACAAGGAGTTGCTTCACCCTGGAGGTCCTGTTCCAGCTCTTGCTTCAGGAGTCGTCGGAGTTCTTGATCTTTTCTTGTTCAAGGTCTTCATGTTCTTTCTGGGAGTTCCTCTATGTTTCTTTGTTCCATGTTCCTAGTCTCTCATCAGTTCCTATCTTCAGCATCTTCCAAATCTTCAGTCAAGTCCCTAATGTTCCAGTCTTTGTCTCCAAGTCACACCTTCCTAGTCTTCTTCTTTATCTTCTTCCAGGTGTGCCAGCGTTGTAGTCCGTGACTAGTCCACGGGTTGTGTAGGGCATCTCATGGCACAAGGTCTATCTTCAAGTCCGTCTTCACTGGTCAAGTCTCCTAATGTCCCTTGTTTTTAAATGCCAGGGTCCCATCCCTGGTTCTGAGTTCCTGAATACTGAGTCCCTGAATCCTGTTCCTGGTCTTCGAGTTCCTTGTTCTAGCTTCCGTCCATGTCCTAGTCTCAAGTCCAGAGTCTGCTCCACCTCCAGCATGGTCCATGACCAGCCCACTGGTTGTGTAGGGCATGTAGCAGGACAGGACTCTCCCAGAGTCTTTGTCATGTTTCCAGTGTCAAGACTTCATCATGTTTCAAGCCCAGAGTCCACCCTGCATTTGGCGTGGTTCACAACCAGCACACGGGCTGTGTAGGGCAAACTGTGGTGCAGGGCTCATTCTGTTCCTGAATCTGAATCTGAAACCTGAACTTGAAACTGAACCTGAACCTTGAATCTGAAATCTGAACCTGAATGTGAAACCTGAATGTGAAACCTGAACCTTCATCTAAGTTCCTAGTCTTTAGTAGGGGTGTGCATTCGACCATCGGCCGCTGTGGCATAGTGAGGGCAAAGGGGATCGGTGCCATTTTAACTACTGGCATCCATCGGCCGGAGTGCAGGAGGTCGCTCCCGGACCCCCGCTGGACTTTTGGCAAGTCTTGTGGGGGTCAAGAGGGTTCCCCAAGACTTGCCAAAAGTCCCTGGTGGTCCAGCGGGGGTCCGGGAGCGATCTCCTGCACTCGGGCCATTGGCTGCCAGTAATCAAAATGGCGCCAATAGCCTTTACCTTACTATGTCACAGGGGCTACCGGTGCCATTGGTCAGCCCCTGTCATATGGTAGGAGCACAAGATGGTGCCGATGGCCATGTGACAGGGGCTGACCAATGGCACCGGTAGCCCCTGTGACATAGTAGTCAAAGGCTATTGGCGCCATTTTGAAACCGGCAGCGAGGATGTGAGTGCAGGGGATGGCTCCCGGACCCCCCGCTGGAACACCAGGGAGTTTTGGTAAGTCTTGGGGGGTCATGAGGGTGGAGGGTTGTAGTTAATTTAATTTTAGCGGGGAAATGAATTGGAATTAATGGATAAACGTATCGGGGGAACCCCTTGCCGAATGCAACGTATCTGCCCTTCCGACGAATCTGAATCCCGATTGCAACGTATGGCATCCCTCTGCACATCCCTAGTCTTTAGGGCCTTTCTCATGTGCTTGTCATTAGAGTCATCTTTTGTCCTCGACCCCCTGTGTCCTGACACTCAAGCCATTGCCAAGTGACAAGCCTGAAAGGGCTTTTGGAGTGGCCAGAGGGTTTTCCCAGAGACCAGCATTCCATTGCTGGGCCTCATTCCTGTGCATGCAGGTTCAGTGGAAGTTTGAGTGTTCCAAGGCTACAAGTGTTCCAAGTCTCTAAGCTTCTGTCCAGTACATGCCCAGATGCACTCACTTACCCTTGGCGCATACCTTGGAGCCTCACCCTGGGGCTGTGCCATGGCCCAAGGGCTCACACTCACATCTGCTCCCAAGCACTGTCCGAGCTCACAACAACAATTTAACTGGAGATGACTCTTTCAACATTCTGTATCATGGTGACCTAACCACATATGCTTGATGGACTAACAAAACCGTCAGAAATAAAGATTTCATTGATCCTTTGCATTCTTTTTACCTCGTCCTTAATATATATAAAAAAGAATACCTTAGTTATGTACACCATAAGATAAATAAAATTAAAAATGTATATTGTGTGTATCTGCTTGAGATCCACAACAAAAGAAACAACAAAAAAGATTTTTTTTTGGTGCTTTCATCCCTTGAATTGCCACTCGATGAAGCAGGAACAGGTAGGGTTGTGATGGAGACTTGCCCCAACCACATGCTTGCTCGTGCTTTATGAGTGGGAACCAGACTGATCTAGCTGGAGTCAAGGAAAGAAAATTATCAGGTAAGATAATTTCACCTTCCTTATCCTCTTGCTAGACTAGTATTTATATACCAAAGCTTTACTCCCTTGGGTGGGAAGGCATGAGCACTGCTTCTAATATGCTAGTCCCAAAGGTTGTGCCTGATTTAGCTAGCATGTCAATCCTATAGTGCTTGGTAAATGAGTGTAAGGAGGCCCATATGGCTGCTTTGCAGATTTCTTCCAGTATTACTATAAAAACTTCTACCCATGATGATGCTTCAGTCCTAGTAAAGTGTGCCCATAAACTGAGTAGTATTGCCCTCCCTTCTAGAATATATGCTGTTCCAATAACTTCCTTAATCCATCTGGCTAAGCTTGACTTAAGAACATAAGAACATAAGAAATTGCCATGCTGGGTCAGACTAAGGGTCCATCAATCCCAGCATCCTGTTTCCAACAGAGGCCAAACCAGGCCATAAGAACCTGGCAATTACCCAAACATCAAGATGATCCCATGCTATTGATGCAATTAATAGCAATGGATATTCCCTAAGAAAACTTGATTAATAGCAGTTAATGGACTTTTCCTCCAAGAACTTATCCAAATCATTTTTGAACCCAGCTACACTAACTGCACTAACCACATCCTCTGGGAACAAATTCCAGAGCTTAATTGTGCATTGAGTGAAAAATAATTTTCTCCCATTAGTCTTAAATGTGCCACTTGCTAACTTCATGGAATGCCCCCTAGTCCTTCTATTGTCCGAAAGTGTAAATAAACGATTCACATCTACTCATTCAAAACCTCTCATGATCTTAAAGACCTCTCTCACATCCCCCCTCAAGCCATCTCTTCTCCAAGCTGAACAGCCCTAACCTCTTCAGCCTTTCTTCATAGGGGAGCTATTCCATTCCCTTTATCATTTTCGTTGTCCTTCTCTGTACCTTCTCCATCGCAACTATATCTTTTTTGAGATGCGGCGTCCAGAATTGTACACAGTATTCATGGTGCAGTCTCACCATGGAGCGATACAGAGGTAAGAACATAAGAACATAAGAAAATGCCATACTGGGTCAGACCAAGGGTCCATCAAGCCCAGCATCCTGTTTCCAACAGTGGCCAATCCAGGCCATAAGAACCTGGGAAGTACAGTGGCAGTGGCTATTCTTTAAATGAACTTAATAGCAGGTAATGGACTTCTCCTCCAAGAACTTATCCAATCCTTTTTTAAACACAGCTATACTAACTGCACTAACCACATCCTCTGGCAACAAATTCCAGAGTTTAATTGTGCGTTGAGTAAAAAAGAACTTTCTCCGATTAGTTTTAAATGTGCCCCATGCTAACTTCATGGAGTGCCCCCTAGTCTTTCTATTATCCGAAAGAGTAAATAACCGATTCACATCTACCCGTTCTAGACCTCTCATAATTTTAAACATCTCTATCATATCCCCCCTCAGCCGTCTCTTCTCCAAGCTGAAAAGTCCTAACCTCTTTAGTCTTTCCTAATAGGGGAGCTGTTCCATTCCCCTTATCATTTTGGTAGCCTTTCTCTGTACCTTCTCCATCGCAATTATATCTTTTTTGAGATGCGGCGACCAGAATTGTACACAGTATTCAAGGTGCGGTCTCACCATGGAGCGATACAGAGGCATTATGACATTTTCCGTTTTATTCACCATTCCCTTTCTAAGAATTCCCAACATTCTGTTTGCTTTTTTGACTGCCGCAGCACACTGAACCAATGATTTCAATGTGTTATCCACTATGACGCCTAGATCTCTTTCTTGGGTTGTAGTACCTAATATGGAACCCAACATTGTGTAATTATAGCATGAGTTATTTTTTCCTATATACATCACCTTGCACTTATCCACATTAAATTTCATCTGCCATTTGGATGCCCGATTTTCCAGTCTCACAAGGTGCTTAGTGGTGATATGCTTCAGTATACAGTATGAATGTATTGTCAATGCCAGACTGCTTTTGTTCTAGAGTATGTACTATATGATTTTTGTCAAATAAACAATAAATTAAAAAAAAAAAAGAGAATCTCAGCTCTGGACTGCTCAGCCTTTCTAAGATACACCCCAGCCTGGGAATGGTACTTTCTATCTCTGGCGGAGTGGGCCTTGAGACCTTGGCAAGCCTAAATAGAGGCCTGGCTAGAACAGAGCAGCTTCCTGCAGACCCTAAACACTTGAAAGATCTTATGGAGGTAATACAAGTTTAGCCAGTTCCCTGTTTGTGCTGTTTACCTCATTGAGGGGTACTATGGGTTACTAGGGTTCAAGTCGGGGGGGGGGGGGGTAGAACAAGCTTCTGGGCCCCTGAATTGGTCTGTTCATTCAAGCTTTAGAAGATCTTGGAGGTGGTTTGCTGTGTACTAGGGGTGTAGGAGGAACCATAAAGAGACCCAGAGAGAAGGAAAAATAACAAAGTCCCTCATGGTATATTGTCAATTTACTTAAGAGAACACTCAAGGGATAGCAAGAGAAAACACTGGAGTCCAAATGGTGTTCAAAATAATGAATTTACTGAAGTTTAATGATGAGTATCCAAGCAAGTATAGACAAATATAAAAAAACAGCATCAAGATTTTCAAAACCAAAAACAGCATGATCTGTCTGTCAATTTTGTTTCTCCTAGATGATCTTCCCCTTTCTGTACCACCATCCATACTCAGAAGTCCTTCCCCAGAGTGGAAAGGATAACTGTGTAGTGCAGCTCCAGCATCAAATGGAAAGTAAAATGGGAAAAACCCCAAAAGTACAAAATAATAATCAAAATTAAAAAAAAATTCTTCAGACTCCCAAATAGCTTCTGAAGAAGGCTTTTATTATGCCCCCGATCCTGGTATACCCAGACCCGCAGCAGTCATTTATAGTAGAGACTGTCACTTCTAGGAAAGTTATCAGGGCTATACTATCTCAAAGAAGGGGATCTACAGACCTCCTCCATCCTTGTGCCTTTTATTCAGAAAAGCTTACAGCTGCGAAGAAAAACTTTCATATCTATGACAAAGAAATCCTGGCCATAAAAACTGCCTTTGAGGAATGGTGTCACTTTCAGAAACGGGCCCATCGATTATTCTGGGAGACTTCAACCTTCATATAGACATGGTTCCATTATCCAATTCTAGTTCCATATTATTAGAAACATTCTCAACACTTGGACTTGAACTCACTACCACATTGCCTACTCACAAAGCCGGTCATACACTTGACCTCATTTTTATCAACTCAAACATAAAAGACTCAGCAATAAGTAAACCCACACCAGTTCCTTGGTCAGATCACTCATTGATTTTTATAGAAGTTCATTAAAAAAAAACCCATGGAGTACACCCATGAACAATACAGTATCAATAACCTTTGGACCAAAAATTAATCAAGAAGACTTACAAACTGAAGTTACACAAGTAACACAAAAAAATTAAGCTTGATAATTGCACAAGTGCTATAAACTCTTGGCTAAATGAAACATCATTGCTGGCTGAGAGATTGTGTCCTCAAAAAACAATTAAGATAAAACCAGATAACATCTTTAACACCAAAAATCTTTAACACCAAAAATATTAGGAATGAGAAAATTCCACTTAGAAAATTAGTAAAAATTTGGAGAAAAAATAAGAATCCCTATATACTAGGTAATTATAGGGCCGCCTTGAACCATTACAAAAATAGTATTGAGGAAGCTAAGAAACAGTATTTTAAGAATAAAATTCAAAAACACTGCAATAATCCGAGAACACTCTGTGATTGTAAAAAACCTGACTAAACAAAATGTACGCATGACAGAAACTATACAGGAAGATAAAAGTAATGAGATAGCTATATTTTTCAAAGATAAAATAATGAATTTAGTTTCAAAGATTACAGTAGTCCCTAATCAATCAACTATGATTAATATAAAGGAAGGTATCTCCTGGGATTTGTTTGAACAGACTACAATTTTAGAAATTGAAACATTATTGAAAAATTTAAACCCGGCAGCCCATCCTTTGGATAAAATACCCATCACATCTCTCAAGACAATTTCCAGTATCATAGCACCCATTTTGACAGACATAGTTAATTTATCATCAAGAGAAGGATACCTACCGGTGGAATTAAAAAACACGACTATAAAACCCATCTTAAAAAAACTAATCTTGATCACAATAGCCTAAACAATTACAGACCCATTTCTAACCTCCCATTAATTGCAAAATTAATTGAAAAAGTGATTCAAAAGCAATTAGCTGATTACCTTGAAATGAATGACATTCTCTTTCCTAACCAATTCAGTTTTAGGAAACATTTTAACACAGAAACATTATTGATATCCATAGTAGACACAGTTCTTAGAGGACTTGACAGCGGGCAAAGATATTTTTTAGTGCTTTTAGACTTATCAGCAGTCTTTGAATCAGTTGATCACAGCATACTTTGTACTAGATTAACGGAAATTAGAATTAAGGGTACACTTTTAAATTGGTTTTTATTGTTTTTACAAGACCGCTGCTTTCAAGTAAAAATTAAGAATACTACTTCAAACAAGATTTCATTGGAAACGGGAGTCCCCCAGGGGTCTGCCCTTTCGGCAACCTTGTTTAATATATATTTATTACCGGTTTGTTTTTTCCTTGCAGGACTAGGTCTAAACACATTTATGCAGATGATATTCAGTTCCTTGTACCCATTGATGATACATTAGAAAAAGCCCTTAATATCATTGCAATTTATCTAAATGCACTAAAACAATTGCTGTCCCATTTAAAATTAGTGTTAAATATGGAAAAAACAGAAATTCTGCTATTAGAACGTAAATTAAAACATGATATAATTCCTCCATTAATCTTAGAAAATAATGTAAAAATAACATCCACTACCTATCTCTGAGATCTTGGTATTATAATCGACACTGAGCTTAGCTTTAAAAAACATATAGCAGCAAAGGTAAAAGAAGGATATTACAAATTTTTGACCCTACGTAAATTAAATCCACTACTGGAAAAGAGTGATTTCAGAACTGTACTACAATCATTAATCTTATCCAACATAGATTACTGTAACAGCTGCTTTTAGGACTCCCCACTTCCATAATGTTAAGGTTTTGAGGTGTTTGGTGGATTCTTAGGTGCTGCAGTGATGGCCACTCCCATGGGGAGGAGCCCCATGGGGAACTGCAGTACCAGGCTAGACTCAGATGCACAAACACAGAGATAGTTTTTATTGTACAGCTTGTAGAGTTCACCAGAGGTGGCAGTAGTGAGCAGATTCCTGCAGCAGCAGTCTTGGGTCCTCGGCTGAGGAGACCTGTCCCATAATGGTGGTGTAGGGAGCTCCGATGCAGGTTTCAATGAGGAGCTGTAAGTGAGACAGACTGGTAAATGTTAGATTACTCACACTCTTGCAGCTGTAATAGTGGAGTTCCCAGCAGGTAGAGGTAATAATGGTAGCAGGCACCAAGGTAGATAACTCAGGCCCTCGAGGAGTGAGTACCTGGATACTGGAATGGCACCTGGAAAGAAGCATAGGGCCCCCGAGAAGCGGGTACCTTAGTAGAACCCTGGAGGGTAGAGAGAGCTTCCAGCAGCAGCAAGAAGCGGCAGAGCATCTTAGACCGGACAAATCCAATCCTTGCTAACTCAAAGTCAGTCAGCAAATGGGCAACCTAAATACCTGGATGTAGTGATGTCACTCGAGGGGGACGCCCCTGAGGTTCGCGCCAACGTTGGAATAAAGATGTGGGTAGCGTGTGCGTGTGCTCCCTAGGAGGCCCTCAGATGAATCATGGCGGAATGCCTTGCCATAGCCGTTCTGGGGATGCCGGAGAGTGCAGCAAGCAGACGTAGTAGTCGCCATTTTCCCAAGGCTGGCGCCATGTTTAAAGATGGCGCCGGCCATCCATAGCTCCTACCATGTGACGGGGCCGACCAATGGCACTGGTAGCCCCTGACACATGGTAAGGGCAAAGGGCCATCGGCGCCATTTTGTTTACTGGCAGCCGATGGCCCGAGAGCGGGAGATCGCTCCTGGGATCCCCGCTAGACCCTGTGGCCCTCTCATTATGCTTTGGGTTATTTATTCCACTGTGCTTGATTTCTCACCCCTCACTCTATACCTTCAGGTTTCGATATAACTGCACTTATTGCCTTAGCCCTCACTTTATGCCTTAGGGTTTTTAGGCTTCAGTGCTTGCTGCCTTACCTTCACTCTGTGCCTTGGATTTTGATGCCGCTTTGCAATCTACCTTACCCCTCTCATTCTGTGTCTTGAGATATTTATGCCGCTGCTTGCTACCCTGCTCTGCACTCTGCTTTGGGGATTTGATATTGCTATGCTTGCTGTCTTACTTTCTCACTCTATTCTTGGGGTATTCATGCTAGTGTTGGTGCTGCTTTGCTGCTCTTCTGGTGCTTCGGGCTGTGCATGCCATTGTTTTGGTGTTATTTTTCCCTTTTGGTTTCTTGGAGTCTTCATGCCAATATTGTTGCTGCCCTTTGCCCTTCATTTGGAGCCTTGGGGGTGTTCATGCCACTGTTGGTTCTACCTTGCTCCTTTCACAGTGCCTTTGGGTCTTGATAACTTTGATTGGGCTGGTTTGCCCTTTCACCATGCCTTGGGCTAGTCATGCTCGTCTTGGTGCCACTTGTGGGAAAATAGTGGCCCGGGGGATTTTTCTCCATACTGGCCCATGGATACCCAATTACCCATACAATATAATTTACATATATAATTTACATATATATGCACACACCCCTTAAAACATTTTAAAAAAAAGCTACCCGGCACGCACATGTTATAAAATCCATGGTCCCAAATACAGAATAAAAAAAGAGACCATGAAGCATAAATAGAAAACTGCAGACAAAAAATGAAAAGGAAACTGCAACAAGACAGACACTGTATGTAATGCAACTTGTGGGGGGAGAGACCCACAAACTAGGTCCTCTCTCTCTCACAGGCACACACTCTAACATGGACATGTTCTCTGTCATATATGCACCTCTCTCACTCTTACATGCATGCTCTCTCTTATGCATGCCCTCCCTCTCCTAATCACACGCATGCTCTCTCTCTCTTATGCACTCCCTCCTATTCACGTACATGCTCTCCCTCAAGCACTGTCACCCTCTCTCTCCTGCACTCTCTCCTGCACTCCCTCCTCTCTTATACACACACATGTTGCCTCACCAGGGTTATCTCCCTCTCACCTTCCTTCTGCTACCAGCTGGATTTATTTATTTGGCTACCAGACTTCCTTCTCTGCCCCACCCCTCCTTCCTTTGGCTGTGATGGCCCCTACCAGATCTCTCCCTCTCTTCCATACCAGGCCTAATTATGTCCTCCCTACTCACCTACACATCTTCTTTCCCTTTCCTTCCCCCCCACTCATCCAATATTCTTCCTCTTCTTAGGTTGTCTTTCTGCTGGGGGGAGGAGAGAGCCTTGCTAGCACCCATCTTCTTTATATTCTCTCCCTGTACTCACCTCTCATATTCCCTCCTACACATTCACTTCCTTCCCACCTTTCCCTCTCATCTCTCCCCTCTCTTTATTTAAGCCTCATATTCCATACCTTCTGCCTTCTTTTCCCTTTCTCATTCATCCCACTCATTCTCTCAACCTTCTCACTCCCTTCACCTCGCTTCCTCTCTCATCCTGTCCCTTCCCTTCTTCCTTAACTCAGTTGTCTTTCGCTGGGGGGGACCGGGGCCTGGCCTTCTTACCAGCGGCTTTTCCTTGGAGCGGCCCCAGTTCCCGTACTCTTCTTCCTTGTCAGGGCCTGGCCTTCTTACCAGCGGCTTTTCCTTGCAGCGGCCCCAGTCCTCGTACTCTTCTTCCTTGTCAGGGCCTGGCCTTCTTACCAGCGGCTTTTCCTTGCAGCGGCCCCAGTCCTCGTACTCTTCTTCCTTGTCAGGGCCTGGCCTTCTTACCAGCGGCTTTTCCTTGCAGCGGCCCGAGCCCTGGCACTTTTTTTCTTGTTGAGGCCTGGCCTTCCTCCCAGCATCACTTCCTTGCAGCGGCCTCGAGTCTCAGCACTTTTCTTCACTGGCAGGGCCTCACTTCCAGGGGGGAGTACTAAAACTACTGCTTCTGGGCCTCTTCCCTACTTTTTTGCAGCCTCGCCACCTATCTTGGTGGAGGGCAGGCAGGGCTGAGGAAGATAGTGGTCTCTTGCAGCCTGCACCAACAGCCACTCGGCACCACTGCGGAGTCGAGACCACATGACCAGCTAGATCGGCCCACCGGGGGAAGCCCGATCCCCCAATAGGCCAAGCCACCCCTGGGATGGGAATAAATAAAAAAGCTTGGGGGTAACCTGAATGGACCAGCAGTTATTAACAGAAACGTGGGGGTAACCTGCATGGAGCGGCATTTACTACCTTGGGAAGCTTGCTGGGCAGACTAGATGGACCATTTTGGTCTTTTTCTGTCACCATTACTATGTTACAATGAATACATTGAGATGATTTGCCCAAAAGAATCAGTTTGGAAGGTACCCATAAGGGATGAACCCGATCTTACCTAAATCATACTATAAGTTTATATTGTTATATTCTGATATCCAGCTGCCTCTAGCTTGGCAAAAATCCACAGCTGGTACAATTTCTAGGCAGCAGAAGCTCTGTTTAGCATTCATAATTATTATTACTCCACTTTAGCATTGTCACAAGAGCAGGACAGTAAACATCTGTTTGTATTATATAGAGGTCAGAGTTTCTCCTCCCTGCAAGTCAACTGCACCACAAACATTTCCAGGAATGTCTCATCCCAGGGGAATAGTTCATGTTTGGAATATGTCAGAGCAGACATAATTCTTATTTTGATTTTTTTAAGGGGCTACTTGAAAATATAAACAGCAGTGAGTTATTCTAACCTGATTTTTATTGTAATGGGTAAGTTACAGGTCACAGGGCTTTCTTGTGGATTTTTTTTTTTAATGCAGTACGTTCCTCTTTCTGATGCAAGCAAAATTACAAAGAACAGCACCTTGTACTTGGAAAGCAAGTCACACCGTTTGTGGCTTTGTCTCCAATTGCTTCAGTGGAATTATGGAAGAAAAAAAATCCTTTTGGCAGGCACTTCTAGGCTGAAATCTGCTGTTGTTTTGGCTGCCCAGATTCAAGAAAGGGGCTTTGAGCAAAGAAGCATCTTAAGAGGTAGAAGTAAGCGCTGGGGTCTAATGTTGAAAATACCTGGGCAAAGAGAGGCTCCCTGGCAGAGATTAAGGAGAGGCTTCCTGCAGCGGAGATGTGACGAGAGAGGGAGTTTCCTGCCGCCACGGTGATGAGGGAAGGAGAGAGGTCAATCGCATAACAAAGGCAAGCCCCTGTAGCCACGGCTGCGGGGAGGGGAAACAAAGGTGGAGACGCAGCTCCAGCTGCACAAAAAGCAAACGTAAAGAAGTGAGCAGAGAGCCTCAGGAGAGGCTTCCATTCTGCTAAATGAACTACTGCGTGCCTAATAGTGATCGCAGCGGCTCTGCAGGCATGGGGGCCCGCTGCGATCAACACCAGTCATGTGACTGACCTGACCGGCCCTCCGGGGCATGCCCGAAGCCCCGATAGGACAATCCACCCCTGGCCCGCACTCTTGTTGTCTAGGAGGGCTCTTCTTTCTGTTTCTGATGCCTGCATGCACATTTCACTAAACTTGGATAAATGCACCCTGATTATTGAGCCCAAAATATTATGCATTGCTTCCCCCATTGACTTCAATGGGAAACCAATGACCAAATGACACAATAAAACAAAAGAAATTTTGACTCCAACCCAAACAAATCACTGAGCCAAAAGAAACAAATGAACATATCAAACCCCAATTATTTTCTTGCACATCTTTATTACAAGGACAAATTTCAAAGGCTTCTAGCTACACATGGCTATATTGCCCCATTTAAAAAAAAAAATGGCTCTGGAAAAAATCCTTTTAAGATGGTTATTAATTGTTAAAACCAAATTATCTGTCAGTTTTCACTAAGTGGAGTCTCAATATATCAGAGATGCACTGGACCCTAAGACTCCTTAGGGCAGGGATATATTGTACCTGTTTGTAATTTAAGGTGCAGTATAAATGAGGAAAACTGGTATTTGATCCTGGTTTTATTGGTTTCACAATTTTCGCTGTTCGTTGAATGTGAGGATGCTGTGGTGAATTCTTTTTGATGTGTGTTTAAGATTTCAGGTTTTGAGCTCCTTTTGTTAACATTTATTCAATCTGAACATCTTGACTTCAGGTACCACTTGGTGAAAGGAAAATCTATTTTTATCTTCAACAAATGTTGAAGCTCACAGTCACCTGGTCCATTCTTCTTGTTCTTGACTGATAGTCTGTGACAAGGGGAATGACAAAAACCAAGCAGAGACACTTTGTCGACTCATGCTGTTGAACAGATGTGTGTTCACTTATTAAATGCCTCCTTTCTCTTTTTTGAGGATACTGTGAATAAAGCTGCATGTGTGTCTGTTCCTCTATTTCTAATAAAATATAGTAGTGTGGTTGTCATGTTAGTCCACTTGAATGCATGGAAACAAAGTAACTGTAATAAAATAAAGGAAGATTTTATATTAGAAACTTATCTGTGATTTTCAAACTTTCTGTCACATAAGTTACCATGAACTTACAGGGAAACATCCCCCAATTTAGCTATTTTTACAACTGCCCTGATGGTACAAAAAAGCACATCCAGGAAAAGATTAGGAGGTCCATATTCAGCTGCACTTCTTAATACACCCAGCTATCTTAAAGTCAGCCGGATAAAGTTAAAACTGCTAATTTTAGGACAGCCTTATGTCTTGGTCAGAGTTGGCTGGATAATTCAGCCAGCTAGCTCTGAATTTCGAGTTAGCTGCTTAACTTATCCGGAAAACTTGAATCCTACCCAGTCCACCCATTTCCCTTCCCTGACTTAGGGGGTCATTTTCCAAAGGTATCGCGTGCGATACTTAGATCAGGGTGGGTTCTGCGTAGCATCTGCACCGGAAGGGAAGGAGTCGGGATGGCACCAGAGCAGACACCGCGAAGACATCGCTGACAGTGAAAAGGTAAGGAGCCTTATCGCCATCAGTAACACGGCCAATTGCACCACCTTTCACAGTGCCGCTATTGGTTTGCGAAAGCCAGCAGTGATTGCACCGCGGTGGTGCGATCGCTGTGGGCTTTCTCAGGCCCGCACCCAGCTTCACCCCCCGCCCCCATTACCGCCGGATTTTCTAACAGGTCAATACAGTAAAGTGGGGCCGTAGTTACCCTGCTCCTAACCCGCTTTCTACTCACTTTCCGGCCGCGTTAGCCCTTCCTGCGATACACAATCCCCTTTAACCGATTCTTACCGCCTCTTTAAATCACCGGGTAACCCCTTCCGCACACGGCATGTATATTACATGTAAATGATCAAATTAGCTATTCCCTCCCATACAGTAACGCGCGCCCTGACTATCGCTATTTTACCCTGCCGTTTTGCCGCGCGTTTAACCTGCTAACTTACAGCCTACCCTTACCCCTGCGTTAGAGGCAGGGGTAATGGTAGACGGCAAACTTTCCCCCAAAAGGAAACCTCTAAAAACCTAAAATCCCCTCCTCCCTTCGCGACTCAACATTACTTTTTGTTGCTTTCTTACTTTTTGTTGCTTTTCAGCCCCTTCCCTTCTCTGCCACCCTCCGGAGGGGGCAGCTGGCTGCGAAAATGGCTCGCAGCAGTCCCTCCCGTGCAGGTCCTGGTTCTCCTGGCTCGGCCCTCATCAAATTGTGAAGTCAGGTGAGAGCCCACTGTTCTGTGCTTTTCAGCCCCTTCCCTTCTCTGCCGCCCTCCAGAGGGGGGAGCCGGCGGCGAAAGCGGCTTGCAACGTTCCCCCCCCCCCCCCCCCACGCAGGTCCTGGTTCTCCTGGCTCGGCCCTCATCAAATTGTGAAGTCAGGTGAGAGCCCACTGTTCTGTGCTTTTCAGCCCCTTCCCTTCTCTGCCGCCCTCCAGAGGGGGGAGCCGGCGGCGAAAGCGGCTTGCAGCGTTCCCCCCCCCCCCCCCCCACGCAGGTCCCGGTTCTCCTGGCTCGGCCCTCATCAAATTGTGAAGTCAGGTGAGAGCCCACTGTTCTGTGCCCTCTCCAGTCACGGCGCGAGCGAAGCGAAGCGTACTTTCATTAGCCTGAGCGCCCATCAATTTGGGCGCTCCAGCCAATGAAAGCACATAGACGGGCATGTCTGACGCACGCTGTGACGGCATGCGCGCCCGTCCATGTGCACCCAAATTGACGGGCGCTCAGCCAATGAAAGCACGCCCGTCTATGTGCTTTCATTGGCTGGAGCGCCCAAATTGACGGGCGCTCAGGCCAATGAAAGTACACTTCGTTTTGCTCCGCTCGCGCCGTGACTGGAGAGTGCACAGAACAGTGGGCTTTCACCTGACTTCACAATTTGATGAGGGCCGAGCCAGGAGAACCGGGACCTGTGCGGGGGGGACCGCTGCGAGCCGTTTTCGCTGCCGGCTGCCCCCTCCGGAGGGCGGCAGAGAAGGGAAGGGGCTGAAAAGCAACAAAAGGTAAGTTGGCACATGTCGAGCCGCTTCGGGAAGAGGGGATTTTCGGTTTTTAGGTTTTCATGGGTTAAAGTTGGGATCCACTTCCTGGTGCCTGTCATTTCAAATGTCATTTGAAATGACAGGTACCAGCGCACCCAGGATACTGTATAGGCGCTGTATTAAGCGCCTATACAGTAAAATGGGTTGCGCGGGCCTAACGCTTCGCCTAACGCTTTGCAGACGCGGCTTGCATTTGCAAGCAATTTAAATAGAGTATCGAGTGGTATGTGATCAGAACTGTGCGTGCGGCAAACGAGGGTGCACCCAGCACTGCCACACTCTTTCTAACGCGGCCTTACTGTGTCGACCCGTAAGTTCTGCGAACTTAGAAAATCCAGACCTTAGCTGTCTAAAAATGTGAGTGACTTATCCAGCTAAGTGGTGCCAACTGATCATAGCTGGATTTTCAGCAGTGCCACTCATGTTAGCGCGCACTAAGCCGAAAAACGATTTTTTACTAAAAAATAAAAAATGCTGAAGTCATACGAAACCGAAAGCGGAAACGATCGGGCACCTGATGCACATCCCTACTGCTTTGTGGCCCCTAACCTCTACACTACTACCTAAACCTCACCTCAGGTAACTAGGTGGGCCTCATATAGAGGTATAAATGCCTAACTGTTGTAAACTGTGAGGTTTGGGTGGACCCTTGGACTCTGTGGCAGTTGACCACACCCACAGGGGAAAGTCCCGTGAGGGGCCACAGGTCAGGCTTAGCTCTGGACACACAAACACAGAGTTTGATCTTTTATTAGACAGTGTATGGAAGCCATCAGAGGTGGCAGTAGTGAGCAGCCGGAATAGCCCAGCAGGGCTGGTATCCCTCAGGTGCTGGAACAGCGACTCCTCTGGTAGCAGTGCTGTAGTGGAAAGAACTGAGAGAATGAGTACAGTGAAGAATATACAAGACCCCAGTATGGAGATCCCCAGAGTAGGGAGAGCAGACCCTTGAGGAGTGAGTATCTGAACCCTGAGAGCTGGGAGGCTTGCAGATGATGTACTCACACAGTTGTTCCATGGAGATGGCACTGGGGCTGGAACGGAGGCAGGCCCTCGAGGAGCGAGTGCCTGGTTCCAGGGAATAGCTCTGAGGTGAAGATGGTAGTACTCACTGATGTTGAAGATTAGCGAATCCTTCCAGGCAGAAGAGAAGGTAGGATTAGGCAGCGAGTCAGGGATCATGGGCCCTCGAGAAGCGAGTACCGGTTTCCTGATAGCGACCTGGAAAGCAAGTGAGGCCCCCGAGGAGCGGGTACCCAGTTAACGTTAGAGAGTCCAATAGAGACTGGAGAGGCAGAGTAGCTGGGTATGGAGAGCGAATCCCATCCATAGAATTCCCGTAGGATTACCCCCTTGCTAACTCAAAGGCTAGCAAACATTGTAGGCTTTAAATATCCGGGCATCATGACGTCATCACGGGGGGGGGCGCCCCGGAGATTCGTGCCAAGTAGGAAATAAGAAGGGCTGTGCGGCACATGCGTCCTATGGTATAAGCGGAGCATGGCGGGAGGCAGCGCCCAAACCGGTCCGGGGACGCCAGAAAGGCCGGCAGGCAGACACCACAGCAGCCAGGCATCCATCCACAGCATGAGGAGGAGCAAACAAAGAGAGGTAAGTGGAGTGAAGCCGTCGGAAAGGGACAGTTGCAACAGTACTCTCCTTCAAAGGGCGGTCTCCTCTGTGGGTACCAGGTTTTGGTTTCCAAGGATGCAAGAGATGAAACTGATGGAGCATCTCTTTGTCAAGGATATTAGCCAGTGGCTCCCAAGAATTATCTTCGGGGCTGAAACCTTCCCAAGAGAGAAGGTATTCCCAGGTTTTGCCTCATTTGTGGACATCAAGAATGGCTTCGACCTTGTATTCTAGGTCATCTTCTGCATTAATAGGAGATGGTTCCTGAGTTTTGGAAGATAATTCACTGATGATGAGTGGTTTCAGAAATGAAACATGAAATGCATTATGGATGTTCAATCCAGGTGGTAACTTCAGACTGTAGGTAACATTGCCAAGTTATCGGAGGATAGGGACTTGTCCAAAGTAGCGAGGAGCAAATCAAGAGGAGGGTAACTTCAGTCTAAGGTGCTTAGTAGATAGCCATACTTTGTCACCAGGTTGAAAGACAGGCACTTGGAAATGATGAGCGTCGTAAAACCTTCTGGCTCGATCACTCGCTTTGAGTAGCATTGCTTTCGTCTGAGTCCATAGTTGATGGATTTCTTCAGCAGTGGATTGAGCTGCCTGGGATGTCACTGAGAGCTTCAGTGGAATTGGCGGAGATGGAGAACATTCATATACCACTTCAAATGGTATTAATCCAGTTGATGTGGCTGGATGAGAGTTAATGGCGAATTCGGCCCATGGTAACAGTTCGGCCCAATTATTTTGATGACAACTCACATAAGACTGAATGAACTGTTTCAGGGTTCTATTCATCCATTCTGTTTGGCCATTAGATTGAGGATGATAGGCAGATGTATATTCTAGAGAGATATCGAAGAGTTTGCACAGGGCTTTCCAGAATCTTGCCGTGAACTGTGATCCTCGATCCGAGACTATGTGCTTTGGTAGGCCGTGGAGTTGAAAGATATGAATTATGAAGAGCTTCACAAGTTTTGAGGCTGAGGGCAAGCCAGGTAGTGCCACGAAGTGGGCCATCTTGCTGAAGCGGTCGACTGTGACCCAGATGGTATTCATACCTCCAGAAAGGGGAAGATCAACTACAAAATCAGTAGCGATATACATCCAGGGCTGTTCCTGAGCTGGAAGTAGTTTTAGCAATCCACATGGTTGGCCAGAAGTAGGTTTGTGCTTGGCACAGTTGGTACATGATGCCACATAGGAGAGAGTGTCTTCCTTGATAGTTGGCCACCAATAATACTGCTGTAGCTTTAGCAGGGTACGGCGTTGACCAGGATGGCCAGCCAGCTTAGAATCATGCGCCCAATGGAGCACTTTCTTTCTGAGATGCTTTGGCATGATAGTTTTACCAGCAGGCACAGAATGAGTAGCTGCCAAGATGACTTTCTTCAGGTCGATTTTGTGCTGCGGCTCCTCTGAATATCCTCCGAGAGAAAGGAGCATGAAAGAGCGTCAGCTCTGGTATTTTTGTCTCCGGGGCGATATTTGAGCATGAAGTCAAAGCGGTTGAAAAATAAGAACCATCTAGCTTGTCTGTGATTAAGACGTTGCGCATGGCAGAGATACTCTAGATTCTTATGGTCTGTAAACAGGGTAATTTGATGTTGAGCGCCTTCGAGCCAAGGCTGCCATTCTTCAAATGCCAACTTAATAGCCAGGAACTCTTTGTCACCGATCCCATAGTTCTTCTCGCTGGAGAGAAACATCTTGAGAAGAAAGAGCAGGGACGTAAGGACTTGGAATCTCCAGTCTGGCTTAGAACAGCCCCCACATCGATGTCAGAGGCATCAACCTCTACGATGAATGACTTGTTGGGATCCGGATGACGTAGGCATGGTTCCGTGGAAAAGACAGTCTTTAAATTTTTGAACATGGAAATGGCCTCCACAGACCATTTAAAAGCATTGTCCCCTTTCAGGGTCATGGCAGTCAAGGGCACTGTTAAAGAAGAGTAGTTCTTTATGAAGCTTCTATAATAGTTGGTGAACCCCAGAAATCATCTCAGGGCCTTCAGGCTGGTAGGTTGGGACCAATTCTTGATACTTTCTAATTTTTGGGGATCCATCTGGAAGCCATCTTTAGACACAATGTAGCCAAGAAAAGGCATGGAGTCTTTATGGAATTCGCACTTGGATAGTTTGGCATAGAGTCGGTGTTCTCAGAGTCTTAGTAGAACTTGCTTGACGTCTTCTAGATGCATAGACAAATTCTGAGAAAATATCAGGATGTCATCTAGGTACACCATGACACTCTTGTACAACAAATCCCGCAGAATGTCATTCATCATGTTCTGGAACACAGCGGGTGCGTTGCACAGGCCGAAGGGCATTACTAAGTACCAAAATGATCGTCTCAAGTGTTGAAAGCCGTTTTCCACTCGTCGCCACTGTGAATCTGGACTAAGTTGTAGGCCCCCTTCAGGTCAAGTTTCGAAAATATCTTGGCCGGTCAAAGAGCTCTGAGATTAGAGGCAGGGGATATCGGTCTTTAATCGTAATCTCATTCAGACCTCGATAATCGATGGTTATTGGATCAGGTATAGATCAGTTAGAAAGAGCGAACATCTGGAAACACTTGTATACTGAAAATATGAATTTCTTAAAAAAAATACATTTCAATTCTCAATTTCAACTGGACTCAATATAAACATAGCTTGTGTAACATATAAGGATATGCCTAACATGCTGAGCTTATGCTGGAGGACATGCCAAGTAGGGATGTGAATCGTTTTAGGACGATTAAAATTATCGTCCGATAATTTTAATATCGTCTTAAACCGTTATGGAACACAATACAATACAGATTCTAACGATTTATCGTTATAAATCGTTAGAATCGTGAGCCGGCACACTAAAACCCCCTAAAACCCACCCCCGACCCTTTAAATTAAATCCTCCACCCTCCCGAACCCCCCCCCAAATAACTTAAATAACCTGCGGGTCCAGCGGCGGTCCGGAACGGCAGCGGTCCGGAACGGGCTCCTGCTCTGAATCTTGTCGTCTTCAGCCGGCGCCATTTTCCAAAATGGCGCCGAAAAATGGCGGCGGCCATAGACGAAAAAGATTGGACGGCAGGAGGTCCTTCCGGACCCCCGCTGGACTTTTGGCAAGTCTCGTGGGGGTCAGGAGGCCCCCCACAAGCTGGCCAAAAGTTCCTGGAGGTCCAGCGGGGGTCAGGGAGCGATTTCCCGCCGCGAATCGTTTTCGTACGGAAAATGGCGCCGGCAGGAGATCGACTGCAGGAGGTCGTTCAGCGAGGCGCCGGAACCCTCGCTGAACGACCTCCTGCAGTCGATCTCCTGCCGGCGCCATTTTCCGTACGAAAACGATTCGCGGCGGGAAATCGCTCCCTGACCCCCGCTGGACCTCCAGGAACTTTTGGCCAGCTTGTGGGGGGCCTCCTGACCCCCACGAGACTTGCCAAAAGTCCAGCGGGGGTCCGGAAGGACCTCCTGCCGTCCAATCTTTTTCGTCTATGGCCGCCGCCATTTTTCGGCGCCATTTTGGAAAATGGCGCCGGCTGAAGACAACAAGATTCAGAGCAGGAGCCCGTTCCGGACCGCTGCCGTTCCGGACCGCCGCTGGACCCGCAGGTTATTTAAGTTATTTGGGGGGGGGGGTTCGGGAGGGTGGGGGATTTAATTTAAAGGGTCGGGGGTGGGTTTTAGGGGGTTTTAATGTGCCGGTTTTTCGATTTTTCGATTTTTCACGATTTTTAACGATTTTTCACGATATTTTACCCCCCAAACGGCAACAATACGATTCCCTCCCCCTCCCAGCCAAAATCGATCGTTAAGACGATCGAGGACACGATTCACATCCCTAATGCCAAGTGACACTCATGCATAAATCAAAGGAGCCGATATAGTAGAGATGTGAATCGTGTGCCCGATCATTTTAACGATCAGGTTAGGATGGTGGGAGAAAAAAATCGGATCGTTAGAGATGTGAATTGGAATCGGTTCCGATTCCAATTCACATTGTTAATTTTTTAGTGAGACCTGAGCAGATAAAAAAAACCCCACCCCGACCCTTTACAAATAACCCCTTTGATCTCCTACCCTCCTGAACCCCCCCAAAATGTTAAATTACCTGGTGGTCCAGTGGGCTGGCGCAATCTCACGCTCTCGGGCCATCGGCGCCATTTTGGCTACCACTGATAAAAATGGCGCCGATGGCCCGATAAAAAAAAACCCACCCCGACCCTTTACAAATTACCCCTTTGCTTCTCCCACCCTCCCGACCCCCCCAAAAACCTTTTACATGTACCTGGTGGTCTAGCGGGGGATCCGGGAGCCATCCCTTCAATCATACCCTCGGTGCCGGTGCCGGTGCTGGAGGTTTCAAAATGGTGCCAATCGCCTTTGCCCTCACTATGTCACAGGGATTTGCCCTCACTTTGTCACAGGGAGCGACGGTCGCTCCCTGTGACATAGTGAGGGCAAAGGCGATCGGCGCCATTTTGAAACCTCCAGCACCGGCACCGGCACCGAGGGTATGATTGATGGGATGGCTCCTGGACCCCCCGCTAGACCACCAGGTACATGTAAAAGGTTTTTGAGGGGGGTCGGGAGGGTGGGAGAAGCAAAGGGGTAATTTGTAAAGGGTCGGGGTGGGTTTTTTTTTATTGGGCCATCGGCGCCATTTTTATCAGTGGTAGCCAAAATGGCGCCGATGGTCCGAGAGCAGGAGATTGCGCCGGGACCCCCCCTACTGGACCACCAGGTAACTTAACATTTTGGGGGGGGTTCAGGAGGGTGGGGGAGGGTAAGGAATTGGTTTTAAAGGGTCGGGGTGGGTTTAGGGGTTGTTTTGGTGTGCCGGTTTTCCTGCCCTCCCCCAAATAATTCCCGTGCCCTATTTAACGATACAATACAAATGCCCCTGACGATAAATCGGGGGCATTTGTATTGTATCGTGCACTCTAACGATTTAGAACGATTCCAAAATTATCTGACGATAATTTTAATCATTCAAAAACGATTCACATCCCTACAATATAGTGCTATGGAAACATTTGAGGCCATCATACAATTGAAACACTTGTACCTTAAAAGTGCTTCCACTTATGTATTTGCTGTAGCGAACACCACCTTCTTTTAAACGCAGTTATTACAATATCCACCAGAGCACATGAAAATGAGGCTGTAAGAAAGGCAAAAACCTCACATTAGATTCTGTCTAAACACCGGTAAAAATCAAACAACAAAATGGGAACATGGTACAAATAAAAGAATCTATGTAGATTCAATCTAAACACTGTGGAGAAAAACCAAATATATGTCTCACATAGATTTAAAATTAGCTATAATGTACATAATTAATTCACGGGTGCCAAAACTGAAAGCTCCGCTTGAAGGCATGACCGATAACTCTGGTGTGTTTACTTCTAAACATAAGTGTTAATCATAAGAGCCGGTTCATTTCTAAGGGGCGACAGTGTAACGGGGACGTCATTCTACACAATCACTAATATCTCATAAGCGCATCTGCTCATATATTTCAGACCATTGTAGATTGTTAACCTGTGTTAAAATACAGTTGTCAGTATGAAATTCCTTGGATGGCATGGAACCAAGCTGTGAAAAATAGGCAGAGAGCTCACTGTAGATTTAGTTGAACCCCAGCAGAAGCATATAGTTAAACAGAAAACAAATGCGGATAAAAACCTCTAAATGGATTCAAAACTTTGACTACGTGATGGAAAACGAATAATACCTGCAGCATGGTTTCAAATACTGTAGTCACTCTTACTGGTGCCTGGTGTGTGTGGGTGATATTTATTTGAAAACTCGCAGTATTTGGATGGGAGCCCGCCAAAAACAAAACTGGCTAGTACCGGCCTTTGGATACTAAATTGTAGCAAATCTCTTTGTGACTAAGTAATATTGCCCGATTTGTAAATGACTAATCAAAAGTATAGCAATGGCACATTACAACAACAAGCACAAAATTAGCTTGCATATATTATTCGATACGGCAGCGCTTGAAATAAAATAGACATCTGATGCAGAGTAACTTTTTCTGTGTGACTGAAAATAAATCGCTTCATTGCTACTGAAGAACAGGGATGAAAAGTGATGATGATAGATAGTTGGAAATACGAAACGATGTGAAAAATGTATGCTTTCTGTGTGAGCTCCATAATATTAAGGAGACTTTCATTGTAAATTGTTTTGGTTATTACCTCCTTGTTCTCCTATCCTTCCTACTGCCTTTCTGTTCTTCCCCCTGCCCAGTTACATTCCCCTGTTGCAATGTATTTTCCAATCTTTTCAGTTACTATGTGAACCGGTATGATGTCCCCACAAATACCGGTATATAAAAGTTTCTAAATAAATAAATAAATACATATGTATCCCTAAACTAAATTACACACAGATACCGCGGGGTAACAGAGAGATACATGTGCCTGATTTCATGAATGAATTGAAACAAGGTAAATTATGTTATCTAAACATTGAATGTGCACAGACATAGAGGGGGTAGAAAGGGGATAAAACTAAAAAATAATGCATAAAAGGTAAGATGTAGTAAACTAGGATAAAACTAGGCAAAATTACATGTGAACTAAGGGGGTCATTTTCAAAAGTGGTCACACATGAAAAGGGACTTTTTGCATGCGAAAAGTCCCTTTTTGCATGTGATCACTAAATGGGGGTGGAGTCGGGGCAGAGTTGGCCCCGGAAGAGGAGAAGTCGGGGTGGCACTGGGGCCAACTCTGCAGAGATATCGCTGGCGGCGAAAGGTAAGGACCCTTATCACCGCCAGTTTCACGTTGAATAACTACACCTTTTATGGTGTAGTTATTCGGAGCGAAAACCGGCAGCCAGCACATCACAGTGGATTTTCTAAGGTCTGCGACCTTAGAAAATCCAGGCCTAAAAGAGGCAAATAATAACTATTAAATAAATAAATTAGGTAGTGATACTGTTGTGACTAATAGTAAAAATGTATAATGAAATAAATAGGAGGTAAAAACAAAAATAAACACAAAAAAAATCATAAAAAATAAATAAAAAAATAAAATTGTATAATGAAATAGTGATTAATATGACTCTATATATATAAAATAGGTAGTGCAACTGAAAAATGATGCATAAAAGGTAAGATGTAGTAAACTAGGATAAAACTAGACAAAATTGCATATGAACTAAAAGAGGCAAATAATAAATAATAAATAAAATAGGTAGTGACAATAGTGACTAATGGTAAAAATGTGTATTAAAATAAATAAGGGGTAAAAACAAAAATGTAATTAAAAATTTAAAATTAAAACTTACCATTAAACATTTCAAAGAGACGCTACGGGTAATGAGTAAAAGATATGCTGCTAAACACCAAATTGTTCACAAATTATTCACAAATAGACACCTAGATTGATATCAGAGTTTACTCCAAAGGGAGTAATGGTATTAAAATCAAATATGAATTTCTGTTCCCATCTGAGTAGCATGTTATAAAAACTCCCTCCTCTCCAATTCTTAAATGGCTTTTTGATAACACAAAACCTATAATCTTCAAACGTGTGGCCCATTTCAACTGAATGTTCGACTAGGGGTTTACCCTCAAGGTATCTATTAATTGCACTTTTGTGCTCTATTATCCTCTTATTGAATTGCCTGACAGTTTTACCTACATACATTTTACTGCAGGGACAAATGGCAACGTATATAATGCCTACACTCTTGCAGTTGGTGAAGCACTGTAATTTAAAGGTCCTACCAGTGGATACAATTGTTAGGGTTTGTGTTTTCAGATTAACAGAGCAGACACTGCAGCTGCCACAGGGCCTGTGTCCTATGGGTCTTTTGTCTAATGGCTGATTTAAAGGTAGTGCTGACGGTGACAGAAATTCCTTAAGGTTCTTATCGCATTTATTGGCTATCATTATTTCCTTTCCTTGGAAAACAGGGAGTACTTGTAATATATGCGAATGTTTTCTGATTGGTTTTATAATAGTATAGGAGAGGCAAGTGTATGTTAGTGGGCAAATGATCTTGTATTTGTGAGCTACCTTTTTGTGAGGTTTCAGCAAGGTAGAGCATTCTTGTTTTACTGCCCTAACGAAGCCATTATGCACACATTCTTTAGGGAACCCTCTTTCTATTAAGCGTGTTTTCATTTCCGTAGACCTTTGGTTAAATGTTTGTTTTATCTGTGCATCGCCTTTTTAGGCAGAGGAACTGACTGTACGGTAGATTGCGTACTACATCTACAGTGAGCTCTCTGCCTATTTTTCACAGCTTGCTTCCATGCAGTCTGGCGAATTTCATACTGACAACTGTATTTTAACAAAGGTTAACCATTTACAATGGTCTGAAATATATGAGCAGATGCGCTTATGAGGTATTAGTGATCGTGTAGATTGACGTCCCCGTTACACTGTCGCACCTTGGAAATGAACCGGCTCTTATGATTAACGCTTATGTTTAGAAGTAAACACGCCAGAGTTATTGGTCGTGCCTTCAAGCGGAGCTCGGCGTTATTATTACAATTACATATGTTTTCCCTTTTGTCACCCGTGAATTAATTATGTACATTATAGCTAATTTTAAATCTATGTGAGATATATTTTTGGTTTTACACCACGGTATTTAGATTGAATCTACATAGATTCTTTTATTTGTACCATGTTCCTGTTTTGTTATTTGATTTTTGCTGGTGTTTAGACAGAAACTAGTGTGAGGATTTTGCTTTTCTTACAGCCCCATTTTCATGTGCTTTGGCGGATATCATAATAACAAATGCGTTTAAAAGAAGGTGGTGTTCGCTATAGCGATTACATAAGCGGAAGCACTTTTAAGGTACAAGTGTTTCAACTGTATGATGGTCTCAAATGTTTCCATAGCACTATACCAGCTCCTATGATTTATGCATGAGTGCCAGGCATGTCCTCCAGCATAAGCTCAGCATGTTAATAGGCACATCCTTATATGTTACACAAGCTATGTTTATATTGAGGCCGGTTGAAATTGAGAATTGAAAAGTATTTTTCTTAAGAAATTCATATTTGCAGTATACAAGTGTTTCCGGACGTTCGCTCTTTCTAACTGATCTAACCCTGATCCAATAACCATTCCTTCACTGTCATCTTTACTGGGTCACCAAGTTTCACATTTAGGGGCAAATTTTCAAAGGGGTACGCGCGTAAGATATGCGCGTATCCCCCGAAAACCTGGGGAGCGTGATGCCGGTCTGGGGGCGTTCCGGTGGCGTGGGCGCGGCCTCCGGACCAGCCCCCGGACTGGAACATGGAGCGCCGGCAGCTGGCCCAGCATGCGCTAGTTAAGCCTGCCTTGGGCAGGCGTAACTTTTCCAACAAAGGTGGGGGGGGGGGGGTTTAGATAGGGCTGGTGGGGTGGGTTAGGGAGGGGAAGGGAGGGGAAGGTGCGGGGAGGGTGGAAGGAAAGTTCCCTCCGAGGCAGGCTGCGCAGCTCGGCGTGAGCAGGCTGCCGATTTTGCGCAGCCTTGTGCGCACTGACCCTGGATTTTTTGTTTGCGCCGGTGGTGCGAACAAAAGTACGCGCGGGCACAGTTTTTTAAAATCTACCCCTTAGTGTATTACCTAGCTTTCCAACTGGTCTATAACTATTCGTTCAATGCCATCTTTATTGGTTCACCTAGTTCCACATTCAGTGTATTACCTAGTTTCACATCTATCACCCTCACATCTTTTACCATATTACAGTCACTATATAGCCAGCACAATATTACCATATTACCATATTACAGTCACTATATAGCCAGCACAATATATACTGCATATGCCCCCCCCCCCCCCCCCACATTTTTGATAGACAGAGCGGGATTTCTGGATTTTAGACTCACACACTCCCCTTACACTTTTTATAACTGCAATTTGAGACGCACAGAGGTAGATTTTATAACATGCGCGTTCCGATGGATCCCTGATCTGGGGTCGGCGCAAACAAGGGGGTGCACAATTGTTCACCTTGCACGCGCCAAGCCGCACTGCCTTCCTCCGTTCCCTCCCAGGGAACTTCCCTTCCCCCTAACCTAACCTTCCCACCACTTCCCCTAATCTTTCCCCCAAGCCCTATTCTAACCCCCCAAAACTATTGTTTTACTTTTTGCGCCGTCCGATTGCCGGCACACGATCTCTGACACAGCAGCAAATGGCCCGGACCGCCCATACCACACCCCCTCCCCGCCCCTTTTTGCAAGCCTCGGGACTTACTTGCATCCCGGGGCTTTACGCACTTCACTGGGCCTTTTGAAAATAGGCCCGGCGCACGCAGGCCAGGTTACGCGCGTAAGTCCTCTGGATAACCCTTTTAAAATCTGGCCCACAGCCAGCATTTTTTGTTTTTCTTTTTTGTTTACAATTGTTTTTTATTTTATTTATTTATTTAGAAGCTCTTCTATACTGTCGTTAAGTTAGATAACCATCACAACGGTTTACAGCAAGGCACGATAATGAATAAAGTAAGTGGTATAGATTACAATTAATCATGTGCCATCATAGTGCGGTAACAATTCACTTCAATAAAATATGTGAGTACATTAAGTTTGTCTGTAGGGAGCATAGTAGACGGAAAGAATTTAACTTTAATGTGCATTTGTAGGTTACAAATAACAATTTCTAGTTTGGTTCTTGTTCTTGATTTTTTGTTTTCTGACGCATTGACTAAGTTAAGGCTAGATCTGTGAGTATATTGATATGCTTTAACCTGATACCAAGTTGTCTGTTCTAGAATATTTTACAATATGCATGTACACTTCTGCTGATCGTTGACTGAAGTGATTACCTTTAAAGATTGTCCTATACAGGTATTTAATACCTTTCATGCCCCGTCAAAGATCTTCACTAAGTTCGAATTTTATGTGTGTAACTCATCCTTGCATTTATTGCTGTACCGTTTTTGTGCCATTGTGATGTCTTCACACACATACACATTTTTATGTTATTGTAAAGTTTCCGTTTTATTGCTTGTTGATTTACGTTTTTTTTTATTATTTTGCACAAATAATAATGTATGGTTTTTTTGTTGCATATTTGTTTTTATTATTTCTTATATGTATGTTTTGATTTTGATTTTAGTTGCCCCTGAGGCAGCTCTGCATAAGAGCAAAACTCAGCCAGAGTCAGGCACATATTTTCTAAGAATAAAGGTCTCTTTTCTACACAGATCTTGTTTCCTTTGGTCGCTACATAGCAATCTTGGATCGGCTTCCGATTTGATTTTTGGGTCCACTTAGAAAATTATGCAGACAAAACCATGGATACACAAATACATTTTTTAAAATTATTATTATCTCTTTATACCTTTTACAAGCATATTCATCAAGTAAATCATTACTTGAGTAGAAATACAGGTAATACAGAGAAAAAATGTTTTTTCAAGCAACCATATTACAGGAAATTTCTCATTATACCTTTCTACAAGCCCTCTAACGTGATCCAAGATTACACAACTTCAGGAAATATAATATATTACCAAGTAATTTAACTATAGGACAGTTACATTTTATTTGAGAGATCTAATTCTCACCAGAAGAGCGCATTTATTCAGGACCTGGCAAAGAGCTAAGCAATGGTCTACTTTTACTTACTAAGAATTCTGTTAACTGAGATGGTTGAGTAAATATATATGTATTACCTCTATGCTTTACTAAACATTTGCATGGAAATTTCAATATGAAAAACATCCCTAATTGCACTGCTTGAGGTTTTAACAATAGAAATTGCCTTCTGCTTTTTTGGGATTGCCTAGACACATCCGGGAACATCTGAACTTTGCAACCCAAAAATTCCTCTGATCTTTTTAGGAAATACTTTCTGAATAGCTAATCTTTATCAGATTCTAACATAAAAGTCACCAGCAATGTTGAAGGTTTCACCAAATTTCTCTCAGAATCTTCTAATATTGTGGATACATTTATACTTGATGCTTGTGCTGGTTGTAATTCCTGCATCAAAATATTCTCATTGTTGTTTCCCCTGGTAACTTTCTTCAGTGGAGGAAAGTAATATATCTTAGAAATAATAGGTAATATTGCTTCAGGTAATTTAAGCACCTCCATTAAGTATCTCCGCCAAAGTTGCATTGGTGATGACATCGGAAGCTTAGGAAAATTAATACACCGAATATTTTTACTCCTTGAAATATTTTCCAAGTTCTCAATTTTAAGTTGTAGGATCTGATTTTCCTTAAGCAAAGCATATTGTAGATCATTCACCTTTCCCAGGTCAGCTTTAATGGCTAACAGTTCACTTTTAATTTGAGCATTTTCTGTTTCTATTTTACCAGCACTTATTTTAGTATCTTTCACTGTATTCAGCAAAACTTCCACTTGTACCATCATGTTCTTATTTAGCTCGTTTATTGCTTCCCAAATGAGCTCCATTGTAAAGGGATGTGGCCTTACCAGAGTTTTGAGTTGCAGTAAGGGAAAATCAACAAAGCTCTCTCCAGGCCCCACTCCTGCTGCTCTGGTGGGTATTTCTCCAGCTCCAAGGTTGAATCGCTGAACCGCAACAGTTTCCAGCAAGGCTTCAGGGGTTCCATCGGGCTTAAATCTTCGGACAGCACCAGGTCTCCTCTCTCCTGCAGGAGCCCTAAGGCTGGGTTTGCTGGTGCCGATCTCTCCCCAGGGAAGAGTGATGTCATCAGTTCTGGAGCGTAGGAGGGCTCCTCTTCCCCCCTCCTATTGCTCAGTGAACTCTCTCCCCCTAACTCCGTCCTAAGGCTGTGTTACGGTCCCAGGCCATGCCCCGGGACCTTCACTCACCGCGCGGCCCGGTCTGGCTGTGGGAACTCCTCCTCTTCGGCCACCCAAGCCCAAAACGCAGCCTACCACGGCGTTCTCCCTGCGAGGGAGACGCCGCCACCGATCCGCGGCTGGCCCCGCCCCCTAGGCTCGCGCGTGCGCCGGGGCTTCAGGTTTAAATGGGCCAGCGCGGGAAACTAAGGGACAGCCTCCCCATGACATCAGACGCTGCCGGGTTATTTAAAACCGGCAGTCACAGCTATGCCTCGCCTTGCAACGAGGTTCCCTCTCTTCTGAGAGCTTCCAGTTGCTGTTCCCTTCTCCAGGTTCCTGATTTTGGACTTCTGGCTTCTGACCCGGCTTTGTCATTGACTCTGATTCCAACTTCCGCCCTTGGTTTTGGCTTCGGACTTCTGACTTCTGGCTTCTGACCCGGCTTCATCCATTGACTCTGATTCCAGCTTCTACCCCTGGTTTTGGCTTCGGACTTCTGACTTCTGGCTTCTGACCCGGCTTCGTTCTTGGACTCTGACTTCAGCTTCTTCCGCCTCCACAGGTATCCAGTTCTTGCTGGCCCAGAGGATTCTCCTAAGTCCCAGCGGCTCGGGCTCTCACGGACTCCTCCCAGGGGAGCCACGGGCTTCCGAGGGTGAAGACTCTTCTAGCCTCCTGGGCCCTGCCAACCTCATCTTCCATACAGATGTGCTTTGTTTATCATGAATTAGGCAATTTCAACAAAATTGCCTAATTCGTCGTGGGTCGGGGACCCAGAACCCTGAAACTGATTTTCCCCAAACTACGAGGAAAATTAGTTTTTCGGGTTTGTATGGGGGGAGGGGCACATTTTATTTTTTTAAATAAAAAAACACCCCAAGCATTAAAATTTTCTGTAATACAACACCCCCCACCATCCCAATCCCTCCCCAAGACTTACTAACATCCCTGGTGGTCCAGTGGGGTCCCGCGAGGGATTTCTCCCTCCGTGCCATCGGTCTTTCAGGCCTGCCTCGCATCAAAATGGCGCCGATAGCCTTTGACGAACTATGTCACAGGGGCTACTGGTGCCATTGGTCAGCCCCTGTCACATGGCCATCGGCACCATCTTGTGCTCCTACCATGTGACAGGGTCTGACCAATGGCACCGGTAGCCCCTGTGACATAGTAAGGGCAAAGGCTATCGGCGCCATTTTGATTACTGGCAGCCGACGGCCCGATTGCAGGAGATCGCTCCCGGACCCTCGCTGGACCACCAGGGACTTTTGGCAAGTCTTGTGGGGGACAGGATGGTCCCCTAAGACTTGCCAAAAGTCCCTGGTGGTCCAGCGGGGGTCCGGGAGTGATCTCGCCATCGGCTGCCAGTAATGAAAATGGTGCCGATAGCCTTTGCCCTTACTATGTCACAGGGGCTACCGGTGCCATTGATCAGCTCCTGTCACATGGTAGGAGCACAAGATGGCACCGGCCATCCATTGTTCCTACCATCTGACAGGGGCTGACCAATGGCACTGGTAGCCCCTGTGACATAGTAGGTCAAAGGCTATCGGCACCATTTTGATGCAAGGCAGGCCAGATAGCCCGACGGCACGGAGGAAGAAATCGCTCGCGGGACCCCGCTGGACCACCAGGGATGTTAGTAAGTCTTGGGGAGGGATTGGAATGGTGGGGGGGGGGGTGGGTTGTATTTAATGTATTATAATAAAATTTAATGCTTGGGGTGGGTTTTTTTGAGCTTCGTTTTCCCGCGTTGTTTTTTGGGCTCGTTTCGGTTTTCCCCATTTAGTTTTTTGTTCGTTTTTCCAAAATACTAACCGAGGAAAAACGAACTTTACCTCGAAGTGTTCGACTCAGAAAATGACCCAGTAGAAAAAAATGAAGCTCATCTCTAATCTTCCATCCCTTCGGCTGCTTCCTGGATCCTTGGTCGCATAGGGTCCCACCTAAGTCCAAGAGGTCCGGGTCCCTAAGGGCTCCTCCTGGGGGGACCTCGGACTTCCAATGGTTCTTCGGAGCCTCTCGTCAGTGCCGCCTCCCAGCTGCGACGCTCACTGTGGGTCCCCACAGTGCAACACCTGCAGTCTCAGCTGGCCCAAGGGTCCACGATCCTAACAGGTGGAGATGGGCGTCCATCAGACCCACCACTGAAGTGACCACCATTGCGTCTGAGGCCTGACTCTCCTTGGCCCTTCTTTTGTGGGTAGAATGAGGCATTTTTCAGCTGAAACTTTCCAGCGGTAAGCAGGAAGCTCAGATCCGTCAGGCTGTCAACGCCATCTTGCTGGTATATGTATTTTTACTCAGACAATTTATGCGCATACTTTTTTAAAATAAAAAAGTATTTGAATAAGTTCTACCCACCTGGAATGCCTCTCACCAATCCATGGAAAATTGCAGGCATACAGTGTGTATGAGTGCAATTTTAAGTACATATTAGTTACACAATTTTCTAAAGGGCCATTTTTGCTGATAAAGCTTTGCTTTCAAATTTACCCTCAAAATATACAAGTACTTGCTTATAATCGTTTGCTATTCAACAATTATGCATCATAATCCTAGATCTGTTGTGGTACTAAACAATATCAAGCTTTCCAGAACATTAGGCTTTATTGTTATCTAAACTGATTTTCTTTTCATTCTAGGGTATTTTCCATTGCAAGGAAGCCATCCTATCCATACATCATTCATTTTCATAGCCTCACTTCACACGTTAGAACTTCTCCACTGTTAGTATTGAAAGACACAAAATCCTTCTCCTTAATGATTCCGCACATTGATAAGTATGAAATGTACATTTTGTGTCAAAAAAAATCCCACTAACAACAAATCTAGTTTTGATTCTATTTTTTATTTTGCAGTTTCTACACCTCTGTATTTACACAGTGAAATAGTATCTGTTTTTTGATACCTAACCCTTTAATCACATTTCAAGGAAAAATATCCCAGTATAACTCACTAGATATGAAATGTAAGCAGGCTTCTGAAGAGTAATCAGACTTGAAACACCTTGCAGAGGTCTTCCAAAAGTGACTTCATTGTGAGGCTTTTAATGAAACATTCAAGCTTTGCTCCCAGATGCATTCAATACAACACAGATTTCATGATTACTAGTGCGAAAAGGATTGCATAAACCAGATGTGACATCTGCAACTTGAAAGAAGGACCTATAGGGATCTATATTCAGTGGCACTTAGCAGAATAACTTGAGATTTATCAGGCTAAATGCCAACTTTTTAAAATTTTGAGCACTTATCGGGATAAATTTTAGCTGGATTTAGCTCATTACCAAGAAAAGATGTATTGATATAATGAAGGAGCACTCTGGGTGCTTTTGTGGGCAGAGTTATATTAAGAGTTAGGCAGATAATTTACCCAGCCAACTTTGATGTGCTGTATAGTACATAAGACTGGATCAGACCAAAGGTACATCAAGCTCAGTATCCTTTTTCCAACAGTGGCCAAGCCAGGTCACAAGTACCTGGCAGTGGCCAAGCCAGGTCACAAGTACCTGGCAGAATCCCAAAAGGCTGATAGATTCCATGCTGCTTATCCCAGGGATAAGCAGTGGATTCCTCAAGTCCAACTTAATAGGGATGTGAATAGTTTTTTGACGATTTAAAATATCGTCTGATATATTTTAAATCGTCAAAAATCGTTAGGGCCACGATACAATAACAATTCCCCCGATTTATCGTCAAAAAATCGTAAATCGGGGGAAGGGAGAGGAGAAGGGGGAGGGCGGGAAAACCGGCACACTAAAACACCGTAAAACCCACCCCCGACCCTTTAAATTAAATCCCCCACCCTCCCGAACCCCCCCAAAATGCCTTAAATTACCTGGGGGCCCAGCGGGGGTCCGGAACGGCCTCCTGAAATCAAATTGTTTTGTCTTCAGCCGGCGCCATTTTGCGCCGCCATTTTGCAAAATGGCGGCGCAAAATGGCGCCGGCCATAGACCAATACAATTCGACTGCAGGAGGTCGTTCCGGACCCCCGCTGGACTTTTGGCAAGTCTTGTGGGGGTCAGGAGCCCCCTCCCCAAGCTGGCCAAAAGTCCCTGGGGATCCAGCGGGGGTCCGGAACGACCTCCTGCAGTCGATCTCCTGCCGGCGCCATTTTCCGTACGGAAAAACGATTCGCGGCAAGAGATCGCTCCCGGACCCCCGCTGGACCCCCAGGGACTTTTGGCCAGCTTGGGGGGGCCTCATGACCCCCACAAGACTTGCCAAAAGTCCAGCGGGGGTCCGGAACGACCTCCTGCAGTCGAATCGTGTTGGTCTATGGCCGGCGCCATTTTGCGCCGCCATTTTGCAAAATGGCGGCGCAAAATGGCGCCGGCTGAAGACAACATGATTCGATTTCAGGAGGCCGTTCCGGACCCCCGCTGGGCCCCCAGGTAATTTAAGGCATTTTGGGGGGGTTCGGGAGGGTGGGGGATTTAATTTAAAGGGTCGGGGGTGGGTTTTACGGTGTTTTAGTGTGCCGGCTCACAATTTTAACGATTTTCACGATACTTTAAACACCCAAACGGCAACAATACGATTCCCTCCCCCTCCCAGCCAAAATCGATCGTTAAGACGATCGAGGACACGATTCACATCTCTACAACTTAATAATGTATTATGGACTTTTCTTAACGATAGATAAATTTATCTGGTTATCAATAAGATAATCGGACATATTCAATAGTGCAGCTGCACCACTGAATATCCTCCTAATGTTAGCTAGATACATTTATCTATCTGACTTTACAAGCTAGCAACTGGTTGCAAATGGACCCCATAAATACCAAATTTTCAGAAATATCTGTCTAGGTAAATAAGAAGTCGCACAACTAGATCCTCAGAGTAAAACTTTGTCTTCTGCTCACTGGATAACTATAGCCACCTAGATTCACTAGGTCAGGGGGGCCAACTCCAGTCCTCGAGAGTCACAGACAGGCCATATTTTTAGGAAATCTGTAATAAATATGCATAAGATAGGTTTGCATGCACTGCCTCCAATATATGTAAATCTATTTCATGCATATTCATTGTGGATATCCTAAAAACCTGGCCTGTTTGTGGCTCTCGAGGACTGGAATTGCCACGCCTGCACTAGGTAGAGAAAAAGGGTATTCCAGGAGGTGGAATTAGGATAGTAGAGGAGGAAAATACTCACATATATTTAATGTTCAATTACACAGGTATAATTTCCAGCATATAGCTTACCTGTAGAAACAGGTAGGTTAGTAAAAGTTGCTCTTATAAGTACAGATCCCTGAGGCACTCCACTGTTTATCTTTTTCCACTGAGAAAACTGACCATTTAAACCTACTCTCTGTTTCCTGTCTTTTAACCAGTTTGCAATCCACAAAAGGACATCACCTCCTATCCCATGACTTTTTAGTTTTCTTAGAAGCCTCTCATGCGGGACTTTGTCGAACGCTTTCTGAAAATCCAAATACACCACATTTACCGGTTCACCTTTATCCACATGTTTATTCACCCCTTCGAAAAAATGTAGGAGATTTGTGAGGCAAGAATTCCCTTGGGTAAATCCATGTTGGCTGTGTCCCATTAAAACATGTCTTTCTATATTCTCTACAATTTTGATCTTTAGAATAGTTTCCACTATTTTTCCGGGCACTGAAGTCAGGCTCACCAGTCTAATGTTTCCCGGATCACACCTGGAGCCCTTTTTAAATATTGGGGTTACATTGGCCATCTTCCAATCTTCAGGTACAATGGATGATTTTAATGATAGGTTACAAATTAATTGAAATAGGTCTGAAATTTAATTTAGAGCAATGTGCTAGTGCCACTTCAAAGAAACACTATAGTGATATTCTAGCATTTTCCTCTTCTCTCCAATTTATGGCAGGATAAGGGGATCTTTCTAGTCTCTTGTCCAATAGTAGATCCTATTGTTTATTTAATACAATATGCACTCTGTTGCTTAACAGGGATGCACATTTCTTTGAAATAAATAATGATTGAGAACCAAATGAGGGCATTTTTATTTTATTTTATTGAAATTCAAAACAAACGCACAATGCCCAAAAATAACATACAATTTTTATTTGCATTCATCTTTGGATCCCATTGAAGTCAATGAGGCAAACAAAACTACAGGTTTCTTTTTTATCAACTCAAGGAGCTAAGTTCTCAAGATACTGAGAAGACTAGTATTCTCCCACCCAACTTAAGAGAGATTTCTTTTTTTTTAGCAGAGGGAAAAAACAGGCACAAACAGGGATGAAAATGAAAAAGATGAAGACGGAAGAGCATGTGCTACATGCTCCCTCCATTCCTACAGTCCAGGGACAGGAAAAGGCAGAGTCATTGGAGGGTGACATCAGCAGTGAAGGAGCAAGGGCATTCCTCCCCGATTCCTCCTGAGCATTCTCTGCAGCAGCCAGATACTTGCAGAAAGTACTGAGTCAGATGAATCATGTGATGGATTCTCAGACAGAGGATAGGATCTGTAAATGCTAGTAGCTGTGGAGAACTTGGGGAGACTAGCTAATAACTTCTGTATACAAGATGGTATAAACCCCAGGGTTCTAAAATAACTCAAAAATGAAATTTCAGATCTATTACTAATCATATGTAACCTATGATTAAAATTGTCCATTATACCTGAAAACTGGAGGGTGGCCAATGTAATCCCAGTTTTTAAAAAGGACTCCAGGGGTGATCCAGGAAACTCTAGACCGGTGAGCCTGACTTTAGTACCAGGAAAAATCATGAAAACTATTCTAAAGAACAAAGTCACAGGACATTTAGATAGAAATGGTTTAATGGGACACAGCCAGCATAGTTTTACCCAAGGGAAGTCTTGTCTCACAAATCTGCTATATTTTTTTGAAGGGGGATAATAAACATGTGGATAAATGTGAACTGGTAGATGTGGTGTATTTTGATTTTCAGAAAGCATTTGACAAAGTTCCCCATGACAGGTTTCTAAGAAAAGAAAAAAGTCATGAAAATTAAAAATTCACTTTGATGAAATGAAATTGGTTAAAAGACAGGAAACAGAGAGTAGGATTAAATGATGGGTGTTCTCAGTGGAGAGAGGTAAACAGTGGAGTGCCTCAGGGATCTGTACATAGACTGGTGCTTTTTAATATATTTATTAATGATCTGGAAAGGGGAATGATGAGTGAGGCAATCAAATCTGCAGATGACACAAAATTATTCAGAGTAGTTAAATCACAAGCAGATAGTGATAAATTTTAGGACAACCTTGTGAGACTGGAAGATTTGGCATCCAAATGGCAGATACAATTTAATGTGGAGAAGTGCAAGGTAAGACATATAGGGAAAAATAACCCATGCTGCAGTTACACAATATTAGGTTTCATGTTAGGAAAAAGATCTAGGCCTTATATTTATTTATTTATTTATTTATTTATTTATTTATTTATTTAAAACATTTATTATCTGCCCTTCCTACATTCAGAGCCAGGTATAATATAAACATATATAGTCAAATGAAAAGGAGAGGACAGGACAATACAAAATTTTTAAGAGAAGCAGGAATAACAAACAGCACCTAGGGAGTACATTCTTTTGAGATAGGGGCCAGAGGCGAGGGCATTAGTCGGCTAAGTAACACCCTCCAAGGAGGAACATGTTGACAATACATTGAAATAGTTGGCTCAGTGTGCTGCAGCAGCCAAAAAAGCAAACGGAATGTTAGGAATTATTAGGAAGGGAATGGTGAATAAAACGGAGAATGTCATAATGCCTCTATATTGCTTCATGGTGAGACAGCATCTTGAGTACTGTGTTCGGTTCTGGCTGCCGTATCTCAAAAAATATATAGATGCACTAGAGAAGGTACAGAGAAGGGTAATAAAAAAGAGGATGGAATGGCTCCTCTATGAGGAAAGGCTAAAAAAGTTAGGGCTGTTCAGCTTGGAGAAGAAACAGCAGAGGTAGGATATGATGGAGGTTTACAATATCATGAGAGGACTAGAATGGGTAAATGTGAATTGGTTGTTTATTCTTTCATATAATAGAAGCAAGTAGAACATTTAAAACAAGACAAAATGACTTTTCATTCAACACATAATTAAGTTCTGGAATTCATTGCCAGAGGATGTGGTTACGGCACTTAGTGTAACTGGGTTTAAAAAAAGGTTTGCATAAGTTCCTAGAGGAGAAGTCCATAAACTGCTATTAATCTATAAGGAATAGTAGCTTGGAATCTATTTAATGTTTGGGTACTTGCCAAGTACTTGTGACTTGCATTGGCCACCGTTGGAAACAGAATGCTGGGCTTGATTAACCTTTGGTCTGACCCGGTATGGCCTATGTTCTTATATTCTTATGTCCTGATCTTCTTGGTACAGGCTGCCTTATCTGCCTTCCTTTCCTGACTGGGGTCCTTGGATTCTTTGCACACTAACTTTTGATGTCCCTCCTACAGTATCCCATTGTATATTCATAGATGGGTGTACAAATCAACTCTTTCCTCTCCTCAGGGACTATGAACTGTCTCCTGGAGGCTGACTCATGCTATCTCTCTTCCCCAGAACCCTTCCTGTTTGGGGTTGATGAGCCTGCTCTACCACAATATCTATGTATTTATTTATCTATCTATACTCCTCTGCATACATTTTTGCACAGCATTGAATTTTGTGAAACAAAAGCCATAGAGTTCTGGGATACTTGCAGACTATTCAGAATGAAATGCATTTATGCTGTTTTGAAGTCACAGGGAAAGATCAAAGGTCTGAAGTCTTATTTTGCTGAAATGACTGGAACACACAGTAATGATTAGTGGTATTTACAATTTCTGACAGAAACAAATTGACCTTTCATTTTCTAAGAGATTTGCTCTTCCTGAGGAAAGTGCATGCAGTAGTCATCCTTAATGAACCTGTGCATACCTGTGGGGCAATCTTCCACAGCACTTGAATGCCCTGCTCTGGTCTGATAAACAGTGACTCACAAATATAAAACATTCTTAGCATTGTAATTGTAACAAGCTCAAATTGTAGTCTAAGGAACGTCTAAGGGATTTAAAATATAATGCATGATAATTGAATTTTCACTCTCCAGTATCTAGAATCTTATGTTTGTATTATCTTCCTTAAGACACAAAGTATATACTTGCAAAATTAGAACTGAGAGTATTCAGGTAATAATTCATTTATTTTTAAGTAATGTGATGTAACTTCTCTCCTGCCCTAGTAAGAGTAGGGGTGGAGCAGGAAGGAGGAAACTTTGGGAATACCTGGGAAATTTATTTTACAATAATATATATTTTTTTTAATATTACGCTTCTTGGCTCTTCAAAGCAGATTACATTCAGGTACTGTAGATATTGATTATTTTGCAAAATACTTATGTTGATTTTATTTGATATTATTTTGTTATAAATATCATGTTATTCTTTTGTATTTATTGATTTATATAATAATTTTGTTATGCTCATATGTATTTACTGTATTATGCTTACTGACATTGTAATGAAGACTGGTGTGCCAGCACCAAGGCATGATCCAAACTGAAATTGCCTTAAATAGCAAGCAATCAAATCACAAAATATATAAGATGAAAATATAAAAAAGGATTTCTCTTTGAAAATTTTGAGATGGTTAATGCTGTCAGTACTTCAGACTTTAAATTGTATTACGTATTGAATTTTAAATAAATTCCAAGAATTACATCTTGTTAAGAAAAATGTATAAAGCAACACTGAAATATAATAATAAACTAATATCAGAAACAAAAAACATCAATACAGAAAACTCCACTAATTTGTGAAGAAGAAAAAAGCACAATACCACGAAATAGAGTTTTCATCTGACTTTAACAGGTCAACCTAATATTTGTTAAGGAGGAATGAACCTTCAATCTCAGGAGCTTTAGGCGAGAAAACCCATGTGGTAACTCCAGAAGATGGCTTGCCACTAAGAAAAAGTGTGAATTGATTATGCTAAAAAAACCCCCACCCCGAACATTCTGATATTTAAATACATTGACGGATTACCAATCCTAAAAACCTTCAGCCTCAAAAGCAAAAATTGATTCCTTCTCTTTTGGATATCTAGTGTCACATCTGGGAAAATTCTAATCCTGCATTTAAAAAATAACTCGTCTCTATGTCTAAAAAACAGTTTTATAATCCAACCTCAATCCAGTTCACAATTAATGTTGCAGATTTTACATGTGCTTCTTCAGATGTCTCTGAGAATGTTATTAAGCCCAAACTATCAGACAAGATAGGAGAAAACTCGCCATATTAATCTCTTCCCAAGTTTCACTTTGATGGTGGTAAATGAAAGGCTCATGATACCGAAGGTAACAATTCAAGGGGAATCTTAAGAATCTCAATAAGATATTTTTAAACATCTGCTTTGCAGACATCAAATACATCTTAGGGAAATTAACTAAACGTAGATTCTTAAATTTAGAAATATTCTCCAAACATTCCAGTTTTCAATGTATATTATCTTTAATTAAATTAGAGTTGTTCAATAACCCTCTGCTCTAACACTTCAAGTCTCTTAATACACTCCTTCAAACTTGTCTCCAATCAAGGAGCAGACTGAGAGGGAATTGGGGAAGGCCCCGATGCATTTCCGCTCATATTTGCAAAATTATACCCCCCCCCCCCTTGTGCGTGCCAACCCGAAATTTTATAACATGTGCGTGCCAGCTGTGCATGTTATAAAATCACATGTCTGTTTTGAAAATCTACCCCTAAACCAATTAGCTTTCATGATTTTGATGCAACTGAAACATTGCTCTCCACTTTGACAGTGGGGGAGGGGAAAAAAGAATTCGTTTCAGAAGACAGCCAATGCTGGGCCCTAACTTTTACGGTCTGGGGTGAGCATTCCAGACAATCGTTGGGGTGATAGAAGGGGCGTTCAAAGGGTAGGTCCCTTTTTTGTGCTCCTTCATCGCGCGACACCGGCGCACAACGCCTAGGCCCGAGACCGGCGCTTTGAAGGCAAATCAGGCAGCAAACAGCAAGTAGTAGAGGAGAGGAAAGCTACGACGCCTGGGCCCGAGACCTGTGCTTTATGACCCCCCTGGCGCTTGAGGATGACGTACCGGTGGGTAGAGCTGACCTTGGGGGGGGAAATGAGCGCAGCACCAAATGGGCCCTGGTGGAGCAGGGGGGTGATGAAAGTGTCCCCTTCACTCTCTTTGAAGGCCTCTTGATGGTAGGTAAGGCAAATCAGGCAGCAAACAGCAAGCAGTGGAGGAGAGGAAAGCTGCAAAGGAACAGGAGCAAGTTGCACGTGCCAGCACCCTACCAGTGCACGATCCCCCGGCACTGTGCTGGGTGCCTCTAGCCCCACCCCATCCCACCCCCGGACCGCCCCCTTTTAGAGCCCCGACATTTACATGCGTCCTGGGGTTTATGTGCGTGGCCAGGCCCATTTGAAAATAGGCACGGCTCGCATAAGGCCTGGCCACGCGCATAAACCTTACGATTTACGGGGTTTTAAAATCTATCCCTAAGGGTATTAATCCCCATACCTTCTGTTAAGGGTAGTAGCTGCCGCTGCATGCTGGTTATCTTTGCAGTGAAAACCGGAACTCAAAGTAATTTTTGGACATCAGTTTTCACTAAATTCAATATTAATGAACTGCTTTGCATGATTTTGTATCACAGCAGCTCATTAACAATTAATTTAAATAGACCTTTGCACATAGGAGGTGGTGAACTTACATTTTAATTTGCAAACAGGTCTTTTGGCAGAAAAACAAGCAAAAACTGTTATGCTCAGGCTTGTGAACCCTTGGGCCGACGGGAGGATGGTATACCTTGGAAGAAGATCCGTAGGTTCTCCCGTTGGGTGGTGAGGCAGGAACAGAAGATGTGACCAGCTGACCCTCGGCACTGTAGTCAGGCACAACTGTGAAGGCAGGCAAAGAGTCGAGATGTCGAGGAACGGAGGTGTGTCTTCGCCACTGGAAGCCCGCGGTCTCCCCAGGAGGAGCCAGTAGGGACCCGGACCGCTGGGACTTAGGTGAAACTTTGAGAGGTCAAGGAACAGAAGTATGGCGCAAGGGATGACTGCAGCTTCACTCCTGGAAGCCCACGGTCCCCCCGGGAGGAGCCCGTAGGGACCCGGGCCGCTGGGACTTAGGTGGGCCCTTAGAGACGATGGTCAGGGAGAAGTCCAAGGTCAAGTGCCAGAGGGTCGCCACTTACCAGTCCAAAGTCACACACCAGAGAATCACCGCTTTCCAGTCCGAAGTCAATACCAGGAATCACCGCTTTCCAGTCCGAAGTCAATACCAGGAATCACCGCTAGCCGATCCGAAGTCAGGAACCAGAAATACCAAGACGAAGCAGGAACAAGGAATCAAGACACTGGGACTCAACGAAGCAAGCAGACCTGATGAACAACGAAGTTGCCAAGTCAAGGAATGGTCAGAGGAAGTCTCCTTTTATACTTCCTCTGGTCCTGTGAATAGGAATCAGCTGTGAGCGATTAAAGGGACGAGGTCCCTTTAAATCTGGTGAGGAGGCGCAGCCTCGTGCCTAAGATGGTGGCGGCCATCTTGGGTCCTGGACCGCGGAGGAAAGCAGCAGCTGCCGTGAGGGAGGAGCAGGGACGGCTCCAGACCCGGTGGCTAGCCCGGAGACCTGGGCCTGAATGTAGGGCAGTCTGCCCCCGATGCTGCCGCCGGCGGTCCAGTCAAGCAGACAAGGTAGGGGGCCATGCCCTCGGACGGCTGCGGGCGTGGAACACAACAGTACCCCCCTCTTTAGGGCTCCTTCCCGGAGGCCTGGGCTTAGCCGGATGGTCTCTGAAATTGCTCAAGCAAGCCTCAGTCCAGGATGTTGGCCAACGGCTCCCAGATGTTTTCCTCAGGGCCGAACCCCTCCCATGCTAGCAGGTACTCCCATTTCTTCCCATGCTTTCTTATGTCCAAGACCTCGTGGACTTGATATGTAAGGTCATCCTCAGAGGCAATAGGTTGGGGAGTCAGAGGCGTGCTGGAGGGCCATGACAACACCAAGGGCTTCAAGAGGGACACATGGAATGTGTTGTGTATCTTGAGGGAAGGTGGCAGACGAAGCTGGTACGAAATGGCACCAACCTGACAAATGTTAGAAAAAGGTCCAATAAAACGTGGGGCCAGTCGCATTGATGGCAGTTTCAGGCGGATGAACTGAGTACTTAGCCATACCTTTTGGCCAGGCCTGAACAGAGGATAAGGCCTTCTTCGCTGATCTGCGTACTTTTTAGCGGCTTGACTGGCTTGGACCAGTGCACATCGTGTGGAGGTCCACAGGCAGTGTAACTCGTCTGCCGAGAGTTGGGCTACCGGGGATGTAACTGAGATGGGAACTGGCAGCGGCGGCCGTGGCTGCTTCCCATATACTATCTGAAACGGCGAGGACCCGGTAGCCATGGAGAGGTGGGAGTTAAGCGCAAACTCTGCTCAGGGCAGCAGGCTGGCCCAATAATCCTGTTTTTCGTTGACGTAGAGTCGGAGGAATTGTTTCAGCGTCTGATTTGTCATCTCCACAAGACCATTAGACTGGGGATGGTATGCCGACATATAGTCTAAGGTAACGTCAAACTGTTGGCAGAGGGCTCTCCAAAACTTGGCAGTAGGCTCTCCAAAACTTGGCAGTAAATTGAGGCCCTCTATCGGAAAGGATGCTTCTAGGTAGGCCATGTAGCCGAAAGATGTACTGAACGAACAGCTGGGCCAGCTGGGGAGCAGACGGCAACCCTGGGAGTGGCACGAAGTGCGCCATTTTACTAAAGCGGTCGATGACCACCCATATTACTGTGTTGCCACTGGATAGTGGCAGGTCAACCACGAAATTGGTTGCCACATGGGTCCATGGTTCAGAAGGCGCAGGTAATAGCGCAGTAAAGCTGGGGTCGAACCGGAGATCCTCTTGTGGCGAGTACAGACCGACAGGACTCCACGTACGCCCGGACATCTCTGTTAACCTTTGGCCACCAGTAGTACCGGCGCAGGGTCTGTAACGTGCGGGACTGTCCTGGGTGACCAGAACAGCGGGAATCGTGAGCCCAGGCCAGGACCTGTTTCCGTAAGTGCGGCGGAACCTGGTTTTCCTGGGAGGGATGGTCACGGTAGCAGATAGGAGGATCCGAGACGGCTCGATGATGTACTGTGGTTCATCGGAACCCTCCGTGGATTCAAATACCCATGAAAGGGCGTCAGCCTTGATATTCTTCCCTGCCGGTCTGTAATGAAGAACAAAGTTAAACCGGGTAAAAAACAGAGCCCAACGCACCTGCCGTGGGTTGAGCCGCTGTGCTTGGTGCAGGTATTCAAGATTCTTATGGTCTGTGTAGACCGTGAATTGGTGCTGTGCCCCCTCTAGCCACAGGCGCCATTCTTCAAGGGCGACCTTGATCGCTAAGAGCTCTTTGTCGCCTATGGCGTAGTTTCGCTCCGCCGTGGAGAACTGGCGAGAGAGGAAGGCACACGGAAGTAGCTTATGGCTTTCAGAAGTCTGGCTCAGAACGGCGCCTATGCCTTCTGAGGAGGCGTCTATTTCAATGATGAACAGCCGCTGCGGGTCCGGGTGCTGAAGGCACGGTTGTTGCAGGAACGCCTCCTTGAGGCGATGAAAGGCGGTCTCCGCTCCCGGAGGCCACTTCTTGGGATCTGCGCCCTTCCGGGTCAGGGCGGTCATCAGGGCCACTATGGACGCATAGTGTGGGATGAATGACCGGTAATAATTTGTGAAACCCAAGAATCGCTGGAGTGCCTTTAATCCGGACGGCCGGGGCCATTCGCGAATGGCTTTCAACTTCTGGGAGTCCATACGGAACTCTTCACTGGATATGATGTATCCCAGGAAGGGAAGGGACTCCTTCTCAAAGAGGCACTTTTCCAGTTTCGCATATAACTGATGTTCTTGGAGGCATTGCAGTACTTGGATGACGTGCTGACGGTGAGCGGCCAGGGTGTCTGAGAATATCAGGATGTTGTCCAAGTATACGACAACGCTTTGATACAGGAAGTCATGGAGTATCTCATTCATGGTGTTCTGGAACACCGTGGGAGCATTACAGAGCCCGAACGGCATCACTAGATACTCATAGTGGCCGTCTCGTGTACTGAAGGCCATCTTCCATTCATCACCTTGTTTGATACAGATCAAGTTGTAGGCCCCTTGGAGATCCAACTTAGTGAAGATCTTCGCACCTTGCAGCCGATCGAATAGCTCAGAGATAACGGGCCTTGACTGTTATAGCGTTCAAGCCCCGATAGTCAATGCAGGGGCGAAGGCTAACGTCCTTCTTAGCGACAAAGAAGAACCCAGCCCCTGCTGGAGACTTTGATTTTTGGATAAAACCTCTCTCCACGTTTTCCTCAATATACTCTTTCATGGCCAGCGTCTCGGCCAGCGAGAGGGCATAGGTGCGTCCTCGGGGAGGCTCAGTACCTGGGAGGAGATTGATGGCACAATCAAAGGATCGATGAGGTGGAAGTATCTCGGCCCGTTGTTTCAAAAAAACATCTGCGTACAAGGCGTAGGGAGCCGGCAGGCCTGGAAGGCTGGTGGAGGCGATAGGGCAGGAAGCTGGAGTCACAGATTGGAGGCAATTGCTGTGGCAATTCGGCCCCCAGTGAGACAGCTGTAAGGTCTTCCAGTCAAACTGAGGCTCGTGCTCCTGGAGCCAGGGAAGACCTAGAACAACCGGATGAATGGAATACTCCAGAACGTAGAATGGCTTCTGCTCTTGGTGGAGGACCCCAGCCCTCAGCTGGATGGGAATCGTGGTGTGTGTCACCTGTTCTGGAAGGGGCTTCCCTTGGATCAAAGAGATGACCATGGAAACCGGGAGACGAACTTGTGGAATCTTTAAGTGTTCCACCAGGCCTTTCATTATAAAATTGCCGCCGGCACCAGAGTCCACTAGGGCTAGCGTGTGGAACTCCCCATCCGCCGAGGTTAATGCCACTGGCAGCGTTAATGGAGGTGCGGGTGAAGTGCGGCCCAGGAAGAGACCTCCTTCATGTCCTAGGCCCGAGAGTTTTCCGGTCGTGCTGGGCAGGCGGATATTCAATGGCTTGCTGCGCTGCAATAAAAGCAGAGTCCTTCCTTCGTGTGCTGCCGACGCTCTTGAGGAGACACTCTCCCACGACCCAACTCCATGGGCTCCTCGGCGGATGCCCGAAGGGCTTCAGATGCACTCTTGGAAGGAGGTGAGGGCCTTCTCGCTGCCTTAACTACCGGAAGGCGAAACCTCATCCGACGATCCACTCGATTGGCCAATTCTATCATGTCATTGAGGTCGACTGGGAGTTCCTTCACCGCTAGCTCATTCTGAAGGCGAGAGGCTAACCGTTCCAAGAAGATTCCGTGCAGGCAATCTTCTCTCCAATTCAGCTCTGTGGCCAGGGTGCGGAATTCCGTTGCGTACTCAGCCACTGTCCGAGCACCCTGTCGCAATCGGAGCAATTCTGAGACCGCAATGGGTTTGCGGATGGGTTCATCAAAAATCTGCCGGAAAGCAGACAGAAACTGACTCAAGTTTTCAAAGACAGGGTCCCTTCTCTCCCACAGATGAGAGGCCCAGATCAGAGGCTTCCCGTCGAGCAGGGACATAATGTAGCTGGTTTTGACCAGGTCACTGGGAAACTGCTCAGGCAGCAAGGAAAAATGGACTTGGCACTGGCTGAGGAATCCTTGACACAACTTCGCATCTCCGGCGTATCGAGAGGGCACCAGGAGTTGAGTGGGAGTTACTTGCCCCAGGTCACCCCTGGAGGCCTGGACGGTGTGTGGCTGAGAAGGGTGGCTTCCTTGAGCCCCAGGCGGAGACAGCAGCATAGGGTTCAGGGGCCCTAATGCCTCAAGGCATTGGGTCAGACCCTGGACTGCAGAGACCAGAGCATCGAGGGTCTGTTGCTGGTCCTTCAGGTGCTGGGCCATTCCGGGAATGGCCTGGTGGGCAGATACCTCCTCTGGGTCCATGGACTTGGCAATCTGTTATGCTCAGGCTTGTGAACCCTTGGGCCGTTGGGAGGATGGTATACCTTGGAGGAAGATCCGTAGGTTTTCCCGTCGGGTGGCGAGGCAGGAACAGAAGATGTGACTAGCTGACCCTCAGCACTGTAGACAGGTGCAACTGTGAAGGCAGGCAAAGAGTCGTGACGTCGAGGAACGGAGGTGTGTCTTCGCCACTGGAAGTCCGCGGTCCCCCCAGGAGGAGCCCATACGGACCCGGACCACTGGGTCTTAGGTGGACCTTTGAGAGGTCAAGGAACAGACGTACGGTGCAAGGGATGACTGGAGCTTCACCCCTGGAAGCCTGCGGTCCCCCCGGGAGGAGCCCATAGGGGCCCGGGCCACTGGGACTTAGGTGGGCCCTTGGAGATGATGGTCAGGGAGAAGTCCAAGGTCAAGTGCCAGAGGGTCGCCGCTTACCAGTCCGAGGTCACATGCCGAGGGATCACCACTTTCCAGTCCGAAGTCACACACCAGAGAATCACCACTTGCCAGTCCGAAGTCAATACCAGGAATCACCGCTAGTCGATCCGAAATCAGGAACCAAGAATACCAAGACGAAGCAGGAACAAGGAATCAAGACACTGGGACTCACTGAAGCAAGCAGACCTGACGAACAACGAAGTTGCCAAGTCAAGGAATGGTCAGAGGAAGTCTCCTTTTATACTTCCTCTGGCCCTGTGGATAGGAATCAGCTGTGAGCGATTAAAGGGACGAGGTCCCTTTAAATCTGGTGAGGCGGCGCGGCCTCGCGCCTAAGATGGCGGCGGCCATCTTGGGTCCCGGACCACGGAGGAAAGCAGCAGCTGCCGCGAGGGAGGAGCAGGGATGGCTTGAGACCCGGCGGTTAGCCCTGAGGCCCGCGCCGTGGGGGCACCGGGCCCGAACGCAGGACAGTCTGCCCCGATGCTGCCGCCGGTGGTCTGGTCAAGTAGACAAGGTAGGGGGCCGTGCCCGCGGACATCCGCGGGCGCGGAACACAACAAAAACCCTGATACCCTGGCAGTTTTCACAGTTCAGTCATGTTTCCTCTTATTTTCACATGTGAAATCTCACTTGCAAAATAATTTTGCAAGTTAGTACATCAGCCCCAGAAAGAGTTGTTCTTTTCCCTCTTTTGATCAACTGAAAATGATTAGCGCAGCCATAGGAATCTTTGTGCATTGTCCCTGGTTTCTCAGTCGCACGTGAAAGCAATCTCATTCTGTATTGACAAACATATGAGAAGTAAATTAAGCAATGAAGTTGAAAATTGCTTTGCTGTTTTTTCTCAGAGAGTTAGTAAAATTAGGACATCTGCAGGTGCAAATAATTCAAATGAAGGATACTATTTTATTTTTCACTTTTCATGCATGCCTTTTTTGCCCTCTGTCATGCTGAAAAGAGTGAACATGGCTCTGATCAACCTTGCTGCCAGTACTGACAATGACAAATTCTTTTCTCAGCTCAAAAAAATCCCTAAATAAACTCTCAAGAGAGCCTGCAGGTATTCCATTCCCTGAGATGCCAATCATAGCCAGGCTAGAGAAACCATTACAAAATTAAATTGCAAAAGATGTAGCATTTTGTAATGCGAATGAGTTAAGATTGTCAAGTTCATTTTACATCTTAAATTTAGCCACAATTAAAATAGTCCTTTGTGGTATTTTAAGATTGTATTCCATTATCATATATTTAAAAGTGTTAGCATAAAAGCACTCTTGCCATATAGTGAAACTAGCCAGCTGGAAATAAGAACGCAGTAAAAAGAGGAAACCACAGAAACACCTGCTACCCATTGATGTCCAAGGATATCAATAAGGCTGTATGTGGATATAAAGAATCAGCAGTTCTTACCTGTCTATCTCTCATTACTCTGGGGTGCTTCTGAAGAAATCAGAATAGCGTGCCCTCTCACCATGCAGATCTTGAATTTGTACATTGTGAATGGGTGATTGATAAATGGAATAAATAAAGAAAAATCATATCTAAAGAACTCAGGCTGGGCAGGATCATTGCTTTCCCCATTCTCCCCAAACATGCCTAGTCTGTCATTGCAGTGACAGCTCTCAGCTGGGGACCATGCACTAGGGCTCCATCCAGAACTCCACAGTCATGGACTCTGAATCTTGCCACCAGGTGTCACCCTTAAGCAATGACCACAACTCCCTTCCCCCAGTGGCCTGTGCACCTTGCCTCCATAGCATCCCCATCTGCAGCTATCCTGTAACATCAGTGCATCAAGTATCTTTATCAGGCAGAAATTAATATTTTTATGACAAATATCTCCCAAATATTAGCTTTTCTGACATTTATTATTCAGCTTTTTTCAGATATTTTATCAACAGAGGAACAATGTATTTTGGGTGAAATGAGTTTAATAGCATTAATAGCACTAGCACATCCTCATAGTATGACAAAGTTGTTCCTTCAGGGGGCATGTATTTTGCTTTCCACATTCAGCAAAGTGACTATGCCACTATCAATTTGAGTTTTCCACAAAACTATTAATTCAAATGATCCTCCCCATGTAATTCTAAACATCTGTATAATTATGTAGAAAATCATCAAACATTGATACCAGTTTCCATACTGAGGCTAATTAGGGCATTTTTTTCTGGCAAAATGATCCATTGAAATTTCACATCTGAAGAGGGTTTTTTTAGTTCGTTTTCACCCTCATTACTCTCTCAATTGTCCTATACATCAAGATTCTATGACTGATTCACAATATGTCAATTACTGAGCTACAGTGCTATTTACATTTTTATCCTCCATAGCTCATTTGCCCTCATTTTTAGGATAATTTTAATAATCCCCAGTAAACTCTTTTGTTATGGGTATAACAACTGATAAACTACATGATCCCTGCAAGAGTTTTCAAAAAGCTGTTTTTCTAACAAAGAACTTTTATTTTATTTTTGCAGTAATCACAAACATTTCTGGGCAATTAAACTAAGTTCTCATTCATGTACATATTCAATAAAATTATTCCCAGTAACCAAATCAATGTATTTGTGCACTGGTTTGAATTAGTGGTGAACTGATCAAGTGTTGTAGCAAGGGTATCTCTCTCAATAGGTTCATCTGTAGCCAATAAAAAAAAATAAAATACATACAAAATAATAGAAACTTTAAGTGTAATGCATGATAGTTGATTTGAAATAACAATAAGGCTACATCAGGAACTGTAGAATTAAAAGTACTACAAATGAAGAATTAATATGAGTCCTTCCTCAATTTCCCTGTACTCATTAGTTTCCGGATGTTTTGTACTATTTCTTAATGTTCGTAGTCGTTATTCTGTTGAGTACATATTAGAAAAATGAAAGAAATGTATCAGAAATAAAACATGGGAAGGGACCAATAAACAAATAACAGTTTAAACCATAGTGTAACATAAGGAACAAGGTTTGGCAATCTCAGACATGCTGGCTGGAAACATGCAGCAAATGTGCCTTTAAGCAGTTCCACCGGTGCTTCAGGATCACAGAGGTGCAATTCCGTTCATGAGCATCACAGGGTACCTGCTCACACACAAGAGCTTGTTCCAGCTGGGACAGACTCAATGTGCCTGTTGGAACAGCTCAGTCAAATTTTTTTGAGCACGTTCTGGGGGAAGCGTTTAGAAATTATGAAAATACTGAATGAATAGTTTATTCATTGACAGACCTGATTCTTTATGGAAATGCCTCCTTATCTATAACTTGCTAAATTTGCTTGTTTATATTTGCAAAACTGTGTACAATCTTTTTAACTTTTTAAAGCATGCTGTTCACACATCTAAAATGGAGTGTTGTGGTTAAAATATGTCTACACAAGTTTGTGAATTAAATCTCTTCCCTATAATAAGGACTTGATATGAACACCCTCTGAGTTTGCGAAATGCCTTATTTTTTCCTTGCTTATGAATATGTAGGGGTCTTGTTTTTACTTCCTTTGTATGTGTTAAATTAAGCAGGTCTGCTTCCATGCCAGGGCGTGTTACACTTGCACAGATTTTTCTTTTATGTCCACACTGAGAGAGTAATGTTATAACAGCCCAGATGGCGGTAAAGCCTGCATGAGTCTCATAGTGTTTGCTGAGGATTTTCAAAGCATATTTACACGCATAAGCTTTGAATATCCTCTGGTAATTGGCCAGATATGCCCCTAATTCACCTCGCACACAGTAATGCCTGCTCCAAGGAAAGTGTTACCTTGTACCTGGTAACTTATGTACCTATTTTTTTTTTAAATTTGCAAAGCATGCATACAAGTCTCTAGCCCACCTCCCACACCTTCCATCCCAGAATACTTTGCAAAACCAAGTTATAAGGATACTTTCACACATGCAGGTCCCTGATTGAGTTTCACTTTGGAAATCAAGCCCTAAAAATTTGTGTGTCTGAATAGTGTTACAATGTTTATTTCTTTTCGATTTTTTCTGCTTTTTTATTAAAATGTTCCTAATGTAAAATAAATGTATAAATTCCACCCCCTACCAGAAAAGTATAACACATCTTTACCTTACTTATTAGCAAAGAAAAGAGATTTTGGTAATAATTTAATGTGAACTGTTGGATTACAAGAAAGCTTTTTGTAGAAAAAGTAGTCACTGTTGTTTGTCCTCATGTTCGAATGAATTTACCTGATGTGTCAAACTGTTAAAAAGGCTATACCACTGCTTCAGCCATCTGCAACTGCAGCACTGGACTTCAGACAATGGAACATTTGCAGAGGTAAATGTGAATCGGTTGTTTACTCTTTTAAACTGATTCATATTTACCCATTCTGGTCCTTTCATGATTTTATAGACCTCTATCATATCCTCCCTCAGCCGTCTCTTCTCCAAGCTGAACGGCCCGAACCTCTTCAGCCTTTCCTCATTGGGGAGCTGTTCCATCCCCTTTATCATTTTGGTGGCCCTTCTCTGTATCTTTTCCAGTGCAACTATATCTTTTTTGAGATGCAGCAACCAGTAATATGGGTAGCCAGGTCTGACGAATCACAGAATCCGCCCACAACTCCTCCCACTCCCGACTGTCCCAGCTACAAGGGAACCAATAGGTTCCCTAGGAATCCCGAGGTTTGAAAATAAAGCTCCTCACACACCCCCTCCCTTGCCTACTCCTGCAGCATGAGCCCGGATAAGGGCAGCCACAGCTTCCCCCAACTGTAACACCCCGGCTTGCCAGGGAAAGGCCTGTCACCATATTACGTTGGCCAGCGGGGTACAAGACCCACCTGATCTTGCAAACTGCACACAGAACTCTAGATGTGGTCTCACCATGGAACAATACAGAGGTACGATGACATTCTTCATTCTATTCTCTATTCATTTCCTAATAATGCCTAACATTTTGTACACTGGGCTGAGGATTTCAAATTATTGTCCACTATGATGCCCAGATCTATTTCCTGGGTAATAATTCTTAATATGGAAACAAACATCATGTAACTACAATGTGGGTTACGTTACACTATGGATATCACTTTGCAGTTGCTCACATTAAATTTCATTTATATTTGGATGCCCACTCTTCCAGTCTTACAAGGTCCTCCTGTAATTTCTTACAATCATTTTGTGATTTTACAACTTGTAATATTTTTGTGTCATTTACAAATTTGCTCACGCTACTTGTTTCCCCCTTTCCATATCATTTATAAATATACAAGCCGTTAAGCCCGTTAAAACGGGCTACATCCCTCTGTCTCTCACCTCCCCCTCATTCTCTCTCCCCTACCTCCCTCATTCTCTCTCCCCTACCTCCCTCCCACCCACTCACCCACTCCTCCCCAGCCTCCCTCTCCTCTCACTCAGTCCCTCCCTCCCACTCAGTCTCACTCACTCCCTCCCCCTCTCTCCCTCTCACTCACACTCAGTCCCACTCACTCTCCCTCAGTCCCACTCCCTCCCCTCCCTCTCCCTCAGTCCCACTCACTCCCTCCCTCTCCCTCAGTCCCGCTCACTCCCCCTCACTCAGTCCCTCCCCCCTCACTCCCTCCCCCTCACTCAATCCCTCCCTCTCACTCAGTCACTCCCTCCCACTCTCTCTCTTCGTCCCTCCCACTTAGTCCGTCCCTCCCTCCCTCTCTCTCTCTCCTCCCTCCCTCGCTACTGGCCGCTGCCGCCACCGCCGCCGCCCGCCACCGCCGCCCGCTACCGCCGCCACTGCCGCCCGCCGCTACCGCCTCCGCTGCCGCCCGCCCCCGCTGCCGCTATCGCCGCCGCCCCCGCTGCCGCTACCGCCGCCGCCCACCGCCGCTGCCGCCCGCTACCGCCGCCGCTGCCGCCCGCTACCGCCGCCGCTACCGCCCGCTACCGCTGCCCGCTGCCGCTGCTACCACCGCTGCCGCCATGTTTTTTGGTTTTTTTTGACGCTGCCTAAGACTGACGTGCTCGCCCGCACATGCGCAGTAGAGCTGCTCTCTACTGCGCATTTGCGGGCACGTCGGTCAAGCTTCATTTATCTAGTTAGATTAAAAAGCACCAGTCCCAGTACAGATCTTTGAGGCACTCCACTGTTTATATTTCTCCACTGAGGAATCTGACCATTTAATTTTACTCTCTGTTTCCTATCATTTAACCAGTTTGCAATCCAAATAGGACATTGCCTCCTATCCCATCACTTTTTAATTTTCTTAGGAATCTCTCATGAGGGACTTTGTCAAATGCCTTCTGAAAATCCAAATACACTATATTAACTGGCTCATCTTTATTTATATATTTATTAACCCATTCAAAAATATAGCAGATTGGTGAGACAAGACTTCCCTGGCTGTATCCCATTAAACCATAACTTTCAATATGTTCTGCGATCTTGTTCTTTAGAATAGTTTCCATTATTTTTTTTTTCCGGCACTGAAGTGAGGTTCACCAACCTATAGTTTCCTGGATCATACCTGGGAGCCCTTTTTAAAGATCAGGGTTACAACAGACAATTTTAATAATAGATTACGAAATAGTAGTAATAGATCTGAAAGTTCATTTTTTAGTTCTTTCAGAACTGTGGGATGTATGCCATCTGGTCTGGGCAATTTCCTGCTTAGTTGGTCAATCTGTCATATTACATCTTACAGGTCCAACATGATTTGCTTCAGTTCTTCTGAATCATCACCACTGAACATCGTTTTTGGCATTGGTATCTCCCTAACAACCTCATTAGTAAACACCAAAGCAAAGAATTCATTTAGTCTTACTGCAATGTTTTTATCTTCCCTACGTGCTCCTTCTAATGGTACAATTGACTCCCTCACAGAATTCCTGCTTTGGATATACTATATTTTAAAAAGTTTTTATTGTGCATTTTTTGCCTCTACAGCCAGTTTCTTTTCAAATTCTCTCTTAGTTTGTCTTATTAATATTTTACATCTAACTTACCATTGTGTTTGCTTTTTCTTATTTTCTTCAAATGGATCCTTTTGCCAATTTTTGAAAAAATTATTTTGGCTAAAATAGCCTCTTTCATCTCACCTTTTAACCATACTGACAGTAATTTTGCCTTCCTTACACTTTTTTTAATGCATGGAATACATATGGCTTGGGTTTCCATGATGGTATTTTTAAAAAAATGTCCATGTCTGATGTACATTTTTATCCTTTGAAGTTGCACCTTATTTTTAAACTATTTTTCTCATTTTATCAAAAGTTCCCTTTTGAAAGTTTAATGTCAAAGCTGTAGATTTACTTAATGTTCTCTCTAGGCATTAAGTCAAATTTGATTGCACTATCATCCCTGTTGCTGACCAGCCTCACCAACATTACCTCTAATACCAAATCCTATGTTCCACTAAGAATTAGATCTAAAATAGATCCCCCTCTCGTCAGTTCCTGAACCAACTGCTTCATGAAGCAGTCATTCATTCCATTTAGAAACTTTACCTTCCTAGGATGTCCTGATGTTACATTTACCTGAATAATTGAAATCTCTCATTATTACTGTGCTACCAAATTTGTTAGCTTTCAATTTTTTTTATTTTTTTTTTTGCTTCTATATCCATCTGTTCATTTAAACTCTTCCCCATCACACATGGGATTTCCACCCGTAAAGATTCTTCTGTGCAATTTAGTCTCCTCAAGGATCTTTATCATGTTGGACTCTATGCCATCCCTAAAATAAAGTGCCACCTGTCCTCATCAAGTTGATCCATCCTATCTGTTATGAACAGCGCTGCCCGCGGGTCCCCCCGCGAGCAGGTACTGACTTACCCCACACAGCTGTCTTCGCCGACGTGGCAGGACGCCGCCGTTGGCCTGCCCACGTGGCCAGGAGGCCACCCTGCTTCATCTTAGACTCCGCGGCCGGAGCTGCGGCCTTCCTCGGGGCTGGGACCACCCCCGACGTCATCCGCCTCTTCGCGGCGTTCAGGCCGCAGCCCCGGGCTCGAGTAGCGGCAGGAGCCGCCCCCGGGGCCTTCCGCAGCGGCTAGAGCCGCTGCCAACGTTGGAGCCTGTGCTCAGGCTCAGCCCTGCCTCTGCCGATGTCCTACGCACAGACGCTGTGCAGGCCGCTGGCCATGGTCCTGCACAGCCTCTGCTTCCTCTCCTTAGGCGCGCGGCCGCGTCTTCTTCTTATATTTAAAGGGCCAGACACAGGAAGTGTCTGGGCCCCACCTTGAGGACTATTTCCTGTATCAGCCCTATAAAGGACTGCTCCGTTCTTCGTTCCAGTGCCTTGCATCATCGTCGAGTCTTCGCTCTGGAGGCTCCTGCCTGCCAGAGTCCGTTGTAAGGTCTTCTCATCTTGTGGAGCTCCTCACTGTGATGTCGTCTTGTCTCGTCATGCTTTGCCATGCCATGTCTTGTCTCCGTGCCTGAAGTCCATGTCCAGGTGTCTTCATCCTTCACGTCCTGGTGTTCCTGCCGTTCCTGATGTTCCTTCCTATGCCATGCTTTGTCTTTGCTCTCGAGCCTTCTGATACCGGTCGGCCGGGGGTCCCTCAGATGCAGTACTCCTGGGTGGACTGCCTGCTGGTGGACGGTTGTCCTGTGCTCCTGAGCCGTCAAGTCCTGATGTGTGTTCCTGTGCTGTCCCGCTCCCGTCGTGGTCCGTGACCAGTCTGCAAGGGCTGTGTAGGGCGCATAACGGACAGGGTGGTCCGCGACTCAGTCCCGTGGGTGGCCTGAGTAGGGCGCCTTGAGAGACAGTACCAATGTCCATGCCTTGTGTTGCCTCTTTGGATGTCTTGTCAAGGATGCCGTTTCCTCAGCTATTTGTCTTCATGCCATGGATGCCGTCGCATCAACCCTTGTCTTCATGCCATGGATGCCGTCACATCAACCCTTGTCTTCGTGCCATGGATGCCGTCGCATCAACCCAAGTCTTCGTGCTATGTGATGCCATTGCATCAATCTTCATGTCTTCATGTCAAGGCCCATCTGCCCTCAAACTCAGGCCAGGCCTGCTTCTCCATGCTGCTCGCAACAGGTCCGAAAGGGCCCGGAATGGTCGGAGGACCATTCACCTTCCAACATCCTCGGATGTTTGGCCATGGGAGCTTGCCGGCCTGGCGGAGGGTAGACCGTCAGCCATGCGGGGCCACCATCAACCCTTGGCTCGGTCCTGAAGGTCAGGGTCGGGCTGAGGCCCATGGGCACACTAAACCACCAGAACATAACACTATCATTGTGATATAATTGTACCCTGGTATAGCACAGTCCCATTGGCTATTCTCTTTCCACCAGCTCTATGCCAATTATGTCTACCTCTTCATTCAGTGTTATATATTCTAACTCTCCTATCTTGCTTTTTAGACTTCTGGCATTAGCATACAGACATTTTAAAGTATGTTTTTTGTATGAATTAACAACTTGCTTAACAGTTGATAGGAGTAATTTGGAATTGTTTAAGTCAGGTGTTTACTTATAGGCATATGGACTACTTTTGCTTTTATTGGAACCTCTTTATCAGGATGCTTTAACTCCCCTGTTTCATTAGTATCCTTTGAAGATACCTCTCTCCAAACCATGCACTGCTTAACGACTGTTTTCCCCCATGATCTCATTTAAAAGTTGCTCTATCTCATTTTTAAAGGTTAGTGCCAGCAGCCTGGTTCCACCCTGCTTAAGGTGCAGCCCATCCTTTCAGAAAAGATTCCCCTTCCCCAAAATGTTGCCCAGTTCCTTAGAAAACTAAATTCCTCTTCCCTCTCTTCCCTGAACCATTGTCTCATCCATGTTTTGAGACTCCAGAGCTTTGCCTGCCTCTGGGATCCTGCACTTGGAACAGGAATAATTTTAGAGCATGCTACCCCAGAGGTTCTAGATTTCAACTTTCTACCTAAAAGCCTAAATTTGACTTCCAGACCATCCTTCCCACACTATCCCATGTACCATGACAGCTGGCTCCTCCCCAGCACTGTCTAAAATCCTATCTAGGGGACACATGAGGTCTGCCCCCTTCACACCAGGCAGGCAAGTTACCAAGTCATCCTCACATCCACCAGCCACCCAGCTATCTACATTCCTAATAAACAAATCACCAACTATAATAGCTATCCTTTCTCTTTCTTCGTGGGCACTAGCCCTTGGAGACCTGTCCTCAAAGTGAGAGGATAATGCATCACCTGGACAGCAGGTCTTTGCTACAGGATCACTTCCTGCTATACCAAAGTGATGTTCTCTGACCAGGTGACCTTCGTCCTCCAGAGCAGCATAGGAGCTGCCAGACTGGAGTTGGCTACTATATCCCTGAAGATTTCTATATATCTCTCAGTCTGCTGAAGCTCCTCTGGGTCTGCCATTGTAGCCTGCAGAGATCAGACTCATTTACTGAGAGCCAGAAACTCTTTACTAGGGGTGTGCATTCGGATTGACCGCATTAGTAAAACGCAACTCATATTTTTTTTTTACTTAAAAAATTGATTCGACATAAACGATCGGATTTCCCACATATCGAACATAGATATGTTCGATATGTGGGAAATCGCGATTGTTGAGCCAAAATAAAAATATAAACCCCCTCCCCCTCCTTAATCCCCCCCCCCCCCCGACTTACCACAACTCCCTGGTGATGGAGCGAGGAGTGAGGACGCCATTTCTGCAATCCTTGGCGAGAAGCATGTGACGTCGGCGGCACGTCGAGTGACGCCGGCGTCACGTGATTCCCAGCTCGTTCGCGCCGGACGGCTCGTTCGGCCCAAAAAGAACTTTTGGCCAGCTTGGGGGGGCCTCCTGACCCCCCCAAGCTGGCCAAAAGTTCTTTTTGGGCCGAATGAGCCGTCCGGCGCGAACGAGCCGGGAATCACGTGGCGCCGCGTCACTCAGACGCGACGTCACGTGATTCCCGGCAAGTTCGCGCCGGACGGCTCGTTCGGCGCGAACAAGCCAGGAATCACGTGACGCCGACGTCACGTGATTCCCGGCAAGTTCGCGCCGGACGGCTCGTTCGGCCCAAAAAGAACTTTTGGCCAGCTTGAGGGGGTCAGGAGGCCCCCCCAAGCTGGCCAAAAGTTCTTTTTGGGCCGAACGAGCCGTCCGGCGCGAACTTGCCGGGAATCACGTGACGTCGCGTCTGAGTGATGCGGCGCCACGTGATTCCCGGCTCGTTCGCGCCGGACGGCTCGTTCGGCCCAAAAAGAACTTTTGGCCAGCTTGGGGGGGTCAGGAGGCCCCCCCAAGCTGGCCAAAAGTTCTTTTTGGGCCGAACGAGCCGTCCGGCGCGAACGAGCCGGGAATCACGTGCCGCCGCGTCACTCGACGTGCCACCGACGTCACATGCTTCTCGCCAAGGATTGCAGAAATGACGTCCTCACTCCTCGCTCGATCACCAGGGAGTTGTGGTAAGTCTGGGGGGGGGATTAAGGAGGGTGAGGGGGTTTAATTTTTTTTTTTGCACATATGTACATATACCCAACTCATTGGATTTTTTTTATGTCCATATTGGCCGCAAGTGGGACCCCCTTTCGGACATAAAAAATATGAACATAAAATTTTGCTCTGCACATCCCTACTCTTTACATCAGGAATACAATCTCTCACCAACAATGCAAAAGACTAGAAGACCTCCATTTTGCTTCTGGACTGCTCTCTTCATCTTAATATTGTTGAGTTCTTAGTTTATTTAGGCCTGGATTCATCATTGATGAATGATGAATCCAGTGAAAATGGGGGGCAGGGGGATGAAGGGGGGGGGGGCAGGCCTGTGAAAGCCCACAGCCTTTGCACAACCACGGTGTCTTCGCTGCTGGCTTTCACACCGAATAGCGCCACTGTGAATGGTGGTGCTATTCGGTGAGCTACTGCCGACAATAACACCAGCAGGGAAGACACTGCCGACTCCTCCTCCCCCCGCCCGACTCCTTCCCTCCCCAACCCTCCCCTCCCCCTAATTAGCATTATATCGTATGCAAAAAGTCCCTTTTCGCATGTGATATGATCTTATCACGTGTTAGGGCCCTAATGCACGCGATAAAGCTTTATTGAATGACCCTATTAGGTTGCTAATAGAGTAGGGATGCATAAATTAGTCCTTTAAGTTTATGTGGTATATGCCTTATTAATTTCTTGATGACCTGCAAGGGGACAATTAATCTATTGATAAGAACTGGATCAATCCCTTGTTTTAGATAAATCCCTGATTTATTTTTGATGTGAAAGTGTTTCTTGTACTCTTATATGGGATAAGAGTCTATAAATCAAAGAATGAACATATGAAGTTAAGACTTGCCATATTGGTCAGACCAAAGATCCATCAAGCCCAGTATCCTGTTTCCAGCAGTGGCCAATCCAGGTCACAAGTACCTGGCAGGATCCCAAGGGTAGATAGATTCCAAGCTGTTGATCTCAGGGATAATCAATGGATTTCTGCAACTGCAACTTAAAAATGGTTTATAGACTTTTCTTAATATGGATCTTTGCATTGTGTATCTATAATTTGGGTTACTTTTCCCAAAATACATCACTTTGCACTTGTCCATATTATTTTATTTGCCATTTTCATGCCCAGTCTTCTAGTTTTGCAAGGTCCTCTTGCAATTTCTTACAATCCTCTTGTGATTTAACAACTTTGAATAATTTTATGTCATTGGCAAATTTGATCACCTCACTCATTGCTCCCATTCCCAGATATTTTTATAAATATATTAAAAAGTAGTGGTCTCAGAACAGATCTCTAGGCACTCTACTATTCACATTTCTGCATTGGGGAAATTTACTATTTAGCCCTACTCTCTGTATTCTATTTGTTAACCAGTTCATAATTCACAATAAGAAACTGCCCCCACCCCATGACTTTTTAATTTCCTAAGAAATCTCTCATGAGGGATTTGTCAAATGCTTTCTGGAAATCCAGATACACTATATCAACTGGTTCAACTTTATCCACATATTTATTTATGCCATCAAAAAAATGTAGCAGATTGGTGAGAGAAGACTTCCCTTAGCTAAATTCATGTTGGCTTTGTTCCATTAATCTATGCCTATCTAAATGTTCAGCAATTTAGTTCTTTAAGATAGTTTCTACCATTTTCTCTGTCACAGACATCAGACTCACTGGTCTTTAGTTTCCTGGATCACCCCTTGATCCTTTTTTAACAATTGGAGTTACATTTGGCCACTTTCCAGTCTTCAGGTATCAGAGATGATTTTAATGATAGTTTGCAAATTTCCAATAGCAGGTCTGCAATTTAATTTTTCAGTTCTTTCAGTATTCTGGGAATATATACCATCTGGTCCAGGTGATTTGCTACTCTTTAGTTTGTCAATTTGCCATGGACATCTTCCAGGTTCATTGAAATTTGCTTCCTTCTCCTCTGAATGAGCTTAAGGGTGGATGGGACGTAGGGAAAGAAAGGCACTAAAGAAATTACCTACCTTTCTCTAGCTTTTTAATCAGGAACACACAAATCTAGAGAAGTTCCCTACCATTTTCTAGCTTGTAGTTCCAAAACAACAAAGACAATTTATTATAGAATCCAAAATTAAACAATTGAAAAACCCAATTAAATCTCAGGAGACAGTCCAATTATAGAAAAAAAAAAATCAGAGAAGAAAAAAAAATCAGGAAAATAGTCACTTACTGGCTTCACTCAGCATAACAGAATCCACGTCAGATGTTATTCCATTTCTTTCATCAGTTAAACCAAAGATAAAAGGTTAAGGCTCTCAAATACAATTATTCTCATTTATCTTTACTGCAGGCTTTCCCAGATGAAATAGCCTTTGTCTCTCAAGAAGTCTAATCCCTTTGGATGTCTCCCCAGTGATCCTAGCAAAATCCTTCCTAGGATCCTCCAGCAACTCTACACTTCTCAGACTATTCAAATCTTAGCTCTATTTATTCCTCACTACAGAATCCTTGGCTAGGAACCCAATACAGTTCTCTATCTCAGCTTCTCCTTATCAACTTTTGCTGTGCTTCATGCAGAAGCACTATTTATGTGTCACTTTAACCCATCCTCTCAAAGAGAAAACAGTAGGGATGTGCATTCGGATTGACCGCATATGGAAAACGCAACTCAAATTTTTTTTTTAACTTAAAAAAAAGATGGGGCGTATACGAGCAGATTTCCGACATAAATGAACATAGATATGTCGGATACGGCGAATCGCCATGCGCGCGCTTTCTCGCCGCCATTACCTGCGACTCGAGCTCGGAGCCCCGGATTACCTGAAAATGGCGGCGCCCCTGCGGTAACCATGCCAACCTGTCTGACCCTGTCCTGTGAGTCTCAGTGACTCACAGGAAAGGGTGGGACAGGTCGGCATGGATACCGGAACGCAGCGAATCTGCGTTCACCTTTTCAGAGAAGCACTGAATGCAGCGAATCGCGCTGTCATTCCGTGCTTCTCTGAGGATTTCCTGACGAGCCAGCAGCACTATAAAAGCAGCAGCAGCACGAGGACTGACGGACATTTTCAGCGATTCAGTGGGGAGGTGGGATTGGGATCGTGCTGGGTGGGCTTAGGCAGGCTGAGGCAGAGAAGATAGCAGAACCCGATTTGATAGACAACACAGAACAGAACCAGATTTGATAGACAACACAGAACAGATTCTTTGTTAGGGAAAAAAAAAAAAGAACATTCTTATTGAGTGAGTCTGTACATTTTATCCTGGGCAGTGCCAGGCAGGGCTGGCAGTACTCTGCCTCATATTTGCTATTTTTAAACAGACTTAAAAGCATTCTCCTTGAGTGGTTCAGTGCTGGCTGGGCAGCAGTTCCAGGGCTGGGAGTACTCTGCCTCATATCTACTTTAGTTCTATGTGCACTGCAGTGCACACAGACAGACACATTCCGTGCATTGCCAGGCAGGCAGTGAGGCAGTGGGCATTGTAAACAGAGTGAACATTGCCCTTCAGCGAGTCTGTTACATTTGCTATTTTTAAACAGACTTAAAAGCATTCTCCTTGAGTGGTTCAGTGCTGGGTGGGCACTGGGCAGCATTTCCAGGGCTGGGAGTACTCTGCCTCATATCTACTTTAGTTCTATGTGCACTGCAGTGCACACAGACAGACACATTCCGTGCATTGCCAGGCAGACAGTGAGGCAGTGGGCATTGTAAACAGAGTGAACATTGCCCTTCAGCGAGTCTGTTACATTTGCTATTTTTAAACAGACTTAAAAGCATTCTCCTTGAGTGGTTCAGTGCTGGGTGGGCACTGGGCAGCAGTTCCAGGGCTGGGAATACCCTGCCTCATATATACTTTAGTTCTATGTGCACTGCAGTGCACACAGACAGACACATTCCGTGCATTGCCAGGCAGACAGTGAGGCAGTGGGCATTGTAAACAGAGTGAACATTGCCCTTCAGCGAGTCTGTTACATTTGCTATTTTTAAACAGACTTAAAAGCATTCTCCTTGAGTGGTTCAGTGCTGGGTGGGCACTGGGCAGCAGTTCCAGGGCTGGGAGTACCCTGCCTCATATCTACTTTAGTTCTATGTGCACTGCAGTGCACACAGACAGACACATTCCGTGCATTGCCAGGCAGACAGTGAGGCAGTGGGCATTGTAAACAGAGTGAACATTGCCCTTCAGCGAGTCTGTTACATTTGCTATTTTTAAACAGACTTAAAAGCATTCTCCTTGAGTGGTTCAGTGCTGGGTGGGCAGCAGTTCCAGGGCTGGGAGTACCCTGCCTCATATCTACTGAAAAGGAAGCTTGTTCTCTGTGCACTCACTGCACACACACAGACACATTCCGTGCATTGCCAGGCAGGCAGTGAGGCAGTGGGCATTGTAAACAGAGTGAACACATTCTCCTTCAGTGGTTCAGTGCTGGGTGGGCAGCAGTTCCAGTGCTGGGAGTACCCTGCCTCATATCTACTTTAGTTCTATGTGCACTGCAGTGCACACAGACAGACACATTCCGTGCATTGCCAGGCAGGCAGTGAGGCAGTGGGCATTGTAAACAGAGTGAACATTGCCCTTCAGCGAGTCTGTTACATTTGCTATTTTTAAACAGACTTAAAAGCATTCTCCTTGAGTGGTTCAGTGCTGGGTGGGCACTGGGCAGCAGTTCCAGGGCTGGGAGTACCCTGCCTCATATCTACTGAAAAGGAAGCTTGTTCTCTGTGCACTCACTGCACACACACAGACACATTCCGTGCATTGCCAGGCAGGCAGTGAGGCAGTGGGCATTGTAAACAGAGTGAACACATTCTCCTTCAGTGGTTCAGTGCTGGGTGGGCAGCAGTTCCAGTGCTGGGAGTACCCTGCCTCATATCTACTTTAGTTCTATGTGCACTGCAGTGCACACAGACAGACACATTCCGTGCATTGCCAGGCAGGCAGTGAGGCAGTGGGCATTGTAAACAGAGTGAACATTGCCCTTCAGCGAGTCTGTTACATTTGCTATTTTTAAACAGACTTAAAAGCATTCTCCTTGAGTGGTTCAGTGCTGGGTGGGCACTGGGCAGCAGTTCCAGGGCTGGGAGTACCCTGCCTCATATCTACTGAAAAGGAAGCTTGTTCTCTGTGCACTCACTGCACACACACAGACACATTCCGTGCATTGCCAGGCAGGCAGTGAGGCAGTGGGCATTGTAAACAGAGTGAACACATTCTCCTTCAGTGGTTCAGTGCTGGGTGGGCAGCAGTTCCAGTGCTGGGAGTACCCTGCCTCATATCTACTTTAGTTCTATGTGCACTGCAGTGCACACAGACAGACACATTCCGTGCATTGCCAGGCAGGCAGTGAGGCAGTGGGCATTGTAAACAGAGTGAACATTGCCCTTCAGCGAGTCTGTTACATTTGCTATTTTTAAACAGACTTAAAAGCATTCTCCTTGAGTGGTTCAGTGCTGGGTGGGCACTGGGCAGCAGTTCCAGGGCTGGGAGTACCCTGCCTCATATCTACTGAAAAGGAAGCTTGTTCTCTGTGCACTCACTGCACACACACAGACACATTCCGTGCATTGCCAGGCAGGCAGTGAGGCAGTGGGCATTGTAAACAGAGTGAACACATTCTCCTTCAGTGGTTCAGTGCTGGGTGGGCAGCAGTTCCAGTGCTGGGAGTACCCTGCCTCATATCTACTTTAGTTCTATGTGCACTGCAGTGCACACAGACAGACACATTCCGTGCATTGCCAGGCAGGCAGTGAGGCAGTGGGCATTGTAAACAGAGTGAACATTGCCCTTCAGCGAGTCTGTTACATTTGCTATTTTTAAACAGACTTAAAAGCATTCTCCTTGAGTGGTTCAGTGCTGGGTGGGCAGCAGTTCCAGGGCTGGGAGTACCCTGCCTCATATCTACTGAAAAGGAAGCTTGTTCTCTGTGCACTCACTGCACACACACAGACACATTCCGTGCATTGCCAGGCAGGCAGTGAGGCAGTGGGCATTGTAAACAGAGTGAACACATTCTCCTTCAGTGGTTCAGTGCTGGGTGGGCAGCAGTTCCAGTGCTGGGAGTACCCTGCCTCATATCTACTTTAGTTCTATGTGCACTGCAGTGCACACAGACAGACACATTCCGTGCATTGCCAGGCAGGCAGTGAGGCAGTGGGCATTGTAAACAGAGTGAACATTGCCCTTCAGCGAGTCTGTTACATTTGCTATTTTTAAACAGACTTAAAAGCATTCTCCTTGAGTGGTTCAGTGCTGGGTGGGCACTGGGCAGCAGTTCCAGGGCTGGGAGTACCCTGCCTCATATCTACTTTAGTTCTATGTGCACTGCAGTGCACACAGACAGACACATTCCGTGCATTGCCAGGCAGACAGTGAGGCAGTGGGCATTGTAAACAGAGTGAACATTGCCCTTCAGCGAGTCTGTTACATTTGCTATTTTTAAACAGACTTAACCGCATTGTCCTTGAGTGGTTCAGTGCTGGGTGGGCAGCAGTTTCCAGGGCTGGGAGTACCCTGCCTCATATCTACTGAAAAGGAAGCTTGTTCTCTGTGCACTCACTGCACACACACAGACAGACACATTCCGTGCATTGCCAGGCAGGCAGTGGGCATAAACAGAGTGAAGATTGGCCTTCAGCGAGTCTGTTCAATCTGCTATTTTTAAACAGACTTAACCGCATTGTCCTTGACTTGGTCCGTTCATTTTGTTATTTTAAACAGACTGAGCATTCTTCTTGAGTGGGTCTGTTAATTTAGTTATTTTAAACTGACCGAACATTATTATTGTGGGACAGTGGGCAGTGTTACCACTAGTACTCATTGACATTAAATCCATAATGTCAGGGAAAGGGAGATGCAAGCGACTTAGTGGGAATGGCAGCGGAGGCACCGCAAAAGACACCAGCGCAACACCACCAGTACAGGTAAAAAGGCAACTGTCGCAATCAAACGTCTTTGTAGGGGGATGGCAGTTCCATGGCAAAAAAAAAGAAATCAGACCAGGAACTTTGCAATCGCCAGCACCTGTTTCTGGCACTGTAGTTTTTGGAGGAGAGTGAAGAGGAGGCAGAGTCTAGCCAGACAAAGGTTACACACCCAAGAGCATCCAGGGGACAGAAGTGTCCTGCAAACTTTGCGGTGACAAGGTAGCGCTGGCACTGTTAGCTTCTGATTCAGAAGAAGAATCT